>NW_026694493.1:0-1200000 GCF_021218885.2 Marmota monax | reverse complement strand
CAAAGTACATTTTTCAATAGATACCCTTTAAAGCTGTCTTTAAAATTTAAATTTTGTTTTGAGGTAATTGCAGATTCATGTGCAGTAGTAAGAAATAATATAAAGAGATTGTGTGAGCCCACTTACCCATTTTCTTCAGTGGAAGATTCTTGCAAAACTATGCTATGCTATGATATATCTACCAGGACACTGATAATGACCCAGTCAAGATACAGACTGTTTCCATCACCATGAGAACCCCTCATTTTGCTCTTTAATGTCCCTCTTCCAGCCCCTAATCCAGGGCAACCACTAATCTAATTTTCTGTTTCTAGAATTTTGCCTTTTCAAGAAAATGACACCCACAGAATCAAGTATATGACTTTTTGAACTGATTGTCTTCACTCTACCTAATTTCTTAACTTTCTGAAGATTCATTGAAGTTGTTTCCTTTACTGCTGAATAGTATTCCACGGTATGGAAGTATTACAGTCTGTTTAACCACTCACTTGCTGGAGGGCATCTGGGTTGTTTCCAGTTTTTGACTATTATGAATAATCTTTTATTTTACAGGCTTCCGTGTGAACAGATGCTTTCATTTCTCCAGGACAAAGGCCCAGGAGTGCGATTACTGGTCTCATGTTTACTTTTACAAAATTTGCTAAGTTATCTTCAAGACTGTCTGTACCATCAAGCCTTCTCATTAGGCACGTTTGAGTGATCCAGATTTTCCACATCTTTGCCAGCCAAGTCAACTTCCCACTGAATCACAAGGGGCATTATGACAATGGGAAATCCTGTAGGGGACACAACTTGAGCCCCATCTCCAGCAGTCTCTTCAGTCCTGTTCAAATCCATTTCTATCCAGCCTGCACCCTCATTTCTTTGGCCATGTCCAGACAGGGCTGAAGCTTCAGCAGTGGCCAGCCAAGACTGCAGCCTTAACTTACAAGTTCCTCTCTACATAGTGAGATGTTTTAGGATTTTATCCTTCCAAAGAACTGCCCCTCTCCATATGCCTCACTGAAAGATAGGCTGTATGAGTTATATTGAGTCAATCTAATCCCTTCTTTCCACTATTTTAAACCCCTGTCTGATGGCTCTGTCCTATAGCAACAATTCCTATGGTGCAAGTTCCAGTACACACTATTCCTTCACCCTATCAGGACTGAAAGTGGTGACAGCTTCTTTCATTGGGCACTGTTCAGGGGCTGTGGATTGAAGTGCAAACTATCAGTTAAGGTTCTTTCTCTCATGGATCTTTTATTATATGAAGGAGATATGAACAACAACAAAAAAGAAGCGAGGTAATTTCATGTGGTGATGCATTCTACAAAGACTCTACACAGGATAATGTGAGAGAGCTGAGCTTGTTGGTATCAGAATTTCTACAGGCTTCTTTTTTATCAAAACTAATCATTATTTCTTCCATTTTTAGGTGATATGTTTTCTGATCCCTGATCTTGAATCCACAAATTCTTTTGTTTATTAAAGATCCTTGAATAATTTGGTTCTTTGAATTAAACAATATTATATCAAACATGGAATGTAGGCTACAGATACAATGAAGATGCTTCCTTCCTTAATTGGGATGCCATACCTCTAAGGATGCAGCCAAGGAACACAGAGACCTTGTTCTTGTTGATTCCTTGTGATTAACATTCCTGAGTCTTTTTCAAGTGAATACCCAAAATCAAATCACCCATGTCTTGCACTAGTTCAAATTACTTTCAAAAGCAAGGAATTTACAAAAGCATGCATCAAATGTTGTCGTTCTAAGTTCAGCTTGCCATATACTTCTGCCATTTGAGTTTGTCACTGAACAAATTAGGTATCTCTTCCAGCTTGAGGTCATCTGTGAGTGTGCTAACGAGCACTCTCAGACCAAAGTTCAAGTAGTGAAGAGGATGGAGCAGGGAGGCATGTCTTGCTCTGAAAGTAACATGGTCCATTTAAGCCTCTTGGGGCTTCATTGCTTGGTGAGTTAGGGTATTATCTTGTGTTTCCCTATCCTGTACCTGAGAATATGGTGAGAGCTTTGGCAAATAGTTTTGCTCAGATTAAGCTATACTACATTACCTGTTGTGTAATTCCATCAGAGAAGTAAATGAGACTTTGGTGGGACTCATTCTTAATGATCCCAAGTTGGCTCATAGCACTTTGGTCCCTGTTTGTAGTATTACCCTTTCCACCTTCAGTAGCCAGCCTAGACTTTTTTTGTTGTTGTTGTTCTTCCTGCTGTAAACACAACTAGAATAATAATCATTGGGGCTTTGTGCAAATCTCAGCTTTTCCTGACACTGTTATTTTGGGTCTTTGGCTATCTTCTTGTGCTAATTCTTTTACAATCTGAGTGCCTCAAACAGCCACGTTATCAATTTCTCTGCATTATTTTCTACATTTACGTTTGCATTTGTGTGTATGTGCATGTTCTCTCTCTCTCTCTTTCACACACACACACACACACACACACACGCCTGGTTTACTTATGACAATTTAATATAAACATCAATTGTTACAATCTTTGAAGTGCCCTGCTTTTTGGAGTTATTGACACAGAATCATTCTTTCTTTTCTTTTTATTTTATGAAATCCACTTTCCTAAAGTTTAACTTAGATGGCTGATTTTCTTTCTTAACTATATGGTCTTTAAAATAGTATGGTCATTCTTCATCAATCTAAGAGGGCAGGTTAATAAGTGGGTTTGAGTCAGAGAGATCTAGATTTGGCTTTCAGGTTCTTGATTCCTAGCTTTGTATCTTGGACTAGTTAATCTGTTTAATCCTCAGTCTTCTCATCAGCAAAGTGGGATAATCTCACAGGATGGTAAGAGAATTTAAAAAACTGTAGTGAGTGCTCAAATTTTATATTTATTTAGGCATATTTATTATTGTGATCAAACACATGTTCAATAAATATGTTATTATTATTTTATTATCCTTGTACACTTGAATTGAATCATCATTTAATTTATTTATTATCCTATGCATTAGGATTGAGTGATGTTCTATCTAATGAGGGCATCATTTCCTCAAGTTACTTCTGGTTTTCTTAGAAAGGAAAGAGCTTGCGATCCTCCTGCCTCAGTCTCTTAGCTGCTGGAATTATAGGCATATGCCACCATGTCCAGCTTGAATCACTGTCTAAAAGCCAAATAGCTCCCCTTGATAGCATGCTTTTCTTCCTATATGTGCTATCATGTTCACATCTATTATTGATACTGTGTCAGTCACATTTCCATTGCTGTGACAAAATAATTGAGACAGGCAACCTAAAAGGAAGAGAGATTTCTTTTGGTTCCGTTTCAGAGTGCTCATGTTGGGCCTGAGGTGAGGTAGAGTATCATGGCGGGGATCACATGAGGGAGCAAAGCTGCTCAGTTCACAGCAGCCAGGAAACAAAGAGCCCGGGGAGGGGCTGGGGTCACAAGATTCCCTTCCAGGGAAGCCCCCAGTGACCCACTTCCTCCAACTAGTCCTCACTCCCTAAATTTTCCATCCCCCCACCCCCCCAGTAGCACCATCAGGTGGGAACCAAGCCTTCGACACATGAGCTTTAGAGGACATTTAGGATCCAAATCATGACACATAGTTAACCCACATCTGAAATCATGTTTGGTTACCAAAACTGTTTTGTTTTCTTCTAAGATAACTGGGGATATTCACCATCATTGTCCTATTTTAACACCTGAGGTTCTCCCTCAAAACTAGCTATCAGCTCCATCTGAATCTTTTTCTCTCAATCACAAATATTAACATAAAGCCTTCTCGATCAGTTAATAAACCTCCTGCCAAACTGCTCTTTTCCTGTTCTGTCTCTTGCCAAAAGCCCATTGCTCTTTATTATTGTAAGCCATAGTCCAGGAAAATCAAACCTGTTTTTCAACTAGTTTATGAAGCTTGCACTTCCCTACTGGTACCTACTTTTCTCCTTTAAGGTCATTACTTTCAACTGCAATATGAGATAAAATGACCCTCAATGGATCCTCAGTGTGTGGCCTTTTGACATTTTGCTCATTATTTCACATTTCACACCCATTTCAGGTGCATCCCCCAGATTTCTTTGCATTGTATTGAGGATCAATGGCAGTGGGTAGTGATCAGCAGACCTGGGGACTTGGCAGATACTCACATTTCAGGCATCAGCTGAAAATCAACAAACTAAGTTGATAACCATTTAAAACATTATTTTCTTACAGTCTTTAAAAACTAGATGTATTTGGATTTGTGTTTATGTATAATGAAACAGTCCAAATAATATTGTAAATTACAGTAATAGTACAGGAAAAGTGCCTTCCTTCATTCCTTTGGTCTTCATGCTCTGAGAACAAGTTCACCCTACTCCTCTGCTCTTAGTAAGGAATAACCTAACCTAACCCGAAACTAAACCATGACCCTTAACAGCTCTCTTAAACTAGGACTTCTTCCCATTGGGTATCCGGAGGATGTGAGATGGCATTAAAGCTTTATTTGGTTTCATCTACTAAGAAACTTCTTCACTTCAATTTTTTTTTAATGCCACTATTATATTTAATCATTTAGATTGCCATTTGCTATTCTCTCCCATTGATTTTGATAACAGAATATAATTTTATTCTAGGCAAAATTTACTAAGCTAAAGGATTATATTCCTACATCTGTCTTGCAGCTAGACATGGTCACGTTATTAAGCCCTGCCCATGGCCTGTCAGCAGAAGTGGGGCTTATGGGAGACCACCATAAGAAGGATATTAGTGCTCCAGTGCCATCTTGGACTTTAAGTTGACCTCCAGGTTGAAAGCCATTTGTTTGCATGCTGGAGCAGAAAGTCAGTCCTGGGTTACCTACTTTAGATTCCTCTAACGCTGCTCAAGAAATAAAAAACTATCTTGTCTAGGAAACTGTTATTGTGGGCTTCCATGAAGTTCAAATCAAAATGCCAAGAGGATTTGCTTATTTGAAAGTTGACAGATAGGCTGTTTCTAAAATCAGAAAAATAAAAGACAAGAACAATCAAGACACTCCTGAAAAGTATTATAAGATAAAAGACTTTCTCTACAAAATATCAAAATTCATTATAAGTTAGAGTATATAAAATATGGTGTGCTTTTCAAGAGGAATAGACAAATTTATTGAAGAGAACAAAGAGAAATCTAAGAAGTAGAGCCACAAATATATGGAATCCTGATTTATGAGAGAATAGGCAATGCTCACCATAGGGCACATGATGAAAGGTTCAGCAAATTAATTGGGATCCTTGGATATTCATATGGAGAAATAATAACACTGGAACACTAGCTTATACTATCTATAAAAAGTCAGTTTCTAGCCCAGAGACAAATCCACCTAAATACAATTGTCTCATACTAGACAAAAGTGCCAAAAACATACATTGGAGAAAAGATAGCCTCTTCAACAAATGGTACTGGGAAAACCGGAAATCCATATGCAACAAAATGAAATTAAACTACTATCTCTCACCATGCACAAAGAGTAACTCAAAGTGAATCAAGGACCTAGGAATTAGACCACAGACCCTGCACCTAATAAAAGAAAAAAAATAGTCCCAAATCTTCATCATGCTGGATTAGGTCCTGACTTGCTAAACGAGACACAAGAAAAAAAATAAAGAATTAATAAATGGGACAGATTCAAACTAAAAACTTCTTTTTAGCAAAGGAAACAATAAGAGAGTGAAGAGAGAGACCACAGAGTGGGAGAACATCTTTGCTACATGCACATCAGATAGAGCACTAATCTCCAGGATATATAAGGAACTCAAAAAACTTAACACTAAGAAAAATAAATAACCCAATCAATAAATGGGCTAAGGAACTGAAGGAACTTCTCAGAAGAAGATATAAAATTGATCAACAAATACATGAAAAAATGTTCAACCTCTCTAGTAATTAGAGAAATGCAAATCAAAATTACTCTAATTTCATCTTACTCCAGTAAGAATGGCAATTATCAAGAATACAAACAATAATAAGTGTTGGTGAAGATGTGAGAAAAAGGCACACTCATACATTGCTCGTGGCACTGCAAATTGGCACAACCACTATGGAAAGCAGTATGGAGATTCCTTAGAAAACTTGGAATTGAACCACCTTTTGACCCAGCTATACCATTCCTCTGTCTATAACCAAAGGACTTAAATCAACATACTATAGTAACGCAGCTACATCAGTGTTCATAGCAGCTCAATTCACAATAGTTAAACTATGGAACCAACCTAGATGCCCTTCAACAGATGAATGGATAAAGAAACTGTGGTACTGATATAAACAATGGAATATTGCTCAGCATTAAAAGAGAATAAAATTATGACATTTGCAGGTAAATGGATGGATTTGAATAATATCATGCTAAGTGAAGTAAGCCAATCCCCCCCAAAACAAAGGCAGAATGTTCTTTCTGATAAGTGGATGGAATCCATAATGGGGGGAGGGGCATGGGGAGAATGGAAGAACTTTCGGGAAAGGGCTGGGGTGTCGGGGCAGGAAAGATGGCGGAATTAGAGTACAACCAGAGAAATGAAAAGTTGTATTCCATTTGTGTATAATGCATCGAAATGCATTCTGCTATCATGTATAACTAATTAGAACAAATAAAAAAAAATAATCTCTGTAAAAAAAGTCAGCTCTTAGCTTTTAAAAGTGTATTCACACTTATTATGAATACACTTTTAAAAAGATATGATTCCTGCAGTTTGGGAGACTGAGGCAGGAAGATCGCAAGTTCAAAGCTACCCTCAGCAATTTAGCAAGGCCGTAAGCAACTTAGCAAGACTCTGTCTCTAAGTTAAAAAAAAAAAAGGGCTGATGATGTGGATCAGTGGTTAAGTGCCTCTGGGTTCAATCACTGATACCAATGAAACAAAACAAAACAAAACATAAACAGACATGAAAAGAAGAATCATAAAAATTTTAGAAGATAAAACAACTCAGAGAAGAACAGATATCTTTAAGAAAACACAAACTTGCTAAGCAGAATAGAAAGGATTTCTAAATTTAACCCCTTAAAATTTTAAAAACTTTCACAAAAGACAGCATAAGGAAAAGAAAATGTAAGCTACAACCTAAGGGCCATCTAACTGACAAAGTATGAAATCTAAAATGTATTAAAGAAATTAATATAAAATGTGATTCAATTGAAAAATGAGCATCAGACATGAACAGACTTTTCATAAAAGAAAACATCTTTGTCTAATAAACGTCTTATGACCTGTTCAAGATCATTAGCAAATAAGGAAATGAAAATTAAAAATGCAATGAAATCCCATTTTACACCTACGAGATTGGCAAAAATTGAGATAAGAGTCAGTGCCAAGTTTTGACAGGAATGTGGAACAATGGGAAGGTTTAGACACTCTTTGTGGGGGTGTAAATTGGTACAACTACTTTGGGAACAGTTTCCCACACCCTTCCACTCAATTCCACTCCTACAAACACACACTTATATACAAGGGGCCATGTAAAAGAATGTTTATACTGTTACTGTTTGTAGTAGTCAAAATGTCTTTTAATTTTGAGTCAAAATTAGTAAGTAAAAAAAAAATTGTAGTGTATTCCCACAGTGTACTGTAACATGGACATAAGAACTTCAATTCTTCACAATATGAATTAATTTCAGAAAGTTGGTATTTAAGAAAAAGCAAATGACACACACTGTGCCCTTTTTATTAGTTTCAAAACCAAACAAAATTAAAGAATAGGTGTGTGTGTGTGTGTATGTGTGTGTGTGTGTGTGTGTAAAAACAGAACAAAAAAATGTAGAAATCAGGATAATGGTTATTTCTTTGGGAGGGAGGCAAAGAAATGTGATAAGAAAGGCCTACATGCTGACAGTATTGTTAATGTTTTCCTGATTTGGATGATTCTACCAAGCACTTAAGGAAGAAATAATACTTCTACACAAATATTTTTAGAAACTCATTTTCTGAAGTCTGAATTACCCTGATAGCAAAATCTGACAAAAACAATAAAAAGAAAATTGTAGACCAATATCTTTCATAAACATAGACACAAAAGTTTCTAATGAAATTTTCATAAATCAAATCCAAAATACATAAGAAATATATGCTCCCTCATGACCAAATGGACTTTATCAGGGAAATGCAAAGTTGGTTTAAGATTTGGAAGTCAATCCACAAAATTCACTACATTTGGAGACTAAAAAAGATAGAGCAAATGCTTGAAAAAGCATTTGTCAAAAATCAGCAACAATTCATATAAAAACTTTCAACAAATTTGGAATAGAAGCAAGCTTCCTTAACCTATAACATGGAAATAAGAAAAACATATGATTAATATACTCATGTTAAAAACAGAGTATTATCTCCTTAAAATTATGAACAAACTGTTTCCAGTCTCACTGGTTATGCATTGTACTAGAATTCCCAGCCAGTAGAAAGGAAGAATTAACATTTTTTATTCACTAATGATATGCTCATCTAAATAGAAAATAATAAGAAATCTATTTGTTAAAAAGCTGCAAGAACCAATAAACAAATTTTGCAAAACTGAGGGACACAAAGTCATTTGGGATGTTAATCGGAACTTTTAAAAAGCCAATTATATTTCTACATATTCTCAGTGAAAAACTGAAAATTGAATAATATACTGTTCATAATAGTATTAAAATATGATTACTTAGAATTAAGTTTAAGTAAAATATCTATATATTAAAGTTATAAAACTTTACTGAGAGAAACTAAAGAAGACCAAATTAACTGGTGAACCATACTGTGAGGATAAATTTGAAGTCTAAAATTAGAAATTCTCTTTAAACTGATCTATTGATTCAGTACAAACCAGATCAACATTCCAGCAGGCTCTTTTCTCTGGTCCAACTTTTTTTCTACAGATGAGGAAAACAAATTCCAGAAAGGTGGAGGGATTAGCCCAAGGTTAATGGCTAACTGGAGGCCACTAGGCTTTAGTTCCCCGGTGGCCTAAGTCCTCTCTCAGGGCTCTTCTCAGTGCCTGCTGTCAGAGGGGAATCTCCTGAGAAAACACTGCCTGTCTGTCTTATTTAGTGCAATCACACATATGTGATGAGCTGGCCTAATTTTCCATGATCTGGTCTGAATTGTCCTCCCAATTCACCATCCAAAGCAGATAAATATTTTAGGATGTAAGAAAAATATATTTAGTTTATTTGTATTTTACTTATTTTTAGGGACTTTTTTTTCACAAAAACAGAAACATTCAGATTAATAAAATAAGGATTTATTTTAAAGGACATAGAATTAAGAAAGAGAAGCTCAATTTCTGACCTTCATAAGAGGCAAGTGGCTAGGATCAGATAAAAAGTTTGGTCAAGACTTTATGGCAGCCATGGGTAAGGGTTAAGGAGGGGAAAAGAAACAAAAAGATGGGAAAATAGGGAGAAAGAGAAGGATCAACATGGATAATTTTTATTATCCAAGAGGAGGTCCCTTCCTTATTTGCAATTTTGCTTTCTGTACTTTCAATTACCCATGTTCAACCAAAAATATTAAATGGAAAATTCCAGAAATAAACTATTCATAAGGTCTAAACTGTGGGTATCTGTGAGGCGTGTGATCCCGTCCAAGAACGAATCATTCCTTTGTCTGATGTATCTACCCTGTATATGCTGTGTGCCCATTAGTTACTTGGTAGATCTCATTCAGTGTCATAGTGTTTATAGTTCAAATAACCCTTATTTTACTTGATAATGGTCCCAAAGCACCAGAGTAGTAATGCTGGCAATTCATACATGCCAAAGAGAGGCTGTAAATCACATATTTTATGTGAAAATTCTTGATTAATAAGGGAATACAAAAGTTGTGTGCTCAAGTTGCTACAATCCACTGTAAAATATTTTATCTGTAAAATGTTAAAGAAATGGACATTTGTGCCAGTTTTGCTATTGTGCCATAAATTGCAAAAATTGTGCCACAATTAAGATGGACAAAGCATTAAATTTGTGTATGTATACATAGGAAAAACAGAGCGTACACATGGTTTGATGTTATCTGCAATTTAGGACATCTACTGGGGGTCTTGAAACATATTTCCTGTGCAGATAAGGGAGGATTTTTGTCTTAAATTATGTAAGGTTGTTAATATCAATCTCATGATGATTGATGAATTGATTTCATGACAATTATTGATAAAAGCAAAAAGAAAAAAAGGAAGATGGAGAAACATGATGAGTTCCTAAGGATAATAAAGTGATGAGGTTAAAATTCAAAGATTTTTTGGTAGTCCAAGCTAACTTAACAATAAAATTACCATATTTAGAGATGCGTCTTTTAGACCCTCTTACCTAAATTCTCAATAAGTGCAATGACTCTCAGCTGATGGTTGAGGTTAGACTTTCAGGAAGGTTCCCCATCCTGCTATTAAGGACAGATGCATGTGCTTTGGAAGCCACATAATTAAGTGGAAGGTCAAGGTCTATTAAAGCAACAAAGGAGCCTCTTCCAAATACAGGCAACCCATTCAAATTTGTACTTAATGGAGATTCCAAAATTCCTTGGGCTAGAATGACATGAACATTTTAATCTGGACTATCACAACCAGAAAAAAAAAATCTGTAAGATTTGGGTGGAATGTATGATGTCAAACAGTGGCTTCATCATGGGCCACTGGAATAAGTTAGCCACAAATAAATTCTCAGGAAACTGTATGATTCACCATCAAAGGGAGTTATGGGGTATCAACCAATCAACGCTTGGAGTCTGTCCCATCCAAGGACAATTATCTTTGTTGTAGTTACTGTTTATCTCCTTTTCCAGGTCAGTGTAATAAAACCAGGTTGTCTGCATGTGCACTTGGACTGTCCACTTAAAATTGTGACCTGATGTTTCTAAAAACTGCCCCTGTCTTGATGATTTTAGCTATGGAGTTAGTTGTCAATGGACCTTTATTTTATTGATTTATATACAGTGCTGAGAATCGAACCCAGTGCCTCACACGTACTAGGCAAGCTCTTTACCACCGAGCCACAACCCCAGCCCAAGCAATGGAGTTAGAATGCAGGTTTTGCAGCTCTATTCAGGGCTCTACAAGGAATTCTTCTACAGCTTAGTTCATGACCAGTGACTGGGAGAGATTTATTTTTTCTATTAGCTAGACTCATAAAATATTTTTAAAGGAATTTTTGATTGATTGATTGCCTGATTGTGTTAATTAGAGGGCTCCTCTCCAGAAACACTCAGCCCTGGGGGATCTTGTACAATACAAATCACATCAGGTCAAGATTCAATAAAAGTTTGTTTCAATTTTTCCCATCACTCATAGGTGAAACCTGAAGTCCTTATTCTGCCCCTTAGGTTTGTGTCACCCATCTCTGCCTTCATCTTCAGCCACTCATTTAGCCATGCTGGACTCTCATTGTCTTTCCCACAAAGGGCTCTCACCCCAGCCACTCCTGCTGTCCAGAATGCTGGACATCTGGTTAGTTCTATCCTGTCTTTGAGGTCTCAGATTATTCTCCCATCCCAAATTAGGTTCTCCAGGGATACTCTCACATACTATCTTAAACTTCTTCTTTGTGGACTTTTCACTAGTTTTTAATTATGCCATTTATTTGTATAATGATAGGTTGCCGGTGGATGACCAGTTCTAGGAGGTCAGAAGCCTGTTTGTTTTGCTCAGAGCTGAATGCCCAGGAGACAGGAATTCAGTGTTTAGTGAAATGATGGAATTGGTAGCTTCGTGGTATTAGCATCCATGATTGTGGTTGCTGCATTAGGCATTGTGCACTGATTATTCGTTTATTTTTTGTATTATAGAATAGGTTCTCAATCATTACTTTAAGATGTCAGGGAGCCTAGACCATTAATTCATTAATTAAATAAATTGTGAATACAATCCCTCTGCCAGCCCCTAGAATACAAGGTGACAAAAATCTAGCCCCAGTTCTTAAAAATTTCACTTTTGAAAACTTTTCTCTGCTGTTTTTGTTCATTTGTTAAATTGGACTACATACTTTGCTTCCGCTGATACTTTCCATTGTTCTGCATTGAACAGGTTGCCAAAGCATCTGGGTGAATTGTAGATGCTGCCGTGATTTTAATATTTTTTTTTTGTCTCCACCAAATTTTGTATGGTGGAAACTTAATCCCCAAGGCAACAGAGTGGGGTGGTGGGGTTTAATGGTTAGGTCATGAGGGGTCCAGCCTCATGAGTGAACTAAGGCCACTACACGAAGGAGTGGATTTTCTACTGCTATAGAGCAGCCACAATCCAACCCTAGGGAGAACTGCAGTGTTCAAGGCGCAGTCTTAGAGGCAGAGACCAGACTGCTCCGACATCAAACCTGCCAGCACCCTCATCTTGTACTTCCCAGAATACAAAACTCGGAAAAACAATTTTCTATTCTTCATCAATTACCCATCCAGCACTATTAGGCTAAGACAAACCCTAATCAACCTCAGCCTAATTATCCCTAGAGATGTCAGTTCTCACTCTCTCAGGGCATTTGGAAACTGCCTACATTATGTTTCCAAACCCTCTTTTCCCCAGAGGATATTTTGGACTCAGTAATTTGTCCAGTTGCAAAATTGTTTCTCCTCCGCCTTTCCATTATATGCTTCTAAATTTTGCCTCAGGGTCCATTTAAAAACCTGTAATTGGATCATTCAGGGGTTGAGCTACTGTGGAGTGTCTCTGTACCATTTTCCATATTCATCTTGGAATAAACAGAATTCTTCTTCTTCTTATTATTTTTAACCAGAATTCACTTTTCATTGCAAAACTCACACACATTCCTTATTTCAAAACAAGAATCTGCATCTGAAAAATGGTCACCCATCTCAAAACCACCTCACACTTTGTGCTGCCAAATCAAAATATAATTCTGCCTAGAAACTGGTGTGATTTCAAAATTGTTTAGGAGGATATTCTAGAAACCTCAGGATCATCTTGCCTGTCTCCTTCCCCCTGCCTGCACACATGTGGACTCCTCCTCACTGTAGAGTTCTAGGTCGGCCTGCAGGTAATCTCAGTTTTTGCTCTTGACATGTGCCACCCAGAATTCTTCCCTGATCTGTGTATCCAACTCTGCTCTAAAGTTAACATTTGGGGCCTAGTTAGCAGAAGTTCTTAAATGTCCCCATTTCAATCTCTAGATTTCAAAGCTCATTATGTTTTAAGCTCTACTCATTTCCTCCTACTGGGCTTTCCCTGTTCTAATGGCCTTGGAATGTTTTAATGATGTGAGGAACACAGCAGGCGCTCCAAACAAGTGAGTGGGGCTTCCTGGGCACCTGATGCACATTATCCCTTTCTGTCCTTCTCACTGACCTGCTCTTATACCAATGCTGTCCATGGGGAAATGAAGCAGAATCAGATCAGGCACTTTTCTAAGGCCACCAAACTGCCAGGTGGAATCCAGATTCACATTCATCCGAGTTCAAAGTCAAGGCTTCCTATTGCTCTGGTGAATTAAGTGCCTTATTTGAAGGTTGGAACTGGTAAGGCTTACAACCATGGGCAAGTTAATTTAGGATTCCTTCCTAAATTAATGAGTAGGGCTAGATGAAAGCCAAAGTCCTCAATCTCTTACATGTCCAGTTCCTGTTCTAGGGTTAGCTGATTCTAGAAAAGGAATGCACACTGCAACAGGTCTCTGGCCATCAATGTCCATTTATTGACTGCATAGTCTGTCTATACAAGGTGGGCAATAGCTTATTATTATTTTTGAGTCCTTCTAACAAGTCTGTAAAGGTCTGATTATTATCCTATTTTTTTTCTAGATGAGAGACTAAGGTTCAGAGAAATTCGGAAATGTACCCTAAGTCATACAGCTAATAAAAAGCAAGAGTATTTGATTTCCATTGTGTGCACTGTGATCTGTTTATGGGAAAAGGGGAGGAGAAGGCAGAGTATCATAAGAGATGTTCATGTAGGATCATTCCAAAATGTCGCATGGTACCCCAATGTTATGCACAATTTTCATGTTTTTATGTACTGATTAAAAATAAATTTCATTAGTAATAAAAAATTGAAATAAAAATAAATCAGGGCCAGAAAAAAAGAAAGTTTCTTTAGGGTCAGATAAATCTGTGCACCTGGCAGAGTGGTCCGAGCTAAGCCAACTGGGGTGAGAGGGGTGAGAGGGTGCTTAAAAGCAGGCAATGAAAGTCCTGTCCTGGTCTCTCAACTTCACTTCTTACCCTGGGCAAATGTGCTGCTGCCTTCCTCTCAGGGAGCCCTACGTTGGAAGGAGCTTTGGCTGGAAGAGCTTGGCTCAGCGCTCAGCCTTGTTCATGAAAGCTGCTTAACCTCCAGGTCACTAAACCTTTAGCCCCCACCCCCATCTCATTGTTGGGGCCACAATTTTCTGACTTCTCTGAACTTTAGATGATTTGCAGAAACTGTTAAACTGCCTAACTCCATCGCACTCAGTGCTTTTCTGCAGCTGCCTAGGTCCCGGTGTGTAGCAGAGGAGTGTAAATCCGCCACCTGCCTTGATGGAAAAGCAGAGTCTCTGGGAAAGGAAATTGTGAGGAATAAGAGTCCACAAGGGGTTGTTCAGAGTCCAAGCTGGGTTTGCAAAGCGGTGTGTGGTTGGTGGAGTGCAGTGTGGGCTCTGGGACCCAGTGTAGCTGGATTTGGATAATACTTGGCTTCTTCCCCTTTCTGGCCTCAATTTACAGTCCCAGTCAATGAAGTGAGGATGACTGTACCTTAGTAGGTGGCTATACACATCAGACAAACTTCGCACCACGGTGCCATAAGCACACTGGAGAGACAAAAAGGAGGCGGATCCTGTTGTCATTATTATTAAGGAAACAGCATGAGGCCTTTTCCTGCCATGAGAACTCAGGCAAACATCACCGTTTTTCATGCTGTTTTGCAAAACCTGGGTGTGACCATTTGGTGAGTCAACTCTGACAATGCTCACTGGACACTCATATTCAGAATGAAGCAAGGGTCTGGAGTTGAAGACAAGCTGCTGAGGTTGCCCGAACACACCACTCATAGCCCTAATGCAGGAGTCAGACAGCTTTTTACGGAGGGAATTTCTTAAACCCGCCATTTTCCTACTCCCCAAATAGACGCAGATATGACATGAATTTGACACTCTACAAGAAAAGGAAGAAATAGTAGCCCAACACCAGTAAAGGGAAAAGACAAATCAGTCAGCAAAAACAAGTCACTCGTGAACCAGGGCAGGCTGTGAAAGATGGGAGGGACACACAGAGTGATAAGTAGACCCAGTGCTCATGCAGGGGCCTGGTGCTCTGGTTAATAGTTTTGCCCTGGAACTGCTCTCCACAGCACCCCTGTGATGATCAGAGATGTTGAGACAGAGATCAGAGGTGCTGCAGCAGAGGAGGCTGGAGTGTATCCGTCACCTGCCTTGATGGAAAAGCACAATCTCTGGGAAAGGAAATCGTGAGGAATAAGAGTCTGCCATGGGTTGTTCAGAGCTGGGTTTGCATAGTCCCGAGCCACCTTGTCATGTACAATACAGAACATCAGTCACATGTATACGAAAGGGGGAATCTACAGATGCCATTTGGGCTACAAATTCCTAAATCACTCCAAGCAGAGGGACACCCTTGGGCAGGAACTTTCAGAACTTTGCCCTCTGAGCCAGTGTCACTAACTCTTCCTTGTGTTTTTCTAAGCCCCTCTGGTTATTACTTAGGCTGATCTACTGGCTGATGGAATGGAAGAAGAGTCAGAGGAGAAAAGAGGAGAATATAGGGAGGGCAGAATCAAACGGAAGAATCACAGGATTGTCAGGCTGTGATCAAAAGCCATGAGATCGAATGGGGAAGTGGACAGAATGACTGTGCTCGTCTGCTGCGGCTCTGTCTTTCTGGAAGACAAGGGTATTGCTTAGAGAGAGGATGCCATTAGTCAGCAGCCTGGCTTGGCTTGAGTCAGCGTCTACTACTTACTTTACCCTTTGCAGCCCTCATGTTTGGGGTTCCTGGGAAGGTCCCCAAGGACATCACCAATTTCAGACCCTTGTAAGGCGGGGACATCTGGGGGTTTTTTGTGTGTGTCTGTCTGGGACCCACTGGACATGAGTATGTGCATAGGAGTGTGTGGGGGGGGTGGTGTGGGTGTGCCTCGCTGATCCAGGAAGTGCACAAGCCAGCCTCCTCCCCTGACCTCCCCCTGTGTCTATTTAAAAGCTCTGGGGTAGCCTGATCTGAGGTCTGTCCATCCCATCCCCTCCTTGTTTACTGGAACATTGGGTCACTGCAGTGCAGCTGGAATGCAAGCTCTGGACAATTCAGCAAGGCCAAGGCGGGCCCCGCAAGGCGTCATGTCATTGCACTGTTTTTCCTTCCCTCCCACTGAGTTTTCTTGGAAGTTCTGAGCCAGGCTCAGTGTGTATCTCCAGAGACACATTCCAAATTCCCAGCTGCTTGCAACTCAGCAAGTTTCATGCTCCTCCTTTTAAAATCCAGGTGCCCTGAAAGGTCAGAGATGAAAACACCCGGCTTGGCTGAGAGGGAGGGAAGCACTGTATGATCCCAGGAAAGGGGCATCCAAGGTTCTTGTGGTTGGTGAGTTCCCACGGTCACATGCCATTCAAACACTGCTTCCCCTCTTGAAGAGCAAAGAGCAAATAATCTCGGCTTAAGCTACCTCTGTGACTGGGTTGAAAAGAATGAGGAGCAACCTTGGCTCTAGTCTGTGTGTCAGTCTCACCTAAGGGGACCTGGAAGTGGCTAGGCTGCCCTTTTCCTCCCTGAGCACAGATCTTGCCTGCTGCTGTGCCACCCAGAACTCTGGGAATCTCTCTCAGCCCCCTTTTTCCCTCTTTTCCATCAGTTTTCTTACCCCCTATTTTTTACCCTCTATCTTTTTTTTTCCCCAGCACAGTGACTTCATTATTTCACGGATTAGAGGAAATGAGGAGGGGCAGGAGAGAAAGAACCAAACACGTCTACTATTTAAAGTATATTAGAGACAGTGTTCACCTCATGCTTTGAATATAGCATAGCTCTTGCTGCTCCGCCACAAAACTTATTTTAAAAATGGACATGTTTTTTCCTCTTCCAAATTAACAAGTGAATTATAATCTCCCTGCAGGAACACCTGGAATGTAGCCTTTGAATCACTTCTTTTAAAAACCCTCTGTTCTCCCTGATGGGCAAACCAGCCTCTGGGACAGGAGTCTTTTTCTTGGCTAGCAAAGCCATACTTCTTTTTCCTTTTCTCAAAACTGTGTTCTTATTACTGGATTGGCATCAGGGATAAGGGCAGAGCTTTTTGTAACATATTTGTCTCATGAAGAGTGAAAAACGTGCCTGTGCCTTTTCTTAGATTTGTTCTTGCTATTGCATGAACGATACATTGATAATTGAGGGATGAACTTTGGTTTTTCCAAGGGTGGTCCTCTGACCTAGAGCACCAAGACCCTTGGAACTCATTAGAAATGCACGTTCTCTCCCGTCCATCCTTGGGTGGGGCACAGCAAGCCCTCCAGGTGATTCTGATGCATGTGCAAGTCTGAGGACAGGGACTGACAATGAAGGGAGGTGTTGAGGTCTCTGTGTGTCCTCCAGACACGAGGCAGCGTCTGTGCCTTGCTGGTGTGGTCTGGCTCCTGCACCTCTCCTTTCAAGCTGGAGCATGGGGGTATGTGAATGTGAGTAGAATGACTGGGAGGTGATGGTGGCCCTGTCTGATTGAGTTTCCTGATAGTTACATGGTGCCCAGAGCTTCTCTAAGAGTATGGGGACATCTGATCCATGTCATATCACCATGTAGGTGCCATCACTCTGCTTCTCATCTGCTTTAGGCAATTAAGTGGACTATTAAAGAAGAAAATGGTGCAATTTATTCCTTTTAATTTTTTTTTTCTTGGAATAAATTTTAAAAAATAACTAAAAGCAAACTTTTCATCTTGACATTTTTTTCCTTTTTATCCTTTGAAAGATTCTCAAAAAGATTCCCCCAAGTGGGGCTGGGGATGTGGCTCAAGCGGTAGCGCACTCGCCTGGCATGCGTGCGGCCCGGGTTCGATCCTCAGCACCACATACAAACAAAGATGTTGTGTCCGCCAAGAACTAAAAAATAAATATTAAAATTCTCTCTCTCTCTCTCTCTCTCTCTCTCTCTCTCTCTCTCTCTCTCTCTCTTTCTCTTAAAAAAAAAAAGATTCCCCCAAGTTTATTAAGAAGGTTGGGATATGTGGATTTAGATTTGTGATGTTCAATTTGGTAACACTAGCCACAGGTGACTATTGAGCAATGAAATGCAGCCAGTCAGAGCTGAGAAATGCTCTAAGTGTGAAGTACATGCCGGATGATTAAGGCTTAGTCCAAAAAGAAAGTGTAAATTATTATATTGATTTCATGTTGAAATAGTAAGGCTTTAGATATATTAGCTTAAAAATACATTATTAAGATTAATTCCACCCATTTCTTTTTATCTTTCAAAATGTGGCTACTAGAAAATTTAAAATGACAAATGTGGGCTGGGGTGGCTCAGTGGCAGAGCGCTTGCCTAGCATGTGGGAGGCACCGGGTTCAATCCTCAGCACCACGTATCAAATAAAATAAAGGTCCATTGGCAACTAAAAAAAAAAAAGTTTTAAAAAATGACAAATGTGACTCATTTTTGTGGCTCACATTGTATTTCCCCTAGAAAGTGCTGCTAGTGGAGGTCAAACACAATTTTGGGAGAAATTAAGGTTATTCCAGAAGTAGGTACAAACGATGGCATAAGAGCTCAGGTGAAGCAATGTAGCTTGAAGCATAGTAGCTAGTCTCCTGGCCTTTGGAGCTAGACACTCTAGGCCTGAATGGAGACCATGCCACTTACGGGGACAGGTGCCTTAACCTCTCTGAACTTCAATTTCTCCATCTGTAAGGGGTTATCTTTGTTCCTAACTCAAAAGGCTTTCATGATCATTAGTTAAGACAAGGAATAAAAAAACTTAATATTATTCCTGGCTATTAATAAATAGTTAATACTGACTCTCCTTTAGTGAAATAAGAAGAAATTCTATTATTAGAGCACATTATGTTACTGATTTGTTACTGATTGTGGTATCTTCATTTCTGAGAATGGTTTGTATGTCGTCTTGCTCCAAAATATTGGATGCTTTTCAGTGCCTCTATAGCTTGAAGTCTGCGACTATATATGGGCCTCTACCCAACACTCCTACAATGGTGTTGAAGCTCCTCATGGTGAAGAATTATATTCCAAAGTGGACTGTCCCCAGAGAGAGACCCATCTGGTTCGTTATGTCTGCAAAATTTGACAGATTCTATAACATAGAGAGTGGATGTACCTGACAGTGACAAAGGAGATGTACTTTTTTTTTTTTTTTGAGAGAGAGAGAGAGAGAGAATTTTAATATTTTTTATATTTATTCTTTTAGTTCTCGGTGGACACAACATCTTTGTTTGTATATGGTGCTGAGGATCGAACCCGGGCTGCACACATGCCAGGCGAGCGCGCTACCGCTTGAGCCACATCCCCAGCCCGAGATGCACTTTTTGAATGAGAAAAACAGAGTTTCTTCACTTGCAAATATTACAGGTCAGCAAAGTCAGAGTTGGGTGGAACATTGGAACAATGCTATGATGCTGGCATTGAGCCTACTGCATGGCCCCCCAAGTGAGCTTTAGGCCTTCTGTCCCCATGGTAGCACAGAATATCCAGATTAGACTCCTCCAAAGAGAAGGCAGTTTTCTCACTAAATTTTCATAGAGACAGGAATGAAGAAAATCAGGTAAGTGAAGTGAAGAATGGGGTAAAAAAAGCACACCAACAGAAAAAGGGCTCCTGGCTAGGTTTTGAAAGATGCAGGAGGGTCACATTCTCATAGCAAAGTCTCTGAGCTCCTAGAAACGCTGACACCATCATGATAAACCTCGAAGAGTTTATCAGTCACTAGAAAAAAAAAAGAAAAGAAAAGAAAGTCCTCATCCATCCTCCATGGATACTGCTCAAAACAACTACAGGAATGAAGAAGTAGAGATCATCAAGGGATTCTCAACCGAGATTAGGTGTCCCAAGCATAGCACTGGGCAGTATTCAACCTCCAGAAAAACAGCAGCAAAGTGTAAGGATGACGTACTTGGCTGAGGAAGGGACTGAAGATTCTTTGGATTGTCTCTGAATCATACTTAATTAATTAATCATAGTTACCAGAATCGTCATCGTCATCATTGTCGTCATCGAAAACATCATCATCATCATCTACATCATCATCAAAACAGGTGCCTTTTATTTAGTACTTCCTACATTCCAGAAGCTTTGCAGCATGCTTTTCATGGTTGATCTCATTTAATTCTCTTGACAGCTGTGAGGTAAGTACCATTATTAGGCCATTTTTACAGATGAGGAAACTGAAGCACAGAAATGTGAAGTAATTTGCTCAAAGTTAACGCCCCTGTTGACAGGCTTGCTGGAACTTTCATGCTCAATAAACAGAGATACTCACTGAAGCTTCCTGATTACAGATCCTGAAGGGAATTCCAAGGTCAGAAGATCTTGACCCTATGTCAACTTTAAGATCCATTTTTATAAGGAATATTTCATAGTATTACATTATTATCCTGAAATAAAATCCACAGACTGAATAACCCACTTAACCACAGTGATTGACAATCAACATTTTATGATAAAGAAACATGAAATGGATATATCTTGTAAGGAATATGTATTTCAAAAAGTAAACAAACACATTGGAATTTATCAGATTCTTTGCACCTGCACACATGAGCACCATGAAAGGCACATTTACAGAAGCTAACTACTCAAATACCACAAGCGGCGTCAATATTAGTGATTTGGCTACTCCTAGGAAAAGTTTTAGACAGAACAAAATACAATTTTTAGGTGTTCAATATATATTAATTAAAATCATGCTGAAGTATTTTGTGTTATAGGTAAGGTAAAGTTCTAGACCTTATAATTTTCTCAAGTATGTAAAACTCCAGTATGACATTCAAAAGGTGGGGTTTTATTCATTGTGAGAGAACTGTCCCAGGAATGGAACAGCATTATAACAACATTTAACCCAAAGCTCTGTCAAGAAAATACCCATAACATCATTGCTTCAATGATCAGGGTGCCAGAGATATTTTACAAATTTCCCAAGCACTTTGGGACAAAGGTTCTCAGTCTTGGCTGCACATTCAAATGCCCTGTGGAAGTTTAACTCAAATGCTGCAAAGACTCTGAGGTCCTTGGTCAAGGCCACTGCCTGTCATCTGGGTTTTCAACAGCTGTTCAGTTGAGTCTATTAGTAACTATAGTGGAATCAGAAGCCAGACCGTTAACCTGACCAGTTTTCTTTCTGTCTGTCTCATGGAGTTGTTTCCTGGTCCGAAAGAGTCCAAAGTCCTCTTAACCCAAGGAGCAACATCTCTAATTCTAAGTTGGGGCAGGGGTATGTGACTCTAGGATCTGAAAAGTCAAAAACCTATTTTTAAGAAATCCTGTAAGTTGAGTCAAGGGTTGATAGTTTATTTTCAAGTATAGAATAAACAGAAGAACAGAGTTAAACTAAATCAAAACAAAATCCACTAGTGACTGATTATTTAGGAAATACGCTTGTACTGTGGTGAGGCTAAGCCCCCTCTAAAACCCCCAGTCCTCTCCTCCTCAGGCTGGACTCAGGCCATTAGCCTTATAGGAAAAACAAACGCTTCCTGAAGGTCTGAAAGGGATGTCTTCTGAAGCCTTAAATTAGGAATGGCAAATGCATTTTACCTCTACTGGAAACAAACAGCTCGGATGTACGACCTAGAGAGGGATACAAAGTCCAGTTCAGGGTAACTGAAGAGACTTGTCATAAGAATCCCATGGGGGAACAAAGGGAGGTACACACATTCCTCCCATAGATCTTCAGGTTATCATCGCGGAGGAGCCACATTTCCCCAAAATAACAAGGGGCTACCTAGTCCTGGTGAACTTTTGGAACCTGACTGGATTTTATCATCATCACCATGGTCACCATCATCATCATTATGCAACAGTAGCTTCCATTTATTGAGGTCCAGTTATGTGCCCTGCACTTTATATTTACTCCCGTTTTACTTCTTACAATAACTTTATAAAATAGACATTTTCATTAGAGTCTGGGATCCCACAACTGTTAGAAGAAACCAGTCTTCAAATCTGGATCTGCCTGACTCTAGAGTCCCATAGTACAATAATATGGAGTGAAATGTGGTCTCAGACTATCCCCCAAAGCACGACTATTCTTTTTTTTTTAATATTTACTTTTTAGTTGTAGTTGTCAATACCTTTATTTTTAAATTTATTTTTATGTGTTGCTGAGGATCGAACCCAGGGCCTCACATATGCTAGGCGAGTGCACTATCGCTGAGCTACAACCCAACCCCAGCACTACTATTCTTTATCCTGCATCCACCTTCTTCAATTCTTACCCCAAAGGCATGAACTTCGACAAAGACCAACTGACCAGTCTATTGGGTGTGTTCTTGTTCCTCAGCATTTTCCACCATTCCTTGGGGGAACAAGGGGAGCAACACATACAGACCTGGCTAGGCTAGCACATAGTGTCATACAGGGAAGATTCTACAGAGGAAGAAATAGTTTTTGTTGACTATTGAGATGAACTTGGCATAGAATATCAATATCATTTCTTGGTATTAGATCTTGTCTATGGGTTTAAATGGAAAAAAATTAAAATACATTAGAAATTATCTGATTAATAAAAATTTCTATGCTTTGTGTTATTCCTAATTGTAAATTGCTCTAAAGTGTTCATTTTCCTGTTCCAGTCCAGTTTCTTTCAAATCAGTATAATTAGAGGGAATCTAATTTATTGCCATAATCCAGCACTTAAAAGGGTGGTGGTACATAATGGGTAGTAAATAGTTGAAATAAATAAATCAACGGAATTGACATTTTTAAGAAGAGGGGTTTTTTTTTTCTTCTTCTTTTTTTTTTTCCAGGGTTGACGAGTCCAGTTGATTTTTTTGTTTGTTTGTTTTGTTTTATCATTTATCCTTTTGGTTGCTGAGTCTTAGAAATCTTGGTCTAACCCAAGCTCACAAAGATTTTCTCCTAGAAGTTTTATAGTATTAGCTTTTTCATTTGGTGTGATTCATTTAATCACAGAACAATCATTGCTTTTTTTTTAAATTAAGATTCTTGTAGATCTTAAGTTTAGTTTTTTAAATATAGCTTTATCTGCTTTGCAGATCCATGTGAAGTAGTGTAAGTGTATAAACGAGATGCTTTCTATCTTGAAACATGGTCTATAAGCTGGTTTTTTTTCCCATAGAACCATCTCTCATAATTGTTTTTCTTATCATTTGACTCTAAGAGAAAATATGTCCCTCTTTTTCTTTGCCCACTGTCCTCCTTTCCAAAATCTCAAGAAACAGAAGATTCTGGTCTGGGTAGTTGTATTATCTGACATTTTTCCATCTCAGAATAATCTTGTTCCAAAACGGAGGAATTGCTCAATTCTTTCCATTCTCCCCCAATCACTTAACCAGATAACGGCCCCCAGCGCCATTCTCCAAAGTAATCTTTACATTATCTGCAAAATAATCTTCCATCTGGTGCTTAAGGGACAGGCCACCAGCAGTAAGATGAGGCCTGTGGGTGACAGCTGTAGTTACAGAGGCCAAGGACCCACCATGCTGGCTAATGTCTAGCTACCCATCTCCTGCTGCACACATCCACTGAGCAAGATTCTTTTTCAGGGAGTTGGGAGAGGAGGATGTACGGGGGAATAACTAGTTCTCTCTGAGTCCATAAGCCCTGTTGATTTCAGAAATGGAACTGCAGCTAAAGTTCCCGTCTGCTTACAATTCCAGTAACAAATTATACCATATTTATATCCCTTTGACATTCTGGGAAGGACAAAGAAACAGAAAATAGATTTTGTTTGCTCTTCATCAGATGTATGGAAAACATTTGCCTCTCACAGCTGGGCTCGTGCCTCTGCTGTTTCTTTCACATATTCTTGCTCACCGTCGTTCTCTTGGAGGCAGGACCTTCCCCTGCCCTTCAAGTCCCACTTACCAACGTAGGGCTTTTTCTATGAATTCAACTACTCAGGCATTCTCAATGATCTCCTCTTTCTTTGTCTTAAAAAAGGGCATGAATACGCTCTAAGAGCAGAAGCAAGGGGACATAGAAAAATAGGACACAAATCATCCCGTTAGGGAGTCTTCATCCCAGTGAAGGGGTCAGATGCACCAAAAGTTTATGATAGTGTAGTTGATGGTAGGAGGTGTGCATCAAGTACGACGGGAACACCAAAGTTGGGCACCTGATACAGACTTGGCTAGGCTAGCACATAGTGTCATTCAGGGAAGATTCTACAGAGGAAGAAAAAGTTTTGTTGAGTATTGAGATGAACTTGGCATAGAATATCAATGGGGAGGTCCCAGGAAAACTTGTGAAAAGCACAGAGGCACAAGAGAACCTAGGAGGTTCAGAGAACCATAGGTGGTTAAGTCATGAGCTCACTCTGAGCTGACTCATGATTAGGTGCCCCTTTAACAGATTTTCTCCAGTTTTTGTTCAGAGGAGAGGGTAGGTGTGACAATGCTGGACACGGAGGGCTCTCTGATGGTGGCATGCAGTAGTTAACAATTTTCCCAAGCAAGTCCACTCTTGGTTCACTGAGCAAAGTTCTGTAGTTAGTGGGCCCACCCTCCTCAGAACTAGAATTCTGAAATGTTCTTTGAGCTTGCCCATGGGGGATATCGCTCCTGACCCTTCTCAGTAGTTTACCCAGGATCACACCTAAGTTTTTCTCCCTGAGGACTTCTGACAATTCTGCCACTATGTCTTGCTAGATTGCTAGTGACATACAAGAAAGTCTTAGAGGTTGGCTCCCTGGAGGCCCCACTCTGAAGCCAGGCCCAAGGGTGGTTGAAACATGGGATGTAGGAGAGAAGTAGCAAGAAATGGGGCTAAGCCGAGGGTGGGCTGGCGGGGCGTGGGAGACCAGATTGCAAAGATAAGTAAAGGAGTTGCAGCTTGCTCCTGTGGGCAGAGGAGTTAGGAAGAAAATAACACCCTTGTCAGCTGGATGGAGCCATCCAGATGAAGACTTGCTTATTACTGATGGCTTTCAGGTGCGGATTAGTCACTCCAACTGAAACATACATGCACACTCTGGGGGCGAAAATCCTGCCTAGTATTTCCTTGGCATCCTCTGTGATTCCAGACACATATTTGAGTATATAGGAAATGATTAAAAAAAAATGTTGGACGGTAGATTCAAATGGGCTACAAAGAAAGGCTGTACAAACCTTTAGAAAGAGATCTTGGGTATATCTTGTATAGAGTCAGATCCCTCAAAAGCAGGGAAGAGCAGAGACTATATTTCAATCTAGGATCTGAGATTCTCCTCCAGCTTGTTGCTGATGGCTCTCTCTCCTTTTCCTTTCTCTCCCACTAGGAGGCAGCATTCCTTCCCTTGTCCTCGGGGACAGGATCCTGTAAATACACAAATACATAAGACGCACAGAAATATACACCTCCACAATCTGAACAAGTGCCTTAAGCTTTGACCTTGATTGATTAGGAAATTGTTGTCCAGAGTCTTGGCTGATCGGCCCCACACTTGAGACAGAGAGTTCTGGAATGTTCAGTTCTCTGACTTCCAACTATCCCTGAAGAAGCTGCCCAGTATAACAATTAAAACTACTTTCTGTGAAACATCTTCACAGTAGATTGGTTTTGCAAGCAGAAGTTAGCAAGTTCAAAGATTACAGAACCACGTAGTGGGGAAAGAGTGTTTAGAGGATGTTGTGCTGTTTTTTTCCTGTTGAATTTTGTGCAACCCTGGGTCCCTAGGGAGTTTCCACTGAGAGTCAATACTGGGTGTGCTGGCTCCTGTGTGGAAGCTTGCTGTTTATTTCATGATGACTGAAATATGGTGGCCCTTGTGCTGCTGTTAGCAGTTTAAAACCTCTTAGCACAGGCCCCTCTTAGTAAAGCCCCTGCAATCAGCCAAAGAATCTTCAAGGCCTGTTTTTCTTGAGGTCAGGGTGTTCCATATTATTTCTGCCAGTAGTGACAGGAATATCCAAGAAAATCTATTTAATTTGATCATCATCATTAATACATTTATTGGCTTTCCTGGGAAAGATCAGTCAATTGCTTTGGCAGAACTTCCTAAAGCTTGTTACATCAAAGGAGCTCAGGTTATTTTGGAGTCACGAGAGGGGACGGCCAAGGGCTAGGACATGGTGAGCCTCATTTAGTTGTACAGATCCTGTCAAAATAAAGACTTGACCTGTCTTCCTGCTTAAGCCTGTTTAAGAAAGATTTGCTTTGACAGGTGACTAGTGCCAAGTCAAAGATTAAAAGCTACTACATATGTGTGGAGGGCAGAGGCAGGCAATGTTTTAGGAAGAAGTCCAGATTTTCCTCTGTGGGGCTTTGCTGAAGTTCCTCCAGGTTTTTCCTTAAACAAACATATACTGAACCTGAATTCTCTCCAGGGCTGATGACACGAGGCAGAGGTAAGACTTGGAGGGAGTGTCAATTATCATATTACTGCTGCAAAGGACTTGCACTGCTGCTGAGGAACAAAGTCAAGTCCTCCAGCTCCCATGCAAAGCCTTCATGAGCTAAATCATAAAAAGAGTGGAAATATTGCCTTTAAAAAGTAAATAGACATTTAAACAAGGCAAAAATTCTAACCCTGATTTCTGGGAACATCTGTATATAATAAAGTAGCTGATTATAATATAGGGGTTTTAGAACTACTATGAGAATACAGAAAGAGTTATTGAGAGGAGCTTTCTTTCTGTGAAGAATTTATAATATTGATGACAGAGAAAGCCTGGTGGGATTGCCTACAGGAGGACAGTGGTTTTAACTTTAGACAATTCTTAATCATTCACCAGTAAATATTCATTGAGCATCTATCATGTGTTGCTAAGTCCTTGGATATATCAATGAAATAAAGAAAAGAAACTGTTCTTATATTCTGAAAAGTACTTCTTATTTAGTAACAGATAGGAATCTTTTTATTTTAATTATGGAGATGTTAAAAGCTTCAGGGGATCAATCTGAGGTCCCAATCCCAAGGTCCCACTGAACAACAGTATGTGAGATAATGGCCCATTCCAATATGCAGGCATACTTTGGAGATATTGTGGGTTCAGTTCCAGGCTACCAGACTGAAACAAATACCAAAATAAAGTGGGGCACATGCTTTTTTGATTTTACAGTGCATATAAAGTTATATTTATAGTATGCTGTGTCATTAAGTATGCAATGGTATTATATATAAAGAAACAATGATATCTTACTGAAATATACTTTATTGCCAAAAAATGCTGATGATCATTTGAACTACTGGAAAAATGATACCGACAGACTTACTCCAAGCAGGGCTGCCACAAACCTTCAATTTTAACAGCACAATATATGTGAAGCACAATAAAGCAAAGCACAGTAATATAGCATAGTATATCTGTCTCTACAGAAGACAGTTTTAAAGTCAATGCAGGTCAGTGTTGTGCTAGTAAATGCTTAACAACAAGCTCTAAAAAAAAGTGAAGAATAAAAGGTAAATTTTGGATTTAGAGCATTTGCCAATTTCTGTGGTGTAAATTCTCTCACCATGTCCATTTCAGGCTACTGCTGAGATGTTACTGAACACAAAGTGGGAAAGAGGTGCACAATGGTTCTGAAGAGCCCACAGGAGCTGGTTATAGGTCACTATTGGTAGTGGGCCCAGGGAATAATGG
The DNA here is from genome assembly GCF_021218885.2 of Marmota monax. Lineage (NCBI taxonomy): Eukaryota > Metazoa > Chordata > Mammalia > Rodentia > Sciuridae > Marmota > Marmota monax. Next base: position 1,172,379 of record NW_026694493.1, on the reverse strand, counting down.
ACCACTGTAGATGAAAGTCCCTGGTTACATGTTCTTTCTGCGATGTGTTGAGATGATTTCTGTGAGAGGTGTCATAAGTAAACTGTCATAAATAAAATATTTCCTTGAATTACCTTGCTGATTCAACAAAAAAAGGATTCTTTGGTGGGGGAACAGTAGGCATGCACAAAAATTATTTTATTTACTACTAGAGAAAATGTCCAATATTAAAGATTCTTATTATTTGCTTTGGCCACAGGCAGCTGGGCAGAGCCTCATGGTGAGGAGCTGCTCTTTGGGGGAATTTCCCTGTTTTTGCATGTTTGAGATTGACTTTGAACTTGAGGCATATTTAAAGAATACCTAGCTTTGTCTACACTTCCTATTTGATTAAACAGATTTTTTTCTCATTAATTAAATTGTACATTGAGGATTGCTAAGCAGCTCCTCTTGAACCCCCCTTTGGAGACTGAGGCACAGTCCTTTGTGATGTGAGTGTCAGTTACACCAGATTCCCCTACCTAGATGTTGGCCGCCTCTAAGTTCATTGTGTAGCTTTCAACAACAAAATAAAACCCTTGCTAGGTTTTGAAAGACTCTGGGTTGTTTCTTTTCCAAAAAGTGAAAAACAAAAGCAAACAAGCAATGTAGAAGGGATCTTGATTTCTTTCTAGATCTCTTGACAACTGAAATTCAGCTCTCCTATGCTGACCTGAACTGTGTGTACAGGGATTTTTTTTTTCTTCATTGTGGAAACATGAGTAATGTTTTGGTGATATTGCATAATATTTAGGGAACCACACTAAGTAAAGTTCATCCACACTTTGTGCTGTGAATCAAAATAATTCAATAAGGCATCAGCAAAATGACAAACAACCTTCCACGACCCCCCTCAGTCTGCATGGGTGTGGGCAGTGAAGACCACCTTTCAGCATGACCCTTCTGCTGTCAATTGTAGATACACAGCCTGGTTTTGAAATGTGAAAACAATGTTAAAATATGAAGACATAATGAAACAGCCACAGAAAAAAAATACTCAAGATTCAGTCTCAAAGTGATATCTTGTAGGTAAGGTATCAACATGTACAGGATGCTTCTGGCCTTCAAGACAGGGGAGGAAAGTAACAAGCCAAGGAGTTTCTAGAAGATGGAACAGGCACAGAACCAGATTTGACCTACAGCCTCCAGAAGGAATGTTGTCCTGGTGACCCTGTTATTTGAATAGCAAGTTCCAAATTAGACTTCTCACCTACATAATAATAAGAGAATGAATGTATGTTGTTCTAAGTCACCAGGTTTGTAGTAATTTGTTACAGCAGCAATAGGAAACTAATACACATGTACTCCTACATTTTTCAGCCTCTCTTCACTATATAGATAGGGCTGAGAATTCATGCAGTGTAGGTGGATATAATATATCTCAATCTGGTCCTAACTTCTGAAACTGCTGTGCAATCAGTGGCCTCTCTTTGCTGATTGGACAGCCAAATACAGATGTTCAGTAAAGAGTCCCATGAAGGTTTTAGTGGATGGCAGAACCACTGGATGTAAGGAGCTTGGATTCCTGAGCCTCCACTTGGAGGAGAGTTGCTGAACATGGCTGCCTAACCCAAATGAATGGGTGTGAAACACTCAGAACTAAGTGTTCCGAGTTCATTTTTACTGCAGCAAAACTTCTCCTATCCTAACTACTACCCAAATCAGAGATTCTGGGATAAATTTTATTTTATTTTTTTGCAAAAATATTGATGTTTAACTACTCTTAAGATTTCATCTCACTCCAGTCAGAATGGCAGTTGTCAAGAATACAAGCAAACCACAAATGTTGGTGAGGAGTGGGGAAAAAGGTTCACTCATACATTGCTGGTAGTACGGCAAACTGGTACAACCATTATGGGAAATGGAATGGAGATTCCTCAGAAAACTTGGAATGAAACTACCATTTGACCCAGCCATCCCACTCCTTGGCTTATACCCACAGGAGTTAAAATCAGCATATTGCACTCAGCCACATCAATGTTTATAGCAGCTCAACTCACAACAGCTAAACCATGGAACCAGCCTAGGTCCCCTCCAATGGATGAATGGATAAAGAAAATGTGGTATATATGCACAGTGGAACAATACTCAGTCTTAATAAAGAATGAAATTATGGCATTTGCTGGTAAATGGATGGAGCTGGAGAATATCATGCTAAGTGAAATAAGCCAATACCAAAAAACAAAGACCAAAAGTTTTCTCTGATATGTGGATGCTCATTCACAATAAGGGGGTGGGGCGTTAGGGAAGAATAGAGTTACTTTAGATAAGGTAGAGAGAAGTGAAGATAGGGGAGGAGGTATGAGGGTAGGAAGGATAGTAAAATGAATCAGACATTATTACCCTATGTACATATATGATTACATGACCTGTGGGATTCTACATCATGTACAACCGGAAAAATGAGAAATTATACTCCATTTATGTATGATGTATCATACTGCATTCTATTGTCATGTATAACTTATTAAAAAAATAAAAATCATATCAGAAAATATTGATGTTTGAGTCTCTAAAAAGGTTCAAATTATTCTTAAGGTGCAAAGGGAGAACTCTCTTGGACTTTCTTAGCCTGATTTTATAATTTAGAACTTTAAAGTTTCAAATAGTACATGAGGAATAACTATAATAATTTCTGTGCTTCAGGCCTACTCCTGGCCACATGTCCGTCACCTCTTTAGGGTGAAGTCAGCTCACTGGTGTTTTCATGTGTCTTAGCCCTTTTCTAAATATGCCCTCCCTTCCAAGTTTTTTATTCTTGTTTAGTGATTCCCCTTTTTTCCACTGTTTGCTCTACTTTCTCCTTCAAGTTCAGCTCAATTCCATTTCTTTCAAAAAAGCCTTTTTTACTAGCTGCAAGGAATAATTTCTTCTCTTTCTTTACAACTCCATTAATCATTTGTATACTTATTGCATTTGTGACTGATCCCTGCTCAATCCCACTCCCTCCCTGAGACCCCCTACATTGTAGCTTCTAGAAAACAGGTATTATTTCTTACTCACCATGGCCCTCACCACAACACGTGCTCTGAAGGCAGTAGAAGTTCACACATTTTCAAGTTTTAGTACAGCTGTGGGGTTTTGTTGGTTTTGTAGTCAGGACCACACGATACCCTTTAAACTCTTATGTAAATGGAGCAAGGGTCTCTACAACCTGCCTTCTTTCATCCTCTTCTAAACCAGACACTATTCTGAGTGAGCTGCACAGTGTTCCCTGTGTAGCCACCACACCTCACAATTGGGACAGCTGCAAACTACTTATGAGGTGTACCTACTATGTGCCAGGCTCAGGGCATAGAACTCACCGTCGGCTGAGCTGAGCCGATGCTCCACTTTCCAGGGCCTGCTGCTTTTCAGGGACATGTACCTCTCAGCATCTGGGAGCCTAATCACTCATTTGTTCAGATTTGCTCCCACACCAGGATTTTTAGGAACAGGCTGTTCATGTTTCCTTGGCTCAGATCTCTATGTTCCCATATCACTATTCATGATGTCATTTAGAATCTATTTTATAGAACTGAACTCAATTCAATTTTAATATTGTGTCAAGATCTACAACACCCATTTTCTGTCCATTAAAAAACAAGAGGGTGTGTAGGAACAATTTAAGGGTCCCTGGGGTGAATCCCAGCACATTATTTTAGCATTTCCTTACAGCTCACTGAGAAGGGTGGGGGAACAGGAAGGGGGAGACGGGTTCTTTCCTGAATGATTATTTGGCCAATCCACAGGACCTCCCACCCCAAGAGAACCATCCTCCTCCCATCAGGGAAGCAGCACTCAGAGGCATCCCACGGTCAGAGTTGGCTGTGTCAGGCCGCGAAGAATGGTCCAGAGTGGAAGATGGAATCTGGTCACTAGAAGGAAAGCATGGTAGCAGGTGATAAGTATTAGAACATGACACTTTGAGGATAGAATCCAATATAACCCCAGCACCAGTACAATGGCTTGGCTTAGTAACAACTCTGTCATGTTTAAATGAATGTTAAATGAATTAGTATGTAAGTGAATGAATGAGTGAATGTCAAATTCTTGCTTCCTTCTCCAAGAACTCTTCATAAAAGCATCTCATTCACGTCTCCTCTACAAATCAGGAATCAGGAATTTGGTGAAGCTGTGGTCCATCATTCTGCAAGTGTTCTGCTGATCACAAAGGTTCAGGGTTCTTAGGTGGAAAATGCACAGGTTAGAGGGAGAATGACAGGGTCTTTCCAAGCCTTTTCTAAAAGGCTACAGTCCCCCTTCCTTGTATGATTACCTTCAGCTTCTATGTCATCCTTGGGGATCTGCAGTACGTGGAACAGCTACGTGCAACAGTGGTTTAAGGGGCTCTGCAGCCATATAATCCTAGGTTCTACAACAATGGGGAGGGAACTTACCTATCTTGACCTTCAACTTATCATTCATAAAATGGAGATGGTAATAATCCCTTTCTTGAAAGGTTTTTGTGGTGATTATATATGATTCACATAAAGAACTCGACCCAGTCCCTGGGATGTACTAAGCTCTGAACAGATGAGAGTTCACTTAGTGCAAGGCACACGGCACTTTATGGACAGTTTTTGACTATTGGTCTGAAATGAGGCCTAGAATGGAGAAAGCAGAATCAGTGAGAACAAGGCTAGTCCATCAGACTCCTTCCAGGGCTCGTGCTGCAGGGCTGTCCTTTGTCTTGGCTCCATTATTTCCCAAATGAGGGCACCTTAGGCCTCTTTGCAGGAAGGAGAATGGGTATACTTGCAGGGACAGCTCACGGTTTGGGGGACCCTCCTGCAGCGGTAGATTCCAGGACTTGTCCTGGCTAAGAGCCTTGGAGAACTTGGGGCCTATTGAAGAGCTATTCTTCCCACCTCCCAGCTTTATTAAAGAATAATTTTCAAAAATTCTATATACTTACAATATACAATGTGATATTTTGACATGTGTATGTAATTAGATGATTAAATTGAGCTAATTAACATATTCATCACCTCACCTCCTGTCATCTTTGTGTGTGTGTGTGGTGAGAACACTTGAGATCAACTCCCTCAGCAATTTTCAAGTATTCAATATGTTATTATTGGTTATAGTCAACATGTTTTTCAATAGGTCTCCATTATGTCTAACTGGAACTTGTATTCCTTGTCCAACTTCTCCCTATTCTTTCTTCCCCCAGCTGCTGGTAACCACTACTCTGCTCTCCACTTCTATGAGTACAACATTTTTGGAATCAGCACAGGAGTGAGATTATGCAGTACTTGTATTTCTGTGCCTGACAGATTTCAGCTAACATAGGCTCATCAGTTCCATCCATGTTGTCTCAAACGACAGAGTTTCATTTTTTAAGGCTGAGTAGGATTCCATTGTGCGTGTGTGCTTGTGCATGTGTGTGTGTGTGTGTGTGTGTATACCTATCACATTTTCTTTATTAATTCATCTGTTGGTGTACACTTTCATGGCTTCTGTATCTTAGTATTATGCATAAGGCTGCCATGAACATGTAGCTATCTTTTCAAGTTCAGATTTTATAGAGCTATTCTTTAGCCCATTTGAGGGAAAGGTAAGAGGAAATGGTGTCTCATGGATACTGGAGCACTTCTTGCTAGATAGAAGAGATTCTGAAACAAATCAGCCTTCTCAAAGAGGGTAGGTAATATACTCCCACCCCCAAAATACTTAGTGGACTTTATTGAAGCATAACTGATATATAACAAAGGTGCTTACTTATTAAGTGCAGTCTAGTGATTTTGACAAATGAATATGCTCATATTAACTACTATCACAGCAAGATATTACACATTTTCATCACCCCACAAGTTTCCTGGTGCCTATTTATTACAGTCAACCTCTCCCCATCCTTGGTCCCAAGTAATCGCTCATCTGCTTTGTGTCATTATAGGGTAATTTAATTAGTGTCAAATTTTATATGAATGAAATCAACCAGCACATACTCTTCCACGTGGCATCTTTGACCACCCAACTGGTTGCATGTGCCCATTTTTTTTTTAACTGCAAAATCACATTTTACTACATATTACAGTTTCTTTTTTTCTGTTCATATGGACATTTGGGGTATTTCTAGATTGTGGTCATGATAAAATTGAATTTGTGTACAAGTCTTTGGGGGGACATGTTTTGATTTCTCTTGGGTAAATACCTAGGAGGGGAATTGTTAGATGATTAGGTAAGAAACTTTGCAGAAATTGCCAAATCATTTTTTTAAAGGCCTGTACTATTTTACATTCCCTTTGCAGTTTTAGCTGCAGCTGTTCACATCTGTATTAGTCTGAAACACAAGAAACAACACAAGATTGTGTGTGTGTGGTGTGTGTGTGTGTATGTGTGCGCGTGCATGCACATGCTCTGCTGGGGAGCAAACCCACAGCTTCCTGCATGCCAGATGAGTGTTCTCCCACTGAATTACACCTCCAGCTCCAATAGGAGATTGTACATGCACACACACAAATAATGAGAATACATTCTAAGAAATGCTTCTGTAAGCAATTTTGTTGTTGTATCAATATCCTAGGGTGCATTTACACAAACCTAAATGGTGTAGGTCAATTACTCAACGGGTTTGTTGATGCAATCATGAGACATGGTAAACAGGAGATGTATGAGGGTGCTGCTGGTATAATACAGCAAACTGTAAACTTAAAAAAAATCATAAACTTAAAAAAAATAAGTAGAAGGAGTACCCACTAAAAGAATGACAAAAAGTACAGTATAGTAAATAACATAAACCAATACCAGTAAAGTACCAGTCCTTTACTGTCAGGTGTTATGTACATAGTGGCATGGACTGTATTTTTATACAGCTAACAGCACAGTAGGCTTTTTTACACCCGTATCACCATAAACATGTAACACATTGCACTGTGACTTACAATAGCTACAACCTCATTGACTGATAAGAATTTTTTTCATCTGTTATAATGCATGGGGGGCTCGTTATGGGAATCAAGCTCTTGTGATTATGGAAGCTGAGAAGTCATCTGCAAGCTAGAGAATCAAAAAGCCCAATGGCATAATTCAGTTCAAGCCCAAAGGTCTGAGAACTGGTCAAGGGCGAGGGGATAGTATGTCTCTGTCAGACAATGGAGTCAGAGGCTTAAGAACCAGAAGCCCTGATGTCCAGGGGTAGGAGATGAGGCCTATCTCAGCTCAAACAGAAATATTTGGGCCCTCAACAGATTGGTGATGCCTGCCCACACAGGTGAAAATGTTTGTTATTCAGTCTAACTATTTAAATGTTAGTGTCTTCTGGAAGCACCCTCACTGGCATACACAGAAACACTATTTCTCCAGGTATCTGGGTATCCCGTAGTCCAGTCAAGTTGCCACATAAAATTAAACCTTGCCACATTCTCACCAACAGTGGGTATTTGTGGGTGATAGCTCCCAAAGATGTCTATGTCCTAATCTGTGAAATGTGAACGTGTTATCACATGGCCAAAGAGACTTTGTAGATAGAGGTAGGGATCTTGAGAGGGGAAGATTATCCTGGATTATCTAAGTGGTCCAGTGAAATTATAAGTGTCCTTAAAAGATGCAAGGTGAAGGTAGAAGAGTCAGAGAAGACGAGAGGATGGAAACAGAGGTCAGCATGCTGAGGTTTCCAGGGAAGGAATGAGAGAACAAAGCCTCTAAACGTCAAGAAATAGCCTCCCTAAAAGCCTCCAGGAAGAATGCAGCTCTGCAGACACCTGGATTTTAGCTCTGTAAGCCCTATTTCAAATTTCTGACCTCAAGAATGTCATATGACAGGTTTATGTCATTTTAAGCCACCAAGTTTGTAGTGATTTTTTATAGCAACAAAAGGAAACTAACATGTTGATTTTTAAAATTTAGTCATTCAATAAGTGTGTATCACATCTTAGAATGGCTTTGATTTATTTAGCAATGGCAAGCATTTTTTAGAATCCATTCATCTACCTCCCCTCGTGAAATGTCTGTTCAAATGTTCTGTCCATTTTATATTATATTGTTGTCATATCATTTATTTGCAAGAGTTAGTTGTTTATTTTCATATATATATTTAAGTTTCTAATGTACCTAGTCTATGGTATCTTGTTAAATTAGCATCAGGAGAGTCAGTCCTCACATTCTTTTCTGGTTTTAACATGAAGATGCTTATTTTTTCACTATTGAACAAGGCATCAACTATTAGGTCTACATTAATGTTCTGTTATGTATTAAAGAAACAGTCTTCTATATTCAGTTTACTAAGAGCTTCTGTTAGGCATGTTACTAAGATTTTTATCAAATTCCTCTTGGTACTTATCCAAATGACCATACAACTTCAACAACTGCTTTGCTACTCTTTACCCAATACATACTCCCACCTGAAGTTCTAATCCCAGATTGTTATATGGCTATTATTTAAAAATTTCTGATATTTTTTTTTTTACTTTTTTTGGGGGGGGCAGTGCTAGAGATTGAACCCAGGGCCTTGTGCATGCCAGGCAAGCACTCTACCACTGATCTATACCTATAGCCCTACTTCTAATTTTTTAGCAAGAGTAGCCACTATCTAACTGTTCACCCTCAAAAAAATAAAGTAAAATCAGCAGAAGCAAGTCTAATTCTCCAATGGATACTAGCAAAGTAAGTACTCTGCAGCTACAAGGTTAGAACACTTTCTGAGAATAATTTTAAAACATAAATAATTTGAGTAGGCTATTTTATCTCATGCATGGTTAACTTTCTAGATATATTTTATTTCCTTTTCCCATTTGACATATAAAGGATTTCTGAAAATATTAGCTTACTTTCTTATTACATTTCTATTTTAAAGAAATCTTCTATAGTCCCTACTATAATTTCATTCAGTATTTATTCAGTAAAAACATTTTAAGCGCTTACTACTAATTATACTATGTTAGATTCTGGGGAAACAAAGACAAAACTAATACAACCTGTGTCTTCTGAAATTTTGTCCGGGGGTGGGGGAGTCTCAAGGAGAAGGAAAGACACAGGCAAAAAAATCACAGTGTCAAAGGGGTGTATTGAGTTCTTCAATAAAGATGTGACGAGGATAGTTAGGAAGACTGGCGGAGGGGTCAGGGACCACTTCTCTGGATATTGCTGCTCAGTGGAGTAGATGTCACTTCAGATGACCTGTTTGTCTGCTACCCTACAAATGCTGGCAGGGTGGCTGCACTTTTACCCTTGTATCACTGAAATAGTTCTTCCTTATGGTTTATGCTACAAGGCCAGACCCTGATTATCTCACAAGAAGGCTTACCACAAACTCCAGTTTATTTGGAGGTGTTTTACTTTGCACTGATTAATTCATGGAATTGCTAATAATGCTTCCTTCATGCTCAGAAGAGCTCTAGTTTGGACAATAAATGATAAGTCACTCAATCCATTCCTTTTCATCCCAGCCTTAATTAATCAAGCAAAGTTTCAAGGAAGAAAATTGGGTTTTATAGGCAGACAATGATCATCACCCATAATGACTATTACTGTTGTTGTTGTTGTTATTATTATTATTATTTTGATACTGGGTATTGAACCCAGGAGCCTTTACCAATTCCCACCCCATTTATTTTATTTTTTTAAGTTTGAGACAGGGTTTCACTTAGTTGCTTTGGGCCTCACTAAGTTGTTGAGGCTGGCTATAAAGTTGTGACCCTCTGCCTCAGCCTCCCTACTCACTGGGATTACAAGTGTCTGCCACCATGCCTGACATGACTATTATTGTAAACTAAGTCATATTTCTATTTTAACCAAGGTTATATATTAACATGTTTAAAAGGCAGATAGCAATCAAAGGTTTACAACATAAAATCCAATTCCCTGCCTCAGTCTTCTGAACCATTTTTGTTCCCGGGAAGTCTCCTCTAACTCTTGGCTATTTTTTACCACCACTTTTCTAAATAATACACTATTTCTCCATTTTACCCCTTTTTAGCTTCTGTTGACTTCTATTATAAACTGGATCATGTCCCTCAAGATTCATATGCCAAATCTCCAACCTCTAACAGGACCTATATTTGGAGATAAGGACTTTGAAGAGGTAATTAAGGTTAAATGAAGTCAGTTGTAAGAGTAGTCTCTATGGTCCCTAGGCTGATAGAACTGGTGTCCTTACGAAAAGAAGAAAGAGTGTCAGAGCTGTCTCAGAGCATGCACTGAGGAGTGGCCCTTTGAGGGCACAAAGAGAAGGAAGCTGTCTGTGAGCCAGGAAGGGGGCCCCCACCAGAACCAAATTGACCAGCACTTTGATCTGGGGCTTCCACCCCCCATAACTGTTAGAAGTGCATTTCTGTTGGTTAAGCCTCAGAGTTTGCAGAGTTTTTTTTTTTTTTTCTTTTTTTAGTGGCAGCCATGCTGACTAATACAACTTCCTATGTGCAGAGACCTTAGCTTTTTCTTCCACTTCCTCTCTCTCTCTCTCTCTCTCTCCTACACACTTTTGCACTCATCCTCTCGTTTCCTTCCTTTTCTCTGTTCCAATGTTTCTTATTTAGTGATGCCTCCTGTTTTTCATCCTTGAAGATGTACATGTGATGTGCTTATTTTTAAATATCTCCCTGACCTATCATGGAATTCAGAATAGTGATCACATGATCTACCCACCATGTTTAGCAAGAACTCTATTATGCACCTCCACCAAGGGACATTTTCAATGTCAGGAATTCTCATGACTCATGGTGGTGATGTGCTAAAAAGCCTACGGATGCTGCTCAATATCCAACAATGCACAGAACAGTCCCCCAAACAATAATCCAGTCAGAAATATTGATAATGCTTTGATCCACACCAATCAGCACATGGAATTTTCCTGACAGCTGTTTTTGGGCCAGTGATGGATGTATGACTTACTCTGATGCAACTGGACTAATGGAGAGGGCTTTGGGAATGGTCACATTCACTCACTCCTCCCTGATGAGTGTGCACAAGAAGTGCCTAGCCTGACATCCAGTGGCGCCATCTTGTTTCCTTGAGAAGAACCAGCCTTCCCATGAAGCTGGTGCTGAGGACTGCAGAATGAAAGAAAGGACAGAAATGACCTATGTCCTTAATGACATTACTGGGTATTACTGAACCGTATCTTTCCTGGAACCCAAGCCATCTCTGGACTTCAGGTTATGTAAGACACTGCGTTCATATTATTTAAAGCTACTGGAGGGAGTTTTCTGTTTCACGAAGCTGTGTCATAACCAACACACTTTGCTAAACACAGGAGGTTCTTGGAAAATTTAGCAAAGTCTCTTTCGCATGATCAGATTCCTCTTCAGAAATTTCTACTTCCCTCCTCTGGCTGCACTTTGTCTTATGAAGAGATTAGCAGACAGCCTCCCCGGTCTGTCTCTCCTTCTGTCTGAAGGGCTGTAGACAAAGTAGAGGCTTTGTGACCAGTGGAGTACAATGCCATGTGCCAGTGAAGGAGAAGGGAAGGCCAAACAGGGACGTTGCCCTGTTTGTGGAAACACTTAATATCATCCACATAGGTAGGCTTGGGAGTGAAGGCCATTCCCAGGATTCAGGATGATATATCGAGGGAAATGAAAAGGAGATCTTTAAACACAGCTCCAGTGACTATTCCACCATTTGAAACCGAAGGAGAGGGTGACCTGAACGCTTTGGCATCCATATGACATCCTATGTTCTCTAATGATGGCAACTTCCATTATTTATTCTGGAAACCACCATCTTGTTATTGCCCAAGTACCTGCAAGAGACAGAACAGAGGGACCCGCCCCCGGTTATATCATTAGACACATCTGTGAAAGGTGAGAGGAGAAGGGAGATAGAAGCTAGAAGCCTTCAACGCGCAGGGTGTTGAATGATTTCTTACCATCTACATCACATTAGGGAGTGTTCTGCTCTGTGCGGACTTGTTTTGAAAGTGAAATCTTTGTTTTCTGAGGCCTGGAAAATGTAACCATTTCAATAGGATCTGCCAAAAATAATAGGAGTTGTTTTTTTTTTAAATTTATTATTATTATTTTTTTATGAGGCCTGGTACTTGTCACTATGTGTGCTTTCCCTCAGAGTCTGATTGCCAGTTCCCCCCCATTTGGGGCATGATGAGCAGCAGCTGGGAGCATACACTCGACTGGCCACTACCTTCCTCCAGACCTCTCTGATCTGCACAGAAAAACAGCCCAGAAATCAGGCCAGAAGCCCCGCAGCCTGCTTCCCAGCTCCCTAAAGAACATAGCAAGAAAAATGGAGTTAGAAGTGGGATGAATTCATCAGGGAATCTCTGAGGAGCAGGGGTGAGGCTGTCTGTGCACGTGAACGTTTCCTGACTTTCATTTCTCTCTGGGAAACTGTAGCAAAGTCCACAAAGTCCACAGACTCCTCTCTTCACTGACATGTTTAGCAAGACCCCAGAGCTTCCTGTTTTTGCCCTTTCCCTGATTGCCCAAATTAGATTCGATTTTATCATTCCTTACGGTGGCATCCAGGAAGGCTGAACTTTGCTGACGTCCAGACCCACACTCCCGCTGAAGGGCAGACACACGATCCAGGCCTCTCCCGCCGAGCCTTGCCTGCAGCCAGGGCTCATGTACACTGTTTTGCAATAGGTTCCTATGTTGCCACATCGGGCTTTTCCCCTCTGAGACGGAAGAGAAATTGACCTGCCTGAAGACTCTTGCCACACGCAGAGGAGTCTCACCTGCCTTTAGGCCTAGGGAGCTACTGGGTTGATCCTCACCCAAAGGCAGGCAGTAGGGTTAGGGGGTGCCACCAGACACACTGCAGCATCTTTCAAACTGCATGTCCAGACTTATTCGAGGGTACTGATGACACAAACAGAATGGATTATAATTAGCAAAAAAAGTGGGATAGAGCAGAACTAAAGGGAAGAAGAGGTAAAATATTGCAGGGTCCTGTAGGTGAGAAAGGAGAGGGCTATTTGGTGAACCCCAGGTGCTGCTTCAGGTATATGAATTCATCAGTGTGAATGCACATTACGTCACTCCCGTCTTCCTGCAGGTTGCAATCAAAATAATTTCAAAGCTACTGAAATAGTAAATTGGAACTTCATTCCATCGTCTCCAAAACTCTTGTGGCAGAAAGCGACAAGTATGTTTTTTATTTAGGGAACTGAAGAGGTTTTAAGCATGCACTGTGTATACACACTCACTCTGAGAACCCACAGTATTCACAGGAAGTCGGCTAGGTGTGTGTTCTACTCCTGAAAATGCCAGGTCAGCCGCCTTCCTTCCTTCGCTTCCTTCCAACCTCCTTGTGGAACCCTTAAGAGGGGCAGGCATCGGGACACTGGGACGGATGGAGCAAATTGGGAAATCAGAGCAGATTCCACAGCCTTTTTTTGATGATGAAATTCACTGAAAAATATTTAGTTCAACTTCTGTTTACATGGTTGAAAAGGGCAGCCATCCCATAACAGGGCTAGAGCAGCTCGCCCTCACCCTTTTTCAAATTGGTGCATTATAGTTGTATATGGCAGCGGGATCTGTTCCATATTCCTACCTGCACACCACATAACACTGTGATTTGGCCAATCTCTCTCCCCGTAGAGAGAGCAGTCTGTGCAAAGAGGAAGCAGAAGCTTCACACACGGCTTGGACATCCCTTTTCTTGATGTTTCAGATTTTTTTTTTTTGGTTCATAACATAAAATTTACCATTTAAGCATTTTTTACCAATTAGAAAGCAGTTAAATTTCATAAGAAAAGACATCCAAGTCCCAGTATATCATTTACTTCAAACACCTGTGAAATTCTCTTCTTTACTATGAAGGTAGAAGATGGCCATGCTGGAGATTATATTATTGTGTGCATGAAGGAGAGATAAAGGATATAGGTTAATAGGGAAAATTCTATGCATAAGAACATGAACAATTTAAAACACTTTTTTTCCCCAGTACTGAGATTTTCACCAGCAATTTTTGTTTTATTTTGACACATGTTCTTGCTAAGTTGCCCCAGTTGGCCTTGAATGTGCAATCCTCCTGCCCCAGCCTCCCAAGTAGCTGCAATTACAGTTATGCACCACCGTGCCCAGCTTTAAACAACTTTTCTTTATCTTCTTTTTTGTCTTCTTTTTCTTTTCTTTTTTGGTGCTGGGCATTGAACCCAGGGCCTTGTGCGTTAAACACCTTTTCTTATGTGGCAAGATGCACATAAAAATGAAACACCATTGTTGTTTTACCTATTTTTTAAGTGTGCAGTTCAGTGGCATTAAGTACATTCACATCATTGTACAAAAATCACCATCATCTGCCTCCAGAATTTTCTTATCTTCCTCAGCACAAACTTTGTGCTCATTGAAAAGAACTCTCTGAGTCCCCCTCCTTTCAGCCCCTTTTTGTCTCTGTGAATTTTACTCTTCTAGTTACTTCTTGTAAGTGGAATCAAACACTTATTTTTTTGAGACTAGCTTATTTTACTCAGTATAAAGCTACAGCATATGTGAGAATATCATTCCTTTTTAAGGCTAAATAATATTCCATTGTGTATCTATATTCAGATGATATTTTTAGAATACCCTTTATTTCTCCATGGAGTTCATGTGTAATATTCATTTTGGATCAGCAGCAGAAGGAAGAATGCTCTGATGCTAATATTGTCCCCAAAAGACCTAGAATCAGTGGATCAAAAATCTTGCAATCTGGTGCCAAAGCACAATCTGGTGACTGACTTCTCTGGCTCTCTTTTGCTGACTCTGAAAGTTTCGAAAGGTTAGAACAGCGTGTTGTTTTGTCTTGTTTTCATTTGTCTTTTAGAACACCAAACCTCAAAACTTGTTGGGCTCTTTGAGTCAGAAGTGGGACCCAGGATCCCTTGAAGTGTGCTGACTACTCTGAGGGCTGCATTTTAGCCTCTCTTAGTGGAGACAGGAATGAATGCGCCTGTTTTGTTACTTTGGCTTCTCTCATTTAACACCCCTGGCCACTCGTTTCCTTGAACTTCATGATTTCCAGTGCAGACACTTTTGCTGTGAGCCGTTGCCTCTTTCCATCACTACCCAGATTCTACACGACCTAGACGCTTGGCAAGAAAGTGACATTCCTACAGAGCAGAATTGTTAGAAATGAGACTGGAACTGAAACAAGGTCATTTAGGTGTCTGACATCACCAAAGATTCAGTGACAAACTCATATGTTGAAAGCTGTCTGGGAAAGAGACACAGATACAGTTCATGTTCCCAGAGGTGGAAGGCCACCTGAGAGCGTCAGCGGGGCTATGAACTAGTCCCATTTTGTCACTGTTTAATAATTCAATCACAGTCACATTTATTGCACTGCTGGGCTTTTCCCTAAAGGCTGCTTGTGCATTCTCTTATTTGGTTCTCACAGGTTCTGCTATGATGTCCATTTGATAAATAAGGACAGGGCAACTCATTTGCATAAAGTCTCACAGCTAAGGGAAGGTAAAGCTGGATCCAGCTCTGGTGACCAAATCCCCAAACCCTCCCCCTTTGGCACTTTCCCCAGCTCAGAAGCCTAAGAAACCTCACCATTCACAGGCACAATCTTGCAGATCCTCTGCAGGCTCTTATCTGGCCAGTCTCCATGGAGAGTTATTACAAATGTAAGAATATGGGGGTACTCCAAGGAAACCTTGTATGTCCCTCTCTGTTACCTGTGCCCAGGAACGACTATTAGTAACTCTAACCTGGAGACAGCTCAATGAGGCATTAAAACTATCAAAATTCTTTTTGAAGACCCACCAATTAATATGGACAGTCTGTATAGCTACTGTTTTGATTGGATCTGGAATATCCTCCAAAAGTTCATGAAAACTTGGTCCCCAGTGTAGCAATACAGAAGTGGGGCTTTGGGGGAGTGATTAGATCGCAAGGGCTCTGACCTCGTGGGTGGATTAATCCATTTGATGGATTATTAATTTGGATGGACTGCTGGTAGGAGGTGGAAACTGTAGGCAGGTGGGGCATGGTTGAAGAAGATCACTGGGGGCACGTCTTGGGGACTATATCTTGTCCTTGGACACTTCCTTGATCTCTTTCTCTGTCTCATGGCTGCCATGGGCTAAGTAACATTCTGCTGAAATCTTCTGCCATGATGGTTCTGCCTTGGAGGCAGAAGACCATGCACCGAAGGCCTCCAAAATCTAAAGTCAAAATAAATCCTTGCTCTAAGTTGTTCATGTCAGGAATTTTGGTCACAGTGATGAAAAGTTAACCAACATACCTCCTAAATGGCTGGCATCATGCTGGAAATTATAATGGATACAAAGAAATGTGCTGATTCTTTCTTTCATTGGAATGAGCCCCTGAGAATCTATACAAAGTCTATTAAAAGTAAGTGCTTAGCTGGGCACTGTGGCTCATGTCTGTTCTGGGGAGGCTGAGGCAGGAGGATCTCGAGTTCAAAGCCAGTCTCAGCAAAATTGAGGTGCTAAGCAACTCAGTGAGACCCTGTCTCTAAATAAAATACTAAAAAGGGCTGGGGATGTGGCTTAGTAGTCAAGTGCCCCTGAGTTCAATCTCAGGGACCAAAAAAAAAAAAAAAAAAAAATGGAAGAAGAAGTAAGTACTTAGTTTTCATTGAGCTGTTCCATTCCAGGAACCTGGTGCTCAATCTAAGATGTGACGGCAGCAGCACATTTTGTCTAGAGATCACTATGTACTCCCACTCGATTTCTTTCATGATTAAAATAGTCCCTTGCAGATTTCCTGAATTTCTTTGCCTTGAATAGGGAAACCCGGATTAGATGAAGTCCAGAATGAAAAATATTCACTATCCAGAAAAAGAACCCCATTTAAAACTAAACAGCACCAAAGGGGGAAAAGCATGGTCAACACAAACCTCCCTCCGTTTCCAACATGAAAGACAAGACGTTCCTCCCAGGCTTTGGGTCTTGCTCATTTTGTTTTCTGGTTCACTTCACGTGACTTTTCCTGGGCTTTATTAGAATCAGACATGACAACAGGGAATCCACTGGGAGTTAAGCACCGTGTGAGCTCTGATGTTCTCAGAACCCTGGAGTCATCCTGGAAGAGGGAAGGTCACACTCATTTCTATAGGAAGAGACTAGACCCCACTTCTTTTGAAAGTTTCCACCTGCAGCTCCAAGGCCCCTGAGGAGAGCACAGCCTTGGAGAGGACGGGAGAGACCTCTTCACGTACAGAGAGACCTATTCTCTGCTGTGTCTGCCAGTTAGGCCTGAATTCCATGACACCCCGGAAGCTGTTTATGCCTTGGCCTTGGCTACATTCCAGTCTGGAGGGTCCCTGGGAACAGTGTTTCACTGGTGTGTCCTGCATCCATCACAACCACCATAAACGAGGGTGCTCGTGAAGAGTGCAGAGTCAGAAATGTCACTGGAGGCTTCAGGATTCCAAATCTAGATGGGGACCAGGAGTCAATGTTCCCAGAGTGCCTTTCCCTTTTCTTTAAAGTGTCAGCCTATGAAAGGGCAGAGGGACTTCAGCCAGCTCAATTTGGGGGGAGGGGCCATTAATTGACTTGGGAACAGTCTCTGGCAGCAAAGCCCCCTTCTTGCAGGGGAGAATGATGACTAGGGAGGGGTGAGGAGGGAGAAGTGACCAGTGGCCTTGGCTCTAAGAGAGCCTTGGGCAAATGCCAGGATTGGAAGAAAAGATCAGCTCTTAAAAAACATAAAATAAAATAAAACCCCCACAACCTAATTAGATATCTGCCTAGAGATTCATTGGCTTTTAATTCTCAGACAACATGAAAACCAGGTTTCTTCTTCCTGCTCCTCAACACCTCCTTCCGTATCTATCCCCCTTCCAGCATCTCCTACCCAACCTGTATTTTATCCAAAGTGTAGGTTGGGTCTGAATGGAAAGCTTATTAGAGGAAAAGAAGAGGATGTGGAGCTGCTGGGGAACCGGTGGTTGCCATGGGAACCCTGATGCTGCAGGGTCTGAATGGCTTTCTGTCTGCTGACGTCCAGTTCTTTAGGGCAGGCCCTGGCATGGGCAGCAACTGGGCACCACATCCTCTGCGTCTCCCGTTTCCGGCATCCGGCCCGGTGGCATGCACCCCAACAGGTCTCCTGGTAGCAGGCAGGGCGTCCAGGATTGAATGCTTCCTCTGGCCTTTCGTCCTGCTGCTGCCGCCCTCCCCGGCTGGGAGATGAAGGGAAGCAGAGGGTGTTTCCCAACTGTTTGAAGAGAGAGCCCTTGTTTTCCTCTTGCATTTTATTCTTTCTTCCCTTGACATCCAAACATGAACCGTTGGCCATTTGCCGGTCTCCTGCTGGCCAGCCATCCTTGCTGTTCTCAATTCTGAATTTCTATTTATATTGTAGGAACGGCAGGGTTTGTTTTCACCCAGCATGGTGCAGGGGGTGAGCTGATGTCTCTGGTGTGCTCTCCAGTGGCTGATTAGAATGGTTGAGATGACCACCATCCAGATGACGCAGGGACACACTAGACAGTGTTAGCCTACTTGAAAGGTTTATGAGAGGAGGTTGGGGGTGACCAAGGCTCCGGGTGCCTAGCTTATGCTGTGTGGACTGCACACCCGGATGCTGCACGTCACCGTCTCATTTTCCAATTACTCCGGCTGCTTGCTCTTTTCCCTTCTCTGGGCCTTTACACAGGCTTTTTCTTTTGCTTGTAAAGTCCTTGCCATCCATTTTTACTGGGGTCCACCATGGCCTGAGTGTACTGGCCATTGCTTTCCTCTCTAGCAGCACACAGTGCCCCCTCCTTTCTTTTTACGTTCACTGACTGAGCTCTAGATACACGTGTTCTCTAGTGGTTTCTAGAACAGGCCCAGCAGTCTCCTGTTTCAGGGCCTTTGCAATCCAGGTTTGCCTGCCTGAAACACTCTGCTGTGGTTTGGATGTGGTCTGTGAGTTCCCCAAGAGCCCGTATGTTAAAGGCGTGGTCCTCAGGGTGATGATATGGGTAGAGGGTACAACCTTTAAGAGGTGGGTCCTAGAGGGATGTCCTTAGGTCACTGGGGGTATGAAGTGTTTTTCACCCATTCCCTGAATTCTCAAAAGAGAGTTGTTTCAAGGCGCCAGCTGGGACCCTCCCACTCTCTTTGCTTCTGGGGCTTGCTTCTGGGTGTAGTCTTAATCCCAAGAGCAGGCACTCTGGCCATTGCTACCCAACAATGCAGCCTTGGGGGCCCTCAGCACAGCACCTGGACTTTGAACCTCCAACACTCAGAGCTACATAAACCTCTTCCTTATAAAGTTAGCCCATCTCAGGTGTTCCACCACAGCAAGGAAGAGCTAATACACTCTTTCCTGGCTCTCTCATGGCTAACTCCCTCTCCTTCAGATCTTGTCCAACATCCGCCCCTAGGGAGTGGGGCCTTTCTCAATCAGTCTTCTAGGCCCCCTCCTTGTTCTCTCTCTCGGCTCCTCCACATTTCTTCCTAGCATTTCACACTTTGTAAAGACTTGTTTACCTGATTATTTTCTGTCCCTTAACTAAACAGGAAGGGCCAGTGGGTCGGGGACATTTTCTTTTTCCCTCAGCTCTGGACTTAGAATGCCTCCGCAGAGCACGCAGGGCATGTGCTACTCACTGAATAGTTATCAAATAAATGAAAGAGTGGTTAATTCCTACTCATCCTTTTCAATTTCATCCTCAAGTCAGTTGGCTTCTTCTGTGAATCTTTCCTGTTACCCCTCCCACAAGCTCACCTCCCGGGTCTGGGTTGGGTGTCCACCCTGGGTTCTCCCCTGTGCCCTGAGCCTACCTTCCTGTGCCGCATTATAGCACCAGCTGGCCCGGACCTTCCTTAAAGCAGATGCTGATAAGCTGTGTTATGGCAGGATTTTAACTTTCCTTTCTGTATCTCAGGATCTAGTAAAATGCCTCACACACAAGAGATTGCTCAATTTGACCAATATTGGTGAATAAATGACTATTAGGTAACTTTTCAGAGATGTACAGGGAATTCAGTGGAGCTAATACCTTGTTTGTAAAGAGACAGAGATAAGTTTTAGGTTCTCATTTTTCCTGGTCCTTCATTTTGTCTGATGATATACTATTATTCTAGGCAAGCAAAATCTGGTAGAGATCTTAAAGATAAATTGTAATAAGGAGTCCTAACTCATTACAACTGAAATAATCCTATCAGTAAAGGATTTTATATGTCCATTTTTCAAATCTTGAACCTCTTGGATGAACACTTCCATGTTTATTGTAGCATTATTTATAATAGCCAAAACATGAAACAAACCCAGACATTCTTCATTGGATGCCAAGACAATTCAGCCATAAGAAGACTGAAATTCTGTCTGTACAATATGGACAGAATTGGAGGTAATTATTCTGAGTTAAACAATCAGGCACAGAAAGGCAAATACCACACATTCTCTCTCATTTACAGCAACCAGTAAGTCAATCTCATAGAAATATGGAATGAAATAGTGGTTACCAGACATGGGAGGGAGGGGGACAGAAAGAAATTAAAAGGAACTTCTAGGGACTGGGAAGGATGTCAGGGGAGAGCAAATGGGGGAAGGTGTTCTGAGGTAGAATAAAGATAATGGATGTGAACAATGCACAATGTACGCATGTATGGAGATGTCCTAGTGAATCCCATTAATTTGTGTCACTAATATGTGTTAATGATAATGATAATAGTAATAATGGGATAACTACACACACACACACACACACATACTCTCTCTCTCTCACACACACATAGATAGATAGATAGATAGATAGATAGATGTCAGCCTTAAAAATGAATGAAATTCTAACACATGTGACAACAGGGATGAAACTTGAAAACATTATGTTAAGTGAAATAAGCCTGTCATCAAAAAACAAATGCTGCCTGAACTTACATGATCGAGCTGGGGTAGTAAAAATCAGAGACATGGAAAGTAGAATGATGGCTGCCAGGGGTGGGGGGTGGGGGTGGGTGGTGGGTGGGGGGAGGGGGAGTTATTGTTTAACTGATGCAGAGTTTTAGTTTCACAAGACAAAGAGTCGTGGAGATGGATGGTGGTCATGGTTGCCCAACATTAGTTTAATGAATTTAAAAGTACAGAACTGTACACTTAAAAATGGTTTGGATGATAATTTTTTTGTTATATGTATTTTTTTCCACAATAAAAAATAAATTTAAAAAGAAATTTACTGTGCCAAATAATCAGTCAGTAAGTTTGCAGAAAATAAATTTTCAAGGCCTCTCAAATGGTTCAAAAGCTCATTGAGGTTTTGACAATGGAGTAATTAATTCAGTAATAATAATGATTGTTGTGCTAACTTAAAATAATTGTCTCAAATGCAACACAACATCCTGAAACACAAAGATGAAATCCAAATAAATTGTTAAGTTTACTTTAACAGTAATGTACCAATGCTGGCTTCTTAGTTTCAGCAGAAGAACAACAGTAGGTTGGACCCTGGCATTGGAAACATCTGGGTAAAGGGTTAAAAACCTGAATGAAAGCAGAAAGTATTGACTCAATAGGGTCAAGAGTAGAAGGATATATGGAATAATACAGAAAAAAATAATGCTACTACATTAAAGAAATACTAGTAGGAATTTATAACTCACAAGGAAATGGATCAAAGAGGTCAGGGGAAAGTCCCCCACTCCAAAAAAGGCCTGGTCACATTTTCCCAATTGTTTAAAAGAGAAAAATTAATAAATGTTATCTTTATTTTGCCCAAAGGTAATTTACAGGAACTGGAAGGGTTGGGCCAGGACAATGGGTTAATGGATGAAAACATGCCTTTGATGGAACAAAATCCTAAGCAATTAAAGTCCTAGGCTGAACTTGAGGCCTGGGGTAGCCAGCCTTCCAGTCATCTACACAGTCAGTCAGAGGAAACAGAAAAACCAGGGGACCTGCAAAACATGGAATCCAGAGTTTGAGAGGACAGCTGGGGGGGTTTGGGGACAAAGCTCAAGGAATGGACTTGGAAAGAGGTTGAAAAAGCTCATTGCTAGGTAAGAATTCATGTGCAGATTCAATATTAGCCCTTTAAAGGCAAAACAATAAGGGTAGGTAGGTGCTGTTATTCCCACTCATTTTCATCAAAGGCTCAAACCCAAACTCCTTATAGAGGTAAATGGCTGAAAGTTGGCCAAGTCTATCTTCAGGGCTCCTTCTTCCACGGGGTGCCATCTCCTACCTGGGCCCTCATCTAATATCCTGCCCCTAGGAGGTCCTGTGTTGTTCCAAGCCCTTGTGTTGGGCCTCCTGCCTTTCCCTTTTGCTGCAGCTCTCCATCACTTTACCCTGTTGCTGGCCAGCCCCCTGACCCTGTACTCTGCAGACTCCTGTCCCTTGATGGAGGTCGTCTATATCATCCAACGCATGCAGTAGCCAGGCTTTGCTTATACTCATGTGGCAAGGTGCCAGAGGGAGTCAGCCCTTCAAGGTCACCTGTTACTTTTCCTCTCTGTGGACCTCTAGAGCAGGCGTCTACAAATTTTTCTGTAATGGGTCAGATAGTAAATATCTGAGACTCTGTGGGCCACATACATATGACCTCTGTTGCATATTCAAATCTGCTGTTGTGCAAAAACAGCTATAGACAAAATGTAACTGAATGTCATGGTTATATTCCAATGAAATTTTATTTATGGACCTGAAATTTAATTTCATATGATTTTTTTTTTACATATCATAAAATTTATTCTTCTGCTCTTTTTTCCAACATTTAGAATTGTAAAAAGTATACTTAGCCAGTGGGTCATACATAAACAGCCGGTACACCAGACTTGACCCATGAGCTGTAGATTTCAGTCCTCCATGTTGTCACAGCACTGTCTAGTACAGTAGCTGCTAGTCACCAGGGACCATGGAGCACTTTAAATGTGGTAGGTCTGAATGTAGACACGCTGACGATATAAAATAAAGCCCAGATTTCTAAGATTAGTATCAAAGTATCTCATTAATAATTTTTGTATCGACTACATGTTGAAATAATAGTATTTTGGATATACTGGGTAAAAAATACATTATTAATTTCATCCATTTCTTTTTAGTTTCAAAATGTGGTCACTAAGAAGTTCACACTTACATATGTAGCTGGCATTTGGTTCTTGTGGGACGGTGATGCCTTAATGTCAGTGCCTCAGCCTTTGGAGAATGAATCTGTGAGCTAATGAAACACTCTTACAGATCATTAGGTCTATCTCTGAGAGGTGAAGTTCTTCCTCCAAATCTCACAACCACTTGGACAAGCACCCTGGTGTCCTTGTGCTACCAACTTGTGAAACGTCCATTCCAGCACTTGAATCCAGGTGAGGGGGTATGGTAGTGAGCCAGGGATAGGCAGGGCCCTGCATTGACCCTGTGCCAGAAAGTAAGCCATCATTCTGTTCCGTCAGGCGTAGAGCTTGAGGGAACTCCTCTGAAAACTTTCTACCTTGCACTTCCAGTTTTTCCCTCAAAATCTAGTTCCAGAGTTACTAAGCAGAACCTAGATGGTCTTGTTAGAAAGTACAGATTACTAGCCTCACCCCCGGAGATACTGAATCAGTGGGCCTGAGAGTCTGCATCGGGACAAGAAGCCCTCCATAATCTTTTACACACTTTTGATTTCTGCTGCTCCTGGATGGCTTTGGAATCCTGATCTATATGGCTCAGGGCTAGCTTCTTTAATGTGGTGGGAAAATAGACTAAAGATTAAAACGGGCTGAAAGTCTTTATAATGCAAGCACTGTGATATCCTTGATGAAAGTTTTCACATAGGTAATGTAATAGGACTGCAGTAGGAACCGCTGGCTAATCATCACTTCCCTTTCTTTGTACATCTTCAGATCTCTCTAAAGAAGAGCGATTTTGGATCTGAATGGCAGTGCTTGGGCCTTTGAATTCTTTGAAGATCATGCCTTTCAATATTTTGCACAACATCAGTGGCATGTGGTTTCACTCTGTATTTTCAATAATGCTAATCAAAATATTCTTGGTGTGTGCAGAGATGAAGGCTTACCCAGCACTGGTCACCAACATTACTATGTAAGTAGCTTTGTATTAGGCATAGGCCAGAAATTCAGGCCAAGTCATGTGCAGATTTCAATATTAGGGGAGATAAATTAGACACTCAATTTCTTTTTTACTTTTGAGATTTTGCTGGTAGTAATGGTACATGAAACAAACAATAACATCTCTTGAAGATGTATAACTTGAAAGAGTGCCCAGTGCAATCTTCTTACCAAACAGAAGAATATTTGCAAATTAAAGTTAAATAAAATCATACTAATGAGGGGAGTAGCCACACTCTGTTTTAAGATGACAAATACAGAGCCCCCAGTTATAATCCAGGAAAAGGTTTGATCTTTCCAAGAAGATTATGCTACTGAAGTTTTGCAGGGCCAGATAAATGTGAGACAGAGATTGCCCAAAGGATTGTCAGATACAAACTACAGAGTACTCTCCTGGTCTTGTATAAACTCATGGTGATTGATCACTTGGAATGCTTCGAGCTGTTAAGAGTTACTTCTTTCTGATCAAGAAATGATAAGGTTCCAGGAAAGAAGTCAAGTACAATGGCTTCTTTAGATATGAATTCACTAATGCATGAGCAACTAACTGAATGCAAGTCACTAAGAAATATAGAGAGCGCCTACCCTCAAATAGTTCTTATCTAGGAGAAATGTGAAATATTTAGTGTATCAAAAATTCAACAGAGGAAGCAATAAGTGCCATATGAAAACTACAGGGCATATCATCCACCATGGGGAACTGGTGGGGGGAAGGGAAGGGCATTTCTACTTGAAGCATGGATGGAAACTGAAAGCATATACAGAGAATGGCCTGGACCTGTTAGTGCCTGTTAGGAAGGTATGAGACCTGTTAGTGCCTGTTAGGAAGGTATGAGACCGTTGCCTTACGAAAACACCACAAAAGTCACTTTTCAGCCTGTAAATATGGGACCTGTGAGCGTGACATATTCAGTATGCAGAAAATCCAATTTTTCTCTTAGGGAAAATTTGCATTTAATAAATCTTATAGTATTAAAACTAGGGACTATTCTTTAATTATTGACGATACTAACAATAGCACAAATAAAAGGGAGGATACAGCCCATACTAATCTAATGAAAACCAATTACTCAAGATATTCTGCAAGCAGAACATAAAGATTCAAGGGGGATATAATTAACTTAAAGGTTACAAGACCAAGTTGTTGAGAGAACTAAAGAGTGTTTGGGAGATCTCAACCCCAATATTATGTGATCAGTGCCTTGCAGAGTATGTGATTCTATAAAAATGCTTTAATTCTAGAATGTATTTGGCTCAAAGCTTGGGTTTGAGTTTCAGAGAGATCTGGGTTCAAGTCCCATTCTGCAGCATGCAAGATTTTTAACCTTAGGCAAATGACTTTAAGTTCCAGATTCATCTGTAAAATGGTGGTTATGACTTTCGTCCCACAGGATTGAGATGAGGACAACCACAGTGAATAAGAAAATGCTTGGGAAGTGCTCAGCAGAACATCAGGGCTTCACAATGGTGGATGTTGGCTGATTGCTTGGTTACCTGAGTTGGATGGACCATGGGCTCAGTTTGGAGTGACGTTTCCTTTGGTCTTGATTTAGAGTTGCCAAGCAATATGTAAATACATCAGAGCTTGCCTTCAAGAGGGGGCTTAACCAGCGCATTTATTGCCCATAATCTCCTTGGCAACCCACTCAAGGGCTGCTGCTCTTGGTACGCGTACAGCAGTGAGTGGCCTGCATCACAAGGGAATTTGTGTCTAAAGTCTTCAAGTGTCAAGTTCAAATGTCTACACAATCCTGTCTTGTTCTTCGGGCTGGGCTGAAACTTGGAGGTTTTTGAGAGCCAGAGGTGCCTAAATGAGCCATGAGAGTGTCACAGCCAGGCAAAAAGAATATGGCTCCAAGTGATTGTGATGATGAACTGGGATGGAAATAATGGGGGACCATGACGGGTCTAGGCAAAAAGAGAACGTGGAAATCATTTGTTGGAAAAAAGAACACCAAAACTGGAATCAAGGGGAAAAAAGGAGAGCCACAGTCCAGTCAGAGAAATGGCCCAAACTGGAGGCCACAGGAATCCTATCTGGAAAGGCTGAATTCTATAAATACACATTTACTCAAAGCCAACTGTGAGGACCAGTCCCAAGAACCTGTCAAGAAATGTGAACAGAGTGAGCAGGCTAAGGAGGGTGACTCATCAGGGCTGCGGTCAGCCTCCCTTTCCCTTCTCAGGATGCTGGTGTCATGTGTTAGACCACGTCCTCTGAGGAAAGCTGTTGTAAAGGAGCAATAGGACTCTCCATGGCAACAGGAAGTGGCACTCTTCAGGACTCTCCCAGGGCCTTGCTGAGTTCCTGTCCCAGAACTGCACCCGCTTCCCTGGAGAGGTTCTCATCAGGCCCTCTGCCACCAGTCCTTTGGGAGTACTTCCCCAAAGACCTCCTTCTCTTTACCATCAGAGAGAGCTCCCCTTTTCTCCCATCCTCCTCTAAAGCCCAACCCCAGGCCCTCCTCAGAGGTGTCTTCCCCGAGCTTCCCAGACTTCACATATTTTCATTGTTTTGAAAAGAAACACTCAGCTCTCAAAAATAGTCAAGACTTAAATCAGAGCCAAAAGGAAGTTTGACCTTGGATAGTGACAATGATAACCACAAACGTTGTTTCCCACAAACATTAAATCTCAGGTTTCTGGAGCCCCTCATTAAGGCCACAGCCCATGACATGGGTCTCAATGTCCATCCCAGCAACCCGGTTTTGCATGGGAACAACTACTTTTTCCCTGTTGTATTCCTTTGGTGCATTTCTTGTTCCCCGTCCACGCCTGTGTCTTCTCCCTGCACATCTCCTACAAGCAGCCCTCCACCCTTAGAAATGTCCCCAATAGCCCAAGAACCTCCAGAGAGAAGTAGCGATACCAAGGGGTGAGATGAAAGAGGACGCTCTCCCAGAGCTGAGATGTCCTAGTTGGTCAATAGAATATTTTTAATTTACTAGAACACTTTTTTCTAATACCTTGGAACATATCAGTAAAAATAAAACTGAAATCCATCCCTTCTCCTTTAGCATTTTTCCCACTCCTTTGTGCCAACTATTCAACAACTGACTGTCATTAAACAACTACTGTGTCCCGGGCAGTCTAGTAACTTCTGGTGAACTAGGAGACATGCAAGTACTTTTCCACTCTTGTCTTCCTTGGCTGCATTTCTTGTTCTTTATCCACTCCAATGTCTTGTCCCTGTACATCTCCTACAAGTCCTTACCCTCGAGGAACTTTTAGTCCAGTTATATTTATATGCATGAATAAGGCTATATTACTTATTCATGCATCTGTTGGAGCTAATTCCACTTTTCTCAAACATAGTATGTAGGACCAACAAAGATGAATTTGCTGGTATAAGAAAGAGGTCAGAAAAGTGGTGGCTGGAACTGAGGGGCAGTACCAATAAGGGGAGGAGGGACAGAAGGAAGGAAGGAAGGAAGGGAGTAGGGCAGGGAGCAGTTCCAGGCAGGGGGAGGCACTGTGGCTTCTTTCCAGGTTCTGGGGCCATTGGTCACCCCCATGAATACTGGTGCACACACCCATTCCCAAGGCTCCTGTGCTTCCAGGTAGGGCTGGGCCAGTAGGAGTCTACAGGGGGTAGAGTGTCCCATCCTGATGCTCTGCTCTGCCAAGCCTCCTGGCATGGGCTAAGGGATGCGTGTAGACTCAGGTTACATTGAGGTTCCCACTGAGGCAGAGGAGGTCAAAGACAAGGCCTGGGCATTGATGAGCGCACCTGAACTTCAGTCTTGAACCACGATTAGTGGTATTATCTTAAGTAACTTGACTACTCTGAGCCTCAGGTTTTCTCAGCTGCACAATGAGGACAGAGTCCTTAAGTCACTGGGTTACTATGAGAATGAATGCTCAGTAAGGGGCAGCTGACCTCTATAACAGGGACCTGGAAAGGTGCCTTTTAATCACTCCAGTATTTGACCAAACTCACATATTAAAAAATAACATTATAATCAGAAGCATGTTGTTATGAAGTCACCTGAACAACGAGCTCAAATTTTGTTTTGAATCTAGGAATCCTTAGAAAATGAACTATCATATCTAAGTATTTTTCTAAATCAGAATGCAGCAAGAATAGATGAGAAGCCTGTTTTCCTTCACTTTCCAAACATTACCAGGTAATGCGACACATTCCAGTGCTAGATTTGGGAGATGACTTAGTATAAGAGGAGTCTGGAGGCAAGAGCTACTTTCATCATTTGGGTTAGAAATTAAGTAACCAATTTACCAGGAAAAAAAAAAAGGTTAATTTTTAAAACAATCTTTCTGATTCTATACTCCAGTGAGAAGAATTTTAAATCCATGAAAGCTATTAATTCTGATACTATGACTGTGAATACTATTTTAGCTAACGCTTACCGAGAGATTACTAAGTGCCGGGCACTGTCATAAGTATTTTAAATGGAATAACTCATTCGGTCACCGGGAACAAGACAGACATTGGTGCTATTTTTAGCTCTATTTCACAAACAAAAAAAAACTAAGGCACACAGACATTAAGAAACTGACCCACAGCTAGCAAGCAGGGAACTGAGCTCGTGTCCAGGAAGTCTGGCTCCGGTGGTAACTGCTTCTAATAGATTCAGCACCTGGTTTTCCTCTTAAACTTAGCACATTGAATCCAATCTTTCTTTTTTCATGAAAACATAAAGTTTCCCTTTTCTCCCTGAAGGACTTATTTTCATAATGTGATGAGATTTATTTTCCATGCAAGGTATTCAGGTTAACATGGTTTTATTTTAATGGCTTCTTGTTTTTGTTCCACTATTTTTATACTGACTGTTCATTTACAGATGTGGTATGGATTTTGCACTTGGAATGGAACTGTGAAGTTTACTTCTGAAGCACAGATTAAGTTTCAAAACATGCCTAAAGGAAAGTGATGAAGTATTAAATAGCACTGCCCAGACTTTGTGAGTATGGTTAAATGGGGTTAATATCTATGACTGGGGACTTGTTGGGCACCCCACAGAACAGGACCATCTCTGGTCAGTGAGCTGGTGTTCACCTGGAAAAGTCCAAGCAGCAGATGACACCAAGGCTATTGGCCAAACTAGTGGGATATCTGAATGAAAGAATAGAAGGCTGGAGGACCAGGAGGGGAGCAGCCAAAGGAGGGGTATGCATAAGAGAGAGAAGTTGGGGATTATCTGTCACCCCATAAGAGTTGTATGTTCACAGACTTCCTCTGCCCTCACACAGGACAGTCCCCCTTCCCCAATGGCAACACGGTTTCTTTCATTCAGAGAAGATTAATCTTCACACTTGACATTGCAGGAATCCTCTTCTGTGCTTTACAGCCAGTGGCTGCTTGGAATCTACAAAGCTTTAGATGCAAGAGTCGATGTACTAGAACAAACTATTTTGAACATGGGTGCTTAACATACAAACTTTTGACTTAATCATTGCCTAAAAACCCTGTCCTGGGGAAAATGAGCTTTAACTTTAAACAGTGACTTGCCTTGGGTCTGTCACTAGTAAAGGGTAGAGGGGGACACAGATAGCTCTTCCGACTCCAGGCTCAGAAATGTTTGTCATGCATGCTGTATTTTTTCTGAATTCTTCTCAGAATACTACAAAGAGTATAATAATGGCGATTTGGGTCAGTCTTTTCATCACGGTGACCAAAACATCTGGCAAGAACAGTTTAGAGGCATGAAAGTTTAATTTGGGGCTCACAGTTTCAGAGGTCTCATTTCATAGATGGCCAAGTCCATTGTTCTAGGGTCAAGGTGAGGCAACACATCATGGTGGAAAGGCATGGTGGATGGAAGTTGCTTCCCTTCTGACAGCAGGAGGGTGGGGAGAAGAAGAGAGGAGAGAAGAGAAAAAAAAGAGGAGGAAGGAGCCACAGGAAGAACAGGGCATGCGCCCAGTGACTCACCCCCTCCAGTCACCCACCACTTGCCCACAGTTACCACCTCGTCAGTTCATTCAAATGGGATGGATTGGTTAGGTTACAGATTTCAAAATCTAAACACTTCACCTCCAAACATTTTTGCATTAATAGGAGCTTTTGGGGGATACCTCATATCCAAACCATAAAGATTGGCTTACCCTGGGGTAGATGCTCAGAGATTTAAGAACAAAACTCTAGGCCAAAGACAAAACAAGTATTAGAATCCCAAGGATCTATTACATGGCAGATGCCTGTGTGCCTGCTGTTTGGCCTATGGGCCTCCAAATGGGTAGCAACCATACCCCTCACACAGAGCCAGTTTGGGCTGCGGGGAAGAACAGGCATAGAAATCCCAATAGTTCTACTGTGTTTCCTCTCTCTGTCTCCTCACTCCTAAATTCTTACACTAGTCCCCACCACACTCTCCTAGTGAGCTCATACCAGATGTAGGCACAAGGCAAAAGCACTACTGCTGGATTCCACATCCTGCAGAGGGGCCTCTAGAGTTCTCCAGAGCAGCAGGTTTCCCTTGTATCCATCAGAGTGGGGCAACGGGACTGCCTGCCAGAACCCAAGGAAAAGAGTCTTTCCCAGCTTCGTTGAGGGGTCTCGGGTGAGAAAGGTCACCTCTCAGGCCTTGGTTTCCTCATATTCTAAAGGAGGATGCTATTAGATAATTTTAAAGGCCTGCTTTCCTAACACAAGATGTGGCAGTGTAGCTGGTTTCAGGACCTTTCCTGAGGACAAGCTGGAAGGAACATGGACCCTGGGATGCATTGTCATGTCACCACTAAGAGGGGAAGAGAGAGCAGAGCTGGCTGGCGCACCCCTACTGGAAAGAACCCCCCCCCACACACACACACACAACCTCATGATCTTTCTGGGGCCAGTCTCACATCTACATTTCTAAGTGACCTTGTTACCAATTCTTCTGGAAAATTCGATGTGGACAAAGTGACTCCAGCCCCTTCTGGGGATAAACATGCTCATGCTTTAATTATCAACTGTTTAATGTGGTTAGCGAAAATATTTATTTTAATACTACTAAAAAAATCCCATTATTATTCATGTATTGCCACTCCCCCTACCCCAACTGCTTTCTTATCTGCTGCTGCCAAAGACAAGAAAGCAAAGACTAAAGCTGAAGAAGATACCAGGCTCAGTAAACATCACCTTTAAATGCTCTTTTAAAAGATATGTCCTGTCCTTACTGATGTTGGGGCTTTTCTATTTTTTTTTTTTTTTTTTTTTAAGATTTCATTTTAAAGGAAAATGAGAAAAAGGAGCCATACCGTGGCCTGGAAAACTGTGGTGTTTACGCTTGAAGGAACCAGAAGTTCCTATGGGCTTGGCTGAACTAAGAAATGACAGCTCAGCACAGGGAAGTGGGGCGGGCGGGGGTGGGGGGGCACGCAGCCGCAAAGCAGCAACAAAACATTTAAAGCGGACTGACCAGAACTGGTCTGTACAAATTCCCCACGTGGCTTTCCGCCTGGCCCGCAGGCCCGCGCTCCAGACAGCAGCCCCGCGGTCTGCCTGCGGCTCCCGCTCCTGCGAGGGAGCCCTGCACGCTCCTGTGTGCTCACCAGCCTTCCTCCGCCTCCCACTTAAGCTAGACCACGTGCAAGGGAGGGTGAGGAGGGCAAGAGGAAGACGGCTCAGCTGGCTGGCCACGGCCCCTGACGAAAACAAGCCTAGGCAGGGAGGAAAACATACTGTTCCCTGCAATCTGATCACCTCCGCGAAAGCCTCCGGGTCGCACACCCGGGACGCGGAGCCCCGGAGGCGAAGCTGATTAGCCCAGGCAGGAAAGCCGAGCTGGAGACTGCGCCCCAGAAGATTAGAAACACATTGTGGGGAGGGGGCGCGGCGAGGGAGTGCGAGGTCGCAGGGCCTGAGGCTGGGGGTGGGGCTGGGGGTGTGGCGGGGCTGCCCCGGGGAGGGGACAGAAGGTCTGCACATAATGCTCTGTTTGTGCACTGAGATTCCAGCTCCCAGGGTGGCCCCTGGCAGCTGCTGAGGCCTCACAGTGAGAAATCTGGAACAACAAAGGCTCTAGGGACAAAAGGGTCTCTGGCCAAAGGGGCTGTGGCTTTGTGGGGCCAATAACTTCACTTCTGAGGGGCTAGAGAAGCAACCAGGGTTGAGGCTGGGGGCTGAGAATGAAGAGCTTACCAAGGAGAGCGGCCCACGCTAAGCTTTTTGTATACATTTTATCGAGTTTGGGGTCACAGATGGAACCCTCACTGAACTGGAAAACGGGAAGTAACATTAGAGTTGTCCCCAGATCAGTGACACCTGGAGTTATCCAGAACCACACCTGTGCCATTGATTTGGAAAGCTAACCAGAGGCCACCTGGGAATTTAGTCACAGGGAAAACAGTAGAACACATCCTTTAGCTTCCAGTCCAGAGGAGGACATTCAGGGTGTGAGCACCAAAGCACTCTTCATGCCTTTGCCTGTTGGCCATCACCCATGGCACAGGGGGACTCTAGGCCCCTCCAAACCACTTCACTCCTGGGCTCACACCTTAAGGAGCCACCGCTGGTTCCCTGCGGCTCCTAATAGCGCCACCTGGTGGCCCTGACTCCTAATGCATGGCTGCTGGGATTTCTGATTGACAGCAGCTGGGTTAAGTCACCTACCCAGCTTTATGATGGGTCTCTGATCTCTACCTCATCAGTACTCTTGCCATGTTTACACAGTCGTTATCAGTTGTCAGTTTTCTACTGCCTCATTTATTAAGTCACCTCTAGTGTTATTTTCAGGGGAACCAAATCAGAGATCTTTCTTTCTTTGCTTTGTAGGATGTTTACCAGTACACCAACTTGTTCATTTGAATTTTTTTTTCCAGTTTCTAGAGGCACTTTCTCTTTTCCTCTTCCCAAGGATTTGGGCATGTTTCTGAGAGCTTGGTTTGACCCTGTGTGAGTGGCACAGTCTTGTGTTCCATTTGAATTTGTGCCTCTCACCAAAAAAAAAACATCATCCAAGGACTGAGTCTGGACACACCAGCTCAGTCTAGTTACAGGGCGATTCCTTGCCTACCTGAGAGCCCTCCTCAACATGTAGGTGAGTGCCTTTGCCTTGGTTTCCACCAATCGGATGCTCAATCCTTACATTTGATTCCCATCCATGGAGCCTGATGAAGCACAGTGGGAAAGTCAGCTTTAGGATCAATGGATGTGAAGGCCATGCTTGATGGAGAAGGGAGTTTGCTCAGAGTGGCAGCTGCAGATGCATTCTGAAGGGTGAGTGTTCATTGTAAAGCAGGAAGGGAGACAAGGTCAGAAGTAGAGAGATAGGGTCTGCCCAAGGGCGTAGAGGAGATCACAAGTCCAGAGAGGAGGAGAGTAAGTCCTGTCTTAGAATGAAAGTCAATAGCTGGTTAGTTAAATGCTTTTAACCACTTTCCACATTTCCATTGTTGAGTTGACCTCAAAATCCTGATTTAGGAGGTAGAGGAAATAGACTCACCAAATATCTGACACAGCCGATTGTATGTACCAAAACTGCACCTGAGACAGATTACATAAAACATTTATTGGCATGCAAGGTAGCTGTAAACTCAGTATAAAGAAGGTTAATTTTCCTCCATTCAGGTTAATTCAAGCAGGTATCCTTTTGCATGAGAAATACACCAGATCAGTGCAAATACAACCTCTGGAACTTCTTATTCGAACAGTAAGACTCTCTGGAAGCCCAGGAATACCAATGCCCAGTTACCAGTGTAGATGGACACTCTGATGATGGGCAGATATGGGAAGAACTGTACTAAATACCTCCGAAGGGTCTCTGTGATTCGGTGACTTGGCTTCTCCAGGGAAGAAGGATCCCTTTAGCTCAAAACCTGGCTGGGAGTGAAAAGCAACTGAACCAAGGAGGAAAGAAATCAACAATAAGCTAAGAACTCTGAGAAGTGACTTGAATCTGGCCCTGGGAAAGGGCATTGCCCATCTGAACACCCCACTTGTAGAGCCCTCATTGGCCAGCTCCAGGCTGCTGGCAAAAACAACAACAACAACAATAAACAGTTGTCATGACAAACTCAGGAAAAACTGGGGTCTATTTAATATCTAAGTTCTCAGTTCAATATAGCGTTGGCCTAGGTAAGTCTCATTAGCAATTCAGCAAAATCAACTGTCTTAGGCAACTTGGATCAACACCTGGAACAACAAGAAATCTCTACACACTCTCATTAGCTCATCTCCAAAATTCTGCTTCAGGCTTTCAGAAGTCAGACCTTTTGTTCAAACATGAAGGAGCACAAGGATAACCATGCACAGATTCCTTGAGCTCAGGCAGGTAAACAGCTGGGTCCTGTCAGGTCACATGGCAGCCTCACCCAGCCCCAGGTCACAGGCTTCTGGTAAACAGCAAGCTGCAGGTAGCAGCCCTGTCTTTGGGGTTTCCCAGGCTCCACCTCCTGGCCCTGCTATAGATCATCTCCCCCTGTGATGTTTTCCCTGTACCATGTCTCATTCCTGGAATCTCCTTGTCTAGATCCCCCACTTTGATGGTAATTCTTTGGAATGTTTTCCCTGAATTTAACTTTTCTTTTCTCCTGGAGCTCTCCCGCCCCTCACCTCCATACACTGTATCTGTTTGTGAGATTCCTAAAGCCACAAGATCATTGGTTTCTAGGACTCAGCACCGCAACCTGTGCCAAGCTCCTCAGGGCTCCTGCTGGTCTAGAGAGGAGATCAAGAATTGGGCTAAGATCTCACAAACAACCTAAGCAGAACTTGGGTGTTTCTATTCGTGGCAGCACAGGACCTGAGAGCCAAGAGGGGAAAGAACAGAGTAAAAGTTAGGAGCAGGCGAGGAAGGAAATGGGTCTTGGGTGATGGTAGCCAATAGCAGTGGGGTTTTCAGCTTCTCTCCACAGGTCAGCAAGACTGAATGTATTCAACTGCATTAAAGGGCTAAAAATAAAGAAACTCGGTGCTTCTCAGCTTTAGTTGGACCTTGGAATCATCAAGAGAGATTTTAAAGAAAAATACCAATGCCCAGTTACCATCACAGAGCAATAAACCAGAATCTCTGGAGGTAGTCCCAATAGCTTTTTAAAAACCTTTCTAGAAGATTCTAATATGTAGACAGAATTGATTCCACTGAGATGACTACAGAACCAGATTCCTTTGTGAGATCTTCTGTATCTCTTGCCTCTGTTTTTTTACAGTCATAGCTGGCCAGATTCTCCGGGAAGCAGCTTGATGGGCAGAGAGAATCAAGGCTTTGGAGGCCCATGAGTTCAGATCTTAGCCATATCACTTAGTAATTGTGATCTGGGGCTGGTCTGACTGCTTCTGAGGTATCTGGAGAATTACATGAGATGGGGTATTTAATCACCCTGTGTCGGGCAAGTTTAGAACATATATCCATCCCTTCCCTGTCACCACCCAAATAGTTTCCCGCAGAGGCCTTCCCTCGGTGTTTGACAGTTCTAGAAGAGATGGGGTATGCATCAGAGCTGTTGCCCAATGTTATGGTTTGGATATGATGTGTCCACCCAAAAACTCATGAGGTAATGTTCAGAGGCAAAATGATTGGCTTTTGAGAGCTGTAACACAATCAGTCCATCCTAGTTTGAATGGACTCACTGGGTGGTAACTCTAGGCAGATGGGCATGGCTGGAGGAGGTGGATTGCTGGGAGCATGCCCTGGAAGGGTTCATCTTCCCTGAGGCCCTTCCTTGCTTTCTCTGCTTCCCACCCACCATGAATTGCACAGTTTTCCTCTACCACCACCACTCCACCTCGATATTCTGCCTCAATTTGGGCCCAGAGCAATGGAGTTGGCCAATCACAGACTAAACCTCTGAAACTGAGTTACCACCCAATGACTGTTTGTGTTACAGCTAACATAAACTTTTAACTAACATAAACTTTTCTTCCTCTAAAGTATTCTCATCGGATATTTCAATCACAGTGACAAAGAGCTGATTGACATACCCACATTCTGTGGGAGCTGGGCATAAAATCCCACAGCTAGATTTGGGAGAGGGACCCACCATGGCTGTTGAGCAACCACATGGCTCCAGAGTCTGTGTCATTGCCTGTTCTACCGAAGAGCCAGGGTCCCAGGATCTGGATGCCCTGGTAATCCCAAAAATTGTTTGCATTTCTCCCTGATTCCCTGTAATCCCACATATTGTCTGCGTGTTTGGATTTTTGACCTCAGCTAACTGTGCTGGATTCTCTCTAGCCATTGTTCCCTCTAGGGAGAGCTATCTTGAGCATCTAGCCCAGCACCTCACTTAACTCCTTCCATTGTTCCTCCCTGGAACCAGCACAGGCCCTCACATCTCAGCCCTGGCTGTGTTTCTAGTCTTTGCTGGAAGTTTTCAGTACCAACCTTTCTCTACCTGATCCCTACAGGCTCCTGGACTTTGGCTGGCCCTTCCCCCTGCCCACTGCCCTAGCACTAAGACAGAGAGAGGGCTTTGCTACCCTTGACTCTGTTCCTATAGTACCCACTGCCCTTTCCAGGACTGGCCTCAAATCTGGATGGGTCAACCTAGTCTCCCTCTATTCAAAGGGAATAAGTCCCTGGTTAGCCTGAACTCTTTCCTCCTCTCAATCCTGAACCCATATTTTCCATTCCTGAATCATTTCAAGCCACCACAAATCCATGCATTGCAAATAGTTACTGACAAATTATGATTGTTGCTGTATTTAGAGATCAGAGAAATCGTAGTTGTGATAACATGGAGCAGTCTGTCTAGAAGGGCTCTTTATAAAATGCTTTGCAGAGAGTGATGAGGGGTGCCTTCAATGTGTTATAGGAAATATTCAGTAATACACTAAGCTTTTCTAAAATCTGAGTCAACTGAGTCTCCAACCATGCATCTAGCATCTGAGCCACATTGAACATCCATACATGTGGAACATGTAACCATAACATCTTTCTGGAAGCAATTCTGCAATTTTCTCCTCAAAGTCATTCTTTATAGACATTAAACTCATATTGACAGTTGGTGAATGTCTTAAATATTTCCTGTAGTTCTTTTTCTTTGGAAAGCAGGCTAAGGAGGTCTCTTTTAATTTAATTTAATTTTGGTACTAGGGATTATGTCCAGGGGTGCTGTGCCACTGAGCTACATCCCCATCTCTTTTTATTTTTTATTTTGAGACAGGGTCTCACTAAATTATCCAAGCTGGCCTTGAACTTGCAATCCTCTTGCCTTAGCCTCCTATCACTGGGAAAGTAGGCATGGGCCATTGCACCTGGCTAGGGAAGTCTCTTATCATATAAATTCCAAGTAACGATGTGGGAACACAGCCTGTCACAGCAGGTCAGCATTGGTCATCACTTCTGCAGGCTTGCAGGACTAAGGGATCATAGGCTGCATCTGAGATGATGTCACTGGGATATGACATTACAAGGGCAGCAGTTAGTCCAATTTCAGGAACCAATTCTGATCAAGCTACAGTGGCTTCCCAGAGCACTATACTAAAAGAAGTTAGGAGGCTCTGTCTGGGGCCACATGAAAGAGAATGCAGTGATCACTTAGGGATATCTGTCATGAGCAGAACAGCATGGGAGTCAAGAGCGGGGGTGCTGAAGTCAGAGAGAAAGTCAGGTTTGATCTCAGCACTTATTAGCAGAATGATATTGTACAACATACCTAATCACTTTCAGACTCGTTTCTCAGCAGTAAAGTACAGATAGATTATAGCACCTGTTTACAGAGTTACTGTGAGGATTGATTCGGATAATTCATGTATTTAGCCCTGAATCTGGCACAGCATACTCAGTAAACATTAGCTGTTATTATCATAAATAATACCATGTGGGCCCAGGTATGGGGAAAATTGGCTTGTGTTCAGCACCCTGCCATGCCAGGTGCAGGCTTAGAAATCCTTGAAGAGACCTCTGATTAAGACACTTTCAAAAAGGCATTCGTAGAGTAGTTGGAACTTAGTTTCTAAGACACTTAGCGGAAGGTTTTTCAGCTGATGTTGTGTCAAATTTTATTCTACAGATAATTTTTTTTCTCTCCCTTCGGGAAAAGCAAATGGTATCTCAGGGTCAGCCAGCAGCACAGACCTTCACTGTAGGTAAGTTCAGGAAAGGTCTGACCTTCTCATTGAATCCTACCTGTTTATGGACACCCCTCCCCCCCCAAAAAAAATTCCCTGGTCTTCTCTGCCTGCATTTCCAGCTTCATCTCCAGATTGTGTCCTCATTGTTCTCTGAGCACTGGTTGTGCTGAACCACATAGTCCCCAAGTTCATTGTAAACCTTAGTGTCCCTGTGCATGGTATTTCTGCCAGGATACCTTACTCCATATTGCCGGTTCACACGTTATTTTCTGGAATAGTTTTCATATAATTGGAATTATTCCTCCATTGAATATTCGGTTGTACTTTCTGGTGAAGCAGTCTTCAACTAGGGTTTTCTATGTGGGATTTTTTTTTATCATTATGGATTAAATCCTTTCTTCATTAAAGATTGGTGAGGTTTTTATATTTATTCTGCATTCAGTTTTGGTAAATGACAGACTTTTGTTTTTTGAGAATAATAACCTTACTCTTTGTCGAGTGAACACAATAATATAAAAATATTTGGCAGGAATTTTTCAATTAGTCATTAAATAAAAATACAATAGAAATTTGAGCTTAAATTATAGAAAGTTCCAGAAAAATGATAATTAATTAGGTTTTTTAACTATAAAATTGAGTGACCAGGTATTGACTAGCTCAGAAAGGCTCAAGGTTTGTGTAATTGGTGTATTACTTATTACCAATAAGAGGAACAGAATTTTAACTGAGTGGTTTTCCATCTAGCTGAAAACTATTTCCTCAACTCAATCCTGAACCCACATTTTCCATTCCTGAATCATTTTAAGCCACCACAAATCCATGCATTGCATATAGTTACTGACAAATTATGATTGTTGCAGTATTTAGAGATCAGAGGAATCATAGTTGTGATAAATAGTTGGGTGTGCACTTTCCTAGTGCCTGTTTTCATTCATTGGCTGGGAGATCATAAGAAGTGGATCAGTTTCTTTTGGACCCAGTGACAGGATCCATATGTTGGAAGATGTCAGAACATCCACTGGACTACCAACTTCTGGTCTAAGACATTAAAAAATAAATTATCTTATTTAAGGCATTGTGCTTTTGAGACACATTTTGCTGCAACTGAGTTTATCTCAATAATGGGTGAATTTGAAGCATTGCTTTAGTGACTGACAATGCACAGTTCTTTCCAAATCTTATATCCATTAGGATTCAGTCAAACCCAACTGAGATTGGTCAATGAGCAATTTTATCTGTTGGAAATGTTCTTTTGATTGCATAGAGATTAGTTTTCTTTTTTCTCTCTTATAATGGAAGGTAATGGCCGTATAATGACCTCTTTGAGGTAGTAAGCCAACAGATTTTTATTCTAGGAAATTCTTCTTTGTTTGTCCATGGCTTTTCCATCCACAGAGACACTGGTGTACCTTTCCTTAAGGAGGCAGTGTAGATACAGTCTAGAACAGTGCGTCTCAAACTGTCTGCAGTAAAGGGCCATTAAGAAAAAAAAAAAATTCCAGTGCTTCCTTGAATAGAATATAATCAAAGCTGAAAAAAATAATTACTAGAAAAAAAATAAATGTAAAACAAACAAGAGCATAGGAAGCCCAATTTTTTAATTAAATTTGAAACATAAAAAATAGTCTGTCCAATTTCTAAAATAAAGTTTCTAACCACTCTGAAGAATTGCCCTTAATTGTTTCAGGCAGTAGCAAACAGTTTAGGGACAGGAACAAATACCTGAGTAGAAGTGGCCCAGAACAAGAAATCATTGCTGAGCCTTCAGTTTCAAATTAAATTCTTTGGGTTCATGGAGAGGAATTCACCTTAAAAGCCAGGATTTATGAGAGATAAAGCATTTTCTAAATTCCTGAGATTCCCCTTCATATGTGAAGACTAGAGTTCAGGGGTCCCATCACAGAATGTTACTCTAGACATGGTACTGATGCAAGCAGGATATGACTAGGATTCCCATTCCCAAGGAAGAAGTCTCCCAGTCTCTAAAGAGTAGGCACAGAGAAGACAGCAGGCGTTCTGATATGTGAGAACCCTTATTCTGTCCTGGCAAATAAATCCCCTTGGGTTCATGAAAACACATACTTGGGGAACCCAAGAACTACTTCCTTGGGTCTAGCTTGGGAAGACTAAGGTCTTTCAGCATCATGTCCACCTGGCACAGAAGCAGAAGCCTACCATGTTGGAGACAACTGTCCTGAGAGACAGTCCCAATAGAGTAATCCCAGATTCCAGTACTGTGTATGGTGTCAGCAGGCCCAGGCTTCTGGCTCATCTTTGTGGGGAAATATGGAAGTGCAGAGTCCTGATGGATAGGAAGAAGCTAGAGTCCAAGGGAGCAGAAGGTCTTTGCCATCACAGAGCCTACTCCACTGTTTGAACAGTTTTAACAGTTTTTAACAGTTTTACCACTGTTATCATCTGACAGCAGACTCATTGCCTATGGAAGGACCATTTCATTTATTTCCTTGCCTCTGCCTTACTTGGGTAAAGAGAACCACTTATTCAATGAAGATGTCTTATTATTTAAGAAAAATCAGGCAAAGTTCATTAATAGTGAATTCTTGGGCCCAAACACTTCTAGCCCTTTCCCCAAGTTCGAGTTTACTCTCCCTAAGTTCACAATCATAGGAATCTCTGGCCCTCAGCAGTACTTCTCCAGAGTACCCACTCTCAGCCCAGATTTGGATTTAAATATTTTGGGTCACTGAATCCAAATCCATCACTGATATGTTTGAAATGAAGATGCATCCTGGGGTCATTTCCTATTCAGGCATTATCATGTAGATCCTCCAAGTGGTCTACAAGCACATTCGGGGAGCTGGCCTGGCAGTGGCTTCCAAGGCAGGCTTCATGACCTTGAGAGATAGGCATATGGTTCAAGCTACTGTGGTTAGAATGCCTTCAGGGGTTGCTAAACAGAAGAGAAGAAAGAATGTCCTGAATTTCACAATCTCTCCACTGAGAGCCAAGTCTCTCAGTCACTGTATTCTCTGATATTCTCCTGTGGAATGTAAATCCCATAAAATAGGATGTGTGCATCATAGTTCACAAAGGTACGCTGCAGTGTCGCCAGGGCACAGAGGAGAGGTGGCAGCCCAAATTAGAAGGGGTGCCACTGGGCATGTGGGAGGGGAGGGTGCACTTCCCAGAAGTGAACAATCCACTCTGTTAAATGAAAGACTCCAATAGTCTTAAACTGTTCAACAGTCAACTAGAAATGAAAGCAGCAAAAGAAAATTGGGTTCAACTTCAAGGTTAACTGACTGAAAAGAAATGAACACATAAGTAAGAAAATCTTGTAAGTCAACTGGTAAGATTTACAGGAATTAGGCGGCAGTTTGGAAATATTATACCAAGGCTAAAGGTGGGGCTAAGTCAGACCTCCCCTGGGTTACAAGGGAAGCTGCTTCTCTAGCCTAACGGGAGGCCAAAGGCTGAGGACAGAGGTCGGCAGGATCCTGAAGCGAACTGAGCAGGCCAGTCGCTTTCTTTTTTAATTGGTACATTATAATTATACATAATAATTATGATAGTGAGATTCCATCTCCATACACGCACATGACATTTGGTCAATCTCATCCCCTGGACCTTCCCTTTCTCTCTCCTCCTCCCTCCTTTGATCCACTTGCTTGACTCTAGTGATCTCCTTCTATTGTTATTATTTTAATTAATGCATTTAGCCATATAGATCTATATAGTATTCATTGTGGTATATTCATTCATGGACATAGCATAACTTGGTATATTTTGTTCCCTAGTATTTCCCCCATTTCTTTCCTTTTTGTTCCCCCTGGATTTCTTTCCTCTACTCTATTGGTTTCCCTTTTATTTTCTTGAGATTTCCTTTTTAAACCTCTTCCCCCCACAACTTCCACAGATGAGAGAAAACATTCAACCCTTGACTTTCTGAGTCAGCTTTGTAAGATATCCCCATATTTTCATCTAACTTGGTATGAAATTACAAACACAGTAACACCAGAATGTCAGAGTTAAAACAAAACTCAGAGGTTTCTAGTCCGAAGGGCTCCGTTTCCAGATAGGTTAAATGAGGCTTAGAGAGATTAAGGAACTTGACCAAAGTCATACAGCTGATGAATGTCATGTCCAAGAAAGCCCAGATCACCTGACCTCAGCTGAGCGTGTTTTTTCTAGTAGCCTGATCCCTAATAGGTCACCTCTGGGAATTCTTGTTTCCCATTAGCACCATGTCTAAGGCATGCTTCTGTTACAGATGCTATTGATGGATATTTGCAGTGATAGAAACAGTCCTTCTGGCGGTAAAAACTGTCTCATCAGTTTTTAATTTTATTTTTCATGCTGGACACTGACTATAACACATGTGTATTTATATGTGTATGTACATATAAATATATATTTGTACATTTTGTAATTTGATATTTCTATGTAAATATAGAAATATGTTTATTTATTTATGTAAAGGCTTCTCATGATGTATTTGACTTTCTAGATGTTTAGCTTAGATGAGGTTTAAAATTCTGGATGCATTTTTTTAAGAATTATCTTATGTTTACAGTTTTCAAATGACATCTCTAATACTTTTGAAATCTTTGCTCTCAACTTCTCAGTAGGTGGTTAATTAGTCAGACTCAGTCAAACTACAGGAAAGAGACACACCCAGATCATGCTGAATTATGGAGCCTGATTGCTGGTGTTCATGGGACAGAAAGGAGTCTGGCCACATGTTTAGCAGCTTCCCAGATATTCTGGGCCCCACTTCCTGCTCCGGGACTCACAGTAGCCTACCTTGGACTCAGGACAGTGGAACAGTTTGACATGATTCAGATTACCTCAGAACTTGTATGTTACCTCCTTTTAAGTGAGCACCTGTCTCCCTCCCCTGGAGAGAAGATGTGATCCCCTTTGGAGGAACACCACTGGACAGAGTTCCAAGGCACCACTCTGCATCATTGTTATCTCATACTTAATTGCCCAATTTCTGTTACAATTAGTTGTGCCAGGGTTGATCCCTCTCATCACAGATGCCATATACCATAGCAGTTCAGAAAGAAAAGTCTCTTTCCACAGCACAGGTCTGTGGCAGACCCTCAGAGCTTCCTGTCCACATGGGGTGGACCATGCTAGGAGGTGTGCACGGAGGCATCGGGAGAAATTGTCATTATCAAAACGAGGCACAAAGTAACTTCTTGAGTTTTAAACTTGGGAGCATAACCGGGTCTCAAATAGGCAATGGTTCCTGTATAATTTGAGTTTATCACTGACTTCTGCTTACATCAAAAATGAAATGTTCTCTGTCCCCTTCCACTGATGAGACAAGAAATATGGTCACACAGCACACCTCAGGAGTATCAGACCCTTTCTATCTCACTGTTGTTACCAGAGAAGGTTAACTGCTCTTTCACCACACCCCGCTCCCCTTGTTGCTGAGGATTTGTCTAAACGAACTTGCCTGAAGTCACAATCAACAACTAATCAATGATTCTTAATGATCAATTCTTTGGTTGTCAGTTCTAAGATGACAGGTCATGATTGCATCTCATATATCAGCTCTGATGTGCTGGAGTGACTCCTGTAATGTTTGGGCTGGGAAGGATTCCAGGGTATTGGCCCTTCTGAGAAGGAAAAGAGGCTGCCAATCACCAGCAACACCTCCATGAATACAGCAGGGAGGGAAAGCACCATGCACGTTGTACTTGTCAGTCTCA
Source organism: Marmota monax (assembly GCF_021218885.2). Taxonomy (NCBI): domain Eukaryota; kingdom Metazoa; phylum Chordata; class Mammalia; order Rodentia; family Sciuridae; genus Marmota; species Marmota monax. Next base: position 1,128,842 of record NW_026694493.1, on the reverse strand, counting down.
TGCCAACCTTGTACCCCTCCCAGTATTCACAAGAACACTCTCTTCCTTACTCCCAACTCAGTTGACCAGATCTAAGACCTGGAGGTCTCGTTGATACCTGACTTCTTTTGCATCTTTACCCCAACTCAAATATATATCCACTGACAAGTCCTTTATGAAATCTCTTCCTCCCTTTCCATACCTCCATATATGCCTGGTTCAGGCCACCCTTTTAGACTATCAAAGTGACTGTTGTTTAGAAGGAATAGTACAGTCCAGGGAGGTGCCTGGAAAGAGTCCTGTGAATTAGAAGATTCCTGGGAATCTCAGCAGACTGAGCTTTGGTTCTCCCTTAGCTCTGCAGGTCAAGAACTCAATTGCAATCCTTGCCCCAAATGGAACGCAGACGGAAATGATTTATATGAATCAAAGTCACAGGAGACCCCTGTAGAAAACATTACTGTCAAAAATGTACCCGTTTTAAAGAAAAATATAAAGTCCCCTGATCTGCAAATTCATCTCGGGTAAGAAATCTTCACACAAACCAGGACATGATCAGAAAAAAAAAATTGATGATAATGAAACTGAAGTGAGGAGCTAGCTGTGAAATCAGCCCTGTTCTTTTCCCACTAACTGTGTCGATAAAAGTTCCCGGGCCCTGCTCAGAGTAGAGGGAACTTTCTAATGATGGGTCCACAGGCTGCCACCCAGGTTTCTCATTCTGCTCAGTCATGCAAACCCCGTTCCAGTTCCCACTTGCTTTGCTCTTCAGCCTCTGCCTTGGCAGGGGTTGAGCAGAGAAAACGAGTTCAGAGCGCGCTTCTGGATCCCATTTGAGTGCCTTTCCCCAAGCTACACAGGGTATCAGTTTGGCAGGTCAACTTCTGCTGGCACTGGGCTCAGGGACCTTGAGATGTGAGGGGCCGGGGGGAGGGAGACTGACCGAGAACTGAGCATTTTCAATGCATGTTTGATCCTCATTTCCATTCAGGGCTCCTCATTAGGCCACAGATGCACCGTGGACCTGTTCTTCCTTTTCAGTTGGCAGAGCCCAAAGCCCCATTAACAGTAATGTGCACCAGTAGGACTCCAGGGAGAGGAAGAAGACTGAAAGGACTAGAGTTTCTGGTCCAATTTTTAAAGAAAAGAAGAGAATGAAAGACCCATAAAACTCAGAAACACTTTTTTTCCCTTGGCTCATTCACATGGAAATGCAAGTCTGATGATCATGGACAAGGAGGTGATGGCCCCAGGAGCAGGGGTCAGGGTGACCTCCAGTTCCCCAGCGCCAGCCCCATGTGCCAGCAGGGCTCACCCCCTGGGCCACCAGCACCAAATGAAAAGGCTTTAATGTCATGTCTTTGGACATTTGGCAGGAAAAGTCACCAGTGTTCCAATTACTGAACTAATAAGCACCCGGGCCCCAGAGCAGCCCTTTCTGGTGCACGTACTCCCAAGGTTGGGTGCTGGGAAAACTCCCCATCAGGCAGACCGCCCCTACGATTGTTGTGTTCATGACACGGGGCAGAAAAAGGACAGCAGTAACAACACTGGCAGTGTCTGTAAAAGATTTTTCCAGGGGCCGCGTACGCTGAGAAGCATGAGCCCAGGCCCATAGATGTCAGCGTTAATGGCTAGGAAGGAAGCTACGAAGAAGCTATGGATCCCGTTTCTTGAAACTTAAAGAAGCAGATATTGAAATGAGATCTGGTTTGCAACCTGGTCTCTTGATGACAGGTGCAGAGGGAGTGGCTTTGCCTTTGTCATGAAAACTCTGCTTACTTACCCAGTGAGCGCAGAATTGCAGAGGATTCATGGGGAAATGCCAACCCATTCCATGTGCACAATCTTCACCTTCATTCAGTGGCTTCTTAGCCCATCTTACAGCCTCCCAGCCAAGGTTCCATCTTACAAAGAACTGAGTCCCTGCATGTAAGGGCTATGCCCAGGGTTAGTAGAGCTGACACTCCAGCCCAGAACTTCTGACCAACTAAGTGCTGTCTCCCAAGAATTCACCTTCTACAAAGATCTCAAACAAGCTAAATGTTGTGGTTAAGACTGGGAAGGGACATCAAATTTGGGACTATGAATAACTCAATTTGAAGACAAATTTCGTGACATCTGGGTTTCCCAAAGAATTTCTGATGATGAGGTTTTCTTTAAGAGAGCTAAGCCAGGCGCCTATCTCAAGGGACAACATGGTATTAACATGGTCCCAAAAGATGAGTATCCTTCAGTTTACCACAGGGACGGGACGTCCCACACGTGGCTTTGCATCCTGCTTCCCATCTGGCATCTGGGTTGCCTGCTGTCCCTTGCCCTGTGCTTACTCCTCCTTCCACAGCGGCCGGCCCTTTTTCTTTTTTCCCCCCTGGGTTTATTGCCCTTCTTCCTGCCTTCTCCATCCTTCTGTTTGTGGATATTTGTTGATAGAAGTCAGAAAATTTTACATTTACACCTTGCGTCCACTGGAGAAAAGAAAATACAGAAGTTGGTCTTGTGGCCACCTGTTATACAACTGGGTGCCCTTAGCCATCAAATGGAAAGGAGCTGACTGGTGTGTGAGCTCAGCCCTGAGCTCTGCCTGGGCAATGGAGGCAGAGATCCCCTCATTTTACAAGTTAGGAGTGATTTCCTCAAAGTTGGACAGTGGCGAAGCAGAAATTCATTTCTACTTGTTAATATCATTTTTCCTGTAATTCATACAATTGGAGGATTTAGAGGAGTACCCAGCCCCTTTTTAGATGGGAAAATAAATCATGCAGGCATTCACTAGTAAGAGGAGAGGGGAAATATGGAGTTGTGAGAAGACAGTTGCCCTGCTGGGGCTGGTGTGAGAGGAAACAGCTCTCAGGACCCAGGACTCCCCAGGGAGTCCCTCCTGTGCCTGGCTTTTCCCTTCTATGTTGACCTTTCACCAGAGAATAAAAATGATGGAGAGATCAGGAATTGCACGTGATTTGTCCTGGGTTCCCTGACCCAGACCCCCTTCCCTTTCCCTTTCCTTATGGCTAGCTCCAGTGTGGCGCTAATAAACAGAGCGAGGAAAGGCTGGAATACATGGCCAGAAGATTTGACCAGAATGTCTGGAACTGCTGCTTAAGGTTAGATTAATCCCGTTGGTTTCTGCACTACTCCTTGGTTGTCAATTTCTAACAGCTGCCTCGAGTGACACAGACTGCAGCCCAAGTTCCACAAAGCTTTTTTTTTTTTAAAGCCTGTTCAGCAATGGCAATTTTCTACTAAGATCTAAATCGTAGACAAGCACAATGTTTGAGGTTTTAATAGTCCACAAACCAAACCAAACAAAATCCATTGACTTTATTATCTTAATCTGAATGAATCACGTTGATGAATAATGACCATTCTCATGTTAGCTTCTTTGGGCTACTTTGGAGCCACTTTGGTTTTCCACTAGAGCCCCTTTATTCCTTGCCAAAGGACTCTGCTAAGGAACATTAAGCCACCTCCATTTGCCTCTTCTGACTTGGAGTCTGCAACCCATTCCCAGCACAGGGCCTGCCCCCAGGGAGGGGACCTCCTTCCAGAGCGTTCTTTCCTGTGTCCTTGATGTCTGTGCTCTGAGATAAGTAAGCCTTGTGCTCCACACTCTTTGCCAAGCATCTGCTTATCATTAGGCTAGGCAAATATTGTTGGAATGTGTCAAAGTACTGCTAACCAACTTCCAAAGCCATCCAAATCACCTGGTTAAGTGTCTCGAGCAACTCATTCAGTCCTGGCATTGACAAGCCCTTGAAGGAGGTTCACAGTTGCAACGAGAATAAACGTCAGCATTCCCTCTTAAGCTGGGCGTGTGAAACTGACTGACAAGAGCTCCGCCAGGTTAGGGATTTCATCTTCTTTGTTCTCTAATGTATCTCCTAGACACGCCTGGAATGCTGCCATCACAGCACCCAAATGAGTGCCAAAGTGTACCAGGTACCAAAGAGATGGCATTTTCATTAATGATTTTTTTCCTATTTATTTAAATTTTACTGTATAGATTTAAGGTTCATGACATGGTTTTGTTTGTTTTTTCTGTGGTATGCTAGGGATCAAGCCAGGGCTTCAAACATGGTAGGCAAGCACTGCTGAGCTACATCCCCAACCCCAACAAGATGCTTTGATACAGATACACAGTGAAATGATTACTGTAGTCAAGCAACTTAACATACTCATCATCTCAGACAGTTACCCACTTTTTGTAGGTGAGGCAAGAGCTCCTAAAATCTACTCTTTGGGCAAAAACATTACGTGAAATATTATTAACTATAGTCCTCATGTTGTACTTTAGATCTCTCAACTTGCTTATTCTACCCATCTGACACTGTGTACCTGTTGACCTACCTCTCTCCATCCTGGCCCCAGTAGTCTCTTAAATATTTGCTATCTCTGTGTATTTGACTTTTAGATTGCATATATAAGTAGGACTACGGGGTATTTTACTTCTGTATCTGGCTTATTTCACTTAGAATAATGTCCTCCAGGTTCATCCATGTCATCATAAGTGCAGGATCCCCCCTTTTAAAGGTTGAGTAGTGTGTGTGTGTGTGTGTGTGTGTGTGTGTGTGACCATTTCTTTATCCATTTGTCCATTGATGGTCACTTAGGTTGTTTCCATATTTTGACTATTGAGAATAATGCTTCAATGAGTGAGGAAGTGCAGATCTCTTTACAGGGAAGTGATGTCATTTATGTTGGATATAAACTCCCAAGAGGGATTGCTGAGTCAGATGATGGTTCTATTTTTAGTTTCTTTAGGAAATTCCATATTTTCTCCCAGTCCTTACTTCCCACCAACAATGCACAAGAGTTCCCTTTCCTACAGACCCTCACCAATTCCTGTTATTGCTTTAATAATAGCCATCTTAACAGGTAGGAGGCAAGATCTCATTGTGGTTTCCATGTACATTTCTCTGATGATTAGTGATGTTGAACACTTTTGTCTTGGTCATCTGAATGTCTTCTTTGGAGAAATGTCTACTAAGTTCTTTTCCTTTTTTTTTCCCCCTGGTACTTGGAATTGAACCCAGGGGCACTCTTCTAAAGTTATGTTCCCCATCCCTTTTATTTTCTATTTTGAGACAGGGCCTTGCTAAATTGCCCAGACTGATCTTGAACTTGTGATCCTCCTACCTCAAGCTTTCCAAATAAATAGGATTACATGTGCACACCCCTTACCCAGCTTGCCCATTTATTAATCAAGTTGCTTTTTTTATTGAGTTGTGTGTGTTCTTCATATTTATATATAAAAGTCATGTGTACTGTTTCTATAAATGTGTAATATATGTATATATATTCTATAAGTTTCTAAAGAAATACATAATATATGTGAAGAACTCACACCACTCAATAACAAACAGGACAGTATTAATATGACATTGATCTCTTATCAGATACATGATTTGCAAATGTTTTTTTCCTAATCTATAAAGAAAATTAATTTTCATTTTGTTATTGGTGTCCTTTGCTAGGTGGAAGTTTTTAAGTTTAATGTAGCCTCATTTATTTATTTTTGCCAAGTTTTGATGTGGTATTAAAAAAATCATTGCCACCACCAATGTCACAGAACTTTTTCTCAGTGTTTTCTTCTAGAAGTTTGATGGTTTTAAGGCTTAAGTTTACATCTTTTATCCATTTTGAGTTGATTTTTTTTTGTATCTTTGTATAAGATAAAGGTCCAATTTCATTCAGTTGCATGCAGAAGCCAGTTTTCCCGACACCATTAATTGAAGAGACTGTTCTTTACTCATTGCATCTGCTTGAAAATTAGTTGACCATATGTTTTTGGGTTTACTTCTGGACTATTATTTTCCATTGGTCTATGTGCCTGTTTTTATGCCAGTACCAAACCATTTTGATTACTGTAACTTTGTAGTCTCACTTAAAATCAAATAGTATGATTCCTCCACATTCATTTTTCTTTTTTAGAATTGCTTTGGCTATTTGAGATCTTTTGTGTTTCCATGTGAATTTTAAAATAGTTTTTTGAGATTTGATGGGGATTGCACTGGATCTGTATAGTGTTTTGGGTAATTACCAGTATTAATTCTGCCAATCCATGAACATAGGATAGCTTTCTATTTACTTATGTCTTCTTCAATTTCTTTTATTGCTGTTTCATGGTATTTTGTGTACAGGTTTTGCACATCTTTGGCTATGTTTATTCATAAATGTATGAGTTTTTTTATGTGATCATAAATGGAATGTATCTAGGTGTGCTCAGGGTGCTAAGGGGCTACAGAGAAGAAGTACCTAGCTCAGTCTGAGAGGTCTTCCTAGGACTGGACATAGGCAAAGGAAGCTGCAGATGCAAAGAGAAGAGAAATACAGCATGCCCTATCTAGAGACCAGTGGGTCCCATGACCAGGGAATAAGCTTGGCTTAGGGGAGGCACCACAGAACTAAACCTGGGTCACTGAAGGCTTTGAATCCCATATGAAGGCATCTGGACTTTACCTTGGAACAATGCAGAGTTATTGAATGATCTTAATTAAGTAGGGAGGTGACACTTGCTGAATTAACTGCCCCTCCCACTTTTCCACTGCGATTGGCTTGATTTTTATGACACTACTTGTCTCAAATTTCCTCATTGTGGTTTATATGCATACTTCCTCTCCATCTGGCCCACAAGGTAAACCTTGGGTTGTTTTTATTTCTATGACCCCAAGGTGCCTTTCAGCAGTTGTTGTACAGTAGGTGCAGTGCTGGGTGGCTGTTTAATATATAGGATTAAACATTGAATTCCTAGAGACTCCCCCCACCCAGAATCCTACAGAGGTATATCTGCTGCTCTGCAATAAAACCTGGTTGCTTTTCTGAAGCTTTCCAGAATTTCCATCTTGTGAACAGATGGCATTGTTTTCATATGAAGAGCAGAAGATTTCATGTATTCAAACACCAAAAGCTTGAGAAAGCACACAGAGCCTGGGTAGTAATTATAATGGGGGAAAAGACATGATGTGTCGACAGACTCTTGAGTGATGTAAGAATTCAGTGGCAGCTCTGGCCTATAATCTGGACTCTGCAGGGGTGTACTGAAGTGGCAATTGAGGGGTGGAGTGTGCACGGATGTGGTACTGAAACAGGTGCTGGGCCCAGCTAGGGTTCATTTACAAGCATGGATGAATTGTGTTGTCTCTAGATATATGAAGTTTGTATTATGTACTTGGCCCTGAGAATACAGAGATGAAGAGTCCAGTCCCTGACTTCGGGGCTTGCAGCATGGTGGTGGAGACAAATTCATGGAAGATCTGCACAGAAAATGAGAACAGAGAGTAAAGGGCTCCTAACCCAGCCTGGAGATCAGGAGGGTCCCAGGAAGGCGACATCTGAGCATCTCATGAAGTCTGGGAGTTGGCCAGGAGAGGGGTGGGAGGACTGGGGGCATATGGCTCAGTTGGTAGAGTGCTTGCCTCACATGCACAAGGCCCTGGGTTCAATCCCCAACAACACACACACACACACACACACACACACACGGGGGGGGGGGGGGAGTGAGGCACAGTAAGGGACAGGTAATGGCATTCCAGACTGAGGGAGGGCAGCAAGGGCACAGAGGTCCCAGGGGTGAGGTGAGTACAGAGAAGTCATGCAAGCAGCTCAGCATAGGTGGATAGGGCAAGGAATAGAAAAGAAATGGCAGGAAGCTGAGGCAGGAGGATCACAAGTTTGTGGACGACTTAGCAAGACCCTATCTCAAAACTAAAAATTAGAAGAGCTGGGGATGTTGCTCAGTGGCAGTGCTCTTACTTAGAAAGTGCAAGGCCCTGGTTCTACCCCCAGCACCGTCCCCCCCCACCCAAAAAAAAAAAAAGAGGCCAGAAATGCAGGCTGGAGGCTAGAAAATACCTGAGCATAGAGGACTACCTGAGCACAACAACACACAGGTTCATACAAATCACCTGCAAAACAAGGTGTATCATATCAGTAAACCTGTTCACGAGGTTGAGAGAGTGAGTTTGTTTGGTAACAGAATCACACTGCCAATATCAACAGTTCGCATGTAGGAGGGATTGTTCCTTTAGCCACTTAATCTAAACACATACTTAGAGCATGAGCTAAGTGCCAGGCACCCGAAGCTCCACCCATGATGAGTCTTGACAAAATGACTAGCGTTGGGCACACTGGCTAAAGTGAGTCCTCCGTAGATGGTTATTGAATGAATAAATAAACGTATTCAATTTGAGCCCCTGACCAAAGAGCTTATAGTCCAGCGGTGACTCAGATAAGAAGATTATTATAATAGCAAATGATTACAGTTAGGTTGGAGCAGGGAGTTCATCCAAAAATATCTACAAGGGCCAGGCAACAGGAGTAGGTAAATGAAGAGATCTCCAGGCACAGGGCAACCAGTAACGATGGGGACTACAGCAGGCAGAAAATGTGTGTCCCTTCTATGAGGGAACAGGTGATGGTCAACTCCAGGCAAATTAGGATTAAAAAAAAAGAAGCCACCTATGATGAGCTGCTTGAATGACTTCTCTGTACTCACCTTACCCCTGGGACCTCTGTGCCCTTGCTGCCCTCCCTCAGTCTGGAATGCCATTACCTTGTCCCTTACTGTGTCTCATTTGTACTTTTAATCAAGTGAAATACTGATGTCTAAATTCATTGCTCACACATGCCCAGGACTCCAGCATGAGTGCCTTTGGGTAGTAAGACATAAGACCTGACAACCTGGCTTTCAGAATGAACATGACATGGGACTCAAAGGGGGAGACCACAGCCCTTGCAAACAAGAGGGCAAACAGCATTAGCTGCTGCCTGCTGCCAAGAGTCCCTCCTGGCAGCCCACCAGGCTCCTGTGTGCCTTTAGGTTAGTCTCCAGCCTTCTTAGGCCTGGATCAGGCTCCAGGGCATTCCTAGCCCAAACCTACCACAACCTGTGTGGCAGTTCCAATACCCTGGCCATGGGGATCTGTTTGGGGCTGTTTGTTCTGCAGAAGGAAACAGGAGAGCGCAGAGTGTTGGAATCGTTCTGCACCACGGCCTCCCCCACCACATGAAAGCTGCTGAGCAAACAGTGAAATCAAAGATGATTATACACTGCTGGAAACCCGCGTGCTTCCGCCTGGACTGTCTCGCTGCCAAACTGTTATGTAAGCCACAGCCCCACACAGGCCTGGAACCAAACAGAGATGCCATTGAAATCCCTTCCAGGACCTGCTTCTCACCTACAGCTTCCCCAAACCCTGCCTACCTGGAGTGGAGGGCCTTGCACACTCTGTGGCTGACAAGCGGCTTTCTCATTCATTTTGGGATTGCCCTCTCTATTCCCTTCCAACACAGAGATATGGGTGGGTCAGACCTGGGAGTTTACTTTGGTCTGATTCCAAGTGACTAAGACATTTTATTCTGGAAAACTTCATCTGGCAATCTGAGAGAGATGGTTGTTTTTCACCCTCCTAAGTGAATAATTCACTTGAGCTGTTTAGATACCAGAACTGAACAAGTAGCTCCTGGAGGCCCTGATGACCTCTGGGCCAGAGATGGCCTGACCACACCACTCTGACAACCAATACTTATTTCTATTTAGGGATTCTGGGAATGTCCCTCAGCCCCAAACCACGTAAATGAACTTATAAAAGTTTTTCCTCTAGTGTGTTGATGATCAGGGCAAATTAGTTGAATTCTCAGGGCTCTAGTTTTTCTTTCTACATCACAGGGTTGGAAATACCCAGTGGTTCCTATAACAGTTGCATGAGAGGTTTTATTTTTGAAATCAGCTTTTTGGCACTATGCTAATCACAACCGAGACAATTCCCAGGCTTTTTAGTGTTGTGATGCTCAGGACTTTATTCATGTCTATTCAACGCCGGGCTTCCACTGTTCTTCCTTTGGCACCATAGCCTGAGTGAGGGGCTCAGGTCTCAAGCAGCAGGGGCCTGAACTTCGGGGAGTCTGAGGACACCTGTATTGGAGCTAAGGCTCGAAGGCTGTGTGTCTTTGTGCTGTGTTCGGTTAATTTCCCTTCATTTTCTTACACTATTTAAAATGCACATGACTTCTAAAGGGGTCCATTCTGGCTTGGGAGAATGGCTGATCATTTCTGCCCCTTTCTTGCTCCATCATGGTAGAGGTGAATGGAAACCCTTCCCTGATTGGTGAGATTACTCCCCAGGAGTGAAGAGCTGGACTTGAATCCCAGGGCTCTGTTAGCTCCTTTGGCTCTCACCTCTCTCCATTAACACTGGAGTGGGAGGGCCTCACAAGCCAAGACACTTGGGCATTTGTTCAATTTTCTCTTTCTTATAATGACCAAGGTGTCAGATCTAGTGATTGATGCGGAGTCCTTGTTTCAGGAACAAGGCCAGCAAGTTCATGCTCTTTGTACCGGTATTTTGAAAGAAAAAGAAAAGAAAACTCAAACCGAAAAAGGATTTGCCTTTTCTATAGGAGGAATAGTCACTAGGTCTCTAACTTCAGATAAGAGAAGGGATTTTTGTTGGGGGGGAGGCACCCGGTAATTGCTATAGGAGAGAGAGGGAGAGAGAGAGAGAGAGAGAGAGAGAGAGAGAACACTCCAAGTACCCTGAGAGCTGTTTTGAAGAAGTACTGTATTGCACTGTAACACAACATGAATGTAAGAAACTGCCATCCCATGGTTTGCATCTACATTTGGGAACCAACCTGCGATCATAGCCCCCTTCTTCAAGGAAACTTTGTTTTCCCACCATGCTTCAAGGTGGTCTTTGGGAAACAAAATGTGTGTCTGAATTCATTACAGAATACAATACTTTTATTCTGCCAACTCTCCTGGTCTACTGGGATAAAAGTCTCTGCGGCTGGACCTCAGTGACCTTTGAGTTAAAATACCTGGATGAGTGAGCTCATCCAGCCCAGCTTTCTGGATAATCATTCAACTCATGTTGACCAGCCTTTCTACACTGGTATCTAAAAGATACCAACCACACAGTGTGTGGTTGGCTTGGGACCTGGATAATCAAGCCTTTCTGAGTACCTTTTCTTCTCTGCCTGCTTAGGGTTGATGGTCTGCCTGCCTTATACATTGTCAGAGAAGCAGTCTTTCTCTTTGGACCCTCAGATCTTCAGGCAAAGGGATGAGAGCAACTTTGGACCAAGGGGGGTGGATTCTTCATAAAATATGCTTTCCTAATCTGGGTGGGGGTGGGGAGGTCAGAGCAGATAATCAGAAGGAGCGACCCAGTCTTAATTTGGAGGCTGCATCAACACCCTCCCCTACCATGGAGCACAACTAGAGTGGGAGATTCAGCACCAGAGAACATGTTTATATGCTTGAGAATGAACGGAATAAGAGACTGATCTGAATTCATGACAAGACTTCTAAAAGTCCCTTCTTCAATTCCAAGGGTTACAACTGAAATTCAACAACTCTCAAGAAATAGACAAAGCAGGCTAGTCAGGAACTTGTAGTTCAAATGTCTCTAATTCCCAAACATATATAAGTAGGGGACACATGATTTTTGTCAGTTATGCATTATCAATGAAATTTTAAAAATTAAGCATCAGGCATCACAATTTAGAGATACACAAACATTCTGGTAACAATTTTGAAATTTCTGGACTAAATTTGAGTCATTAATTGCCTGCTAGTTTAACTTAGACCATCAGTTTCTGTATGAAATATGTATGTGGCTTAGAGAATGCATTTTTAAATGTAATTTAAAAAATCTTTAAGTTTACAGAAAAATTGCAAAAAGGTACAGAGTTCCCATTTACCTCTCACTTGATTTTCCCTATAGATAACATCTTCCATGAATATGGTACATGTGTTACAAATCAATATTGATACATTATGATTAACTAAAGTCCATACTTTAGAGAATGGTGATTTTACAGAAAAATAGGATTAAAATTCCTCAGAGGCATTTTAACTCAGGCGTCCATATGGCAGAGAGAAGGCCTTTGCTGACTTTGGATCACGCCCCTTACAACACTGGCTGTGTGCTGCTTTCCTGTGTTCCTTCTTCAAAGAGAAAAACATTTTCCGGTCTAACCCTGCTTTTCCACTGTGAAGCAATCCCTGCACCTCTTTATCTAAAAATTATTTCATAACAGCAATGCAAACAACTGGCTTGGAGACTTTAGAATTAAATAAACTGAGTCTCAGTTCTGCAATTTGTAAGCTATTAGTTATCAAGCCTCAATTTTTCATAGGTGAAATGGAAGCAACAATAATGTCTTCTTCACTGATTTGCCATGAGGATTGAAAGTTGTTTTCCTGGAGCACTTAGCACAGATCCAGGCGTACAGTAATAGTTCAATAACGGTAGCTATCAGTAAGCTTAAAATCTGAGGCCCTTTTTGGAATGCAACCATGCTCAACAGGCTGGTCAATGAGTATCTAGTTCCATTTGGTGAAAAATGGCTTTTTCAACAAATATCAGTTTCAAAGGTCAGATGGGAAAAGAGAAATAGTTGTATAAGCATAAACTTAATTGCCTGAAGAATTTTCTTCAAATTGGAAAAACAAGGCAATTATTGAGCCTACTGATGTGAAAACCTTTGAGGAATTACAGACCTTTTTGCTCTACCATTCTGCATGAAGGATTGAATATCAGTGAATGTTTAGAGCAGCAGATATCTCCACTGAAGGCATTATTGAGGAAGAAATGGTGTCTCAGGGCTAATTAGGAACATTATGGAGACCTGCCCCAATGCCTGCCTATTCCCTACCTCCCATCTCATCATCTCAACACGTCTTCCAATACTGAAGCATGTGGACCTCCTGCAATGTATCGAACAGGCAGGCTCTCTTGGCCTGCCATGCTCTTGTGTGCTCCACTCCTGCCTGGGTGCTTCCTGCAGCCTCACCTGGCTGACATATTTTTTAAACCCCAGTTCAGGCATCACCTCCTCTAGAAGGCCTTCCCAAGGCACCACCATGTTTGGTTACCACTGCTCCTGTTGGCTCCCAACCTACAAACTTGCAGCATGTAACCCCTTTCTCACCCCTTTCCTTCATTCTGCTCTGAGTACCATTGCTACTCAAGTCTAGTGTGTTCCCCAGAACTTGATGAGGGCTCAAAAAATGCCAGTGCCTGTTCTCTGATCATCCACAAGCCCAAGGGCTTTTGAGGCTTCTCCAAACCCTAAAGTGGAAGCAGTCACAAGAAGCACCCAGATGTGGTAAAAGTTGCATCTCTAAACCTGTAGTATAAAGGAGAAGACCTTAAAAGTTTCTCTTTAAAGTATATAGCCAGGGTTGGATTCAATAGTAAGAGGTAAATTATTTTGGGCAATGGTTCCTGGGCTTCAGTGCATGAAACCATGTTAATCTGTTGTGAAGTTTCACAGATAACAAGTTTTCTTCTCAAGAACTTCTCTCCTCATGTATGAACATGCTCCATGCCATGAACAAGTTCTCTAGACTAAGAAGTCTCAGGAGGGTTCCTGCAGTCTGCCTTCTTCGATTCTCCTAGGATAGATGCTTCCTCTGCCACTGCCTACCTTCCTAAAAATTGAGGCTATTCTCCTTAGTTTTGCTGATGAAACAAAAATGAAGTGCTATCTTTGATGTCACACAGCCAATAAGTTCTGAAATTCAGATCTGGGCCCATCTGTCTGATCCTAGTGTATTTACCCAAAACCTTCTTCAGTAACTGGCACCTCTTTATGTTGGAGGCTTGGTGCCCAGAAAGACTCCCCCTGGATGATGCTGAGCTAGCACATCAGGTCGATTTTACATGTACAGGTCCAGGCTAGGGCTCAACAGTGCCCTTTTACCATTCAGGAAGTACTTTGCGCCATCTGATTCTCTTCCCTCTTTATCCTGTGAATCCCTCTGGTGCTGGGCAGGAAGACAGGATTCCAGGGTGAATAAAGAAGGATCTTTACACCTAATCATATTACAACTTACCCCACAGTAGGACCCTCTCCGCACCTGCACTTTACAATAGAATTAATTCCCTACAGTAGAAATAGTGCCAGGGGTATAATAGGTCTACCAAAACTCTCTTAGAATTGATAAGTTTGACATGAACTTTGCATTTCTTTAGAGATAAATAGGTCATTGCTGGTGTTTGGGAATAATTTTTAATATGTAAGGTTATTAGTTATAATTTGGTTATTCTCTTGACATGAAATTTAGTCTTATATAAAACATCCACCACCGGACACTTATATAACTCTTTGTTTAAATTTTTAGCAGGTCGTGGCTTATAAGTCAAGGAAACACTGTACCTATAGCTGCAGTACAGAGTCCTGTGCAAAGAGACCCTGGGTCCGGCAGCTCAGGATTCTCCTCGAAAAATTCTACACACTGCCCTGAGCCGTGGCCCTCCCGTCCTTGGGCTGGATAGCCACTGGGAAGAGGTGAGCCGGCTGTGTCCAGGAGGGTGCTCCACGGTTCTGTCAAGCATCTGCGCTTGGGAAAGATGTTGTTATTTCTTTCAGATTAATCATCTCAGCTGGCAACATTCTTTCTCTTCAAAGCGGAGAGCCAGCTCAGAGGTCAAATATGAGCTGATTCAGAAACGAAAGCCCATCGCACAGTGATACAAACAGACAGAAGCTAGAGACAGATCCATACAGATTTTTCTGACTTTTGCAGTTTTAGCCCCAGAGAAAGTGCAGCCTTGCTGTGCCCTCCCTGGGAGATTATTCTGTGGTTTTGGCACAAGACGACAACCTAGGGTGGAAAGCGAGGTCTATGGATATGGTTGCCTTTTCTCCGCGAAGCCAACTAGTGCCTTGTTTTTCTGTGAGCCTGCCACTGTGGGAAAATTGGTAGAGTGTAAAGTTTCCCTCTTTGTCCCCAGCGCACTTCATTTACCAGCGAGCCAAGTTGGGAACAGAGCTGCCTCTCACACAGCCCATGAATGACTCTGTTTTCTCAGGACAGCCTCTGCCTGCCCATTGTCTAACTGTCATGGCCTCTTGTATAGGTGTTCCCTGCAGCCCGGGCTGTTATGTAATGCCTGGGCAGGGGACATGGCGTGAGAGCAAGAGATCAGAGAGAGGAAAAATCCAGAGGGTAACCAAGACCGCAACGTCTTCCTGGAGAAGGGCGGGGGGGTGCTGTCCTTTTGTCAGCTCCCTTCCTCTGGCTTGTTTGCCTGAGTGATAAACTCTGCTGGCATACGAGGGCTCACAGCTGGCTTGAGCCAGCACTTCTGTTTATATCCGTAAGACAGGACATGCTGTACCCTCATGGCAGGGCAGCTGCCACCTAGGTCCTCCTGCAAGACTCACAAGAAATCCTTCCCGGATTTCCTCTCCCAAGACCTAGAAGGAAAGGACTTTTCCCCTTATTAGGTCCCACTTTCTATTGCTCCCTTCTGTAACCTTGTTGGCTCAATGAGCCTCTCGACCCTACTTAGAGAAGCACAAGCCTTCCCCAGGATTGCCTATGGCAGTTTCCAGGTTGCCTTGACTTTCTATCAAGTTCATGGTCAAGAGGCAGCCACCATTTGGCATTGAGGAATGGAGCTATTGTCCCCACATCTGCATCCCCTGGATGCTATGTTCTCGGCTCGTTTCCCATCATATCCCTTGGCCACGCTGCTGTATTGCAGTGAGATGAGGGGAGGTGGAGGTGACGCCTATCATTCTTTCTCTCTCTGCTTCAACATTTTCCTCAAGCTTGCTCTGCAGAGTACTGGCCCTGACACTATACGAAGATGCTTTATAATTATAAAGTAATATTGGATTTCATAGCTACATATTTTGGGAGAACACTGCATACTTTACCCACTCTTAGAAAGTCACAATGCATGTTTTGTGATGAAAACATGAAATGCTTGCCGTAGAGAAACCTGTATCACTTTCATGTGACACTTCCCAACTTCCTTGACCATTAGGCTACAATCTCTAGGAAAACAGACACTTTGCTTATATTGTTTGTGGTTGAATTTGCGGTTCACAGTGATGGTGTGGGTGTTCCATAGATGTCTTAAATTAAATTGAAGTGAATTTAATTAATTTCCTTTCCAAGTCATGTCTATTAACAGAACAATGTCATAGTAGGTACTTTGGTGAATGCTTTTTGTCTTTCACTCATTCTATCCATTATAATAAAGAGGGAACAAAAGCACAGAGAGGTACAAGATGAAATTTTCTGGTCTTCACATAAGAACAGGCTGCATGTGGTGGATCACCCAGCCCTGTGAACGCATCCAACCACCAAGAGCCCTCCCAAGGGGGAAGGCATTCGCCCACCTCTGCTATTCACATGGACCACATTCTGACCCTTCCCACCCACACTGCTTTGCAAACCTTGGTGCTTTGATCCCTTGGCTTTGGGGCTATCTCATAATAGATTCTTCTGCATTCTCCCTTATTATGAAATCCCTTTAAGAAACACAAACAAGCAAAACAACACACACACACACACACACACACTTTTTTTTTATAACTGAGACTTTGGTGTCTGAAAACTGAAGTTTTGTATCAGATTCTGCTATTGTCTGACTGTGGAATTTTTAGAAATTTCTTCTATCAGAACCTCATTCTGTACTCTGTAAGATGAGTACAGTGACATCACCTCAAAGAGTTTTGGGGGGAATTAAATGAGCATGGAAGGCCCTACCACAGCATGTGGTGTTTGGCCAGTGCCTGGCACGTGGATAATCTTACTGTGGTAGCTCCTGCCCTTGGGCCTTGCCCTTTCATGCCAACGTGATTTGGGCAGCAGCCCACCTCCAGGTGCGCCTCTTTCCTCCCTCTGGTTGGTTGGCCCCAGGAGACTCAGCTGGCAGGGCCTCTGGTCCACACCTCTGCTGTCTCTAGGGACTTTTCTCATCTGTGCCCTCATTTCCTGCAGCTTTCACCAGCCCCTTGGATTCACCACTTTATGTCTCCTTCGAGGCCCCAGAGAAGAGGGTAACCCCTCATGAGTGTAGTTTATAAAATTCTAATGTATCAACTCACTTCATCCTTATAACACTTCTCTGCAGGCCGGTATCTTTCTGCATATCAAAAATGTCACAAATAACTGGCTTAATGTAATGCAACCAAGGGCCAGAGGCTGGATTTGAACACAGGTCTGGCTTCAGATGCTAGTCTCTCCTCATCACCTCTCCACAGTGGCTGCCTGGATTACTGTGAAGCAAATGGGAAGGAGACTCCTACCCTCTGGGCCTCTCAGGATTTGCCATTGTTATTACTTTCCTACCTCCACTTAAACTTCACACAGCAATAAAAGACCTGGAAAGAAAGGGCAGAAGAATGAGGGAGGAGGAAAGAGCAAGGTTAACCATCCCTTCCACTGCATGTCCCAGATTCTGTGCTGCTCCTTGATGCAAGGGTCCCTAGACTCCCCTTTCTAGCACAGTGGAGCATGGGATGCCTATGCTCATGTCCAATAATAACAAAGATGTCCAATGAAACATGCAGAAGAAAATTCTAATTATAACACTTGAAAGCACTGTATAGGAAATCTGTTACATTGTCAATGACTAAACTACCTCAGAACCCTCTATAAAGTCTTGTTTAGTCCTTGTTCTATTGAGAAGAACACACACACACACGCGCGCGCGCGCACACACACACACACAAACACACACACACAGATGTATCCTTATGGCACTGAAGTAAAGAATTGCCCAATGGTGGTCTCCCTATTTTTTTAATAGCACATCCTATAACAAATATATAAAGCCACATGACACATTCTATATCATCTAATTTCAAGGATACCTTTGGCTTATAAACCACAGAGCCTATAGATGTGAGTTACTGTGAAGGAATAAAACATGGTCCAGAGCAGAAGTCATCAAAAGGCACAGTAACCCTAGGGCAGCACCATGGACAGTCACCCACCTGTCTTGAGATCTTGGGAGCCCAATGCCCTAGAAATACAGGAAGAAGCAGAGGAGAGAAAGAGATTTCTTGGTGATAGGAATCAGGCACTATGAAAAGTAAGGCTTTCGTATTTTTCTGTGGGCTAGGGAATGCCCTTTCTAGAGAATCAGAAATGGCCACCCCTTTCCTTCTGCTATGGATCAGGCACCGCTTTTCACATGCTTCTCATCCTTCTCAATCACTTTAATTATTCTTTCTTTCTTCTGCCTTCCAAGAGCCCCAAAAATATATACCCTGTATTATTTTCCCACAGTTGTGTCAATACAGGGTTTAAACCCTCTGACTTGCCCTTTCACTCTACCACTCTATCATCCAAGGGCATGTATAGAATCTCAAATTTCCACTTTTTAATTTTAACAGAAAAGGCATTAAATAATAATTCTAGTCTGAAGTCTGGTAAAGGTGTTATCCCTATATATTCTTGCTTGAAAATTAAAAACCCCTCAAAAAATGTGGCTTAAAACTTTTTTTTTCCCCCAGAAATCTGCAATTTGTGCAGGGTGTGAAAGGAATATCTTACCTGGTGTCAGTTGGAGCTATCTTGAGTTGCATGATAGACATTTGAGTGAATGAGCCCTCAGGGTTTACAGCTCCCAAACTTTGTCTGTCAGTTGGGTGGGAAAGAGGCAAAACCAGGGACTGAAATAACTGTGGTTCTTTGGGCATTTCACTCTCCTCCTCCCTTCCCCTTCCTCTCCTTTTCTCTCTTCTCCTTTCCCTCCAGACCCCACTTTATCCCTCCATGTGATATCTCTACATGGGCTCAGCATGCAGCTTCAGGGTGCTAGCCTTCTCAGAGTAGTCCAGTGTTCCCAAGGTATATTGCCTTTTTATAACCCAGCTTTAGAAGTTCCTCATGTCACTTCCCTGACATTGTACCTACAGCAGCAGTCACAGGGCCCATTTAAACTTGGGGAGAGGGAAGATAGATTTCACTACTTATTGAGGAGCCACAAGGTTCTAGAACAACATGTGATACTAAAATAAACGTGTAGATACGTTTTGAAAGTTCAGTCTGCCACAAGAGGTAAGTCAATGAGAGGATATCAATGTATTGGGTTGCTGGTTTCTGAGCCCTCAGACACTGGACTTTTCTAATGCCTTTTGAGGTTTATAAGTTGTAATAAAATGAAGCAGTAAAACAAAATTGGGGCCAAGTCCATTGTGAAAATGGTCTGCTCTCTTCTTCCTTCTTCAAACCCAAGTGACAGACAAAGTGGCAGGCACTGAAACAGGTGCCACCATTTCTATTGGTCAGAAAGTCAAGGGAAGCTGACATGTTTAGATCAAAGGCAAAGAAAATGGATGGTGATCATTAGGATTGATGTCTGGATGCAGAAAACCTGGCTAATGATTGCTCCAACAGCTGAAATCACCAGATTTTTAATTTCTGCTGAGGGAAGAGTTTACTCTCAGTAACTGAGGGAATGGTTCCACAAAATAAATATAAGGAAGTGGTAAGCTTGTGGGATAAGGGAAGGCATAAAAGGCCCTAGGTTCCAATTCCACTAGTGAGAAAGGTAATGTATAATCAAGGAACATATTTTAAAATGGAGCACCATGCTATGGGACTTAGTAAGAAAACAGATGTGTGATGGGCTGAGAAGATGGGAAAAATGTTGAAATATATGAGATGAGGGCTCTTGGAGAAAAAGAATTCAATATCAATATGCCTATCTGGATATGTAAAAAAAACGTTTAAAGAAATATAATTGATATTTATAAGTTGGAAAATTCAATGGATCTTCAAAATATAATAATGCTCTTAGATATTATTAAAAATTCAGAGACAAAAAAACTCAAGAAAGAACAAAACAAATTGAAATGACAAAGATAGCGAGAAAGTACACATTCTAATTATTCAATTCAGTTTTTCAACTATTTTTTTGAGAGCTGATTAAATGCTACCAGTAAGCTGGAGTGCCTTCAAGTGAAGATGACAGACAAAAATATTTCAATATGATGTATTATGTGTTTTGATTGGGCTCTGCTATGGGAGCACATTGAGGGGTCACTTAGACTGTACTGGGGAGGCTCTGGAAAATGATTCATGAGAAATAAGTATGAGTTAAGCCAATGAAGAGCTGAGAGAAAAAAATTCAAAAGTAAAGACTTGAATTTCTTTTCTCCATTCATTCCATTAACCTAGTTCAAATTAGGATTCAAGGAATGAGTGGAAGTGTAATATATTTGGTAATTTCAGACTATAAACCTCACAAAAGAGAACAGTGGGAAATGAAGCTTGACAGGTAGGCAAGGGGCAGATTATGGAGAGTTTTATAAACTGTGGCAAGGAGTTTAGCCTGTCAGTAGACAAGAGGAAAACTCCAAAGAGCTTTAAACAATCTGTGTCAATGTTTGATCAGTCTATGAAGGATGGTCTAGAGAGAATGGAGGTGGGACCCGTTAGGAGGCCAATGTAGAACCTCAGATTCATGGAGATGAGAGACCACATTAGAACTGGCAGAGTGGAAATGTCTGGGGCAGGGACAAATTTGAGAAATACTAATTACAAGACTCATCAAACTTGGTGATTTGGTATAGGATGCAATGAAGAATGACACCTAGAATTCTAGTATAGGCCTCTGGGAGGATGCCGTGCCACCAAATGAGGACGACAACACAGCAAAGGGAAACAAACCATAAGGGAGAAGGAGAGGCAGAGTTCAGGGTGGGGCATGTCGAAGCTCAATTGACCGTAAGCAGACCCATCTAGTGTTTCATTCTGGGCAATCATCTGATAGTCTTCCACCATCCCAGAGACTCTTGGAAAGAAACTAGACTGGTTTTGAAGTTGTGAATCTCTTATAAGACTTTAAAGAAGAGAGCTGAGGATGGAGGCCCTGGATTTGCTCATGTGTTCCAATCTTACCATTTAAAAATTATGTCTTGAAGATGAAAATTGGACAGGAAAGATACTCTGTAGTACGTTGGATGGGGAATTTTTAGGTGGAGAAATGTAATCCATTCAGAAACTATTTCCATTAGCATTTCTCTTACCTATTCTTGGTCTTATTTAAAATACTGTCTGAACACTTACTATGCCAGTTGCTAAGGATATAAAGATGAATGAGATATGAAGAATATTCTTAAGGGACTAGCAAGTTGAGAATTAAATCACTTTGAATTCTGAAGCAACAATGCAAAAGTCTGGTTTAATTTTAAATGATCTGTTTCTAAAATTAAGGCAATATGGTTGAATGCAAATAAAGGACTTCTTTGATGTATTCTAGATTTATTTGCCCAGATAAATTAATTGGCCCCCACCCAGTTTGGGGAAAAAAAGGGAAGTTAGATAATTCAGAGCAATTTTCCTATTTAGGATAGCTAGGAATCCTATCTTAAATAAAAAGAGAGAGGAAAAGATAATAAAAGAGTGAGGAATTACTGAAACCATTTGGAAGCTTAAGGAAATAAACTGGAAGATGTTACACTGGGAATATTTGACAGTTCATCAGGGGTTGCAGAAAGGATAAGAGACTGGCTTAAAGGAATGGACTGCAGTCCAAGGTGAGGAGGGATTGTAATTCCCCTATTTTGTGTTGAGACATTGAAGAAGTAAGGATAAAGCAAAACTAGATAAGGCTTCCCAAAATAAAACAATCCCAACTACCTAGTAGGAAAAAATGCAAATCCTCTGTAAATGGAGGATACTTTTCTAAAACAATTTTGCACAATGTTATTAGTACATAATTTTAAAATAGTCATGTTTGGTGGAAATTGATAAGCTAATTCTAAAATTTCTGTGGAAATGCAAAGGGCTAAACACATCTAAGACTCTTGAATAAGAACAAAGCAGAAAGACTTGCTTTTCTGGATATGAAGACAAATTAAAAAGTTACAGTACTTAAGATTCTGGGGTTGGATCAAGAATAGACAGAACAATGAGGGAGATTCAAGATGGCAGATTAAACAGACACTAGTATGGCAATATGTAAATCAATGGATGTGTAACTGATGTGATTCTGCAATCTGTGTATGGGGTGAAGGTGGGAGTTCATAACCCACTTGAATCAAAGTGTGGAATATGATATGTCAAGAAACTTGTAATGTTTTGAACAACCCACAATAAAAAATTAAAAAAAAAAACCCACCTTAAAAAAAAAAAGATGGCAGATTAGAGGAAGGCCACATTTCCTGTGGCTTGGGACTCAAGCGTGGGAACACTACTTCTTAGTGAGGTGAATGAAAGAAGGAACTCACTAATATTCAATATCAAGACAGTCAGAGAATCTTTAAAGACTTAGAAATTTGAGGGCATTGAACAAAGAACATAAAAGAGTTCATAGGGGCCAAGTTGGTTGCAACAGCAGAAATGGCACCAGTTCATTGCAGAGGGGAGATACAACACAGAGAGAAAAAACAAAATGAACAAATTTGGCATAAAAAAACCTGTAGATCAGAAAATCAGTCTGAACTTAGCTGATCATAGACTGCACAGCAAACTGGTGTTTGAAAAGTGCTCTGTGCTTCTCAACTGCTGAGCAAAGAACTAAGATGGGAAACTATCTTGAGGAGGCTGCACTGAAGCTTGCTGCTATGGGAGCCCAGAAGATTACAGCAAATACTGCCATTCTGTTCCAGCAAACATGTGTCATGTGGCCTGGGGAGTACCTAGAAGAATGTGAGTAAAACAGGCACAGAATTCAAGTCAGAAATATTGAAGGGAATGCAACATGCTTTCCTTTTGAGTCTGGCAGTTCATGACCAGTTGAAGAGGGCCAGGAACTTGAACAGACAGATGGGGTTACACTCAGGGACTAAGCCTGGGAAGGTCATATTCAAGGATAGCAGAGTGTGTGAGAACTGTGCAGGGTTGGCTCCCCTGTCCTAAGAGTAGAATTCTTGGGAGGCTCCTGAGATCCAGACTTCCAGCAGAGATTGGTATCTGTCTGGCCCCAGGGATGAGTTGATTGAATCTCTCCATAGCAGATACCACCTAATGAATCCTGTAAGAGCTGATTAGAATAAGCCACAACCACAAGAGCTCCCCTTTTAGAATTCTGCAGTAGCCCCACCCTGGGATTTATTGGTCTGATCTGTCCAGACAAAATTCCAGTTAAGGAAGTCAGTACAGGATAAAAGGAGAAATTCAGTACATACACAGAGGTATTGAAAAGAAACAAACAGAAATCTTGGAAACAGAAGACACAATACACCAAATAAAATATTAAGTTGAAAGCATATCTAATAAAGTAGACTATGATAAGGACAGAATATCAGAGCTGGAAGACAAGTGAGCAACCTTGAACATCCAGACAGTATTAAAGAAAAAGAAGTTAAGTAACTGTGTCCAAAATATGCAAGAACACTGGGACAACATCAAGAGGCCAAATATAAGAATAATTGAAATGGAAGAGGGTTGTGGGATTTAGACAAATTGAATGGATAACTTATTCAGGAAAATAATAGAAAAATTTCAAAACCATGAGAATGAGGTGGATATCCAGATACAGGATGAATTCAGACCCCCAAACAAGATTAAAAAAAAAAGAACCTCTCCTCAACACATTATAATTAAAATACTTAACATACAGACAAGTATAAAATCTTAAAAGTCTCTAGAGAAAAATATCAGGTCACTTTTAGAGTCAAACCAATCAGAATTACTTTTGATTTCTCAGCACAAACTCTAAAAACCCAGGAGCGTTTGGAATGATGTATTTCAAGCCCTGAAAGAAAGTAACTGTCAGCCAAGATGACTACATCTAGCAAAACTATCCTTCAGAATTGAAGAAGAAATAAAAACTTTCTAAGAGAAGCAGAAACTAAAAAAATTTATTACTACTAAACTGGCACTTCAGAAAATACTTAAACTGTACACACAAAAGAAATTAAAAATAAAGCCCAGATCTCACAAATGGACAAATCTCATTTGAAGAGTAGGTAAACAAAAGAGGAACAAGACCAAATTAAACATCAGAAACAAAATGGCAGGATTCAATAAAATCTCTCTATAATAACATTGAATGTAATCTCAACTCTCCAAGTAAAAGGCATGGCAGAAGGGACAAAAATCAAGACACTCTAATGTTGTTTGCAAGAAACTCACCTAACAGGCAAAGACAATCACAGGCTAAAAGTGAAAGGCTAGAAATTGATATGCTGTGCAAATAAAGCCCGAAAACAAGTAGGAATAGCTAACTTCATATCTGACAATGCAGATTTCAAATCAAGATTATTCAGAAGAGACAAAGAAGGTCACTTCAAAAATCCAATGATAGAACATGTTTTTGCCCCAAATGTTGGTGCACCTAATTATATTAAATAGACCCAACTCAAATTAAAGATTCAGATGGACCCCTGTACAATGATACTGGGTAATTTCAACACACCCCTTTCACCAATAAATAGGTCATCTAGATATAAATTCAGTAAAGATTGTGGATCTGAAAAAAAGTTATAAATCTAATAGATAGCTATAGAATATTTAACCCAACAACAGCAAAATACACTTTCTTCTCAGGTGCTTATGGAACCATATCCAAAATAGACCATAGTTTAGGCTACAAAGCAACTTGTAGCAAATAGGTGAAGGTGGTTCTAAAAGAAAAGTTTATACCTATGGGTGCCCATATAAGAAAATCAGAAAGATCTTAAAAAAAAACCTAAGGATGCATCTTGAGGCCCTTGGAAAAAAATTTCACCAATTTCAAAACCAGTGAAGGAAGGACATAATTAAGATCAGGACTGAAATCAATGAAATAGAGAATAAAAATGATTCAAAGGATCAATGATCAAAGAGTTGGTTCTTTGAAATGATAAACAAGATTGATAAACCCGTAGCCAAACTAACCCAAAAGAAAAACCAAAAAGACACAAATTAATAGAATTAGAGATGAAAAAGGGGAAACTACTGCAGATATCACAGAAACTCAGAGAATCATTAGGGACTATTTTGAAATTTTAAACTCCAATAATTGGAAAACCTAGAAGAAATGAATATATTTTCAGACACATGGGACCTGCCAAAATTGAATCAAGAAGCACATAGAAAACCTCAACAGACAAATAACTAGCAATTAGATAGCAGTGGTAATAAAAAGTCATTAAAAAAAAAAGTTCAGGACAAAGTGGATTCTTAGCTGAATTCTACCAAATCTTTAAGGAAGAACTAATGCCAATACTCCTCAAATTATTCCATGAAATAGAAAGGGATGAAACACTTCCAAATTCATTCTATGAAGTCAGTATCGTATTTATACCCAAATCAAATAAGGACACATCAAAGAAAGAAATAATCCAAACTCAGAAAGTCAGGTCATGTTTTTTTTCGTAGGTGTAAGCTAGAGAGGAAAAAGGGAAAAAAAATGTTGGAGGGGTGGTCTCATTAAAATCAAAGGGAAGTAAGTAGAGTAGAGAAAAGGGAGCAGGAAAAGGGAAGGAGGGAGGGAAAGGGAAATACTGTATTG
Source organism: Marmota monax (assembly GCF_021218885.2). Lineage (NCBI taxonomy): Eukaryota > Metazoa > Chordata > Mammalia > Rodentia > Sciuridae > Marmota > Marmota monax. Next base: position 1,103,664 of record NW_026694493.1, on the reverse strand, counting down.
CTGTATTGTGTACATGTATGAATATGCAACAATGAATCCCACTGTTAAGTACAACTATAATGCATCAATAAAAGTATGGAAAAGACACCAAAATATCATTATACATCACAACAAGAAAAAATGTTGTGTATTAAATTATAAACAATAACTTCCCCCACACCTCAAGAAAAATCAGACCAATGAAATTTTTTAAAAATCCCATATGGGCATCCCATATTATTTATTTGGGTAGTAAGAAAAGATGGTCTTCTCAACAAATATACTAAGACATTTGGGATATTCATACTGAACCCCCCCCAAAAAAAAGAAAGAAAGAAATTCAACACATACCTCATACCATCATAAAAAGCAATTTCGGGCATAAGTTATATTGAAATATGAAGGCAAAACAATAAGCCTCTAAGAAGACAATTATAGGAGAATCCAATTATCAAAGAATCCAATTATCAAAGAATCCAATTATAACCTATAATCCAATGATAACTTTTTAAATAGAACACAAGTAATACTAATCACAGAGGAAAGACACATTAAAAGTAATAACTTCTGTTCATCAAAAGACAACATTCAGAGAGTGAAAATAATAGTTATGGAATATAAGATATTTGTAATATACATAACAGACCACTTATTTGTATCCAAATTACATAACAAAATATCACAAATCAGTAGGGGGAAAACCAATATAAAAAAGGAATGGTCACATCATAGAATATTCAAAGGGCAAATAAATATTAAGATACAATGACATGGCCCCCAGAACATGTAAAATTATAAATATTGAGAATACTAAGTATTGAAGAGGAGGTGGAGAAACCATTTCACTGATGGAAATACAGTTTCTTGGGAACATTGTTTGGTATTAACTCCTAGAGCACCTCAAGACCTAGAAACTACACTCTTAGGTACCTAGCCATAGAAATGTGAACACATGGGCACAAAAAGAGATATTTTCAAGAATTCTCACTATAGAATTATATTTTTATAAGAACCCCAAACTTGAAACCACCTGAAAATCTGCCAATAATAGAATGAATAAAAAAATTAGATTTTATTCATATCAGGAAACACCATAAAGAAAAAAATGAACATGAAAATCTATAGCCACAAATAATAACATGAATAAAGCTTGTGAACCTAATATTTAAGAAAGAGACAAAAAGAACACATGCTGTTTAATTCCATCCATATAATTTTTTAAATATAAGACTATGGTGTTTGGAATTAATACATAAGTGTTAAACTGCAAAGAAAAGCAAGTGATTTCACCTAAAGTCAGTTTTTTTCTTTAGAGAAGGAGATAATAATCAAAAGGGATCATAAGGGCACTTTTCTGGGGTTTTGGCAACATCTATTTCTTTTTTTTTTAATTTGTTATATTTAGATGTACAGGATAGTCGAGTGTATTTTGGCATACATATGTGAAGTATAACTTATTCTAATTAGGATCCCATTCTTGCAGTTGTACATGATGTGGCATTTCACTGTCATGTATTCATCTAGGAACACAGGAAAGTTATGTCCCATTCATTCCACTCTCTTTCCTATTCCTGTCCCCTTTTGCTTCCTTCATCCCCCTTTGTCTAATCCAATGAACTTCTATTCTTCCCTCTCCCTCCCCCTTATTGTGTACATATTGTACAGAACATTTGGCCTTTGTTTTTTTTGGGGGGGGGGGGATTGGCTTATTTCACTTAGCCTGATAGTCTCCAGATCCATCCATTTACCAGCAAATGCCATAAAGTCATTCTTTCTCTTTATGGCTGAGTAATATTCTATTGGGTATATATATACCACATTTCTTTATCCATTCATCTGTTGAAGGGCACCTAGGTTGATCTCATAGCTTAGCTATTGTGATTGAACTGCTATAAATGTTGACATTTCTCTGTCACTGTAGAATGCTTATTTTAAGTCCTTTGGGTATATACTGAGGAGTGGGATAGCTGGATCAAATGGTGGTTCTATTCCAAGTTTTCTGAGGAATCTCTATACTGCTTTCCAGAGTGATTGTACCAATTTGCAGTCCCACCATCAATATATGAGTGTACCTTTTCCCCCACATGCTCACTAACATTTATTGTTACTTGTATTCTTAATAATTGCCATTCTGACTGGAGTGAGATGGAATCTCAGCACAATTTTAATTTGCATTTCTCTAATTGCTAGAGATATTGAACATTTTTTCATATTTTTGTTGACTTCGTATTTCTTCTTCTGTGAAGTAGGTGTTCAGTTCCTTTGCCCGTTTATCGATTGGGTTATTTGTTTCTCTGGTGTTAAGGTTTTTGAGTTCTTCATATAATCTGGAGACTATTGTTCTATCTGAGGTGCAGGTGGGACAGATTTCCTCCCATTCTGTAGGCTCTCTCTTCACATTTTTTTATTGTTTTCTTTGCTGTGAAGAAGTTTTTTACTTTGATACCATCCCATTTATTGATTCTTGATTTTACTTCTTGCACTTCAGGAGTCTTGTTGAAGAAGTTGGATCCTAAGCCAACACAATGGCAACATCCATTTATTGATTTTACATAGACATTTGCTTTGTGATAAATCTTGAGCTGAATGTTTTTGTTTTGTGCAGTCTTTGGAAAGTGAGTATAGTTCACAATAAAAAATATTTTTCTCTCTTTCTGTCACACACACACACACACACACACACATGACTTAATACATATGTTAAGCACCTAATCTCATGTCTGCCACATAATAGATGTTTAAAGAACATGAGATCGCTTCTTGCCTCACATTCCATCTTTCTGCAGAGAGGAAAGAAAAGGAGAAAAATTAGAATTTTCATAAATATCTCACTTCCCAAGTAGAGGTATGAGCTTTCTTGCTGGCTTGCAACAATCTCACTGTCATGGCACTGCAATCCAAGGTAGAGTTTGAGACGAGAAGGAGAGATGTGGGCATGATGGTCTGAATTTGATTACCTCCTTGCATGAAGAAATCCCCACTAATAACTGAATTGCTAGAGCCCTATGCCCATTAACAGGAAATGTATTTGTTTATATTTTATTTATGACTGATGTAGAATCATGTATAACCAGAAGAATGAGAAATTATACTCCATTATAGAGGATGTATCAAAGTACATTCTACTGTCATATATAACTAATTAAAACAAACTTAAAAATTATTTTAAAAAGCCCAAAGCCTTAAATGATTACCTTTGCTGCAGATTTCAGTTAATCCCATAATTGCTTGGTGCTTATTTATAGAGTCAGAGAAGCAAGAGGTGGGCAGCAGAGGCATTATCCTCAATGCCTTTGCACTGTGGGGAGGAAGGGGCTGGCTGGGGTAGGGGTTGGAGCCGGCTGTGGGCTGTAGGGAGCTGCCCTACTCTTGCTCCAGCAGGCACATTCCAGTCTTCACCCCTGGGCTGGGTGTCAGTTTGTCACCATTCACTCTCAAGCGTCAGCTCCTCTTCCCCAGCTGATTGACACATTTGGAACTGGGGAAAAGGCTAATGATACTTGGGGAAAATACTTCAACTCTATCAGATGAGAAATTAAAGGCATCTATAAATCAAAGATCACCTTAAAATGGTCTCTGTCAGCACACCACTGCCCCCAGCATGCACAACCCATTCACCGAACAAAACAAAACAATCTTGGAAAGAGATGAAAAAAAATGAGATTCCGGGCCTGCAAATGAGTAACAAGTCCAAATAGTTGAAAACTGAAATCTCACAGGACCTCAGGGGCTTAACTTTCAGCTGATGTTGAAATTCCTCCTGTGACCTCAAAGGAAATTCTGCCTGTAGCAGAGATTTGATCTGCAAAAGGTTTCAAAGTAGGATTCCTTAAGGACTGAGATACTTGGAGAAAATACTTTTTTTCCAAAAAAAAAAAGGACAGGGGAAGGCAGCTGAACAGGGACATCTGGGCCCCACTTGCTTGGGCCCAGGTGATTAGGCAGCATCCTGTTGGTTTGGTAAGTGGAAATCTCCAAAAGCTAGGTTGTTAATTAGTTAACTCAGCACATGGATCTTGAGTATCCATAGAGTACTAGGGCTAGGTTAAAGGCAGGAGTTAGACTGGAAAACCTGAGAGACCATGCTTCTTATCCCAGGGAGCCTAAGCACAGAGGGACTGGACACAAAGCAGGCTCCAACTGGGCCAGAGACTGTGCAGGCCAGGATAGCCTTCAACCCTCCCTTTCTACAGCAGAAGTCTGGCAGGAGGGTCAAGAAGTGGAGAAGGAGGGGAGGAGGCTTTCATGGAAGCCCTATGTCCACAAGGACCCCATATATATATTAGTTGAGATGGGCCAGGGAAAAGGGGAACCCAGAAGTATGGCTGGGAGTATTGGTCATCAACAGAAATAAATAAACTGTCAAGAACTTAGAAAATTAGCTCAATACCACAACAAAGCCTTGAAAATAGTGAACCATAATAATACCACAGACTCTTATCTGACTACTTCTAGGGAGTCCAGAGCTAGAAGGAAGAGAAAATCAAATACTGTAGAAAGACTGACTGCCCTGAGAATAACCAACAAAGGCACACAGTGCTCGTCTGCTGAGAAGGGGGAGCTAAAGGTATGAGGTCCCCATCCATCTGGGGCAGAGATGAGATCCACACAGGGATGAGACTCACCTGCTGGTCTGATCTCAGTATGATTTCCAGGATGGATACAGCAGAGCCGTCTAAGAGGGGAACACTTTGTGGTCTTGTGCAGCCCTCTTCATGATCCTTAGCAAGCTTCTTTCCCCCACCATTTCCTCATTTTCAAAGCAGCAGAGAGATTGTAGCAATTCTGCGTCTATTACCTTCGTCATGCTCACTGCCCAAATTAAATAGTGGAATATCAGCATGTCCTCTGGGATTCTCCTCTAGGACACTATCTCAATACTCATAAGTGTTGTTTAGACAAAACAGAGCAGGGAGAATAAGACTTGAACATTTGTGGGAGGGGAATGTAGCCATGGGGTGGGGGCAGGGCCTGCCCTGCATAGGTTCTCACAGATGGCCCAAGGCCACTCAGATAAGACCCCAGTCAGCCTGGAATGCTGAGCAAAACAGAGATTTCTAAGTCCTTGCTGGACTGCAATGTACAGGGGTGCCCTGGTCATGGACAGCCCCACAGTGGAATTTTTCTCATCAAATGCTAAGACTTTTCTTCACCACTGCTATGTAGGATTAATAAGGACAGAGACTTGTTCATTAATCCTCTTTATTCCTCCCTGGGTATCTAGAACAAATGATGGGTCTTCACTTAATTCTTGTTCATAGAACAAATTTGTCAGCCACCAAATGTGTATTGGATGCCTATTGTATGATAGACACAATCACTCAATGCACAGTGTGGTTTTTAAGGTCCAAGGAACTTTCCAGGTAGATAATATTACAAAATTATTATCAACTGCTTTTACAAAATGGTCCATTAGATCAATATTTCTCCATGAATGGCTACAGCCCTGAAGTGAGGAGGCATGGAGAACCCCTCACTGCCTTCTCATGGGTCAGCTGCAGCCCAGCGTGACCTGTGACCTGCTGTGGAGCTGGGCAGTCCAGAAGAAAATTATTGTTACAAGATGTAAGGGCCAGCAGGGCCCTGAAGTCACTCAAAAGATGGGTCTTACGGGTTCCACTAGTTTGTTGGGAGTTGAACTGCTTTCTGAGATTCTGGTAATGGGAATGAGGAATGCACAGTGGGAGAGACAGGATGTTAGGGGAATAGGTAGAGTCAAGCAAGGGAGCACTTCAGGGTGACTCTGAAACTGGGCTAAGTGTCTTCCCGGATGTTTGCAAAGGTGAGAGCAACACTTGCAAACTGTGTCCCCCTGCTGAGATAAACAGACGGAGAACCGGAGTGCTGGTATCTTATCACGTTTATTCTTGGGAAGCAAGCCTAGGACTGCTTCAAGGTGGCCAGTGGGATTCTTGCCTCACAGCTTGAGCACAGATCTGTAGATACCTGAGCAGACCCAAGCAGGTGTGACACAGGCAGAACTGCCTTCTGCAAATGCTTTCCAGGAAACTGGTTACGGGAGGATAGGTAAGTGTCCTCTGAATTCTTTATCAACATCCTGTAAGCTGAGGCCAGGCCAGGCTCTTGTTGTGCTGGATTTACTGGAAGGCCCCTGTCCTGCCTGCAGGGACATGCAGGGCAGTTTTGCAAGATAGTTCCCCTTTGGACTCTGGCTCCTTTCTTTATCCATATCCTTGGACAACATGGCCATGCAGCTGAGGGCTATGAAGCATTGTCTACCCAGCAAACCTTTTCTACCCACACTGCCAACCTCCTGCCAGATCTCTGTGTGAATTCAGACGTGCTCTGACCCAGAATGAATTATGGCCTTGTCATGAAGTTGAATCTCTATGCTTCAAATACAAGGAAATGAAGGTCTTGTGGTACAGTGTTCACAGCTCCCTGAATCCAAATCAGCTTTGGAGAGAGCTAGAGCCAAGAGCCCAGTGGGGCAGAGTGTGAAGAAACTCTGACCCGAGCCTCCATGAGATGGTATTCCCAGGCCTTCCTCTTCACTAATGCTCAGGGTGACCATCTCATCTTCACCTACAATGCCCTGCAGCAAAGGGGGCCATACTTCTCCCCAGCTTTCTCTGGGGCTATCTAGCTTGGAAATGGCAATCAAGCAAGCAATAATACATAGACTCTGTGGAATTCCAGAGCTCAGTCTCAGAAATGGAAGAGATTGGAGACTCTCCATCATTCCTGTTCTTTGATGTAACGTAGCTCTGTAACACCAAGGTCAAAGGATCAGCTTCTTTTTTTTCTTTTTCCTACTGAAAGAATTATGTTTCTTTTCTTTGGGCTACACATTCTCCATTGCATCAGTCATTCTTTATACGATATGACATTACACACAGGTATGTGACCATCCACAGTCCTGGGCGTACAAAGAGGAGTAAGACAGGATAATCAGGTAGGGCAACGAGTACAATGTCCTGAGTGCTCTATGGAGCCACGTGCCAATCACTGTGAGAAGTGCTGAGCAAGATGCAGTGTAAAGCAGCAGGGAACATTCTTGGGGTGCCTGACATCTAAACTGGGTGCTTGAAAGGATGAATAGGGTTTACCGAATGCACAAACAGGAAGGCAAAATGTTCCAGGCAGAGGAACTAGCACTGATTCACTCATTCCTTCATCCCTTCCACTAATGTTTACTCAGTACCTGTTTTGTGGCAAAATGTGTCCTGAGGAAATAGAGTAAAAAAAGAAACGTCATCCCTGCCCTCATGTCGCTGTCCTCAGATAGCTTCCAGTTTTGTTTGACATACAGGTAAGAAAAAGGCAACCATGAAAGGCCAGGCCAGAAACACATGGGGGGAAATTGGGAACTCTGAGAGCTCAAAATCCACACTGTGTCCTGGAGTGGGACTGAGTATGGTGAGCTGAGGGAACAGGGTAGCCAGAGTTCTTTGGGAAAGTAGAGAGAAAGGAGGCTGGGGTTAGAACATGGAGAAACTTGGGTTTTATTTCTTATGCAGTGGGGGGAAAGCATTGAAGACTAAACAACTGAGCAAGGTGATCCCATTCATGTTCAAGAAAAAGCACTCTGGGAGCCATGTAGAGAACTGGCAGAAGCAAGAGGTAGAGCTGGGAGGGCTGACAGGTTGCAGTAGTTTTCATGAGACATGGTTTTTTTCCTTCACATGCACCTCAGTAGGTCAATTTCCTCTTTAAGCATGACGCCAGAATGGAATGAAATATTGTATGTATGGACTGATCAGCAGAGTCCTGAAAGATAAGTGATTAATGTGTGTATTCTGATTGCTGCCTACATGGCTGATTTTTGGTAACATTACTCTACTACTCCGTATGGAATTTGTCAACATAAATTCCTGGGACACTTTCTCCTTTACCACGGCAAAACACCAGTTCCCTCACCTGATAGTTAGATAGTTCTTAGTACCAAATGCAGGAATTCCCATTCATTCTTGCTAAATGTCATTTCGTTGGCTCTATTCATTCATCTAATCCAGCAGAATTGTTTGGGATCTAGTGTGTTCTATCAATGTATTTGTATCTTACTTAGCTGTTGCTTTGTATCATCCGAAAACTGGATGAGAACATCATTGGAATGATGTTCTTACATGAATCTTTGACAACATCTTTGAAGAAGCCAAGGGGAGAGAGGGTAAAATAGGCTCTCTATCAATTCTCTGAAAATTTTTCATAGGCCAATATTTTGCTATTGTGTTTGAGGATACCAGAACAATCTTTTCTCAAATACCATATTGAAATCTGGATTAAATGTGGCATTGTCTACAGACATTTTCTAAATAAAAACATTTGCTTTATCTAGAAAAACTTGTTCTTAGTGAACCCATGTTGAATCCTAGCCATCATCACCTTCTTCTTCAGGGATTTATTCATTGTCATTTAAACCAACAATTTCAATGGTAATTTCTTAGTTCTGGTCTTACTTGATCATCCCTCCTTCTCCTTGAACTCTGTTTTTACTGAGTCTCAGAACACCATGATCCCATTGTCCTCCATCTCACTGGATATTCCTTTTTGGTCTCCAGATCCTAGTTCCTCTTCCTCTTCTATTTCAACCTAAATGTGCTTGAGCTCAGTCCTTGGAGTTCTTCTTATTTATAGTTACTTTAGGCCATTGGGTAATTTCAACATTCAATGTACCTATCTTAGTCCATTTTCTTTTTCTACAAAATAATACATGGGACTAGATAGTTTACAAATAACAGAGATTTATTTGGCTCACAGTCTGAAGACTGAGAAATTCAAGAGCTTGGCATTAGCATCTGGCAAGGGCCTTTGTGCTGAGTCATTCCATGGTGGAAGGCAGAAGGGAAAGACAGTGAGAGCAAGGGAGGTCTGAACTTACTTTAACAACAAGTCCACTCTTAAAATAAAATAACAACACTAACCCACTCATGTGGGCAAAGCCCTTGTGAACGAAGCATCTCTTTTTAGACTTCACCCCCTACAACAGGGATTGAGGGATTGTTTCCAATAAATAAACTTTGGGAACACATTCAAAATGTAGCAGTATCTTTGGTCTCTTCTCCAAACTGCAGACTCACAAGTTTGATTACCTATCAAATATATTTTCCTGGATGTCAAATAGGCATCTAAAATATACAAAAAATACATCTAAATACACGAAAAAAACAAGCTCCTCAATTTCTCCCATCACCTAAACTGGTAGTTGTGCTCCAGTATCTTCCTATTTTAGTTAATGGCATTCCATCATTCTAGCAGGTCAGGACAAAATTTTTGAAATTAACCTTGACTCCTCTCATTTCTCACATCCTCGTTCAATCCACTAGTAAAATACCAACGTTTTTATCCAGAAATTGACTACATCATAAACAGTGTCTTCATACCTCCATTGCTACCAACCTGGCTCAAGCCATTATTCCCACACAATAGCTGCCTTCCAGGCCTCCCTGCTTCCACTGTAGCCTCCCTTTAGTTTTACAACATAGAGGAAACCTGTTAAAATGGATATCTGAGCATGCCACGCCTCTGGTCAATGACTGCCATCTCCCTCTAGGTAATATTCCTGGGCCTTCCAAGAACCTCCAAAGCCCATCTCTTCCCCAGACACACTAGCCTCCATTCTGTGCAGGAACACATCCAGTACATTTCCTTCTTGGGCTCTTTACAGGTCATTCTCAAGAGCCACATTATCTTTAGATTTTGATAAAAGACTTTATCCAACTCTCCTCTTTAAAATCTAAATCCTTTTCATCTAACATTGTGTTTCCTCCTGCTCTACTTTTATTTTTTTCTATATAACTTCCAGTGATCAATTTTTAAATATTTAATTATTTTTGGAAATTATATGTATCCCCCTATGTATCACACTAAAGAAGGCATGGATTTCTGGTGTTTTGCTCAGGATTCTATTCCCAGGGCCCAATATTGAGCTCAACACACAATGGGAATGTAGTAATACATGTCAAATAGTATAGTCAGAAATCTTGCCTGACATCGAGAAAACTTCACTTATTTTGAGACTTGTAACACATCCATTTATGTCTGCTTTCTGGATTTTTCTCTGATTGCCATGATGTTTCATAGAAGCCTGCATGAAACCAACCATATAATAACAGCAGCAGGGACCAGTTATTGAACATTTACTAACTGCCAGACTCCATGCTCAGAATAGACAATCTTATTTAAACCCTTAGACAATCCTATGGGGCAGGTGTTATTGTTGGAGAGACAAAGACACAGATTGCTTAGGTGATTTCCCAAGGCCACACAACCAGGAAGTGGCTGAGTAAAGATCCAAACCCAGGTAGCCAAGCTCCAAGGGCTATGCTCTTAACTATTCTGCATCTACACTAACACCTTCTTTAAAGTTCTTTTAGAACTCTGGAATGTAATTCATTTGGATCAGGATATTTCAGCAAATTTGAGGATTAGGTTTTCTCAGGCACTCTCCTTATTCTTTGCAGTTTTCTATGGCTTCTACTCAATGCTTTTATTTTTTTCTTCTTTTTTTTTTTGTCTTAAAAATCATTCACTTCGACAAAGAAATTGGAAACAAAATAGAAACAAATGCCAAATGTCTTCTTTGATACAATGAGAGCAACTAAGAACAGAACAGGGAGGAAGAGCATGAGGAAAAGATTAACATTAAACAGAGTCGAGTGGGGGGAGAGAAAGGGAGAGAGAAGGGAAATCATATGGAAATGGTAGGAGACCCTCAATGGTACACAAAATTACACATAAGAGGTTGTGAGGGGAAAGGGGGGGGGGCAAGGGAGAGAATTGAACAACAGCAGATGAGGTAGAGAGGGAAGATGGGAGGAGAGGGGAGGGTGGATAGTAGGGGATAGGAAAGGTAGCAGAATACAACAGTCACTAATATGCCATTATGTAAAAATGTGAGTGTGTAACCGATGTGATTCTGTAATTTGTATTTGGGGTAAAAATGGGAGTTCATAACCCACTTGAATCAAATGTATGAAAGATGATATATCATGAGCTTTGTAATGTTTTGAACAACCAATTAAAAAAAAAAAAGAAATGGGTAGGAATGCTTTCCTGACATAACATCTCAACCTCCGTTCCATAGGGACAGTAAATCTCATTTATTCTGCTCAAAGAAAGCTTTGGAAAATTCTGTGCTAACATTTTTCAGATAATGCTGGCTCAGCATTCCTGATGTTGCTCTTACTGCTCCATATTGACGTTTCTATGTTGTTTTTGGTCAATAGCCACTCTTGTCACCTTTTGTACATGCTGCTTCTTCAAGACCGAGCTCATCTGAGAGTTTTCTGGAGGCCACAATGACCTATTTATCTATTGATGCATGTTCTTTAGAAGAACTTTTTGGATATCTCCATTCTTCTTCATATCTTGCCTCCCACTCTTCTTCTGCTTTAGGAGAAGCTGAGATCACATCACTGAACCTCATTCTATAAGCTCTCAGCTGGCATTCCCATTTGGTTGACTCCACACCATCATGTGCTCATTCATGGTGTGGAGCTATTGCTGGGAGGTTCTTTCCAATAAGAGCTATGCTTTCCAGTCTGGTTTAGAACAGGCCTGTTGAGTTTTGGCCAAGGATATGTGGGTACAGGTGATATAGACCACTTCCAAGACTAAACAACAAAAGCCTTCCTGCCTCTCCACACCTTCTCATCTCCATGTGCTGGCTGGATGCCTGCACTCCCAATGATCTGAGAAGCTGTTGAAAATCTGCCGGCCCCGGAGGTCTGTGGGACGCCTTCCCAGGTTACATTTTATGAGAGTTAGGAGCTGACCTCTTCTCTCTTGAGCATAGGTGTCTCCCTCAGCCATCAGGAACTGTGTCAGGAAATGGGCACTCTCCTAATGGTCCACTGTCTCCACATCCCGAGCCATTCTCTGCCACAATGAGGTCCACCTCACAGTTCCCCTCATCATACTTCCTACAAGGCAGAGGCAGCTACTGGGCTGGAAAAGGGGCCAGCTGGATCCTATTAAGATGGAGAGGGGAGAGGGGTAAACTGACGGAGGGAGGGACCAGTGTCTGAGCTTCAGTGAGGGCTTCAGAAACAAGCTCCTGACCATGTGAGAAGCTTTTCATTTGACTCTCAGAGTCAGGCCAAGAAGCAGGCGCTCGTCCATCCTATACCTGGGGCAGCAAGAAGACCTGGTTGTCTGGCCACCAAGGGGCAGGGCTTGTGCTGTGGGCCACCTTTGTGTTGCAGACAAACACACCCAGCATTCCCAGGAGAGATGATGAGTAAAAGCTCCAGCACTGAAAAGAAGAAAGACAGAGAGAGAGAGAGAGAGAGAGAGAGAGAGTCTGGTGGAGGGAGAAGGGAAAGCAGGCAGGCTGAAGCCACAAATGGCATCCTAGAAGGCCTTGCTCAGGTGTCTTGCCCCTTCCCAGAATCAGGAGACTAACAGGGGGTCTTTGTAGGGCAGGTGATATGGCTGGGGACCTGCGACCCTAGACCAACTGTTATTAGTGGCTTGGCGTGGTTTTTCTTTTCTTTTTCTGCATAACATGGGAATAAGGTAATCAGTTTGCCCATTTTGGAAGTGATGTTAAACATTAAAAAAACTGATATTAACAACAATGAATACTTACAGAGCATTAGCCAAGTGTCAACCATTGTTCTAAGTGCTTTACATAAAAAAACTCAATCTCCAAATGAACTCTGTGAGGAGGCCCCTCTTCTAGTCCCATTTTACAGATGAGGGGATTGAGATCCATGGAGGCTTCATTTCTTGTCTGAGATCACACAGATAGTGCATGGCAATGCATGGGATTGATCTAAACCTAACTGGCTCCAAGTCCACCTTCTTAAGGACTATAGTGTGTACAAGGTTTCTACCATATCACCTGGCACCCAAGCAAATATCCAGGAGTAGATCAAGCAGTATGTTAGGAAGGTTTTCTTTGCCATAATGAAATACCTCAAGCAGGCTACTTATGAAGAAAAGAGGTTTATTTAGCTCACAGTTTTGGAGGTCCAAAGGCATGGCACACCCTCAGCCTTGTGACTCCTCTAGGCGGCACCACGTCACAGTGGATGGCAATGACAAGAGTGTGTACTGGAGCAAGAAATTATATCTTGATACAGGAAGCCAGAGAGAGTTGAGTGGGTCCAGGCTCAGAACTCCCATGACCTAAGAACCTCGCACTAGGTCCCACCTCTTAAAGGTTTTACCACCTCCCATACTGCCACCCTCGGGACCAAGCCTCCAGCACATGGACCCTTGGGGGAAAACCACATACAAACCATAGCAAGCAAGAAATCACGAGCCCTGGGACTGACTTGAGAGATTTCCTCTTCCTCTACAGAATCCGTCCGTTCCTGCAGCTTTAGCTGGGCCTAGGACGCCAACGATCTGCAAGATCGTTCCCTGCAGAGCCAGCAGCTTCTCTGAAAGAAAGGAGCTCCTGGTGGAAGGAAAGAGGTATTTTTTCTCACACTTGACTTGGAGTGGTGCCCATCCAGGTAGTGGCTTGTTGAAAGAAAGTGAGGGAGAAAATGGACAGGAGGATATGGTCATCCAGGTACCATTGGGTCGATATGGGAGGCCAGCTAACTTTTTTTTTTTCTGAGAATTTCTCAAGCTCTCTAAAAGAGAATGCATATTTCCTTTCCTCCACCCATCAAAGCAGGTTACACGTTTGGCTTTCCATGCTTCAGAGCCAAGGGATCCAGGATCAGTTTCCAGAAAAGATGTTTAGAGTAAATGAGGAGGATAATCCATCCCTGGGGCCCCTGTCCCAAGGATGTGTAGGGAAGGGGCCAAGCAGTACATTGCCCAAGCAGCTGTTGTTCAGCAAATGATGGACAGCAATGGCACACAGACCCGGACATGGAGCAGGCACACACACAGGCATTTACCAACACCAGGGATGGGCCAGGCTCTACACTAGGATTCAAACCAGGACTTGCGATTGAGAAGGCATAAGTTGGGGTGGGCACCCAAGCAGATGTGCAAAGTAAACACCCTGTGGGCAGTAGTGCCCTGGGGAAGAGCTGAGTGTTCTCCAATGTTGTGCCCTCCTGCCACAGTATTCAGGGTGTCTTTGCACCCGGTGGACTGCATGAAACTCAGGTCAGCAGCTGCTCTGTGCTCCCCACCCCTCTGGGAGGCTGTTGGGAACCTAAGCATTCCAAAGATGCTCCAAGCATGCTCACGGGGCATCTGGCAGGTAGTGAGCTCTGTGCTGATTGTCAGAACTGAAACTAAGGCTTCCTGGTAGGAGGGCAGATACGTAAGTAAATGTCATGCCTTAAAAGGAAGAACCGAATAGTGATGTGGACACAAAGCAGGGGTGGATGCTTCAGGGATGTGCAAGTTGGGGCTGAGCCAAGAGGAAAGAGCTGCCGCGTGTTTACCAAGGCACCCCTGAGCTCCGCACTGTCTTCCGTGGGAGTTCACAGAACTGACCACATTACCTCTGCCCTTCCCAGCTCCCAGCCCAAGAAAGGGCATCAGAAGATGCTGACGTCAGAAATGGCAAACCAGGACTTCCGCTGAACTTCCTGGTGCCCCTCCCAGCGTCACCACCACAGCCTCCTCCTACCGTCCCGGCGACAGGCTTGACTGTGGAGGACTTGGAGTGGCATCCCAGCTCTGCCCACCGACGACAACAAGGCTGGTTGTTTTCCCTGTGACTGCCTTCCTGGTGACTGAGTGACTCATGGGAGGCAGTAGGTGGTGTGGGGCAGAGCCCCGCCCTGGGGCTCTGGTCAATGGCTGGCCCAGATGCCCAGAGTTTGCTGGTTCGAAGAGAGAGCAGCCTGCTCCTACATGGTCATGGCTTCTTTGTTTTACTGAGCTCAGCAATGCAGGCTGATGAAGGCCAGAGAGGCCCTCCAGGAGGAGGAAGGGAGAAGCAGGGAGAAACGCACTTGCTGGCCAGAGCTTCGCCAGATACAGATCAAGAGTGTGTTCTCCCAGGAGAAGGCAAGGCACCCTGTCTCCAGTGCTATTTTTCCTGGACAACAAGGGCGAGGCCAACAAGCATGGGAGGCTGAACGCTGGCCATGTCAGGAGCTTGCAGCACCCCACCCTCAGGGACTGACCGGGGTGGCTGCGAGGGGAATTCCTGGTGAACTTTTCCTTGTCTTATGCAAGCTCAGAAAGAAGTGCGGCAAGTGTGGGTGGAGCCGAGACAGGGGAAGGAGATTTTTACTCACCTTGTGCCCCTCCCCTTCCCCATCCAACCTGCTGTCTTCTCTGAACAGCTATCCCTCGCTGAGCCAAGGCCCCAAATTCGTCATGATGAGGACTTGTTGCAGTCCCAGAGTTGGTGATAATATCCACCTCCAGGGCCAGGGAGGAGGCTGGGCATCCCACCTCCCCCTCCCTTCCCTGGCTGATGTTAGAGTGTTGCTTTGCCATTGTCGGGTCAGGCCTCAGCCCCACTGCCACTCTGCCTCTGACGAGGATTGGGTTGGGGTCCTGCATCTGCTCTGAGAGGATCTCTGTCCCCAGCACTCTCTCTGCCTTTGGGCCTTGTGTCCTTTCTTGGTCCTGGGAGAGAACCCAGGCCATGTTGCCCAAAGACTCCCTTGCCCTGGCATCCCACACACTCCAGGGGAACTGTTGGGGACTGACAGAAGCCCCCACAAGGTTGACTATGGACCCCAATGGGCCTGTCCCACCCGTGGACCACTTTCACCCCATCCAGAAAATCTCAGCACTGATTTTACTTAAGGAATCTCTAATAAGCTTTCACTGAATCAGTAATCCATCCTCAGGGCTCTGCTGAGCTCCCAGCTGTGTAATGAAGCCTTCCCTGTCCACCCCAACTTGGTCTCCTCTTCTCCCTCCCCATCATGCACTCACACTGTGCGTCCCCCTCCACCCCACCTCACCCCGGTCGTACTCTCACCAGGCCCTGCACCAGAGGCCGAGGGGGCAGCATGTAATGCGGTGCCCTCTATCCTCAGTGCAATCAAGATGTAGACAGACACAGAAACTGCCTTTGCCTTCTTCCCTGGGAGATTCAAAGAAAATGCTCAGGGCAGGAGGAGAAAACACTGCACCGACCCGAGTTAGGAGGTAGAAGGACCTCCAGGTAGCATCTGAAAAATGACTTCCTGAAACACAGGTTTGAATGGTGCATGTTGGTGGGAAAGACTCTCTGTCAGAATAGACAAAGACCTGGAAACAGGACATGGTGAATGGACGTGCAGGGAGCTGCCAAGAGCTGGCCCCACCAAAGTCGGTCCCAACCAGGCCAGATCCTTCAAAGTGGCACCCCGGGCACCTGGGCTTCCCTCCTCCAGGCTCTATTGGCTTTGGCAGCTTTCTGCCTGGGCCTCCATGGGCAGTGATTTGGGGAGGCTGCAGGAAGAAGGAGCAGCAATGTAAGGGCTTGTTGTTAAAACCAAAAGCCAGCCACCCCAGCCCAGATTTTCCATGCACAGATAGCCCATCAACTTTCACCGCTGTCAACACCAAGACGCCCTCTGTGACCTCCATTTCCTGAGGGACTCTGGAAAATACTGCCTGCCTGAGAGGTGACCACACATGCCATCTGGCTACCCCATTTTCTGAACACTCATAAAAAGGTTGAGGGAAGACTCAACTGTTAGAAGTGGGGGTGAAGGTGTTAGGACTGAAGAAAGAAGAGAGGCGTGCCCATCGAGAGCAGCACTGTGCCAAGCAAGGGAGCCACTGTGTGTTCTCCTGCTGGACTGGTGAAGATTCCCCACCCAGCATCCCAGAGGGAGGACCCAGGGAGAAGGGTGGAAGTGGGCCGTGGGCCACCACTCCATTTTCTTGATGGATAAACTCAATTTGGGGATTGCAAAGCAGGGTCTTTGGACACTGATCACACAAAGGGGAATTTTGCCTGCTTCTTTCAGAAGCACCTTGGGATCCCTAAGGTATTCTGATCCTGTGGCTCCAGGTTAAAACCTGAGTCTGTTTCTTCTTTCTTCTCCCCCTTTCTTCTTTCGAGAAGCATGCAGAGTCTCTAGAAGCCTTGGTATAAGACACATTTGGGTCCACAAATAGTTATGGATCCCTTCTTTGTGCAGGGCATCAGGCTTCCTGGCCTTGCCCAGGCCTCACACTCTTGGACCAGTCTACGGAAGCCTCCTGCTGATGGCCTCCTAGGCTGGAAAGGGCTCATTTGCTTAGGGAGTCCCTCATCTGAAGGTCAATGCTGCCATCTGCTGGTCATTGTTAGGCATGTCCTGCATTCTCCCAGTCCCTGGTGGAAATAGAAGCCCCATGTAGGGAAGCCTGGTGTGACCCCTCTCTCTCTCTTGTTGGGCCTTTGAAATGCCCTGTTCTGAGAAGGAGTGTCCCCTGATCATATGCTTCTTTTAATGCCTCTCATTTTAATTGGGTTTCCCGTCAACAATCAAAGGCAAATCTTCCTCACTTACCACCTTACTTCAAATTTAGTTCAATTTAGCATGTGAAACACCTGATAGGAGTGAAAAAGCAGAGGGCAAGGATACAAGGCCACGCTCCTGCACAAAGCAGGGAGAGGGATTCGTGATTATAGATGATTTACACCTCATGTGAGGTCTGAGCTGAGTCCTTACAGATGAGTCAGAGTCAGCCAGGGGAATCATGGGAAAGAAGATTCCAGACAAAAGGCCTAGGAAGTTGAGCTATTCTGGCTGTTTGAGTATAATTGCTTTTTTTAAAATAAAATTTTTAGTTGTAAATGGACACAATATTTTTTTATTTTTTTATTTTTACGTGGTGCTGAGAATCGAACCCAGTGCCTCACACGTGCAAGGCAAGCGCTCTCCCATTGAGTTACAGCCCCAGCCCCTCATTGCTTTAAATTTAACCCATGTTTTTGCTGCCCTCTCCACACCACCAAGTGGTGGAATACGAACATTCCTCCCTGGTTTCTAGGTGGGCTTGAAGATAAAGAGAAAGGGGAAATTATTATCAGCTGATAATAATTAGGCTTTAAATTTTAGGGATCTTCTAGGTCCATTGCAAAAGGGTTTCAGGGAAGGAGCAGCATGGCCCGAGGAAGCAAGAGGCAGAGAAAGCTTCTCCTGCTGGTAGAGAGTTCTCCAGACCAGCATCAGGAGACGGTTCTGAGCCACCTCCCATGATGGTCCCTGAACCATTCCAGAGAAGGATCCGGACCCCAGAGAGAAGTGGTTTCATAGTGCCTGGACCCTCTGGACATCCAGCCAGGTTCCAAGGATGGCAGAGGGACTTATTAGTCTCGACCTGGGGAGAGCCCAGATGACCCCCTGCTAACCCATGTGGACAAATGCCCAATGACAAGATCTCTTGGCCCTATGAAGGATTCAAATGCAAGGCCAAGTCATGATGAGAAAATAAAGGAACTCGCTGTTCTTGCGCACTAGGCTTTATGGCAGATTCTTATAGGTCACAGATATCAAGAAGGTCAAGGCAACAAGGCCTCTATTCTTGAAAAAGTTACAAGGAGGCCAGTAAGGTCCTGAGGGATTTGGGGTGAATCACTTGCCTTCTGGGCTTCAGTTTAATCTCTGGGGTCAGAACAAGGAAGGTGAGCTAAAGAATCTTTAAGAGTCTATGGGAATAAACTAACGAGCTGCAAGAGATCAGGGAGAGATAGGCCCGGGCCTATTGGAGTGAGCAGAAAAGTCTTCATGGCTGAGATTTTGAAATGTGGAAAGAGGGAAGGGATGAGGAAGACAGAGGATTTTAGGTGGTGAGAAGAGTGTGTAAAAGGGGCTCATGTGGGCATGTGCAAGGTGTGCCTGGACCACACAGCAGATCTGCTCTTGCAGGCTCCAGGCCTTCTCCCAGGACCAAGGCAGGGGTGGTGGGAGCCAGAGCTCCACTCCCTGGAGAATGGGGAAAGGCAGAGCTCACAGTGAAGGAAATAGGAAAGGTCGCCCCTGGGATCAATATTGTATTTCCAGAAAATTTTATCTTGAGCCAAATGCTCCCCAAAGTCCCTCCTGACTGTCTCCAGAGGCACTGGCATTTCCACCACCGAGTGGCAGAGACACACAATGTGTGACCAGTGTGTTGTCACAGTGTGTGTTTATGCCAGGAGAAAGGCACAGGAAGGGACCCAAAGCTACCTGCTGATTGTGGCCTGCAAAGTACTGGACACAGATGATTACTAAGATCTTTTCTGGCCAGGCCAGCAGAAGCCCAGAAGGCAGTCGGCCTTCTGCAACCCACCCTCACAGAGCTCTTCCCCAGAGGCCCTGGGCCTGGTCAGGAGCAAGTGTCCCATAAGTGAAGCACTCTGGCCAATGGTGTGTCGTATGTGAAACAGGCCTCACACTCACACCATTGGAACGAATAATCTTCCTCTGACGACTTAAGAGGCACCAGATTTAGAGGTGGAACAATCACTGGTTTAGAATGTGGGCTCTAGAGTGAGACGACCTGGGTTTCAAACTTTGCTCCAACATTTATTAGCTTTGTGACAAAGGGCAATTTCTTAACTTGTCTGTGCTTCAGTTTCCTCTTGCATAAAACTGTGATGAAACAACTACCTCCCTGTGATGTAACGTGGGCCTTGCACCTGGTAAGCCCTTATAAATGGAAGCAATGGTTGCCTTCCAAGACCTCAGGACATTATTCTCTGGTGTGAAATCAGAGAGAGGAATATGAAATCTTATTGGGAAAGTTTGCATTGATTCCAGTTAATTCTTTCTTTTTATTTGACTGTTTGGCATGAGAATTGAATGGAGAAGGTGTACCAATCTCAAGGCTGGTTAATGAAACTATCTGGTTGGTGGGTGGGAAGCCAATAGTCCATTGTGTTCTGTAGCCGTGGTGGTTCTGGGATCCTGCAAGAGCATCCACCCAGAAGGTTGTGGTCATCTGGAGCCAAACATCCGATGGAGGTTAAGTTTGATAATATTCTGCCTCTGTTCATAATTCCCAGCATTCTTCAGCTATATACCTTCTAAAGATGAAAGTTCATCCTTCAATGACCCCCAGAGTCCCCAGGACAGAGCCACAGTCCTTGTGTGTCCCACTGTTCCTGCCTCAGTAGGAACATTGACCCTGGTCAATGCTGCACCCTGTTGTACCCCAGCCCCCCAGAAGGACTCGCAGCTCCCACCTCCCCTCAGCAGCCGCCCACCTCTCCTGACTGACTCCTGCTCATCCCTGAGGCCTGCATTTAGCGATTTTCTGAATCTCCCCCTCCACCAGCGTGGCTGAGGTAAGAGTGTCTCCTGCGAGCTCCCACCTGCTCTGTTTATCCTGTCGTGGCCTGTAGCACATCCCAAACCACCTGCCTGTCTCTTTGTCTGCTCTACCAGACCGTGAACTGCTTGTGAGCGGAAGATGTGAATGTGTTGCTATGGCTTCCACGGCGCTGAGCACAGCACCCTGGAGTAAGGAGGGTATTTAACAAGGTGTCTTGGAGGAAACGACTCCACATGAGACAGAAAGGTGTCTTTCTCATCTCTCCCAGCTCTTTCAGACCATCCTCCTCTTCTTTAGCACTGCCCAGTTTTGAATATCAACCCATCAGCTTCAGCATCCGCCATCTCTCAGGGCAGTCTCCCAGAAATACCACCTCACTTCCCCTCATTCTCCCCGTGGATCACAGCACCTGGCTTGCAGCATGCAAGCATTTTCCAGAAGCTCCCAGCCCATGGCGCCATTGGGAAGCCATGGAACCTTCCAGAGGTGGGATCCAGTGGGGTCAAGTTAGGTCACTGTGGCCTTGTGGCATTGCTATTGAAGGGGATATTTACTACAGTGACACGGTATTGACTAACACCATTCTGGCCAAGCCCACCTTGTCACCAGGCTTGGCACTGAAGCCCCACGTAGCTGGCTTCTCATCTCCCTGAGTGCCGAGCTTCTCTCTTCCAAAGAGCTCATCCTCCACTCTCTCAAATACTCAAATGACCAAAATCTAGAGCCTGCCTTCCTTAACAGCTGTGTCTCTTCCATAATCTCAATTTTGGGCATGGTCCTCTCTGACAAGCACCTCCCAACTCCCTGCCTGCTGCCTCTGAGTTCCACCACCACCACTCCTTCGACATGGTGGGGTCCCTGACCTTTGAACTTGTTCTGCTCCCTTTGTGTTCTCTCTCCCCACGAGACTGGGCTGACATTTCCTGGATTATCACTTTAATCACCTCTTTTTCATATACCCTCATTTTCACCAATGTTCTGTAGCTTCCTGGCATTTGTTTGACAAAACTCTAAGCCACAGTTAATCTGGCCTGAGCCTCCTCCATGCTTGCACCCACACAGCGGACCATGGCAGGAGGGAAGCACAGGCTCTTTCTGGCTGGTCTAACTTTAACTCAGGACTATTCACCTCCAGTGGACCTTTCATGCTGATTGGTAGTTATGGGTTCATTCACTCTCCCACATGGACATTTCATAACTTTTTTTCTCTTCAGACTTCCCACACCTCCTCCCACACCCTCCATCTCAGTTGATGACCTTGGTCAGCCCTAGAAGGAGAACTTCCTTCTGCTCACCCTGCCCTTCTACCCACACACCTGCATCTAAGATCTTATATCTTCCTCCCATCACTGTGGGTGGACAGCCTGCTGCTCTGAACCTGGATCTTATGCTTTCTTACTTCCTCAAAGATACCCTCTCATTTCTCTTTCCCCCTTCATAGTAAAACTCCTTGGAGGATCTGTTTACACCCATTGACTATTCCTCTCCTCTCTTAATTAAGTCTGCTCTAATCAGGCTTTAATCCCAGGTGGCTGAATCAAATGGTCTATTCTCAATCTTCATTAACATAAACTCTCAGCAGTATTGGACATAATGGACCACTTCCTTCTCTTTGAACTGTTTCCTTCCCTTGATCTCCAGAAAATCACATCCTTTTGAGTTCCTTTTGAATCCTTTGTTCACTTTTCCTCACCTCTCTGGGCATTTCTCACCTCCCCCTCTGAATTGATCCAAATCTCAGCCCTTGACCCACTTCTCTTTGCTGAATATCTTCCTTTGGTGACTCATAATCCTGCGGCTTTAGAGCACTCCATCTACTGATCACTTACATTTTACTTTCCACTACACCTCCTTCTTGAAATCCAGACGCCTGTATCCACTCTAATGCCTGCATCCTGTTCAGTGTTTCTGAGTGGAAACATGGTTCACACCAAACAAATCTGCCCCTATTAGCTCCTGATGGCTGGAATTTGTGTTTTGTTTCTAATAAAACTCTAAAGCCTAAAACAGCCATTGGTACACAGTAGGTGCTGAGCAAACATTTGTTAAATTCAGGACTTGATGCCTCCCTCTATTCCAGACCCTCTGAATGAATGGTCCCCATTTCACTCCAGATGAAGCTTATCCTTACATAATCTTCAAAGTCATGCATAATCACGCCCCTTCTCTGACTGCCTTTCCTGGTGTCCTTCCTAAGCTATGCTGGCTTCTTTGTTGTCCCTCAAGTATTCCAGGTAGGATCTGAACTCAGGGCCTTTGCATTTCTTCCTATTCTTCCAGGAAGAGCTCTCCCTCAGTCCCTGAAAGTGATATGGCTCATTCCTTTCACTTTCAGGTGTTTGCTGAAACTCACCTGGAAACCCTTCCTGATCACCCTCTGCCTGCTCCCCACCCTGTCCTCTCCAAGGTCCCATCCCTGTTTCATTCTTCTCCATAGCAGTGCACAGACTTCATCACCATCTAAAGGACCCTTCAGTCTGTCTTTTGAGAGCTCTATGTAAGCACAGTATTTTTTATCTTTCTTTATCTTCTCCTTCCTTCCTTTTAAAAAATTTCCCTGCTATATCCCCAGGCTCTAGAGCAGTGTTTTGCTCACAGCAGGTGCTTGCTACACATTTGATGAACAAAGTCCTGACTTACACGAAGATCACTGTGGTTGCTGTGTGAAGATTACATTATAGGGGAGCAAAATGCAAACAGGGAGACAAACAGGATGTGCTGATCCATGAGACAGGAGTGCTAAGAAAAATCAGGGTAAAAAGGATAACTCCTAGGGTTTTGAACCAGCTCCATGGTTGATGGTGACATCTATTGAGATGGCAATGGCTGGCGGAAGAAGAGGTTTAGAGAACTCTGAGTGGTTAAGTTTTAAGCACGAGCAAAGATTGGCAATTGAATATAGAAATCTAGAATTCAGAGATGGGTTTTAGAATACAGATGGAATTTAAGCTTATGACCATGAATGAATGAAATCATCTACAGAGAGTGTAGAGAGAACAGAGAGTAGAGGGTGAGAAGAAAGATAAAGCAAATGAGAAAAGAGGAGGAAGAAGAGAAGAAAAGGAGAGGAAAACAGAGCTTAGAGTAAAATTCTGAAGAATGCTGATATTTAGGGAGAAGAAGGCTGGGAGAGAGAAATGGGGAGAGCATGGTGTCATATAAAGAAGGCAAGAAAGGGAATGGTTCTGAGAAGGAGCCTGGAGCCACCCTTGCTGACTAGGCTGAGAGTTTGAGCCAGGGCCAGCAAAAGGTACCTTCTGCCGTTTTTCAGATGGAGATCATTTCCAGTTTCAGTTAAGGGGACTGTGGATGCCCGAGGATGGCCGACTTAAAGAGTAGATGGGATGAGAAAGTGAAGAGGGCATGGGTTGAGAAGGGTTTCCAGAAGTTGGGCAAGGAGGGGAAGAAGCAGGAAGAAAGGAAAGGTCCCTGTTACATTCGGCAGCACGTCCCACCAGCAGCGTCTCGGGCCAGGCTGAGATATGAGATAAGAACTGTCGGTGCCACTCCTGGGTGCAGAGGTCATGGAGCTGCGCTGCTGCATTCCCCTCCAAGGCAGCACTAGCTGTGCTGTGCAGGGATGTGGTCAGCAGACACCCTCTGACTATCGGCTCCTTCAAAATTTGCCTCAGCTGCTCAGAGGCCAGGATCATGCCCTTCCCTGGCTCCTGCATCTAGTGACGGGACCTCTTAAATCCATGCTAGATACTCTAACAGGAAGGCATGTTCCAAAGTTACCTTCCAGGTGGGTCTCATCTTCCTCTGCTCCATCCTCCTGACCCCCCTTTCCTTTAGAGATGTTAGTCTCCAAGAAATGTCTCATACCCCAAACTCTGTTTCAGGTGCTGCTTCCTATAAATTTATCCAGAAGTCCAGCCGCCCAAATACAGCATGGGTGAGATATGATGCCATGATTTCTGTGTCAGGTTCTTATGACACTAGCAAGGCCAATGCATACTGCTAGTCCAAGAGAGAGGACTAGAAAAGGAAAGGTGTTTCCTGCTTGTAATGGTTAGACAGGTGCACCAAGAACACTGCATTCAGTTGGGAGCCACGTTTGAGGAGACCTACAAATGTCATCAAATATTGACTTCAGTAGAGGGTTCAGAGATAGCAATGGGACTCCAGTTGTTTTCCGTTTTTTTCACCTGCAGGTCTCCATGTTTTCTATGCCTCTAGATCAAAATCCTGTAACAACAAGTTCTTGCACAGTGCCATGAGATGACAGAATGCACATCTGCATAATGCATGCAGCAGTTCTGTGAGCTATGTACCATCATCACCCCACTGCGCAGACGGGCTATGAGAAGTTAAGGCATTTCTTCAAGGTCTTACAACCAGCCAGTGACAGAGCAGGGATTAGCATGCAAGCCTTCCTGACTCCACAGCTTGCTCCTGAGTGCTTTTCCAAAGCTTGGGGGTTTCTTCACCTTTTAAGAGGAAGAGTAGGTGGGTGGAGCAAGCCACCTAAGAAGCCAGTGCATGCCTGGAAACATGCAGCTGCAGAGGCTTGGGAAACCCCCACATCCACTGAAGGTACCAAGACAGTGTCATTGGGACCAAATGAAGCTACAGTTGGGTCTTAACTAAGGAGCAACCTTTAAGGTGGAAGATCGCTTAATAGGAGAATAGGCTGCCTGGGTCTAGGGAAAGAGACTTCCCTGAACAAGAACTCAGGTCTGTCTCCCAAATTGCCCTGTGATGGTAAGTAAGAATAAGCATGCACCCTGGAGTCACACAGGTGCTGAGCCCCTGTACAGGTGCATCCTTGAGATGGAGACAGGCCAGGGGGCAGGCATTATGACAGCATTCCCAGCTCCCTCCCTTTCTCTGATTTAGTGCTTTTGGGCCTCTGATTTAGTTTCCCTTGCACCTTGCTGAGCATGAAGGCAGCCCACGAGTTTGCAGGAGAGTTCTGGGCTCCTCAGTGATCCCGTTTCTCCTGATAAAGAAGGACTGCAGGTCTCTGTGCCCAGGGTCTCTGCCATCGCTTATTGTCCCTCCTCTCCTGAAGGAAGAGAGAGAGAGAGAGAGAGAGAGAGAGAGAGAGAGAGAGAGAGAAGAGCCTAAAAGAGACAATTCTAGGTTCTTCACAGCAGTCCTACCTGCAGCCATCAACCTCCGCCCCTCCTCCACTGGCTGGAGCACCTGGGATAGGAAGATGGAGTTTCTGTCTCTGTGTGAATGCACTTGCACCCCATGGGGCCCAGCCATTTCCAGACTCTTGACACTTTTTATTCTATATGCAAGATTTTGTTTATATATGCACAAGAATGTAATTTGTTTCTTTGTCATTTTCAAATGTGATGGCATAAAACCATGCAGAATGCTTTTATATTTTTATACCTTACTTATAATACTGTTTGTGTCTTTATACCCACCCCACTCCCACTCCCTGTTAGATCTGCCAGAGGTTTTCATGGTCTTTCCAAAGCATAGACGTGCTCACTGGACCAGGCCCCCCGTTCAACCCTGGCCAGGAGAATCCATGCATTCAGAGGAATTCTGCATTCCAGCAGCCCCACTGGGAATTTCTTTCAAGAAACCTGGCTTCACACCCCTGGCCAGAGCATTATGAAGAGAGGCCCTCTCCAGCTCTCTTCAGTGCAGCAGTTGAAGAGGAAAGGGGAGGTGTATTTTTTTGGAACCTCAACAGCCTTCCTCCTCTCCTGTGAATCACCTCTGTGTTCAGGCAGCCGAGACAGCTGCACGGAAAGGCGTGTGTGTGTGTGTGTGTGTGTGTGTGTGTGTGTGTGATGGGGGCCTTGGAAAGAAAAGGCCCCTTGTACCCTGGCCAGCACCTGGCGATGGTGTGACCTGGGAGAACAAGGGAGCCAGGAGCTCCACAGCAGCTCCACAGAAGCCAGAATTACAGCGGCAATGTTCGTGTGAGCCACAGGGGGAGCCCGAGAGCCGGGAGTCAGCAGCGCCTCGAGCAAAGTGAGCCAGGACTAGGGAAGGAATCCTGATGGGGCGAGGCTCCGGCTCTCCTCTTCTTTGCTTGGCAAACTCAAACTCATCCTTCAAGGCCAATTCAAGAGCTATATCTCTGGAGAAGACTTTGCAAAAGCCCAGCCAAAGCCTTTTTCTCATGCTTCTGGCTGACTGACAGCATTGCCTGCCCAGGGCAGAACTGTCTGCAGATGGCTCCAAATTCTCCAGCACACTGTGAAGCCCTATGAAGCAAGACATGGCCTGGATCCTCTCTGTCCCAGCAGTTCAGGGTCTGGCTTCTCCTTGGTGTACCTAGGATTCATGCTTCAGAGTCATTCAGGGAGTTGTTAAAATGCAGATTCTAGGCTCACCTGGACCTAAAGAGTCTGCGAGTGTGGCTCTGAAATCTTCATCTTTAACAGGTCCAGGTTACACTTTATGCACATCAGGGTTGATATAAAACACAGTGCTTTTCAAATGTTTTTGAACAAGAATCAAAGCGATCCAGAATATGAAATATAGTTTTCATTATAACCCCCCACATATTGTATATATATAAAACTAGAACAAAAATACAGAAAACAAAAAAATTGCTAGGATACGTGTGAGATACTTTGATATACTCTTTTCTACTATAAAAAACAATGTTGGTTGTCATCACTAAAAGTTATTCCCTGACCTGTTTGTAGGTTATTTCTTACTGTTTGAAATCATTGATATAACAAAGCTCAACAAATGTTCAATGAATGAATAAATGAATGATGGAACAAATAAATAGATACTTGTATCTCAACCTCTGTAAAACAGAGAGATTCTATCAAACAATTTCTGAGATCTCCTCATTTAAAGTTCTGAGGTCTGATGCTCTTTAAATTTTTTAATTTCTAACAATTTCATCATGCCCCAGGGCTGTGGTAATCCTCAGTGAAAGAGATTGCCAAGGAGAACCCTCAGTTTAAGGGGTTCCCACTGATGCAAGAGTTCAGATGGCTTTGTTTTGATTTTCTCATTAATTAAAATCATGTAATATCTTCCCTTCTAACCTCCTCAGAACTTCCATCCCTGAGCCTGGAAAGATCAGCAAATACAGAAGCTAAAGTAAATTATAGGAGACTTTGAAAAGGCCTTTCTTTTGGTGTTCTTTCTTCATTTTCAACAAAGTACTAAGCTCAAGGAGAAATGTGGAGGAGCAAAGCCCAAAGTCTATGTGACCTGGAAAGATATGCTTTCCCTGGGCCAAGGACATGTGCTGCTATGCTCACAGAGAAGGTAAGCCTTCAGCCTTTTGTGCCCTGAGGGTTCTATTAACTTCAGAGGTGCCCACCCACTCTTTGCAGTTCCTCCTCCCATAGCAGGGGCAAGTGGCTGTAGTGGTCATCTGAGCAGGCCATTACAGTATGGTATGTGTCTTGAGAAGCTTGTAGAGGGCTGGTCTTGGAGCTCACCCAAGGGGTTCCATTGGGACCTGCTTAGAGCTCATTCATTATGTGTGGTCTTGGACTAGCTTTAGGAGAAAGTTTCATGGGAGACCAGAGGTGGTGTTCTCTCCTGCTTTGACTAGAGGTAGAGATGAGCCTCCAACCTGAACTATATTGTTATAGTTAGTTCATATATTAGTTCATATTGATTGCATATTCCTTGGACTCCACAAAATACTTCATGAAATCCCCCAAACTCTGAAGTAGATGCTATTACTAACCATAATTTACAGATAAAGAAACTAAGGCATAAAGGCATTAAGGATCTCACTTGCTGTCACATAGCAAGTAGCAGAAATTGACTTATTCCGGTAGCCTGATAGGCACATTCAGTCACATTGCTGTGTAGCCATCAACAGGGGCAGGTGGTGTGAACTTGGGAAGGGGGAGGGCTTCCATCTGGCACTGTGCTGCAGGAGGAGTCATGGCACATCCTATCATCCTGTCTAGAGCATAAATCTACCATCTCTGCCATTTATCGCCATATATGCTGAGCGTAGCACACTATGAAGGACCAGGTTTATTAGATCACTGCTCCGGGAGCATTGCTAGTCTTCCCCAGAAGTGCTGTTTGGCCAATCTCTAAATGAGAATGTTTGGGGCAAGGAAGTCAGAACCAGAGCCTGGTGCATGATACTCTATTGGAAGCAGATTAGGCTTGGTGATGCACACCTATAATCCCGGTGGCTTGGGAGGCTGAGGCAGGAGGATTGTGAGTTCAATGCCAGCCTCAGCAACTTAGCAAGGTGCCGCAGTCTGGCTGGACACAAAATCACGAGCCACCACACACCTTGTAGATTCAAACAGCAATTCTTTATTCTCAAACTGTCACTGGCACTTACACACACGTTCTGGGGGAATTCACGTTCTGAATCCCGTGAGAACTCAATGGGAACTCAAGGAGCGGGTGAGCCTGAGGCAGCAGGATACGCCCTATTCCCAGCAGGGTCCACCTTAAACCTGGAACCGCCCTAAGCCCGGATTGTCCTAAACCGGGAACGCCCTAAACCCCCGATCCGCCCTAAACCCGGATCCACCCTGGTCCTTGAGCAAGGTCACCTTACATGCAATGACACTGCAAATGACCTGGGTCATGCCATGCGTCATTCTTACTTAGCAATGGCCCTCAGCAGCAAGGCCCTATGCAACTCAGTGAGACCCTGTCTCTAAATAAAATATGAAAAAGGGCTGGGGATGTGTCTCAGCGGTTCAGCACCCCTGGGTTCATTCCCTAGTACCAAATAAATAAATAACCTATTGGAAGCGGAGTAGCTAAGGGCCAGTATTATGGAGAAGCAGGGATGAGGCAAAGGCATCAGATAGCTCCTACCAGCTCTAGGACGAAAATTAGGGTTATGTTTCACTTAAAAATCATTATAGTGCTAACACTCAGCTAAACACTTTAAATACATGGTTTCAGGTTATTTTCACAACAACCCTGCCATTATTCCCATTTTACAGTTGTGTGGTGTGGGGTGGGGGGGATGGGGGGTGGTCCTATTCTCAGAGAAGTTAATTGACCAAGGCCAAGATTAAGCAGAATTGGGATTTAAAGCTGAGTGTGTCTTACTAAAAATTGTGAGTCCTGTTTCACCTACAATTTGGTTTTCTGCACATATATTCTTACTCAACAATGTTTAATGCCTAAGAGAAGAACAGTATTTAGAGTCTCTACCATGCATGAGCCGGTTTAAGTGGCTCTAGGAATCTTCTTTAAGGAGGATGAAGGGCCAAGGCAGAACTAGATGGTATGGTTCCTCACCAGCTGTCCCCAGTATTTGAAAGCAGCTTAACCAGGGCCCTGTGCTGACACCTGACCACAGAATCTGAGGAAGAACTGCAGGGAATGGGGCCTGGGTGTCACGAGCAGCTTCTCAGCCTTGTCTGGTTACCAGGAGTTCCCTTCCGGATATCTGCACTGGACCCCGGACCGCGACGTACGCGAACACCAAGCACGAACTCGATTGCCTTTTGAAATGCTGGTTTATTCGCACACCACACAAAGCAATACACGAGGTGGCTGGCTCACACTGCACGATCTTACTCTCAGGCGATGAGAGTTGATTGTGAGCAAATACATGGAGTTTCCCTCGCGCTTATATACTCTATATGTTTACAACAAACTTGTTTATGTCTAACTTATCTAACATAAGCACACTACCTAGTTACATCATCAACTTATCTAACATGGGCATACTATCTAGTCATCCTATAACCAAAAACATGTTTACAACTAAAAAGTCACTTAGTCACTGCAAAGTCCAAAACAAGTCCAAAACAAGTCCTTTTGCTGATTCATGTTGTTTATTCATCCTTGATGTTTACTCCTGTCATTCCACCCCCTTGATACGGAGGCGCCGATGGTACTGATGGTGCCGATGTATCAAAGCGACAAGTACGGTCCCCTGTCTTAGGTCGTCCATTCGGAAGTTGCCCGTCCTCGGGGAAACGTATGGGCTGTCGCGGCCCTCCAAACCAATCTTCAGATTGGAAGATGCAATCCACGGCATCCATGCAGCCACCGACCACACAGGAGTGCAGAAAAGGCTGAAGCATAGCACGAAACTCACAGCAGAAGGGAGCTTTCACTCTTGGAACGAAAAGTTGTTTCAATCGTAAATAAATGTCCAAATCCAAATCCTTTACTAGATCCAAATCTATCACCAAATTGTGAACTATCATAAATGGATAATTAACATCTTTTTCAGAGAACATCGGAATTGGAGTCATCCGGTCCTTCCTGAATAATAGGTCGTTCCTCAGCTTGCGTCCTAATATCCGTTTGATGATTATCTGGTCCACAGACATAGTTCCTCAAGAAATTCTATAATATTAACCAATCTTAGGTAAGTGTTGATGATAATCCACATAAGTCCATAATTTAATAAAGTAAGGCTTACAAATGTTTCTTAAACATATGTCAAATAAAGATCTAGGAACATATGTATTCTTTTGTCTGCATTGCGAATTGATTCTACATAATACATTATCACCAAATAATAATGATCTATTATAGTTAAGTGAAATAAGTCCATTAACATAAAAAGTACCTGCATTAGAGTGTAAGGTTAATAAATCATGATCAGACTTCATCACTTCAGTGAACAATCCAAATAAAGTCTTAACACACAAATGTATATTATATCTACAATAAACATCACAATGCAAATTATTATCAGAAATACAATTCCAAACATGATTCAAAAACACACACAAAGAGGGCACTTGGCCTTCCAAGGTCCTATCCAGTGGACACCATGGTCCACTGCGTAAGGTTACTAGTCTACATAAAAGAGAAAAACGTTCCTGCCCAAACAGTGTATATGCACTATATAAAAACCATGTATTTACATGAAATTCGATGCAAAGATGACAATTTGCATAGTGCAACTGTTCAGAATAATTCCTCGATCTTTCCGTCCTTCTCCTTCTTGGATTTGATGTTCTTAGTGCCTTTCGTTTCATGGTCCCTGTAATGTTGAAGTTTATCCAATTTAATGTAAGTTTTCTTTCCTGCAGACTTATTAATCTTTAAACAAACCTTAATACATAATACAAATAATACAAAACAACATACATATAGCAATCCTTCCTTAAGCCAATGGAAAGGGTTCCATCTCATAATGCAACTAACATCTGCATGAACCAATTTTCTAAAGAAACCTACAAAACTACAATCATAAGTATACTGAAAGTCACGCGGAATCAAGTATCCGGAATCAACCAACATTTTAACTTTATGAGTTTCTCCTGAGAATCTTTGGAGAAGTTCAGTAGTTTGATTATGTACTGTCTCAATTTCCTTTCCCAATGAAGCATAAATGGACTTAGCTGCCTCCGTCGCCTTCATCATATGTTTATATTCTTCCGACAGAGGTGGCTGGGGCACAAAAGTATGTAACCCAAAAGTATGATTAGACAAATAAACCACCTGAGTCAGGACTCGTACATTTCTCGTGTTAGTAAAATTCAAACTCCTAAACAGATGTTTCTGAACGGTCAAATTCATATGTTCCATCATCATGACATTAGTATGTATATGGCAACCAGCATTCAGACTCAAAGAATCACTATAAGAAATGTTTTGCCATCGTTGAACCATGTACGGTTCAGGATAACAAGACAACATATTAAAATTCCCAAGATCTAACAAAGTAGCCTGAGGCATAGATATAGTTATATCAGAAGTCCTAGGTTCATCTGAGAAAAGATCATATGCTATAATAGTTGTTTTACCTATAGCATAAGTGGCTTCACTAGGCACATAATATGACATATTGTTCCATTTTAACCAATAAAACTTATCAAATGGTATTATCCAATCTTTACCAATTTTCTTCGGTATAGCCTTAGTTGGATATCCTATTACAACCTTAGATGTCGACATTTGCCATAAATTAATCATGCAGACACCAGTTTCACACCAAGAATCCTTTGTAGGATCTAATATGGTTATAGCTGATGCAGTTTCCATGCCTATGCCAGTTCTAAATAACAGTCTTATTTCTTCTAATCCCGCGGTGATCATTGCCTGTAGATGTTCACACTCCTGAGTTGCCTCCAATTGTTTCATACGTACATTCCATGATGCATCCATGGTCTCAATCACCTTACTTAATGAATCAACATGATGTTTCAAAAGTTCCTGTTCTGCAGAAAGTCTTTCCATAAGTAAAGATGCGGAGTGCAGATTTTTAGATAATTGTGAGATAACAAAGTTCTGTTTATTCTGAAGTCCTCGCAGAGCTGAAATTTCCACTCGAAGTTCCTCCGTCATTGCTCCAGCGATTGCTGCCCCCAAAGCTGCTCCGGCCAGGAAAGCGCCAATCGCTGCGAACTGCAAAGGTCTCCGTCCTGCTGCATTTCTTTGAACTGAATAAAACAAATCTGGCAACACAGTAGACTCAAAAGAAGGACATACAGTTTCACCTTTCAACAAATCACTAACAGACAAACGTAACACAATTGGCTGTACTTGTGGTTGTATCAAAAATCTAACTGGCTGATGTAGTAAAGGTAAAAATCCTGGAGCCTCTAAAGTCTTCATAAAATTACCGTCCTTTTCCTTGCGTGGGAAGAGGACTGCTCTTGGGAAATGGGCAGTAACCCATCCCTTGGTTTCATTAAATCCTCCTCTATCAATTAAGCAAGGATTCAAAGAGGTCGGTTCCATGTAGCATTTCTGCATATCCATCTTTGTACTATATATAATATGATTACCTGCATGTGCATCAAACACATCAGTATTATTATGTAAAACATCATGTGTTACAATATCATAAAGATTCCATTCATTATTACTTCCTGGCAATAACATATACCAGTAATAAGGTAATTTTCCTGGATATATTTTACTAGACCAAGTAGAGAAATCCATTCCTTGTGTCAACCACCATTTCAGAGTTCTTCTATCTGCTACATCCACATGGTATCTAATTATAGTATCCCAGAGCTGTGCTCTAGGGCACCCAGTCTTCAATGACCAGTAGTCATCAGCATTTACCAGGTAAGTTTCTGTTTTGTGATTCACTAAAGTAACTTCATCCAAATCTGGTGGTACAAATGCAAGAGAATATACTGTTGGATGTAAAGTATAATCCCTCGTTTGTTTTTCCTCATTGCCTAATACAACATTACCACCTTCATAATGTTTGGAAACATTTCCAGTTATATTTACATCAAGAGGAATATCATAGTACGTGGAATCATTATGCATAATAGACCTATGAATACCAATCACATATTGCCATGAATGTGGAAACCATCTGCAAATAGATCTTTCCATAGCTAAACTAACATTTTTAGTGTCCACATAATTAGAATCAACTCCCATCGGGATTGACATATTATGGACATTCACTCTGATTTTGTCATCACTCAAATTAAACACGGGAATCAAAGTCCCAAAGAAATTATCATAAAACTTAAATGTACAGTCTTCGCATTTATAATAAGGCCACTTTGAAGATTCTCCTTTGGATCCATTATAAGTATAATCTACCTGCAGAAATGTAACATTATAAAAGTGTTTTTCCAAAATATCCTTAGGTGTGACAACCAATACAGGTTGCCAGGACTGATTATCAAACCTATGCCACGTATTATTCACCTCAAGATGCATATGAGAGGCATTCAAATATACAGCATGAAGAGGATTCTGTACACAATTTTGTCTGCTAAAATTATAACACCATGTCCAATTAAATATATTATAATATTGTGTGTAGTTTTTCCACACTGTCTGGTTAACAATGTATTCGTCCACGGTGAATTTATAATCATGTAACCCTGGACTATGCACTCTCTGTCCCAATTTCGGGCCATCCACAATCTCTGAGAGGTCCCATTCATTATTGGCATTTTTAAAGACATACCTCCTTGTTTTGTTTTCAAATAATAGCCATCCAGAGTGATTAAACATTCCAAATTCAGGATGTAATACCCCAGTCGTCCTGTAAGTTGGACCCAGCCTACAGGCCTGTGTGTGAATCTTATAAGTTACAGATGAATAATTACCAATTTTATAATAATATCTATATTGGCACCACTTAAGGAAGGTTGAATCAACAGGGAAGCAAACTCTACCAATAAATGCTTGTCCCTGTGTTCGGTTAAGCATATCTCCAAAAATGCTACGGATACAAACATACCCGATTTTATCCTTTATTTTAGGAGGCGTAGCCACTGGTTTAACCAAGTTATGGGTAAATGGCTGTGGTAAAGGGTCGGTCAACACAACAGGTGATCGCCAAGTGGCGGTACCTAAGGTATTGACTTTCCACCAATTATCTATAGTAAGATAAGATTGGTTCCGTATTTCTAAGGATCTATCAGGATTCTGTAGAATCTCGAACTTTCCATATATAGGTAAATTAGGAAAATCCGCTACACAAGATACATAATGGGTATAATTCAAATGAGTTCTGCTTTGCACATCTTCAATATATATAGACATATTCCTTTGTTTAGTGCTCATGGAATCTAGATACTGCTGTAATTCTTTTGGACACCATGTCCCGTAGGGTTCAACTAAAACTTGCGGCCATCTAGGCAATGGCCTAGCTCCTTGTAAATGTCTAGGCAATCCTTTCCACTCATCCAACATTTCCTTAGAATCATTATATGGCAACAAATTTATCCCCAACGTAGTTGTTCGTGGGGTTGTAGTTGTAAATTCACCAGAACCTTCTTCCTCTCCATCATCATATGAAGAATAGTCATATTCTTCATATTCATAATCGAATAAATTATAATCATTCTGTTTGTTGGACACCCAAACCTGAAAAGGCAGTGATGCAACATCCTTTTCTGCTGCATTGATACATGTAAATTCATCCTCTTCTGTAGACTCCTCAAAAGTATATACAGTAAGGTTTGGATTATTAAGCACTGCTGCTGTAGCATTATAGCTCTTAACTAAAGGTTTGCCTCCAAGTTTCCTATAATAATACACAAAATGTGGCTTATAAGACCACATATCCATAATCCCAGGTACCAGATGACATCGGAGGGGGTTAGTTTCATATTTATTAGAATATCCTCCATCCGCACTAGATCTAAACATTGGGCTATATACCCCAACTGTATTGATGTCCCAAAAATGGTCACACCCCTTAGGTGCGGAGTATTTGTTATAATGGTGGCAAAATGCATAATTATGATAAAACAAGTATCTAATAGCAGTAAAATTTTGTAGGAATTTGTTACTTCTCCAATATTGTGGTATTACTGCACAAGAATTATTACACTCTTGAAGTGAATGAGTGAAATTAATATAATTGAAGATCCAATCTTTGTAAGAATGCTTGGTCAGGTTAATGTTCCTGATACCAAAATAATATGGAGTTACAGTAGTAAAAGTAGTGGGAGTTGTAGTTTGATTTCCCATTACTGAATAGAACTGCAGGGCTATCAAAAGTAGCAAAAATAGCAAAAGTAACAAAGTCCTAGGTGCCATTACCAGAAACATAGTGTATAATTAAGTACATAACAGGGTAGCAAATCCCGTACCAACAATTTATGATACGTTTGGTTCACGTTAATATGGGTACAGTCAATACCGTTGTGAATGTGTGAATGATTAAAACAAGTAGAACCATTCAAAAGAGCTGTCTGCCATTCGTTACAATAAAAATATCCACCCAAAAACAAGCAAGAATATACAATCAGGATAATAAAGCATATGTTAAACCAAACACACAAACGTTTACCTAGTGACAACATCTTGGCTTTTTACTAATCTGAGGTCCCCTTTTCCAGTTGATACCCATAGGGTATTTCCTTGTCCGTGTGATACAATCTCACCTTTAATCACAGA
Source organism: Marmota monax (assembly GCF_021218885.2). Taxonomy (NCBI): domain Eukaryota; kingdom Metazoa; phylum Chordata; class Mammalia; order Rodentia; family Sciuridae; genus Marmota; species Marmota monax. The sequence goes on along the minus strand of NW_026694493.1, from coordinate 1,067,877 downwards.
GTTATCTTTTCTGTTACGTATCCACACCTTATATGGTCTTATATTATCTGGGTTTGGGTCCCCGTCTGCCTGCACATCGATGTCCTTTTGGAATGTTTCCTCAAAGGGTGATCTCCTGTGCAGTCTTTGCCTAGAATTAAGTTCAAAAACTGCAATCAGTATTGCCTTGTCAAATGGCACATCTTGTCCTATCTGCCACAATTTAGTCTTTAATAATCCATTGAACCTTTCAATATTTCCTGCTGCTTGTGGATTATAGGCCAAATGAAAATCCCAATTAATTCCTAAAACGTCAGCTAATTTCTGAACATTTCTACCAGTAAAATGAGAACCCTGATCAGAAGTCACATTCCAAGGACATCCATATGCTGCACACCAGCTCCAAATAGTTTTCATAGTAGAGCTTTGATCTGCATGTCTACTTGCACATGCATGTCCCAATCCGGTACTACAATCTACCATAGTACACACATATTTTCCATTCTGCAAAGGACCAATATAATCAATTTGTACCTTCTCATTAAATCCTCTAGGGGATGGTCTATTGTGGGGTGGATCTCTCCGGAAACGTTGCACCGAGGATGCACATAGTTCACATCCAGATATCGCACGCTTACATGCTCCCCAGGTAACTTTTATATTTCTGCCCTGAAACCACTGGAACATTCCATGTGTTCCAATATGTCCTAATTCCTTATGCAATTGTCGGATCTCATCCTCCGAAATATCAGCATTCAATTCAGGAAGTTTTATATGCCAATTTGGGTCACGTTTCAACCGAATCTTTGTATCTGTTTTATCTAATATTTTCCAAGGGGCCTTATTCACCAATTTTAGCCCTTCGGAATCAAATTTACTCAATTTGTCTGCCACATCATTAAATTTAGATATTTCATCTGTACGTCCTGTGTGAGCATCAACGTGCGCTATCTTTACATGTATAGGTGCCTCCGCAAGAAATTTCCAAATATGTATTCCCCATACATCTTTTCCATTAATTTTATAATCAGATTCCTTCCACTTTGCAGACCATATGGCAATACCATTACAAACTGCCCATGAGTCCGAAAAAACGTGTATATACTTTTTCTTTTCATGGATAGATTGTTCAACGGCTAATTTTACTGCACAGAGTTCTGCTAACTGTGCTGAGGCATCCGAGCCTTCCTTCACTAAGATCTTATTATCACTTGGTCGATATGCCACAGCTTTCCATTTAGTGATATTTCCTACTACTTTACTTGATCCATCTGTGAACCATGCATTTTTATGAGAAGCAACTGCCCCCCATCTTCCAATAGGTTGTGTCTTTGGTTGTTTAACCTCTACCGGTACTTCTACCATAGGCTGAGCAAAAACTAATTCTGATAACCTTAATGTCTTATTATTCCCTGACACTGTTGCATCATTAATTATAGTTAACAAATACCATTTCCATTTCAACACTTTTTGTTCCATGGGTAAACCTCTAAAGTCTTCCTCCTTAGTTCGTACCCAATCCAAAATTGGTATCTGAGTTCTTAATGTAACTACTCTATTAGTTAAAACAAAACCTAGACTCTGTACCGCCGTATAAGCTGTCCACACTGTTTTTTCAAAGAAAGAGTACTTGTTTTCGGAAAAAGGAAATCTTTTGGAGTAAAACCCAACTGGTTTAGTCTGACTATTACTTTTAGTATATATGCCCCAATTTCCAAAGTCATTGGCATATATTATATCAATTATAATTTCTTCACCAGGTTGAGGTACATACAATTGGGTATATGTCTGAACATATTCCTTAGCTAATTCTAATGACTTTTTCTGTTCCGGTCCCCATACAAAGTCCGCAGCTTTCCTGCATACCCTGTGTATTGGAGCCAGAATCATTTGCAAATATGGAATATGTAATCTCCAATATCCCAAAATGCCCATCACCTGCTGAGCCTCTGTCTTGGTTTTTGGTGACTGTAAAGCCAAAATCTTATTTATCACTGCATCCGGAACCTTAGGTCCTTCTGTAGTCCACACCACCCCCAGATACTTAACTGACGTGGCTGGACCCTGAATTTTATCAGGATTGATGGACCATCCTTTTGACTTCAATAATGTAACTACCTCGTCCTTTACCTTATTTAACTCGGTCATATCTTTCCCAGCAATTAATATATCATCTACATATGACCATAACTTAGTAGTTCCTTTATCTTGAAAATCCTTTAACGTTTCTTGTAAAGTTACATGTGCTATAATTGGGCTATTTTTATATCCTTGTGGTAACCTCTTAAACCTATATTGTACTGATTCCCAAGTGAATGTAGTCAATTCTCTACTCTTAATATCTAATGGGATAGCGAAAAACATATCACTCAAATCTATAGCACAAAAACAAGTAGGTGAAAAATTTCTAATTTGAGCATAAATGGACTCTACATCTGGGAGAGTACCTGGCATAGAGGGGGTTACTTTATTTATATTCCTATAGTCTACCGTCAATCTCCACTTGCCATTAGGTTTCATAACAGGCCATACTGGACTGTTATATTTAAATGATGATGCCTTTTCTATTATATCTTTTTCCAACATTTCCTTTATTGTGGTGCTAATCTCTTCATGTCCTCCTTTAATAGGATACTGTTTAGTAAATACTGGTGGAGTATGGGGCAATTTTACTGGATCAATCTTTACTTGACTTAAAATTTTTGTTTCAAAACACTTCAATCTCTTCAAAGGTAACCATTCACCATATAATAACCTGAGTTCCTGAATTCCTAATACTCCATGTGGAACTTTGCCTACCAATACTTGTATTGTATAATCCAAATCATATATTTTAAATGTTACCCATTCTTTTCTCATTTCTGCACTATGTCCAGATACTCCTTGTACTATAACTTTTTCCTTAGCTGGTTTATTATTTACAAAATCATCTCTGACTATTGTTACCTCGCTTCCCGTATCTATCAGGAAGGAGTCTGTATATTCTTGATTATCAACTATAAATTTTAATTGTATGAACGGCCGGGTGTCTGGCCGTTTTGCCATCTGGGTGTTCCAAACCTCTGCATTGTTAAACCAAACCTTCTTCTTTGGCCCTGCACCTGACTTCCTCGCGGTACCGGCCTTTGTGGGTTCATTCTCCTTCCTATCTGTCTGTTGTTTACAGCAACATTTCCTTGTGTCCAGGCTTGTCCTGGTCGCACCTTTCTCCAGTCTTTGCCATTTCCCAACATATTTCTGTTTCTTGGGAGGCTCCGCTGGCCAGGCGGGCCTCCCAAACGGAAGTTTTTTGTCTGGTAACATTTAATATTTCCGTTACCATTTGTTGGAAAACAGACTGGGTTTCGGGCTTTAGCTTGAAATGACATTGCAGCTTGAAATGACATTTTGTGCTCTTGTTGTAATTCTCGATGTTGCTTTAAGAACTCAACTACATCCCATAGGGTGTTGGCTCCAGCTAGCATGGTTGCCAACATCATTCTATGCTGTTCTGGTGCCCCTTTTATAATTATTCTCCTAAGCGCGGCTGTTAAGTGAGCACTTAAAGGGGATCCTTGAAACTGATTATAAATTTTGCTAAAAATAGCTAACTTCTTTACTATCTTAATCCCTTCACTGGGATTCTTCCACTGTACCTGGCCTTCAAAGACACCCCAATCTATATGTGGGATGGCCTCTGCCCAGGCTATTGCAATCCAATCCCAAAGTGTGCGTACCCTGTCAGGTTCCTCTTGTATAATCTTTGCTAAAGTGTCCGCAACACTCGGATTGTCTATCTGGATATTAACCACCTGCATCTCCTTGCCTGCGAGTCTTATAGACTCGCCTCCCTTACTATGAATTGTAAACAAAAAGTCTCCGTCGGTCTGACCTTTCTGTGAAAAATCTTGCCTTAACTGAACCATTTCAGGTCTAGTTAAGTCCCTAGTTTCAATAACTTGTTCCAACCCATCTGGGCGTCCCCGTCCGGGTGTGGATGTTTTAATTACTGAAACTGGCATGCTGGCCTTATCAGGAGCTTCCAGTTGGTTCAATATATCTTTCAAAAATGGGTTATTACTTCCATTTTTAAGGGCTTCTTTTACTAACCTTTTGCCTCTTAGCCTGTCATCATCTATATCATCTATAATTTTACATAATATTCCCGGGATTTCTTTCTTGTCAGCCCGTTCCATTATGGGCTTGACGGTCTGAGGATTACTTAATGTTACCTCAACTGTGGTTCCTTTCTGGAACTCAGGCATCTTTGCCTGAACAATTCTTTCAATACCTCGCCATGGCGATTGAGATTTTAATTCCTTTTGCTCGAGCTTTAGTTCTCCTATTCTACATTTCTGCCTAAATCTTTTTATTACTTCCTTGAAGCCCATGTTGCTATTTTTAAGAGGATCCTCAGTTTAGCTATATGAATTTTCCAAGCAATAAACCCGTTTGTTTCTATCTTATAAGGTATCTGACTTATTCCCTGATGCCAGCTATATAGTGCCCAATTTTCTATCCTTTCCTTAAGCCACCCCATGCACAGGGACCACCGTCCTCCTAAGGATTTTGGTGGGGGCACTCCCCTTTCATTCCACCTTCAGCCTAGACGCCGGACGATCACGGTCATTCTAGGTTTTCAGTAGAAGAAATTGTGCATTGCCATGTGGGTTATATTTACCTGCTCCGGAGCTCTTCTTCCGTATCCTGCCGACTACGCCAACTGTCACGAGCAGCTTCTCAGCCTTGTCTGGTTACCAGGAGTTCCCTTCCGGATATCTGCACTGGACCCCGGACCGCGACGTACGCGAACACCAAGCACGAACTCGATTGCCTTTTGAAATGCTGGTTTATTCGCACACCACACAAAGCAATACACGAGGTGGCTGGCTCACACTGCACGATCTTACTCTCAGGCGATGAGAGTTGATTGTGAGCAAATACATGGAGTTTCCCTCGCGCTTATATACTCTATATGTTTACAACAAACTTGTTTATGTCTAACTTATCTAACATAAGCACACTACCTAGTTACATCATCAACTTATCTAACATGGGCATACTATCTAGTCATCCTATAACCAAAAACATGTTTACAACTAAAAAGTCACTTAGTCACTGCAAAGTCCAAAACAAGTCCAAAACAAGTCCTTTTGCTGATTCATGTTGTTTATTCATCCTTGATGTTTACTCCTGTCACTGGGTTCAGAGCTTTAGCCGCTGAACTGGGGAAACTTCACAAGTTCCCTTGGAATCACAGCACAGTCCAACGTCCAGATGTACCATGTTCACAAATTCAGCAAGGAGCAGAAGGCATCCTTCAGGATCGAGGGCCAGTGTGCCCCGTTCTCCGCCATGCCACACAGCTCCAGTCATCCACCTGTGTGGTTGACAGCATGGCTGAGCTTAGGCACTGTGCCTAGCAAGAGGCTGACATTCCTCGTCTTCTCTGGCACCTTGCGCTCCCCACTCAATCTCTCCCTTCTCCCCACTTCCCAGACACACAGGTAGTCAGAACCTTCTTTTCACCACTTCCAACTAAGACAGCTCAAGGGAAATGCCAGATTTTAAAAATCAGACTTACAGGCTGGGATATAGCTCAGTTGGCAGAGTGTTTGCCTCGCATGCACAAGACCCTGGGTTCAATCTCCAGCACCACACACACACAAAAAAAACAACCTTGCAAATAATAAACAAATTAAAATAACACCTTCCTTGTTCCCATACTTAAGGGACTAGACAGAATTATATAGATTCTAGAAGTTTTCCTTAAAAGAAGGAAAAAGATATGGCTTGGGGAAAGGCCCTTAAACTCTCAATGCCTGGTGGTCTTTACAATGACTGTTACAATGATTATATAAGACTGTGAATGTTCTTATGCTGTCAAAAGGGAAAGGGACTCAGGACAAGAAAGTGATTCCAGAATTCTGGCCTAGGGCCTGATCAGCCTGCAATGTGCAACTCATTAGCATAATGAAGAATCATATGCGGGAAAGGTGCATGACACTTCCAAACAGGATTTGAAAGATGGCTGGGGAGCATCTCAGGAAGGTGACCCAGGGAGTTCCCAGTATCTCTCCACATAAGTAGGTTCCAGGTCACTCCTGCTCCCTTATACCCCAAGGTGACCTACGCCATCCCAATGAGATAGTGACTCCAGCATGCTTTGAACACCAAGCAGATGCCATCTGGGCAATTTAACATGGAGGTCCCACAGTGTACGGTAATTAGTCAGTTGTTACAGTTTCCAGAAAGAAAGTGTGATGCCAATTAGGTTGTCAAGGCTGATGAGAATGGACAGTATAAGTGGAAACCATCTCTTGGGCAGCTTAGGGACAAGAATATCCTTCAGGATAATGACAGCATAGACCATACACGCATGGTCACACAGCCTTGGGTGGAGAGACTAAGGGTTTCCAGGAGAGAATGAAGGTGGAGTGAGGCACAGGCCAAGCATGAAGGCTCTGCAGGGACCATGTGTGGGGATCTTGTGCAGTCATGGCTAAGGGTGAGGACCCTGATATCTCGGATTCAAATTGTGGCTTCACTACATAGTAACAGTGTGTCTGTGACCTTGGTTAAGGTACTTGAGATGCCTGGCCCAGTATTCTCAACTTACAAATGAGGCTAACACTCATGATGGCTATTCCACTGGGATGTGGTGAGGATTCGTGGAGAGTGCCACAGTGTATTGGCACAGTGTTGGCACTGGTGATTGTTGCTCAATGGATGCCCTGCTGAGGCTGGAGTGGGGGGGCATGCACACTCATCCCAGCTCCTATGTTCCCATCCACAGGCTCCTCTACCCATTTGTGGGGAAACAGGTGCTTTCATGCTAAAGATATCTAAAACCCAACTCTTATGAGCTGGTCACATGGACCACTTTGAACAACAGCACTGGGGTGGGTTTGTGTCCCCCCGCCCACGTTACTTTAGGAGATGTTTTAAATATTCCCTACTCTCCTCAGCTCACATCTTCCCCTGATGCCAACTTTTTTTGAGTGCTGACCCTTTGAGAGATGGATGACTGCTAGGATCTTTTTGCCCAAATGGTGTGTATCCACACCTGCTGCATTCTGCACTTTACTTCAGGGGCTCCATGAACAGCAGAATTTGAACCCTGTTCTAGCTGTTCAGAGACTGTGAGACATGTCTCAGCTACCTGCTTCCTCCCTTGGAAGTCACTCCTGTAAATCACCAAGGGGCAGAGGAACCTGCTTTTCTAATCACACTGAGAAAATTGCTGTTCAGAACAACGTCTTGGGTGTCAGTATTCCTATGAGAGTCACAGCCCTAACAGGGCCATGGGATGGAACAGGAGCCCTAGGAAACAACAATGACATCAATAATTCTTTACATGCATTATCTTATTTAATTTTTCAAAGACCTTCAGGATGGTGATACTATACATCTTGCAGATGAGGAATTGAGGCACGCAGAGATTAAGTAACTTGCCCAAAGTCAGACAGCCCCAGAACCTCACTATCAACCAATAAATTTTTGGCCACCTAGTGACATCTCGGTTACAATACTCCTATCTCCTATTAGGGTGAGCGTTCAGAATGAATACTCTTCAGACTGAACCTATGTAAAATCAATGCTTAAAAGATGGAGAGAGGTCACAGGCAGGCCTGGACCTGTATGAATTAGGACAGAAACTATTTCCTTGAACCCCAGCTAAGCGGTCATGGGCATCTTTGAGACAATGATTGGACCACTGTAAAGAATTGTGGGACCCTACTCCTTGCTCAACCCACAGCTCTGCAGAAGGTGGGTAGCGGAACCTGGGAAGTGATATTATAAGCTCCCAGTGATGTTCTGGCTCCTGGGGCGGGCGGGGGGACGACATGCACCCCCAGAGGCTGACCTGTGACAAGCGGCCTATAGACACACCAGGAGAGGAGTGAAGGATGGACAGCTTGCCCTGTGGGAAGAAGGTGTGAGAGAGAACTGGAGGCGCAGGGCCACCTGCAGGAGGACTGAGCAACCTTCCAGGGAGGGAGGAGGAGGGAGGAATGCTGGCTCTGGCAGGGAGGAAAGGCGGGAGCCGAGGGAGCCTGAGGATCGGTTCAGGCAGTGAGAGGGCAGCCCCACTGTATTTCCCAGGCTGCTCTCTGGGATGCGGGCAGGAAGGTTGAGTGTATTACACTGGCCCCACCTCCCGAGGCTCTCTCTGCAGCTGCTGGACTGGACACAAAAGCGTGAGAGACAGAGACACCATCTCTGCTAATTTGTACCAAACTCTGGCTCCTGTTGCTGAGAGACCACATGTGACAAAAGCCAGGGCAGGGGGCCCCCACGTCGCTGTCTGCATTTTCCAGGTAAGCAACTGTTTGTGTCCCAGCCAGAAGTGAAGAGCAAGGCTTGAAGGCAGTGGGCAGAGGAGAATGTGGGAGGTGGCTGCCTGGGATGGACTTAGCGCAGTCAGGAAGGGGCAAAGGGAGAGGGGCCGGGGCCAGGAGCTAGAACAAGCCTGGGGCAGGCTTCTGCACAGTGTCCACGTATGAGGTCGGGGAGCTGGAGGCTGTACCGGAGTCACTGCTGGCTGGAGGGTGTGGGCGAAATTCCAGGAAAGGGCTGTGTTCTGACAGCCTCAGGGGGCCAGCACATCTGGAGAGCAGAGGGGCCAGCTACACCATAGCATCACTGTTCCTCTTCCTGACCAGGTATATTTATGCAGACTTTGCCAGAAAAATCCCACTCTGGGCCCCTGCCCTCCTCCTAGTTTTCTGGATGGTGGAGAGAGAGAGCCTTGGGCAACTACAGAAGGGGGAAAGCCGGATGTATGTCTTTGCTGGGGCCATGGCTTCAGTCAGAGGAGAGAACCCTGATGGGAAAAAGGCCATCTCCTGTCAGCCTCCTGAGAAGGAGTTAGTTGGTTGAAGGCTGTGTGCTGTCCTGAGGAGGCTCCTCGGTGGAACAGAGGCAGGGAGTCAGTCCCAGGCTGTGGAGAACAGGGTACGTGTGTGCTGGCTATGGGGTGGGGAAGGAGTGACGCAAGAGTCTGTGGAACAGTGCCACAGGAACGCGCACGGTGTGTCGCAGAAAGAGGAAGAGACTTCAGAAATCTATTTGCATACAAGTCCCTTTGCTGTACCTGCTGGGGACCACAGCTCCTAATCAAGTATGCTAGTCTGTAAGTCATATAAAGTTGACTGGTCTTGTGTCCCCTCTATGAATAACACACATGCACGTACGTACCTCTCCTCTCTAAGATTTGCTATGATACAAATATGACAAACTTGGTTTCCTGTCAAAAGAGTGCCAGTTACACCCTGACAGGTTATGGGGATAGAGCCTCAAGGTAAGAGGAGTGACCCAGGGCATAGGGGACAAAAGGACGTGAGACCCCGAATCCAGTCGTGACTGCAGTGTGTCTTCCTTTTTTTCTACTCTGGCTTCTGTACCCAGAGTAGAAAGTGAGGATTCCCCCTGTCTGCTCCCCACTCCACAAGCAGAAACTGTGGGGTGAGCAAACAGGAAGGGGGGAAGACACTTTGATGAGACGGGGACACCTAATAGGACGCGCCAATGAGAGAGCAGGGGAAGGTGGTGGAGGCAGAGAAAGAGCTTGCAGAAGGTAAATACTCGGTGACTAACACTCCTGACCACCCCAGGCAGCAGTCTCTGCAGCATGTGTCCTGGCTCTGACAGTCAGCCCTGGGCTCTCTCTCCGGCGAAGGGCAATCTGGGTCAATGAGAACGGGGAGGAACCCAGCAGTGAGGCCTTGCAGCCAGCATCCCTTGGCCCAGAAACACAAGGGGCTTTGATGCCTGCAGAGTGCAGTGCTCTTCCCCCCAGGATGCTGTGGCCACTCTTGGCAGGGCCCAACCCCAGGGCAGGCTCAGTCTGGAGGCCACAGCTGGGAGGTGGTATGGCTCCACAGGTCTTAACATAACGGTCTTGGAATTAGAAAGAAATTAGAGGGCTGCTGTCTGTGAGCTGTGTGGCCTTGAGCAGGCAAGCCTCAGTGTCCTTTCCTATAAAATGGAAAGAATAATATAATAATGATAGCCTCAATCTTAAAGGTTTCTGGAAGTCCTAAATGAAGGCATGTTTGCAAAGTGCTCAACATAGTTCCTGGCTCCTAATGTGTTCCCAGAAAAATGGGAACTGCTAATATTAACGCTTCTGGGATTCTCAGAAGGTTCCCTCCAGACCAGTGCAAACTCAGCCCTCTGTCAGCAACTGACCTCCCTGAGAGGCCCTCAGAAGTTGGCCTCTCAGGCCAGCAATTCCTGTTAAATGTGTCACTCACAAAAGCAATGCTTATTAACCAACCCTTGGCAGGCTTTCCCTGTGTCTTCAAGCTAAAATAAAATCAATTTGAAAATAAAACCCAGATGGCTCCTGTGTCTGGTACCTCGCTGTCAAAGCCTTTATGCTGGGCTGCTCAAGTTGGGGAACATGCACTCCTGTGCTATGTGGGGGTATGCCAGGAGTACATGATGTGTGGGGTACATGGGGCACACTTGGAGGGAAGGTTAAGCATTTCAACTGAAGGTAACTTAGATGTTTATTACATGGCACTGAGCATAAATTCTCATGGATGTTTAAGACAAAGCATTATTTCTGATAGTTCACGTTGTCTGTGGGTGTTTACGTTCACGCTCCCTGGCTGTCAGGGGCTCTTCATTGCAGACCTGAGAAGCCTTGCTCAAGCAGTGAGGGGCAGCTGGTATCTTTTGGGGAACCCACCTGATTTCCTCTTGACTTGACTCCATACTCCTAGGGGCTACTCCTTGTCTTCAGAGGAGATGACCTACACGGCTCAGTGCCTGGGAGGTGGCCCTAGCTGGCACCTTCACCAGACAGCACCTTTGCACTCCTATCAGGGACAGCTTGGTGTTCAGGTTCCAGACAGGGGGACAATGTCAGAGTGTCTAAGGATGCCCAGAGCTCGAGTCCTGCCTTCTCATCTAGCCTTCATCATGCCCACAGAGGACCTGTGTGACCTGTGAGGTGTGAGCACCCTGGACTGAGCAGGACACAGCTGGCACCCAGCAAAAGTCCCCCTGCCCCTGACCATTCTTGACAGCATGGCTGTCTGGGGCTTCTAGAAAGTGGGATTTCCAAAGGGAACAAGGATGACTGAGGCATTTTCAGCAGGGCCCAGCTCCTCCTGCCCTTGGGGAGGCTCAGCAACACGCCTGGCAGGTTACCAGTTGGAAACAGAGCTATAGTGAGAACCTCAGTCCCTCTGGTTATGAAAGTCTAAGTACACTCTTTGTGATTTCCTCTTCACACCTCCCTTTTTGCAGGTATCCTGAGCCAAGCAAAGGTTCTTCCCTGGAAGAGCAGACAACAGAAGCTCCTGCTGCACAACATGGCAGAAGGGGACTCCCAGGACAGGTGGGGCAAGGGGTCCCTTGGCAGCTTGACTCATGACAACCAGATGTTGAGCATGAACTTAAAGAGTGAAGATGAGGATGGTGGGGAGGCAGGAGATACAGGGGACCCTGGTGAGCAGGCTCCTCCAAGGGGCAGCTCCCCAGTAAATCACCATTATCCTGACTTGCAGTGGCAGAGTCCCTCGTTCAAGGAGGAAGAGAGCTTCTCTGATCCTGTTAGTGCTGGAGACATGGGGGAGAAACCTATAGAGATGCCTGGAAAGATCAGCTGGGAAAGAGAGGAGTCAAAGATCACCCTGACTCAGGAGTACCCTGAAGCAGGTGCAGCTTTGGGTGCCCTTCCTAGGGGCCTCTCACACAAGTTGGTCGGTCGTTTGCAATCTCCTAGAGACTCACTACCTGTGGGGGATGATGGAGGCTCCAAGGCAAACCAGGACACATCCTTGGATGTCCCATCCAGCTTCCTGGACAATGAAGAATATTTCTGTGCACAGAAAGATATAGACACATCTCCAGACAACTCTCCGGAGTGCTTTCCTGGAACAGATAGCATTTGGGATCTCCCTACACAAGAGACAAAGGCACAGGACCAGGGATCTGCCAATCCAGCCTGTCTGGCAGCTGCAATGTTGGCAAAAGTGCGGAGCAGCAGAAAAGACCAGAACCCAGCTGCTGAGCCAGACCCCAGGCAGGCAGAGGGGCATCCCTACAAATGCCTGCGGGGCGGAGAGGCCTTCCAGAAGCCCCGCGAGCTGCCTGGAGCTGCAGGACGCGGCAGTGCCAAGCCCTACGCTTGTGAGCTGTGTGGAAAGGCCTACTCCCACCGGGGCACGCTCCAGCAGCACCGGCGCCTGCACACGGGCGAGCGACCTTACCGGTGCCCCTTCTGCGACAAGGCCTACACCTGGTCCTCGGACCACCGCAAGCACATCCGCACCCACACGGGCGAGAAGCCCTACCCATGCCAAGACTGCGGGAAGGCCTTCGTGCGCTCCTCGGACCTGCGCAAGCACCAGCGCAACATGCACAGCAACAACAAGCCCTTCCCGTGCTCCGAGTGCGGCCTGACCTTCAACAAGCCGCTATCATTGCTGCGCCACCAGCGCACGCACCTGGGCGCCAAGCCTTTCCGCTGCTCTGCCTGTGACCGGGAGTTCGCAGTGGCCAGCCGCATGGTGGAGCATCAGCGCGTGCACTCTGGCGAGCGGCCATTCCCTTGCCCCACCTGTGGCAAGTGCTTCACCAAATCCTCCAACCTGTACGAGCACCAGACCCTGCACACAGGGCAGAGGCCCTTCAAGTGCGCTGACTGCGGTGTGGCCTTCGCACAGCCCTCGCGCCTTGTGCGCCACCAGCGAATCCACACCGGTGAGAGGCCCTTCCCTTGCACACAGTGTGGCCAGGCCTTTGCCCGCTCCTCCACCCTGAAGAGGCACCAACAGATTCACTCTGGAGAGAAGGGATTCCTGTGTGCCGAGTGTGGCAGGGCATTCCGCATTGCCTCGGAGCTGGCTCAGCACATCCGGATGCACAACGGGGAGAGGCCCTACCAGTGTGAGGACTGTGGTCAGGCCTTCACCCGTTCCAACCACCTCCAGCGACACCGAGCCAAGCATGACACCTGCAAAAAGGAGCCCATCCCTTCCTCCTCTGATGAGTGAGGGCGCAGTTGGCTAGTTCCCGGGGGAGGCAGACACGAGGAACCTCACTGCTTGGAACCCTCTCTCAGGGCCCCACATGGTGTGACCAGCCAGCCTCACTGGTCAGCTGTCTCCCGGGGATTGCTGGTCCCAGGGTGGTCTGTCTCCATATTTTATTTGTTGTCATAGAAAGGAACCACAAGGATGGCTCTGTGCGAATTCACGCCTGTCTTCCGTGGCTCAGAGCCAGATGCAATATGAAAAGGGTGAAATAGAAGAGTAGGAGATGGTCAATAGCTGAGTTCCTTGGGTCAGGGGACCTCAATAAATCAGAAACTATATATAGAATTATTTGCTGGGTACTGTGAATACAGAGAGGAAAAAGATTATCCTGTCCTGCCCTCAAAGCCATACGTAAATACTGAGAAGGCATGTATGGTTTTTACACAATAAAGGAATCCCAGAAGTGGTCCCTGTGATGAGCTCTTATAAAGAACAAAGCCTAACTGGGGTAACTGAATCCCATATAGACACGTCGTCCTTTCAGTTCACTGATGAAATGACTTTACTTTTGGGAAATGTCTCCATGAGTTTTGACTTTGAAGTGGAAAAGGCCTTTACCTTATAAAGGGGTTGGGGGTGGGATATGTCCTATGTTTAAGGATCAGTTATCCTGGAAGTTCAGAACAGCCTGCGTCCCACCCACAAAATTCATATGTGCATCCTCTCTGTCTACCTCTTTTTCTGCTCCCACCCTCCAAGTTTAATCATATGTAATATTTGCAGAGGAAGTGGCTTTTTCTTCCCATTTACAGGGAAGCACAGAAATTTCTCCAGATAGGCTGAACTGGCTCATGAAAACTTTTGGGTTCATTTAAATTTGCCTAGATCATTAGGTCTGATTTGAAGCAAATAAAGCATCCTTTGCCCAAGTGCCTGTTGGCTTGTTTGTTTTGGTTTCAAAGCCTTAAAATCAGGTATGAAAGTCTTCATGACTCACCTTTGTCTTCTAATGGGATTATTCAAACTTTGCATTACTGATAGCCATGTATTGATATGTATACTGATTTTGGTGAAGTCAATAGTTCTTTTTTTTTTTTTTTAATGCTCTTTGACATCTATAAAGAAGAGATTTTGAAGTTTTTTTTTTTAATTTTTTTTAATTGTCAATGGACCTTTATTTTTATTTATTGATATGTGGTGCTGAGAATCAAACCCAGTGTCACATACATGCTAGGCAAGCACTCTGCCACTGAGCCACAACCCCAGCCCCAAGTCAATAGTTCTTAACTCAATAGTTATTAGTCAGCTGGGAGGAATCTTATGATTTCTCAGAGAGCCTTTGGTGCACACAGGCAAAAGGCACATCTCATCATACCAAAGTTAAGTAAGATATTCCACAAGTAAGTCTAGTAATGCTTTCCTTTTGTGACTATCTTTAGTACATTCCAAAAATTGCCACTAAAATATACTAAATCTGAATTTCTCTTGAATTCTACTTGATTTTGACCAGGGTGTGACTGCCAAATCATATTCTCTGAATTTGTAGAAAGCCATGTGTATGTGGGTGGGGGGAGTAATATACATAGCTGTGCCTGATTGAGAAAAGTGACCTTAGTAAGACAACTTCGGTCAGCTTCGGTCAAAAACCCTGGAGGGTTTGTGTGTTCCTCCCTTAGATATATCTGCATGTCCACAAGACAGAGTTAGTCTTAGTTTATCCTTGTTATTTATCAGTGAACTTGGGCTTTTGCTTCTGGGATTGCATTGTCGAAATAGGAATGATGATAATAGGCAATAAAGGTTGGAGCCATCCTAATAGATGACAGGAACTGTGGCTGAATGCAAGAGCATACAATTGGTTGAGAAGTCACAAGAATGAACTTGTGAATGAACAGAGCAAAGACTAGTAGTATATTTATTTCTGGGCAATCAGCAAAATATTTGAAGACTGAAACATTATTCTTTTTCTCTGTATTCTTTTTTGAGAATGGTTGTCAGTATGATTTACACTAACTTAAAAATTTAGATTGTTTCTATAGTTTTTTAAAGGAGTTGTCCCCAAAACTAATTCATAAAGTGGCTGCATGGGAATCATCTCACTGTTTGTTAACCATGAAGCTTGCTGAATCTTTACCTTGAACACAGATACAGGTCTGCGGTGCAATATCTGGTATGGCTTCCCAGATGGGCGCACCTTTGGGAAAAGAGTGAATGTACTTCTTGTTAATAGGCAGAAAAACTGGCATAGCTTGTGCTAGGTATCTTTGGTGCTCTATACTATGTTTCTGGAATATAACGGGTAGAATGTACTGACTAGGCCAAAGAGAAGTTCATTAATTATTCAAGCTTATCACATTTAAGCAAGTCACATTTTAAGGAAATTTGTCCCAATCATTCTTTTCTGACATAACCTGCCAAGATTATGCTGAGTCGGTTTTGGGGAAAAGCAATCTCATTCTGTAGTCACAGGTCACAGGGTACACAAATGGAAAGTAAGAACAAAGCATGGACAGGGACAAAAGAGAAGCCAACCAGTGAGAGGTAGCCTGGCACAATTTTGCTCAATGGAGCATGACGGTCCAAAGCGGGGGCAATTTAGCCATTTCTTTGGAGAAGAATCAGTGCTTGAGGACAGGAGGATATCCTAGCCTAGATTGTCGCCCTAAATTATGCTGAGCTACTTTTTTGGCCTTCTATAAACCCATACCACATTACAATAAACCATCTTATTTTCCTATTGTATAATTAAAAATCAGAGAATGGCCTTCTTTGTGACAGCATTTAAAGCATCTCTTGGGACTAATGCTGTTTCCACAATTTAGTTTGCCAATATTGATTTAAACATATATGTTCATTTATTAGGTTCCCACTTAATAAAAACTCACCTGATGGATTCACCAGAGACTATGATAATCCTGACCCACATCCTTTAGATTATAATGAGAAGAGTCGATACTTACAGACTGCTCAGTATGTGCCAGAATTATTCTAAGTGTTTTACACATATTCAGAATTTAATTTTAAAAGAAAATTTTGGTGATTATTATCCCCATTTTTTTTAAGATGAGGAAATCAAGGGACAAAGAAGTTAAACTGTCCAAGATATCATAGCTAGCAAGTGACCGGCATAGTCATGATTTAGCATTTAGGCATGCTTGCCCCAGAGACTGTGTTCTTCACCACAGGGCCAGCTGCCTGTTTGGTATGGAAGGATATTCTGTAATTGTTGATGATTTGCAGTTTTAAAGCACAAAGCATTAATTAAAGAGGAAAGTTGAAACCCAGCACAGCAGAAATCATGGTGTGCTGGGAAGAAGACCTGTAAATTACTTAAGAAGGAGTTTGGGAGAGCGTGGGTTTGGCAGCTACTAAGCATTAATTGCTGGGGAAGATTGTCAAAAAGCTGGTCATAAGGAAGGGATTGGAGGCAAAGGAGGGATGGTCCCTTAAAGACCCACCAGTGTTTCACATCTCTGTGTAAAAACATAGTGTCCCTGGGCTGCACACAAAGCAATCTATCAGCAAGGAATCTTGGCACTCAACATTTACACACATCTTGTAATCTCAATGCATATACACAGAAAAGCTATATTATCCTGGTATGAATACCATAGATCAACCAGGAAATCCAACAAGACCTTAAAAAAATATTGTTCAGAAGAAAATCTTTGTCAAGCATCAATTTAATTGATAGAATGCTAAAGTAGATGCCATTGCTCAATTCAGAAGTAGATGAAGAATACAAACTCAATGACCATGAAAATATTGCCCCAAATGGAAGGACTTACCATTTCATCACACCAGAAGAGGGTACCTGTTTCAGTTGACAGGGAAGCTCCTTTTAACCCTCCATCCCTCCTACCTGAAACCATGCCAGTACAATTTTCTCACCGTTGCTGGATAATATTTTATATCTCTTTCTCCTTTTTGTTTTTTGTCCTTACTCCCCAACTCCCAAATTGGTTCAGAGTTTCACTGACCTAGGAGTAGAACTCAGTAGGTCAGGCACTTAGTAGATTGATACCATGACAGAATGGAGCTTCTGTAAAACACAAGTTAAAACTAAGATTTAAAGAAAAACAAACTTCTCACATCAAGCAAAGTTGTAGAGGAGGCTGAAAATGAGGGGGAAAAAATTCCTGTTGTGGTAATTCAGATGAAGTCAAGTAGAGATAGGGATGAGTTGTGGAGATGCCAGGGATTTCAGACATGGCTCAACAGGGCTTGGTGAAAGGATAGTAATAGCTATGCTTAGTGAAATCTTTTGAGGAGGAATCTTTTGAGGATGTGAAACTGGGCATTGAACTCGGGGCCTTGTGCATGCTAGGCAAGTGCCTTATCTCTGAGCTACATCCCCAGCCACAGTGAGTCCTCTTTTAGGGTCAAACACTGCATTTATTATCTCTATTATTCCTTGCAAGGATCTGGTATGGGAGACCCTTGAAAACTATTCCCACATGGAGTCTGCATCAATTTTCCTTTTTAGGAAAGCAGAGAAGATTAATAGGTCATGGCTATTGTGTGTTATTACTAAGCAAGGATCACTAAGATCCACATGTCCTTCTAAAAGATAGGCTGCTTGTCTGCAACAGGGGAACGTGCAGAAGTCCCTGCTTTTTGATTTATAAGTCACAATTGCTGACATTTTTATTACTCACAATTGTGGTTGTTTGAAAAATATGTGCACACAAATTTTGACACTCATCTCTTCAAGAAACAGAGTCTAATTTCTTTTCCTTTTAGTGTGGGCTGGACTTAGTGACCTGATTCTAATGATGAGAAGGCTAGATCATAAAAGGTATCAGGGTTTCCCACTTGAACTTCCCCCACCCCCACCCATCACTTGCTCTGGGGAAGCTCACACCTTGGCATGAGCAGCCTTACAGAAGGGCTCTATGGCTAACAACTGAGCTTTTCTGCTAACCAACAGCCACAAACAAATATGGTAGATCATAGGGATACCAGCTCAGGTAAGGTCCCACCACTTCATCACAGGAGAAAGACCCCTCTCCAGAGTGTGTCTGTTGGTATCTTTTTTTTTCCTTAAAGAACACAAGTTGGCAAATATCTTATGTAAATGTTTAAGTCTTTATGGGACTTATTTAATCTATCACATATTGTTTGTTTATTTACAAAACTTTGTAAATGTGAATGCCATTCTTGGCTCATTGGTCATACAAAAACAGACTTGTATTTGGCCAAAAGACCAAGGTTTAACAACCCCAGCTTTAGAATATGATCTATGTCAACTATTTAGGATCCTGGCTCTGCTACCACTTGATCCTGGGGCCTAGGAGAAATCATTCCGCCATTCTATGTTCAGTTTCTATTGGAAGCCAATTCTCCAGGGGTCTTCTCACATTTTTGTACATCTCTGCTCCAGTTTATCTTTTCAAGGATATTAGTAAAGATTACGGCCTTGGAAGAGAGACAGCACACAGCTTCTGTCCCCAGAAGTCCATCACAACTGTCATTGCCAAGGTCACTGAGGACCTTCTTGCCTTCAATCCATGGATACCTTTAAGTCTGCATATATATTTTTTTTGGTTCCTCTGCATCATTTGATAGTGTAACTATCATTGCTTTCTTGAAATGGTTTCATCCTACAATTTCTCTGATAACAAATATTCCAGATCTCCTACCTGTGTAGTAGGGCTTTCTCACCTACTCTCATCTTCCTCAAAGATTTTAAAATTCTCCTCTTTGCTTTTTTTTTTTTTAATTGTTGTTTGCCTGTTTTGCTTTGTGCTCATTTTCATTCTCTTCTACACTGTGGGTTATGCACTCAGTGGCTTTGGTTCTCTTGGACATGAGCATATTAAACTACTCTTTGGAGATCCCACTGGCATCTTAAAATCAGCTCATCTAATACTGAACTTATCATCTTTAACCATTAAATATATTTTGCCTGGTTTCCTATTTTATCAAATAGACCACCCATTTCCAAGGCCAAACATCTTTCCTCATTACTCACAACATATCACCAACTCATTTATCTCAATATTTCATAAATCCTCTGGCTTCCTTCTATTCTAAAGACTAGGACTTTGTTGAGTCCTTATCGGCATCTATTTCCTCTTCATTCTTCCTAATTGAACTCAATTCCAGTGCTCACCTCTTCTCCATCTCTGCTTCTGGAGTCCATGTGCCTCAGAGAATTTTATCTCAAGCCTAGCGCCAAGAATTAGACTGACTGGTTAAGAATTAACCAATTCCCCCGGGCATTGGCCAGGGTGGAAACTGGCATGGACTCTCTTTTGGACAATAAGAGCCATGAGAAGGCAAATGGAATTCTAACCCACAGGACATGTCTCACTCTTCTGGGAATGCTTCAATAATTGACCCTACTTCCTCTGGACACTTCATGGGTCAGTCATAGAGTCCGAACCAGATATAGAAATTTGGCTGTCAAATCCTCCCATGCATTCATTCCTAGAAAGCTACAGAAAGATGTGCTCTCCCTAAATGAGATGGACAACCCAGAAAGTGAATGGTGGGACACCATAGCAAACAGGGGCCTGATGCAAGAGAGCAGCGGAGAAGTTCAGAGGATCCTCACCAAGGCCAATTCCAGGAAAATGGTGCAGGATCAGCAGACCTTAATTTCACTTTCTGCAATAGCATCATTTGCTTCTTGGCAAACTCGATAAGCTCTTTCTTGGGCAATGTTTCCTGCTGAAAGATGTTACCAACTTGTTCTCATATTTCCAGTATGTCACAAAAAAGGAAACATAATGTCTTGAACAAGGGTCTTTTTTTAAAAAATAAGCCTTTATCTCCCCACATCAAAGTTTTCTAATTTATCACCCTTCCACTCTTCAGGGAAGTCTGGTCAAGCATTCTCTTCACCTTAGATGTCAGGGTCCCAGGCATGGTGGATAAGGCCACCCCATCCTGAACAGGACCCTCTATCATGTCACCTCCATTGTAGCCTAACCCAGGATCTGGGAGCCAGGCCCCACAGATCCACTGCCTCCTGTTGGTGCCTTTTTAATCTGACCAGATGGACAAAGGCCAATCTACATCCTTGATCTTTACATGGCTTGTTTTGAGAATGGACACCTTGCTTTGTGGTTTGCGAAACTTCTTATAACAAACAGGACTCACATATGGTTTGTTGTTTTTATCCGAACTGTGGTGGTTCTGATGTACCTGGGATTCTTCACTTTACCCTTTCCTATAGCCATCTTGGAGTGCTGTCTCTTGTACATTATGCAACTGTCCCCACACATCTGTGCACAGGAAACTTTTATCCCATTCGGGGCACTCACATGGCCAGTATCCAGAGTGAATCAATTTGTGCAGATGCAGGTTGGCAGCCCCAAAGAATTTCTTGCTGCAGATGGGGGTAGCAATGTTTCTGCTTATGCTTTCAGAGTCCTGTAAGGACCAGGAAAACAAAAATGTCCCATGGTTTTTATGTGGATAATAACAAGGTTCTCCAGAGATTGGCTCCAGGTCTTTGTTATCAAAAGTGCCAATAGGGATAATATTTTCATCATCCTCCATGGCTTCTCTCAGAGGAAGTTCTGTGTGCTCAGAAGAATACCATGCTAAGCCTTCATCTTCACACTGCAAGGCATGGTTGGTTGCAAAGAGGGAGAGGCTCTGCAGGGGCTTCACTCTGTGAGTGGCAGTAGGTTTCACATCCCCCTGCTCTTCACGCTGTTGGATTCCACTGGGAACTCTTGCTGCTGCCTGGGAGCCCTGCTAAGTGGCAGCCAGCCCTGGAGGGGGTGACTCTCCATGGACCACCAGATGGAGGCTGGACTTCCAACATATTTTCCTTGAGCCCAGGCTGAATTCATCTGAGATGCCTTCTCTGTGTCCCGGTATCATGACATGCTGTCTCTATGTCTATCCTTGGGTTACCAGGTTTGGGTGTTTTTGTCTTTTGGGTGAGGTTCTCTTCCTTTGGTCTTGTGTATTTCCTAAGCAGTTTGCTAGAACTTCATTTGAGCTCTGAGAAAAATTCTAAAAGAAAGGGGAAAATACATAACTTTTATTCATAGAATTTGCTAACATTTATTCCAGAAATTACACAATTATTTCTGTTTCCCCAAGCAATTAGTTTCTAATTGTAAGGAGAATTAGCACAAAATTGCCTGATTTTCAGTCAAGATGGTGCTGCATGCGAGTTTATACTTTGATCACTACTCCCCAAACACGTGGCAATGCAATCATAGATAAAATATAACAGGAGGAAAAAATGTAAAATACAGCTGTGCTCAAAGTCAAGATAAAAACCCTCATAGAGTATAACTGAAAAGAAACACAATGCAGAAATTGGAGCTAAAGAAGTAAGTTTGTTGTGTTCTGGGTCTGAGAATTGGTAGAAGAGGCTGAGAGTGTAACTCCCAAAGTGTAGGTGAAATAAAAATGAAGGTGGGTTAGAAAAGGATGGGCTTGCAGTCTGTGAGGTGGCTGGTAAGTAAGCTCAGGTTTTCTACTGAGACTATTACTTACTATTCAATACCTGGAAAAGCAGGCAGAAGTAGATACAACCTCTGGAACAGGAGGTGGTCGATAGAAGAGGAAATTAGTAGACTAGAAGACAAATTAACAAACAAACAAACAAACAAGGATGGAGAGGGAGTGGGTCACAGTAAAAAGTTGGTAAAAACACTAATCAAAAAGAGAAAAGCATTAGCAAGACCCATAAAGGGACAGGGCAAAAAAAAAACATTAGATAGAAAAATCAGGCAAAATTATATTTATGGCAGAGAGCTTTAGAACTAGAATAGAACAAATACTATTTCAATAAATCGAACCATTTGATGCCAATACATTTTAAAAACTTAGATGGAAAAATTTCAGGAAGAATGTAAATCATCAAAATAGCCTCAAGAAAATGAAAGCAAATCAATAACCACAAAAAAACTTTAATCTGTTTAAAATCATATTCCCTTTATCTCAACTTAAAGAAAAACCTTTATGTTTATGTGATTTTGGTAAGTAAATGATCAAATATTCAAACAAAAGATAAACTTTTTCTAATAAAAACTATCCTAGAAAATGAGAGAAGGCAACATTTATATTAAAGACTGGATTGGGACAGAAGAAAGAAAGAAAATTGGCTGGCTCTCACTTACAAATGCAAATACAAAATAAATATTACCAAATAAATATTAACAAATCAAATCTAGCAGAGAAAAATAAACACACACAAAATCAGAAAGCAAACAAGGAAACAAAACAAAATACATATGACTAAGAAACACAGATCCAGGAAGAGGTCCCAGAAAGATACATCAATATGGAGACCCACAACAAAATAATGGTCCAACTATTTAAAGTAAGTCTGTGCTTGTGATTGTCATCTCAGTTGAGATGGAGCAGTCCTGGGGACTGAGTCCTCACCTGTGGGATTCCATATTATCCCCAGGCAGTGTTAGAATTGAATTGAATTGAGTTAGAGGACACCCTGCTGGTATCTGCTACAGAACTGCCCCTGTTGTCAGAGTCCTAGGCCAGATGTCCAATTCTGGAGGTCCCAACAAATCTGAGCAATCTGTTCCAAAAACCAAAAAAAAAAAATAAAAAATAAAATAAAAGAATGGTGAAAAGCAGGTAACACTTTAATTACCATGACCATATTGGAATGGCAAGAAAGAACAAGCATCTCAGCCTTGTCTTTGGGCTACTGACAGGAGCTTTAGGTTTACCTGGAGAATGAGGCAGGGGCAAGAGGTGTGCATAATGATCAGTCTTGGTTCAACTGTGGTCTGGTAGGTCTCACCTCGGTTCTGGTTCTGACAGGTGGCTCTGGAGAAGTCCCTAGCTCTTGAGGAAATCTCTAGTTGTTTCCCAGGATGTTCACCTATCAGACCTGTGATCCTGGGCAGGGGCAATTTGGTCTCTATGAGATGATTGCTCCTGTTTGGGGTAGGGTTGGGGGGAGTCTCAACATGGGGTGATCTGTGGGGTGGCTCCACTGTTCCCAGAAGGTGTAGGACAATGACTAAAGGCTTGTAGGCACACCCCCGGGAGTCTGGAATAGGACATTGTTAAAGCTGGCAGTTGAATGTTCCTGCAAATCTAGAAAACACCTTAGTGCCTCTTTTCTTGGTGCCTGCAGCCTTGAAAAGGCTGATTGGCACTTGGATGAACACTGCTTAAATTATTAACATGCCTCTGTGCAGAGCTGAGCAGAAGTCTGACCCAGACGTTAAGGAAATAAAGGGGACAGATAAAAATTGAAGGCGGAGATGCTAGGTTTTCTCCCACTTTTTGTTACCCCTTGGGTGTCTTTGAAGAGCCAGTGCTTTTTAGAAAGGTGGCTTCTCTAAGTCCCTATTGTATTCTCTTACTGGTGGGGAGGAATCCCACACCTCTGGGCTCACAGAAGACTTCTGTATTGATTGCTCTGAGTGAGAGTACAGCAGAATGTAAGGGTTTTTTGTTTTGTTTTGTTTTTTTGCTCAGATGATTACTTTCTAACACAGATATCTGAAGATCTATTTTGAAAAAAGTCTAAGAAAATTGACAGCCACACCATAGGAACTAAACACAAGATTAACCTATAATGATTAATAAATTTCCATATACCAGCAATAGCCAACTTTAAAATGTAATAAAAATAGGTAAATAGTCACATTAGCAGTAAAATTTTTGATTTCTAGGAATAAAACCCAATAAAAGATGAGCAGGACTCTTACAGAGAAAATTACAAAAGACTATTGAAGAACATAAAATAGAACCTAGTTAAATACAAAATAAATTAGATTCCTCCTAGATGGAAAAACAGTACCATAAAAATTAAATTATCTGTAACTTAATCTGTAAAGTTGATACATTTTCAATAAAATCCCTAATATGAATCTCTTAAGGACCTTGATAAAACTGATTTTAAAATTCATATGGAAGGGCTAAAGACACATGAATGGCCAAAATAATTTTGAGAGAGGAAAAAAAATGAAAAAGTAACCAGGAGGAGTGCCCTGACTAGTTAGTAAAGCATAATGTAGCAAGTCATTTTGGGATAATTCGGTCAGTTTTGAATTGACATAAGGATAGATGAATAGATTTACAAAACAGACTGGAGAACCTGCAAAGAGATGGAGCTCATAGAGGCTCTTGATACACGACAGAATGGAGTGGTGAATCATGGGGAAAGAAAAGTTGTTCAGCAGTGGTGCTGGGACAACCAGGAGTACTTAGGGACAAGCAAAGTTAGGCTCCCTGCTCACACCATACAGGCTGAAATATCCAACTCTGAACAACAGGATATTAAAACTACAAGACATTGCCATAGACATCTTCACAGCATGGAAGAAGATTTTTGTTGTTGTTGTTTAAGACACCAGAAGGAATCATGAATGAAAATAGGTTGAAACTAGACCACATTAAACTTTCAAAGCTCTTTAAGACAAAAGGTAGCATAAGGAACTACAAAAGATGAGTGGGAGCCTGGGAGAATCTACAAAATTTAACTGCCAAGGAAGTAGTATCCATAATTTATAAGTAACTCAGACCAATTGATAAGGAAAACTTATCTCAAAACAAAACTGGGCAAAGATCATGAACAAAGTAACTAGAAAATGAAGTTTGAGTTACCAATAAATAAGGACAAAGATGCTCACCCTTGGGAGAATTAAGGAAATGGAAACTAAACTGCAATTCCATCTCACATCCACTAGATCAGCACACATGCCCCAAACCTGAGAGCCCCCTGATATGATTCACTGAGAAGGGCAAACATCACTTGCACAGTTTTCCTGCCCAAATGCATTACCCAGTCTAACCATGTGCAAAACATCAGGCAAACCCAAATTTAGGAACGGGAATCAAAACAACCATTCTGTACTCTTCAAATATGTCAATGTCACGAGAAAGAAAGAAAATATAAGAGACATGGGAATTAAATACAATGTGGGTTCTGGTTCAGAAAAAAAAAATGCCTGAAGAGACTTGATTGAGAAAATTAGTTAATTCAGTACTTCTAAGTGAATGCTAAGT
This sequence comes from Marmota monax, assembly GCF_021218885.2. NCBI lineage: Eukaryota > Metazoa > Chordata > Mammalia > Rodentia > Sciuridae > Marmota > Marmota monax. Next base: position 1,042,966 of record NW_026694493.1, on the reverse strand, counting down.
TTCCTGAATTTGATAATTTTTCCACAGTTACATAAGAGAATGTTTTTGTTCTTGGGAGTTACACATGGGAATATGTAGGACTGGAAGGTCATGATGTCTGCAACTTACTCCTGAATGGTTTGAGGAAGAGTGATATAAATAAAAAGTAAATTTCTGTTAAGAGAAGGAAGAGAGGAAGGAAAGAAGAGAGGGAGACAAAGAGAAAGAAGGAAAATGCAGCAAAGTGACAATAAAATCACTGAATCCAGGTGGAGGACACATAATGGGTCATTACACCATTCCAGCAACTTTCCAGCAGGTTTGAATTTTTTCCCAAAGCAAAATGTAAAATGCAATTATTTATATTAAGTGTTGGCAAGGGTGTGGAAAAATGAAGTTTTCATGCTTTTCTAAGAAGAAATGCAAATTATTATTGGTATAGTTCTGTGAGAATAATACAATGAGGGTGTAATATTATATTTCAATGACAATAGTGTGGCATGAGGATGATGATAATATGATAGCAATGCAAGCAAAGATGACAATGTCCATATCTTACACCTTAGCAATTCAAATTGGATATGGGAAGAAAATAATAGAACTTTGTGTTTTTCATCCTTTAAGAAAAAATTGAATTTTATAACAGATATTATAAATAACTATAGAAATATTGGGTATAGGGAGTTTTTAAAAATTAATAGTGCAGTATGATCGGCAAAGCAGGAGATGATTCCCCATCAGAGATTCAAATGTGCACAAAAAGATATTTAAGAATGTTAATTGCAGCTTGATTTATAATAGCAAAAAATTAGGAAACGACCTAATTCTTCATCAGTAAGAGAATAGATAAAGAAGTTTATTTTATTCATATGATGGGATACTAAACAGCAGTTGAATGGAAAAGAGTTGAAAGTATCTAACTGGAATGGGTTAGGAAACGTTGAATGAAAACAGTCACAGAACAGGTAGTCCATTCACATGCATTGTCTTGGTCTGCTCAGGCTGCTAGAACAAGGCACCATAGTCTGGGTGGCTTATAAACAACAGAAAGTTATTGCTTATGCTTCTGGAAGCTGAGAGTCCAAAATCAGGGTGCCAGCATAGTTGGCTCATGGTGAGGTCCCTCTTGTAGGTTGCACACTGCAGAAAGCCAAGCTAGCTCCATGGCTTCTAATCCCAATCAGAAGGACTCCATATTCATGACCTAATTGCCTCCCACAGGCCCAACCTCCAACTATCATCATATGGGGATTAGAATTTCTACATATGAATTTTGGAGTAGACACACAAACATTTGGTGCACTGCATCAATTTCAACTTGGAGGCAGATGTGCATCGAGGAACTATAGAGTGAAAATACACAGAGAGGAGACGGCCATCAACAAGCCAAGGAGAGGGGCCTGGAACAGATTCTGCTTGCTTTCCTCAGAAGGCACCAAACCTGCAGACATCTGGACGTCAGCCTTTTATCCTCTAGAAGAAACTGTGAGACAATAAATTTCCATTGTTCAAGTCCCCTCACTGTGGTACTTCTTATGGAAGCCCTAGAAAACCAACATTTATAAACCAACATTATAGCTGACCAAAACAGAACCTTCAGAGGACATGTAGAAAGAGAGGTCTTAGGTGACTTTATGGTTATTTTTTAAAAAATTATGTTTTCAGCAGAGGGGAAAAAAAAACCCTTTCTGCCCTTACATATAAAACAAGAAACTAAAAGACTAGAAGTTAGGGAGAGAAGCTGATCTACTAGTTAATAAAATATCCTTTCATATTTTAACAGTAAAGTTAAATTTTTAAAATCTGATATCAAGATATTTTTGTTTAATAAGCTTGGTGGGTCATTCTTATTGAGCAAGGGAGAACAATTCCCATGTCCTCAGAACTGTATTTTATGGCTTCCTAATTAAGGATGGGAAAGACAATTCCCAAGTTTCCTTTAGAGAAGAGTGGTGCAATAAACATAATTAACTCTAAGAGGCTTAGTAATAAATCACCAAGTCTCATGGGCATGATAAATACAACTAGGGAATTATTTTAATATTGACTTAGTGAAATAAACACAAATTCAACTTCAGAGCAACATGAATTTCAAATATAGTGCAGATATATTGAATTTTATGGGAAGTCAAATTTTAATGGATTTCAATTTTCCTAGAAAAGATCTGTTTGGCATGCTAATTTTAAGGCCATTTGTCATTGGAAAGAGAGGGCTGTGATAATATATAACTTCAGCTGACTTAATATCAGCAAGGGTAATAATATCCTCCTAAAAATTCTTTGTGAGACCTTGCTAGAGAGAAAATGAAGCAAAATAAAGCACAGAACATAAATACGACCCAAGAGAGAACTTCTTGTAGAATTCGTGTAGAATTTTGTAATCATATACATTGGTTTTTCAGTTAGCAATATGCTGACTCCTCTGATGTGGTGGGTGAGCATGCTGAGGGTTTTGTCTCATGTGTTCAGAATGGTGCCTGGGATCCACATCAGAGAGATGATCAATTGATGAATGAGATGGTTTGATGTGAGTCCATCTTAATTGGATCTCATAAACCCAGAGCTACCCCACTGACAGTAAGAAGTACACCTATCAGTTACAACCCTCGACTGTGATACTCAGTCAGATATGATACGTAGACAACTGGGTGGGATCAATAAAAGTTCCAATGTCAAGTAATTAGGTCTAAATATCTCCAAGCCAATATTTTGATAAAGGGCCACTTATTTCTCCTCTAGTTCACTGATTCTTTAAAACAGAAGAAAAGAATCTGGAAAGTCATTTTCTCCAATCACCAACTTAAATGCAGGAAACTTATATAGATGGTTTATCTAATAACTCCATGGAGTGAAAGAAATCTCATGCATTCTTTAGGTATTCTACCATCTCACTGCTCTAGTTACTAGAAATGCTTTCCTGAGAGTGAGTGCCAAACTGCCATACGGTCAAATCTACTTAGGAGTCTCAATTTGCCTTTCAGAGATGAAAGAAAGAAGTCCATTAGAAATGACAGCTCTTCATTACCTAAAGAAAGAAATTGTATCTCCACTAAGTCTAATTACCAAATAAACATTTTTTATACTTCAATGAATGCTGGGGACAGTGTTAATTTGTAATGATGGAAATGGATATAAGTAGGGGGTTGGGAAATAGTTTAATTATAGAGCAATTTCCATAAAATATTTTTAGACTCTTATTGTATGCTTGTAATAATCTCTCTACAAACAGCTTGCTGAGCTAATTTTCACATGGTGAGTCCAAAGAATGTCCCTATAGGAAACCAAGAAAGTACCCAGAGAAGAAGAGAAAACCAAATTGGGGCCAAAGGAACTGCTATGGTTTGGACCTGGAATGTTTCCAAAGGCCCATGTTTTAAAGGCTTTGTCCCCAGCCCGTACTCCTGTTGGGGGGACCCTGTTCCCCTCTCTTTGCTTCCTGGATACCGTAAGGTGAGCGATTTCTTCCACCATGCATTCCCACCATGATTCTCTACCTCATCATAGCCCCAAAGCAATGGTGCCAATCAATCATGGATTGTAATCTCTGAAACTGTGAACCCAATAAAACTTTTTCTCTTATTAAGTTCATTTATCCCAGCAACACAAAGCTGACTAAAACAGGAACCTTCAGAGGACATGTAGAAAGAGAAGTCTTAGATGACTTTATAGATTGCTCAAACTGTGTGTAATCTCTTTCTTAATGCTTTTACTTCCCGCCTTTGAATTACAGGCAAGGAAGACCACACTAAAACATCAGTAAGACCAAAATGTAGTGATTCAATTATGTAATCAGGATTTATACATTATCCAGAAACTCTGTTCTTCCCCAAATTGGTTGAATTGAAGTCTCCTGGGGAAAATGTATGTATATCAGTTTCCATTAATTGGTAATTTCTCTAAAATATGATGGTCTCTATCTTCAAACTTTTCCCTTCCAAATCTTGAAAGGCAAACACCTTAAAGATAACCGGAATAGTATTTGAGAGTGAATTTAGTAAATATAAACCATCTTTCACTGTTGCAATTTCCAGTAATAGTAACCCTATTTGCACACAGTATCAATCCACCTTGCATATCCAGATTATAGGTATGAACATTTTACATTCATTTTGTAAACTAAAGATATAAACAGAACACTTCTAAAATGTCTGTTTTTCATGGCTTGAATATTTTTTATTGTTAGAGGTCTCGTTCCAGGAGGCATACAAATAAGCCCATGTTTATTCTTATACCTGCCCTTGTCTTTTCCAAGCTGACTTAGTTTATCTACTTGTAGTTTCTGCTCATTCCTGAAGTCTCTCACATATGCACAACTACAAAACATATATTAAAAACCTTTTCCCCCCTCCTATTTGCATTTACATTTATCCTACTTTTACATTTCAATCCTGGAAAGTGTAAGCCAAACACAACTGAGTTGAGATTGATATCAGAAAAATATCTTCAGTATCACCAATTTCTTTTGTAGTACAAGACTGCCAAAGTTTCAATCATGTGGAACCAATGATGATACTGCTTGATGTGGTGGAGATACTCCTGACGGATGATTATTACAGAAACAAAAGAATTATTCAAAAGGAAAAGACAGAGAAAGAGCCATAAAGGTCTCCCTAAAAGTATTTAACTTAAATTATCACATGCTAAAAAGTTTTAGTTTTGAAAACCAGTTCCTATTAAACTATATTATTCCCTAAAACCTAAAGAGACCTAAATACAGTTCATCAGTGTGAGTTTGGGGAAGTATTTAAATCTCTCTCTCTCTCTCTCTCTCTCTCTCTCTCTATATATATATATATATATATATATATATATATATATGTATGTATTTTGACAGAGATTTGGATTGTACAGGAGTGGGTGTTTATCATGATTCACCATTGAATGGTACATTTTTTTCTTACATACATGACAATAGCGGAATGCATTACAATCATAATTATCCATTCACAGCACAATTTTTCGTAAGTCTGTATATAAAGTATGTTCATGACAAATTATGCCATTATACATGAGCTCTCTTATTATTATTGTTGTTGTTGTTGTTATTATTGCATTACAATTCTTAATACACCTTTATACCACAATTTATCATATCTCTGTATATAAGTTATGTTGACACCAAATTCTCATCTTCAAACATGTATTTTGTATAATGATGAGGGTCTCCTTCCACCATCCATTCTATTCCTCTTCTTCCTCCCTTTCCCTCCCACCCCTATTCCCTATCTAAAGGTAATCTTCCTCCTCTGCTCTCCCTCCCTACCCCATTTTGAGTTACCCCCCTTATATCAGAGAAGACATTCGGCATTTGTTTTTTTGGGATTGGCTAACTTCACTTAGAATAATCTGCTCTAATGCCATCCATTTGCCTGCAAATGCCATGATCTTATTCTTTTTTAGTGCTGAGTAATATTCCATTGTGTATAAACGCTACTTTTTTTTATCCATTCATCCACTGAAGGACATCTATATTGGCTCCATAGTTTAGCTATTGTGAATTGTGCTGCTATAAACATTGATGTGGCTGTGTCCCTGTAGTATGCTGTTTTTAGGTCTTTTCGGTATAGTCCAAGAAGAGGAATAGCTGGGTCAAATGGTGGTTCCATTCCCAGCTTTCCAAGGAATCTCCATACTGCTTTCCAAATTGGCTGCACCAATTTGCAGTACCACCAGCAGTGTATGAGCATACCTTTTCCCCGCATCCTCACCAGCACTTGTTGTTGTTTGTCTTCATAATGGCTGCCATTCTTACTGGAGTGAGATGGTATCTTAGACTAGTTTTAATTTGCATTTCTCTGATTGCTAGAGATGATGAGCATTTTTTCATGTATTTGTTGATTGATTGTATATCTTCTTCTGAGAAGTGTCTCCTGTTCAGAATGGTCCTTGGCCCATTTATTGATTGGATTATTTTTTTTTTTTTTTGGTGCTTATCTTGTTGAGCTCTTTATATATCCTAGAGATTAGAGCTCTATCTGATGTGTGAGGGGTAAAAATTTGTTCCCAGGATGTAGGCTCCCTAACTGAAGGCATTCCCTCTAAGACAGGGATGCCCTCTCTCACCACTTCTATTCAACATAGTTCTTGAAACACTGGCCAGAGCAATTAGACAATGAAAGAAATTAAAGGAATAACTATAGGAAAAGAAGAAACTAGCACTATTTGCTGATGATATGATTTTATACCTAGAAGACCCAAAAAACTCTACCAAGAATGGTACATTTAAGATATATGTATGATACATATTTTAATAGATAAAATTTTTATTTATTGGAACTTTAAAAGACAAATATTGAATTCTGGTTAATGATGTACCTTCTGAAGTGTTTAGGTATAAAGTGTGCTGATGCCTGCAACATGCTCCACATTGGGATTTAAGCAATCCGGAACATGTTCTCATAGCAATGAGAAAAGCACCAGAGGCCAAGATGCACCATGCAAACTTAATGTCTCTGTGTTATGACCATTAAGAACCCACTGGCCAGCACACTACCAAAAGCAATATACACATTCAAAGCAATCCCTATATTCTCCACTGAGCCAAAAAAAAAAACAGTCCTTATTTATTTGGAAGAATAATAGACCTAGAATATTCAAAGTGATTTTGAACAAGAAAAGTTATGCAGGAGGCATCACAATACCAGATCTCAAATTATACTGTAGAGCTATAATAGCAAAAACAGCATGGTGTTGTCATCCAACAGACATGAAGACTAATGGAATAAAATAGAAGACACAGAGAGAAACTCAAATAGCCATCTGATACTTGACAAATGTGCCAAAATAGACATCAAAGAAAAGAGCTTTTTTTTAAATAAACAGTGCTGGGAAAATGTATATTCATATGGAGAAGAATGAAATTAGATCCCTACTTTCACCCTGCACAAGAGTCAACCCAGAATGGGATTAGACCAGAAAACTTGCAACTGCTAGAAGAAAACATGGGTTTAACCCTTCACCATGTAAGTGCAGGCACTGACTTCCTATACAAAACCCCTAAAGCTCAAGAAATAAAACCAAGAATTAATAAGTGGGATGCCATCAAATTAAAAATATTCTATACAGTAAAGAAAATGATTAGGAGAGTAAAGAGAGAGCTTATGGAGTGGGGAAAAAATCTTTGCCATCTATTTCTCTGACAGAGGATTAATATCTAAAATACATAAAGAACTAAATGCCAAAAAAAAAAACCCAAAACAAAAATGTTCAACATCTCTAGCAATCAGAGAAATGCAAATCAAAACTATACTAAGATTTCAACTTACTCCAGTCAGAATGGCAATTATCAAGAACACAAATAATAATAAAAGCTGGTGAGGATGTGGGGGAAAAGGTATACTCATACATTGCTGGTGGGACTGCAAATAAGTACGACCTTTATGGAAAGTGGTGTGGAGATTTCTCAAAACACTAGGAATGGAATCACCACATGACCCAGCTATCCCATTCCTTGGTATTTATCCAAAAGAACTAAAATCAGCATACTACAGCCATACAGCCACTTCAATGTTTATAGCAGCACAATTCATAATAGCCAAGTTACGGAATCAACCCAAATGTCCCAAAAGAGAAGAATGGGTTAAGAAAATGTGGTATATATACACAATGGAGTTTTACTCAGCCATAAAATGAAATGGAATAATGGCATTTGCCAGTAAATGGAGAAAAAAAAATGTTAAGTAAATAAGCCAGACTCAGAAAAATCAATGTTTTTCTCATATGTGGAAGCTAGAGCGAAATAATGGAAAGAAGGCAGTGTGTGTGGTTGGGGAGTATCAGATGTCATAAAGATCTACAGGAATCAGTGGAGTAGAAGGAGAACCAGAGGAAAGAAGGGAAAACAGAAAAGGGGAAGATAAATGGGTGATTTTAACAAAATCTCTTATATACACATATAAATATACCAGAGGGAATTTTTGCTTTATGTATATGTAGACAATACCAATAAAAATAAATAAATAAAGGAAGAAAAGGAAGATTAGTAAAGGAGGAAGAATGAGGGGGAGGGAGGAGGGAAGGAAAGGGGGGGAAAGGATTGAAATCAAATTCCTTTCATGTATTATTTTGTCCAAATGAAAAAAAAATACTAGTATAATTAAAATACTCTAACTAAAAAAAAAAAAAGAATCCACTATCCAGGAAATACAGCGCCAAGACCAAAGTCAATTGGTCAGAGATGGAGACTCCCTTTATGCTACTGGACGACACTGCAAAGTGACTTTGCAAAATGAAGAAGGGAAGGGGAACAAATTGGAACAGTAATCCAGTCTACTATCCTGGCCTGTGTGACTATCAGAATCCCATATAATATCTCTGAGTTTCTTCTTCTTCATTTATAAAACAAGAAGAATTTCAAGTAACCTTGGTAAATTGCTATAAAAATCAAATTTGATGTGTACACAAAAGATTTCCAAGTTTTATAAAGTCTTGCATGTTTCCTAGTTTAAAAAAATTTATTCCCCATCCCTTTCCATCAACCACCTTGAGTTCATATCAAGGTCTTCTCCATCTTTCCCAGTAAGAGTGTTCATTTAGACTCACTCTCTAAACAAACTTTATTCTCATTCACTCATCTAACCAATTTCAATTCAAATAAGCAGAAAGTCATTAGCTTGAGACTGTCTCCATACTTAGAGTTCCTAAATGAGAAACGGCAGACTAACTTAGTACACATACCAAAAACTAAATTAGAATATATTTTTGTAAACAAATAGCAATCACAAAGAGCCAAGTTTTAGTCAATCCCAGGCAGCCAACTGATGAGATCAGGCCCAAATAAGGCAAATGCCTCATTGTACCCAAGCAAGTAATTTCTCTACTTTGCTTCCATGTTCAGCCTATAAAAGATTCCTGCTCATACTACTGGACAGAACAATCTGACCCTCCTCTGAATCTGTGTGCTGCCTTATTAATGAGTTGTTCTTTGCTCAAATAAACTCTACTAAACTTAATTTGTCTAAAAATTTTCCTTTTAACCTATGTGATTTATTATTACAAAAAATATTCATTACTATTTAAATGATTGTTTTCAGGAAACAGAAGCACAGAAGTCAATTATGTTTAGTCAACAACAACAACAAAACTTGAGATACCTTTCAAGAATAATAACACTGATAAGGATTTCCATAAAGTTTTGCTATAATTCTTAACTTTTAAAGCAATATTTCCACTAGAGATGAAGAAATAAATGGAGACTAATAAAAGAGGGCTATGTTAGCATTTTACATATTAAGGAAGATGTCAAACTAATATTATTTTCAACTTGTAAAATGGCATTTACCAACTTTAGTACAGGTTTTGTCTGTAGTTTTTCAAAAGGAAGAATGATCTATCCTCAACTGTCCCTTGTCCCTTTCCATCAACCCACAGGCAGGCATGGTCCAAGGAGGGCACTCCTGATAGAATCTGTGTATCTGGGGCAGGATGGTTGATGTGGATTACTGACATGGCCAATTCTTAAGGTTCCTACCTGACCTGGTTGTGCTCCAGGCATTTTCAGTTAGGTAGTGAGTAAATTGTTCATTGGGAAACTGAGTTGGTGGAGTCAATATGGAGACATGGGGATAGAATAAAGCATATTGAATAAAGCCTTCCAGAAGTTAGAATGTGTGTTTACCCTTAAATTTTACTTCTCTTTTTCTTCCTCTCATCTGAGCGGCAGGGCTCATTATCTTGACTACTCAGGTGATAGAAGCCACCTAAACAACTTAGAATTCTACTAGTGCTAGAGAATAATAGGCTACAGCTTGGACATAAGGCTAGCTCAGTGCAGGGCAGGGGGAGAGTCTGCTGAGGGGAGGGTATAAAGTTCCCGTAAGACAAAACAGCACAGGTGATTTCCTCTGGGTGGGAGGGAAAGCAAAATTAGGGACAGGAGTCAGAAGACTGACACTGGTTCACATTAGAGATAATAGTATTGGACAAGGGTGATGCAGTAGGGTTAAAGACACATGGATGGATTTGAAAGGTATTTAAGACATAGAATAAAAACATTTGGGTGATGGATTGGTGAGGAAGGAGGCAGAATTGAGGATGTCTGATATCTGGCATCAGCAATGAAAGTTATCTCTTGCTGGGTCTCTTCTCCAGACCCCTACCATTTTTATAGCTATTATCTTTCTGCCTTTTCTGATTCTCTTTTGTGTAGAGATTTAATTGTCATGCCAGATTATAGAATCTTTGAAAACATTAGCTACAGTTTCAGGTTTTCTTTTACTTAGGTTGCATGACAAAAGATTCATTTGGTCATTTGTTGATTGGCTGAAAGTATCGACCTCAAAATTAGAAAGTCCAAAGTCTCAGAGATGCCAAAGCCCAAGCTGTAGGTGTTCTTAAAAATCTGAGAATCAAGGGGCTTGAGTGAAGGCTTGTACTTTGAGAATTGTTACATTGGCCGAGCACAATTTCACCAAGACTTTTCCCCACTTTATGGGCTTTGGAAATGTGGGTGGATGCTGTATTTTGTCAAATGCTTTCTCTGCATCTATTGAGATAATCATATGATTCTTGTCTTTAAGTATATCAATGTGGCAAATTATGTTTATTGATTTCTGTACTTTAAACCAAACTTGCATCCCTGGAATGAAACCCACTTGATCATAGGGCACTATATTTGTAATATATTTTTGTATGTGACTTTCCAATATTTTATTAAGAATTTTTGCATATGTTCATCAGGGATATTGGTCTGAAGTTTTCTTTCCTTGATGTGTCTTTGTCTTGTTTTGGTATCAAGGTGATACTAGCTTCATAGAATGAGTTTGGAAGGGTTCCCTCCTTTCCTATTTCATGAAATAATTTGAGTAAGATTGGTTCTAGCTCTTCTTCAAAGGTCTGGTAAAACTCAGCTGAGAATCCATCTGGTCCTGGGCTTTTCTTTGTTGGTAGGCTTTTGATGGCATCTTTGATTTCATTGCTTGCAATCCATCTGTTTAAATTTTGTATGTTCTCCTGATTCAAACCGGGTAGGTCATATGTCTCTAGAAATTTGTTGATGTCTTCAAGATTTTCTACTTTATTGGAGTATAGATTTTCAAAACAGGTTCAGATTAATATTTCAGTAGTGTCCATGATGATATTTCCTTTTTCATCATGAATTTTAATAATTTGAGTTTTTTCTCTCTTTTTCTTCATTTGCTTGGCTAAGAGTTTATCAATTTTATTTATTTTTTCAAAGAACCAACCTTTTGGTTCCTTGATTTTTTTAAATTTTTTGATCCAATTTCATGGATTTTGGTTCTGATTTTAATTATTTCTTGTCTTCTACTGCTTTGGGTATTGATTTGTTATTCTTTTTCTAGGGATTTGAGATGTAATATAATTTATTTGGTGACTTTATATTCGTTTAATGAAGGATCTCGATGTAATAAACTTTCCTCTTAGAATCACGTTTATAGTATCCCAGAGATTTTGATTTGTTTGTCCCTATTTTCATTCACCTCTAAGTTTCTTTTTTTTATTTCAGCCCTGATTTTCTCAGCTATACATTGGTCATTCCATATTATTTAGTCTTCAGATATTAGAGGAACCTCTATTTTTTATTTTATCAATGATTTTCAACTTCATTCCATTTTGATCTATTAGAATGCAAGGTATTATTTCTATTTCTTTTTGTATTTGCTAAGAGTTGCTTTGTGGAATAAGATAAAGTCTATTTTAGAAGATAATCTGTGGAATGCTGAGAAGAAAGTGCCTTCAGTCACTGATGGATGAAATATCCAATATACGCAATTAAGTCTAAATTTTTAATTGTATTTTTCAATTCTACACCATCTTTCTTCCAGCTTTATTTGGACAATCTATCCAGTGATGAGAGAGGCATGTTAAAATCAATCAGTATTATTGTATTGTGGTCTATTGATTCTTTAAATTGAGACGGGTTTGTCTGATGTGTGCAGATGCTCTATTATTTGGAGCATAAATATTTGTGATTGTTATTTCTTGTTGATGTGTAATTACCTTAGGCAATATAAAATGACCTTCTTTGTCCCTTCTGATTAACTTTGGCTTGAAGTCCATTTTATGATATGGGGATAGAAACCTCTGCTTATTTATGAGAGCCATGTGAATATTATGTTTTATCCCCATCCTTTTACCTTTTGGTCTGTGGGTGTCTTTGCCTATGAAGTGAGTCTCTTGGAGGCAGCATATTGTTGGTCTTGTTTTTTTTAATCTGACATTCTTTTAATTGATGTGTTTAGGCCATTTATACTCAATGTTATTGTTGAAAAATGATTTTTATTCCCTGTCATTTTTATATAAAAATGAGACATAAGTCTCATTTTTCATTTGGATTAGTTTCTCATTTGATTGACTCTTTCTCTAGTGTGGTTCCTCCTTTTGCTTGTTTTCAATTTTGTTTTTAATGTCTTCTTCATGAAATATTTTATTGAGTATGTTTTATAGTTTTGAATTCTTCTAATTGTTGTTTATTATTTAGGGAAATTTTATATTTCATCATCAATTCTGAAGTTTCATTTTGCTGGATACAGTATTCTTAGTTGGCATTAATTTTCTTTCAGGGCTTGTATATATTATTCCAAAACCTCCTAGCTTTTAGGGTTTCTAGAGAAATCAGATGAGATCCAGATTTGTTGCCCTTTAAATGTCACCTGTTGTTTTTCTCTGGCACCCATATATCATATATATATGATAAAAGAATACAAAACAAAACTGAAATATACTAATCAAACTTCCCAGCCCTCAAAGACTGAGCCATGAAAAATAACTGCCTCCAAAAAATGCTAAAAATTTGGGCTGGGAAGGCTCAGAGCTATAGCACTTGCCTAGTATGCATGAGGCACTGGGTTCAATCTTCAGCACTACATAAAAATAAAATAAAGATATTGTGTTCACCTATAACTAAAAAATAATATAAAAATGCTAAAAATGAAAAAAACAGTGACAAATATGTACATATGTGTGTCCATGAACCATTCAGCTCACAATTAAAGAGAGAAAAATATATTCTCAATAAAAAGTCAAAGAATTGTTTCCCTTGGCATTCAAAAAATTCTTGGCTTTCCTTCTTAGCAGTGTTAGGTGGGGTGGGATGGAGTGTGATGTCTGCTCCACCTTCAGGGTGGGGTTGCTGGAGTGTGAGAGGAAACCCTATAGGCAGAGCTCCTGGTGGTGGGTTTTAGGGTCAGGTAGGCTCCAGGTTCTTTGTTGAATGGTGACGGGCTGAAGATTTTATTTTGTTTTATTTTTATTTATTTATTTATTTAGAGAGAATTTTAATATTTATTTTTTAGTTTTCGGCAGACACAACATCTTTGTTTGTATGTGGTGCATGAGGCTGGAACCAAGGCTGCACGCATGCCAGGCGAGCGCGCTACCGCTTGAGCCACATCCCCAGCCCACGAAGATTTTAAATCAGTGCGCCTCTAGGGCACAGTAGTTGCCAGTCCACACTGGGAGAATGGTCTCCAGGAATCTCTCCTGGGTTCCACTTACACAATGGAGGAGCCATTCTTTTGTCCCTTCTGTTGCCCACAGACCCCTACATTCCTAGTGTCTCAGGTTCAGTCTCCAAACTCAGTCACTCCCACCCTGACCCTTTTGAATTCCCAGCTGGGTGCATCCCTCCCAGATGATCCTGCAAGCCACAGGCCTCCAGGGGGAGGTGGGTTTCCACCACCCATAGTCCTCTGTGTAAGCCCCTCTCTGTGTCTTATTTTCTCTTGGTCACTCAGGCACACTCTGTGTCATGTGGTATGGGTTTCCCAGGCCTGTATTTCAGGCCCAGCTCAGGTTTGCCAGGAATTGGCTCCCAGGGCTGCTGGCCCCTGTGGCATGCTGCGAAAGGGCTCCTCACTCTGTCCGCCACAGGCCGCCAGGAAACAGGTTGCTTCTTTCCTGCACAAGGATGTTGGGCAGTATATCTTTCAGGTTAGTCTGGCAGAGTCTTTGATCTCTAATCTCTGTACCCAGACATGCCACAGGCCTTCTAAAATGCAGAGTCTTTTAATTCCCTTATCCTTCCACTTTGGTTGTGGGGGAGGGGGACTTCTATGGCTGGTGCTGGTCATGGTGGCAGCACCAGCAGTGGCATGAGGGATTTCCTTCCTATTTTGTTATATTCAGCCTCCTGAGTCCGTGATCTGCCTTGACTGTCCAGTGTCAATTCCCTGTAAAGTGCCCCATCTTTTCACCCACCTCACTGAGAAGCTGCCTATCTGCTTTCTTGGTTTCATACCATGGAGCAGTCAGGAAAGTGACCTCGTGTATTCTGCCATCTTGACTTCAAGTTTCTGTGGGTGGGAAGTGAATATGCAAACTGAAGAGGTAAAGGAAGTTTCAGAAGAGTATAGTGATATCCCTGATAATGGCCAAGGGCTTCAAAGGAAAATGGTATGTTCTAGAAGTGTGTTCAGTGATTTTTTTTCTGTAAGGGACCAGATGCTAATTATTTGTGGACTGTACGTTATTGTTATTAATATCTGCCATATTAATGTAAAATTAGCCATAGACAAAATGTAAAGCAATAGATATCACTGTCTTTCAATAAACTTTACTTATAAACACACAGTTACAAATCACAGTGGCCCAGATTTGGCCCATGGGCCATAGTTTGCCGATCCCTTTTCTAGATCATAATTTTTAGATTCAACTAGATTCAAACTAACACACTGAGACTCAAGTTCTCCCTGGAATAAAGGATTGGTCTTGAATTATAAATTACCTCACAAAAGCACAGAGGTGGACTCAAATCCCGCTGCCCCATCCATACCTCTGTACCTAGAATAATGCAAACATCTAGTGAATGCTAAGTTAGTGTTAGTTACTGGGCCAGCCATAAATGCAATATTGAACAGTCACTGAATCTGCTAAGATCTCTCCACTGAGTTCATAGCAAATCAAATAATTCACAGGGAATCAAATAGTGAAAATCAGAATATCTTTTGATGGTCTTTTATTCCTTTTCATGTTCTAATTTTTTAATTTTTTTTGTGTATCAGAAACTGTTAGATGTGTTTGTATAGGTTCTCAGGGTTCTCTAATAACTCTGCACGAAAGGTACTTTTATTCTCACCTCAGGGATGAAGTTACTGAATTCTATGGGTTAAGAGTATCCCTCCAAAAATGATATTTTAAGCTCATAAAACTTTATACCTCAGAATGTGATCTTATTAGGAAATAGGTTCATTGAAGATGTAATTATTTAAGGTCAGATGAGGTCCTTCTGTAGTAGGGTGTACTCCATTCCAACAAGCCTGGTGTTCTTATAAGAAGAGTGGCATTTGAAAACACCTAGACTTAGGAAGAATGGCATGTCTAGTGAGGACTGGAGTGATATATCTATAAGCCAAGGATCACCTGGGGCTACCAGAAGTTAGGAGAAAGGCATGGAAAGAGGTCCTTCCTAGAGCCTTTGAGTGAGTTGTCCTGACTTCCGGACTCCAGAGTTGTGAAACCATAAATTTTTGTTATTTTAGCCACTAGGTTTTTGATACTTTGTTACAGCAGGCCCTAGGAAACTAACATATTGAGACTCAAGGAATTAGTCACTTGTCTAAGATCACCCAGATAATTTGAGATAGAACAAAAGTATTCAAATCCAGGACTGCCTGGGTCCTGGCTTTGAGCTTTTCTTGATAGTGCTTGGGTGAGTCAATCTTTGATTCTACTTCAGTGTGATGAAATGATGTAAAACCAAACATTGACTCATCGAAGAAAAGTGATTCCACCTCTTCTGTTCTCACTTTGTAATATTTGGAACAACATTGCTTTCTTTCATTTGCAGAACTCTTTACCGATACTGTCTTTAAAGACGTTTCTCATCCTTTCTAATACTGTCTTCAACAGTCACAAGCTATAAGTTCTGCTTTTCAGCCCCTCATGAAGAAGCTTCAACCTAGTCTTTTTTCCGTTTTTTTTTTAAAAAGAAAACAACATTTATCTATATATAGCACACTCCTCTTTTAAAAATCCTCCAATGCACACCTTAATGAAAATCAAATACAACCAATAAATGTTTCTAGGTGATGTTTCCTAGAATCGGGGGAAAAGAACATGAGAAAAAAGTAGTGTTTTGCCCCTTTTAAAATTTATTATTTCCATTTCCCATTCCAATTCAGTGGGGCAAGCAATATTAACCTCATTTGTGGAAGAAAAAATTCAGGCAGAGAAGATTGAGTAATTTGATTGAGGTCCAAGTTTGTATATGGACTTCAAACATTCCCCACCTCAGTTCTGTCTGTCTCCAAAGTCTATAATTTTTTTTGTTTACCTCATTTATATGAATTATCCTTCCATTGCCTTCTTTAAGGCATTATTTTCTAATTAACACTACCTTTTCCTATTTCCTTCTCAAGTAGACACTTGAAATTATTCTTTTCCATATTCATACACATCACTAAATCTTCATGTATTTTGCCAAAAATGTAAGAAGTAAAATTGTGAAGTTTAAAGAAATATTCTCAGACATCCTTTTATCTTTGATCATTTGACAAACCTTAACAAGGCCTGTGTGATACCTTGGAGCCTGACAATCAAACCCATCCTGTCTATGTACAGACATTCTTAGAGACAGAGATGTCTTTTCTCCTGTAGGAGGCCTATCATTTCTTTTCATGTGGACCCTTGATTGCACCCCTGTCAGTCTCTTTGGGTACCTTTCTCTGTCTCAGATCTGTATCTTTCATCACTCCTGCCTTCTCCGCTGCATACTAATATTCCTTCTTTTCAAACCCTCCTTTATCCACTACCCATCAACTCACTACCTTCAACCTTATTTCCATCTTTTTCCTCTTGTCCCTACAGAGAACAGTGTAATTGTCACCATCACTTCTTCAACACATCTGCTGTAGTCAAATTTTGCTCCTACCTTCCCAATGATCACCCAAAAGGGGTTTAATTACCAAAACCAATATGTGCTTTGAAGTTACCATCCTGCTTCATTTGTATGGTGCTTTTGACAGTTTTCATCATCTTCTTCTGCCTAAAACTGACCCCTTGGCTTTTGGAAGATTGTATCCATTTCTGCTTCTTTTCACTTCCATTTTCTTTCTTCCTCTTCTTTCTAATGTGGCTCTGCTCATCTTTCACCTCAAGCTACGCAGAGAAGACTTCCATTCTGTGTGCTTCAACCAGTATCTCTATGTGTGGCCTGTGCACCAGAGCTCTGTGGCTGGTCCTACCCTCTCATGACCTCCTTTTCAGTATTCTCGAAGGACTTACTCTCTCTTAAGTTGGATAATTTTTGAAACTTTTTGAAAATTGACATTCTGTTTGTGGATATTTCTGGGACAGTTTAATAATTCAATACTTCCATGCAATGTGTAATGATCAACATTTCTATATCCTCAAATGTGTCTCATTTCTATGTGCTTGAAAAACTCTAGACTCTTCTAGTTAACCTTGAATATACATCATAAATTGATATAGATAATAACTGTTCTAGACTATAAATCCCCTTCTGTGCTGTACAACACCAGAACTATTTTCTCCCATTTCACTGTATTTTGGTACCTATGGTCTAACTCTTTCTGTCTCCCTTCTCCCCTACCTTTTCTAGTCTCTTGTGACACTGGTTTGCTCTTTTCTTCTATGACATTGACTTTTTCAGCTTCCACAAAAGAGTGAGAACATGCTGTATTTGCGTTTCTATTCCCGAGTTCTCTCTTTTAACCTACTGTCTGGCATGTTCTTCCATGTCCTAACAGGATATCGTTATTTTTATGGCTGGATAATATTTCATTCTATATGTACACCACATTTTCTTAGTCCCTTCATTCATTGATAGTTGAATTCATATCTTGGCTATTTGTAAATAGTACTACAATAAACATGAGAATTCAGGTATCTCTTTGACAAAATGCTTTCATTTTCTTTGCATATCTACCTAGTAGTAGCCTTTCTGGATCATCTGGTATCTCTATTTTTAGTTAGTTTTTTTTTTTTTTTTTGAGAAATCTCCATATGTTTTCCAAAGTGGCTGCACTAATTTACATTCCCACCAACAGAGCATGAGAGTTCCTCTTTCTTCACTCCATCCCTAACATTTGTTATTGATTGATTGATTGATTGTCTTTTTGATAGCCATTCTAACTGGGGTGAGATAATATCTCAGTGTGGTTTTAATTCTTAAGATGAATACTGAAGTGAAAAAAACTAAAACTTTGTCACAAAGAAGACTCACCAAGCAGGGAGTTTCAACATCATATACAGAGATACAGAAGTATGAAAGACCAACAGAGGTTGATAGGGCAGTCTTCAGTTCAGAGTTGCCACAGGGTGAAGTATCATTGTTGGTGGGCGTGGGGAATGCAAAGAGAGAGAGAGGAGGGGAGGCTGGGTGGAAAGACAAATGAAATGAAGGGTCTCTCGTGTCATTCAGATGGTTTCAGAATTTCCCTTGCTTATGTTGGCCAATTTTGGGATTCAAAGCAGAAGAGAGCCATAATCAGCTCTGAATTCTAGAGAACTTATTAACTTAAGATGGTGAAAGAAGGATGAGACCTTAGAGAAGGGGCCATTGAAGAAGTTGTGGCAATATTCCAGGTCAGAAATAATGGTGGAGGGCAATGGAAATGATTGGGAGAGTAGGGACAATGGACTTTCCTAAAGGGAATCAAGTGAATTGGTGACTAAACAAATAAATGGCTGAGCAGGTGACACTAGGATGACGAGGTTCCTGGTTTGTGTGACTGGATAAGTGAAAAACTATTCATCATGATGGATTATAGAAATGCAGATTTGTTACAAAACATTCATACACTTACTCATTCATTATTCTTTGGATATTTTAACATTTACTTTTATTAACATATTAATTGTACATGTTGATGGGATCCACTGTGATACTACTAAATATGCGTCAGCATGCATGATCATATTCTACCATCCTTCTTCTACCGCCCTCTCCCTTTCCCCCAGAAGTTTTCCCAGGTCCTAGTAATCACTATTAGACTTTCAGATTAACTTTTAAAAAAATTTCTACATATGAGAAAGAATGCATGATTCTTGTCTTTTATGCCTGACTTATTTTACTTAACATGATGTCTTCTACTTTTACCCATTTTTCTATAAATGACAGCATTTCATTCTTCTTTATGGCTGAATATTACATATAGTGTGTGTGTATATATAAATTATGTACTTTGAATATAACTTTGAATATGTATAAAATCATATAATTATACATCATATTTTATAGTCACATATATCAAATATATATATATATAATTTTTTCCTTTATCCATCTCTTGATGGGGAGCTAGATAGATTCCACATCTTAGCTATTGTGAATAGCACCACAAGAAAAGTGGGCATGCAGTTTTCATTTCTGTATGATGATTTCAAATTCTTTTTTGATATATACCCAGAAGTGGTATAATTGAAACATATGGTAGTTCTATTTTTAGGTTTTTGAGGAAACTCTATACTGTTTTCCATAATGACTATAACAATTTACATTCTACCAAAAGTGTTTAAGAGCTGCTTTCTCCACATCCTCACGAGCATTTGATTTTTGTTTTGTTTTGTTTTGGATAATGGTCATTCTGATGTGGGTGAGATAGTATCTCATTGTAGTTTTGACTTGCATTTCCCTGATGTGAAGGATATTGAGTATCTTTGCATATATTTATTGGCCGTTTGTATTTCTTCTTTTGAAAAGTGTCTATTCAGATCATTAACTAATTTTTAATTGGTTTACTTAGGGGTTTTTTTGTTAAATTTTTTTTAATTCTTTATATATTCTGGATATTAACCCTCTGGTTAAATGAAGAGTTGGCAAATTTTTATTTTCCATTCTGTATGTCATCTTTTCACTTTATTGGTTGTCTTGTTCCTTTGCTGTGCAGAAGCTTTTGAGTTTGATGTAATCTCATTTGCCAATT
This sequence comes from Marmota monax, assembly GCF_021218885.2. Taxonomy (NCBI): domain Eukaryota; kingdom Metazoa; phylum Chordata; class Mammalia; order Rodentia; family Sciuridae; genus Marmota; species Marmota monax. The sequence continues at coordinate 1,023,143 of NW_026694493.1, read as the reverse complement.
TTTGCTTTTGTTTTCTGTTTTGGGGGGTCCTATCCAGAAAATCATTGCCTATATCTATGTCTTAAAGTGTTTTCCCTATGTTTTCCTCTAATAGTTTCAGAGTTTCAGGTCTTACATTAAGGTCTTTGTCTCATTTTGAGTCAATTTTGCATAGGATGAGAGAAAGGGGTCAAGTTTCAGTCTTTTGCATGTGGATGTTCAGTTTTCCCAGCAGCATTTGCTGAAGAGGCAGACCTTTCCCATATGTATGTTTTGGGCCCTGAGTTAAGAATCAGTTAACTATAGATGGCGAGGTTTGTTTTTGAGATCTCTGCTCTGTTCCATTGGTCTATGTGTCCGCTTTTATACCAATATATTAATTTTAACTTCAGGGTTCCTGAAATTTCAGAACTCTTGAATCAGTTCTATAATATTGCCTTCATGAAGTTTCTGAAGTGTTCAAACAAAGGGAACAAAGTAATATAAAAGGGCTTTATTATTAATTGGACTAGGTTTGATGTTTTGTCTTTCTAGAAACATCCCTTCTGTTAACTCCCACTACTTCTTCTTGGGAACTGTTTGCCTCCCTGACTCTGCCATAGGTAGGCAAATTATATAAATTAGTTCATTCAGGGCCCCTTTGGGAATTTTCAAATAGAAATTAAGAAAAGGGACTGGCTCTTTTTCTTGATTCAAAACTGAAAGATGCTGATGCCCTTGACTCCAAACCTTGTGGATTGTGCTTGTCCAAGAGAAATAGGGTGAGGAAGGCAGAGGCAAAAGAGTCTGGAAAGAAAGTTAATCCAGTTCTAGTCAACCCCAAGAGTAGCTACCTTCCTGCCCTTTTCATAGTTTTATTATATAAGTCAGTAAGTTCCCCTCCTTCACCACCCCACTAAGGTATTTTTCCCCTCAGTTGTCTCACTAGTGCCTGATAATTCTGATTAAATCTATCTCTAATGCAGTGCCTTGGTTAGCATCTAACCTTAAGGTCAATGCCTACATGTTCTTCCCTGAACTTCTAGATGTGGGGTGCTTGGTGTTGGCATTGGAGAACAAGCCATGGAGTCTTCATTGTTTGAGGAAGACAGCACAGTGCAAGATGGCAGGGCATGTTTTGAAGAGGGAAGTTCTAAATCAACTTACACCTTAGGTGAGAAGAGGGAGTGAGGGAGAGAGAGAACAAAATGGCCAGCTAGCTGTGAGGAGGCAGATCCTTAGCTGTTAAGAGACAGTAGCTAGGAAGAAAAAGAATGTGAGAAGTAGAAGAAACAGCCATCAGGCAATGTGGTCCATTCAATCACCTGGAACCCAAGAGAAGCAGCCATTCCTTTTCCCTTGGGAAAGGGAGAAAGGTGAACATAATGGAAAATAGAGAATGGAACAAAAATTCCCTTCCTCCTATTCACAGGTAGTCAGTAAGCTCTACTGAGAGAATGAACTTTTAATTTTATCTCACTAATTTTAAATTTAAAATAATATTAGTATTAAATATTTCTCCATTAAACATAGCTCCATTATCTTGGTAGGATGGTATTTCACTTTAACCATTGCATGGTCTCAGCTATTATTGTACAATAGTGTGTCAGGCATTTGCATCATTTCTAGCATTACACATCAACATATCACTGAGTGAGTTGGTGTCAACTTGTTAATTCAGTTAAACGGTTGCTTTTTAAAAACACTGTAATACATTTATTTGAATATATTATGCAGAAAGCATTAGTTTATGTGGTATCCATGTAAACTGTAATTGGTAGTTAAATTGAAATACATATTATTATAATGTAATTAAATTATTTTTAGGCCAACAAAAAAGTATCACAGATAAATTTTTAAATTTAAAATAAAGACATGACATTGACGCAGAATCAAATGAAAATGTAGAACGGTAAAGGAAAAAGAGACCAGAAGAAGCCATGTTGCAAATTTTACAATGAATTGCAATTTAATGAACAACAATAACAAAATATTATCTGTTATGTAAAAACAATTTAAGAAAATGGATATTTTTCAGCAAATCCACTGTAAATTTGGCCAATAATAAAAAGAAGAAGCAATTAAATTAACTGTCTGAAATCAGAATTAAATGACCCCCCCTAATTTTTATAATGATTTTTAACAGGATCTGAGATTGTAACATTAGCCAGTTATAAAATAATGTGGGTTCTTCACATGTACACACACTCTCTCTTTTAGATGGAGAGATGGAATAAGAAATTATTCATTATGCAAATGATTTTAGAAAAATCTGAGGAAAAGACAAAAAAAATTTTTACAAAAAGCAAAACATCTCAACTTAAACCACCAAACACTTTTCCCATAGAATATTGAACCCAACATCATCAAAGATCAATTGTTTCAAAATTTGAAAAATCGCTAAATAAAAGCAATTACTTGCTTTTTTTTTTCTTGCTATGTTACGTATTTTAAAATATTTGTGCTTCGTTTTCAGAAGCAGACTGTCAGAAAAGTGTTTAGAAAACAGTTAAATTTTTTCAGTATGTATGTGCAAATGCACATGAATCATTGCTGGTTTATAACACTGTTGAAAGAAATAGGAAACAATAAATTTGGTGATCTTATATTCCTTGCCAGTACATGTTGGTTGAATAATAAAAGAGTTCTACAAAGATTTATGATACTATTAATGCCAATACTTTTAAACAAAAGGAATGCTTGCCAAATACTCATCAGAGAAAAATGACAGGGCTTCATTTACAATTTCTGCTTGATATCATACTTCTCATATGAACAACTAAATTTGAAACTCTAAAGAAAGGAAAAACTTGCATAAGACCCAGCTACTCAGGTATTTCTGTAGAAACTGAACCTTTTCATAATAAAAATCAATAACAAATTTCACACTTTCCCAAATTCAAATCAAATGTGTAAGATTTTGTGTGATCGGCAGTGTTATATAAGTCAGTTGCAGTGTTATATAAATTAGTTGCAAATGCTACAAGAAAAATTTGAAAACAGTTTGTTAATATTTATAAATTTTGACATGCTACTTATATAATTCCCTTTGAATTGGATGATAATATGCAAGTTAGTGAGTTTACTAAAGTTGACAAAGAGTTTTGAACATGAAATTCATTTACTTCAAAGTCAAAGAAATTTTTCTAAAAGCATTAAACAGTTTTGTTTACGTGCATGAAAATTTGAAAGGGATGTGATATTTTGATAATTGTTTCAGTTATTTTTAAGTATGCCTGGGACAATTTCAGTATAGAAATCTATTTTTTCAACTGTAAATTTTCAACTGAAATCTAAGTAATAATTAAGTATTTCTAATGAAAACTGATTATCTGCATTGTAATCTGTTGTAAGTATATAATACATCCAGGCTTCAAAGACAGTATGACAAAAAGAATGGAAAAGGTTGAAATAATTTTTGTATTGATCACATAGTAATATTGTAATATGCTGGCTAAATAAAATATTGTTAGAAATCAATTTATACCTGTTTATTTTTACTTTTAAAATGTGACTACTAGAACATTTAAAATTTTTTTTGTGGATTGCATGAAATTTCAGTTCTACCACACTGGTTTGGAATGTAAGGCACAGAAAGAGTCTCACTCCCGGACACCCTGCTGTTTTAAGGATGGAGTCTACATCTTGCTTTCCCCTCAGTATTTACTTAGCCCGGTAGTTTTTATCTAGTAGGTAATCAAAATGTTTGCTAAATTAATTTTATTTGGAATGAGGCATTAGTTTCTGTCATAAGAAATGACTCTCATCTTTCAGGTTGTAGAATATTACCACCAATTCAAAATTTGTTCAACCACGGGGATATAAAATACTTCACATTTCTCTATCATCCCTTAGGTGCCAATTTTTTGAGCATCTTTATTTCCTTCTGAGTTTGCCATGGTGCCGAACACTTGAGGGCACTGAATAATTGAGTTCTTTCTATACTGATTACTTCTGTCAGCACCAAGATAGAAATGCAAAGCTAAAATATCAAGAAGAATCCTGCAGGGAAAGCGAGGAGGAACTGCAGGCAGAGAGGAGATAGCTTTAAAGCAGAAGTGGGTGAAAATCTAGTCCATGAAGCAGGAAATGGAATTGAGAGCCCAGCCATAAACATGAGGTACTCAAAGGAGAGCGACTTCCAAGATAGCAAGGCCAATACAAATAAATGCAAAGGTTTAAATCACGAGCAAGAGGTCAGGATTTGGAAGCTAAGATGTAGAATGTTGGAGATCAAATTAATGTACTTGTGATCTACATACTTTTGAAGATCTAGGCCGGGAAGACCACCAGGAATGCTTCCCCACCCACCTTGAATGAATCTGGTATATAACCCTATTCCTGTTCTGTGAAGGCCTTCTGCTTCTGCTTACTGGAAGTGGGGACACCAGAGCTGCCACACATCTTATGTGATCTTCCATTGCAGCACTCAAGCAAGCACAGAGAACAAAGGAGAGTTACCAGGAGGAGGTTCCTCCCCTGAATCCACTGATTCTGCCTCATTGATGGAAAGTACAGAACTACTAAACATGCATGAGGTACTGGGTTTGATCCCCAGCACCACATAAAAATAAACAAATAATATAAAGATATATTTAAAAAAAAGAAAAGAAAATACAGAAGTAGGATGGTTCTTGCAGCTCTTTCAAAAAGTTAGGAATGTGTGAAGCATGCTCAGCTGCCATGTGGGACAGTGAATTCCAATATATAGAAAGCTATGACAACCAAAATAAACACAGGGCCATCAGGCATGGACAATGCACAACTGTAACCACCTATTTGTCTGTCCTAGGGTGATGTCATCCTTTCTTTAGAAGGCTAAAGGAAGAGCAGGAAGAAAGGCATGTACCAGGTGTTTTACCCATGCCATCTAATTGAATCTTCTCAACAACCTATAAATTAGGTATCAACACCTTCAGTTTACAGAGAGGAAGCTAAGCTTGGAAAGCAAGAGGTATAGCTAATAAACTGCAGACCTGGGGATCTACACCAGTGTCTTCCTCCAGGGTGCATCCCCTCTGCTCTTCTAAATCAGCATGGGATCTAAGAAGGGAGGTTTTGGAGGGGTGACCTCCCTGAGCTGATATTTTAGCTTTTTCCATATTAGTGTTCACTACATTTCTCAAGGTCCCCTTGGAAATTACTTCATCAGTGAGCATCTGTTGGAAAACAAATGGTTGACATATAGAAAGTGTTCATATTGTAACGTATAGAAAAAAAAAGCTTTCTCTCCACTAATCAGAAAGATGCACATTGAAATGATGAATCAACGATGAATTTTAAAATACTCTTTCCTGGCCCTTCAAATCACCTGTGCACTTGCCCTATGTATGCTTACTTCAGTTTATAAGGGTGAACCACTGATTCCAGCCTGCATTCAATTATAAGAATTCACAGCCCCTTTTCCCCGCTGACGTCTGGTACTCTAATTCAAGTCCACTTCCCTGCTGAGTGATCTTAACCTCAATTTTGTCTCTGAAGCCCTGGCAGTATATATGCTACTTGGCAATTTGGTCTAAGTTTGATTTTTTTTGAACTTCTACTCCATCTCTTTGGCTCCCAACTTTCTCCTTTGCCTCCCATGAAAATTTCCCACCATAGGCTCAGTCCTGAGGAGTCCAATACAGCCATAGCCATTCAGTAGACTATACCCTGTCAGTCAGGGGCTGAGGTGAGAAGGCTGATAAATCTAAAATCCATAGCTGTCTCTGTCAGCTCCTGGCAAAATGAATTTAGCTATGCTCCACTTTCAGTTTATAAGAAATGGGATACTACAGGTGTATAAATCAGGGTTTCAGCAGGTGTGAGACCCAGGAAGAGCTGATTTTTTTTTTTTTTAGCCTAAGCCCAGTTGTAGGAGTTCTTACAATCTTTTTATGCTATCAGGCATTCAATTGATCGGATGAGACCCATTTCTGATGCAATCTGCTTTACTCAATCTACCATTCAAATGTGAATCTCAACTAGAAATAACCTCAGAGATATAGGATAATGTTTGGACAAAGTGTCTGGGTACCCCATGGTCCAGCCGAATTGACACATAAAATTAACCCTTACAACCTTGCTCCAGAAGCAGCCACCCATGCTATTAGCTCAATTATCAGAGGTGGATTAATGCTATAAGCATTATGAATCTTTACTTGGCCTACCATTTTCTCTCTCTAGTATACCATATGCCACTCCCCCAGGAAACGTTTTTGGTCTGTGCAAATGGAAGAACTGCTTCACAGACCAAAAATCTGACAGAGCTACAGATTTACTGCCTACAGCCTTTTCTCCATTAAAACCTCATCTACCTTCTAAACCTGTGGCAGCTGCCCCTTCACAACAGAACCCCATGAACTTCCAGGAGGTTTGCTGGGCCCTTAACTTTCCCCCAGGGATATAAAAGTATCTTCATGATAATGAGCGTGACCACAGAAAAGGGACTTAGGATCCCTTAGTTGTCCCTTAGTTTTTCATCAGTCAAATGAGAATAGTAACATTACTTGCTTGCCAGGGTTGTGAGAATTTGTCTAGAGCTTGGATAAGCCTGGCACGTCATAAGCACTCAGGCTGAATTCGCTGTTCTCCTCCTGTAGGGATAAGGAGTACCGGCCCTTGGCCTGTTAACTTTCTCAAGGGAAGGAAGGTGGACAGTCAATGCACTATGGGAATTCCCCATGGGAACCAATGCCAAATAGAATGAAACTGGGCCGTGGTAGCTTTACTTCAAGTACAGCATCAGAATGCAGCTTCTTCCAATGAGTCATGAAGCAGTATGTGTGAATGTTCTCCTGGTGGCTTTCTTTATTGTCTTTATAAAGAAAGACACTGATGTTTGGCGAACTCATATGTGAGTGAGCCCAAAGTGGATTCCTCCCCAAAGAAGGAAACTAGGTATCTGTCTCGGGATCAGTAGAGGATGCTGCATGCTTCTAGGGAGGTGAGGTTGGTATGTTATGGTTGTAAAATCTGCTGGGTGGCCGGGGACAGCATTTTGGTGTTGAGAAGGATCTCCTAAACAGGTTTTAGACAAAACTCTGCCCCAAAGTTGCCTTAGAAAAAACACAAGTGTTTCTATGCCTCTATTTTATAATTTGAAAATTAGACATTAAATAGCTGAATTCCAAAGCCCCTTCCAGGTCCAGTATCAATCTGAGAATTGAGTAATTTGTGAATCATCAAGATTTAGAAAAAACATAAAGAGATAGGTTTCTCCCTCATGTGGTACCCACCTACATAATTCCTGAACAATATTATTAAATAGAAAATAATGTAACAGACAGATAGACCAGAGGGCTATTTTAAGGGCCTGTTAGCATAACTCCATGAGACTTTTTGGTAAGTGACCTTATTGTAGTTCTGAAAGTTCCCACTTCAAGCTGTGTTAGTCTCAGAGAGAGGGGGTGGCTGGAGGAGAAAAATGAATAGTGTGTCCAGGTCTCGGAACACTGTATCCATCTCTGAAATCACATTGTGCGCTGTCTGGCTGGAGATTGATGAGATGCACTTGACTGGGTCGAGGACATTCTCAGCACCCACCCTGATTAGCTCAGGGGATAACTGCTGGAGGGGGTTCCTCAAACTTCTCATGTGACCCTCCCTCACCAAGACTTGGCAGAATCTGTACTTCCCCCCATGAGATCTTCTTTTCCTATTTGTATCCCTTTAATTTCGTTCTGTTGCGTAACTGCTCTGGCTAGAGTTTCCAGGACTATGTTGAATAAAAGTGGTAAAACAGGCCAATCTCTGTTCTGTTCCAGTTTTTAAAGGGAATGCTTTCATTTTTTATCTATTAAGAGTGATGTTGGCCATAGGTTGAACATATATTACTTGTACAATGTTGAGATATATTCCCAGTATCCCTAGTTTTCCCAGTATTATGAACATAAATGGATGCTGTAAAAAAGCTTTTTCTGCATTTATTGAGATAATAATGTGATTCTTGTCTTTAAGTCTTCTGATGTGGTCAATTACATTTATTGATTTCCATATGTTGAGCTAACTAACCTTGCATCCCTGGAATGAAACCCACTTGGTTATAGGACAGTATCTTTTTAATGTGTTATGTGTGTGTGTGTGTGTGTGTGTGTGTTGTATACAATTGGCAAGTATTCTATTAAGAATTTTTGCATGTTAAGTTCATCAGGGATAGTTGTCTGGAGTTTTCTTTCCTTGATGTGTCTTTGTCTGATTTTGGTATCAGGGTGACACTAACTTCACAGAATGAGTTTGGAAGAGCTCCCTCCTTTTCTATTTCATGGAATAGTTTGAGAATTGTTGGTGCTAGTTCTTCTTTGAAGGTCTAGTAGAAATGGGTTAGAATCCTCCTGGGCTTTTGTTGTTGTTGGTAGGCTTTTGAAAGCATCTTCAGTTTCATTGCTTGAAATTTATCCATTTAAATTTTATATGTCCTCCTGATTCAATTTGGGTAAGTCATATGTCTCTAGAAATTTGTTGATGTCTTCAAGATTTTCTACTTTATTGGAGTTTAAATTTTCAATATAGTTCCTGATTATTATCTGCACTTCAGTAGTGTACATAGTAATATTTACTTTTTCATCACAAATTTTAGAAATTTGAGTTTATCCCCTCTTTCTCTTGGTTAGCTTGGCTAAGGTTTTATTAATTTTATTTATTTTTTCAAAGAACCAAGTTTTTGTTTCATTGATTTTTTGAATTTGTTTCAATTTCATTGATTTTGGCTCTGATTTTAATTATTTCCTGTCTTCTACTTTTTTTTCTTCTTTGTCTAGGGCTGTGAAATGTAATGTTAGGTCATTTATTTGGTGACTTTCTATTCTTTTAATGAATAAACTCAGTGCTATGAGCTTTCCTCTTAGAACCGCCTTCATAGTGTCCTAGAGATTTTGATATGTTATGTCACTATTTTCACTTACCTCTAAATATTTTTTCACCCCTGATTTCTTCTGCTATCCATTGATCATTCAGTAGCACATTATTTAGTCGATACGGTCTATTTTGTAAAATGACCTGTGTGCTGCTAAGAAGAAAGTGTATTCAGTCATGGATGTAGCATGAAATAATTGAGAAGGAGGATGAGATAGAGTAGTAATAAAGAGTTAAAGGAAGGGTGAAAGAACAATAGAATTTGACTGTTAGCTAAAGAAAAGAGAGGAAGAGAATCAAGGGAAATAAGAGAAAAACCATATATATATATATATATATATATATATATATATATATATATAACCAAAGTATATTAATCAAAAACCCCAGTCCTCAAAAGACAGAGCCAAGAAAATAACCATTTCAGAAAATGCCAGAAATGAGCAAAGTGAGATGAATATGTAAATGTTCAAATGTCTATGGATCATTCAGCACACAAAAATTAAATAAAAAAAAAGGAAAAAGGTACTTGATGGGAGATTAAGGAACTGTTTCCATTCTAATGGTCAAAAATCTGTCAATAATATTATATGTCGGTTGTCAGTTCCCAACTGTCTTTCTGTTTTTTTCTTGAGGTTTGTATTGTCTGCAAGAGTAGTAGTCGGGTTGGGCATGGTGGCACATGCTTATAATCCCAGGGGCTCTGGAGGTGAAAGCAGGAGGATCACTAGTTCAAAGCTAGCCTCAGCAACTAAGGGGGGGGTGGCTAAGCAACTCAGTGAGACTCTGTCTCTAAATAAAGTACAAAAATTTCTGGGGATGTGGTTCAGTGTTTAAGGACCCCAGTACAAAAAAAAAAAAAAAAAAAAAAAGGAGAGAGAGGGAGAGACTAGAATTTGTGAAGTCAGAATTAGACAGGCAGTCAGTATAGATAGGTAAATCGAGTCAGGTCCCATCAAGGAGGCCAGTTTTGGATGAGTTCAGCAAGTTGGAGACTGTCCCTTGAGAGATAGAAATGTTAATTCCTTCATAACCTTTCCTCCACCCTTATCAAGAACCTGCCCCTGCTCCAACCTGTTGCTAAGGTAACCAGTACCAGGAATTGCCCCTCCCTACAGAGAACTATAAAGTTATTAATTGATGTGTCCTGGGCAGCACCATCCTGCCCTTCCCCCTTCAGCCCACCGGTTTCTCACCTTTTGGTCATCCCACCAGAGCATTCCTGGGCCTAGTCACTCAAGAAGGAGAAAAGAGCAGAAGAACAAAGGAAGCCTAGGACATATAAAAAGGGCAGAATTCCTCCCTTCTTGGGATACCAGGATACCAGCTATGGCCCCCTTCTCCCTCCTGGAAGAAGTCTGTTACCCCTTTTTGAATAAACTGTATTTTATATGCTTGCCTTGGCGTGCTTCTCTAATGTTATACTTCAACTTGTGGGGAAGCAGGATAACCTTCAGTATCACTTGGAGGCTGTCAATCTGTCAATTCCTTCTTTTTGTGGAGCTAGTCAGGCTGCTATTCTCAATTTTCCTTCGTGGCAGTCCAAGTGTGGCAGGTTAAAGGGTATTGTCTATTCCATTCACAGTGAGGGTTTGCTACAAAGTTGTGTGAAAGGGGTTCCTACGGGTGAAACTCCTGAAGGCAGGTTTTGGGTCTAGCTAGTCCCCTGGTGCTTTGTTGATGACATTTGGTCTGAAGCTTTTCAATCAGCACAGCTCCAGAGCCCAGATGCTTCTGATCCGTGCTGGGAACCTGTGCCGCTGTACTCTCCCCTGGGTTCCACTGGAGCAGTGGCTGAATCAGTCCTCCTCCCTCCCCTGGTTCCCATGTCCCAGGCCCCTGGACTCAGTCCCAAAGTGCGGTTTTGGGACACTCAAAGTGCCTGCGCGCACCCCAGTTGGTCCCAGGAACTGTAGGACTCATCTTTGGAAAGGCACCTAAGATCTCTCAGGTCTGAGTGTCCCAAATTCCCCTGGCTACAACACTCTCCAAGCCTGAATTCCATCTGGTTTGCTACTCACACTCTGGGTCACGGGGCGGGCCTCTGCCAAGTCAGGCATGCAGACCCTGCTGGAATCGCGCACGTCTGGGGGCCTGGGTTTGGACGGTCACCCGCCGGCCACCATAGTGCAGCAGGAAAAGATGGCAGCTGCCCTGGCTCTCTGCGGGCTTCGGGAGAAGGCAGCGTCTTTCCCACAAGAAAATAAAATGTAGCTCACCCACTGGGTCAGTTCACGAACCTTGATCACTGCTATCTACATTTCAAGACATACTAAGGTGCTATCTGAAATGCAGGTTTTCTCCTCCCCCTCTCCAATCGGCCTGGGGTGGATTGGCATCCATGGATGCCGGTGGATTTTTTCTTTCTTTCTTTAATTTTTTTTTTCTATCCAACTTTCTGAGTCCCTAGGCTATTCTGACATTCTAATATTAAACTCCAGTAGGATTTCTTTCTTCACCCACCTCAAAAAGAAGCTCTTTCCAGGCCTCGCGCTGGAGCCGGGCTCGGAAAGTAGCCTCTGCTCCACCATCTTTGACCCTCCATATCGAGGTGGTTGAAACTCTTGAATCTTGGGTGGATTTGTTTTTCATGACTTAAAAAGACTTTTACTATTATTTATTCAAGTATGTTTTTCTGCCCCAGGCTATCTCTTTTCTCTTTCCTGTTTTTTTTTTCCTTCCACCTCTTCAACTATATGTATAGATTGCTTTATATTGTCCCACGTCTCTCTGAGGTTCTGTTTATTTTCTTGTTTTTTTCTTCTCTGTAATTCAGTTTGGGTAGTTTCTGTTCACTTGTTTCAATAACTGATTCTTGCATTCACAGCATCCAATCTATTATTAAGCCTTTCAAGTACATTTTTTTCCATTCAGATGTTATACTTTCAACTCGAATTTCCATTTGATTTTTCTCAATTTATATTTCCTAGTTCTTGTTAGACCAGGATGCAAGAAAAGACCACTGACTCCAATTAAAATCAAATTAAAGCAAGCTTATTATTTCTACTGGCCGGGCTGCCTCTTCCTCCCAAAACCGCAGGAACAAGACAGCAACCCCAGCTTTCCTGCAGCCCAGCTTTATAGCCCAGAAAGTTACAAAAGGGGGGTAACAGATAACAGAACTCTGACAAGCATCGCACTAATGGTAGTTTACATTTTTTGCTGGCCCCAACATCAGAATTTATGAGGACCATTAGAGCCTCAGAGAGGGTCGTTGTCTGGCCAGGGAAGGCCAATATTTATGAGGTGTCACTAAAGTTTCAGAGAGGGCTGCTATCTGGTCAGAGAGCCAGGCATGGGTGAGTTCAAGGCACCGGCAGGCATTCCAAGCAGGTTCAGAATTTGCAGTAATTTATAGTAAAGCCAAAATTATCTTTTCATGGCTTTGTGGCAAGATGGCTCCCAATTTTAAGAAAAGATCAGGTTGGGTCTATCACTTCTCTGCTGAGATTTCCCCACCTGTGCACTCACTGTGTATATAATTTTCTTGAAATCTTTGAGTGTATTTATAATATTTTCTTTAAAAATCCTTTTCTGCTAACTGGAACATCTGTGTAAGCTTGCATCTATTTTTGGTGTGTGTGTTTGTGTGTATGAGAGAGATTAATACTTTCATTTTTGCTCTTCTTTTTTTTAAAAATGTGAATGGTGTTTATATCTAGTGATACATTTAAGTTGTACACTAGATGTACGAAATTTTATTTTGAAGAAAGACTGATTATGCTATCTCTTTCTAGAGGTGTTAAATTCTGTACCAGTAAGAAGAATTACTAGTGTGTTGCCTTGTGGAGACTTGGTTTGGGGTTATGTAAGAGCACGTCTAGAGCAGTTCCCACTGTAGGCAACAGTCTTCAGTCCTAAAGTGCGGCCTCTCTGGTGTTCAGTTGAATATTTTAGGTGTTCAGCAAAATATTTTCTCTTTATCTAGTGTTAATTCCAACATCTTCTGCTGTCATGCAAGCTCTTGCATTCCCATTCAGCTTGGAGTCCCCTAGGAGGCAGCTATTCTGTGCCATGCCCTGATGCAGCCTTGTCCCATGTATGTGCAACTCAGTTTTCATGCCCTGAAACAAGGAGATCTCTGCAAGTATGTTGGTGTCTCCTGTCTGCACAGCTTCTTCTGCATCAGTACCACAAATTCCAACCAACCCATCATCCTCAGTCTTTGGTCTTTGTTTTCTGTATCCTTCTTGACCACTCTCTTTTGTGCATGTGACCCCCTTTTCTGTGCTGCCCCAGGAAGAGTTTAGGATGAATACTGAGCTCACTTCATGTGTTTTCTGCTTCTCAGGAATTACTACTTTGCTGCCTCCTAACTAATATCTTTAAGTGGTTGTTTCATGTATGTATATTTTTAGAGTCACTCAAGGGAGCTTAACTCCAAAGCTCATCATATGTGATGACCAGATTCATGATATTATGAGGTACTCCAGATTTAACTAATTTCTGACTTTTTTGTCTATTAAAAGAGTTTGGATTTGATATTAGGCCCTGATCTGATACAACACCAGATAGAAACTCAGAAAAATATTACTTTTTCCCTCTCTGATTATTACTATTAACCTTTTGTTTACATAGAAATACCTAAAGTGGTGTGGTTTGTTATCTAATTGTGATGTTCCTTGTAGTGATTCTCAATGATGTCACCAAAGATTTTTCTTTGTTATTGTTTTGCTTTGCCTTATTCCTGGAAATTATATGGGGTGTTATTGAAATAAGTGAACCATAGCACAAGACTTAAAAAACTTTTGAATAGTGTTTGAGAAAAAATTGACTTGCAGTATCATTTAAAAAAATTTTGTCTCTAAACTTTTCACCTACTAGCACCTGGATTCCTTTATATAAATTTCCAATGCTCACTATATATAATTTTCAAAAAAGAAAGCTTTCTTTTTTGGAGTCAAATTAAATGTCCCAGGAGCCCTCATAGGTTGAAAATTCTGAGACCCAGCTGCTCAAGTCACATTTCAAGGGACTATTAAAACAATGGCAAGTGAAATTCTACACCTACCTAATATAAAAGGATCTATAAGAAAGATGAGATTTAAATTGCTGAGAGGCAACACAGGAGTCATGGGTTGAAACCATTAAAACTATACAGTTTTAACCCAATAGCAAAGTGGGTAAGAAACTTGAAAGGCATTCCACAGAAAAGGATACTAAATGTCCACTGAACTCACAAAAAGGGGCTCAAAGTCATTTGTCATTCAAAATGAAATTAAAAGCCACAACAAAATACCACTATCCATCTACTAAAAAAACTATAATGAAAAAGACACACACTAGTGAGTGTTAGTGAGGACATGGAGCACTTGAAATCCTTTACTCTGTTTAGGGGAGTTGTGAACAGGTTTAGCCACTTTGGAAAACCAACAGCATTCACTAAAATTAGACTAGGCATTCTCTAGGCCTAGCGGTCCTGCTCCTATGTGTAGTTAACAGAAATGTGTACACACATATATAGAAAGAACATGAAAATGTTTCTATGACATTGTTCAATATAGCCCCCAAATGAAAACAACTTAAATATACATCAAATTAGATGAATAAACAAACAAATGGAATATTCAAATATTCCAACTGAATGTTATACAGCAATGACAAAGAACAGTATGAATAAATGTCACAAATATGGTGTCAATCCCAAAGAAGCCATACCACAAGAGAACATATACTGTATGAGTCCACTTACGTACATTTTAATGCAAAAGCTGGTGTATGAATATTATATATCAATATAGCAGTGACCTTTGGAGAAGGAGATAAAGATTAGGAAGAGGTTTCAGGGAGACTTCTTGCCCAAGAATAATAAAGAGTTTATAATACTCTATTTTTATCTAGAAGGTAGTTAGATGGGTGTCTGCACTTTGTGAGAATCCAAAGCTATGCACTTAAAATGGATAGTTTAATAACATTAAGGAACATTTTTAAATTGGAGTTTCATTTACAACAAATGATAAGGTACATAAAATGAATATAATGCTTACAATTACAATTATTGTGCAAAATTTAGAGAAACCAATGGAAGTAGGAGAGTATTAGAAAAATGTAAAAGTGAGGTAGTGCAGGTCACGGTGGGTGACTAGTGAGAGATGGAATGCCACAGGAAGAGTGGCTGTGAAGGGAACTGGGGACCATAGGTGGAAGGTGTTGAATACTAGGCAGGGTTCATTTTAATCTTAAAAGTCCTTGAGGGCAAATAAGAGTTTTGCATGGGGTAGTAACATTCCCTTCCGCAATTCTTTCTGTTTCTAATTGGTTGAGCTAGATATGATATTTTATCCTCCACAATAATCCAAAGGGGGTTGGGTTGTCATTATTTCACAAACGAGGAAATTGATACTAGAAAAGCAAAGTCACTTATCCAAGGATAAACATCAGTGGGTTTCTAGTAACAGTGGGACAGTTTTTCTTCCTTCTGAAAGTGACCTCAAAAACAAAGCATTGAAGAATTTAGCAGATGACTTATTCATTGGGGATTGGAGGCAATAGGTAGAGAATACAGAGAGAAGCTCTGCAGCATTCTGGGGCAGCCAGCATCCAGGGCAAGTGACTGGCATGGTTTCCATGGCAATGGATCCCGACCCCCACCACAAGACATCCTTCTCTTCTGGGCCAGAGAAACTAATTTGATGATCTTGCCCAAGTTGTGGAGTCAGAGCCACTCAATCCCGTGTCAGCTCAGGGCACTGTCTCTAGAAAAATACCTTTTTTTATTTTAGCCAATCATAATTAATGACTCTTTCTTCTTGTCTCAGAAATATTCTCCTGCTCAGTGATGCACTGAGTGAATAAGTATTTTTTGAAATTTTCCGTCTCCATCATAGCCCTCAGATTTGGCTGTGTGAAAGAGTTGAGAAAGTGGAAAATTTCTTTTACCCATTCTGAGATATGTGCTGACTGAAATCTGCATTAACAATTATCTCTATATATATGAATCTGAAATGTGCCATTTCCTCATTAATGTCCAATTGTTCTTTTGATGTTGGATGGAAGTTCTGGTTCAGCTCTCAGATGCATCACTTCCTAGTTCTTTGATGTGAAATGGTTTAAGCCTCTTGCAGGCTCAGTTTTCTTATCTGCATTATGGGGACTGAGGTGAGTATTGCACTATAGGGAGAAATAGGTATGAAGTGCTTAAAACACACACACACACAAAAATTAAATAAATTCAAATGAACGTATATTCAGACTGGTTTTCTGGTCTTTCTACTACTTGACAGAGAATTTCTTAGTAACTGTAAATACTGATTATCCAACAGAGTCGGGAAACATGGTGCTTCAATTAATTGAATATTACCAGTAATGGAGACACATACATACACAAACACACAACCAATAGAGGAGATAAAAAATATTTAGGGAAGCTGGGTATAGTGTTGCACACCTGTAATCCCAGCAGTTTGGGATACTGAGACAGGAGGATTGTGAGTTCAAGGCCAGTCTCAGCAACTTAGCAAGGCCCTAAGCAATTTAGCCTGACACTGACTCAAAATAAAAAAAATAAATAAAAAGGGCTGGAGATGTGGCTCAGTGGTTAAGTGCCCCTGGGTTAAATACCTGGTACCAAATAAATAAATTAGGAAATAAAATTCACAAGTATATTTGCAAAGCACTGAAAACCCAGGGTTTGAGTCTAGTTGGCTACCTCTAGAGTCCCCATTTTAATTCTCCAAAGATTGGAAATATTATAAAAAGGTTCTACGTGCACTCATCTTACACAGCTGAGTTATTCTTTTTCATCTACAAGCTTATTATACCTGACAACATGGATGCTTGTGTAACCATGAGAAAATAACTTGGTTAATTTTTTTTTAATCTGTAAGATGGAAGTAATCATTATAACTCCGTTATGGAGTTATATGAGTTTAAATAAGACAGTCACTATCCAAGAGCTTAGCATGGAATATGTACTTGTTCGATGTGCATGTAGTGGAATCTCTTCATGTCCCACCTGAATCCTCTTTGCAGGCCAGGCTGTGTTCATCCCCTGGCTGCTGTTTGTGAGGGCTGATAACAATTCACAGCTGCCCCTCCACCAGAAAATAGCCCATATGTAGCCAAACAAAGGCATCTTTACTGAGGAGGTAACATCCCCAATCCTAAGGGCGGACCTCAGCCAATGGCAGTAGACTTAGTGGTACAAAAGACTGGCCTCCTGCCTCAAGGCGGGGTTGATTTGAGGCATAGCTAGGTTCCTTGCAGAGTCAAGCTGAAGCTAGTTTTCAGCCACTGTATTCTTCTTTAAGGTTTTTAATCCTATGCTTCTTCCTTTACTGCTCTTGTCCCAGGAGCACTTTCCTAGTTACTTACAAGAATCTTCATCTCAATCCTGGCAGCTTGGGAACCCAACATAAGACAACTGGCTTCCAAGGTGTCCCAGGAACCAGTCCTAAGGACGGGATTCTAGAGTCTGTTCAATGGCTGTCTGGGTGGCAAGGAGGACCCCTCCAGTGGAGGTAAGTGGAGAATTGATGATGACCTGGCATGCTACACACTATTTGTTAAGATTTCTCTCAGTAATGAGCTGGAGTGGAATTAGGGTAACAGGGGAGGCATTTGCTTGTGCCAAACCTCAGGCATTTAGGAAATGAAGGAAAATAATGTAAGTTCCCTGGAATCAGATGACTTGTTGCGTGAGTGAAAATTATTGGCTCAGTTCAATTAGTCAGAAATTTAAAGCAAAATATGAGAATCAGAAGGCTTCAACTCTGGCATTTGGGATGGAGCGGTGGGTTGGAGGACAGAAACAGCTGAAGATCAATTGCAATCAAGCAAACCTCTGAGAGGGCACAGCTGTCTCCCTAAGCAAGTCTCGTGAGCCAAAGTCAGGCTTAATTGAGAAAGAGTGTGATCCGAACAGTCTAGAGATCTCACTAGACGGATGTACTGTGATTTTTTTCCCCAAACTTCTGGTCTATTTCCCCTTGTTAGAGTCCTTCATCCCTCACCTTGCTTGAAAGTTTTTAAAGAGACATCAAGTAAGCCCTTCAAAGACACTGAAGGGTCCTTTTCAGGATATGTTCCCACTTCTCCTCCTGACTGCCTAACTCCTAAGGAACATCAGGTCTCAGATTAGCACAACCAGGAAGTGCTGGGCATGCCAAGGGAGAAATGGTTGCTATATGCTGAAGCCCCAGGACCTAGGTAAAATTTACTAGCAGAAGCTGGGAGTGTTTCTGAGACACTTGAGTGTTTGAGCAAGGGGAACAGAACATAAGCTTGTTAAAGAAAAGCTTGTGGATATGGGGCACAACACACCACCACAAATTAACGCCTGGTAAGGGCCTCATAGATAAATTCAAGCTGTTGTGGGAAAGTGTTTAGAAGACAGGAAAAAGCAATGATCTTCCCAAAGTAAAGTAAAAATGTGGGAACTATTGTAGCAAATGATGGAGGAAGGTACCAGAATGCTCAGGGAAGTGGGTATGCTGAATGGGATCTTTTGAGGGCCCAGAGGTCAGTCCATTTATCAAGGTGATAAGAAGTAAGCTGGTGAAGGCAGCTTTAGCAAGATGAAGAATCTTAGTGGTAACTGTTGTTGTAAGCCAAGACATGATAGGATGTGTGCTTACAGAATTGGGTTCTACACTAGCAGTGGGCATGATGAAAGCATGTCAGTAGCAAGGTGGATATCATTACCAGAGTGGATAACAAGATCTATCAAAGGAGATGGCTAGAATGTGCATTCCTGGTTAGAGTAGAGGCACATGGATCCAGATAGGCGACAAATGGAATCTTGGCCCAGATCCACCTCACAGTATGTCTAGTGGATCCACAGTCCACATGCTGTCATTTCACTGCTTCCCAACTTTGTAATTGGGAGAGACATACTTATGCTTGGCAGTGGGCTGGAGGACAGAAAGAGCTGAAGATCAATTGCAATCAAGCAAACCTCTGAGAGGGCACAGCTGTCTGCTAAGCAAGTCTCGTGAGCCAAAGTCAGGCTTAATTGAGAAAGTGTGTGACCTGAACAGTCTAGAGATATCACTGCCAGTTATATCTTGAGATTCAGAGATAAAACCAACCATCTGAGAAGAAGGGGCATAGTTCATTCTTGTAGGTTCCTGAGGCCTGTCCACATGTTATTGATGAATAACAGCATCCCATAACTAGTGGCTTAAGATGCCAACCATTTACTGTTGCTCACACAGTGGGCCAACTGGTGTTCCGAAGACCTATGCTGTGCTGCTTCTCACTGCAGGTCTGTGTATCAGCTAGGAGCCTGCAAGTAGTGGGGGAAGCTTTGTATTAGGAGAGACTGATCCTCCCTACCCCAGATATCTTTCTCAGGGGAAGTGATAGAAGTGCAAGAGAGCAAGTGGAAATTCAAAATCAATGTCATGTCCAAAGTCAAGCCTCACTCAAGATGAGACCATGTCAAGGATGTGAAAATAGCAGTAAATTGCGGGCAATGATGCCACAGACTCATGTAAGAAAGAAGCTGGGGGAGGAAAGATCTATAAGTAGGGAAGTTTGAGACAAACCATAGGAAAAAAGCAAGGGCTGTAGGAGACCAGCAGGGGTGTCTGTTGTCCTCTATGGAAGAGCATCAGGAGCCTTGGAAAAGGAGTGAAGATAAGAACTTTATACAGCTTCTAGCTTCTCCCAAGTCTGTGAGCCTGTAGTGAAGACCATGCAAACACTGTGTGTTTGCTGTTGGGGATTTAAAGGAGCCCAGTAGCTGGGAGGGAGGGTAAGCCCTCTACATTCAGTCTTGGGGAAGGACTCTTTTTTTTTTTTTTTGGTTCTGGGGATTGAAACCCAGCAGCACTTAACCACTGAGCCACATCCCCAGCCTCCTGGCTTTTTTTTTTTTTTGCCAATGGGAATTTAAAATGTTGCAACCACTATAGAAAATATATTGGCAGGTTTTTTGAGAGGTCAAGCCAAGAGGAAAGCGCAAGAACTCTACACAGCAGTGGAGCTGCCAGCCAGCCCCATTTCTTCTTCTGGTAATAAATCCCTGGGAGGGTTTT
Source organism: Marmota monax (assembly GCF_021218885.2). Classification (NCBI taxonomy): domain Eukaryota; kingdom Metazoa; phylum Chordata; class Mammalia; order Rodentia; family Sciuridae; genus Marmota; species Marmota monax. The sequence continues at coordinate 1,003,374 of NW_026694493.1, read as the reverse complement.
GGAGGAATTTAAGTATCAGCATGAGGGCAATGGACAGAGGTATATTCTCAAAGATTTAGTATAATTCAGAATAGATTCCCCCCCTCTGTGCAGAGATTTTGATCCTTCTCATTATTCCTCTAAACCTGGACCCAGAGCAAGCCTTTGGAGGGGGCAAGATATCACACTTCTCAGCCAGGTAGAGGGATCTTCTGATTTCCTCAACATCCTTCTATGACGTATAAATCTGCTTTTATCCCCAACTGTGAGTAATACCTATTGTTTTTTAGATATCTATTTAAAACAATCTAAAAACAAGATCTGGCATGTTATCTAATGTGTGAATTTGTTAATTGTCCTAATTATTAGAAAGCCCCACTTAATATAGAAATTCAGTCATTCACTAGCTATATTTTCACCCTATTCCACAGCCACAAGTGTGAGCACCAAACACGTTTTAAGGGATTGACTCTATATAATTTGACTCTGTATATAATTTGTTTATTTAGAAATCCCCATGTTCATGAATTCATGAGACATACATCTTATTTGCAAGTGAGCTTTGATTGTCAAGTTTATCATAGGGAATGATACCCCATACAGTATTGTAGTGGCAATGAGGATTGCTATTTGGTTTCATGTTTAATGATCCAATGTCACTGGCCATAATTCATTTGCTTTACAGGAATCAGATTGGTGAATTAAATTCCCATTAAATTAATGGGAATGTAATGGAGTTCACCATACCTACATCCTTGAGATTTCAGGGTGCTAATCTCTGTGTTCTGGAATTTAAAAAAAACTTTTTAAATATTGATATGGGCAGAAATGGGGAAGGTGGTATGCAGTTTCAAGGAATTCCACTTACTCTTCCACTGCAGGACTTCTTACATTAGGTCAAGGAAGAAATGTGAGGGTCCTGCCACCACCACGTCCTGTAAAACACAAATAAAAGGAAACCATCAACAAAAATCAAATATACTTTAGCAAGTCAGTCTAAAACTATTAAAAAGAACGAAAGCCTGTCTAAAATAGCCAATTGGTTTGTTGAAAATTGCAAAGAAAGACATGGTGTTCACCTCTATCTTTATTTTCCTCTGCCATTAAGTTGCCTTTATTATCTTTTATTCTTTTATCATTGAAATTCTTATATACATTACCATCAAGACAGTGCTAAAGATTATTAAACAGCCAATACTTTGCTAAGTGCTCTACAAGTATTAAAGTACAAACATTATCAATGCAAATGGAGAAAACTATCATATGCCAAAAGGCAATATCCAAATTTAAGAACTTCAACTATTTTCTACCTACTTCATATTAATTCAGTTCCAATAAACTTTGCCATATTTGGGGTTACTTAGAACAATTATTTAAAATTTTATTTGTAAGGAGACATAACTCATGAAAAATGGAAAAACTTGAACTCAGATATGAAAACAGTTATGATAATTAGAAGAGTATTGATATGAGAACAGTATAAATAGCTCAAAAAACAGAATATATTTACATATGAGAATTTGTGAAATATGAGATATCAATGGAAAAGAAGAATTCTGTGATGGTGCTAGGGTAGATTGACAACATGTATGGAGCTGCTGTAACAAATTGTTCTGTGCCACTGGAGAGCAGAACCTCTTGTCTGGCACCTCCAATGCCTAAATCAGAGGAGGTATTCATTAAATGATTATTGGACTTATTTTACTGAGGACTTACGTATAAGAAATTTAATAATAGTAAAAATAAAGGTTATCAACTTCCTAGAGAACTATGTGCTTAAACAATAAGTCACTCAAATAATCAACAAGTTTGGTTGTGAAAGGATTTTGAAGACTTAGCTATATTAATAACTAAAAGGCAAATAAATAATTGAAAAAGCATTAGAGAAATCATACAAAGCAATAAGAAAATCACAATAAGCAAAGTTGATTATATGAATGATACAAAGCAGTAAAGATAATTCATCAAAGTAAAATTATAATAAAGAAATATATACAGAAACATACAAAGCCATTTTCTCCCATGTTAGCAAAAATTTTCCTCAATTAAAAATGTACAGTTCTGATGCTTGGCTAAACACGTGTGCAAATGCCTAGCTACTTAGGAATTGGTAGGTGTAGTTATTGTGGAAGTTGATTTTTGTAAAATCTACCAAAAATTGCAGAAACATAAAGTTGTTCTTTTTATATTTTTAGGATGGATATCTTTAAAATGTAATCTACTATTTAAAATTTAGACATTAAAGTGTTCACAACAGTTATTTAGAACAATAAACAATTGGAAACACGTCTAACAATAGAGAGGGTTAAATAAAACATTGCATATCTGTTCTATGAAATACTGTAACCATTAAGTGTAAGAGTTATGAAGAAAATCAAGTCCACAGAAATACAATTGTTGTATAATTTCAGTTGATGTCATAAGACCCAGCACTGTGTCCTAAACTGAACAAGCTCTGCAGAGGACTAGCCAGCCACATGCAAAAATAACTGCATCTCTGAGTACCAAATAACAAATAGCAACTTTTGATTGCTTTGTATTTGGTGTAAATGAGAAATAAACTTTAGTTGTCCCAAGTCATTGAGTGTGCATTGCTATAGCAGAGCCTATTATATTTTAATCAATACTACCACTCCTTTTTGCATAGTATTCTGTCATGTTTCAAGAATACAATATTTCTTCTGTTTCAAAATGTTATGGCAATTTTTTATTACTTTTTCCACTTTTATTATGTTAGTCTGTCCTTCAATGTCTCATGATTTTGACCATTCAGTTTTAAAATAAGGAACTAAAAATTTGAAATAAGCATGGATGGAGCATATAAACTGTTAGATTTTATCAGAATATGTGCAGAAGCTAGCTGTTTATTTGGAGACATATGTCAGTGTATGAAAATTCCTTCTTTGGGACTATTCAATAGCAAAATAGAATTATCCTCCTATAGAACATTGGGAGGGGAGTTGGCACAAATATCTGTTCTGGGAGCGAGGTATAGAAATGATATCATGGTCTAAACTGCAAACTTCCATCGAATTCTGTTCTTACTGCCTGGTGTTCCCACATCTGGAATCTTATTCAGTTTCACTAGGGAATCAACTCCTGATCTTTGCAGAGATTGGTCATCTGGCTGTATAGTTTTGGGAAGAGTTCTAGGAGGATCTAACTTCCTAATCTGTACCAGTGATTGAACTTGGGGGCACTTGACCACTGAACCACAACCCCACCCCTATTTTGTTTTTTATTTAGTCAGAGTCTCTCGTTTTTGCTGAGGCTGGCTTTGAACTTGAAATCCTCCTGCCTAAGCCTCCCAAACTGTTGGGATTACAGGAATGCACCACCACACCCGGCAGGATCTAACTTCTTACATAGATTTCAGCCAAGTCCCTTATTTTCAATCTATGACTTTTATCTTTGGCAGTACCTGGGTCTCTAAATGCTAAACCTTTCCAGGAATACCTTAGGCAAGTTACCTTTTCCTTTGCAGTCACATGGGCTGGTGTTTACTGAGCTAGGTCAGTCTCTATTCTTCCATGTGGTATTTGGACTTGGTATAAATAAGATTTTTCAAAACTGTCAAATTTTATTATCTAGGGCTTTCTTCTGTGTTCTTTTAGATTTGTTTTCATTTCTTCCTTGGGATATTATTGCATTTAGGGATGGAAAAGAGATTTTTTAAAAGTAAATGGTAAATCACCTTATTTAACTGGAAATATATTGCTTGTGTATTAGAAAAATTCCAAAGCACCACAGGGAAATGTCGGTGCTTCCTCATAAGGTATGACAGAAATCTATGCAAGCCCCCCACAAAGGGCCAATGTCCATGATGAATTTGACCCTCTACTTACTCCTTTCCTTCCAAGGTCAGCCATGTAGGTGCTTGTGCAGTTTTTAGAATATTAAAAGGACTCACTAATTCAATTTCACAAATCCTTACTGATAGGAAAAATCACATAATTAAAAGTCTTCCAAGAATTGGTTTTCTGTGAATTGGCACACATGGTATAAGCAGAAATTAGTATTTTAGCTTTCTACTGTTTTATTCTTGGGTTATTTTTCTGAAAACATGAAAAATGGACTTTTTTGGAGAAAGGGGTGTGTTTAAAACTATTTGTGTTGACCCACTGTAACATACATTCAGACGTGTCTCCTGAATGCTACTACTGCTTCTAAGTCCGGAAGCTGCAGTGGGGCCTCCCCATCCCACTGCCAACGATATCACCATGAAAATAAGGTCTGCCCTCAGCACTGTATTTTTGGGGAACAAGCCTAAAGAAACAATCCAAACTTCAAAATGTTTAAGTGTTAAGATATTCATGACAACTCTCATAACAGCAAAAAAATGGAGATCTCATTCACGTACTCACTCTCTCCCCAGACCTTCCTCCACATACCCCAGCTGGGTATTCTTAATTACGCATGGGCTTTAGACAAGAGCAGAAAGTTCATCTTTAGTAACCAGAAGAAGGCAGAGTATACAGATACAGATGGCTGGAGGTGGGTAAATGAGGTAGTGGGAGTTTGTGGAAATTCTCTTCTGATTGTTCCAATTTTGCCAGGAAAGTAAGAAGCAAGGTCGTCTGCTGAGACCGAGAATGGGGGCAGAAAGTGTTGGACGTGTGAGAAGAAAGAGGAAGGTGTGAAATAATCATTTAGTAGTGTGGGAGGGTACATATATGGGGAATACTGTGTGGTTGCTGGGTGGCATTGCGGGCTCCCTGGAGGTGAGGGAAGTGATTTCAAGCACATCAAATCATTGTGGTCTTATGCATGTTCTCAGCCAAGGCCAGCTACACTGAGTTCATAGGCCAGAGCAGCAAAGAGAAAATCGGATTTGGAGGTTAGCCAAGCAAACATAATGAAATAAGGGGGATGTGGGCGATGACGGCATAGGCACAGAAGGTATTAATGATCAACTGTGGAGTGTGAGCTGGGAAAGGAAGGAAGAAGAGAGGGCATGAAGGGGGTGGGGACTGAGAAAAGGGAGCCTGGGTCCTGGTAGGGTCAGGATTTTTTTTTTTAAATCTGGGAGCTTCTGGAAGAAGAAAGCTAATTTTACAAGAGAGGGATGTGGGGGATACCAAGGATAGGGTACCATGAGGGAGTTGTGCTAATTTGTTATGACGAGGTCCAGGGTGGTCACCATGGGAACGAGAGCTTGAGAGAGGGCAGAGGACAGGATCATCAATGTGGGGGCTTTCATGAAATGAGTGAATAACCCTGACACATGAAGTTTCATCTTCTAGTATATTAAAATCACCAAAAACCAAGACAGAAGTAATGTTGAAGAATGTGACAGTGAGCCAAATGTCAGTAAGTTATAGCTACCATGAGGGGGGGTGGATGACATCGTCTGATGACATATGATTCAAAGCAGGGGTATTTTGGAAGGAGGAAGAGTGATGAGCAGCAAGGAGGACCTCATCCGTCTTCAAGCCCAGAAGCCTGAGGGATGTAGGAGGAAAAGTAGCCCTTACTTTGCTGGTGGCAGCGTCCTTGGGGAAGAGCCGAGTTTTCATTAGAGAGTGAGAGGAATTTTCAGCAAAGAGCCTGGAGACATAAAGGAATTTACTGCTGAGGGACCATGAATTCAAGAGAGCACAAGAAAAGTTTTGGGGTCTGGGGTAGGCTAGGATATGGGGAGATTGGACAGAGCCATATAGGAATGAGAAATGAGGGGTGGCCTGGCAGACTGGTGACTGACAGCAGCAGGGATATAGGTCATAAGGTTGGCTTGGGTGGAGTCAAGGCAGATACTGATGGGAGGGGATGTCGAGACTGGTGTCCAGGGCTTCCTCTGGACCTCTTCAAAGACTTGAAGCTTAGACTTCTGTGGTGCTTATGCTTGGTGCCTCTGTGTAACTGGAGTTGCTTCCATATGCATCATGTCATTTACCTAGCAACCCTGCTAGGGTTTGATTTATTCCCCAATTTACAGAAAAGAAAATGGGCCGTGCCTCAGAAGTTGAATAGCTCATTCGGGGCTCACAGCTAGTCAGGCTAGAGTCACAGTTCCAAAGCTATGTCTGTGTGACACCCAATTACTTCTCTTCTATGAAATCATACTACCTCTCCTTGGAGATAAATAAGATTGAGGTAAGATTGCAAATATGTTTGTAGGATGGGGGCAAAGTTGAGGAAATTTACATTTCAAGCCCCATGTTTTTATTTTTTGTTGAATCCTAATGTCCATTTTCTGAGGTCCTCTCATCCCCTCTACTTTGAGATAAGATTGCCTCAATGTCGTATCAAACCTATGACAGTCATAAGGCCTTCCCCAGATTCCTGCGGATCCCCTGGGCTTGCATTTTCATGGCTTCTCTGGGTCTCAATCATGGCCGTCACTGAATTGGTTCATTTGAGATCCTCTCCCATCTTATGGGTGCCGTAATGTCTGTACCTTGTTGCCCCATAAGAAAATTGCTTATTCCTTAAATTCTATAAAACAAGATGCTCACGAAGCCCTTGTATTTGTGATAGGCTTTGCAGAGGCTTTGGATGGGAGCTAAAGAGGGGTGTTTATCCTAGCAACACAAGCAGCATCCCATTGAATATAACCCACTCCTTCCCCAAAAGCCTTTTAGTTTTTCTCACTGTAGGTTTTCACTGGCTTCTTCTCCTAGCAGTGTCAGCCTACTGTGGCCAATTTGCTGACTCCTCCCTTTTTCTCTCCTGTCTCACCTCTTCACTCCTCTCCTTTGTCATACTTGGGAATGCTAAATGTTTTCATCCTAATATATCAAACAACTACCACTAGCCCTTAGTTTCCTATAGTTGGCTAAGCTTTCCTTTGCCAATCCAAATTAATTAAGGGTCTTGATTAAAAGGGCCTGTCATGTAATAAGATCCTGCTGCCTGGATTCAATTTTGTATTGCCCTGTATATAGACAGAAGCAAGGCCTCCTGCTGAGATAGGAGCTGTTAGGGGAAGGGCATGAGTGAGAAGCAACCTAGATGCCCTTCAATAGATGAATGGATAAAGAAAATGTCGCATATATACACCATGGAATATTATTCAGCATTAAAAGAGAAAAAAATTATGGTATTTGCAGGTAAGTGGGTGGAGTTGGAGAATATGCTAAGCAAAGTAAGCCAAGTTCTCTCTGATAAGTGGATGCTGATCCACATAGGGGAGAGCCTGGGAAAAATGAAGGAACTTTGGGCAAATGGGAGGGAGAGAAGAGGAGGGGTCAGGGGGGGCAGGAAAGATGGTGGAATGTGATGGACATTATTATTGTAGGTACATGTATGATGGCATATATGATGCGATGCTACATGGTGTACAGAGAAATAAAAGTTCTGCTGCAGTTGTGTACAATGAATCAAAATACATTCTATCCTATGAACCTAATTAAATTATTTATTTATTTATTTTAAAAAAAAGAAGAGTCTTGGGAAGGTGGGGAAAATGCCAAGTAGCCTCTTCAGAGAAAGCAGATGGCAGTACCATGGAAGAGGAGTGCCAGGAAACCCAGAGGAGGCAAGAAGCAGAGATGGTTAGATTTTTCTCTATCAATCAGTAAGCAAGCAGGAAAAAGGGGGGAAAAAAATGCCTGACTTTTCATGGTCAGAAGTCTGCAGAGAGGTTGCAGGTTGCAGGATGAAGATGAAGACACAAGTAGTGAAATGTGGAAAGGATTGTTGCTGGTGAGATGGGTTGTGTGGGTCTCACTGTGGCAGTAGCCAGGAGGAAGACAGAAGGGAAAACTCTGGCATCTCAAGATTGAAAAGGGCTGAGAAAGGATGGGCAAGGCAGGGAGGAGATGGTGGTCAGGGGTTCAGAAAGGAATCAGCAGTGCTTGCCTCTCTTAGCTCTCTGGGACTTGATAGTTAAAGGGCACCCAACACCATGCTGGCACTGCGTCCTGACTCTCCCCATTTTCTTCTTAAAGATACTGAACTGTTAAAGGTGCGGTGGCTCCAGCAGCCCACCTGCTTCACAGAAGTCTAAGATGAGGAAGGCTAATTAGGAAGTCGGCCTCCCAGACTCCCCTCCCGAGCAGGTTTAGCATGGCTCCCTGCAGCACATGCCTTCAAGTGGTCATCTAGCTTAGGAAAATGCACAGTCACATAATAGCTGCTATTTCTCTCTCCTCCACTTCTCTCCCTAACATCCCACTCTCTTTTTAGGGAACAATGTTCTCTCTTGCCTGCTGCTACACATATGGGGGGTGGGGGAGTGGGCATTTGATTTCCTAGACTTGAAGTCAAATCCATCTCTTCTCCTGAAATTCTCTCATTTGCATTTGCTCGGTTTCATCATCTTGTAGTCTTATTGCTTACCGGTTGCCTTCCTTGCTTTCCTCTCATCCTACAGTCTTCTCACATCTTTGTTTCATTTTTTGCATTTCCATTTACTGCTCTTCCAATCAAATGTCATCTCTGTTAACACTGCATGGGAAGAAGAGCAGAGAGGGCCTATCTTCTGGGTGCTCGATAAAAGTGGGCTCTGTGTAAGATATGTTCCACATGCCATAGGTGATCCTCTGTCATCAGTGCATCCTAAAACAGCATCTTTTCTGCCAGCTTTTTCTCTGTATCTCCTGTCCCTAAGTAGAATATCTGGTAGCTTGATATCATGTACTATTGTGCCTATGGCACAGTTAAGGCCACTTTAAAGTTGTAACAAATGTCTTTAGTCTCGGGCCATATGGAGACTCAGTGGGTGGTACCATTAGCTGCAACGCTCCAGGCAGCTCTGCAATTGCCTTCCCCAGAGGAGAGAATCCCAAATAGAGGAATGTTTTGATAAAATATTCTGGAACAGAATTTTAAGCTGCTCTTGCATCAAGTAAGAGTCTTCCTGTTCTCAATGCAATTTTATTTCCCCCGAAATGATTTGAGACATGTTAAGTCATGGACAGAAGCAACTCCTGATGCTTACCTTCATAATCCCTGACAACCCCACTCTTATCCCACAATGGCAACTTGATTGTAGTCCTCCCCAGAACCTAGGACAGATTATTCTCAGTCCAGTGTGTAGGGGATTTGTTGGGAAAACAATGAGTTTCCCCTTAATATTTTTAACAGTCACATATTTCTAATGAATTTATCAGTAAACAACTAAGGACATAGGACACTCCTAATTAGGCAATAAGCAGAAGCAATTCTCCACTTTGGGAGCATATTACTTAGTCTTCAAAGTGATGCCATCAGCTCACTAGGCAACCTGCCCTCTATCAGAGACCAGCATAGACCAATGACTGAGTGGCTTGGAGGCAGGGGTCTTATCCTATCCTACTGTACCAGCACATGTTTGGCAAGGTGTTGACTCTCATGGCAGAACTGAGCTGAATCTAAAACAGGAAGGAGCCCACCAGGTCTTCTAAAAATTAGTTTTGAAGAACATTAGGATATACTGAGATGGAGGTTAAGAGCTTATCAAGGCAAGAGAGAAGGTGCATTATTTTCCAAAGTTTTGTTGCTGTTTTTAATTGCAAAACATACTGACTCCTTAAAGAGCTACTGTGCTTTGTGAATAATCAAAGGATTCATCACGAGCACTGTTTTCTTATCGGTGTGGGAAAGACTGATCCAGTCCAGACCTCTCAGTTTACACACGAGGAAACTGAGGCTGAAAGAAGATATGACATGTTCAGGGACATTGGCCTTATTAGCAACTAGTCTGGGATTCGAGCCTGCCCATCTTGCTGTGCTTTTCCACAGGATGTTGCCACACAGGCCTCTGCAGCCAGGCAGGAGGGAAAGAACCAAGTGAACAAGCCAGTAGCATGAATCTGATGTCAAGTGCTTATTTCCAGCTTGACATTTCAAAATTGATGTCTTGTGACTGCCAAGAAGAGTAACCCCAAACTGCCCAGGTCCTCAGAGAACATATTTTCCCTCATGAACCATGCAGTCTCCGAATTTCTGATCCATGTGAGGAGTTGTATACCCTGCTTTATATTTTATTCATGTGTCCAAGCCATCACTTCACCTTAAAAAAAAAAAAAGGCAAATGATCCCTACAGTAAGAACCTTTACAGACAGATGCAAAACCCTCTGCTGAAACTGGAAAAAAAAATAAAATGCCAAGAAAAACAGTTAAACGTGCATGGAACACTAGCTAGAGAGGTGTGCATGTGATGGAGTGGGGGTGTCTTCTGAATCATTTCCCTAAATTTAGCAATGCAGTTTTAAAAAAAATAAGCCTTTAAGAGCAGCTTCCCAGAAATCCTGTTATTTCTCTGCATATGTCTTACGTAAGTCTTTACCACAGGTCTATGGAATAGTCAAATAGAAAGGGCACAGCCCTATCCCCAGAAGAACTATCAAGAGAAATTCAGAGGTTTGCGAGAATAAGAAATTGAGAAAACCTGACCTTCACCTTTGAAGGTGAAGGCAGCTGCGAGGTCCTGTCTACTGGAGGCTGTCAAGTGCTTCGCATGGAGATGTTGTGGGATGTTCCTCATATTTATTCATCTCTCCCTGTGGAATAGAGCTGTCACTGTTAATCATTTCTAAAAACCTTATAGTTATTCTTGCTGAACTCCCAAAGGAGTTCTCTCTGCCACCCACCCTCATTTCTTTGGCATCTCTCTGTCTCTACTCCCATTTATTTTTCTCTAGCTTCACCCCATGAGTGGTTCCAGAAAGAATCAGGCCTCCAGAGTGTTTAGAAATCCATTTCTTCACATTCCTCTTCCAGTTTAAATCTAGCAATTGCTTATGTGGCTTCTCTGAACTTCTACTTGGAATCCTAATGGCCAATGGCAAGTGTTTGTCTACTGCACAGGTATTGAGATTGAAAGAGGGTCACATTTAAGTTGGGATACATGCCCTGATGTCTCTAACTCCATAGCTGCTTCTATGAATGCCCATGTGTAGGGTCAGCTTTGAGCACTCCAGTGAAGGAAAATGACAGTTGTCACAATGGCGAACTTCTTTAGTAAGCCCCTGCCAATGTCTTCCACCTGCCTACATCCTCACTCTGGAGTTTTCTCCCATAGGAAACTCTTTTTTCCTGCTTCCCCATAACAAAGCCTCTTTCCTACTCTTCCATCCTGTTTAGTCTCCTTTTGTTTCCCACTGAGCTTCTGCAGATTGTCATGAATCCTTGCAAGCTTGAGCCCTGAGAAGTTGATGACCAATTTCAGAATCTAGTAGTAACTGATTATGAATTTATTTATTACTCACCCAGTATATTTAACATTTTGATAGGAGAAATCTCATTAATTCACAATTACTGGAATACCTACCATGTTCCAGGCCTTCTCCTACACACCAACCCATAGGCGATCCTTGCTTATGTTAATGGCAAAGACTCACAATAAGCAAGGAAGCAAAAACATTTGAGAGTACTGTGAAGAAAAGGTGATTTGATAGAGTAATTTGGTGAGTTAGGGAAGGCTTCATTGAGGAAATGACATTTGAGTTGTCATCTGAACAAAGAGAAGGAGTAAAATGCGGGAGAAGGGGGTTCCAGGCAGAGAGAAGAGCAAGTGTAGAGTTTCTGAGGCGAGAACAACTCGGGGTCAGAAAGGAGGTAGGTAGGGCTGTGGTGGAGGGAAGGGTGGAGGGGGAGAGCCAGAAGAGGTGAGATACAGCCCAAATAATGCTGTGTAACCCACACTGAAAGCTTAGATTTTGTGAAATTGCATTGGGAAGACATTGGAGGGTTTTAGACAGGGATCAAATCAAATTGAAGCCTTAAAAGACCAGGTTCTCACTTAATAGAATGACCCTGAACTGTAGAGAACCTTCAAGCCAACAGAAGATGCTGAGATGTACCAAGGAGGGGCTTTTGGAACATCTTGGACCACAGTTCTGACTACCAAAAACACTGGCCAAGGCAGTTCACCTCATTGCCTTTAGATTTTTTATGTGACAAATGCTTAAATTAGACCCCTTGTGCTCCCAAGCCTTTCCCCATAACACACACAGAAAATGGTATTCATGTAGCCCACGTAGACTCCTGAGGCTTCTCAAGGCTGTCTCAGGGTTGAGGCACACAACACTCAGGAAGCAAATTAGTTGACATGTAAGGCTCCTCTTGGTTACATAATTTGGAGGTTGAGGGGCAGTACGAGGAATTGTCATTCAATCTGTACCCAATGGGAAGTTAGATAGATATATTCTAACTGGAGCAAGAGCAACACGAGCCTGGGTGGTGATGAGCACTGTAGAGTGTGGCTTACTTCACACTTCCCAGCATCAAACATCCTCAGTAACCAACCATGTCATCCTGTGCCCTCTGCTGTGAGCCAACCATACAGATTTCCCTGACACACCAGATCTCGGGTCCTTTTCCCCTGCCACTCAGGTGATCAATTCCTTCCTGAATGGTGGAGGGGGCGAGCCAAAAGACTCACAACAAGCAAGGAAGCAAGTGGTCTGCCCAGCTCAGAGCTGCTTGTGCTCCAGAATCTTCTGCTTTTGTGATTGTTAAATTTAGATTTCAAGCCAAGCGGCAAGGCAGTCCACCACAGTGACTTAATGAGATTCTTACCATTCCCTTTCCCATTTCCCATGGCCCAAAAGGAATTTCTTACAAAAAGCTAGAGCTGTAGTCTGTAACAAATAAAACACAGCCGGGAAGCATCTGTGCCAGAGGATAAAAAGTCACTCTACTACAATAAAAGGTAAGTACATGAAGATAGCAAGACTTGCCCTCTTCCCCAGGATGTGTCCTTGGACTCTGTAATGCAGAACATCTCTACCTGCATTTCTGTGTCCTTTGAGACTTGGCCTAGTATGTAGAGACCCCCTAAACTCTCCCTTACTCATGTTTGTTCTACTTCCAGACTTAAAACACCCCTCTGAACCTGATTTAATTCTTCCATGCTCACCTTTGTTCTATGCCCCATCACAAACTCTGTCCTTTGACCTCCCTAATTCCATCAGCCAATCCCTTCTTCTAAACCCTCATTTCTAAGCTTATTGTATACAGAATGTTCATTATAGTCCTCTGTGACCTTGACCTTCTGCTGTATCATTCCTCAAGTACAGGGACACTAGAACTCTCCAGCATTACCAAAGAGTTACACAACTCAGACAACTGGGACCTGGTTATGAAAGGGTTAACCCTATGGTCTTCTCTGGTTAACACTGGGCCCTACTTAACTGATTTCTGGCTCCTCCACAACTAACTATGCTTTTGGTTATGTTGGGGGTCTTTGTAATGTTGGATGGCAATGATTTATGTTAGGGGTGGACATCATTCTTCACCTCAAGAACTTGATGCAGCTCCTCCTGAATGTAGAACTCATGGAAGTGTAGAGAGCTACCTTAGAAAGGCCCCTGAGATTTTAATTGTAGCCCTCAGGTTTGTCCACACACAGTCTCCCACAACTAGTCAATTAACTTTAAACCTTCCTCCCTGGCTCTAGCAACAGTGCCTGAGTCAGGTAAGTTGTTATTCTCTGTATTCATCTTGCTCTCCAGTTTTGGGGGTGGCAGTTCCCTGTGAGTTCAGTTCTCTAGTGCATATAAAAAGAGCTGGGTTTTCAGGGTTCCCTCCACCCCAACACAATTTGTTTCCTGTTGTAAGGACAAGATTTATAACCACCAAGCTCCTGATATGACAAACTTGCAACTAGAGGCTGCTTATTCATCTTTGAAGATCTTTATAATGACTTGTTGTCTAGATAGCAATTGCTCAATAAATGTTTGCTGAGTCAAAGTCTGAAAGAATAAAAGAAGGAAGCACGAAATTAAGGGTCATTCCCTTAAAGATATAGAGCTTGTTTCTAGCTGTCATGTGAGTAAAGGAGTCTTACTCTTTGCTCTTCAGCTGAGATTCTTTAGGAAGAATTAAGAGTGTTTCCCAAACTTCTGATCCAATATCAGACTATAGCATCCCAGCTTATTTGTCCTGTCACCACTAGATACCAGACATTGAATTCTTATCGACTCTCCTACCCTACAAAATTCCCAAGAGATTTTTGAAGTCCCAACTTGGGGAGGACTCAGTCTTAATATGTATCCCTGTCTTCGTTTAGCTGATGTTTATTGAGAAAGTTACTAAAATATGCTGTGTGCTGAGGAAATCCTTCCACTGCTTCCCCTTAACAGGATGAGGTGGGACTGACTTACATAATTGGAAGATATGGAATTGTAGCTTAAAGAGGCTAAGGAAGTGCCTGCTTCACATAGCAGGTAGCAGAGCTGAGGATTTTTGTTGTACTCTTTCAGTGCATCCAGTCATCCTCTAGGAAAACACTGAGCACCTACATGCGTCAGGCACAGAATTAGGAGCCTTGATAGATACAAAGATAAACTCCTTATTCTTGCCCTCAAAAGAATTACAATGCCCTCATTGGGGGAATATGTATGAGAGGATTTTGCACTTCTAAAGCAAATAGCTATTTCCCTTCAGTGTTGGACAAATCTAAGACTTAGCTCTTGGGTTCTTTAGAGTTTCAAAACAACTAAATACTAAGAAGGCCTTCAAAGGATACTAAGAAAAATAAGTCCCCTACAATAAATATACTCCTCAACCTTCTAGTTAAAACCAGAAAGGCCAAACCTAGGAGGGGATATCTTAGAGCTATGACACAAGTGTCACCTCCCTCTACCAGTCATGTCACCAGGACTTGCCAGCCTGTGACTAACTTTGGAAAAGTAGCCCCTGAAGCTGCTATTTCTGCTTCTTGCCTGGACTTCTTGCAGACTCAGGATGGAGTAGACCAAGTAAGACTTAAACACCTGTTTGTTTCTCAAACCAGGTCTCAGTATCATATGATGTATTCGTTTCTGAACTATGTACATTAGTATTATATACTCCAGTCTTTTACCTGATTTTAGCTTTCAAAGTTTTCATGATGGTCCAAATCTGAGTCACAATGATTTAGGTTTGGTAATGGTTTACAATGATGAAAATAAAATAATAGGCAGGTGAATGAGGGGAAAAAATTTTAAAAAGCAAAGAGCAAGTGAGAGTAAAGGAAACTTAAAGGTCATTTAGAGTCACACCTGTTCCCTGGTGAAGGGGCTGGAGACACACTCATGAACTATCAGGGTCCTAAAATCTCACTTTGTGCTGAAGTAGCTCCTGAATTTTAGAGCAATTAATTGCTCCTACCAGATGAGTACCTGACACCCCAGGAACAATTTTTACCTTTTATTATCATGTAACCCATCCTGATACTGCTTCAAAAAACTGTGGACAAATATAACACCTGTCAACTATTTCAGAAAGAATATTTCTATCCAAAACCAGAACCTCATAGTTTCCTGATGTGACTTCATTTATAAGTTCCAATATTTTATCTATCTACTCCTTCCATCCAAACAGAATTCCCTGTATTCCTACCTATAAAGTTCTCTCTG
Source organism: Marmota monax (assembly GCF_021218885.2). Classification (NCBI taxonomy): domain Eukaryota; kingdom Metazoa; phylum Chordata; class Mammalia; order Rodentia; family Sciuridae; genus Marmota; species Marmota monax. The sequence continues at coordinate 988,128 of NW_026694493.1, read as the reverse complement.
CTTTTTCCCAATCTTTACCATTTCTTCTTCCTCTCCTTTCTGAAGATAGGAGCAGACAGACCTTCTGTGATACAACCATGCTTTTTAAAAATTTTTATTATTTGTTTTAATTATACATGACAGTAGACTGCATTTATGCACTTTGATATATCATACAAAGGTAGGATATAATTTCTCATTTTTTCTGAGTACACATGTTGTAGAATCACATTAGTCATGCACTCACATATATACATAAAGTAATAATGTCTGTTTTGTTCTACTATCCTTATCCCCACATCCCCTCCCCTCCTTTCCCCCCCTTCACTTCCCTCTACCTAATCTAATGTAACTGTATTCTTTAGTGCCCTGCCCCACTTATTGTGAATTAGTATCCATACATTAAAGAAAACATTTGCCCTTTGTTTTTGTGGGATTGGCTTATTTTGCTTAGCATGATATTCTCCAATTCCAACCATTTACTGGCAAATGCCATAATTTCATTCTTCTTTAAAGCTGAGTAATGCCCCATTGAATATATATACCACAGTTTCTTTATCCATTCATTTATTGAAGGACATCTACATTGATTCCATAGTGAGGCTATTGTGAATTGAGCTGCTATAAATATTGATGTGGCTGCATTACTGTAGTATGCTGATTTTAAGTCCTTTGGGTATGAACTGAGTAGGATCTGACTTCCTTAACAAGACCCCTAAAGTGCAAGAAGCAAAATCAAGGATCAATAAATGGGATGGATTCAAATTAAAAAGCTTCTCAGCAAAGGAAACAATCAATGTGAAGAGAGAGCCTGCACATTGGGAGAAAAATCTTTACCACATGCACCACCAAAAAAAGCATTAATCTTTAGGATATATAAAGAACTCAAACAAATAACTCAATAAATGGGCTAAGGAACTGAATAGGCACTTCACAGAAGAAATGCAAATCAAAACTACACTAAGGTTTCATCTCACTCCAGTCAGAATAGCAATCATCAAGAATATAGGCAACAGTAAATGTTAGAGAGGGTGTGGTGAAAAAGGTACACTCATACATTGCTGGTGGGACTGCAAATTGGTAAAACCACTATGGAAAGCAGTATGCAGATTCCTCAGAAAACTTGGAATGGAAGCACCATTTGACCCAGCAACCATGCTTTTTAGCACTGGACTTGTTACTTAACCCATTTAGAATTGCATTTTTTTTCTGAAAATTGGAAATAATAAGTAGTAGTTGCTTCACTGAATTTCTGCAAGGTTATCTGAGGTGAGACAGGTAAAAACCTGAAACTCGGTATCCAGCATAAATGAACACGGTTGCTACTTATTGTATCTACCCATTTTTTTTTTAATTCACTCAAATTTCCTCTTCTCCCTGTTGCCTTTCATTTTACCCACATCAGAAAACCATTTCTGGATTTTTCTATTAAAGTATTCCCCTATATAAAGTTCAGAGGTTTGCTCATGTATCAAAATATTTTAATCCATAATTGGAAATGTCTATGATGAAGATGTAGATGCCGTAATGTTTACTCTGGCGAGGAGGACTTCTTTCAATTTTGTCTAGTATAATATCTATCTATACACAGAAGCTTTTCATAAAAACTGTTACCTCAGGACCAAACAGGCATCTCATTACCTTCTATTCCAGGCTCCATGGAGATTTGACACCAGCAATAATGACGTTATTACTTGACAAAGGCATCCTCAGAAAGGGCTGGAAAGACAGGGTCTGTTTTTCTCAAGCCCTTTATGTCACACCCTGCATCCTGGAACCCAGTTTCCATCTGGCTTCTGAGGCAGCACCTTTCTGGGAGCAAGGAGGACTTGGAGACATTCCTGCCTGGCTAGATTCTCTAAGTGCCCCGGAGGGTGCCTTTTAAAATATGTATAATCCTGGTCACTTAGAAATACATCTCATTAAATGAGAAATTTTTCAAGAATGGGAAATAATTTATAATGATAAAAATAACCCAGGCTTAACATAAAAGCACAAAAAATAAATTCTGCACCTTTTCTGCCTGACTTGGGTGAGGGAGGGAAGGGAGAAGGAGAGACAGAATATGTTCCAGCTAGAGCTGTATATAAGAACAGAAACTTGACTAACATCAGTGCCCTGAGATGCAGGAATCTTGACCATGGGAGGAATTGGATTTTAAAAACCTCTAGTCCTGAGCACCTCAAGTCATCCCCAGCATGGTGCTTTGCTCCTAGGTGATGATATACCATGGGGTATAATGATCCAGCCCTGGTTCCTCCTCCTCCCTAATACCTTTTAATCAGAGCTCTGAAAACAATTTAGGAGATCTCAAAAGGCCCTTTCTTCAGGTGTTTTTAAAATATGCTCCAATATGACTTCACGGTCCATAACTCTTCTCCTTGCCCACCAGCCCCACCCTTGCTGCTCCGAAAGGGCATCAGCCTCGCTCCTGCCTGGGCCCTCACAATGGCTGTTCCCTCCGGGAGTTTCTTGTTCCAGGTGTGCTCATTTCCTCCTTTACTTCAAACCTTTGCTGCCCAACTTTTCAGAGTTGGCCAATGTCTTGCTTTTTCTCCTCATAGCATGGATCACCTCCAAAAGTACCATATAGCTTGTTTGTTCTTTATCTTCTCCAAGGAGGGCAATAATTTTTATTTCTTTTATTTGTGGATATATTCCCAGCTCCCATAGCAATGGTCATCACTGAAGAATGAAGAGTTTACCAAATTCTCAATCACATCTGACAACAGTGAAGAACAGTGTTCCCTAAAAGTATTTGACAAATGGCAGATCTTCCCCTCCTTCTAGCCATGACTTAGGATGCCACTATTCAGCAAGGGATGATTTGGGGCTGACAGAGGGTGGCCTTAGGTGAATTACGGATAGCTACCCAAACTGTGCCTATCCTAAACTTTGTTCAGCTCAAATTATAGCAATCGCAGCAGCCACATCAGCCATGTTGGTACTTTTATAAACTGGTAGTGGAAAAGAAATCACAATAAGACTTCAGCATGGACTGACTTTTCCCCTCTGCTTTTCTCTGCCTCTGCCTGGAGCACAGCCATATATTGGGCTGGGAATAAAAGAAGTGAGGGCATCTTTTGCATGCACTGTGTAAAACCCCTTTATTTCTCAATCTTGTTCTGAGCTCATAATATACCAAGTTAGTAATTGTGGGTAATTACAGTAATACACAGTTCTAAGCAGTTGCTACATAGTTGTAAATACATCTTTAATTTGTAACCAATTACTATGAGGCATCCTGTCCAAAGCTCAGATGTGCTTGCTCTGATTGCCTGGCTGCTTCCCCCAATTGGCTAAACACTTCAGAAGCCTCTTGGCACCATGCAGGAAAAGTAGAAAGCATGCTCTGATGGTTGAGAAGCAGACAGGAAGCTCAAGTCACCTTTGAAAGAGCACCAACAGGGCACTGGCAGGCAGCACAGTGTCAAAAGACTGTGCTCCTACCCCAGCACCTCCACTTGTCAGTGGTGTGAACTTAGAAGAGAACTTTCATAGAGCCAGACTTCACTTACATATGTACACACACAGTACATATGTACATTTAAATAGATGTTAACGCATACATATGACAACCAAGTGCATTGTCAGGTATTTGTTTTGCAAATATCTCTTCCTGAGTCATGATTGTTTACTCTGTTAATAGTTCTTAATTTTAGGGCTGGGGATGTGGCTCAAGCGGTAGCGCCGCTCGCCTGGCATGCGTGTGGCCCGGGTTCGATCCTCAGCACCACATACAAACAAAGATGTTGTGTCTGCCGAAAACTAAGAAATAAATATTAAAAAATTCTCTCTCTCTCTCTCTCTCTCTGTCTCTCTCTCTCTCTTAAAAAAAAAATAGTTCTTAATTTTAAAGATGTCCAGTTAGCATATCTTTTTTATGATTATTAACTTTTATGTCCTGATAACTTTTGCCTATCCTAAAGCTTCTAAAGATGTCTTCCTGTGTGTTCTTCTAGAAATTTTGTTTTATATTTCAGTCTGGGGTCTATCTTAAATTAATTTTATGTGTAGTGCAATGTGGAAGGGATTATTTTCAATTTGTTCCATATCACTGTCCAACTGATGCCTTTTATTTTAAAGGCCTTCCCCCACAGACTTGTAATGGCATCTTTTCCCAAAATTGTATGATGAGGTTTTTGTGGATTAATTTCTATTGTGTTATAATTTGTTGCTCTATTTAGCTATTCTTTCACCAACACCACATAGTACATATATTACTAGAGCTCTAAAATAGATCTTTGAGCTTTGCTCTTCATGATTTTTGTCACTATTCTAGGTCCTGTAATTTGTATGAAAATTATAAAATTAGCTTACCAATTTCTACAAGATAATTCAATTGGATAGATCACCTGGGGGCAAATTTTACTTCTTACCAGTACTGACTTATTCTAAACCATGAATATGGTACATCCCTTATTTGGTGGTATTTAATATCTTTTAGCAATGTTCTATAGTTTTCAGTATTTTAAGTGCTATATTTATTTAGCCTCCGGAACAAGCCTAAGAGATAAGCACTATTATCCCCATTCTTATAAGAAAACTAAGGGTTATAGAGGATAAATGACTGACCCAGGGTCATGTAGCTAAAAGCAGGAGGGTTGCTGTGCAAATACAATATAACTATACAAAAATATGTGCTCTGTAGACATAAAGTAGTGTCCAAATATCAGCTAAGATGACTACATTTTCCTGGGCAGATGGACACCCCCCCCCCCCCCACCAGGGCTGCCATGTAAATATTCAGAGCCTTGAACCTCCTCTCGTGAATTTTAACTTCACAGTCTGGGTTTGGCTGATTAGTCTTCTAGACTTTGTATTCCTTCTTAATATAATTTGAAATCCTGAGAAAAATGCTTGTTGAAGGATCATATTTTTCTCATTTCTTTAGTCCCCCACAGCCTGGTCTGATGTATGATCTGCAGTGTTAGCAGTAGATACTGGCTGAAATGATGATAATGATGCTCCAACCATGATAGCGAATTTCACCGGCATCCGTCATGGCTTTTTAAAACTGTGTGTGTGTGTGTGTGTGTGTGTGTGTGAGAGAGAGAGAGAGAGAGAGAGAGAAACTTAGGGAATTTAAATTCAAACTAAATTGTCTACTCAATTTTTAGAGAGGAATAAGAACAAAGGAAAGGTCAAATGAGTAAGCCCCCTGTCCTTGAAAATGCCTCCTCTTTGACATATTTTTGAGTTACTGCTACCCTGTTTCTGTTTTGCCATCCTATTTAATCAGAAAGTATGCAATTTACTGGACACTAGGTCATAGTGTCTAGGTCAATTGTTCCAGGTCTTTGAACTAAACTATATTTTCTATGTTAAAATATCCAAAACATGCAATTACGGAAGACAGTTTGCTTCAGAAAATGAACCACAAAACTCAGTGCTAGTGGCTCGTGGGAAGGGTTCTTTGTGTAGTTTTTCAAGAGAGTAGAGAGGTCAGGGTTTGAAATTAAAATGAAAAATTTTCACCTAATCTCCATTACTACAGGACTGAAAGGGCAAAGTGCAAGTCATGAGATCTCCTACTATCTGCATCAAATCTTTGTCATCTGTCAATGAAAAAAAAATACATAACAGCTGTCACAATGCTTTTTATAAGGGAAACTTCCTTAGTACCAAGTCACCTCTACAATGTTTGGGCATATGTGTATTCCTGACTCTGCATATTACCAATATAATTGCCAATATCATGAGCTGTAATTACTGCATACTTTCTCAGCAGCAAGCTTGGTTACTGATATTTGCCAAATCAAAGAAAATAACATCTACTGATGGGGATGGCAGAGAAATCAAAGCAAAGTAGAAAAAACTTTGCATAATTAAAAAGACAGCAAGTTCAAAAATGTAAATGCAAAAAGTCCCTTTAATTTAGTAACTTTGTTCATGAGAAAATTGTTTTGAGTATCAAATACCAGCTTTTAATATATCTATTTGTGTACAAGCCATAGTCTGAAGATGAGTCAATCCTAATAGAGTCCCCTTTGTGAATTTTTCTCACCAGCACTCTAAAGTTAATAGACTATTGACCTAGAGAAGCACAGAAGAGGATGATTGCAGTAAAAATAATAGTATTGATAATCCACCTTGAATTTCTACAAGGGCTTTCTTATATTAAATGCAGAGTGTTCTTCATATTTTCACAGTAATGCTCACATAAAATTTAGGCAACTTATAAGCTGAGACAATTAGTGTTTTTACAGATGATATTAAGTTTAAATAAATCAACTGACTTAACACTGTATGTAGTCCTATGGACGAAATAGGACAGACAATCCCAGTTCCTTCTTCAGGCTTCCACTAGTGTACTAACAATTTTCCCCACTAATCCACATTTTTCCTCTTTTTTCCCTTGATATGAATAAAAAGTTAGGTACCTGTCCTTTCATTGTCTTTTTGGTGAACAAGCAATAGAAATCAAGTGTGCTTCTGGCTTTTAAGATAGTTTAAAGTATTATATGTATTTAAATAAAAAAATGCAGTTTGGGGGTCCATCTAATTATTAAAATTTCAATGCAATATGATCATTCAATTATACTCTTGTTTTATTGGCTCTTTATTTTTTGATGTGACTCTGAGATATTTAGAAATTCCAGGTTTAAACATATTCCCTAGGTATATACATTTTTAAAATGGTTGCCCCAAGTAGAAGATACCAGTAGGCAAATTATGAGTCAAAGGAGAAAATGTCTAACACCACATGAGAGACTCAGGATGAGTGCCCACCTAAGGATGATCTGCTGTAGAGTTTAGAGGATTCAGGAAGAAAGTCAACAGCCTTAAGAATTAAGAAGACACGAAGAAAGCCTATGAATTAAGAGAAAAAAGTCAAAGGGAGTCTAAGATGAGAATAACATCTTAATATTTAAAACAGGGTAAGCACAAATTTGTAAGGAAATTGAAACACAAATATTACAAATTAAAATATACCTGCATATATAGATATAAAGAGCAGAACTGAGAGAGCTGGAAAATTAGCCAAACATCAAAGGTCTTTTATCTTCTTCCTATTTTCTTCCTGGGGTTATAATTTCTCATTTGTTAGAATTTTTCATCATAACCTATGTGGCTCTTCATTGTTCTGACTTCTTCATTTTTTATTTCCTTGACTCTTACCTTGTTTCCTTTTTACCTGTTGTCTTACCAAGTTTTCAGTTCAGCTGTACCTAAACCCATTTGGAGTTTTAATTACAGCTGTATTTTCTGATGGCAACCCTAAGAGCTATTTATAACAGAACTCGAGAGAGAATTAATCAGCAAACAACACTGGGAAGATTTTCAGAATTCAGATTAAAACAAAAATGCTGACTGAGAAGATATTGTAAATGGATTGTGTATATTATATAGCGGGGATGAGGGTAATGGGTATTCTGGATGAAAGGCCAGAGTAAATGGTTCCAATGAGATTGTTCAAGAAATGAGAGAAAAGCATTTCTACCGTTTAGGTGGGGCAGGGAGCCTGGGTTTGCATGCAGACTTTAGGCAAAATGAATAATTTCCAGAGGAAATACATACCTGGATATAGTTTTAATTTAAAAAATCTTGTATACATCAAAAGACAGTTCAAGAGCAAAAGAAAAAAATCAGGCTGGGGTTCCATTCTTAACAGTGGTAGACTAGGATCTTTTCTGTCTTGGTGAGATCAGAACAAGAAAGTCTAGAACACATATTTGAAAGTACTGTAGAACTTCCAAGTCAGTAAGAATTTGTGGGAGAAAAGTAAAAGGGGACAAGCACAGCATTTAATGTATTTTTACTCTTCAGGGGGGCAGTCAATAGCAAAAGCACCCCTCTGCCCTATCTAGAATTTGCCTATTCCTCCCAAGCTCCCCCTCCCTACCTCACTATGAATCAGCCTCCTTAGGAGGGGAAGGGAGTGGGGTATGGTGGGGTTAAAAATGATGGTGGAATGTGATGGACATCATTACCCAAAGTACCTGTATGAAGACACAAATTGGTGTGAATATACATTATATACAACCAGAGATATGAAAAATCATGCTCTATATATGTAATAAGAATTGTAATGCATTCTGCTGTCATATATAAATTAAAAAATTAATGAAAAAGAAAGAAAAATAGCAAAAGCAGTGGCTGAAAGAATGAAAGGTGGTGGTCAAACATAGGAATTAACAGCTCAACCAGGAGGAAGTGGCTAGGCTCATAGATAGAGTTCTGAAGGAGCATGCCCCAGGAGTAAGTACAGATTAGGAATATCTTTCATGGGAAATAATGCTAGTTTCTGAATCCCCTAAGTATCTGATGGCATAAGTGATCAGGGATTGTTAGTGCTCCTACCCTAGAAGCCCATGAGAGGTAAATAAACCACTTCTGAAGGAGATAATCAACTGCCTATGCAATTTTTCATTAACAATGTCCAGCATTTAGTCAAATATAACCAGACATGTGAAAACCAAGAGAAAATCAGAAAGGAGAATGAATCCATGAGAAACTCAAGGTCTGGGAAAAAAATACAATTATATATATAGAGAGAAACACACATGTATGTATGTGTGGAAATCTCTTTCTCCTACTCTTGGTTTTTTGATTCCTTCAACAGAGTAATCACAGCTATTATTACTTTCATGTAATCATTTTATACATGTTATGTAATATTTCTGAATATATTAAACATCACCAAATCGTATACTTTAAGAAAGTGAATCTTGGTATGTGAATTATATCCACAAAGCTGTGATAAAATATGCAAGGGTACTAGAAATTACTAATGACTTAAAAACAAAGAATCACAAGAAAAACTTAATAGCTTTTTCTCAAAACAATTTTTGGATGATAGAAAAAATTCTAAAACTCTGATAATAGTAAGTTTTCTTGAAGTTAGAACATTACATATAAAATTTTTAAAAATACAGCCAAAACAGTAATATCAGGGAAAATTCATAGTAGTAGATCATTTATTATGAAACAGTGATGAATTTTTAAGAATCATCCAATAAAATCAATAATTAAGAAGATAAGAGGGTTGGGGATGTGGCTCAAGTGGTAGCGCGCTTGCCTGGCAGGCGTGCAGCCTGGGTTCTATCCTCAGCACCACATACAAACAAAGATGTTGTGTCTGCCAAAAGCTAAAAAATAAATATTAAAAAATTCTCTCTCTCTTAAAAAAAAAAGGAAATATGAAATAGAAAAATAAAAAGCAGTAGACCCAGCTCTGGAGGCTGAGGCAGGAGGCTCAAGAGTTCAAAGCCAGCCTCAGTAATGGCGTGGCGCTAAGCAACTCAGTGAGACCCTGTCTCTAAATAAAGTAAAAAATAGGGCTGGGGATATGGCTCAATGGTTAAATGCCCCTGAGTTTCATCCCCAGTGTCAAAATTTAAAAAAAAATTTAAAGTCAGTAGACCTGATAAATATATCTGATTATCTGATCTTTGAGGGATCAATAAAAGAAATATTTTAGAAAGCAGTGACTTTTAATTTCAGGTTAGTCTCTTTTGCTTATCCCAGGGTTTACATCCCATTTTTCATGGTGAAGAACTGAAATACTGTAAGTCCTTTTATGAATGAGACATGATGTAAATCACACTTTAAAAGACTGTTTCATTAACTATAAAATAATGAAAATGAATATTTATCTGATTTTTCTATAATTATGACAGAAGAGAAACATTGGAAAGATCTTTCACTCTACCTGTTTCTTCTTGCAAAGCACAGACAGGTTAGGCAACATTCAGGTCACAGGGTAGTTGGTGTCAGATGCAGGGTGATCCTGAGGTAGCCCCAAGGCTGCGGTGTCCAGTTTTAAGTGGTTCCTAACCCTTGCAGGGCTGGACAGCAGCATAGATATCTTTGAAAACCTAAAAGTGAAGTGCCTTTTTCCGGGGGTGGGGGGGCGGGGGAAGCTATCCACATTGTTTGTGTACAACCTCAGGGAGTTCAGGGACCTCCCTAAATGCACAGCCATGATGGCAGTAACACAGTTTGATGTTATAACTAAGCCTCTGAAGCAATGATTCCTATATATTTTAGTTGGAGTACCCTTCTATATTCTTAAAATTTACAGAGGACCCCAAAGAGCTTTTGTTTATATAGGTGTGTAATCTTTCAATATTTATCATATTCAAAATTCAAATAGAAATTTAAAAGTCTTAGTTCATTAAAAATGGCAATAAGCCTGTTATGTGTTAATATAAATAGCATGCTTTTCATAAAAATAACTACTTTTCCAAGACAAAAAATTAAAAAGTGACATTGATTTTTTTTTTAAATTGGAGCTATCTTTAATATCTTGTTTAATAGAAGGCAGCTTGATTCTCATCTTTTTCAGTCTTTTTGCATTATCACAGATTTTGTAACCTCTAAAAAACTCCAGTGTATACTCATGAGGGAATAAGAATAGAAGGGCAAATTAAAAATAATCCTGACTTTGTAGAACCCCTGGAAGGGTTTTAGGAAGAAGCCCTCTAGGTGGTCCCTGGACCACCCTTTGAGAACTGCTGAACTTCCATAGAACACTGACTTCAAATGATTAATAGATGTTAAACAAAAACAAAAAAGAGAGAAGGAAGAGCAGCATGTCCAAAGACATTGGGAAAACGGGCTTGTCTACCACAAGACCCTAAGACTTCCTTTTCAGAACTGACCAACAGGGAGAGAGCAGCAGGAAGATGGAGGAGCTGCTGCAGTTACACGAGATGGCCATTGGAGGGCAATGCTGCTCCACTCAGGCAGCCTGAGCATCTGTGTCAGGCATAACTGTAGCTGTGGAAGCCCGCACTCCCTGGAAAGTTGGAGGACTCTCACAGTGCTTTCTTTTGTTTTTATTTTTTAAAGTAGTGAAAATAGGTTATCACAGAGGGAAATAGAAATGCTTCTTGGTCTAACAAGAATTGTCTGCTTCACCCCAAGTTGGGGACTTTCAAGTTATCAACAGTGAGGATTTGAGAGTACCTTCCAAGTTCATGACTCCGGCTGGGAATATGAGGGGTTTGCAATGTGGAGATAAGAGTCCCTGACCTCAAAGCACTCCCTTAGGATGCAAGTAAGGGTGAAAGAAACAAAGATGTTCTCAGTCAGTACCCCATCCAGGTCTGGCTAATGTGCATTCAATTTTACTGGACTCCAAAGTTAACTGGACTAGCTGGGTGTTATCTGCATTGAGGAGGAATGGGGACACATTGCAGAAGCCATCCTCAGGGGCCAACAGTTTCAAGAAGTGATGGGTCTCTTCCCATGCCAACATTCTCCTCAAGAAGCCATTGGAATGGAGGAAGAGTCTGATGGCAGTGTAGGGGTGACTGACATCCTGGTCCACAGTGAAGTACTTCCTGTGGGGTCTGACACAATCCCTTAGTTCTGCCACTCTCCTTCAAGCTGCACCTCCTTGCAAGTGGCTCTGAATGGAATAGTGACATTCAGAGGGAACAGACTGGCCTTGTCAAAGGTCTAGAGGAGGTCAGTGTGAAGATATTTTGGCTACCAAAAGTTTATTTTGCAGGGCTGGTGTCTAGGATCTGGGGAGTGCTGAGGGGAGAGTACAGGTGGGTAAAAATGGCCAGAGACAGATCGTAAGGAGCTCTAGGCAGGTCAGGGACTTGGAGCTTTTTCCTAGGGATGGTAGGGAGCCTTTGAGGTATTTTAAGCAGGTACTCTTATGTTTGCTTTGTACAGTGCTATGATACTGAGATGTATTTGACAGAGTGATCAATGACTACTAAAAGATATAAAAATAACAATTCATGCTTGCCACATGCTAGTTATTAATATGAACTCATTTATTCCTTTTATCCTCCCTATGAGGTAGAAAACATCATCATCTCTTCTCTATAGATGAAGAGACTGAGGCCTGGAGCAGTTAAAGAACTTACCCACCCATCATGTAGCCCCTAAGTGACAGGGCCAGGATTCAAACACAGCTAGTCTGGTTCTAGCAGCTATTTTGTCAACTCCTTATACTCTTTCACCAATAAAGAGGGGGAAAAAGTCCCTAATTCATTATAGCTACTTGAATACACATCAGCTAGTCCAATGGGAACCTAGAGGGGAGAATGTTAAGTTCTCCTGGTATTGGGAGGGGCAGAGGTGATATGATAGGAAAATTCAGGGGACTAGAACTTAAGCTGACAGTTGAGTTTGTGTTGAATAAGAAAATGGGGATGGAGGGAGAGAAAGAGTAGGAGGATGTTTCAAATAGAGGGAAGGTCTGTCCAGAGGAGGCCAGTTCAGAGTCTGAAGAAATGGAGGCTGCAAATAAAGCTAGACAGGTAGCTAGTAGCCAGGTAATGAGAGGACCATGTACTCTATGGAGAGGGATTTATGCTTGTTCTGTAGAACTTAGACTGTTAATCAGCTCACCATTTCATAATGCCCAGATCATTTAGGAGATTGTCCTTTACATCTCAAATATTAGCCAAACTTCCCAGAATTTGACATGTGTGACCTTGATTAAAAGTCAGCATCCAATTCATAGTTTAAAATACTGAGTTAAGACAAATCAGGGCAGAACCTTTGAGCAAATAATATATACCTTGTTTGTAGCTAATCAGTTACATGGTCACCCATCTATACTGTCACTTAGCTCACATATGTCTTCACTGGGACAGCAAGAAGACAAATACTTGACTGAAATTAGAGACCTCATATGCACAGGTTTCTCTTGATCTCCTAATCTGATACCATACTAGAGAAGGAAGAGGAGCTTTTCTGGCATGACTTCCTCATGAACTATGAACCCATGTTGATTTCTCTTGGTCATCTCTTTCTAGACTAATAAATTTTAAAGTGAATTCTAGAATATAACCTAACAGGCCATTTATTCTGTGACACCAAACACTTTTATCCTTTCTGGAAACCAGACCAACATTTGAAGGGCTAGCCAGTCGTCAGCCATCTGGGGTTCTCTTAGAGAGATTGCTCACCATTCCCTGGGAGGTGATCCACCTGGCTCAGGGCAGGCAGAACTCTTGGATCTGGATTCTGCCCACCTCTCTGTCTCCTCATTCCTGCTGTCCTCCAGGGATGGTCTCTACTATAATTCACACCGAGTGACTGTCCATGCTGTTTCTTCTGCCCTGAAGATGGTTTCTTCCTTCCATCCAGGGAAATCTTATTTTTAAGTTTAATTTGTTACAAATGTTCCAGAAAGTCAAATCACCATAAAGCTTTTTATGAAAAATAGCAGATCCTTGACCTTCCCCATTTCCCACCTTGGATGCTCTTTGGGCATTAACCTCCACTTTGCTAAATAACACATTTCTACTAACAGCCTCTTGGTTTCCTAGTCTTAGGAATTTTCTATTAAATTCTCACCATAAAAGATGAAGATCTAGTGCTTTAGCACCTCTCTCACCCACCTCCACAACTTCCCGCTCCCCAACCTCCCAGTAGACTTATCTCATCGTTTTTAGTTAGATCTGCAGTCAGTGTTTACATAATTATGACTATATTCACAGCATGCCCATGTAGTAAAATATGATTACATTTTCTTTCTTGTACAACTTTAAGTTTTCCCTGGAGTTAATAATTGTTCTTCATTTGTGTAGTTTTCTGTTCACCTACCATTAATTTCTACCTATATGTATTTTTCCTATATATGAATTTCCTCTTGATATAGTTATGCACATCAGACATGGCATCAAGCTCATCTTCTTGGAAACTTTCTGGATGCCCTGTTTCCTCTGATCTGTGTTACTTGCACTGCTGGCCTGCTGAGCAGCTGTCTTCTTGAGTTCTCTTCCTCATCATTCTAGAATTCTCATTTCTTCTCACCTACATTGAATTCTTTGTTTCCTGAATCCCATGTCTTCTTTAATTGCTCCCTTTCTTTGCTGGACTATCTCTTGCAGATGCATATATGGGAGATGATCTTTTTTTTTTTTTTTTTTTTGGAAAATTTGCAAGCCTGAAAATGTACTTGCTTATTCTACTTGGCGTGTGATTGACAGTTTGGTCATGAGTCAAAAACTAGATTGGAAATTTTCCCTCAGTTTTGAAAGGATTATCCCATGTCATCTAACTCTAGTGCTTTTGCCAGTTGATTAGTGGGAAGTGAAGAAAAGACAACAAAGCAAGTCTGAAGCCATTTTGGCTCTTGATCCTTTTGTATGTGACTTCCTGAAAACATTTAGGGGCTTCTCTCTGTCCCTGCTGTTATGACATTGTAGAGTGATGTGCCTTGATAGAAGTCTGTGCTCTTTCATGGTGCTAGCCACTTCTTGTATCTTTAAAATCTAGGATTTAGTGGCCTTCAGTCCTAGGAAAGTTTTCTGTTTTAACCATTCTTGTTTTGGGGAATTCTTTAGCATTCCTGGGCTGTTTCTCTGATAGCATACTGTTGTTCTATTTTCCATCTTTCTATTTTTTGGTGATTTCCTCCAATTATCTTCCATATATTTCTATTTAAGAGAGATCTTTAATGCCTCCCTCCTTTGTAGATCACTCTGCTTTTGATTCACCAATAAAATTCTTCTTATGAGGATATCGACCCATTATATACACATGCATGTTTTTTGGCGGTGGGACTTGGATATGTACATCTTTTCTCAAACATCTGGAGATTCTGGGTTGTCCTCCCCACTTGAAGAATAGAGTGCTAAAAAGCCCCATGCTAGATGGGGTCTGTTGACCATAAGTAGCTTCTTTGTTAAGTGACCCGGCTGGGTTGTTGCACTGTGACACCCATTAAGACTTCTCTCTTGAATTAGACAGTTTTCTCATTTCCATTCTTGTCCAAGAGGGGATAAGCCAGGCACTAATGTTCTGGTTAAAGTAGGAGACTCTTAAAATTGGGTGTCTGCACGTCTTCACTGAGTCCCTGTTACCAGGACTGCACCTCTGCCCTCACTGACTTGGTGTCCCATTCTAGCCTCTCTCCAGTCCTCCCTCTCCAGTCCTCTGCCACCTGCGTGGTTGGGCAGAGAGGTCATGGGAAGAAAGTATCTGGGGGTCTTCTTTCTTCTTAAATCGACTCTTAGCCATTTCCTCTGCTTTCAGCTTAGTCTTGCCTTCCTCGTTAGAGGTATTTTCCAACTTCCTAAGTTCTGCTATGCAGTTACTTCTTCCAGCAAAGATGTCAGCCTCCTCAGCTCTGTTGAGACTGTAATCAAATGCCCATCTGCTTTTCTACTTCAAAATAATATGTTTGGTATTGTTTCACTTCTGGGCTTATTGTCCTTAAAGATTTATTTCTTTTTAAAAAGATCCCTGTGTTGTTGCTTTTGGAAAGGTTTGAGGAGGTAGTGGAAATAATATTAAGTCCCCAAGTTTTAACAGGAAGCAGACAACTACTTTTCAAACTCTAGTGTGGTAGGATCTCCTCTGAGGACCTTCCCTGACTGCCCCCACCCACAGGATCAGCAGCTTCCTCCTTTATAGCACTTCTGTATCCAAACCTTGTGCAAACTTCTTGCATACATAACATGATTACATAAGAAGTTTGGATCGTCTTACTGGATTATAAACTGCTTGAGTTGAAGGAGTCCTGTTATCTATTTTTACATCTTCAAGATCTAGCTCACAGTCAGGCACCTAAATGCCCCATGCATGAACTGAGCAGGAACTGGGTGCTATTTTCTATGAGTAAACTCGGTTCCAAAGAGTTCAGTGGCCCAATTGTCCTGCCAACAGGAAGGACAATACCCCTAACTAAGGGCATTTTTCTAGGTCCTGTGTCATCATTCTTAGGGTTATGAGCAGAGGAATTGCCAATTTTGACTTTTCCTAAGGAATGCCCTTCAAGCCTGGACCATGCAGGGGAATTGGTTACTTCCTTCAAGAATGGGGTGGCAGGATCCGGAATTATGTGTGCCTTAGGACAGATGATGAATTGGATTATTTTGGTCTTAGTCACCAGGATAAGTATGGCATCATGGCTCTGGAGGGAAGGGTGATTATATTCACCAACTTCCATTATGGGAATGGGGTGAGATCAAGAATGAGTGCTTCATCCTCTCCATCTTCCAATCAATATTCCTTGGTCCTAAACACACTTACTTAGCTCATTCTAATGAAAACCATATTTCCACTGGGAAAAATCACCCAAAGCTAGGCTGGGCTGAAGAGCATTCAGCAGTTTGATAGGCCTGTAGGGACACAGACAGAAGTGAGTCTTGGTTTCAGGTCTGCTTGCTGGAAATCTAGCTGACAGGGACAGTGCGATACCCAAGAAGTCAGTCAATATCACTGCCCCTTCCCCCAAAAAACAGGTAATCAAGAAACAACTTGCATGGTGATCATGAAGCCATCCAGTTGCTGCTTTAACAACTGGCTCTAGGTCTTTCAGTTGGAGAATAGAGCTTGTGGAAAGTCAGCCTAGGTTAGCAGCCTGAACTCTGAAAGGAAGGTCCACAAAGTTAGGAAGGTCTTTGAAGCCAGGAAAGCTGGGGAGCATGTTTCCAGGCAGCATAAGCAGAAGGTGGCAGCTGTGAGGCAGAGTCAGAGATAAGAGATACCCAAAGCACACCTGCAGACCGACTGTGTGCGTCTGAGCTGGTGAGTGAGGGGAGGTGGAAAGACGACAATCGGGCTTAAAGAAGTGTCTCTCAATAAAATCCTGTCCTAGCACTGCTTCTCCTTGCTTAGCTAGTCAGTCTTCAGAAGGGTTCTTGAGATCTCAGTCTCCTGTTTGCAGCTGAAGACCCCTGCAGTGTGACACTTTACTTCAGAAGACTGGCTCACCACTATGATGACAATGTTTAGTCAGGACCTGCCCAGTGCGGGAGAAAGGAGATCAAGAAGTGAGGGGAAAAGGATTCCATTCTCTTAGGGCAGATGGAGTCTGTCAGGAATCTGTTGCCCATTTAGATCATTGACAAGACATTGAATGCAGACACAGAATCCGGGTGGCCTTGTGAGCCTGGGTGGCTGACCATTCTGCTGATATTGATATGTAGATGGTGAAAGGAACTAGACTCCTGCAGCCACTGCAGCTCTGGGATGGACAGGCCAAATCTGCCTCCCCTTCTCTTCCTTTGCTTATTTTTCTTCTCCTTTTAATAGGTTTAAACAATAAATGAAATTTAAACATGGATCTGGATACTATTGAATTGCAAATGCATGTGAATCTTGGAGGAAAGGTCAAACAAGGCCAGAAATTTTCCAAGTGGCCTCTGAGACAATCTGAGCTTTTGGCTTCCTTCAGGTGGCTCTTCTGGGAGATTGTGAGAACAGAGGCGCAGAAGACAGCAAGGCCTCACTCTGCCCCTTAGTAGCTGAAGTCCTGGGAAAGTGAATTCACTTGTAAAATAGGAAGAATAGTAACCTAGTAGGCTGTTCTCAGGAACCTGTGAATAGCAACTTCCCCCAGAGCTTGGCACCCAGGTGCCCAGCACATGCCATGAAGATAACATTGATTTTTTTATGACCAGCTCTCCTATGGTGGAATTCTACCTTGTGGTCAGGCAGTGTGGCCACTCTGAGGAGATTTTTTGACCATGTACAAAGAAATAAGTATCCCAAAGAGAGCTATGAAAGCATTTCATGAACGCTAACATTATCCATCATTTTTTTTTTTTTTTCTGAGAAGCAGTACTGTAGCATACCCAGAGCCCAGACTGAGACGAACATGGGTTCTAATGCCAGCTCGGCTTCTAAACCACTTCACTTTGGACAAGTTCACGTCTTTGACATGCTGGGAAGTCTGTGTAACAATGTTACCATCAATGTTTTCCTAGGTTGTTCCTAGGATTAAAGGAGGCAAAATATATGAAAATATCTTGCTTCCTGTCATGTGCGTGGAAGGCATTTGTGATGAATGTTAGCTTCTTTCTTCCCATGACTCTTCTTTTATGGCCCACTCATGAATCTCTAATGCATAATTCAGAATCCAGATGCCAGGGCAGACAAAAAAACATTGAGAGATGACAGAATCAAGATTAAATAGCATCTTAATAGCTTGGAACACTAAGGCTAAAAAAAAAAATATGAGATAAGATCTAATAAGAATATTTGTGGAAAGTGGCATTTTGTTGCAGTATCCACTTAGTGTAGAAGTGTGTGATTTGTGAGTGTGGGTATGCATAAATGAGCATGGCTCTCACCTCAACTTCAAGCTCCAACACCAGTTACCAGAATTAGTGGGTCCATTGTGGTCAGCACAAGTCAGACCATCCCTAGAGCATTACATCACATCTAGGAGCCACAGTTTTTTAAAAGGAATGCTGATACACCTGAGCCCCTTCATGGTTGTGGCCAGTGTGGTGACAATCCTGAGGAATGACTAAAGGGATTTCAATCCCTGTTAGTATGATAACTGTTGTGTTTTCCATTCGTTTTCTAGTTCTTTTTTGTGGATTATTTTATGAAAGAAGGAAAAGATGGGCATTGAGCCATATGAGGAAGCAGCATGAAGTTGGAAGTTTCAAGAAGAGCTTGATCCCCCAAAAAACTTTTAGTCACTGAAAGGTTTATTCACCCAACCAAGATACATCGCTTAAATTGAATACGAATTTGTGTTAGACATGGTGCTTTGCAGTCAGTGGTTTGTTGATAAATGTTAACAGCCAGCTTTCTGAGCTGGGGGTAGAAGAGTCATTCATCACTTGTAGCACCTTCCAATCTCTGTGGTATAAATATTCTCACCATGGCTGATTACAAGATACCAATATAAATGTGAAATGTGGTCATTGGGCTTTCCCAAGCTAGAGCAAGCTGGGTTCAGCACAGCCATGCCTATAGGCACCAGGGAAGCAGAGCTCAAAGACGCAAACCTTGAGTTTAAGAGATTTATGGTTTAAAGTGAGAAGCCTCTGAGGTCCAGCTGTGAACTTGAAGTGTATTTGGCTTTCAGCAAACCCAAACCTGAATGGGATGACTCTTAGCTAATAGGTATTGGTTAAGAATAAAAACGGGAGGAAAGGCATTCCAGACAAAGGGGTAGCAGCTGAAAGCATAACCCAAGGGGAGATGATAAACTAATTAGGCAAGAAATAAGCAGGCCAAACTAAAGATTGGTATAGACTGAAACTGGATGCATTCTCATTGACTAGAAGGAGCAGAGCTGAGGAGAACCTTAGAAGCTTGAGGGTACCAGCAACTTGCCCATCCAGAATGTCTTTTACAATACTTTCCTCACACTTGAAGAACCAGATCCTCATCCTGTTATTCTTTAAGCTGGGGAGCATGAGGTGAGTGGCTGCTATGATGTTATGGGATGCCCTGGCTTACAAGAAGGGTTGCCGCAGTCCGGCTGCAGCAAAGTAACCGGAGTGGGGGAGTGACGAGCAACTTGTGTAGATTGATACAGCAGGAGTGGGAGCCATTTACTGTAGGACAGGAGGGGTATATATACATTACACACAGCTTATCTTAATTAACATAAACTAGATACAGCAGTCAACCAATAAGGAATCTCTACACCTAATGGCTCGCTGGCGTTACTTCACAAACCACTCCCTCTGGCAAAATGCCAGGTGCCATCTTGACTTGTTTACAGACCCCAACAAAGGGTGGGGTACTTTTTCCCACCAGAAATCTGCCCTTTTCCTCCTCATTCATCCATCCTTCACACATCTACCCCAAGCTTATCCTACAGGCATAAAAACCAAGCGGAATCTTCCAGAATGATTTTTCCACCTATTAATGCTTCACCATTTATTCATTCAGGAAAATTATTGAATGTAATATAATTATAGTATTCTCATGCTGTTGGTAATTAGTAATATACTCCATACTATTGGTAAATGAATCTGCCATAAATCCTGCTATTAATAGTTTTAACTTATGAAGGGAATCAGCACATGCTCATCCTAAACTATATGCCAGTTAGAGAGAGATGAAAGCATGAGGTACAGGGGGAAAATGTTATGACTGAATAGATAATTGATTAGAAGAAGGAGTGACTATATTCTGTTAGATTGTTCAAAGGATAGAAACCTTCAGTTGTAGGAGGAATAACTTTTGCATGGTAACTATAGTTAAATAATATTTTGTACACTTGACATTTGCTAAGAAAGTAGATCTCAAGTATTCTTATCACAAGAACAGGCAACTGTGAGACATGGACATGTTAATTAACTTGACTGGTAGTCACTTCACAAATATCAAAACATGTTGCACACCCTAAATATGCACAGTTTTTACTTGCCAATATCTCAATAAAGCTGGAAAAATTACCAAGGATGAGGTGATGGTGGAAGCATTTGGGTTTGCATGCATAGCAATCTAGTCAGCAAGGCTGGACTACTTTTCCCAGCTCAGAATTAGTAGAAGAGTAGGACCAGGGATGGAGCTCGGTTCGCCTGAGTCCCACTCCAGGGATGTGAGCCACTAAACAGAATGTTTTCTTGCAAATACAATTCAACCTAAGAAAATTTATGAACTATTTGTGCCACTCAGTACCAAGCAGGGTCTGATGAGGCATTTTTCCTCAAAGAACTAACAAGAGAAACCAGAGCAGGCAAGCCTTCTTGGTGTTTGCTCAGGAATAATTGTGACACCTTCTCCCCAGCCACATGAGTCAGGATTGTGAAGCCATTTGAAATTCTTTGTTCCTTTTCACTCCCTACATTTAATTGACTACCAATTCCTATTGGTTCTGCCTCATTAAAAATTCAATCGGTATGAATTTTTTTGATATCTCTATTAGGTTCTAGGAAATGAGATCAAGAACAGAGATCAAGCAGTTTGAAGGAGCCCATGATTAATGGCGTCAGCTGACGTCAACCAAAACTATGGTGTGCTGAAACACATGAATAGTAGGTTATAGTAAAAGTTCTCTTGGTCTCTAAACCTAGCCCTCTGCCTATCTCTCTCTCTCTCTCTCTCTCTCTCTCTCTCTCTAATATATATATATATATATATATATATATATATATATATATAAAAATAAATTCTCCATGCTGCTGCTGAATCTTTTAAAAATGCAAATCTATCTATACACCCACTCCATCCTACTTAAAGCTCATCAGTAATTTAGGATAACATCTGAATATAGACCTAGTACACAAATCTAGCCACAATATAGCCTTGCTTCCTTTTCAATGCTTTAATTGATACTAACTCTTCCTTCAACCAACACACACACAAATTCCTATTTTTGTATGTTTTTACTGATTAATTTTTCAATCAGTACATTATTCCTATTGTATTTCTAAGTACATGCCATTTTCTTCATCTATCTTCTCCCTATTTATTTCCCTGGAATCGCTACTTTTCTATCAAGGCTTCTTACAAGTTCACCTCCTAGATACTGCCTCATGGTTTCCAGGCATAATTCCTGTCTTCATCCTTGATCTCTTCTTCATGGCTTCAAACATCTCTACACCCTCATCTCTCTCTCTTTGAACTACAATGGCCCATGAGACACATGTTCATGATACAGAAGAGCTATGTCTTACATTTTTTTATATCTGTGCTTCCAGAGCAGTATCTGATGCAAAATAGGGACATAAGTGTTTGTCACATAAATGTAAGTAAGTAACCTAAGAATTGTGTCCTTAGAATCTATAGCTCTAAAAAATCATCTACAATTTGAGAAGAAAAGTCTGTTGAAAGCAAATAGGCCACTAAAATATATTAAGTTGATTTTATGTTGACATTACCCCTTAATTTTTAGGCAAAGGTATGTCTTTTATTCATAATAAGTAACACATAACTTGGAATACCCATTTGTTAAAACAGGGCACTGAGAATCCTACTATTCCAAGGGCATCCTCAGAGATGAGGTATGCCATGTCTTCTCTATTCCAATTCTGGAAATTTCTTTTTTCCATATTTTTATTGGCACATTATACTCATACATAATATTCATATATGCATACACTAAAAGTTGGTCAATATCCTTCCCCAGTATTTCCTCTCTAATTGATACTTTTGTTTATAACTTTATGATTTGTATAATTTGTATAATTTCCCTATTGATATAATAGGAATAATGTTAGTCTTTAGTGAGTTGAATAGTGATTCCCAAGGTATCGTCTATGTGGAACCTCAGAGCATGACTTTATAAGGGTTTTTTTTCAGGAATATTAAAGGTCTCAGATTATAATGGATTAGTGCAGCTCCCAAATCCAATGATTATAGTAGTCCTATGAAAGAGAAAATGAGACAGAAATAGAAAGGTGGGAATTGTAGGGGTGCTTGCTTAGGTCCAGGCCACCAGAAGCTAAGAATAAGGCTTGGAACAGGATTTTCCCTCAGTCTCCAGAAGAACTAACTCTGTCAATACCTCAATTTCAGATATCTGGCCACCAAGGCTATAAGAATAAATTGCTGTAGTAAGTTGACTAATTCATGGACTACTTTGTTATAGAAGCCAAAGGAAATGAATATACAGCCTTATCTGGCCCACCGAGGTCTTGGGAAGGACTAGTGAGCCAGGGTGTGTAGACAGGCTGGGCCACAGAGCCAGAGGGTGGAAAGCCTGAGCTCCAGGCCCAGCATAGTCTGGCTTCCTTCTCCCTGGATCTGCAGGGAGCCTGTCCTTGGTGCTAGGTGACCCTTCTGCAGACTCCTCTGGGCTCACATGAGAAGGTGGCTCCGCTCAGCCTTGGGTTCTGCCTTGTGAAATACCATCCCTCTTTTCAAAGTGTTTTAAGAGCCTGGAGCTGTGGGTGCCATGAAGTCAGAGGTCTGTAGGCTCTAATCCATCTGGCTACTTCTTGAGTGTATTCTTACGTAGTCAATTCCTGGCTTTGGGGGTCAAGGTTAAATTTATTCAGTCTATATACCACTTTTCCCCTGGCTGCTCAGCTGTGCCTCTCTGGGCACTTTGGCCTGAGTTCAGAGGGGATCTGGCTTCCTCCACCTGCCAGCGGGTAGCATCTTCATTATTATATGTAGTGTCCTATTTCCAGGGAGCAGACAGGCCCTCTATAAATCACTGTGGTTATTACATTGCCTTCCAGCCCCGGCAGAAGTCTGCCTCAGTGCCAGTCAGTCCTCCTGTGTGCTGATAGTGTCTTTATAACTGATGTTTTCCCATAGCATGAATTGGTCTGGGGACAAAGGAGAGCCTGCAGGGGCAGATAATAGAAGTGGGAGGAGGAAAGTGCATCAGTCTAGGACAGAAATGACGGCAGCTTGAACTATGATAACAGTGAAGGCAGAATAGACAGTCAGGTCTGGAATATTCTTTGAGAGCAGTGTGGATGAGGTTTATTAGAGGATTGGTTATGGGCTATGAAGGCAAGAGGGCAACAATGGTGACTTCAAGGATGTTTTTGCATAAGCACATGAGTGAATGGTGGGTCCATTTATTGAGAATGGAAACAATGGATAGAGAAGATTGACCTCCAGTGGAAGAGTGCAAAGGTTAGGTCTTGACCATGTTAAATGCGACATGCCTATTACTTTTCCAAGTGTAAAGAACAATGGGCATTAGATGTATGGGTCTGGATGTGTGGGAGAAGCTGGATTTATAGGAGAGAAACGTTTGGAAGTTCTTGATATACAGGGGACTAGATGACATCACCCAAGGAATAAGGGTGGGTAGAGAAGAGATTCAAAGATAAAAGCTTATCTATATTTAGATATGGAAGAACAGGAGGATCCAGCAAGAGAGTGTTATTGTATACCTGACTTACTGTTTTTCTATGACCTTCCCGGCCCCTGTAAGCATTTGATTGGTTAACAGAACTAGCTCTGGAATCAGATACCCCAACTTAGAGACCCAGCTCCATCATTTATCAATGGGAGATTATTAACCTATCTTTAGTCTCCCCCTTTTTTTCTTTTGGATAAAGTAGGGCTAATAACACTTCTATAGGATTTTGTGAAAATTAAAGGTGAATATGCATATAACTCACTCAACACCTGGTACATAGGAAGCACTCATTAAACTTTCGCTATCACTAACAATGCTGTACAAAGTGCTTTATACGTTATGTACTAAGGGATTACAGTCATCACTACCATTTATTCTTTTACAGATTCTTGGCACCAATATTTTTTGGTTCTATGATAACTAAAATGACTTACTGATTCCTAGGACATCTCATATAAGAAAATCTGAAGATGGCCATTCATATAACTAACAAAGATTATTAAATTCATTCCTGGATACTTCTGCTTCCCCAATAAAATTATTTTGGATGTTTAAAGAAGGTAGGAGAAAGCTGGGGTAGGCAATAGGGGTCTGCCATAACCAGTCTCCAAAGTCAAGTTTGATACTAAGTCATGAGACTTCTGAGACAGAAGATTATAGAAGAAGGCTTACCAGGGTAACTTAGCAGCCAGATGTGGAAACATCTGGAGACTATCCTCCCCTCCCCAAGATTTCATGGAAACCTGAGGATTCTTGAGGCATATTGCTTCACTTCCTAGTACTCAAATCATCTTCCGCTGACTTGAGTGAATGATCTGCTGATGATTGTCTCAATAATTGGACTGCCTGCAGCTGGGCCAGGGGTCTGGAAAGCTCACAAAGAACAGGCATCCTGGCTACAAGTCAGATACCTCACCCTCCTGGCATGGCACTCGAACTCCATTAGAAGCTGGGACCTGTCTCATATGTCTTCTGGCTGGAGGATCAACTCCAACTTCCCACCAGAATGACAACTGGATGTGAAAACATGCCTTTTGGAATCTCAGATCCTCCAACACTCTTTTGTTTTAATAGAGTACAGAATTCTCTAGAATTAATGAAGTTCAATCTAGTGAGTCTATTAAGACAGCATAAGGAGGGAAGGCAGGCAGTTCTGAAGGAAGCAAGAGCCTCTTTAAGGGCAAGAACTCAATGTCCCCAAATTGGGATCATCCCAAATTAACTCAAATTTTAATTTTACATCATCCATTTGGGTATGAAACAACTATTCTAATGCTCCATTGTCAAGTTCTTTAATAATTCAGCAGTGTTCTCAACTCTGGCTGAAGACTAGAATCACATGGAAAAATTTTGAAAAGTATTGTTACACAGACCACACCTTCAAAGATTCTGATTTAATTGCTTTGCTTCAGAGCTCAGACATTGGTATGCTTTTACAGCTCTTCTGGTGCTTCTAATTTGCATCTGGGGTTGCAAACTACTTGTTTAGAGAATACCTGGTCTTTGCCTCATTGTTGTAACTACTAAGATGACTGGCTTGATCTGGCAAATCTTGGGTTTGATTGATTTCTCAGCAGTTGACCCACAAGTGGTGGAATCAATTGTCCATTCATATATGACCTAGGGATCTCTCACCCCATTTTCAGCAGAGAGGAAAAAAAAATACCCTTCTTCGAAAGAGGAAGTTTTGTTTGATCCAGGGAAACCAGCTTCACATACATAGATGTGTGAATTCCAAATCCACTGCTGAATTTGGATATTTCAGTTTTTAGATGCAAGTCAGAGAAAATGAAGTGTTCCCAGGATGAGTCAGAGTACTTGGGTCTGCTAAAAGATGCTTAAGACAGGACCTTGGAGAGAGGCACACTTCCTCAGCAGGGAAAGTTGAAGCAGCTCCCTTTGGCAATAGCCACGTCTTCTAGTGTTTATATTTGGCACTTTGACATCTTGGCCCCTGCTGACCCTGGAAGGACTGCCCCTCACAGGGTTAGCCAACTCTTAGAAAAGGATTTGCCCATCAGCATACTTTGCATATACAAATCAACCAATCCAAAGCCTACATCCTATCATGTCCTCTATGGAGTTCTCACACCTATGGCCACTATCCCCCTGCCCTAATCGCTCAGGGCCAGATACCAGACACAGTGGGCATCTCTGGGGTAAATTGCAGTCATTCAAACTAGCACATCCTAAGCCTGCTTGCCCTGCCCCACCTCTTCCTGTAATAATTACAAAAAGGCTTTCATGCACATTCCCCTTTCTTCTGCCTCTGGACTGACCCTGGTCCTCCCTATTTGGCTCCTCATTTTCTCTTGGTATCTGCTAATGTAACAGGTTCTATTTTCAGTGATAATTATCTCTTGATCTGCCATCTATGCCATACCTGAATAATAATATACCCTATGTCTTAAATCACCTGAGTCTGGAGAAAGACAAAACCAAGAGTTTAAGCCAAAGGCAAGCTGGAAGGAACTGAAATCCTTGTCTCCAAACTGGGGGAAGGTGTTGAGATTGTCTTGGAGTGACATGAGTTTCAAACCCTTGAGAAGGTTCCAGTGCTCAGAGTTTGATCTGTGGATGTTTATGTAGCAGAACACACTCTGTATTTTAGAAGCTCTGGTTGCTTCCCTCTAGGGGGTGATGGGTGAGTCAGTGGTGAAAGGAATCAACAATAAATGTACTCCAACATACTGAAGGAGTGAGCCCAGGGCAGGACTGCAGTGAAGGCACAACACCAAACACAAGGAAAACCCACCTTGGGACAAAATTGTGGCAGTGGAGGCAAATAGCTCTTGATGGAATCTGGTTCCCTGTCAGGTGAAACCTTGCAGGTGTAAAAGTGGTGGGGATATGTGTCCCCAAATGGCTCATAACAAGCTGGCAGAGTGTATGTGGAAGGAGAGAGAGGCTATACTATCAGGAGTCTTCTCCAATTCTCTTGAGGGTTAAGGGCAGTTACGGGCTTATCAAGTACAGATCAGACATAGCACCTTTGCATCTGAATCATGTAGCAATGCTGCCTTCTCTGCTCCCTGTTTGGACTGCTAGCTCTGTCTAGTAGTGCCTGCAGTTGTGGGAGTCTCCACAACTTAATTTGAAAAATAAAGGCCTTTGCCTGATTTTGGTGCATAGCTTTGATTCAGATGAGGTGCTAATAGATTGACTACCTTGTGCCTCCTAACTTAACAAATCTGGTGCTAAGTATAAAAATGTGGGCCACCATTACCTGAGGACCTGAGTCCATACCAGGTCAATAAGCCTTCTCAATACCTCATTTTCTTCATCTATTAAGTGGGGAATATATTTAATTATTATAGATATTGGTTATTAAATGAGTTTATATATTATATAAAGATTGAGAGCAAGGCTCAGTACTTAGTGCTCAATAAATACTAGTTGTCTTTAAAGACTAAGAGAAACACAAGGTGACATTTGATTCTTGATCTCCAGTGAAGGGTAGGAGTGATCAGGATTCCTTGTCTTGGTTCCAAGGATACTTAGGATCTACCTATAGAACAGGTCTCAGAAGCTGTAGATTAAGTTTAGGTCTACCAGTTCAGAAGCATAGTTACCCCATTTGAATCAAATGTATGATATATGATATGTCAAGATCATTGTAATGTTTTGAGAACCAATAAAAAAAAAGAAACAACTATGTTAGGAGCTCTTTCTGTGTGTACAGGAACAAAACTAATAAAATACAATTGAGAATGTTTGCCAAAAAAAAAAAAAAAAAAGATCAGAGCTTCTCCCTCCTGCTGGTTCCTAACTAGAGCCACTATGCTTCAGAGCTGGCTAGGTTCTGGGAGCTCAGAAATCTCCTAGGCTGGGGCCCTAGGAGCTGATGGAGAAAGACAAAGACTTCAAAATCAGGCAGAGCTGGACTCAAAATTCACTTTGAGATATGGAAACCTGGGACTCTGTCTGGAAAGCTCCTTTCCTCCCTTCATTGCTTGGCTAATTTCTTTGTGCTTCAAAACAGAATTCAAGATCACTCCCTAGGAAAATCCTTCCTTAACTGGTCCAGGTCAAATATGGGGTCTTTTCTCTAGTCTTACCTCTGCCAAAATTTTTACTGCCTCTCAGATCAAATGACACAGTTGAAATAAAACAGTATATTACAAAGTACTGTACAGTAATTTTTCAGTTGACATATCTGTCCCAATGACTTAGTCTGATTTGATCATGAACTCCTCAAAGTCAGGGACTTTGTCTCATTCATATTTGAATACCCAGTGACTGTCAGAGTGCTGCCACACAAAAGCTGCTCAGTAAATGTTAGGGTAAGTGAATGAGTGGAGGAAACTCCTCTGAGCATCAATTTGAAAGTAGGATAAAGAATGCCTGCTTCACAGTGTCATCCTTTGGAAGCAGTAGGTGAGATACCACAGGTAACTGTGCAGGTTCTTTGTAGCTCAGATGCCATCCTGCCTCAGTCTGGCTGGGCACAATTCAGGAGCCACTTATCAAGCAGAAACTAACTTTATTTTTAGAACACACACTGCACCACAGGAGCTCTTCAGGAATTCCCTCAGAGCCCAGCTGCCACCACGGCTTCCCACAAGCCTCTCAACCCCCCACTCCTCCTGCTCTTGAGGCCGATTGGCTGGGTCGTGTGGGCGGAGCCAAAAGAGTCCCCCAATGAGCAGCTCCGTGGTCTGAAAGGGTGGGGAAACAGCCCAATGAACATCACAGCAGAGGAGCCAATCAGCTGGCAGCTGGAAGTTTGCTGGGGCCTCGGTGAGCCAATCAGCTGGAAGTTTTCTGGGGCCGCTGTGAGCCAATCAGCTGGAAGTTTGCTGGGGCCCCTTTGGCTGTGGCTCTCAACACCATCCAGTGGCATGAGTAAGCCTTCAACCCTCCTTCCCTAAGGTCCCTTCCTGCAAGTGACTTCTCCATCAGCTCTCTACTGTGTCTTCCATGGTGTTATAGTTTTGATGTAAGGTGTCCCTCAAAAGCTCATGTGTGAGATAATGAAAGACGGTTTAGAGAAGAACTGATTGGGTTATGAGAGTCTTAACCCAATCAGTGACTCAATCTCCTGATGGGATTAACTGGGTGGTGGCTGAAGGTGGGTAGGGTATGGCTGGAGGAGGCGGGTCCCTGGAGGGTGTGCTTTTGTATCTGGTGAGTGGAGTCTCTCTGCTTTGTGATCATCATGTGAACAGCTTCCCTCTGCCACACTCCCCCACCCCATCTTCTGCCTCACCTCTAGCCCCAGGGAATGCAGCCAACTGTCTATGGATTGAGACCCCTAAAACTATCAGTCCCCAAATAAATTCCTCTACAGTTGTTCTGGTCAGGTCTTTTGGTCGAAGTGCCAAGAAAGCTGAGTAAAACACAGGGCATCTTGGGAAATCTGCAGGTTAGTGACCAGAAGACTGGCTGGGCACCTTTTCCATAATTTCCCAAGTCTACAAAGACTTGTATCCCTTCGCTTCAGGGCAACTTCCTTATACCAAGTAGCCACCCTTTCCCCAAATTATTATCTATCACTTCACCTCTTGTGGATTCTTGGCAAGGATTCTCTCTAATAATTTTTCCAAAATGATGAGTTTCCCCTCATCAAATTTAGCAAAATATTTTGGCAAAAGCCACAGAGATTAGGAAAAAAACAACTTATCATGTATAGTAATATAGGAAGACCATCCACAGCACTCTTTTTTTTTTTTTGACTCCAAAGACACTTTCTGGACAGAACAAAAAGTTCTTTGCTTCCACAACAGAGTATTCTGTTCCTTTGTAGCTATTTTAATTTGTCAGAAATATGGATTTTATTTCTTCTTTCCCTCACCCTCCTTCCAAATGATTTCTATCATGTATTCGACCAAGTCATTTGTAATCCAGCAAGACAGAGGTGGCTGTAGCCCCTGGCTGTGGGTGGTGTCACTCGGTCAGAAATCAGCTCCCCACTCCAGGAATGACAGTAGGTCTATGTGGTGGATGTTGGTCTGGGATGAAGTGGACATAGCTGTGCCCCTGGGAATTTCCAGACAGTTGTGCACATTGCAGATCATTTTGGAATGGAATGTACCCTCCATCATGGACTGCTGCACAGTACTGTTCTTGCCACACCACGCCTTTGAGGGATCCCAGGCCTTAGCCCTGCAGGCTAAGAGCATTTGCTTTTATATGTTCCACCTGCAATTTCCAGCATGCACTGTGCTGGCATGCAACAGGTGCTGTTAGAGATTTAAGCTACACCACAGACAGGAAGCTGTGTTGTGCCGCAAAGTGGTGTGAGATGCTGAGTGTACACTGAGCTTTTGGGTTTGCCACTGGGCTCTAGGGGCAGCCTGGAGTAATCAATTGTAATGGTGAGGCAGTCTGTGCGCCTGCCAAGCACCTTGAGTGGGGGCTGCTGCCTGGTGATAGTGTTATCAGGAGTCAGATCAAAACACCTCCCAAGATCCTGTGATGTAGTGCAGAGCACAACTCTGGAGTCTTGGTGGCACTGCCCAGTGCCTGCAGAGCGATGCACATGCTAATCCCTTCTAACCTCCTTGATTGATGAGGACACCTAGCAACAGAGATGTTCTGCCACTATTGGAGGTCAAATAGCACCTCCCTGCATTGGCCACGTGGTTGAGACATGCTTATCAGCAATCCTGTGCAGTCACCAACATCAAATGCATTTAGGGATGCCAAAAGGACTACATTTTGGACTCATGTGTTCTGATTCTAACTTAGCCACTTGATTATTTGTGTCAAGAGGAAAGCAAAGGAGCCAATTAAAAAAAAACAATAAAACACATTACATAAGACAACACTAGTCAGAAATATTTGAAAACAAGTTCATTTCTTCTGGAAAGCATATACACACCACGGAGTAAAAGCATTGAAATAATCCCTACAGGACAGTGTTGGCTAGATATAGTCAAATTACCAGCTCATGGGAGTAAAGGTCTTTACCTCACTTATGTGCCCTTCCTCCCCAGTTTGCTGCATAGGTTACAATTAGAATTCTTTCTTTTAAAAAATCTTTTTGCTTAACATATATTAAGTGTACATATTAATTGAATTCATTGTGATATTTCCATTCATGCACAGTGTGCACTGACCAAATCTGACCTTACTTTTTTACTACCACGCCCACACCCTTCCAACCTTTTATTAGTATCCCACTTTCAAGTCAACTTTTTTTTTTTTAAGCTTCCACATAGGAGAGAGAACATTCAACACCTCTCTTTCTGTACTTGGCTTATTTCCTTAAGATAATGTCCTACATTTCCACCCATTTTACTGCAGACTACAGGATTTCATTCTTTTTTAGGGCTGAATAATACTCCATGGTGTATATATATTCCCTATTTTCTTACCATTCTTCTGTTAATGGGAAGCTGGATGATTCCATATTGTGAGTAGTGCCACAATAAACATGGCTATGCAGTTACCACTTTTGTATACTGACTTCATTTCCTTTAGATATATGTCCAGAATGGGATATCTGGATTATATGGTAGTTCTAGTTTTAGTTTACTAATTTCCATAACAGCTGTACAGATTTACATTTCCATCAATAGTATTAGTTCCTTTTTCTCCATATGTTCAACAGTAATTGTTACTGTTTTATAATAGCCACTATAACTGTGGTGAGATAATATTTTATTATAGTTTTGACTTGCATATCCCCAATGGCTAGTAATACTAAGCATTTTTCATTAGTTTATTGGCCACTTATATTTCTTTTGAGAATTGTCTATTCAGACAATTTCCCCAGTTTTTGATTGGTTTATTGTTTTTTAAGTTTTTTGGAGTTCATTATATATTCTGGAAATGAACCCTCTGACAGATGAATAGTTGACAAATATTTTCTGTAGGTTGTCTCTTCACTCTGATTTTCTTTATTAGCAGAAGCTTTTTAGTTTGATGCAAACTCAATTATAAATAGTTGCTTTGTTTCCTGTACCTCTGAGGTCTTATACCACAGGTACAGAAAACTATTGCCTATACCAAAGTTTTGAATGTTTCCCCTGTGTTTTCTGCTGGTAGCATCAGAGTTTCAGGTCTTACATTTAGGTCTTTGATCTAGATGCAGTTCATTATTGTGCAGCAGGAGAGATGGGGATATCAACTTCAATCTTTTGTGTTTGGATTTTCAGTTTTCCTAGCACCATTTGCTGAGACTGTCCTTTCTATAATATGGCACCTTCATTGAGAAGTAGATGTCTGTAGATGTGTGGATTTACTTCTCAGATCTCTGTCCTGTTCCATTGGTCTATGTATTTGGTTTTATGCCAATACTATGTTGTTTTAATTACTATGGCTCTGCAGTATGCTCTTTTTGTTCAAGTTTGCTCTAACTATTTAGAGTCTATGCTTCCAAATGAATTTTAGAATTTTTAAATAGTTCTGGTATTTTGGTGGGAATTACATTGAATCTGTAGATCACATTCAGCAGTATGGATATTTCAATAATATTAATACTTTATGAATATGCAAGATTGTTCCATCTTTTTCTGTTTCTTCACTTTCTTTTCCCAGTGTTTCAGTATTTTCATTGTAGAGTCTTTCACTTCTTTATTCCTAAGAACATTTTGATTGTGCATGTGGCTATTGTGAATGGGATTATTTCATGATTCATTTCTTAGTAGTCATTATTGGTGTATATAAAAACTCTGACTCTTGTACATTGATTTCTATCCTGCTACTTTACTGAGTTTGTTCAAAAGTTCTAATAATCTTAAGATTTTACTTGATATAGGATCATATCTGCAAAGAGGACTAGTTTGACTTTATTCCTATTTGCTTGCTTTTTCTTTCTTTTGCCTAATTGCTCTCGCTAAAACTTCTCGTACTATATTGAAGAAGAGCAGTGAAAACATACCCTCTTTTTCCTTGATCTTGGAAGAAATGCTTTCATTTTTTCCTCAACCTATATTCTGTTGGCTGTGAGTTTGTCATATACAGCCTTTATTATATAAAGATACGATCCTTCTACACCTAAGTCATTCAGTGCTTTTATCATGAAGGGTATTCAATTTTATCAAATGCTTTTTTCTTTGTATATTGATATGATTTTTATCCTTCATTCTGTCAATGTGATGTATTATCTTCATTGATTTCTGTATGTTGAATCATTCTTGCATCCCTGGAATGAAACCACCTTGATCTTAGCATGTGCTCTTGTTGATATATTAATGAATTTGATTTGTTTGTATTTTGTTGAGGATTTATTCATATATTGATCAGGGGTATTAGTCTATAGTTTTAATTTTTGTGATTGTTGTCCTTGTCAAATTTTAGTAACAGGGTAATGCTGGCCTCATAGAGTGAGTTTGGAAGGTCTCCCTCCCTTTCAATTCTATGGAACAGATCAAGAAGAATTGGTGATCATTCTTTAATAGTTTGGAAAATTTCAACCGTGAAGTCATCCAGTCCTGGGCTTTTATTTGTTGAGAGACATTTTATTGCTGATCCAACCTCATACTTGTTTTTGGTCTGTTCAGTTTGTCTTCATAGTTAAATTTTTGTAGGGCAAATGATTCCATAAATTTGAGTATTTCTACTAGGTTTTCCAGTATGTTAGCATATACTTTTTTCATTAGAATGCTTAATGATTCCTTGTATTTCTGTAGCTATCAGTTGTAATGTTTCCTTTTTTTCATCTCTGATTTTATACATTGTAGTTGGGCTCATCCTGATAAACTCATACATGCATGGAATTTGATTTTAGTTCCTGATACCCTCCTTTCCTCATCCTCCCTCATCTCCCCATTCTCCTTCCTCAACTAGACTTCCTTTTGCTCATCTATTTATTTATGTTTGATTGGTTCTTTCTACTTACGCATAAAGATGAAATTCCCTGTGTTATATCCATATATGCACATGACATGATTTTTTAAATATTCATTCTGCATTGCCTCCCCTTACCTATCCCGCCACCCTGCCTCTCAGTCTCCTTCTACATTACTGGCCTTCCATTTATGTTACCTATCCTCTCCTCCTCCTTCCCTGTATTTATTATAGCTTCTGCATATGAGAGGAAACACTCAACCTTTGAGTTGCTGCATTTGGATAATTTCACTTAACATGATTTTCTCCGTTTCCATTCATGTACTGGCAAATGCCATAATTTTGTTCTTTTGTATGATTAAGTAGGACTCCTGTGTGTGTGTGTGTGTGTGTGTGTGTGTGTGTGAGAGAGAGAGAGAGAGAGAGAGAGAGAGAGAGAGAATGAGAGAATTTCTTAATCCATTCATCTATTGATGGGCACCAGAGTTGATTCCATAATTTAGCTATTGTGAATTATACCACCATAAACATTGAGGTGGCTATGTCCCTGTAGTATGCTGATTTTAGATATTTTAGGAAAATACTCAGGAGTGGCATAGCTGGATCATGTGGTGGTTCCATCCCTAGTTTTTGAGGAATCTCCATACTGCTTTCCATAGTGGTTGCATTACTCTGCAGCCCCACCAACAATGTACAAGTTTACATTTTCCTTACAACCTTGTCAGCATTTATTATTAAATTATTATTTATTATGTAAACTCTAATGTCAGATTGCCTCGTCTATTACTTCTGTATGGGCTTGGGTGAATAATTAACTCTGAGTCTGTTTCCTCAACTCATAGGAATGGCTACTGCCTTGGGATCATTTGCAAGCCTTACCCAAAGTATAATTTTCAAAAAGTTAAATACATAATCCTCCTGCAAGTTTCTTGATAAGGACTGCATCAAAGATTTGACTGAAAATAACAAAAGTTGTATAAGGGAGGATAAAAAACACTGGGGAGGCAGAAAGAAATGATGGAATGAAATCACAACATTAGGCATAAAACTGATTGATGTCCTACAGGTAGAAGAGCTGTGACCTTTAGTTTCAACTTTTCTTTTAGATTTAAAAAATTAGCAAAAAATCATATGTAACATTTTGATTTTCTAAAACTTCGACACTATCTTTACAGAGCCTGGGACCTAATCATTGGTAAATGTTAAAACAAAGTTATCTCCTCTAGAGATAATCATATGACCCTTATGCAGATTTAACTGATTTTGTCCTTTAAGTCTTTGAAAGGTTGTGATGTATTATTTTTTTGCCTTATTTTTAGATAATTTTACTTAAAGATTCAATGTAAGAATTCTCATATAACCCTTAGGATAGTGCCTACTTTGAATATTAGATGTCTTTCATCATTACTTGAAAAATAGAGAACATTGAGTAATGGTATTAAAAATCCTACATGGTTGTTACAAAAAATTAAACAATCTATATCAGCTCTTAGCACTGTGCCTACCTAGCACATAGTAAGTACTCAGTAAATATCAGCCATTGTTTTTGGTTGCTGGGATGTCAGAAACTATGCAACTGTATAACCATATTGGGAATCCATGATAGAAACTTTTCACATGATTATAAATTCTATGAAGTTTGCCATTATTAACATTTAAAGAATGTACTACATTATCAAAGTGTGGCCTTAATTTTGTTGTAAGTTATGTGAGAAACACTTAAATCCTTCAGGAGAAAGTCTGTTTCCAGAATAGTCAGTCTGTCAATCAATCAGGGATCCCTTAAGTTACACCAATCTGGCTTCTGTGTTCTTATTTCTGGGAACAAATTTTCACAAGGAACAAATGTATTATCCACTTTTGCATAAATAGCATTGAGCAAGGGTGTCTGTTTCCAAGTTTACCATTCACTGATGGGCTGGATTGCTTGCCTCAAAATACCTCACAAATGAGATTGTGAGCTTTACTCTCACCATCACTCTAGCCAATCTTTTCAGTCCTTCTGCAGTGAATACCCAGGACTTAGGAAGTGTGCTGGGGAGAGAGGGAGTGCCTAGATTGAAGAATAACTGCAGGTACCTTTTTCCCTAACTATTTCTATTGGTTTCATTTGAAGTGCCCTTACTTATTGAAAAGTAACCAATATTTAGAGCTAGTCCCCAATAATGAAGTCTAGAGACAAGTTCATTCTTTTTCATTCACATTAAGCTATAATTGAGCACCTACTCAATGGACCTCATTTACTACCTTGTTGAATTTACCCTCAGAGTAGAGAACATACTTTATATCAACTATGTCACACTCAGCACAGCTATAGGATAGAACTACCTATTGTGTCTGCAAATGTTGCATTTTAGAGACATCTGGAAAACTTCAGAAAGAAAAGAAAGAAGAAATAGACCATAGAAGCTCCTTTTGAACAGTTTTACATAAGCTGGTTACAGCCATCAGGGACTATAAAGCTTGGAATCTCATACCTACTTAGAGAGCCCAGAAGGTAATTAAGTACCATTGCATCTAATTTATTTTCCCAAGGAAAAGTGGAGAAACCAATTTACTCAACTTGGATAATCTTCCTCACTCTTCCACCATAGGATTCTAAGGAGTTGAAGAAAAATAAGAAATCTATACTTAATTATATCCAAATTATGTGACATTAACAGGAATAAAAGTCTTTGAAGTAAGTTGCTTCAATTCATTGCTATATCTACAAATATATTTGAATCCTGTTGATTTGTATCATTCTCTTAGATATTCTGCATTTTAGATTAATAAAAGTAATTTAACTGTAAAATTCAGGATTGGAAGTAATTGTCTTGTTTTGAAGGCAAAGTTCATATCTATGTTAACCTCACATATATAAGGAAGAAAGACGTTTCCTCTGTCCATTTAGGTTCTGGGCCCAGAGCCAATGAATTGAACTGAAAAAAGGACAGATTAATGGGAGGAAAAGCATTCAAATTTTATTCAATGTTAATATTGCTATGTGATGGTATGGGTGCATCAGAATGGAAAACCCCAAATAAACTATTATAGGAAGGGATATGTATACCATTTTAGCAAAAAATGATAAATATGGAAATATGCAAAGACAAAGGAAAAAGAAGTTTGAGCTAAATACGTAAAATGTTGGAAAGAAACTAGGAAATAAAGGGAGGGCACTACTGGCACATATGGATGATTTTAGTGAGATTTATTTGTACAGCTTTGTCTTGGCCTTGGCTTATCTCCTATGATGAGAAAGTTTTCCCATTCTTGGCATACACAGAGCACCTTTCTTACAGGAAATGTATGCCCTGCTTGTAAGTAAAGATGGGGGAAGACTAAGCATACTTCTTGCATCTGCTATTTCTCAATTGCCTTCAGATAAAAGTAATCAATATGGCAAATGGTTTTTTGGGGGTGGAATTTTCTGATTTTTACAAATGGTTTCAAGTTCCAATATCTTTCTAGTTATCCTCTTCTGTCTGCAAATTGTCTTTAATACATCCAAATCACTGTATCCAGAAATGACCACAAATCTCCATGTGTATTTTAACCAATACAGAGCATCCTTCTTTAAATACCATACCTCCTGTCAATCCTACCAGAGGTGAGTCAGTTTTTTGGCTGCCCCAGCTCAGAGAACTGACTCATTTGGGTATTTGTGTACAATTCCCAAAGTCTCTGTCACATGTGCTGATGCTAAACTTCTCCTCCTCCATTCTTGCTTTATGTAGGTGCTTTTTCTTTTTTTCTTTTTCTTTCTTTTTTTGAACAAATAGCCCATGCTGGTTCTTTGATATGAATATTTTATCAACTTGTTTTATTCTAATAAGAGAGAAAACAACAAAGCAGTAAAGATAAGCCAAGTTAGTTTAAACTTCATCTGAAAAGAAGTAGGGGACTATTAATTGTTATAAGGAGAGGAGTGGCATCAGACATCACCTTACAAAGTGAAGAATGTCCTGGAAAGAGAATATTCAAGGCAGGAAGACCAGTAAGGCTGTTGTGGTGTTCTGGACCAGGGTAGTAGCAGGTGGGTATGGAGAGAAAAAAATGGATAAAAGAGATAGAAGTGATAAGACCTGTCAAATGGTTAGTACTGGGGGCAATAAGAGAGATGGTAAGAATGATACCTGAGATTTTGACTTAAACACCCAGGTGGACACTGGCACATTTATTGAGAAAGAGAATATAGGTATAGGAGCAGATGTTCTCTTAGTTTTGGTTTGTGTTTACGTGGGCACAGGATGGGTAATATCTCTTTTGCACATGACTTTGGGTTAACAATGGAGATGTCAAGGATGCAGTTAAATATGTGTCAATCTGAAGGGAAGATGCAAGTGAGGATTAAAGATTTGGAAGTTATTAGTATATTGATGAGTGAGCAAAAGGGACAGGATGAGAGGTTCAGGTGTAGGAAGACATAAAAAACTGCATCACTTAAATCTTGTAAGAGAAAGAGGACTCCACAAAGAAAAAAAGGAATATCCAGAGTCCCAAATGGAAAAATAGCAAGGAAGTTTCAAGGAGGAAATTGGCAACTGTATCAATGCTGCAGTGAGGTCATCCAATGCATTACAATTCTTTTATCCAAACTTCAGCAAGTATGTCACTGTATAAAGTAGACCTGACTGGTAAATGGATGGAGTTGTATAATATAATGCTAAGTGAAATAAGCCAATCCCAGAAAACCAAATGCTGAATGTCTTCTCTGATATAAGGAGGCTGATTCATAATGGGGATGAGTTGGGGAGCATGGGAGGAATAAATGAACTGTAGATAGGACAAAGGAGAGGGGAGGGTAAGGGAGTGGGTATGGGGGTAGGAAAGATGGTGGAATGAGATGGACATCATTACCGTAAGTTCATGTAATGAAGACATGAATGGTGTGACTCTACTTTATGTACAACCAGAGACATGAAAAATTGTGCTCTATATGTGTAATATGAATTGAATCACATTCTTATTTCATATATAACAAATTAGAATAAATCAAATAAATTAAAAAGTAGACATGAGTTAGTGGGTTGTGATATAGGAGAGATGGCCAAATTTAGGCTGCAAACCGTATTTCTAACTTGGGCATCTGAAGAAAGAGTGCAGTCACTCACTGGGCCAATGAACCCAGAAAAGGAGTCATTTTTTGGAGGGAAAATGAATTGCATTTTGGACAAGTTGAGTTTTTGCAGCCATGGGGCATACAGATGGAGCATAGAATCATAGGGAGTAGAGGCAGATTAGAGTCATCAGATTATAAGAAAGAACTGAGGGATAGCTCACCCAAGGAGAGTGAAAAGAAGATCTAAGAATGAACTCTGGGAATCAGCAACATTAAAGGATGGCAGAGAAAGAACAGCTGCTGAGGAAATGAGTAGCGATTGGATATGTAGGCGGAAAACTGGGGGAATTCAAAGTGGCATAAAGGAGTGTCTCTGAGATGAGGGAGGGAAGGGTCAATAACAGTAATAGTTAACATAGAGAGTGCTCTCCATGTGCCAGGCTCAGCATGTGCCAAGAGCTGTACACACACAGCTCATTTCACCCTCCCAACAATCCCTTAGAAGATAACTTGCTCAACGCTACTGTAAGGAAGAGTTGGGAGATAGACCCAGGCGCTCTACTACTGAGTTCATGACCACTGCTGATAAACTGCATTGCCACACACTATAAGGGGTTGAGTAGGTAAGACTCCAGAAGTGCTCATTAGTAACAAGACAGTTACTGGTAACCTTGGTAAGAGTGGCATATGTGGAAAGGCACATTTGAGTTGAGGAGTGAATGGGAGACAGGTGCATGTATGTGTGCGTGCATGGGTTTTAAAAAGTTTAATTGCATAGGGAGTGGAGAGGATAATAGCTGGATGGGAGAAGGTATAAAGGGAGAGTGTGCTGTGTTTGCATATTGGTTTTTATGTTAAGATGGAAGAAAATTGACTTTGTTCCAATTTGAATGGCAAGAAACCAGTAGAGGGAGGTGGTTTGAGACACAGGGAAAGAAAAATATAACCAGTAGGTGGAAATTTCTGTATTATAGGATCCAGAGATCCTTGCTCCTCCATTGTAATAGGAGGAAAGCAGGAAGCAATGACAAAGGTGCAGGTTTACTTATGGATCTGGGAACCAGAATTTGAGGAAGTCCCCATCTGATGGAGAAGAGAAGTTTATATATTGTGAGGGGGAAGTTGAGGGTCAGAGGTTGAGAAGAGGTAGAACAGGGCAGCAGATGCTGGGATACTTTGTTCCTCTTAGTATTCTGTTGTCCCAAGTCTCTGGATCTTATAAGATTTCTATTTTTCTCTGGATTTCCAGGGTTCTCATGATCATGCATGGTAATATGCAGCCACACCCTTTTCTTTGAATCTTCTTTGTTGGGGAACAGATGAATACAGGGAGCATCTCTTCAGCATCTCAACCTCCAGCCCTCTTTTTGTTAATAGTGATGATCTGAGTCTTCTCTTTCTCTTGTCTGATCAGTTTTGCTAACTGTTATCAATTTTATTTATCTTCTCAAACAGATTTTTGTTTTTCATTAGTATTTTCTTTTTTTATTGAAATCCACTTTGACCCTCATTTTCTGTTATATCTTGGGTTTAGTTTGCTTTTATTTTTGGCTTCTTGAGCTAGAATCTTGGCATCCCTATCTTGTTCCCAGCTTTTAGAGGGAATGCTTTCAATTTTTCTCCACTTAAAATGATATTGGCCTGGGGCTT
Organism: Marmota monax; assembly: GCF_021218885.2. Taxonomy (NCBI): domain Eukaryota; kingdom Metazoa; phylum Chordata; class Mammalia; order Rodentia; family Sciuridae; genus Marmota; species Marmota monax. Next base: position 948,277 of record NW_026694493.1, on the reverse strand, counting down.
AGCATAGATAGCTTTTACAATGTTGAGATATGTTCCTATTATCCCTAGTTTTTCTAGTGTTTTGAACATGAAATGGTGCTGTATTTTGTCAAATGCTTTTTCGGCATCTATTGAGGTGTTCATATGGTTCTTATCTTTTAAGTCTAGTGATGTGATGAATTACATTTATTGATTTCCGTATGTTGAACCAAACTTACATCCCTGGGATGAACTCTACTTCATCGTGGTGCACTATCTTTTTAATATGTTTTTGTATTTGATTGCCAGAATTTGAGAATTTTTGCATCTGTGTTCATTAGAGATATTAGTTTGAAGTTTTCTTTCTTTGATGTGTCTTTGTCTGGTTTTGGAATCAGGGTGATATTGCCCTCATCGAATGAGTTTGGAAGTGTTCTCTCTTTTTCTAGTTAATGGAATAAATTTGAGGAGTATTGGTATTAGTTCTTCTTCGAAGGTCTTGTAGAACTCAGCTGTGTATCCATCTGGTTCTGGGCTTTTCTTGATTGGAAGGCTTCTAATGGTGTCTTCTATTTCATTGCTTTAAATTTATTTGTTTAACTTGTGTATATCATCCTGATTAAGTTTGGGCACATCATATGAGACCTTTATTTATAATATAGGCATTTGCTTTCCCCCATTTATTGCTGTAGCAGCATCTTACATGTTCCGGTAAGTTGTGTTGTTCTTTTCATTCACTTTGAAGTACTTCCTAACTTCTCTTTTGATGTATTCTTTATTTCATATGTTATTTAGAAATGTTATTTTGTTACAAAATATCTGGGGTTATAGGAATCTTTTTTTTTTCCTTTTTTCTTTTTGGTACCAGAGATTAAACTCGGGGGCACTCAACCCTGAGCCACATCCCTGGAGTAATTTTTGTATTTTATTTAGAGACAGGGTCTTACTGAGTTGCTTAGCATCCTCACTTTGGCTGAGACTGGTTTTGAACTTGTGATCCTCCTGTCTCAATCTCTGAGCCACTAGGATTACAGGCATGAATCACAATTTCTGTTCTTTATACTTAATTTCAATTCAGTCAAACAACATTCTTTGTGTAATTTGATTGCTTTTAAATGCATGACACTTGTTTTGTGTCCCATAGTGTGGTCTCTCTTGGCAAATACTCCTTGTGCACTTATAAAGAATGTTTATTCTGATGTTGCAAGGAGGGTTTTATAAATGCTAATTAGTTCAAGTTGGTTGATAGTCCTTCTTGACCTTCCCATATTTAAGACTACTAAAAGCTTTCATTGTAAGTATGGGCTTGCTTTACTCTTTATAGTTTGATATGTTTTTGCTTGATGTGTTTGAAGTTCTCTTATGAGATTCATACACACTCAATTCTTGTGCTGAATTGAGTCCTTTATTATTTTAAACTGACCTACTTTTTCACTATAATGTTCTTTGTTGTGATATTAATGCAGTTCTCCCAAACTTCTTTTGATTAAAATGAGCATGGTGTATCTTTTTCTACCCTGTAACTCTTAAGCTGTTTGTCTCTTTATATTTGATATGAGATACTCCTTGTGGTTAGCATGTAGTTGGCCCATATTTTAATCCATTCTCATTATCTCTGCCTTTTAGCTGGGTATTTTGACCCCTTATGTTTAATATGATTGTTGATATGGTTAGGTTTAAGTGTGTTGTCATATTGATTGTTTTTATTTGCTCCCTGTGATCTTTCCCCCAATTTGCCTCTTTTTTCTGCCTTCTTCTGGAAAACTTGAATAGGTTTTATGATTCTATTTTATCTGTGTTGAATTTAGCTAGAACTCTTTACCTGATTGTTTTAATGTTTGCTTTGAGGTACATAGCATACTTTTTAGTTTCTTAGAGTACACCTTCAGATGATATTTTACCAATTCCTATATAATTGAAGAAATAGAAGAAATTTACCACAGTGTATCTCTTCCTTCCTAGAACTTTGTTGTTTTGTCATATATTTTAATTTTATATATGTAGAAAACTATAATAAACTGAACACCAAATTGCTATCACTTATATTTAAACAATTATCTTTTAAAGCAGTTTACATAATAAGAGAAAAATGATATAATAACCTATATAGTTACCATTTTCATTTTTTAATAGATCATACTTTTATCTGGTGTCACTTCTGCCTGAGGACTTCCTTTAATATTTATTATAGTCTAACCTGTAAAAAAAAAATTAAAGTCTATCCTTTTAGTGTAAAGTATTTTTCCATCATTTTTTAAAAGATATTTTCACTGGGTATAAAATTCCAGGTTGATAGTTTTTATTTTGAATACTTTGAAGAGTGAATCTACTGTCTTCTCATTTGCATTGTTTCCAATGGGATCTATGCTTTCTTTCTTCATTATTCTGAAAATAATATGTATTTTATTCCTCTGACTGCCTTTAAGATTTGCTCTTTATCACTGTTTTTTTTTTTTTTAGAGAAAATTTTTTTGTAATATTTATTTATTTATTTTTAGTTTTTTTCGGCGGACACAACATCTTTGTTTGTATGTGGTGCTGAGAATCGAACCCGGGCCGCACGCATGCCAGGCAAGCGCGCTACCGCTTGAACCACATCCCCAGCCGCTATCACTGGTTTTAAACAACTTTATTTTTATATGCTTTGGTATTGTTTTCTGAATGTTTCTTGTGATTGCAGTTTATTTTAGTTGTTATTTTTAAACATTGGGGAGCATTTCATTTACTAGTTCTTCAAATATTTTCAAATACTCCTCTCCATCAACCAAAATAGGGGTATTTTTTCTAATCCCCTTCCCCCTCCACACTTTGGGTAGTTGTACTTTGGGTACTCAAGTTAAATATACATTAGGTAGCTTGAAGTTATCCCACAACTCATTGCTGCTTTTTTTCATTTATTTTTAAATTATGTTTTCTATGTGTTTCCCTTTTTCTTTTCTTTCTTTCTTTCTTTTTTTTTTTTGGTACCAGGTATTGAACTCAGAGGCACTAGATCACTGAGCAACCTTCCCAGACCTATTTTGTATTTTATTTAGAGACAGGGTCTCACTGATTTGCTTAGTGCCTCACCGTTGCTGAGGTGGCTTTGAACTCACGATCCTCCTGCCTCAGCCTCCCAAGCCGCCAGGATTACAGGTGTGTACCACCACACTGGCTCTGTGTTTCATTTTGAATAGTTCATATTGTTAAGTTTTCATAATTTGCTGATTTTTTCTTTTGCTGTGCCCAGTCTTTTATTATTTCTAACCAATAATAATAATTTTTATTATTTTATTACATAAGAATTATTATTTTTAAAATTGTAGTTTTTCACCTCTAGAAGTTTGCCTTTGGTCTTTTTCATACCTTCTGTCTCATGTTACCTTCTAAATTATGTAGGAGAGTTGACTGTCTTTGTTTGCTAATTCTAGCATCTGTGTCACTTCCGGTTGTTTTCAACTCTGACTTACCTCCTCATTATGCCTTGTATTTTCTTCCTTTTTTTATGCCAAGTAATTTCTCTTCCTTCCTTTCTTGATGCCAAACATTGTAAATTTTACCTTGCTGAGTGTTGGATATTTTTGTACTCCTATAAATACTCTTGGGCTTGGTTCTAGAATGTAGGCAAGTTACTTGGAAACAGTTTAATATTTCCGGTTTACTTTTTTAAGATTTGTTAAGCAGGACTGAAGCAGTTATCAGTGTGGGGCTAATCATTTCCCTCCACTGAAGCAAAACCCTGTTCAATTTACCCATTGACCCTCAAATCTTGAGGTTAGAATAGGCACTATTCTTAGCCCTGTGAGTGATGGACCCTGTTACTTCTAATACTTTCAAATGGGTTTTTCTCTCTCCCACATCTTAGTCTTATACATATGCATTGATCAATGGCTAAATACTTGGGCACTTCTGCAGGTAACCAAAGCTTGTTCGTGTTCTCTTTCTCTCGTGTTTGCATATACTTGGTCGGTCTGTCGGTCTCACATGCACACTAACCTTCACACTCTTTTCTTTTGGGCACTCTGTCTTGAGAATTCTACCAATTGAATCCCCCTGGACCGTCAGCTTTCTGGGTCCAGCTCAGGTAGTCCACTGGGTTTCACTTCTTGCCAGAGCCTGGAAAATTTCTCAGACAGTAAGATGAAATAATTACCCTGCTCACCTCATCTGTTTCTTGTTTCTCAGAGATCATGGTCCTTTGTTCTTTTATATCTAGTTCTTATAAATCACTGTCTCATATATTTTGTCCATTTTGAGCTATTCTAAGTGGGAGCATAAACAGGGTCCCTGTTACTCCATCTTAGCCAGGAGTGGAGGTCCCAGAGGGCCTCCCTCAGTAAGTATGGAACTCAGCTGAAAGGAGAGCTCTCAGTAGCAGCCAAGCTTGACAGCCACTGCTCTAAGCTAAGGGACAACCTCAGGAAGATTGCACCTTACTTTTCATAGGCAAACAGGCAGTACAGTATAAAGACATCTTTTTGTTTCTAGATGATTCAGGTAAAAGCTATTTCCTTTCTACTGCTGTGGCCCTTTGTCTAACCTACAGCCTGGTCAATCATATCTTAAGCTTCAATGTTAGGATTCCAGGAAGTGCCTCCTACAATTGTCCATTTGCCCCCCTCCCTCCCTCCCTCACCTACAGTTACTGGTAAAGCTCACAATAACTCTTGAGGAAGATGGGTATTGGTTACATTGAAGGCTGCTCTATTTCTCAGACTGAACGATTGAGGCCACAGGGTTGGTGAATAGTACAGGCCTAACCCCAACTAGAGGAGTTCCTTGGGGAGTCCCTAGATTCTTAACAGAAGAAGGAACTCAGCTCTGGAGGGAAGACCTGACCTAGCCAAACGGCAGCTTGAGACCTGGAGACTGATGTCCCTTATGATTTTGCCTGGGCGGATGCCGCTGCAGAAGCTATTCTTATCCTCAGGGCTCTAATTTGAGATGAAAGCTCAGCAGTCTGTCTCCCTGGCTCACTACTCCAACTGTCAATTCCCCATCTGGAATTCTGGTTAGAGGAGATAATTTTTCACCTTCACTGAATTTGTGAGTAGAGGGGGTCCCCAAAATACTTTTATCTCATGGCTCCAAACTTGGGGGAATCCACTGCAGAAGGTTTGACCACCCCCCAACATTCCTAAGGCAAGTATAAAGGGAATATTAGACTCATTTTTATAATGAGGAAACTGAGACCATGGTGAATTACATGCCCAAGAGTCTGTTCAGGGAGCAGAGCTAAGTAGGTGTTTGGGACCTTGAAAGATGAAAACTTTAATCCCTGGCTTCACATCAGACTACCAGTAAAATTAAAAGACCCTTCACTAGGCATTAAAATTTTATATTTCATGTGAAACTGCTGAAGTGATTGCCAAACTCTGCCTCCCTCTATAAGGGACCCATTGGCTGGTGCTCGGCTCTTTTAGTGCGCAGTGATGTTTAGAACACAGAGCTCAACAACACTTAGAATAATTGCCAGCCAGAGTGGTTGGTTTGTGGTTGTTTTCAAACTATCAGAACTTTGATAATTAAAGTGAACCTAGTTATTTTATATGTAGAAAGAAGTATAGGTAATCAGGAAAAAATGAGGTATCTATAAAGTAAAATGATAAAAAGCATATGTCTATCACAAATATGTCTACAAGTAGAAAAGAATATGTAGAGTCTGAAAAATTTAAATCAAGGCACACAAAAACACAGAGGAGAAAGGAGAATATTTTTGCCTTCTGCATGTCTTCTTCCTGGGGCTTGACTACCTAAATTATCTCTTAATTTTGAGTCTAGAAAGTGTAGTGCCACATGGGCACAATGACCTATACCTGTAATCTCAGCAGCTCAGGAGGCTGAGGCAGGAGGATTGCAAATTCAAGGCCAGCCCCAGCAACTCAATGAGACCATAAGCAACTCACTGAGAACCTGTCTTAAAATAAAATATATAAAAGGCTCAGTGATTAAGCATCCCTGAATTCAATCCCCAGTACCATAAAAAGAAAGTGTAGGGCCAGAATTATCCAGGTCATTGATACTTGGTGGAGGCTACTAAAGCACATCAAATGGGAAAAGAAAGGACTGAGTTTCTCCCTCGGGCCCCACCATGCCCTTGACTCCTTACCTGTGCTCCTCATCATCTGCCATCCTTCAGCTTCTGTCCTCCTTGTTCTGTCAATCATGTCCTGCTCATTCTTCCCTTAAGTCTTTACACAGTTGTTCCTTTGGCTAAACGACCCTTTCGCAGGTCACAACATGGTGGTCACTTTCTTGTGGCACTTGCTTGGCTTGCCAGTGTAAAATGGCTCATAAATCACCACATCACACCATCCTCCTTCTTTTTATCTCACTGTTATCCCTACCTGGGATTTATGTGTTTTCTGTCCACCTCCTTCGCGAGGTGCAAGCTCCATAGCAATGACATTTATATAGACCCTGTGCCCTTGCCCCCTTCTAAGCATGTTTCATTCAGTGTGCTTAATTATACTGACCACAATGCTATGAAATTAGCTTACTATTAATACCATAGACGATGAAGGAAAGAAAGGTGATCATAAAAAAAGCATCATTTAAAACAAGTTTCAGGAAAGCAAGAAGTTACTAGCCAAAGACACCCATTGGAAGAATCCCTCATCTTCCAGGGTCTGATCTGCCTCACGCCTTGCCATGTTCTGTCAGTGGGTGGGGCAGTCCATGGGCAATGCAGCCTGGGCAGGAATGTTGTGATAGGTTTCAGAGCATTGCAGCTGGGACTGTCACTTAATCACATTCCCTGCAGTAGGAGATCGGAGAAGGGGCATTTTTTTTTTTTTTTTAACCTCTTATACAGATTGCAGAATCACATCAGTTACACATCCATTGATTTACATATTGCCATACTAGTGTTGTTGTATTCTGCTGCCTTTCCTATCCTCTACTATCCCCCCTCCCCTCCCCTCCCCTCCCCTCCCCTCTTCTCTTCTCTCTCTACCCCCTCTACTGTAATTCATTTCTTCCCCTTGTATTATTTTTCCCTTTCCCCTCACTTCCTCTTGTATGTAATTTTGTATAATGAGAAGGGGCATTTTCATGTTGCCACAGGGACATTGTCTTGTTTGCTACTGCACTGTCTTGCAAATAGAAAACAAATATTTGCCAGCAAAACAAATGATTTCTTGGAACTTGTAAGGTACTCAGTAATTTCTAGGTATAAACAAATAAATGAAGTAAAATCAAACAAAAAACAAAAGCTAGCCTCGTAACTCATTCGTAGCATGCCCATGACCCTTGCTGCTCTGGTGAAAAGAAGGAGTGAGGAAACTGGGATTCGGATCTCGGGACACAAGTCTATCTGCTGCACCCTTTCCTCCTGGTAATCTTCCACTTAAGCAGTGATTTATGAAGATGGGTATGTTTCTCCAGGGAAAAGAATGAGAATCTGCTGTTGTTCGGGCAGGTGCATTTACAGACACTTCAGACCTGCACATTCCAAGCACTTAATCCACATGAAATAATGATAGTTCAGTCTCCTGAATCTATTCCAAGCTTGCAAGATATATAGCTTTGTGTAATATATTGCCAAAGCTTCAGGCAGGGGCTCTAAGGCTCATGATTTCCTTCCTTTTATTCCTTCTCTTACTTTTTTTTTTTTTTTTTTTGGCGTAAAACAACAAAAATTTATTCTCTCACAGTTCTGGAGGATAGAAGGCTAAGATCAAGGCATCAGGAGAGCCATGTTCCCCCAAAGGCTCCAGAAAAGATTCCTTCTTTGCCCCTAGCTTCCAGTGGTTGCTGCAATTTTGGGCCCAGCTTGATTTGTAGCTACATCACTTTGGTCATTGCTTCTGCTGTCACATGGCATTTGCCCTATGTGTCTCTTGTCTCTAAATCCAAATTTTCCTCTTTAAAGATCTTTGGGTTTTGATAGTGGTAAGATATGCACTTTGATATATACACTGCAGTGAGATCCAGTAATTTGCACCGTTATGCAAGTAACCCTCATTCTCTAGCTTTTTCCATCTTGAAAAGTCAAAACTTTTACCTATTAAAAGTAACTCCCTATTCTCCCCTCCCCCAGCCCCAGGAAGCCACCAGTTACACTCTTTGTCACTCTGAATTTGACTACTGTAGGTATTGAATTTGAGTAATAATATAGTATTTGTCTTATGGTTGGCTTATTTCACTGAGCCTAATGTCCTATAGGTTTATCTATGTTACAGCACATTGTCAGAATTTTCTTCTGTTTAATGGCTGAATAATATTCCATTGTATGTTATACTAGTTTGCCTGGGCTGCCATCACAAAAGACTACAAACAATATGGCTTTTACAAGGGAAATCTATTTTTTCACAGTTCTGGAGGCTGGGAGTCTAAGATCTAAGTGTGGGCAGGTTTGAACTCTGCTGAGGCCTCTCTCCTGGCTTGGAAATGCTCATTTTTTCACTGTTTCTTGGCATGGTTGTCCCTGTCTGTTATCTGTGTTCTAGTCTCCTCTTCTTGGAAAGACACCAGTCATGTTGAATGAAGGCCCACCCATAGCACCTCATTTTACTTTAATTATCTCTTAAAGCTCCTACCTCCAAATAATCACATTCTGAGGTACTGGGTCTTAAGACTTTAATATATGAAGCTTTAGAGGACACAGTTCAGCTTATCACCTGTTACCTAAGTCAGGAAATCAACATCAGTGCAATTCTCTTCTGTGTTTTATAGACCTTGTTCAAATTTTGCCAATGTCCTATGTCATTTTCCTGATATGGGATTCAATCCAAGATCTCACATTGCATTTACTAGCCTTGCCTCTTTAGTCTCCTTTACTCTGGAAGAGTTTCTTGATTTTTTTTTAAACAATCTAAACATTTTGAAGAGTACTATTATTTTATATAGCATTCCTCAGTTTGCTTCATGATTCCTCATGATTGAGTTCAGGATTTCATGTGTCTTTCTCGGTGCATCCTGTCAGGAGATACATAATCTTAATCTGTCCCATTACTGGTGCTGTTGTTTGACCTTTTGGTAAAGGTTACCACCTGCCAGAGTCCTCCGTTATGTCTTTTATTCTTTTGTAACAAGTTTGAGTTTCTTATGCTCAGACTCTTTTTGCTTTTGTTGTTGTTGTTTGTTTGTTTTTCTCCTCATTCTGGGATTTTCTATTAACTTTAGCTTCCATTGATTACTCTCACCACCATTACTGTGGTATTTGCTAAGCAGTGATCCTCTAAGCCCAAAATTCTTTCTACATTTATTAATGGGACACTTATACAGGGAAGAGCTGTCTTCCCCATCATTTCTTTATTATTCAATTATTTATTTCTGGTATGAACAAATAAATGAAGTAAAATCAAACAAAAAACAAAAGCTAGCCTCCTAACTCCTTTGCAATATACCCATGACCCTTGCTGCTCTGGTGAAAAGCAGGAGTGAGGAAACTGGGATTAGGATGTCGGGATTGTGGATTTTATTCTGAGTGATAAACCAACAGTATGATTTGTTTTGTTGCTTAAAGTTGTCTCCTTTAGACCATCAAAACTCACCCAACTGGCTTCAGTGTCTTTCGGATGTGCTCCTATCATATTTTCAACACTTCAAACTCTTTGGCCCAACATGCTTCCACATCTTCCTGTAGCTTCCTTTCCTGAGCCTGGAATGTACTCTTTGTTTTTCAGGAAGTCCTGGTTCCTTTTATTGACAAATGGTGTTTTATTGAACTGGTTCATTTTTCTAGAGTATGGGCACCAAGTATGTTCACTGTTGTATGGGCATTATTGCTTCTGCCCTTCTTAGAAGGCAAAGCAATGAAATATATCTATGAATATATACTCACACATACCCTACAACTACACACACACACTCTCTCACTCTTACATTCACACACTTTTTTTTTCTTCTTAATCTTGAATTATACTGATGTCTCCAATTCCAACTCAACCTCCACAAGGGCTCTTCTAGCTTTCCCTCTTATTTATAATTTCTTTCTCTGACAAAAAGCAATCTAGCTCCTATTATCCAAATATATTTGCCAGTTCATAGAGTATACCCAACATATTTTCAGAATAGCTAACCCCCCCTCTCGTCCCCATAGAAAACAAACCTATTAACCACAATATAAGATTCATGTACTGTTTTTTCTCCTTTGTCTTTGGCCTTAGAATATGTAGTCATACTTTGTTTTCTAAAGTTACATTCATTAATTATCCACCACTACCATGACCATGCCATGGCCCCAATACTGTCTAGAACTCAAGAAATAGTAGAACATAAAAAGATGTTTTCCCAGTTTCATAAGGCGTTCAGTCTTGGCAATGGACCCTTACCAGCTGTGATTCTGTCTGTTATAAATTTGTCTCATGCCAAACGATATCATCCAGTATATAAGAATATCAAGAAATGTTCTCTCATTTAAATTCAGATGACTTACTAAGTTAGCTGAGCTGAACTGAACCAATTACCATACCTTTCATTCCAGACATGTATAATATTTGCTATGGTGTAATCATCATGATTATCCTAAGAAAGTTGTTTTACCTTCCCTACCCCATGAGAGTTTTGAATGGAAAAAGGGAACTAATAAGGTAGAGAGTGATAATTGGCCCAGACTGGGCATGAATCAGTCAAGGACCCACAGCAGGATCAAAGATTTCATATTTTCAGAATCTCTGCTCCATGGTTAGACCACGCAGGTCCTAAAAATTAAATGACTAATCTGTGGGCACCTAGATGGTGATAAAACCACATTGTCTCCCTTTCCCCCTCAACCCATACCAGTGCAATGTTTGTGTATATAGGAACACCTGCAAACCTAGATACACAGGAACCAAAATAAGATTTTGGGAATAGATGTCACATTTAGACAGATATGCACACATAAAAAACAATCCAGTAAACCACCACTGTTGTTCAATACAAACAAGGCCATTTTCTTTTGTCATAATACTGGAGAGGAAGCTAATATTGGGAATGATGCTTGTTACTATGAGATTCTTTTGGAGAAATGTTAAAGAAAACCAAAAAAAGTAATATGTAGAAAAAGGTAGAAAATTATGGCAGATTCTGTTTTCTTTAGGAAAAAAAATGCTTTATTTTCTTTTGAATATTTCACAAAATCCTCCCATTAACTTAATTCTGTTGGGCTGGGGACAATTTTTAATGACTCCCACATGGAATCTTTCAACCACATGGCCATCCATTGGTCTGAATCATAATTTAGATAATATTCAACATTTCTAAAAATGCTTTTGCAAGCAACCCCAAACTTTAGTGATCAGGAAGTTGTTTCAATAGTCCTGAGGTTTACCTTTGATTTTATACACTCTTCCTTTGTAGCATAATTCAAGTGTGCTAACACCATTTCTGAGGGCATAATCAGTCTAGAAGTCAAATTAGTCTGTTGGCTTATTTTCATAATATTTGACACAAACTGTAAGTGGAAACATTTTTTTGGTATAGAGGAAGAAAATAATATTAGTATTAAAGTAGCAAATATTACTTCCTTTGTCCCCAACTCTCTGCTATAGGCATAAATGTTTGTTTCATCCATAAGTCTCTTATTTAGATGCATCTGTCATTTCCAGTGGACATTCAGGATATAAAATGTGTCTTAAATATTAGAGTCCCCATGCTTCCCACCATCTGGGCCTTCTAAGCCTTCATCTTTTTTAGAGAGTGACTTCCAAGTTCACTACCTTAGTGGTAGACAAGCACCATTGAATAGAACCTTCTGTAATGACTAAAAATATTTTATATCTGCACAATCCAATATGGTAGCCAGTAGACATATGACTGTGGAGCTCTTGGATTATAGTTAGTATGACTGAGAAACTGCTTATTTAAATAGTCACCTGAGGCTAGTGAACACATGTTCAATAGCACAGGGACCATGATAATCACTTCTATCCCACTGGACCTAACCTATTCTTACTATTCCAACCTAACTGCAAAATATATTAGGCAATGTAATCTTCTACATGCTCAAGAAGAGGTAAATGGTGAGCACTTAGCAAACCTAGGCCATGCACTGTTCTCTTGATCACTTACACACATAGGGCATACTCATTCATTAAGGAAGTTGCCCCAAAGCACTTGCACAAGCTCCCTTCATTCAGTTTAAATTTCAGAAATGCTTATATGATGCAGACCTTTCCATCATGTCCAAATGTTGCTTTTTTTAATGGAAATTTATTAAATAATCCAGTTATATGCTACCAAATGGTATGCAATGATGTAACTGCTGGGACTACCACAATAAACACCCCCTAAGAAACCTGTCTGTAGCAATTCTGGAATCCTGTTAGAAATGTCATAAAGGTCCCTTGATTACCTTGATCCTGGAAACTCTTATTGTTTGTTCTCTACAGGCCCCGGTTCCTCTAGGAGGCCCCCTCTAGCTATAATTTTCTTCAGCACATATGAAAATGCAGTCTTATAGCCAAGCCTGAATGTGTATCTCTTCCACCCACATCCCGTTGGCCAGAATCTGAGGAGATCAACCTAATTCCAGGGGAGGCTGGGAAATGTAGCATTTCTTTGTGTATAAGAAGAAGAAATTGGATTGATAGCATCTACCCTGTTTCTGTCACACTAAGGATGTTTCACACACTTTATCATTGTTATCTCATTCAGTTGTCACAACAACCCTAAGCAGAGGCTGGTGTTATCTCCATTTTACAGGTAGAGATGGGAAGAAATTTTTTGGTCCTAGTCCATAGCATCAAGGAAGCCTAGCTGATTAACTGCCGTTTAACCCAGAGATTTCACTTCAGTTTGGCCCTTATTTTTCACTCATGCATTTTGAAGTAGTTTGGTAGTAATGTACATAGAACATAACATCTTTACCAATAAAGAAAACATTTGCTTATCCATTCATCAGTTTCTGGATATTTGGTTTGCTCCCAGTTTTTGACTGTTGTAAATAAAGTCTATATAGAACATTTAAAAAGTTCCCTCCAAACTATCCCTCACCTTCAAAATAGTCATGAAGCTGAGGATAACAATCATGATGGCAATGGTAACTAGAGGTACAAAATCATGAAACTTTACTGAGAGTTTCCTAGAACCAGGTTCTGAACTATGTGTTACAAAGCTTTTTTTCTATTTCATCTGCATAATCACATACCCCCTCAGATGTAGGTGTGTGCCTTATTATGGTTTTATAGTTGAGGAAAGGATCATAGCATTTTAATTTTGGATCCAGGTAGCATATCCCCATTCCCAGCCCTCTGCCCAACTAACCCAGCCTCCCTTTTCTCTTTCCTGGTCACTCTAGGCAGACTTCCCAGAATGAAATGACCAACATAGTTTGCTTCTGATTCCTCAGAGCCCACACAGTAATTGCTAGAGCCTAGGCAACCCAAACAAAATCTGCTGGATGTCAAACACCCTTTGTTAGTTCACAGAAACAGAGTATAGGCAGTATGACCTCTGCATATGGGTGCTTTCTTGCCTGTGATTTTGTTCCTTTCTGAGATACCCATAAGATCAGAGAAATGAATAAGACTATCACTTCCCTCCATTCTATTTTCTTTGTCTGCTCCCATTCTCTTTGTCATATCCTTTTCTTAAGGTCTGTTTATACAACCGCTTGGTGACAGTCAAACCTAGCTATATTTTAAGATGATTTTTTCATATATTTGATGTCACCTATAATGTATGGGCATAATTCTGTGATAAACTTTATATACTTTCCAAATTCTGGATGATGCCTTATTTTGCTATATGTGTGTCTTAGGAGTTATAGAAGGTAAAACATGGCATGAAGGAAGTAAACCTCTTCCCACTGCTTTGGATTTTTCTGCATTTTTCTCTCTCTCAATGCTGTGATGATCAATTTTTAGCCTGAGAGGTACAGAATCTTTTAAGTCAAAGATGAGAGAGTTGTTGTTAGCACAGTCTTGTGCCTCTCCTATGTCCAAGATAGAGTTTCCTAGGATGTTACTTGATTAGAGAATAGAGAAACTAGATTAAAGAATGTTCCAGGAGACACTCAGATTCTTCTGGGAGGAGACTGCTGTTTTGGGTAGGAGGAGAGTCTGATGATTCCGAGCCCTCTTCTAACCTTGAGATTTGAGCTACTTTGTGGCTTTCATTGAGCTTCTCAGCTACTCTTCCCTGGGGTAAAGTATGAGTGATAGCTGCTCCAGATTTTCCCTTTGTCACTGGACTTTCCCCATCTTCTGCTAGGATTCCCTTCCCACTGAGGTGACTCTCACCTGGAATCTATTTATATATCTTAATTAATGTCTCAGTTGGAGTCACCCCTGGATTTTAAGAAACTTTCCCTATATAACTACCTTCATGTTTCTGTAGGAGATGTTATGTTTCAGAGTTGCCTCTGCAAAAGTAATAGGGAACAAGGAAAGACTCATTCAAGGCAGCCTCCTATGTATTCAGCCCATGGTGGAATAGCCAGTGGGAAGGCCTCAAATGAGCCTGAATAAACTTGCTAGAGAACTCCCTCTCACTATGCTCAATTCAGTCAATCCAAGCCCACACTGATGTACTGGAAATGGTTGACACTGGCTCACATAATACAGAAGTTCATAACACTTCTCAAACCTCACATAGGTAACTTCATGCTGGTGCTGGATGTTGAACATGGTAGGAGTATTTATATCACAGATGTTGGCCAATGCTATTGTTTCAGTTGGCTTCTTCATTGCTGTGACTAAAAGACCTGACAAGAACAATTGTAAAGGAGGAAAAGTGTATTTGAGGGATCACAGTTTCAAAGGTCTCAGTGCTCCATTCCTCGGGGCTCAAGGTAAGGCAGGATATCATGGCAGAAGAGTGTGGCAGAGGGAAGCAGCTCACATGATCAGAAAGCAGAGAAAAAGTCCACTCACCAGATACAAATATATACCATGCCCCCAATGCCCCACCTCTTCCAGTTACCAGTCAATTAATCCGACCAGGGGATTAATTCACTGATTGGGTGAAGACTCTCACAACCCAATCATTTCTTCTATGAACTTTCTTGCATTGTGGCACATGGGAACTTTTCAGGGACACCTCATATCCAAACCATAGCTGCTTTAAATCAGTGTTTTTCTTCCTCAAAGAGCCAGTTGTTAGATATGAAGCAGCACACAATTGTCCAAGGGTATAGTCATGACACTGTTTCATCTCAGTGATATTAGAGGAGACTAAGGATGAAGATACAGCCACCTGTATCTTATAGGACACTGAAAATAACTCCTTAATTTAGACTTGTTGCATTATAAGTATATAATAATTACAGTATGAATATAGGTAAGGCATAATTACAAAATTCATCTTACTCTTCATATTTCTATGACATTTTGAAAGATCTTTTAAAAAAATATCAGATTTTATTTACTTTAATACTGGTTAAAATAATTTATAAAACACTTCTCATTTTTCAGAGATATTGAAATAAAATTTCATTAGGAATATTGGATATTCAGGTACCCCAAATTTATGAAATGATTCTATCAATTTAAAAACAATCTAAGCCTAGCAGTTAGCAGCAATTGGAACCTCATTTTTCACTAAAGAATGGAAGCCCTGTTTTCAGAAACTAAAATATAATGGAAATTTTGTAAAAGTTTTTGATATATCAGATAAATGTGGAAGTAATAAGGAGTAGATACAGAAAAATTCTGGAGAAAGTTGGCTCATTCTGGTGTGAGTTGATACTGCCCATTCATTCCTGGATGTGTTTAATAAGACAGGGAAAAGGTTGAGTATCAGGCATGGCCTAGTCAGCAGCTGGCTACTGAGGGAAATGGAATCAGCAGAGATTTTGTGGTCAATAAGGTATTCACAAGCTGAACTAGAAGGCAAGAAGCCTCAGACACTGGCCAATTTTCCCCACCAGACATTTGTTTTGATCTAGAATTATGTGCAAAAGACTGAAAGTAAAAATGGGGAAATCTTTCACAGTTTTATGGTACAAAGGAGAAAAAGTCCTGGTAGAGAAAATGGGACTACCACAAACACAGACAATCATCTCATTTGTCAGATTCTGGAATGGCACAGTGCCCAAGTCTAAAGAACTATGTTTATAACCTCTAATGGGAATGCAAGAAGCACCTGCAGCCTCTCAAGCAGGAGAAAGAGATACCCTAGACCATCAAGAATCTGAGAGGACTGAGTAGTAGGAACATACAAAGCTTCAAATCAGACATTATCCAGCTCCAAATCTGACGAGATTGAAGCTATTAACCCTTTGGTTTATCTGATGAATAGAAAAAAAAGGAGAAGTACACTGTGGAAATTCATCATCTGCCTCACCCAACCATAAAAATGTAAACTGAGAAGAAGCTGTCACCTCTAGTATAAAAGATGGAGAAGAGGAGAAAGGAAAAGATCCACAATTCATCCATATGTTGATGTTAAACAGAAAATAACTTTAACAATGATTTATACTGAACAAAACAGAGATAAAAAGGACTAACCGAATGAAACATGAAGCATTTTATTAGAGAATTGGAAACCATTCAAAGTATAAGGTAGATAGTTTATAACTAAAAAGCACAAATGAAAAACCCACTGAAATTAAAAAGTCTTTGGATAGCTTCAACAGCAGTCTGTGTGCAGAAGACAAAATTAGTGAACTGCAAACCAAAAGAAAATATTCAAATTGAAACTGAAGCAGAAAAAATAAAAACACATGAAACAGAAAAGAGGAACAGGTGTGTGCAACACAGTAAAAAAGAGAAAAAAATCTAGCCTTATATGTAGGTCCCAGGAAGAGATGAGCGAGTGATTGAGACAGAACTGATAACTGAAGAATGAGTAGATGAGAAATTTTCAAAAATATTGAAGACTTCAAGTCAGATATCA
Organism: Marmota monax; assembly: GCF_021218885.2. Classification (NCBI taxonomy): domain Eukaryota; kingdom Metazoa; phylum Chordata; class Mammalia; order Rodentia; family Sciuridae; genus Marmota; species Marmota monax. The sequence continues at coordinate 931,576 of NW_026694493.1, read as the reverse complement.
AAGTGTTTAGCACATACCAAACAAGATAAATACAAAGAAAACCATTCAAACCATATAAAATCAACCTGCTAAAAACTCAAATCTAAGATAACAACCTTAAAAAAAAGCCAAGGGAGGGAGTGAAGTGGGAATGGAGATATTATTTGCAATGTAACAAGACAAATGACTGATTATTCAACTGAAACCATTAGAGTCAGAGACAATAAAATGGCATCATTTTATGGCTACCAATGTGTAATTCCAAGCTGAAGAAAATATCCTTTAAAACAAAGGTCAAATGAAAAAAAAATTAAAATACATTGATATTAATTAATAATAAATCAGTAAAAATGCAGAGATATTTCCTATGCTATAAAACCAATAAATTTTAGAAGAAACAATGTAATTAGAAAATTATCATTTGACAACCATCATAATTCACTTAGATAAGAGTCATCGATGGATGGTAAAAGTAGATAAAAGCTTAAGAAAATGGCATAGTCATATAATCTTAAAGTGTTTGCTCACAGATATTTCTGTCACAAAGGGAAAAGTAGTAACTTCAACAGTGGAGAAACTTGGCAGAAACCACAAAGTAAACCAAATTAACAACACTAACAAGATGGGTTTAAATCATGTACACCTCAATTTATCCAAGAGAAAACATTACACAAATCCAAACTGAGAAATGGCCATAATAGGTCTATACACTTGAAAAATGTCAATGTAATGAAACTTAAAGTCTGATAAACTATTCTAGATGGAAGTAAATTAAAAATACATGACTGCTGAATGTATTGCATGATCCAAGATTTTCTCTTGCTATAAAGCAGGTATTTTTCAATGTGTACATTATCATCCCCAGTGGGCCAAGAAATGGTACTCAGGGGAACAGCAAAACTGTCATAAACCATATGGCCCTCTAAGGGTTCACTGTAAATAGATATATGTTTGCACATGTGTATATTTGTGGTATCTGTAGAATTAAAATTTTCTCGGGGAGATTAGGAAAAATTCTTTAGAAAGCTAGTTGGGTGTAATATTCTTTTGTGTGTATATCTAGAAACTGTCCCTGAAAAAGAGCTGATGGTGACTTTACTAGAAAATGACTTTTAAACAGGTATCTTAAAGATGCTGAAAAAAAAATAAAGGAAAATGTAAAGAAAAATCAAGAAGTTGCACATGAACAAACTGGAAATATCAAAAAAACAAAGAAAACCTTAAAAGAGAAAAAAAACTGACATTGAAGAGTTGAAAAATTCACTAGAAACAAAGGCAGATAGAACAAGCAGAAGAAAGGATCAGCAGTGAAGAGAGGAGGACAGAAATTACAAGTCTAAGGAGAGAAAGAAAAAAGACTGGAAAAAATGAACACAACCTGAAGGACTTTTATGGGGTATCATGAAGCCAACAAACATACTGATTGTCTCACAAGGAAAAGAAAGGAGAAAAAGAGTTGAAGAAATGACCTCAAAGAAGTTCAAAAACCACCAAGTAGGATGAACTTTAAAAGAAATCTTCACTGAGACATGATAAACTGTCGAAAGCCAATGGCAGAGAAATCTTGAAATGACTCGTCATGCATAAAGGATCCTCAATAAGATTATGAGCAGATTTCTCATCAGAAATTTTGGAAGTCAGAAAGCACTACTGATATATTCTGAGAGCTTTAAAAAATGGGGTTGTAATTTAGTGCTAGAGTGCTTGCCTAGCACTCTCAAAGTCCTGGGTTTGCTCCCTGGCACCGTTCTTTAATCCTCAATGCTTCAATGTGTATTTCCTGGAAAAAAAGAAAAAAAAAGTCTCATTTTCTTACATATCTATGGCACAGTAATCATAAAACTAATACTGATATAATGAGTGCCTAGCTCGCTTACTAATATCTTGTGCACTTTCAGACATTTGACAGTGTCTATTGACTTATTTTCCCCCCTTTGAATGAACTATACTTCCCTGTTCCTTTGTCTGTTCTGTTTCTTGTTAAAAAAAAAATTGGTGTCAAAAACTGGACATTTAAATTTAATAGTATGTTAATTCTGGAAATCTGAATCATTCCTTCTCCAGTGTTGGGTATTTGTTTGTTTCTTAATTACTATATGATGTCTCTTTGCCAAACATGTGCAAACTTAAGCTCTTTTCTGAGCCCTTATCGCCCCTAGAATGCAAGGTGAGTTTCTCATTTTAGAATGCTTTAGTCTTCAATATCTGGTTCCTGATAAGCAAAAAAGAAAATGAAGTAGGATGAGAAATGCATTGGCCCATTGCATTTTCTAGTCGTCATTTCAGCTAAAGGGGAGGGTCTTTTAACACTGATGGGAGATGAAACAACATTGGTTTCCATTCTTTGTACCTTTAAGATCAGAAGCAGCAATCAGAACACATCCACTTTCCCACCTTTGCTCCCACAAATTTTGTGTATGATGCTTCAATGACATTTTCATAGCTGCCTGCCATAGGGGTGTGGTTGGGGGATAGGTAGCTACTATTATGCTAAATAACAAAATTGACAGAAATTGTATATAATCCACATGTCCCTTTGGAAGTTAAAAGTCTTCAATAGACTCCAGAGCTATGATCATTTTGATATGTCATTGAGTGTGACTTTAGTATTGTTTGGAACTTTTGCATCTGTGTTTATAAAGAATATTATAGTTCACTGCTATTTTTGGTCTGGTTTTAGCATCAGCTTAATGCTGATATCATAGGATGACTTAGAAAGTGGTTCTTTTTAAATTTTCTGGAAGAATGTGTATAGAATTGCTGTTAATTTTTCTAAATATTTAGTATAATTAAGCCATCTGGACATACATGGTTTCTTCTTTTTTTTAATGGAAAGGTTTCTAAAGACAAATTTCATCTAAGTTGTCAAATTTATTGGCATAAATTTGTTCATAATTTTTCCTTATTAGCCTTTTAATATCTTTAGATTCTGTGGTAATGTCTTTTTCTAATTCCCAGTAATGGTTACCTGTGTCATTCTCTTTTCCTGTTCAGTCAGGTCAGCCATTTATCACTTGATATTAAAGAGCCATCTTTTGGTTTTATTGATTTTTCTTGATATTCATTTTTTTTCTATTTCATTGATTCCTCTCTGACATTATTTCCTATCTTCTACTTCCTTTGAATTTGATTTGTGCTTCTTTTGGTGCCTGAGGTGGATGTGGATGTCATCAATTTGAGGTCTTTCTTCTCTTCTAAGGTGGCCTTTAATGCTAATAAATTATGACATCCCACACATTGTGATATATAGAATTTTCATTTTCATTAACTTTGAAATTCACTTCAATTTAATTTATTCTGTTTTTTTTTTTTTTACTCATTTGTTGTTTGAAGCATGGTGTTTAGTTTTTAGATATTTGGATGATTTTCCAGAGATCTTTCTATGACTTGTTTTTCATTCTGTTGAAGGAAGGAATGTTCTTTGTATTACTTGAGTACTTAAAATTTCTTGAGATTCTTTTTATGGTCCATAAACTAGTGCTTGTTCACTTGAAAACAACATATTTTCTATTGTATGGAGTCTTTTGCCTACTTTTATCACAGTTAAGGTGAGAGGGGTATTGATATTTCCAAGAATAATTGTGGATATCCTTATTTTCTCTTGCAGTTCTATCAGTTTTTGCTTTATATGTTTTGGAATTCTGTTATATGGTGCACAAACTTTTATGATAGTTATTTCTACTTCATTAAATGACCCCTTTATCATTACAAAATAACTTTCTTTGCTCTGTAATCTGCTTTGTTTAATATTAGTACAGTCACTTCAGCTTCATTTTAAAACTGTTAGGATTGTGGGTTGATTTTTTTTTTAAATCTTTTGTTATTTGTGTTTTTATATTTTTGAAGTGTGTTCCTGCTAAGCAGCATAAAGTTGAATCTTGCTTTTCTCTTCAGTCTGACAATCTGTTATATTATTAATTGTTGTATTAAGATAATTTTCTTTAATGTAATCACTGATATATTTAGTTTTAAATTCGTCATGTTGTTATACTTTTCTATTTGTCCCATTTGTTCTCATTTCCTTTATTTTTTAACTGAAAAATTATAATTCTATTTAATTCTTTTTTGCTGTCTTATTTACTATAATTCTTTGTCATTTTAGTGATTGCTTTAGGATTTACAGCAGATATCCTTAGCATCATGTGTCTATTTTAAGTTTATACTACTCATAAAATATAAGAGAGTTATAGAGGTATACTTTCATTTTTCCTCTCCTGATCTTTGTCCTATTATCATAAATTTTGTTTTAAAGACATTAAAACTATAAAATGCATTATTACTTTTATTTAAACCTTCATTTTATAAATATTTAAATAATTAAAAAATACTATATATTTATCCATGTAGTTTCTCCTCCCAAACAGCACATATTTATTATCTTTCAGTTCTGGGGGTCATAAATCTGAAATGAATCTCCCTGGGCTAGGTTCAGAGTATTGTTAGGGCAATATTACTTTGTGGAGGCACAGAGAGAACACATTCCCTTGCCTTTTGCAACTTCTGTAAACCACCTGCATTCTTTGGCTCATGGTCCTCCATCCCATCTTCAAAGTCAAGCGGTCTGAGGTTTTCTCATTCTGCCATCTCTCTGGTTCCTTCTTTGCTTCTTCTACTTTTAAGGACCCTTGGGATGATGTTAGGCCCACTCAGATAATCCACAATAATCTCCCTATTTATAGGTCAATAGATTAGCAAACTGAATGCCATCATCTCCCTTATTTACATTTTAAAATGTTTTTTAGTGCATTATAGTTACTTATAACAGTGGGGTTCATTTTGACATAATCATACATGCATGGAATATAATATCAGTCCCTGGTGTTTCCTCTTTCCCTCTCCTTTTTCCTCTCCCTGTTCTCCTTCCCCTGTTTTCCTCTGTTAATTTATCATTTTTTGAACTGTTACTTTGTATGTATATATAAAGGTGAAATTCACTGTGGTCCTCTATTTAATCATTCCTTTCTTGGTGAGCACCTGTCCTGATTCTGTATCTTTAGCTATTGAGTACTACAAGATTAAAATAGAACCTATTATTTAATCTTGGATGGAAGCAGAATCCTTATAACCTCATTTTTGAGAGTAGAAATATTTTACATTTGGGTGAAAGGGAGAAGAATAGGGTTCTAGAATTTATATGACCTTCCCTAGAGGAGTTTACCTTACTCAGCATCTAACACTTTTTTTGGCTTCTCTTCTTGATCTGCCTTTGTATAATATTATGCCATCTGGGAACAAAGCTTCCAGATGGGTATTATAAGTACAGAACTAAAATGAGCCCAATATTGATAACTAATGGCATAGCAATATAGCATTTCATTACAAAATAACTCCCAGAAAGAGTTCTGGGAAATTTATTAAGAATCATTTCTTTCTGATAAAGCTAGACCACACAGATGAAAGGCTAGATAATTTTACGAGTGTTATTGTACTCCCCTGTCTTCATTCTCTGGTCAATAACAGCTCCTTCAACAATGACATTATTTTAAGAGTATAATCAGAGAAATGTATTCATCATCCATCCATTCGCTAAATAATATTTATTGAGACCTATGTGCCAAGCACTAGCTAGTATTCTCTCTCTCTCAGACTGTATAAATGTGTCTCTCTTTAGCACTTTGTACTTTATTATTCTTTACTGGATCCTAGAATTGCATTGTGAATATCAGTCTTCTCATCTAATTGTATTCAGTTTTTTCCTTATTTGATGTGTATATCCCTGTAGCACTTAGTATAGTTCCTAGAACGTAGAAAGATCAGCTCTTAATGGTTGCCATTGAGAATGAAATTTAAAATATACACATGCATTTGTGTTTCTTGATATGTAGATATATACTTTACTCATATGTGCATTCTTCACTAACTGCCTTTAGCTTTCATACAGAAAACAATTTTAAGGAGCCAGAACATTTCATTCTAAATGTATTCCCTCTCAGAAGTAACCATTGCCACTCGCCAGTTTGATCAAAGCAAGGTGAGAGTCCCCCAAGAAGTCTCTGTTGAATTTAGAAGATAGTTTTATTTCTTATATCTATGCAGGCTTGTAAGAATAATATGCCTGGAAATAATAGTGCTAATCATTTATTTAACCATTACTGTGAATGCAGAGGAGAATCCAGACTTATATAACTTGATTCTCCCAGAAGCTTTCAGCTCAAGCTAAATGATAACAAATGAGGGCTTTTAAAGGAAAGTTTTCAGCAGAGGTTACTTTCAGCTTTATTTGGGCCCTATTGACTTTTCCATTTAGTTATTTTATAAATTTTACCTGCATTGGGACTTGGCTTTTGGTCCCTGTCTTTATCTTCCCAATGTGTTCCTCTACACACGTTCTGGGCTACAGCAATGGATCTTTGTTGTCCTGATCTCTCAAGCTCACAAGGAAGGCCAATCAGTCCTAGGATAGAAGGACTTTGGGGAACACCAGGATGGGTTTATGGCTCTTAACAAATTTTAAATCTATGGAGTTATAGGCACATAGCAAAACCTCCCTTAAGATGTGAGCCCTTCTGCTTACTAGTTCTAAGAGTCTGCAATATTTATATAGAGATCAGTGAGAGGTAACTCTTGTTAAAATATCTAAATATTTTTTTACTTTTAAAATGATAGCAAAGATAAAGTCAGATTTATGTTAAAGGGTGTGAAACTCATATTTTGTGGACTCCTTTTTACCTTCCCGTGTCTCTTTGCTTTTTCTTTTTTGTCTGTTTACATTGCATGTGAACTTTCTATTTGAGTTAGTCTAGATGATATTTATTTGACATCTAGAAATAGACTAAATGATCTCTGGCCGGATTTCTGCTTAAGGTCATAATGAAGTTAACAAGGACTAGAGAAAATCTGGCATCATTAACAAAAAGCAAAAGAATCTATTCATAAAATGAAGTGCAGAAGGGAAAAAGACTGAAAATTCTAAGAACAGAGCCTCAGTGACCTGTGGATTATATGAAGCACTTTGACAGATGTAAAGTTGGAGAAAGGGTAGAAAAATATTTGAAGAAACGGTAGATGAATATTTTCTAAATTTGAAAAGAATAAACCCACAGGTTTAAAAAAAATCAGTGAATTCCAAGTGGGATAAACACACATACTCACCCATGCACACATATATGTGTAAATATCACACCAAAGAACATATAAACAAAAATTCTGAAAACCAATGATAAAAATAAAAGCTTCCAATAGCCAAAAGAAAAAAAGACACAATACATCCAGAGGGAGACAGATAAGGCTCACACTCTTCTTGGAATAAAAACAATCCAAATGGCAATAAAACAACAATTTAAAAGTTAGAAAAAGACTGTAAAACCTAGAATTTGTACCCAGTACAAATGTTTTTCAAAATGATGAAGTCACTTAAACCCTTTCAGATTAACCAGAGCTGAGAGAATTTGGTAACAGACAATGTAATACAGGAATCACTACAGGCAGAAAGAAAATAAAAGGTAAAAACACAACTGTAACCAGAAGAAGAATCATTGTGTGGATAAATATCAGATACTTTGTTTATTCAATCTCAATATCCTTTAAAATATTATTGACTTGTAAAAAAACAATCCTATCATTTTGTGGGATTTAAAACATATAGAAGTAAACTATGTGCTGAAACTAGCACAAGAATGGGAGCAAAAATTAGGTTTTACTGTCATATGGCTCTTTTATGTGAAATAGTTCAGTGTGATTAGAAGATGGACAGTGGATGGTTCAAGCTGCAATTTGTAAACCTTAGAGCATCCACTAAAAATTAAAACAAAAAGGTATAGTTTATAAGCCGAGAATCAATCGGAAGTGTGAAACCTTCTTACTTAATTGAAAAAAAGAATAGGAGGTAAAAGGTGGCAAAGAATTGATGAAACAAATAAGAATATGGTAGATTTATATCCATCAATGCCAGTAATTATATTGAGTATATATGGTACAAATACCCAATTAAAATCCAGTCTTTCACATTTGAGGGGGAAAAAAAAGAAAACCCATCTATAGGATTTTTACTAGAAACACATTTTAAATATAAAGATGTGGATATGTTAAGGAGGTGATAATATGTAAGTCTTACTGGATGGGATTAATAGAAGAGTAAAGCTTAATTAATAGAAGAGTAAAGAGTAAAGAGAACGTCTGAGATTCTGAAGACATAGCAAAAGAATCTATTCATAAAATGAAGTGCTGAGGGGAAAAAGACTGAAAATTCTAAGAACAGAGCCACACAATCTCTTTCAAAAAATAGTGGAGGAGGGGTACTTTTCAATTTTATGAAGACAGACTTACTCATCTCAAATATAGTATAAGACAAGAACTCCAGACTAGTGTTTCTCATGAACATAAAAGTAGATATTCTTGAAAAAATATTAACAATTCAGCAATTTATAAAATTAATCTAGCAATACATAAAAGGATTCAGTGTAATCCTAATCATAATCATAGCAGGCTTCCATTGAGGGCACTGGCAAGCTGATTCTAAAATTTTTATAGAAATACAAAAGACTTAGAAAAATCAAAACAATATTGAAAGAAAATATTGGAGGACTAACATTACTTGATTTCAAGATTTATTACAAAGCTATCAAGACAGTATGATGTTGGAGTAAATATAAACCTATGGAACAAAGGAACATTTTAAAGATTCCAGAATAAACCCTCATGTAATCAATTGATTTTTAACAGAAATCCAATATAATTAAAGAATGGCTAGTCTTTTGTTTTTGCTTTAATGGTGTTGGATCAACTGGATATCTATATGGGGGAAAATGAACCACAACCCTTAGCTCAATGCTGTTAAGAAAAATTAGCATGAGATGTTTATCCTATAAGAAAACATAGAAGAAAATTTTCACTCGAGGTCAGCAAGTTTTTATCTAGTCTTCTTAGGTAGGCAGAGTGATGGCCATCTCAAGATGTTTGCAAGCATCCTTTAAAAATGGAAGAGGGGAACAAAAAAGAGAACCTGAGAGATAGCATGAGACAGACTAGACATGATGCTGTGGCTTTGAAGAAAGAAGCAGGGAGCACAAGCCAAGGAGTGTCTGGGAGGGATCTCCAGGAGCTGGAAAAAACAAGGATATACATTCTCCCCTAAAGCCTCCCAAGAGAAATACTCCTGCTCGAATGGTGACCCTCATCCAGTGAGGTCAGTGTGTAATTTCTGATCTACAGAAGTATAAGATAATAAAATTGCATTGCTTTGCCACTGAATTTTTGGTGATTTGCTACAGCAGCCACCGAAAACTAAAACACTCCTACTGAGGGCAAAATATCAGGTAAATTCTTAAACCACATGCCTGTATTCTGCACTGCAGGACTCCTAACCCCAGGTTAGCATCGTTAATTGATACATGGTAGACATCTCACATAGAAGCGACCCAAGTATGATCTGGCTAGTTGTTGATTAGCCTGACATGGATGTTGATTAAATAGGTTAATCAGACTTTTTTTCTTTGACTCTCTCATATCTTAGAGGTTTAGAGTTTCAGAGAAAGAAAAGTGGGAAAAAACAGTGGGAATTAGCTGTGGGAGAGTAGCTAAGCCATGCTAATGCTAATGATGGCGTAGGCAGAGGGTACAGAGGTTGCCATGAAGGAATGCACACATCTGAGCAGTTACTAGTCTATCCAGTCAAGTTACCAGAATTCTGTGGTATCATGATCCTCTTCTAGTCTCAGAGATACCTGGGAAATAATCACAATAGTGGTTATGCTTACATTCAGTGTAGCCTTATGGAATTGCTTCTGGCACTTAAGTCTAACCCAAATGAATATAGCTTTTCTTTGCAAGCATTAGAGCTTAAATAATGCTAGAACCCAGACTGTCGATGGCTCTGAATGGTCAGTGCCTCCCAGGGATTCTTTAGCCTCTTCCTGCTTTATTTTTTATTTCAATTCAATGAATGAACGAAGCAGCTCTAAACGGAGACCACAAAACAGAAGAATTCTAACAAGATATAGGTTCATATATTCTTCACTTCAGAGTCCAAAGGTAGATAGATCCAACAGTTGGACTCTTTCAGATCATCCAGGAACCTAGGTCCCTCCTGTCTTTCGACTTCCCACCTTTTGGGGTGTTTACTGTCTCCACAGGTTCCAGTCTCCTCACCAGCACTCTGCCTCCTTCCCCACCACAGAAAGAGGGAAACAGAACCGGTAGATTGTAAACATTTCCTCTAGGAAGTTGTATGTGTGCTTACATTCCATTTTTGACAATTTAGTGGTCACACCTGGCTGTAGGTTGTCTTAGAAATGCTGTTTTGGTAGTCATGTGACCTTCTAAACAGTCACGAGGTCAAAATCTGTTCTTGGGAGGAAACAAATACTAGAAAATAATGATCAGTTTCTTCCCTAGTTTCTAAGTTTCATCTGATAACACTCCTGCAGTATTCTAGGTTCCTGTTGTGATAGCAATAAAAACGTGAAAATATTAACACAGTTTCTGCCCCTCATGTAACCTACATTCCACTGGACAAAGTATAATTTGGTGTTATTATATGATATTACTATAATTGGGAAAGTACATGGTGCCATGGGAGTATATAGAAGAGGTGTTCCACCCATGCATACACCATGGGGAAAGATTTACCTCTTCACTTCCTCCTGAAGGTTGAGTAGGGTTTTTGATAAAAGACAATCAGGAATGATTCTTGAGATAAAGAAAAGTACATGTGTAAATCCTCAGGTAAAAGTATAATTCAATAAAGAAAATGAAGGCCCGTGACTCTTCTATCACTCTAACATATTCTAAGTGAACCACTCATTTTTTAAAAAAACATTTTTAATGCCTATTACATAGCAGGTCGTATCTTGGGTAATGGCAAACTGAAATGAGTCAGAAGAACTTGTTTTAAGTCAATAACTGCCATTCTGTGGCTGTCTAGAATTGGGTGAATAAGTTGTTTCTCTGGCTTTTGGTTTTCTTTTCATTCATTTAAAGACTATACTATCTCTCATTTTTTTCTCCCATATAAAATATCAATAATGAATAATTTCACAGGTATTTGATTCTAACCACAGACTTTCAATGTATACTGAACTGCTAGCAGATTATATGCACAAATGCAAAATCTCACAACCCCCATACACATGAATATTACCCTGGAAGATGGTTAGAATACATAGTTTTATATGTAGTGATAAGCTTATCAAACACTAATAGAGAACTGAGTTCTGTTCTAAACATTTGCATCTTAATCTGTTTAGTCTTCATAAGAATAATATAGAGTAGGAACAATTATTGTCTCAATTTTACAAATGGTCAACAAGTAATGGAGGCAGATTTTGAATCCAACCAATTTGGCCCCAGAGTTCTTCCCCTTAGTTTTTATTCAAAACCGTGAGATATATAGCATGCTGATATTGTACAACAGGGTTGTTTAGTCTCCAACAAGTAAATTGTGCTCTATTTTCTTCATTCTTTCTTATTGAGTTATCACAATGTCTAGAATCCCTCTGAATAATCTTGTATCACTGCACATTTAAATGTCTTATAAATGAGCAACAATAATTAGGAAATATATTAAATAATGTTTACAACTTGATTATATTTTTAGGGTAATGAAAATATCCTAAAATTGTGATAGTTGTACAACTCTGCAAATATAACAAAAACTGCTAAATTATTAGTGGATACACTATGTGACATATTAATTGTATTCCATTGTCATTGAATCAGATAAAACATGAAATATAATTAATGCATAAACAATGTTTTATTGAAAAATATTATGTCTTCAAATTACATATAATCCAGTCTGTAAGAAATATGGTTCAGGAAGTTGGTTATCAGTTAATTCAAGCTGCCATAACAAATTGCCATAGACTGGGTAGCTTAAATAATAAATATTTATTTCTCCTAGTTCTAGAGACGAGAAGCTCCAAATCAAGGCAATGGCAGATCCAGTGTCTGGCGAGGGCTTGCTTCCTAGTTTGTAGTGGCTATCTGCTCATTGTGTTCGCAGGTGGTGGGAAGAGAGATGGCTCTCCATGGCCTCCCCTGTAAAGATATTGCTATGGTTTGAAGGTGTGCCCTCCAAAATATTTGTTGAAATGTAATCCCCAATGCAATGGCATTGGGAGGTATGGCCTTTGGGAGGTAATTGTCGTGAGGGCTACACCCTAATAGATGAGATTAGCTCTTTTATAAAAGGCCTTGAGGTTGAAGGAAACACATTCTTGCCCTTCTGCCTTCTTCCATCTGAAAACACAGAAACAAGGCACCATCCTGGAAGCAGAAGACTGGACTCACCAGACACCAGTGCCAGTGCTTTGCTATTGGACTATCCAGTCTCCACAACTGTAAGAATTAAATTTCCATTCTTTATAAACCACCTGGCTAAAGTATTTTGTTATAGTAGCACATATTAAAACAGGCACTAATCCCATTCAAGAGGGCTCTACCTTCAAGATCTAATTACATCTCATTGACTTCACCTCCAAATGCTATCACACTGAAGTTAGGAATTAAAAATGTAAATTTGGGGTGAGGTGAGGACCCAAACATTCAGTCCATCACATCAGTCATATCAACATTTTGAATGGATTAGTTCTGTTTCTTAATTCAGCTTCGATTTGTTGTCACCACTAAAATCAATCCCTAGTTCTCATCAGAAAGATGGAGGACACAGATTCTTTCCCCTCTGTTCCCTGGTTGGGGCCTTTTTCTCAGACTCTTCTTAGTTTTGGAAATCCTTACGCAATCAAGTGAGATGTGAGTCTCCTCCCTTCACCTTCCTCACCCAGTTCTAATATGAGATGCTGAATCAGAGGGAAGAGGATGGGGATGAGACAGCAGTGTTCTAGATCACAACAGAATTGTGAGGAGTTTGGGAAGGGGGCTCTTTTCCTGCATAGATTAGGAATGTATTACCAAGGTAAGTCTTGATAACTATCTTCAAATATTTGTAGAACTGTCTTCTGAAAGAGGAATTAGATTTACATAGTTCCATAGGAAAAATGTTAGCTGAAAACTATGTGAAATGATATTTCTGATGACTAGCAATATGCCTTTGGGTATGAAAGCAAAATGTAAAATAGGAGATACACAGAGATTGACTGAGACACAGAGAAAATAAAGCAGACTGAAATGGGGCTCATCCCAGGTTTCCACCATTTTAGCCAAAGCTAGTTTAGAATATTACTTTCAAAAACTGCTTCTTTGCCCTAAAATTTAAACACTGGTTTAACATGGAATGGACAAACCAGAGTTGAGGTGTGCTGACATGAAATGCTGGGTCTAATTCTTCAAAGTACAAATTTTTGAATTTTTGTATGCCTAATCTCAAATATCTTTAAAATTAGCATTCTTTGCCCTGGTGGCATCAGTATGAGGTATCAGAACCCTGTATGCAAGAGCAAAGTGGCTGAGCATAGCTTGATATATCTAGGAACTGCTCAAAAAGGCGGACAAGATATTGTGGCTTTCTGTTCCTTTGAAGCTGATGTCAGCTACTCACAGGAAAGAAATGCCAAACCCTATAAATATGGCTACTTCCACTGAGTCCATTTTCCTTTTTGTAAAATATTTCCTAGAATAGATGATATTTCCTAAAAGAATAACATGAACATATTTTTGCAAAAAGAAGGGACCATCTAAACTCCAAATGCTATAAATAGAAGTGTACTTGGACTAGGAGGAGAGTGTGTACTTGAGGTTTTATTTTACAGCGGACTGCAACTGGCATGTGGTGTGGCCTCTGGCAACATATACTTTTTATTTTGGTACTGGGGATTGAACACAGGGGTGTTTAACCACTGACTCACATCCCTAGCCCTCTTTTTATATTTTATTTAGAGACAGGGTCTTACTGAGTTGCTTAGGGTCTTACTGAGTTGCTTAGGGCCTTGCTAAGTTGCTGAGGCTGGCTTTGAACTCACTGTCTCAGGCTCCCACTGGGGTTAAGGTGTGCACCACTGTGCCTGGCTGGCAACATGTATTTCTTATCAATAAGAAAGGTCTGTGATTAAAATTCCTGTTTCTTAATCATAGGTCCTTAGGCTTCTTAGAATCACCCAGAAAACTTAGGAAACTGCCTATAGTGCTTATAAAATTTGCAATTCCACCGAAAATCTGTTGAATCAAATTTTTGGAAGGAAAGCTTAGGAATCTACATTTTCAATAAGCAGCACAGGTTAAGTTTGAGAACAACTGGGTTAGGTAGCACCTAATATCCCTTTATCCTGAACATTTTGTCCTTTGCTGGTTTCTCACCCACTGTGCAAAACGTGGAACATTTTTTAGGTAAAGGTTTGACCCTAAATCTTACCTTTATGAAGAAGTTTAAGAGACCACTGCTTGCTTAGCACTGGGCTAAGGAGATTCCTAGAATACATGACTTCCAGTTTTAAAGCCAGGACAGTCTAGGTAGACTGAAGGGAGTTGGTCACTCCCCTAGGACCCAGCTCTAGTGGATTATTCTGTTGCAGAGACCTATCTACCTTTCAATGATGCCAGAGACGCCTCTGTGCCAATTGTACTCTGTTCACAGAAGGCCAAGCAGTCTTTGTGTTTCAGCATAAGGGTGAGCTGAGACCACTGCTGCCTGCTCTGCCATTTGCAGGTGTCAGTGTGCCTTGGAGTCTTCAGTCTCCGGGGAGGTGTCAGGCTTTCCATCAGCTGTTCCCACCATCTGTTCCGTGTGCAAACCAGCACCCACAAGTGAGCTCTGCTCATCTATGCAAACCCCCGCTGGGGGTCCAAACCCCACCTACTTCTAGTGAGGCATTTAACAAAGGCTGACCTAATTCAAACAAAAATAGGTCTTGATTGGTGTGTGACTAACCTGCTTATTTTTCTAATTCAAAAAGAGCCTTTCTTCCAGAGTCAGCAAGTAGACTGTGATGCTTGGTAATGGTGAAGTCCCATTTATTATTATTCTTGTTCTTCTCCCTCCTCCTCCTCTCACACCTCCTTTCACTCTCCATTTCTCAAAATCATATGTTGGTGACCAATTTATGGTATCTGAAAACCTCTATTAGCCCCTCCATTTGGCTGAGCAGCTGCCATTTAGAACTCTAGTTCTTGTCCAAGTTAAAGACACCACCTTTTAGAAAAATGAATCTCTGGTCTAATTTCTTTGGATCATTGGCTCATTCATGAGAAATATTACAAAGAAGCCAGATATGCAAGTGACAGAGTTGTCTATGCCACAAAGGGGATGGGAAGGTCTGAGCAGTTCCAACCTTAGACCCACTGAACACAGCTCAGTCTGCAAAGGCCACGCCATGAGCTGCCTCTTTGGGAACCAAATGGTCATCCAGGGCCTGGGACCCCTTGTTAGCTCACCTGATTTACCCTTTGTATCTTCCAAGAGAGCATTACCAATGCCCCCACAAAACACTCATGCCCATATGAGATGGCTTATTTTGAATTCGTTCTAAATAGCAGAAAAATATTTAAAATTTCACTGAAACTGTTCACATTTACTACAATCTGTCTATGAAGACTCTTCTATTTTTACTACATATCCCATAATTAATAAGTATAAAAATGATTGGGAAAGGATAGCTCCCAAATACCTCAAAAATAATAAAAGTGGTCCAATAGGTCAAGGGCAGAAATAAAGCAGGGAAATTAAGAGTCCCAGACAAAAGTACTCCAAAGTGGGACTTAGGAAGTAGTGGTTAACTACATTTATCTCTGCAGCTAGTGCACTTCTCCTGACACAGATGTTTGAGATATATTTCATATTATGCTTAAAATGTGTTCCTGGAATTGTTTAGGGATCAATTTATTTTAAACACAGTCCTATTTTTAAATGCATGAAGGGACCACTATTGTGCTTTAATGAAGCAAATAACTCTTTAATGATGTAAGTCAAGTTTCTGTAATTTATCTTGACCACTGGTTATGAATCTATCAGAGGGTTTTCTTATTAGAATATGAGACTCTGGTCTGATTTCTTTAGCTTACTCTATGAGAAATATTCCAAAACTGAATATGTGCTTGACAGGGTTCTATATGTCATGAAAGGAAATGTGAAGTTACCATACAATGGGTCCCTTGATTCTCTCAGCAGCAGAGAATGGGCAGGAAGGATAAAAGCTTGTATGCTTAACAACTTCATAGGTTCTGGTCAAGACTCTGCCTACCAGTGGCTACAAACAGATGGAGCTTCCATTGCTCAAATAATCCTAATCCCAGAACTTATAAATATCATTTTAAATGTCAAAAGAGACTGTGAATGTGGTTAAAGATTTAGAAGTGAAGAAATTGTCCTAAATGATGAGTGGATTATAGATGCAGTCACAACATCCTATATATAGGGATGAAGGGAGAATCTGATGCTAGATGATGCACTTTGAAGATAGAGGAAGTGCCCACAGTCAAGGGATGCAGGCAGCTACTAAAAGCTGGAAAAGGCAAGAAAACAAATTCTCCCTCAGAGACTCCACAACTATGAACTGCTAATACCTTGACTTTGGCCTAGCAAAGTTGATTTTTGACCTCTGACCTCCAGATATATAAGACAATAAGTTGGTGGTATTTTAAGCCACTATTTATTTTGTTACAGCAGCAATAGGAAATTAATACAATGTCTCAGGGAACTCCCTTGTTGGAAATCACTGATTCATTTGTTGGTGTGTCACTCCAAGCAATCATCAAATCCTATCCATTTCTTCCCTAAATGGCTTTCTTGATTCTGTCCACTTCTTTGTATCCCCATTGTCACATCACCAGTCACCTCTTTCCTGCTCTCCAGGTTTCTCCCTTTTCAAATTTATTTCTTTTCTTTCAGCCAAATGCTTTTGTTTTCTTTGAAAATAAGACTCTGTAATCCCTTTGCTTCAAACCATCTCTGTGGCTGCTTCTTGCCCCCAGGATAACATCTGAGGGTTAACAGAGCAGGGTCAAAGGGCTCCTTCTCTTGGCTCTCAGAGGCCCATGGGAACAGCCTATGGGGTTCTGCAACACTGAACTCAGAGGCTGACTTGGCTGAGAAGGAGGTGAGGCTGAGGATGATAATGAGCACTGTGCTCCAGGCTGAGGCTGAGTCTGTGCCCTGCACAAGACCTGGCACCACAGAGGGCTTGGTGTGACTTCAAGACTGATGCAGTATACCAGCTGAGATGTTCCGTGGCACTTCTCCAAGTGAACCTACACCAAGAACTGCTTCAGTGTATGTCCGTGAGCTGACCCTGGAAGAGACAGGTCCCCAGAGGGTCACTCACACTATCATGGTTGGCTGTGTGCCATCTTTTGAAGAATTGAGTGGCAGGAAGCTTGCATCTGTGTCTTGAAGAAGAGTGTCATTTCCCTTGCTATTACAGCTTTCTTCTTTACCCTCTGGGTAAGCAAAGCAGATTTAGTTTACACATAAGATGTATGTATCTGGTCTTCTCATGATTTAGTCCTTGTCATTGCCATTTGCCAATACAGTGATGGTGTGGAGGCTGAACTCTGAACGTGGTTATAAACCTTCCCTTAACTCTTCAATCTCATCCTTTAACATGCATTCTCAAAGCTCTACCTTTGAACTAGAGCAAGCATCTTCCTCCAACACCCTTCTTGGTGCCCTCTTTCCCATTCTGGGTTATCCCAGGGAGCTTCCCCTGTATCCTGAAAGTTCCTCATCTTTAATGAGGATTACACTATGGTACTGTTTTTTTTTTTTTCTTTAGCTTCTATTAAGACATGGACAACAAGAGGATACTGCTTTATCTGGCTTATTCATTATTGAGACTCTAGTGCTTGGCATCATAGTAAGTGATTAATAAATGCTATTTAATGAATGAGTGGAAGTGGGTGGATGTACTCATCATAATAGCAGACCTGTTTCTGAATGCCTACTATATGGGCATCATGCTAGGTATTCTGTATGTGTGACCTTTAACCCTGAATACCACCATGCAAAGTTGGTCTTGCTATCCTAATTATACAGTTAAGAAAATAAGGAATTAGAGGCTAAGAAACATGGCTGGGGTCGCTATGAAATGGATAGCTGTTGTTTGTACCCACGTCTACTTAATGCGGCATATTGACTAGCTGCATTTTTTATGAGGTGCCTAAACCTAGCCATCTGTACTGTACTCCCATCCATGACAAGACACCTGATCTATGGGCAGAGGAGAGTGGTGTTTCCAATATGCCCCAAAGTTAGCCAGGATTCTGTCCTCTATTTTCAAGTCTGAATAGTTCCATCTGACAGTCATAGCTCTGAGTTTTCTTTGATGCAAGTAACTCTATTTTTTGCTTGGTGTTTCCCACATATCTCCCTGCACTGTTACAGGGGTTATAAACAGGATCTCCGGTGGGGCCGGGAGATAGACATACTCTGAGGTTTTAGTTTCACCATTTTCAAGGGAGAAAGGTCCCTAGCTTCCATGAGATTCAAAGTCTTCTACATGTCAGCAAAAAGTCGTTCTCGGGTTTGTTTGTTTTTGGTGTCATGCTACGGTTGCTGAGGTTGCCTCAAGAGGAGACCTCCTTGATCTCTGGAAAATTTAATTTTTCTAATCTCAATTCCTTCACATGGGAAATAAATTGGGCCAGAATTGATCACTAGGCTTCTTCCTGTTTGAACATCTGGGTCCTGTGGTTCCTATGTGTCATAGAATCATTTAGTTATTACTTCCCGTTATGCATACAAGTGGTTTTTCATGCAGAAGCAGAGGAATCAGTGTCCGGAGGCAAGGTCATGGGAACCCTCTTCCTGGATGGGCTCAGAGTGGTTGGCTTCAGCCTCACATCATTTTGTTTTGTGCTATACTGAATATTCCTCTGGCAGTCTCCTGTCCAGGGTTGCCCGATTTATTTATGTCCATAGCTGATGCCTTATGAACTAATCATTCTTTACAGACCACCTAAGAATGGTCTTTAAAGAGGGTTCTTTATTCTTTTTTTAAAATGGAGTAAAAATCAGGCCATTGACCCTGAGTTTATGGTTCATTTACATGTGCCATAAATGTGCGAGTTACTTGATATTTCAAATTGCCTTGAATATTGCTGTTTGTATGTGTACAGTATTTTTAATGTTGCCATTAACTTTATTGCTACTTTTATAGTTATTATCTCCCACTAATGTTTCTCCCATTTAGTTATTAAATGAATATGGAAATTAGAAGTAAAGAATAAGCAAATTAGGGCTTGTTTCTCAGACAAGAATGGAGGCATTAGTGTAATAGAGTTATATGATTATGAGTTGCTTGCTTTTTAAAGCTATTTTCTTCCATTTTTCTTAAAAACCCATCTGAGGATCAAACCGTCCTGTGTTTCATCAATAGAAGGGTCCTTCTTCTGGTTAGGATATGGCTGAAAGGTTTCAGCACCTCAGATATGGTGGGTTTGGGGAGGCACTTTGATGTGGTAATGATAATGACAATCATTATGACAGTGGTGACACCTGACATGTATTGAATGCCTAATGTGGGACAGACACTGTTTTTTCTCTTCAAATGCAACAGCTTGTTCATTCCACACAACACTTTGGGGTGGTTTCTATTGTTCCCATTTTAAAAATTCAGGAAGTGGATTAAGTGGCCTTCTCCAGGGCACACAGCAAATGCATGGTGGTGCCTGGGTTTGTACTCGGTGGATCTGACCCAGGGCCTGCACTCACAGCCTGTCCTCTTATGTTTTAGGTATTCTTCAGTCTTGTGCATCTTTGCCTAGTTCCAATATTTTTTGTGTTTAAAATGTTTAAGAAATTGACATCTTGGTCTTCAGTTGGGGAAAATTTCCCAGCTCACTAGCAAAAGAATGTGGCATACAAGTAAAGGCAAGTTTATAATATCCCAGAGGCAATATATGAGGTTTAGGGACATACTGTGTAAAGGTAACTAACAAATATTCAGATTATATTACAGAATCTTGATAGAAAGTCACAATAATGTATATGCGTTTCCTAGTGTCATTAGCCTATGGAAGGATGTGGGCCTGAGTTTTAGTTTAGAAGGAAATCAGAAAAAAAGAAAAATCACCAATTCAGACCTCTTTGCCCAAGAAAC
Source organism: Marmota monax (assembly GCF_021218885.2). Classification (NCBI taxonomy): domain Eukaryota; kingdom Metazoa; phylum Chordata; class Mammalia; order Rodentia; family Sciuridae; genus Marmota; species Marmota monax. Next base: position 911,672 of record NW_026694493.1, on the reverse strand, counting down.
CAATTTGTTTTATAAAAGTATGAAGCTCTAGGCTGTCAAATTCTATCTTCTAATACAGGGGGTGATAAAAAGCCATGGGAAAGAAATAAATGACTGGAGAATGACACAAAATCTAAAACTTAGAGATCCAATCTGGCATCCAAGTACCTTGATCTCCCTGAAAGATGGCTATACATTTTTAATGGTTTTGGCCATGAGAAAAATCTTACCTAAAAAATTGTATATATTAGAACTTGAGAAGCTATCTTTGACCAAATTACAGGAACTTCTCCTAGAATGCCGGTTTCTATGTAACAAAAAAGAATTACTCAGGTTAAAACAATAAACTCAACAGTAGAAGAAAATGTTTCCTCCAGAAAAATGAAGCAAACAGTTATTCTCAGCATGGAGAATCCAGTGGGGCCCATGTCCCAGGGCTTGTGCCTTTCCCATCATTCAGAAAGCTAGTGCAGTCAGGAGTGATATAAGCCAAGGAAAGAATGACAGTGTCTCCTGAGAGTCATCTTCTTCCTGAACTTGGCAGCTAAGCTGGTGTCTTGTAATCCCCTCCCCACTCCCAGAGGAAGCTGGCTATAGTGTTTCTTTCTAGTCACAAAGCCCTGTGGTTCCATAAAATCCTCTACTTTGTTAAATTCCTCACCTGGGGAGAATATTGTCCTGATCAAAATATGTTCAACATTTTGGGCAAACCAGTTTATGTGGAGTACTGCTCCCTCTCCCCAAACTTTTCAGGACCAGGACATCCTTGGAATGCTGAGGACATCTGTAATTCCTCATAACTACCTGAGCCCAGCAGACTTCATCCTTCAGGAACTGAGAGCCTGTGTCCCACTTACCCCGAGTCCTGGCCAGGCTTCATTCCCATGATCTCTTCTTTTAGTAGAAGCAAAGACACAAGTCAAGTGAATCAGGCTGATTGATTCTTTACAACAAGATTTTATTTATTTTCTTTGACCCCCCCCAAAAAAACATTAAAGTTGTTCATCTTTCTTTTATTTTTTTAATGGTTTTCCTTTTGGATCCAAACGAGCATTTATATTTCAGGATCTCCACCTGATCAACATGCAGTGCTGAACTCTGGCTTTAGGCGAGATGCACCGATACTCGGGGTGGGACAGCATTAGCTGCCATTCAGTCACCGTTACTGCAGGAGTGTCAGGCTGGCACGCCTCAGTGGATGCTGCCCGCAAGGAGTGTCTTAGGGGGCTTAACTCGAGTGTGTCTTATAATGAAGGTGGCAGCGTTTTTACAGCCTGAATAAAAGCACCCAATTTCCCTCTTGATCCCATCTTACATGTTCATCCTTTAAGAGCAAATCAAGGAGGGAATGGCCTGGCCTCAGGTCACAAAGGACAGAGGGTGGGGACTGGACACCCTGTAGTCCACCCACTTGCAGTGTTATCCTTTGAGGTTAGTACCGGTGCGCCTTGCAGTTTGAAATCTCTTCCTAATCAGACTCATCCCTGTCCTATTGACCAGCTCTTCTCCCCTCCCGTGGTGCTTGTATCTGAAGAAGTTTAATGTAATCTCTCCATTATTGGTGCTACTATACTGAAGAGTTGCTGAAGTCCTTGAAGTCCTAGATTGTCTTTGGGCTGCTTTAAAGCAAGAGACTCTTTTCTCTCCATCTTTCAGGTCAGGAAAAGATTTTCAGGAATCTACTAATCCTCTGAAGTTCAAGTTTGCTACCATACATGAATTTAACAGAAAGGACTCTCTGAATCCAGTATTGTGCTGATGAGTTTACCCACAATCTAAGTGAAAGGGAGGATCCCTTTCAAGGCCATACATCTCTAAGCCTATTCTCTTCTGGGACTTGCTAGTATCTTCTGCCTCATCTTGTCTTTGTTCTATAGATTGTCTTCCTATTCTCTACCCAGTTGTCCCAGCCATGAAATGCCAACCAGTCTTGGTGCATTAACTGTTTCTCCTTCGTTTGTTATTCTGAGTGTGTTCCAAATCTTGGACTCACTTTGAGTGGACTTGGACTGCTCTCCAATGTCACTAAGGGGGAAGTTCCTCTGTAATTGCAGCACTTAGGGTGGCTTTGTATAAATTTTGGCTTGTTCACAAAACACCAGGATAGAAAAACACTGACTAAAGTTCAGCCTGCAGGCTAAGTATATATCCCCAATGGTAGCCATTAAAATTCAATACCTATGTTTTTACTAAATCCACTGGATCTGCTTAATGTTATACAACTCTGTATCAAATGTAACTAAGACCAGAACTACTTTAATTGGCAGTTAGATTACATTGTTTAGCCCTCATTTCATATTACCTTTATTTTTAAAAATTGATTAATGGCACTTTGAAATTTTGGAGTATGTTTTTGTTTTGCTCACCCCTTACAATAGGGGTGAGCAAAGTCTATTTCTAATAGACTTGCTTTAAGTGGTGGTTCTTGTGCAGTATAGGCCATTGCCATGAGAGAACAAAATAATGGAAAGAAAAGAATTGAGTCATCAAATAAGGTCAAATTCAGACACGGCAGATATGACCGATTTGGGGGCCATCCTCTGAGCAAACCAAAAGAGGAAACATGGCACTAACTGGCACAAGTTCAAGGATCTGTTTCCAGAATACACAGGAAGCCATTCTTATCTCTGAAACTTGCAGAACAAAAAAAGGAAAGATTCATTCAGATTTCCAGTACCAGGTTGGAGATGTCTGGATGAGGTCACTCAATGTTGGTTTTGCCTCAGTGTCCACAAAGAGAAGACCATACAGGGAAGCTTGCAGAGGGAAAATTCAATTTCCTTCCTGGATTAAAGGAAAAGCTGAACTTTTTTCTTAGAAGCTTGTGGGGGGCCAGGTAAGAATAATAGATTCAGGTTAAAAACAAGATGCTTATAGTGACACCAAGAATTTCTGAGGTCCTTGGGGAAATAATGAGTAAAGGTTTTTTTGACTTGTGGAGACTGAGTGCTTTACATTGTATATTATTAACTTAGTAACACTTGGCTAGTTCGTGGGTGTGTCAAGTGTTTATATTTCAATTTTCCTAACAAGGGAAAGAGAACACATATAACACTCTAGCTGAAGGCACAAATTAGTATAGAAGGCTGTAGTATAATTTATTATTTTGACTATAATTTTCATTTATCAGATTACTACAGTTAAAAAAAAACAAGTTTATGTCTTGATAATTTTTTAATTTTTTTTTTGGTTAAAGATGTCTGAAAAAAACTCCACTTTATTTCCTTGGCTTTTACTGATTTTTGGAGAGGGGAAGATTTTCACTTATATTTTAAGTCCCTAGAAAGAGAAATCAGAGGTCAACTTACTGAGACAAAAGGAGAAGGAAGACAAGAAGGAGACCAGAGGAAAAGACAGAGCTGGTATTATAACCTCAGATTAGGCTCAACTGTGATAGCATTAATTTGGCAGAGATTCATAACACTGCAGAGTACAAATTTCTTTCTTTGCTATTCTAGGGCAGGTCTGTTACAAAAACAAAAACAAACAAACAAAAAAAAACAGGCAACCAAAAAACCCTAAACAGATACAAATGAACATAAATCTCCACACCTCTCTACCTCGTCTGCTTAACTCTTTCATACTTCCAGAAATAAGAATTCAAACCTCGAATGTATTTACATAGTAGCATGGCTTATTGTAAAGTCTCTTTTTACATTTAGCAGGTCAAGATACTAACCTTCCTAGTTATAGCATGGTAGGAAGGGATGAATAGAAGGAAGAATACAAAAATAGAAGGACATTGGGGTACCTCAGCAGCCATCCCATTACACTTTGCTGGGAGCCCCATAAGTACTTCTCAACCAACTGGCTTGAATTTTATCCAGACTATATTTTTCAAGGCCCTTTGGAAAGGTCAGGACAATCTGTAAGTCTTTCTTCTTTTTGGCTTGGTATGACTTTTTAGGGATGCATAAACCCTAGAAAGCCAAAATACAAAAGAGGATTCAAGTAAAGGAAAAGATGGCCACCATAAACCAAAGGTAGTTCTTTCTGTTCCTAGTCCTTTGTCCTCCCCTGAAGTACATCCATGTACTCTGGGTGAGTTGCAGCATATGGTGATTGACCACCCTAGTAGTCTGTGGCCAGCAGAGAAGTCATTGATGGCTGCTCTACTTGGGGTAGTACTGGGTAAGATGTATGGGGTGATTCAGGGAAAACAAAAGCTCCTGGTACAGGCAGTGATTATTAATATAGCATCTCCTTTGATCACCTCATGGCAAAAGTGAGGTCATAACCCCTCAGTTAATTTTGTTTACATTTTGTTCATTTATCCATCTCATCATGGATATATGTAAAGATAAGATATCCAAACCTGGTTTCTCAAAGGCTGTCGTCTGGAGTTAACCTGTCATGCTCTGGCCACTAGTGAAGGGCCCACCTCTTCTTCCTTTCCCTGGACCATGCTCAGTCCTCTAGAATCCAGCCTGTCCTATAGCTAGATGAGGCATCTGCTGGGAATAGTCCTCACCAGGATTCTTGGTATGTGCCAGCCTTGGGCCTTTGAAGGATCAAAACAAGACTGGTAAGATACCAATCAACAACAAAGCAGTGAAAGTTCTTTAACTTTCAAGTCTCTCATTAGGCAGAGATTTTTGTGAGACTGTCTGCTTCCCTTCTGTTATGTTTACCCTTTACACATAGCCTCACAGTATTTCAATATTATAACAGCTCAGAAATGAATCTCTCAAATCACCCCTAGCTCCATCCACTAAAGGACTACTCTGTCCAAAACCAAAATATCCATAGCAGGCTTTAGAAATAGGATGTAATGAAATGTTAAGAACTTCCTACTTATTTTTTTTTTTTTTTTTTGTAAATGCGGTCCTGCTATGCCAAGAGCCTTCTCTGCAGTGAGCTTTCATCGAGAACATTTCATGCACACCTTACAGCCTACCTCTGATGGCCCCATGAAGATCACCTAGTAAGTCCCAGGACTTACTTCATTAGAAGACAACATTCTCTAATGGTAGAGGCAGTCAGGCCAGCAAACAGCTTGGCTTGGCTGGATTCAGCACAGACCCAATCCTAAGATGGCTAAGAGGCAGTGAAACCAAGGTGGGGATGGGAAATTAGAGGAGATGTGGGCTCAGTGGGGGGTCAGGGATGTGTGTAGGGAAGGAGAAAAGTCTTCTCTTTCTGGCCACAGAGTCAAAGGAGGGCAAAATTTAGAAGGCTTGGGGGTCAGCTTCAGGAAAATGTTTTTCAGTGCCCTCAGTACACTATGGGGATGGTGAGAAGAAGAGTGGAACAGCACCCCCAACACCCCCTGCCTGTGGGTAGTTGTCTTCATGTTCCTTTGGAGGATGCTCAGGGCACCATGCCTCCACAGGCCAGGTGATTCTTTGTCAACCCTGGCTCACAGGGCGCCTGGTTACAAGCCTTTGAGGGTTGCTGGCATGTTCCTCCTGAAGAGGGAGATGGTGGTGTGCATTCCCCACCTGACTGGTCAGAGCCTTGAGTGAAGAGAGGGATAAATACACACCTGGTTACAGCATCTCCCTACCTTGGTTTATTCTCCTCTTCCTCTCCTTGTTTTGAGGAGATGGTGAAGACTAACATTAGCAAGAGTAATTGGACATCTGGCTAAAGAATCTTCGGAAGGAACCTCCAGTGCCCAGATTCATCATGCGGCATATCACAAGATGCAGCTGTGGTGCTTAATACAAGAGAAGCATGGGCTTTTGAGTCTAAGGGGGATTCCTCTCAAGGTAAAGAAAATCTGAGATGTAGGAAGGGAAGTCCTCAATGACTACAAGGGGGAAGGGTGGCATTCCTGTTTATATTGAGGCAGGAGGAAACCAAAGATGATGATTATGAGATCATGACTTACCAGAAAATCCTCTTTCATTTTCTGGTCTTAATAGAAGGGTAAGTGCAGGCTAAGGGGGAAAAAACTGGTTTCTTGTTTAGGGGAAGTTCAATGAAAGAAGCAAGTTCATAATTTCATTAGTATTAAAAATCAAAAACAAGTGGTCAGGTGACCACACCTGTAGCACTTCATAACTTAACAGTGCTTTATTCAGGAACTCAGTGTGCAGAATTATTGTTTGCAAATTCCATTACTGACAATTACTCTGTCGGCCCACATTTCTATGACTGTTGAAATGGCATAAACTATCGCCACTTGCTAGCTAGAATGGCCACCCCATTGTAGGCTTTCCTTAAGGAAAGCTGCCATCTGGGGTGAGGAAAGCAGTTTTGTGCACACACAAGGCAGCCCGCAGTAGCACATTGGCATGGAGTGAGGCTGAGCAGAGAGAACCTTTGAAACTATACAGGGCCCAGCATCAGTGTCTCATGTCACGAGCACACCCATTAGGATCATATTCCCAGCTGTCCCCAAGCACACACATGCTGAGTGGGAGAGGAAAAATGGCAAAGCTGGAAGAGGGTCTATAAGTGGGAAACCCTGGTATCTGTCTCACTGGCCCCCTGTCCTGGGACTACTTTGGTTTGGGGCTGACCATGAGTCAGGAAGCTCCATCACCACCTAGAAGATCAGGCAGGCCTAGCACAAGTGACTCTCCAGCCACTGGTTGAATTTGGCTTGTCAGTACAACTGTGGCTGTGCCTTATTTCTATTCAACCCAGCAGTGGGAAGAAAAGAAACAACTTCACAAGAAAGGAGAAGCTCCTTCTAAGAAAAAGGACTTTTCATACCTAAGAGTCCTAGGGACTCTGTCTGGAGGGGGATGAAGTAAGTGTTTATCCAATGAGCTCCCACTACAGGGGTCCTCAAGTCTCCCTAAGGAAGGCCCTGCCTGACACCCCCTCCAGAATAGTCATTCACCTGCTGTGATGGCACTTTGGAGAGGCTTAAGGGCCTGGTGCATCTCCACCAGATGGACAGGACGTATTCCGTGGATTGCAGCAATCAAGCGTATGCTGTAGGAACACTGACAGGCCAAGCGAAGCTTCTCTCTCACTGCATCTGTGTATGGAAGGTTGGGAATGACATCGTGGCTGAAGGCTGTCTTCTGCCCAGCTTTTACTCTGGGGAAGGGTAAAGCCCAGCCCTGGTCCAGGGAACATTCAGGGCTTGGGGGGACCCCATCATCAGAGCCTACTTTGCTAGAAGCAGCAGCCAAGGTTGAAGCTGAGGTATATTTACTAATCATCATAAACATCCTGATCAACTGACACTTCTCATTTTAGTCTATCAGCTTTTCCCATCCTTATAGAAGTCCCTAGTGGGTGAGGGTGGGTCTTGGGGAAGTGGCAGAAAAGACTGTCTGGCACATGGGTTCAATACTGGCCTCCAACCAGGATGTGCTGGTATGGCTGTAGCACTGTTCCCAATATGAAGTTACTCCTATGCTGGTTGGAAAACAAACTGAGTCCCTAGGTTCCCTACCTCTACCCTAGGGTTTCCCCCAACCAGCATCTAAAGAGCCACTGTGGGGGACAGCATGGGCTCCCACACTGGCTGAACTTGACCTAGGTTGGTGCCTGGCCATAGGTGTTGTTTAACATCACCCTTACCGGAGCTGCAGGCACGGTTGTGGTCCGTGAGGGACCTCTTTACCTTTTCTCACTATCACAGCACCTACACATGGATAACAGGCCTCAGGATCTAGGACTGTACCCACCAGCACCTCCGGTCCTTTCTCTGGCCCTCACCTCCATGATAGGGGCTGCTGGGCTATGGCTTTTCTCACCCAGACCAGCCCATGCGGCTGCCACAGCACCCTGAGCTCTTCCGCCCTCCCTTCCTGCGTGCTTCCTTGGGCAGCCACTGCTCCTGACTCGGCTTGCGCTTCTCGGGGGGGAAGCAAGCCACAGGCTAGTGTGTGAGGTGCTGCTGCAGTTTCCCTGCTGGCAGTCGTGGGGAGGAGATTGGTCTCCTTCGGTCTCCACTGATCCCCAGTTACAGTCTTCACAGGGCAATGAGTGTAGACACAGGCCAGCCAGATCCCTGCTGGGCTTATAGAAAGGTGGGAAGGGGCCGGGAAGGCAAGCCACCCTCATGTCCCTTCTTCCATGGGCCTAACCCTCCATATTCCTGTACTTTCTTTCCCCAGCAAAGAGGCAGAACTATGGCAGCGCCCATCTTGCAAAGGGAAATAAAGCGGTTTGGTGGGTTTGACTGCTTTTCCTTTTGTCCTTTACTTTCTCTTCTGCTAATGCACACATCTTCCTTCTCCCTCTTCCTCCCCCCCGGGGCCGCACGGGCTTCCCAATTCAGTCTTGGTTTTCTCCCTGTGAGAGAAGAGCATGCATTGGAGGGGGGAACAGCCTCTAGCATTTGTCATCTTCTTCTGTGTCACTCAGGAGGTCGCTGACAGCTCCACACATCATGCCGGGCCCAGGCCCCCCACGCCTCCGTCGCCGATAGTGCCCATTGGGCATCTGCCAGCTGTGCCGTAGGGGAGGGGCTGAGCCGATGGTGTTGGAACGGCCCAGGCTAGTAGCCACAGCTGCTTCAAAGGTGAGTGTCTCCTCCTCGCCGCAGTCTGAGGCATGGGAGTCTTCGTGCAGGGCCAGGTAGGGCTCGGAGATGTAGCGCTGTGGGGAAGAATGCTGGCCCTGCTGGGGGTGTGGAGAGTTGGAAGACTCAGCCAGGCAAACATTGCTGCTCTCCAGGGCTTGGGAGGTCAGAGGAGATCCACCCTCACTTCCATCGGCAGGGGGAGAGATGCTTCCAGTGTGTCGCAGCAGGGAGCTGTAGGAAAGCAGGGGCCGAGGCTTTGGTGGGACAGATGGAAGCTGCCGACGACTTCGTCTTGGGGTGCTGGTGTCAGAGATGGAGGGGATGGAGCTCTCACTCAGGGACCCGGTGCCCTACACAGCAAGAGAAACATGGCATGTTAGACTGATCACCACTTGAGGCCCTGCTAAGGTCCCTAACCCCTTCTCCAAAGAGCCCTTGGAGTCTAATGTTTGAGGAGGGAGTCCCCTGTACCATACCCTCAGGGACATACCACCTAGACCAGGACATCTCAACTTTCAACATGCAAACAATTCTCTGGGGATAAGTTCCAGGGGCAGCCCTGAGAAAAAGACACAACTCGGTGAAAGATGAAGGAACACTGGGAGTTGCTCTGTCGGGTAAACTTTTTGGAAAGTGGGTTCTAAGGGAATCAACTTCCTTCCCTTGCTGTCCTCAACTCCTGTAGCCACACATTAGTGGAGTCCTTCATGACATCTTTGCCTATTCCCAAGAGTACTAGAGCTGGCATATTGAGTGGATGCCAGCACAGTACTGCTCAATGTGTACATGACCTAAGAACCATCTGATTGATAGTTTCAAATACTAGAATCTTCTGGGTCCTGGGAATGTGTGATGATAGCAAACTCCACAGGTGATTCTGTTCTACAGTGAAATTGGAAAAACATCATTCTAGAAGGCAAACTGCCCATTCCTCTCAAAATCTCCCTTAGTTCCTTCTAGCTGACTGCATCTGGGCTCAAAGAGCATTGAGGAGAACTATGGCTGGGGGTGAGGGTTGATACTGGGTCAGAAAGTTTTCATAAGCTGCTATTTATTAGGTATAGATCAGGGTTTCAGTGAAAAGCCAGAGGAGATGTGGTTCCCTGCTTAGGATGGCTGGACATCCTCTGACTTAAGGACTACCCTTTGTTCCCAAACACCTGGATTCTGAGGACAGGACCTCTGGCCACTACCATCTTTCTTAGGGGAGAAATCTGGTTTTCTGTGAATTCACATCTCTGAGCATAGAAGCAGAAAGCAGCTAGCCTCTATGCTGCTGTTTTCTGGGGAACTTGGATCGCTGAGGGCGTGCGATGACCGTGTTCTGCTCCTACTGTCAGAACCCTTTTTTCTCTGTCCTGCCAAAGGCTCAACTTGCCTTCTGAGCTCACCTGTCTGTTGGGGGTCTGTGACCTGCCCTCACTGGGGGATCTGGACTGACGGCGCTCTGGGGACTCCCAGTCGGCTTGGGTCCCTCGCTCCTCAGAATTGCAGCGGGAGACATCAGGAGAGAGAAGATGCTTTCGTTCTTTCGATCGTCCCCGCTCCCTGCCCCCTGAGCGGTGGGTGTCAGACTTGTGACCTGTAAGAGGTGACAAAATTAGTTATATCTCAGTTTACTCTGGCCCCTAAAGTTGGACTCTCATTTGGTGTTACAACTCAGCCATGAACTGCATGTTTATGTCCCCAAGGGACAGAGTGGAACCCTCATGATGGGATAAGGGCCCCTCTCCATCCTGTGAGAAGGCCCTAACTAGACACCAGATCTTCATGTCAAAAGATGATCTCAAAGGAAGTAGGAGAGAAATGCTAGAAAATGACCCTTTTGTGAGGAGGTAAGTCCGCACATTGCATTCTTGACATACATGTCCTTCTAGTGGTAATCTGTTCTCTTGTTTCAATTTATGCTAAAGATAGAATCTTTGCCAAAAATATGGCTCAGGAATTCTCTTTGTCCTATACATGAGTGTGTAGCTTTTGTGGGGGAAGATAGAATCTTCTCCATTCTCTTCTGTTCAGTGCTATGAATGAAATAATGACACCAGGGTGAGAACCCTGGGGTTGAAGTCAAAGGATCTCAGGTCTAGTCTCCACGATATTGGGCAAGTCACTATTTTTCAACTGGTTCTTTCCTCTATTAAAATAAGTTGAATTAGACTAATACTTTATTTATTTATTTTTTCCTGTCCATGTTTTCCCATTTTGAAAGGGGGAAAAAAAACCTTAAACCCAAATCCATAAAACAATTCCAGGTGGTGCTATTTGGGTGAAGTGGAGTTGGCAGTTTTAACAAACGTGGGTCCTAATACATCCTAAGGAAGCTCTATGGTTTTGCAAAAGGTTGCTTGAAAAACCTCAATTCTACTGATTTGTACAGCCCTACTCCGGAAGGAACTACATCGGCATTTATGATGAATACAGAAGGCTCTGGCCTGCTTCAAGATGTTAAGTCAGTCATGGGAGCACCCTTCCCTCTGAATTCTGTTCCAGTCATCTATGGTCCTTGCCAGACTAAGCCCATCGGGATAGGAGCCCACAGCCCAGCCAGATGCGTGACGAGAGGGGCCATGCTGAAGACCCCCTCACCTGAGTCGGAGTTCAGGCGGTGGGCTGACAACCGCAGGGAGGAGTGGTAACTCCTGCGACGAGACTTGTAGGTGTTCTCACTGCTTCGTTCCATGGAAAATTCCTCTAACCATGAGGAATTTGAACGCTTATCCCGAATAGTAGAAAATGAACGTCTCATGGAGCTGGGGTCTGTCACCACCTGGAAATTTGAATCCCCAGAGCAACACAGAATGGGATTAATTATTGAAGGGGACTAAATGTCCAGCAGTGGAATGCAGACTGTCGAGAACTGCAAGTTATGTACTCTGAAAATCCAGCCTCCCTTCACTCCCAATCCCACATACTCAAGACTTTAGCTAGAGAGGCTGCTCAAGAAAGTGCCCTGATTATGTTAACATAGTCACTGAAAACTGGCCCAGGATCTTCTCTTCATGCTCAAGAATGTGAGCACCTGGGTACACCAGGCAAAACCGGGCAGGCCCTGAGCCCTTGGAAATACATGAGGGCCACTGTCAAAAAGGCCAAGCCTAGAAGAAGTACGGTTTTGCCTGTGTAGAGAAGGCCCTGCCCTGTAGCACTGGAGCCCAGAAAAGCTTGAAATTTAACAACCAAGAAAGCTCCACTCTCCCTCTTAACCAGCCCACCTTCAACCACAGATGTCAAAACAGATCCACCAAAACTTCTTGTCTCTGTCAAAACCTGATGTACGACAGACAGACAGAAAAAAGAAGCCAGGAAAACAGACAAAGAAATGAGGCGTGGCCTGCATTGGCTAAGACAGTCCTGACATACAGCTGTGTGTAAGTAATGCATGTGTGCTTGGGGGGAAATACACAGAAAATCCTGGAAGATCTTTCTTGCTTGGCTGCTTAAGTCTTGAGAATGCTTAGTCCCCTGGGGGAAGTTATGCCATTTTGTTGGCTAGGCTATTGTGTTTAGGGGCTCATTGAAAACAGTGGAGGAGCAGGCTCTCTTACAGAAGGGATGGGAGCAAGTTCAGGCTCACCTGAAAACATCAGGTGTGTCACCACCACCTAATACAGCCTGGGATGCCACTGCATAAGATACCTGGTGGTTGCTTTTTACCTGGGGATCCACGGTCAGACGTGGCATAGAGGATGCCCTCCCCGATCCCGCACGCTCCTGGGTGTCCGAAGGAAGGCAGATGCCATGGTTAGAGGACTGCACGCTTTTTATTTCACTAACCTCTGGCTCCTGGAAATAAACACACAGCCAAGCTTGTGGGACTTGGTTCCATCTCATTGCTTCTCACCTCCAGGAGATGATTCTGCCTCCAGAAGGGAGACTGGCATCTTGAAGGTCTCAGTTGTGTATGTGTGTACATATACCAGATGTCCCAAAATTCTAACTGGGATTGAAAGGTAAAGACCAATTGCTAAGCAGTACTTCAGATATTATGGCGTTATGAAACGTGAAGTTTACTTTGAGAGGTGTTACTGTTCGATTTGTTTTAATCTGAAGAGAATTTTTGTTAAATTGTAAGGGAAATTACTCTGATATCAAATGTACATTTCATTAGACAAGAGTTTTCTTGCGATTGAAACCATCCCAAATGTGACAGGTGGCCCCCTGTCAGGGATGCTCTCAACTATCGTCATCTAATAGAAATATAATGCAAGCTACTTATGTAATCATTGGAATTTTACATTTTATTTAGACTCTTCAAGGGCTAAGTACCACATGTATTGGATTGTGCCCCTCTGGAGTGTTAGATGGTTAGCTCTATGTCCCTGTCAAACTCCTTTGTTAATTTTCTGATCAAAGGTCATCAGTGTGGCAGTTGTGCTTGCTCTAGAAAGACAGCTAGGCAGCGACACTTGAGAATAGAGCTGCATACATGGGCCACCCAGAAGAGATCTAAGAACATCTAGGGCATATGGAAATTATATTTTTTTAAAAAAGCTTTTTTATATTTAGAAAACAACATCCTAAAAGTATCAGGGTATGAGCAGGGTATTCTCCAAAGGAAGAGGCACCTGGGAACTCTCCTCAGCGATTTCTGGTGTGCATGAGAGGAGGGCCTTACCAGGAACGTGATATGTGCACTTGAGAAAACTAGTGTTTGCGATACATGCTGTATATGGCACATGGTTCCGACTCCAAACAGACGTGGTAACAACACTGCAGGGTACAGGTGTCAGAGGTGGTGTGAGACACACACTCCATATGCACACGCACAAATTATGGCCACGCCTCAGGATGTGCAGAAGTACACAGTGGTGAGTGTGTAGCACAGCTGACACCTGAATTAAATTACAGACACCAGAACTGACAACAAGATGAACGCACATCCAGAAAGTCCTGGCACTACAGCTCAGCCCTGGAGAAACCCACAGAAATGAGGTAATAAAGTCTCATGGAAATTTTTCTTACCAGACATATCACCAGGCAAGCAAGCTGTAAAATGCTGTGAGACCATTTTAAGAATAAAATTACCTGGACCCATTAGTCCCTAGGTTTTGATGTTAAGTTTCTCAAAGGGGAAGACAGAATTATTCCAAGAAATTCTACCCACCTCACAGACACCCTTGGATAAATTACTCATGCACCAGAGACTTCTGGCCTAGAGGTGTCCCCCACACAAGCCTCAGCAATTCCAGAGGACAGAATCACCCATTTGTTTGAGCTACTGAAGGGTTTGCTCCCTCTGAGGGATATCTGTTCAGGATGGCTCTGAGATATACAGTAGAGCAGAGAGGAGTCAGGAGAAAAAAGAACCACAGATGAATCAAAGTGATATGGAACTCACTCAGTACTAGCTGTCTATACAGACTTTTGCAAAGGCTGCGTTTTGTCATTTCCTCTCCAGTCCAATTAAGCTTGGGAGGGAACTTGAGCTCACTGCTCCTGAACTAGGAATAATGGTAAAGTTGATTAGCTTTGGGAATCACCTTGTAGCTTTGTGTTAGCAAAGCCAAAACATTAGTCTGCCTGTCTTCAAACTTTAACTTGGCCCAGTAGGCCTCTCAGAAATTTCACCATCAACGCTAATGAAAAACTCATTTTGGGTTCAGGAAAATGACTTTAAGAGCCTGTTAGGATGTATTTGACCTTGTAGAATTGTGGAACCACTTGCTTGAACCCACACAGAGGTGGTCAAGTCTTCTGTGCCTCCTCCTGGCAGAAAGCTAGCCACCGAGAGCTGGCAGGGGCATTTCTGTGTTCTTACAAGCAGTTCTTGGTACACTATGCCACATGGCCGGTGCCACTCTATCAAAGGCAAGATTTTACATGACTTTTGCCACCTACATTTGATGATCAAGGACATAAACTAAGAGGGCAACATGAGTTCCTGTAGTAGTGAAGGGACCTCTGAGACTGTAAAACCTGAAGACAGAACATTCTTAGAAAACATGAAAAACTAGTAGGAAACTCCCAGGGAAACTGGTTAGACTACCAAAAGGGGTTTTCATGATGGATCATGGCTATGAAATAAAAATTTTAAAATAAGAGTGGGAGGGATCAGGAAACCAAGAAAGTATTTTCGAGATCATGTAACTCGTTCATTCACCAGAGATTGCTGTTCCTGGAATTGTCCATCCTCGGTTGGGTCCATACAGGCCAACTGGAATATTTCCTGGGGGGAGAGTGGACTCATTGAAGGGTATCCACTCCGGCCACTCCTGAAAAGCAATGCCAAATTTGGAGGTAATGAGAAACAGTCGTTCCATAGCTGCCAGTAAAAATTCCCATCTCCTTCCCATCAAGGTCTACACCCTTTGCCCTTAGCAGGCCTATAAGTCTGGTAACTTTAAAAAACAAAAACAACAAAAAAAAAAACCCTGTAAGTTTTGAAAAGCAGAGAAACTGGTGTTTTCAACCTGCCTTTGGAACCATTCATCATTCTGTTGGTGACTAGCATATCTGTGACAAATGACATCATTTGTCACACTCAGCCATATGGAAGTCCAATGCTAGACTGTAAACCTGTTTCTGTTGAGTTTCTGCATTGGGCAGAAAAATGCTCTAGTTTAAACAGTGAAAAGCTTGTTTAAATATTAGGCAGCCATGGTCTTTTAAATTTTTTTTCCCCACTCTCAGAAATATGGTCTTCTTACACCAACATCCCCGGCCAAATTAAGCTCAAATCCCTGAACACTTACTGAAGGGCTACTCTGCCATGCACTGTGTCTATTGGTTCATGAACTTAGTGGAGGTGAGTTGAACCTCGGAACTGATAGCTAACTAGGAGAAGGTTTAAATAGTGGTGCGGTAGGAGGACAAGGACAAATCTGTGCCAAGTGTTTAGCGGCCTCCAAATGAAGGATAGAAGAGCTTTCACAGTGTGTTGTCATTAAACTATTGGTACTTCCAGATTCTTAGACAATCAGGTCCACTGGGCTAGCTTGCAGAAAAAAAAAGCAGTTACCCTTTAGGAATTCAACTCCTATTACCATCCACTGCCACCTGGGTGGTAACAGCTGCCATTGATCAAGAAGGCACGGTGGTGCATGCTTATAATCCCAGAGGTTCGGGAGGCTGAGGCAGGAGGATTGTGAGTTCAAAGCCAGCTTCAGCAAAAGCAAGGTGCTAAGCAACTGAGTAAGACCCTAACTTTAAAATAGGGCTGAGGATGCGGCTCAGTGATTGAGTACACCTGAGTTCAATTCCAGCACACCCCCCCCCCCAAAAAAAAAACACACTGCTTCTCCCCCCTGTAATCCAGAAGCTGAGGCCAGTGGCTAAGCAGTAGCTCTATCAGAGGTGGTAGACCTGGGGAGTGTCGCCTTCTGCTCCAAAGAGAGCAGTTAAGTCTACTGCTGACGACTGTATCCAATGGAAAATTGGAGTAACTGTAGGCTTACCAGATTAACATCCTGGGGAAGATTTGAATTGCAGAGAGACTCCCAGTCCATACCCTTGCTGCCAGTAAGGGCTTTAGTTGAGTTTATCACTGGGAACAAAATGAGTGCTGCTAGTGTATAAGAAACAGGCCCCCCTTTGTCCTATAGAGAATGAGTAGAATATCCAATACATGGGGAAGACCTGCTGTGCCCCACAAAAGTTCATGCATTGGAAATTTCATCTTTAAAATTCTATGTTAATGATATCACTATGAGTGCCCCATCTCCTGATATCAGTGGCTTTATAAGAAGGGAGACACAAGCTAACAAGCTTGGTCTGTCTCACTGTATGATGTCCTTTACCCTGATGTGACACAACAAGAAGGCCTTCACTAGATGCAGATTCCATGTACTTGGATTTCTCAGCTTCTGTGAGTCACAGGTATATATTCTTTGTAAACTATCTAATTTCAGGTATTTTGTTATGGCAATAGCATGATAGGACCTTTGGAATCACTGAACAACTTCACAGTGTTGAATAATTTAACCCCGAGTGATCTCCTACTTTAAAAACCCTCTCGGGCTGCCTCTTGTTGTCAGGATGAAGTCCAGATTGCATCACATGATCCCTGCCTCATGAACCTCTCCATGCATCACTTTCCTCTTTGCTCCCAGAATTCCACACACTAGCCATTTTTATTTGGTTAACACAGGCTACAAGATGCTTCTCTCGAGGGCTCCTGACCTTGTAAGCTCTTTCCATGTAATTTTGAATTTTCTTACCCAAAGTTACTTCCTTAGGAAATCATCTTTCCCATAACTGGTCAGTTGTCCTTTTTTTTTGGCGGGGGGTACCAGGAATTGAAATCAAGGGCACTTGACCACTGAGCCACATCCCCATATTGTATTTTATTTAGAGACAGTCTCACCGAGTTGCTTAGTGCCTCAATTTTGCTGAGGCTGGCTTTGAACTTGTGATTCTGGCTCCCAAGACACTGGGATTACATATGCCTGGCCAGATGACCTTCTTATATACATTGTATTATTCATTTTTATCACAGCTGTAATCAAATTGACAATTTTTCTCCAATAGTTCTGTTTACATTTGGTTAAAAAAAAAGTAATTAAAGTCCTAAGTCATTTGAGGGAAGGGCTCTGTCATGCTCTGAACAATGTATGGTTCAAGAAACAGATGCTCCTGAGGAACCAGCCTGCTATTCCACCAGTGTCCTCATTTCAGGAAATGCATCAATATCTACCAAAGACTCAGACAAGAAACACAAAGATCTTTACTCCATGTGCAAATGAGTCACCAAATCCTTCCCATTCTAAATATTTTGTCTGCCTATCTCTTATTTATATTCTGTTGGTCCAAGCTACCATCATTGACAATTTATACAATTTCAGTGACTTGTGTTCTTGTCTCTAGAATTGTTCCCCCCAATCCATCAAGTCTACACTGAATTCCTAAATGAATTTTAAAAGCACAAATCTGATCATGTCACTATGAAGCACACAACCCCAAATATGATTTCTTTATCTTGCTTATAATGCCCTCTTATATCCTGACCCCAGGAAGTTCTCCAATCCCACAAGCTGCCACCTCTCCTGGGTTCTTGCTCTAACCACCCTACAGTTTTTAGAATCCTAAATTTACTACACTCTCTCACCTCTCAAACAGCTTGCTTTCTTGTGGAAACATCCTAAAACTAGGTAAGTGGTTTCTTTTACAAGGCATCACAATAACCTACCCTTCCCCATTTTAATCTATCATTCTTGTAATTTCTTTTACCAGATGTTTCTCCATGGGGACTAAGATTGTGCTCACTGCTATACCTCCAAGTGTCCGGGCCAAGTTCACACCCAACAAAAAATGGTAAATAAACAACATGGAGGAGAAGCTGGAGTTATCCCATTTAAACATCAAATCACAGATAAAACAGATCTGGGTGGAGGGGCAAGGGGTGTCTTCCATTTCTAGGCCAAAGACCCATGGAAAACAGTGTAAACCCTACATTGGGGAGGCTCCATTGCTCCAGTCATATCTCCTTCCCTCCCTCCTGCACACAGCAAAAATAAACATCTACTTGTTTTCTGTGAACAGGAGAATATGCATCTTGCCATCACATCAAATAATTTATAAAAATAACCGAAGTCCCTGATCACGACTCTGGGCTTTTTCTTCTAAGTGTTCTATATTATGACTTTTAAATATATTTTTCAAAAACAGACCTACACCACCAAAGGATGAAAGAAACTAATGGTGTAAGCAATGCCAAAGGGTGTTCCAACAGAGGTCTCATTCCCAAGCCCTGGATATCATCTCATGTTGTACAATTTAGTGAACCCCAACCTCAAACTTGTTTACATTGCCCAGAGGGACTCATGCCCTTGGGTGTCCACCCCACGCTTACTGTTGATAATGGCATGAGATATGTATACTCTAGAAGATCATTTATGATCAACAACCAGGAGCTAAGGCCTATCAGAAGAACTGGCATATTCCTTAGTTTTGTCTCAACTTTTTTCTGAACCCCTTTGTTTATTAAAGATAACATGTTACAGTGGAAAGACTCTACTCAGAAATAACAAATTTTGGAGCAGCAGACTACTATAGGTAGGCAAGCTGGGTTGCCCAGATCAACCCACACCTGCCAGAGCCCAGCCTCCAGCATAGTACCGCCTCTTCCCACCTACTGCAGGAGGCCAGGCCCAGCCCAAATCCACCCACACTGACTTGCATGGACCCAGGTCCAGAGTAGGTCCGAGTTCACTCTGCCCCCCAACACCTGGGAGCTTAACCCATCTTAGGACACTGCAGTCACCACCCTAGCCTTCCCCACACAGTAACCCCTAACTTTTTAACAACAGACAGGATCTAGAAGCAGCTTCATCTCAAAGTTGGCATCCCAAAGAGAGTGAGGCCCACCTTTTCAGCCCCATCTCTATAAGACATTGCTTCCATGTCGGGGCACCTTATCTAAGCTATTACCACCTTTAGATGCAGTAGCACACACTGAGGGACACCAGCAGGGTCTGGAAGCCTACCATCAAGGTGAGATGGGCTTCCAGAGAATCTGCACAGACACAAGAATATAGGGTAGAAACTGAAATATCTCAAACAACATGAAAAAACAAGGGAGGAAAGTGCCCCAAACAAACCAGGTTACTGTAATAACAGAACCCATGGACAGAAAAGTTGATGAAATGTTGGAGTTCAGAAGGTTCATAATTAAAGAATGAGCAAATATAGGCAAAAGTGATCACTCCAACAATGAGATAAGAGCAAATACAGGTAGCAAAAGATTACTTCAAGAGACTCTGGGGGAAAAAAAAAACAAACCCTTGAAATGAAGGATATAATAAATCAAATAACTCAATAGAAAGCATAACCAACAGACTAGATCACTTGGAAGAAAGAACGTCAGATAATGAAGACAAAGTATACAATCTGGAAAATAAAGTTGATCACACAGTGAAGAAACCATGAACAGAACATCCCAATGCCGCAGTCTGTCTGGGCACAATTCAGGAGCTACTTGTCAAAAGAAACGAACTTTATTTTTAGAACGCACACCAAACCACACAGCTCCTCAGGAAAAAACTTCAGAGCCCAACTGCCACCACTGGCTTCCCACAAGCCTCTCAACCTCCCCCACTCCTCCTGCTCTTGAGGCTGATTGGCTGGGTCGCCTGGGCAGAGCCAAAAAAAAAGTCCCCCAATGAGCAGCTCCGTGGTCTGAAAGGGTGGGGAAACAGCCCAATGAGCATCACCGCAGAGGAGCCAATCAGTTGGCAGCTGGAAGTTTGCTGGCAGCCCCTTCAGCTGTGGCTCTCAACATCCCAAAATTATGGGACAGCATCAAAAGACCAAATATAAGAGTTATTGGGATAGAGGAAGACAGTTTTAATCCAAAGGAATGCACAATTTCTTCAGTAAGATAATATCAGAAAATTTCCCAAACATGAAGAACTAATTGGAAAAACCAAATACAAGAGGCTTACAGGACATCAAATGTACACAGTTATAACAGATCTACACCAAGGCACATTATAATGAAAAGGCGGCCTAGCATACAGAATAAGGATAGAATCTTAAGCTGAAAGAGATCGGACTCAGATCACATATAGGGGGAGATTAATCCGCATCTCAGCAGATTTTTCAACCCAGACCCTCAAAGCCAGGAGATCATGGAACAACATACACCAAGCTCTGAAAGAAAATAGATGCCAACCAAGAATCTTATATCCAGCAAAACTAAGCTTTAGGTTTGATGATGAAATAAAAACCTTCCATGATAAACAAAAGTTAAAAGAATTTATAACTAGAAAGTCTGCACTACAGAACATCCTCAGCAAAATATTCCACAAAGAGGAAATGAAAAACAAAGATGAAAATCAGCAGAGGGAGGGATTACACTAAAGTAAAATCTAA
This sequence comes from Marmota monax, assembly GCF_021218885.2. NCBI lineage: Eukaryota > Metazoa > Chordata > Mammalia > Rodentia > Sciuridae > Marmota > Marmota monax. The sequence continues at coordinate 891,451 of NW_026694493.1, read as the reverse complement.
TCAGGAGAAACCAAGTCATGTTAAATCCCCAAAATAAACAAAAATGGCTGGGAATACAAATCATATCTCAATAATAACCCTGAATGTTAATGGCCTAAATTCAGACTAGCAGGTTGGATTAAAAAAAAAAAAAAGACAACAATATGCTGCCTCCAAGAGACTTATTTCATAGGAAAAGACATCCATAGACTGAAGGTGAAGGGTTGGGAAAAATCATACCACTCACATAGACTGCAGAAGCAAGCAAGGTTTTCCATCCTCATAAATAAAGTAGACTTCAAACTAAAGTCAATCAAAAAGGATAAAGGACATACTGCTCAAGGGAACCAAACACCAACAAGACTTAATTGTAAATATATATGCCCCAAACAACTGAGCACGTACATTCAAAACAAACTCTTCTCAAGTTCAAGAGTCGAACACACCACAACAAAATAATTCTGGGTGACTTTCACACACCTCTTTCATCACTAGACAGATCTTCCAAACAAAAGCTGAACAAAGAAACTATAGAACTCAATAACACAGTCAATAACTTAGACTTAACTGACATTTATAGAATATTTCATCCTTCAATGAGTGTATACTTTCTTAGTGGCACATGGATACTTCTCTAAAATAGACCATATATTTTGCCACAAAGCAACTCTTAGAAAATATAAAAAAAAAAAATAGATACACTACCTGGAATTCTATCAGATCATAATGGAATGAAATTATAAATCGATTATAAAAAAGAAATAAAAGCTACTTCAACACCTGAAGATTAAATAATATACTTACTGAATGGGTGGCAGAAGACATCAAGGAGGAGATTTAAAAAATTTTTTTAGAGATGAATGAGGACACAGATAGAACATATTGAAATCTCTGGGACACTATGAAGGCAGTTCTAAGAGGAAATTTCATTGCATGGAGTTCATTCCTTAAAAGAAAAAGTCAACAAATGTCTTAACATTACATCTCAAAGCCCTAGAAAAAGTAGAAAAAGAGGAATAAATCAACACCAAAAGCAGAGCTGAAATCAATGAAATTGAAACAAAAGAAACAATTGAAAAAGCTGACAGCACAAAAAGTTGGTTCTTTGAAAAAGTAAATAAAATTGACAAACTCTTAGCCATGCTAACGAAGAGAAGGAAAGAGAAAACTCAAATTACTAATATATGTGATGAAAAAAGGAAATATCATGACACTACAGAAATATAGACGATAATTAGAAATTATTTTGAAAATTTGTACTCCAATAAAATAGAAAATATCGAAGGCATCGACAAATTTCTAGAGTCATATAATTTGCCCAAATTGAATCAGGATGATATACACAATTTAAACAGATCAATTTTAAGTGACAAATAGAAGATGCCATCAGAAGTCTACCAAGAAAAGTCCAGGCAGAGAAGAAAGAACGTCAGATAATGAAGACAAAGTATACAATTTGGAAAATAAAGTTGATTACACAGTGAAGAAACCATGGAAAGAACATCCAAAAATTATGGGACGGCATCAAAAAGACCAAATCTAAGAGTTATTGGGATAGAGGAAGGCACGGAGTTTTAATCCAAAGGAATGCACAATTTCTTCAGTGAGATAATATCAGAAAGTTCTATAAGACCTTTAAAGAAGAATTAATACCAATACGCTTCAATTTTTTAAAGAGAATTTTTTAATATTTATTTTTTAGTTTTCAGTGGACATAACATCTTTATTTTATTTTTATGTGGTGCTGAGGATAGAACCCAGCACCCCGCACATGCCAGGTGAGCATGCTACCGCTTGAGCCACATCCCCAGCCCCCCAATACTCTTCAATTTATTTCAGGAAATAGAGGGAGGACTTCTAAACTCATTCTATGAGGCCAATATCACCCCAATTCCAAAACCAGGCAAAGATAGATCAAAAAAAGGAAAACTTCAGACCAATATCTCTATTGAACATAGATGCAAAAATTCTCAATAAAATTCTGGTAAATCAAATACAAAAACATCAAAAAAGATCATGCACCATGATCAAGTGGGACTCATCCCCATAAATCAATAAATGTAATTCATCACATCAATAGACTTAAAGAATTATATGATTATCTCAATAGATGCAAAAAAAGCATTTGACAATATAGCATCCCTTCCTGTTAAAAACACTAGAAAAATTAGGAATAATAGGAATACATTTCAACATCATAAAGGCCATCTATGCTAAGCCCAAGGCCAATATCATTCTAAATAGTGAAAAATTGAAGGCATTCCCTTTAAAAACTGGAACAAGACAGGGATGCCCTCTTTCACCACTTCTATTTAACATAGTTCTTGAAACACTGGCAGAGCAGTAAGACAAAAGAAATTAAAGGGATACACATAGGAAAAGAAGAATTCAAATTGGGACTATTTGCTGATGAAATGATTCTATACCTAGAAGACCCTAAAAGTTCCACCAGAAAACTTCTAGAACTAGTAAATGAATTCAGCAAAGTAGCAGGATATAAATTCAACACGCATAAATCAAATGCACTTCTGTGTATCAGTGACAAATCCTCAGAAATGGAAATGAGGAAAACTGCCCCATTTACAATAGTCTCAAGAAAAAAAAATACTTGGGAATCAACAAAAGAGATAAAAGATCTATATAATGAAAATTATGGAACCCTAAAGAAAGAAATCAAAGAAGACCTTAGAAGATGGAAAGTTTTACCTTGCTCTTGGATAGGCAGGATTATCAAAATGACCATACTACCAAAAGCACTATACAGATTTAATGCAATTCTGATCAAAATCCCAATAACATTCTTCATAGAAATAGAAAAAGCAGTCATGAAATTCATCTGGAAAAATAAGAGACCCAGAATAGCTAAAGCAATCCTTAGCAGGAAGAGTAAAGCAGGTGGCAGCACTATACCAGACTTTAAACTATACTACAGAGCAATAGTAACAAAAATGACATGGTATTGGCATCAAAGCAGACTGGTAGACCAATGGTACAGAACAGAGGACAAAGAGACTAACCCACAAAATTACAATTATCTTATTAGACAAAGGTGCCAAAAACATGCATTGGAGAAAAGATATCCTATTCAACAAATGCTGCTGGGAAAACTGGAAATCCATATTCAACAAAATGAATTAAACCCCTATCTCTTACCATGTATAAAACTTAAAATGGATCAAGGACCTAGGAATAAAACCAGAGACCCTGTGTCTAATAGAAGAAAAACTAGGCCTTAATCTCCATTGTGTGGGATTAGGCCCCAACTTCCTTAATAAGACTCCTTTGGCACAAGAATTAAAATCGAGAATCAATAAGTGGGATGGACTCAAACTAAAAAGTTTCTTCTCAGCAAAAGAAACAATCTGTAAGGTGAATAGAGAGCCTACATCTTGGGAGCAAATCTTTACCCCTCACACATCAGATAGAGCACTAATCTCTAGGGTATATAAAGAATTCAAAAAGCTAAGCACCAAACAACAACAACAACAAAACCAAATAACCCAATCAATAAATGGGCCAAGGACCTGAACAGACACTTCTCAGAAGAGGATATACAATCAATCAACAAATATATGAAAAAGTTCATCATCACTAGCAATTAGAGAAATGGAAATCAACCATACTCTAGGATTTCGTCTCACTCCAGTCAGAATGGCAGATGTTATGAAGACAAACAATAGTGTTGGTGAGGATGTGGGGGAAAAGGTACACTCATACACTGCTGGTGGGACTGCAAATTGGTGCAGCCAATATGGAAAGCAATATAGAGATTTCTTGGAAAACTGGGAACGGAACCACCATTTGACCCAGCTATTCCTCTCGTTGGTGTATACGCAAAGGGTTTAAAAACTGCATACTACAGGGACACAACCACATAATATTTATAGCAGCACAGTTCACAATAGATAAACTATGGAACCAACCTAGATGCCCTTCAATAGATGAATGGATAAAAAAAATGTGATCATATATATATATATATATAATCAAATATTACTCAGCAATAAAAGAGAATAAAATCATGGCATTTGCAGGTAAATCAATGGAGTTAGAGAAGATATGGTAAGTGAAGTTAGCCAATCCCCAAAAAACAAATGCCGAATGTTTTCTCCGATATAAGAAAGCTGATTCATAGTGGGGTGGGGAGGGGGATTGTGGGAGGAATAGATGAACTTTAGATAGGGCAGAGGGATAGAAAGGTAAGGGAGGTGACATGTGATTAGAAATGATGGTGGGATGTGATGGACATCATTATCCAAAGTACATGTATGAAAACACAAATTGGTATGAATATACTTTGTATACAACCAGATATGAAAAAATTGTGCTCTATATGTGTAATAAGAATTGCAATACATTCTGCTGTCATATATAAATTTTTAAAAAGAGCTTGGAAATAAACGTGTTCTCCAGAGCTTCCAAATAAGATTCAATCTGGCTGGCTTCATTTCTGCCTGTGACACCCTCAGCAGAGAACCCAGTCATGGCAGGCTTGACTTCTGATTTACAGAACTGTGGGTTAATAAATGGGTGTTATAAGAAAAGAAATAACAAATTTCATTTTGCTTCCTACTACTGATCCCATTTGGGCAACTTATTTAATCTCCTTCAGTTTCCATTTCTTTATTTGTAAAAATGATAATCTAATTATCTATTTCCAGGGTATAGTAGACTGCTTTAGTGAGAATCAAGTGAGGTTGGGCAGAACCACCCTCAGGGGAAGAATTCAGTAGCTATTCTTTCTTTCCCCCTTCTATATTCTGTAATCCTGGCCCCTCTGAAGGGATCTATATCTTCTAGCAGAATGCTAAATCCAGTGGGAAGCAATAATCAAGAATAGAAGACGATTATTATTCACAAGGAAACTAAGATGCCAGTACATTAGAACACAAGTGAAAACTTCCTTCTGTTGTCCCTTCACAGTGACCATTGTCTCTGAAGCTTGTGGTGTCACTATATAGGCTTAGTTTATGTTTTTCTTACCCCTGTACTATAACCATCTTGAGAGACTCAGCCTCAGGAAATGAACTATTCAGCTCAGTATGATTACTTGGGTACTTTGAGGCAATAGGTTCTCAGGCCTACACAGTGGCATGGGTGGCCTATTTCAAGCAGGTGTGGACCCTTTGGTTCTACTCACAGGCCTGAAACGGGGTCCTGCTGGAGATAAGGCAGGGCTTTGGCATTAGCAATGATCTCCTGAGGCAGAGATGATGGCTCCATGCGTTGGAACATGGGTGCATTTTTCTGTGTTAAAAAAAAAAAAAAAAAAAGAAGTTCCCATGACACTGTGGGATCTGCTGTGGGGGGCAGGAATATAAATGACACAAGAAATGTCAGAGCATGATTTACACCTTGCTTGACTATTTTAATGGTGGACTCACTGGATTTCTAATTGCATGGCACTAGAAAGTTCTCACACCCTTCATCCCTTACTGTACTCACAGAGCACTGTGCCCCAGGGATACACATCTCCTTGGGAGCCCAAGTGACTCAATGCCCACCCACTCAATCATCGACTTTCACCTGTTCCTCCAGCTGCTGCCTCTGCTTCTTCACCTTACTCTGTTTATAGTAGTCCATGATCATCATTGCTGCATAGATTTTTCCCACAGTCAGGTCAGAAGCTAAAAACACAAACATGGCATGATGATGAACGAGGAGGAGAGAGTAGGGATGCCTCACAAGCTTTACTACCCACTCTCTGAAGTAGGTTTATACCCTCACTCACTCATCCAATGCTTATTGAGTCTCTGAGGATACAAAGTGAATAGGTCCCCACATCTGTCCTCCAGGAGTTTACAAATCCACCCAATGAGGGTGACAGTGACGATACTGATGGCAAGCAATATATTTGTAAGCATCAACTCCTAGCATTCTAGATGTCCAGATCTAAGTACCACCACCCTTTTCCCAACTGATGGGGGTTTGCTGAATAGCATGACATGGAAAGAATGACACCCAGGAAGTTTCATGCACAACCACAACGGTCTATCTTAAACTGCTTGTGATTAATAATGATTAAAGGGACTTTAGAGGGTAATTTAGTTTCCTAAGATAAAAGAGCAACCTTCCCTTATCTCCTTGATCATTCCAGGTTTCCCAAAAGATGTGGCCTTGGCATGCTGGGCCACAGTGGCAAGAATACTCAAGAGGAGACCCCACACCTTTGGGCATGGGCACAAGCAGATCCAGCATCTTCTGGGACAGGTGAGGCCAGATGGCCAGGGTCTCCTTTTGCAGCTCTGAGTCTAGCTGTTGCCTGTCTGCACCACCTAAAATACGATAAATCATTAATAAATCAGAACAGACACAAATACCAAGGACGAAGGGAATGGGTGGGGGCAGGGGCTGAATCAGCATGGCACCTCATATTCCAAGAGGAAATCTTGGCACTTAGTGACAGACAAGTCATTCTGCTGAGGAAGCAGAACACAATTTGACTCCTATTTTCAGTGACTCAGGCCTATCCTGTCACAGACCTCTGAGATCCTGAGACCAAAACTGACTTCCTCATTGATTCTAAAAGGATCTCAGGTACTCAATACATCAGAGGGAAAAATGGAATGAGCCTCAAGTAAGCCTGCCTTGCCTTACTGTGCACATATCAGTCCTCCAGCAACCCTAGCTCTATGATCCAAGTAGCCCGATTTTACAGATGATTTGGATCAGGCAAGACAAGGCAGCTAAAAGTCTGTCTAGAAGTACTAAACCTTTTCTTTCCTAGACCACTGAATTATCAATCAAGATGAGCAAAGTAATTTCATGTCCTCTATGATGACATCTATGACAGAAGACTTTTAAGAATTTAGAGAAAAGATGCCATATAGAGGGAAAATGACAAAATTTATATGCTTAACCTGCAAATATTTCTAGAATGCCCAGCTAGACACTAAAGCACATTCACTGTTTAACACTCAAAGGAGCCTTAAAGATGACCAAATCGTTTATTTTACCAAAGGAAATGACAAGTGTTATGGTTGTTGAGTCTCACAGGTGAAACCAGGACCCTGCTACTTAAATTCCAGGTCACTGTATTGTTGTGTCCTTGGCTGGCAATTCATATAGCTCCATCCTGCACAACCCCTCCCTCCCTCCCTCCCTCCCTCGGCTGACCTTTGGCAATTTTAATATCCAGAGCTGTCCGGATCAGAGCCATAAGTGTGGAGGTGAAATGGACTGTCATGTCCTCAGCCACTGGCATATTCATCAGGACCAACCTCTGTGTGAAAGAAGAAAAAAACAGCAGGCAAAAAAAAAAAAAATATCAAGAGATACCTTGTGAGAAGGAAAGAAAAGTGCAGAGTTCAAATGCACAGACAAAAAGGAAGGGCAAGGATTCCCCATACCCCTGTCCCAGTCCTACTCTCCCTGCTTCTCACCGAAGGCTCATTTGCTGCTTTTTCCAGGGAATGATGCCAAATTCCAAGGGACGGGGGTTCCCTGATCATTCGATGGAACTCCTTCATGGGGAGTCCTAAGAATGTCTTCCAATGGGAAAGGAAGTGATTTCTAGAAGAGGCTCTGGGGAAGGAGTCAGCTCTTGGAGGTGGCTCCATTCCCTGTCTCCAGGCTGCTCTGTATTTCCACTTGTCCCATAAACGCCCCCAAACTTGATGGAAAGATAGCGACAGGTTTTGGTTTGCTTATCTGACTTGGAAAATGCATCCTGGTGCCCCCTTTTTGAGTCTTTAAAGGATGAAATTTGCCAGCCCATGATTGAACATGCATAAGTCCAACTTATCCAAAGGATGAGGTGGAGCAGGATGGACAGGGGTAAGTGCAATCAGGCTCTAGGGGAGGAAGATGGGGAGAGCAGGGGAAAAAAAGAATAAGAGATGGGGGCACAGGCAGGAGCAGAGTGGGCAGGCCCTGTTCCCCTCGCCCAGAGGAAGGAATCAAACTGAAATGGCCAAATCCACTTTCCAGAGAGTATCGTGCTTTTAGAATTATTTAACTTTCCTTCCAATTCTCTCTTCTCTCACCAAGCTTTGTCCCAGAAATTCAAAGAATTGGCCACATCCCACCACCTAGTTCTTTGGGATGTGGTCATCATGAACAAAATTAAGATAATCAGTCCTTAAGCTATAGAGGAGCTATATGCTGGGTGGATGGAGGTCCCTAATGGCCACATTCCCATGAGATGCTCTCTGGAGCGATGCAATTTGGAGGTAGCAGGAGGGCCTCTGGCAGAACCACCAGCCTGGCAGTGGGGAAGTATCTCTTGGAAAGGCAGGCTCTAGGGGAAGGCTCTCTAATACACTGTGGAACACCTTGCCTAGAGCAATTCCACAGACCTGTTTTAGTGCATAAAAACAGTTTCTAGTTTGGATTCAAGTTCTACCTCCCCAACTTCTGTTGACTTTCAGAGAAGCAGCAGTATTACTATGACATGTTCCTAATGAATGAAAGAGCTCCAGAGTTCTGGATTCATCTAAACACCAAAGGGGAATTATCAGTAATGATGACTAATAGGTGAAGGAAAATTCAGGCCCCAAAGCTACGGGCGACTTAAGGCAGGCCAGGGCCCCACCCACAAGGCTATCCTGCTAATGAGGCAGAGCTAACAAGAAGGCAACTTCTGCCCTTCATTGCCCCTTCCCTTGAGCATTTCCATGGGCATGGGGTAGTCAGGTGAAGGCGAAGAAAGCTGCGGCCCTCCGTGGACCCTGGGTTGAAGACACATTCCTTTGCAGCCTCACACTTAGGAGGAGCCTTCCATCGGTTCCTTCTTACGTCATTGGGGAAGAAACTCGTTGCCAGTTCTCCTAAAGATTTCTTCTGGAACCATGTTTAGAGGAATTTCTGCATTGTTTCCCTAATTGATCTGAATGAAGCAGCTTTGTTTCTTAATAAGCTCCGATGGCTGCACATTGTAGTTTTCTTTCCCAAATACACTGTTTCCCTGGACACCACTTTGCCTCCTCTAAAAGGAAATACACCACCTACAGTACCTCTCTAGTAACCCACTCATGAGAAGCCAAACACTTTTAGAAACACAGAGTGACACAAAGAGCCCTGTGGGGGAACAGCACTGCAAACCCCTGTCATATCCTTTCCTGACTTTGTCCTCCTGACAACCTTCCTGACTCTCTGGTCTCCTTTTTTCCTTACTTCCCTCCTCCACCTCCCCAGCCCAGCTTCCTCCCATGTTCTGGCCTCCCCACAACTGGACCCCATCTCCTGTTGGTCTCTAGCCCAGAACAAAGGAAGGGGTGGTCTACCTTATATGCCACTTTGGAGGGACATCTCTTGCCGAGGCCTAGCGGTGGTGACATGAGAGTCAGCATTTCATACATCTCAGTGTAATGGATGCGGCCACTGCTCATGGGGGGGCGGGGGTGTAAGGACAGGACAGGAAGGGGTAGGGCGGGAGGGGTGGCAGGGAGAGGCGAGGAAGTGGGGCGGGGCGGGGGGCAGGGATGCAGACAGGTAGGAGAGGAGAACAGGCATTCCCAGAGAGCCAGAACAAAACAATACAGAAAACAGGAGAAGAAAAACAAAATGGACAAAACAGGAGAAGAATAGGAAACCTGTTAATCAAGGCAAATCATACATGTGACTCCATCCTGGTGCGGATTTATATCACGCCCCACACAGACCCGGGAACACCAGTGGCAACCTCTTGTCCTGCTGACACTGTCAGAAGGCACTGACGGGGACTGGTTCATTCCTCCTCCGGTAGCCTTACCCCGACTTCCCTGCTGGTCCTGTTTGCCCCAGCAGTATAAACTTTTCAATTCCCAGGGCTGTGTGTGAGCGGTATAAACTGGATAGACGGTGCTCCAGCCATGGGTCGGAATTCTGGTCCCAGGCTGTGACAGGGACATTGGCCTGGAAGTCAGGCCTCTCTCCTCCCCTGAACCCACAGGCGGAACGTCGTGTATCCCCCCTCTGTGGTGTGTGTGCAGCAGGAGGCGGTGGCTCGCGCTGAGTGGTGGGCTGAGGCTGCTTGTCAGAGTCGGCCTGTTGCTTCCACCTGGCTCTGTGGACAAGAGGGCTCTTTATTCCCCAGCATGCACCAGGTTGACGGCATGCTGGGGATAGAAGAAACAAAACCAGGAGGAGGAAGAGCATCTGCATGCCATGCTGCCCTCCCAGCTCTCCCACATGCGGCTGCAGGTTTCACCAGGGCGGAGTTTAAAGAGTCTCAGGCAGAGGCAGCTGTCCAGCCTCCCGAGCACTGAACCACTGTGTCACCAGCCCAAGCTAGCTCCGTCCATCGCCCAGGTAGGCTTCCTTCCTGAGCCTGGGGCCTCTTCCAGCTGCCTGGGCAGGGCTCTGCCTGAGGGAGTCCATGTGTCCCTCCTGCAGCACCAGGAGAGGGCTCCTTGTCTAGCAGTCTTGGCTTTGGATGGCTCTACACTGTAGAGCCACTGGGATGTAGAAAGTTCCCAGGGTATGGCAGTTTGAAAGGGAGGTCCTATGTGCCCCTGGACAATATCTTTGGTCTAAGCAACAGAAGTGACATGGCAATGGTGACAGTGCCCTCACAACTATATATGGCAGGACCCTCAGTGGCCCTTCATCTTCTACAGAGGCCATCCAGAATTCTCAGAGCTATTAAACTCTCCAATATATCCCCAAATCTATGCCTCCTTCACCTCTGCTTACCTGCTGCCCTAATTCTTTATTATTTCTCACCTCATTTTTGTCCTCTAGCTTCTCCCTACCTCAGTACTGGGGATTGAACCCAAAGGCACTCAACCACTGAGCTATATCTCCACCCCTTTTTTGAGACAGGGTCTTGCTAAGTTGTGCGGGCTGGCCTTGAACTTTTGACTTTCCAGTCTCATCCTTCCAAGTTGCACACTCGGGAGGATTCCAGGCATGCACCACCTATAGCTTTTATGGTCACTTCTGGCCAAAGCACCCAGGACCTGGGAGGGTAGGCAGAGATAGGGACGGCCAAAGTCATACTGTGATTCATTATACATGAGACAATGACATGATTTAGCTAAAAATGAGGCCTCTCTGTCTCCAGAGACATAACTCCTCAATAGATTAAAAAGATTTCTGCATTTGCTGGGGGAGAGGGAGGGAGAGGTCCCTGTGGTTAAATGCAAAATAAGGTAGAACAGATTGTACGTGTTATGATGCGTATGTGTGTGCATGTGAATAAAAGTGAGATATCAAATTGGCCTTCATACTAAGTCTTGAACTCATTTCTGCCTTCGCTACCAACTGTGCCCTTCTTCTTACGTAACAGCTGCTGGTTCTGGGAGGGTTTGGACCTCTTTAAACTCAAAGAAAAGCAACATGAAGGTTCTCTCATGTGGCGCAGTGGTGGTGGAGCAGAGGACGGAGAGGAAGGGTTAGATGTTGCATCCCACCACAGGTCATGGCTGGGGACTGGGAGCAAACCTTGCAAGCCACCCTGTAGGGGCAGTTCTCTCCCAGGCCCAGAGGTGGCGAGATCACCCGCACTAATTTGTACATATCCTTATACGGGATCCTGCCGCTGTAAAGGAAGCACAGGTGGGTTAATAGGATACTCAGAGAAGGGTGGAAAAGAAATGACAGCCTTGCCCTAAAGGGGAGACTGGAAGAAATGAGCGCAGCCTCTTTTCTTGGGCCAGGCAAAGCCAGACCAGAGAACAGTAGCACCAGAGAACCATCACCTTGCCAAATGGTAGAGCCCCAGTTGTCTCAGGAAATCAGAGTTCATCCATTGCCAGAAGAGCCCCAGAGCGCCCTGATACACCTAAATGGCCCATACTTGGCCAGGTGCAGTCACAGCCCTGCCTCTAGCTAGGCTTCTAAGAACAAAGACAGCCCGTGAGCCTCTGCCTGAATTCCAGAGCCGATGCTGGGCTGCTGCAAACCAGACTGCAGAATGGTTTGCTTTTCAGAAAACAGACACTGATTATAGTCAGTTACTCAGACCCGCCTATCAGGGGCAATGGGAAGTCAGTGTCTTTCTGCAGACTGTAAGAGACAAATTTCCCATTAGGCTAATTAGCAAGGAGCACAGTTGGCACGAGAGAATTTGCAAAGGGCCTGGATTCTCTTTGAAACACATTTTTCCTGAGTGCAGCCCGGGCAAACTCTCCTCTACTTGTGAAAGCCTTCTGGGATCCACGTTCTGAAAGCTCCCTGGGAGGAGCCCTGGATACTCTTTCCCCAGCTCCATTCCTGCCACCCAGAATCCAGATTGGGTCCAACCAGAATTCCAGGAACAAGGTGACTTGTCTTACCAAAGCCTTCTTTTGTGAACTTCGGGCTTCCTGTGGAAGGGACAGAATTAACAACTGACTAATTTTCAATGGTGAAAGCATCTTTCCTATCATGGGCAAGAACAAGGCATGACCAGGGATCTGCAGACCTGGACCCAACCTGAAACTGACAAGGGTCTCACAGGAGATTATAAATATGGTATCTCCACCTCTGAACATCCAGTCCATACTGGCAGGCGTGTTGAGATGGGTGCCATGTCCTGGATTCATTATGTCTGGGTTCTTCTTGATTTGGGCATCCAAACTTCCTATTCTTCCAGAGAGCAGTTGGTCAGTACTTCCACGTCGCTTACCTCTTGAGGGGATGTAATTTGACCATATAGTCTTTTATTTGACTCCTTAATGAAATTGGGAAGTAGGTGGGTTACCAGTAGCAACAGGCCAATGTCTTTTGCCACCTGTATGGATCTTCCTTTTGAAGACGTTGGTTCATTGTACTTTTGTTACTCCCCTCCATTTCATACAGAAAGCTAAGGAAACTAACCCAAATGAGGTACACTGTAACTTTGTAAAACAGAAGAGGTTCTATGTATATTTGCTTAGCTCATGTGTCTGAGCCTTACGACAAGTCCTCATGGCACTGTCTCTTCCCAGCAGCTGGAATGAGCAAGGAGGAGCATGTTTAACGCACATGGCATTTGGATCCTGTGAAAGCAAAGGAAGCTGGGGTTTCTGGGAGCCTGGGACACCAAAGTGAGGCTAGATGAGCAATGAACTCCTTTATGAGCCAATGGTTTCTCTTTACTCTGGTAAGTGACCAAGTGCAGACCTGGACCTGAGTTCAGCCCCAGCAAACTCTCCACACTTTATAGAAGCTGACTTTCCTTACTTCCAACTTGCGTTTCCATATCATCGGGTACAATAACAGCGTGCATGATGCAATATCATCCTTGTGACTATCTTTCAAGGTAGGTAGGTAACATCACTGCTTGGCAGCTGAGGCAGCTCAGAGTAGTTTGGTGATGGGTCTAAAGCTGCATAAGTGAAAGACGCAGACCTGGCTGCACTTTACCCCCCACCCCTGCCACTGCCCTATGTTTTCTAAGAGTTATATCCTGGAATGTGAGCCCAGAAAGGAAAAGCTGTCGCTCAGTCATTGTAACAGTAGTGAATTCAGATAATTCTGTGCCCTAAGTTATTAATAATTAAAGGAGAGGAGAAATTCCAATTCACCCATTCAACCTCCAAAACAGTAACCCAAGTTCGATAGCCTCCCAGGGGGATGAATCTTAGATTATGAAGGGAGTTCCAGGTGGAAGCAACGTGGTCCATTCCTGTGAAGGACAATGTCTCCTGTAGTATTTTCAGAGGGGGACCAGAATGGATAGAATGATAAGTTATGACCCAGAAGCTAAGATGACCTGGGTCAGAAAAGTTCATAGAAATGTCACCCTCAACCATGAGTGCCAAAAGGCTAACTTTGTACTCTGAAGCAGGGGTTGGCAAACTCATTTGACAATAAACTTTTGATAATAAAATATTTTGATAATAAATGTCTGAATTTGAGTATCATATCATCTTTGTCAAACACTGTACTCTCCCTTTTAGTGTGAAAGCTGCCATAGGTAATGCATATGTGTATGGTGCAGCCGTGCTCTAATAAAACTTTATTGGCAAAAACAAACAGTGGACCAAACTTAGCCCAGGAGCAGTAGTTTGCTAACCCCTGTTCTAAAGCCCGAAAGAAGTAACATCACTTCAGAACTTCCAAACAGTAAGAAAGATTTTTTAAAAATAGATTATCCCTGCCAATTCCTGCCATTTAATTCAGTTCCACATAATTAAAATCCCATAAGTGCTCAAGAGAACAGTTGAAAGAACTTGTTTGGTTTTCAGTGTACAAGTTCAGAGTTTATCCAACTGTATCTGTTGAGCAGGGTGAGGGAGGTAAACATTACTGACCATGGTGACCAAATAAATGTCTCTCTGAGCTAGAAAATCCTTATCAAACCCTTTGGTCACTCAAAAGAGTCCACTAGCATTGGCAAGAAGAGAAGGAAGATTACTGGACGCTCCTCTGGGAGTGGACCCAAACAATCCACATGAGAACTTTGAGGAGATTGGCAAAGTCAAGCCTGTTACAGAAGGAAAGAGGGTCAAGAAGCACAGGGTAAGCCTCTGAGGACTAGTCCAATGCCAAGGCCTCTTCATGGGCCACCACAAAGAGGAGTCTCCTCTCCTTCTATAATAGGTAAACATTTGGGTGGCTCCAATGCCAACCTCTTCCCTGAGAACTCCATAGACCCTGGATCTCTGGGTGGCCCAGAGGCCTACGCACCATGCCGCTCTGTCGTATTCTGCCCAGACGCGAACAAACTCATCCAAGTGGTGAGGCCCCAGGATGGAGGAGTCCCGAGTCAGGTACTCAAAGTTGTCCATGATGACAGCCACAAACAGGTTGAGCATCTGAAGGGCACAGGGGAGAAGAGAAGTTAGGAGCAACCTAAAGCAGCGCTCAGGAAGCAAAAAAAAGAAGCTTCAAGGCACATAAAAGATTTCAAAAGTGTGTAAGACTGAAACTCCTAGCAAAGCGCATCAATCTTGCTGAACGCAACATTTTTTCATTATTCATACTGCACATTCATCATGTGAGCATTATGTTTTCATTTTTCTATGCCATTTCATATTTGCAAAATACTCCATAGCCACTTTTATTATCTCTTCAATTTATTTAATTGTTCTTGTGGCAGCAGAACAGAGGTAGCAACCTCAGCATTCTCAAAGCCTAGAGAAAGTCAAGGCCCGATACCAATCTTCCCTCTCCAACCTCCCTCCTCACCTCTTGCTCTACAGAAAGGACCCAGAAAGAGAACTGGTGAGAGGTTTCAGAGCTGAGGGGGTGGCCGACTGCATGAGGACAAGCAGCTCTTCGTGGATCTGAAGCAGCTTTTCCTGGACCCTGTTCTCCCACATGTCTGCTCAGCCCACCCTTCAGAGACACATTTCCAGGCCTAGAACACTGCTTGAAGCACCCAAGGCCTTCACTAGATAGTATCACTTGAATATTCTTGCAGAATTACATAGTATTTAGAAAAGACAGTGATGTATTGGAAACATAAAAATGTTACAAATTGCAAGAGCCGTGAAAGCAGTACATGCAGATGATAGTGGAGACAGAAAGGAGTACGAAGGCAACCTTTCCTAGCTGAGAAGATTCTTGAACTGAGTCCTGCGAGATCAAGCCCTACTTATCAGACAGACACAGGTCTATAAGGCAATATTTTAGGTAGAGGCAGCATAATGGAAGAGAACACAGACATAGGCAGGGACAGGGACCCTCCAGGAATCGGTAAGGAGGGCAGAGTAGTGGGACCAAGGGCTGAGTCACCAGCCCTTGGTATCTCATCAACCTCATTAGAAAGTCTAGACCAAGAGTGGTGACCTGGACAATAGCGCATATCACAGGCCTTGCTCTTCAGCTCCACTGTCCTAGTACCCAGCAGCTGACAGTATGGATACAAATGAGCATGGCCGTTTTCCAAGAAGGCTTTGTTTATGGACACTGAAATTTGAATTTCATATAATTTCAACATGTTATGAAACAGTATTCATCTTTTTTTTTCCTCCCCCAATTCTAAAGAATATAAAAACATTGTTAGCTTACGGGCCATATAAAAGCAGGTGGCAAATCAGATTTGGCCCATGGGCTATCATTTGCAGAACTGTGGTCTAGACTATTATGCAGGCAACAGGAGCCACGAAATGGGTATAAACAGAGGCAAGACCAAGGGACATGCACATTCAGAAAGAACCCTTGGTAACTGTGCAGGGGTGGGCAGGAGACCAGCAGGAGGGTCTTGTGGTGCTTCTGAATCAAGCCAGAGGCCAGGAGAATAGCAAAACCAGGATTAGAGAGTTAATGAAGTTGGACTCCTTAGTACTTGATGACCAGCAGTTAATTTTGTTTCTTGGGTGCCCAGCCCCTAATGACAATATTTCTGGCATAGGTTCTTGCCTATTCCTAGTTAGTGTGGTTCAATGGGCACCATGCTATGACCCAGTCACTGAATCCTACTTCCTTGGGCTGCAGTGATTGGTGACCCAATCAAAGCCAATAAAAGAATAAAAGACTAGTATGTAAGGATATGAGGTCTACAGCTGCTGATGCAGCCATCAAGGGACCAAAAGATGGAGTGTTTGAGAAACAAGTAGAGGAAGAAACCTATAAACAGAGAAAGCTCATCCTGGCAATGTCATATGAGCCCCATATCAGGCCTTGCTTCAGCCTGCCCAGGACACCTCACTGCCATGAGCCTGTAAAATCCCATCTTGCTTCGGCTGGGTCAGTTGTTCTTTCTGTTATTCGCAGTTCTCCGATAGAGACTAACCAGCCAGTGGGATGAAAAACAGGACGCTCTCAGGTGGATTCCCAGGTTACATGGCTGCCGTATACACAGAGGTGCCATATACACAGACAGGGTAAGGAAAGTCTAGGAAGGACATGGTTGGAGAGTCCCCTCTGCAACATGAAGAGAGTGCATTCCAAACTAATAGCCAGTCTCTTCTATCACTCCTTCCTGCTACCTCAAACAGAAGTGGATGGCTGGTGGTCTGCTTGTCTTCTCTTGCCATAAGGGTGAAGACACTCCCTAGGGGTGTCACAGGCATGAGTAGGTCCTAACAGCTCTGTAGAGCCACCATAACAAGCCCGTCCACCTTCCTTCAGACTCTACTCACATGAGAGGGAAATCAATGTCCCGCCTGGTTAAGCTGCTGCTATTTGGGGGTTTCTGTCTCATGGAGGTAAACTTTATCCAAACATGGGCTTTTGTTTCTGTCACTGAGATTGGAGCCATTGTGAATTTATTCAACCACTGCTTGGATTATAAAGAGTTCTCTATATATGCACAGATTTCTTTTGTGCTCCTTACAGAGTACCTATTGTTACTGTTGACAAAAATATTTGCATCGTTGTTACCTCACCTTTGTACAGTCTTCAAGAGAGTGCCCGGTGCATTCACACCTATTGTTTGTTTTAATGCTCACTCTCATCCTGGTGAGGCAGGTTTACCACCGGCCCTTCAAGGAAACAAGTGCTTTGATCCACATTTGTGTTCTGAGCCCCCAGTACAATGGCTGGCTGTGCATCAGGCAATCTCTGAAGAATGGTCTCAGCTGAGAAGTTGTGTGACTTGCCCAAGGTCACAAACTCAGTCTCACATAGAGCTGAGATTTGAGAGCAGGTCATCTTGTACTGAATAAAGCTTCATTAAAAATAACATTAATGTGAATTATGCAGCACCCTCTATCTTGAAACTCTAAAAGTACCTTTATAGCCTCTAATTAATTTTCCAGTTATATCTTTGGTTTCTTTTAAATATTTATTATTAAACACTTAAACCATGTAGGATAAAACTGGGATGTCCGCATGCCCTTCTTTCTGCTCCATTTCACCCCTACTGATGCACTCATACCCTGTAACCTGACTTTCCTCTTTTGACTATTGGTAACTGAGGAAATGAACCTTGATGACAGTTCTATCCCAGTGCCTAGCACAATGCCAGCCTTTAACAGTCACTTGATAAAAATGTGCCAAGGGTGTGAAAAAATAAACTTAAAACTCCAATTAATAACAACATTCTGTTTTCTTTCAGTTATTTTCCTCATACATTATGCTTCTAGATTTATAAACAGGATGCTGTCTTGTTATTTTTCCATGGCAAGATGTTTCACTCCCAAGAAGGAAGTGTATTAAAACACATGTATCAGTTCACTGTGCATAAAATTTGCATTACCCAGCCATTTTTTTTTCTCCCATTTTAAAGATACTATGAAAAGGAAGGCATCTTGGCCAAGGCTAATATATAAATGAAGCCAAGGCCACAGAGGGGCTCCCCCAGGCTGCAGCTGGCTCACTCCCTGTATCATGAACCTGTGACGCCCCCCTTCCGCCTGCCTGCAAGCCCCTCCCACTCACTGGAGAGAGCTGGACCTCAGGAAGGCACTGCCCCCTGTGATCACTATAAAGAGTGGAAATGCCTGGACATGAGACGGTTAACTTGCCTTTTGATGCAAGGCCATGGACCCGACCACTTTTCAGCAGTAACACTGTTTTAGTTTGGGATTTTTTTGTACTGCCAGTGGCCTGAGCAGTGAGGCTGAGCTGAGGCAGGTCAGAGTGGCCAGAAACAGCACGATGACCCTTTTATTGATCTGGTAGCACCTTATACATTTACTCTGTTTACCACTGCTTGTCTGATGTACAAGGCAGAAATTTCTGGATGCTGGGGACTCATGTTTTCTTCAAAAGAAAGAAGAGAGACAGCGGCATTAGGACTCTCACCACTTTCTAAGTGGGTATGCTCCACATACGCACTTAGTATTTACTGTCACACAAAGAACCCCATCCTTTCACACCTCCAAGCTGGCCAGTTGTCATCAAATCTGATGACATGTCAGGAGTTTTGGGAAAAGTATAAATGGCAGCCGCACCCCAGAGAAAAACCCCAACATGGCGCCTAAGGACCTCTTCTTCCTACCTTCTTTTCTGCAGTGGTGCGAAAAGTTCCCGCCCGTGTGAACTCTCCCGCTGGCGCCAATTTCAAATCTCGCTGGCGGGGAACCTTAGCCCCAATAAGAACTAATTCCTGGGCTCCGGAGCTGATATCTGGAAGAACTTGCCAATAAACGGGTGGCCTGCCATTTATCTAAGCCCTACCATCTCCCCTTAGTTCTATATAAGCACACAGCCTTTTGCAATAAAATTGGAATTCTCTCGGCGAAGTGTCTTTGCGTGGGGAATTCTTTCAAGGAGAGAACCACATCTGTCATCTTGAACATTATCACTCTACTCTTATTAATCCTGTCACCTTCTTTGTCCAAAGTGCTTTTTCTCAAATACTTCAAAACTCCAAAAGAGGGGCAAAGTGCTCCTGGCTGTAGTCATAAGACACCTGAGGTACAAAAGAGAACAGATTTGCCCTGGGTCACTGCGGAGTCCACAGTGTACAGTCACTGAATGCCTGAAGCCTTCTCCCTGCTCACAACAGTTCTTCCCTACAAGGTGGCAAAGACTCATCAACCAACAAAAGTCACCCACCCAGAGCCCAAGGAGTATCCTGACCTCCAAGAGTCCTCTGGAGGAGGACCCATCCTTTCACATGGGCTGGAGTCTGAGGGGAGGGAAGGAAGACAGCGGGGAGAGAAGAGGAAGGCGTGCATCAGACAGACTGGGGCAGGTGGCACAGGCTACACCTCAAGCAAGAACAGGACCACGACGTTGCTCACCAAGAAGGAGCAGAAGAAGATGAAGGAGACAAAGTAAACGTAGGCCAGGTCGGTGCCGCAGCGCTCATTCTCATTCTGCCCTGACGGGGCGGTGGTGTCGGGCTCGCAGCCTTTCTCCCCAAGGCACGACAGCATAATCTCCTGCCAAGCCTCGCCTGTGGCACTCCTGAGCCAGAGACAGTGTGGTTAGGAGGAGCACATCGGCTTGCCCTGGCCCTCCTCAGGCCTGTTTCCCATTTGTCCCATCCTTTGCCCTGCAATAGGCCCTGTGGGCTCCTTTCTTACACATGTGGCCCTTCTAGTGCTTTCCACGCAGACATGAAAATGCCAATGCCCTCTCCTGGGTTGTGCATCCCACCCACTGCTTCTCTGTCTGCTGAGGAGTCTCTACTGACACTGGGGACAGCAGTGGGGCTCTAAACTAACCTAGCCACCTAAGGTATCAGCTCTAAAATGGAGTCGGCCTGCCACAAACTGTCCTTGTCTCCCCCTCCCCAACCCCTGGAGGATATGTTCAAGTTGAAATGCGCAAACTAGCTACTGAGTCAGAGTCACTGATGAAACCTCCTTTTGTCATGGGATAGTTTGGCAAAGGCATTGTCCCCTGCCCCCTTCCACATATCCCAATTGGAGCAGAAGGAGCAGGACAAAGGGAAGTGGGCCATGGGTTGACAGCTCCCAACTTTCCCTCTGTCAAGAGGCTTCAGATAGAACAGTTACGTATCCAAGTACCTGAAGAGTAGCATGAGGGACCCAAAGAAACTCCGGAAGTTGTTGTGCCGATTGATGTGACTCTCCTCGTCTAATTTTATATTTCCAAATACCTTGGGGAGAAAAACAACAGAAAGCAATGAGCATCGCTGAACTGCCTGTCCAGCATGGGCCATCAGATGCACCTGGGGGAGCGTGAAGCTACCTGTATGACTTCCTGATGGCATATCCCGGAAGCAGATGGCTCAGACCCAAAGAGCTGGGGACACTATACTTTTAGCGTGGTAGGAGGACTCATGGTCTTCCCCACCATAGCAGTGCACTGAAGGCGGCTAACACTGGAAGTGCCAGGCCGAGCAGAGAGCACAAAGTCTTGTAATTGAAAGATCACTGTGCCTGCATGGAGTTCCTCCCACACCTAATTTAGTCTTTTTATTCCCTTGTTACCTGTCACCACAGTACTCGAGCCGTCTGTCAAAGACTTTATCCCACAACAGGAGAACAGGGAAGGTCACCCTTTCTTTCTCTCTCTGGTTCATGATGGGAATATCTATATTTGCCAAAAATAACATTTATGGTTTGGGCAGATGCTGCTCTGGAATTTGCAAGCAGTTTATATCAGAGAGGGACATATCTGTCTGCCATACATATAAATTAGACCCTCTGGATAGAAATATATTTCAGTAATCTAAGTCCGTAAGAATGGACATGCACATATTCACATGCATAAACACAGCATCCTTCAGAGACCCACATTCTATCCCAAAGTGACCATTTATGCCAAAGCTGAAACAAAGTTCAGACAATGGCATGGAGAAAGTCAGGACAACTGGACACTTAGAAAAGAAAAATGGAAATGATAGCCAGTTCTAGCAGTAGAGGGAGGTTTGCTAATCTGCTGCTGGACTGTGGTCACTGTGAAAATTCATGAGAAAAGAGGTACCCACCCCCCAAAGATATTTATCCATAGGCACCCCAGAGCAAGGTCAAACCCAAGCCTTCTCTGAGAAGGCTGGCGTGCGTACACACACACACACACACACACACACACACACAGTCTTCCTCCACTACATTTCAGATTACAGGATTTATTCTCACGAGTCAGTGTTGGTACAACTGAGGGCTTCCTGGGTCACTTTTTCCAGCCATCTGAGACAATTTTTAGCCCACATTTAGCATGCTTTAGTTTATCCAATGTCTGCTAAATGGAACACATTTTTCCCCTAACAGTTTTTAGAATGTGCAATTGAGGAACAATCTCTGCCCCCAGCTATTTTGCTCAAGTAACTCCCACTGACACCTGCTTTGGGAATTTGTTCTCAAAGCTGTTTTTCAAAACCCAAATACTACTTGTCTCAGGGAGAGTGGAGGTGGAAAATGAGGCAGCAGAGGGGAGAATGGAAAGAGGGAAGGAAGGTGGAGGGCCTTCAGAGAAATAATTGCATAAAAAAAAATCCCACCCATGTGATCAAATCTAATTAGTTCTGGACACTCCAGGAGGAAACTGTCTTATGTTCTTGTCCCCTTCAAATCTCCTTTTCTTTTCATTCTCCTGGCTCAGAATCAATGGATTATCCTTGATCCATCAAATATACACAATTTACAGGGCTTTGTGTCCTCCAATGACGGTTCCCACAGAATCATCATTAATTGCTTTATCAAATATCCATCCCATCAAGAATTGTAGAAAGGCACACTGCAATTTTGCACATGCTTTATGTGCAACAGTCAAAGAAACCACAGCTCTTTTGAATTTTTTCTAAGATAATTTTCAAGTCAAAAATGTATGATTACAAAGGTATTCTTTAAAATTTCTTTTCACTTAGACTTTGCTTAGTCTAAACCAAATCTCCTACATCAAAAGGACCTGGAAGAGAAAGAAGGGTTGCTTCAGCAAATTTCATGAGTATAGCCTTAAATCCATTTACACTTAGAGTCAGAGAACTTGACAGAAAAAGACATGGGAGAGGATCTAAGCAACTTCTCCCCTGTATTGGTGAAGGAGTCCAAGCCCAGAGAGATTCAGTGACTTGATCAAGTTTGCCTACTGGTCAGTGGCAAACTACTGGTTAGAGCTAAGGCTGAAAACCTCACCTCACTTCTAACAGCCTGTCACCCTGGGATCCTTCTCACATGCAGCTCATCACTTCTTCCTAACATCTTCAGATTCTTCAACAAAGGTCTCTTCTCCCAAGAAGCCTTGGAAAGTTTGGAATAACAATTCTTCTCATGGATACATCTAGTTGCCATTTATGTCTATCTAAAAGTTTCTCTCCCACCCTTTTGTCTATTTGTGTAGACCTCTGTTTTGTGGTAACTATGTCTGATACAGTCTCTCTAGTACCAAATGCAGAGGTGCCTGGTGCTGGGTCTCTGTCATGGACCAGCAATGGTAACAGCCTATCAAAGGTAAGTCTATGGTAGAAATGATACTCAAGTCTCTGGAGAACAAAAAGAGTTCTTATTTTTTGGAGAGGTCTAAGGAGGTTGACATTGAAGTTTAATGTAAAGACCACAATTTCATAATAGCTCCTACCTCCCACTAAAAGATTAAATATTTGTGTTTACCTGTCTGGTGGGATGTGATATGGTACAGAGCTAAGAATATGGGATGTGGAGCAGACAGAGCCGAATTCAAGTCTCAGTTCTTCCACTTACTATCTGAGAACTTGAACAAACTATAAGCTACTTAACCACCCTAACTATCAATGGAGGTGACACTCACCTATGTTTTCACATCACTCGGAACACATTAGTCAGCTCTTGTGCTCTCGTTGCCCTCTCTCTAGATAATCATGTATGCATGTGTCCATACATTTGCCACTGTGTATGGCACACTGAGGAACTCAAGGAAAGGGAAATAGCATGGTCATCAGGATCAGTATCATCCATAACAGGTCAGAATTGGAGACAGTGTTAGTTTGGTCACTGTGGCTTAAAGATAAAAAGGGGTAAGAGCTATTTTGAACATGAACAAACAGAACTTGATTGAATCACATTTCATTTGGCT
Source organism: Marmota monax (assembly GCF_021218885.2). Taxonomy (NCBI): domain Eukaryota; kingdom Metazoa; phylum Chordata; class Mammalia; order Rodentia; family Sciuridae; genus Marmota; species Marmota monax. The sequence goes on along the minus strand of NW_026694493.1, from coordinate 868,288 downwards.
GTTCAAAAATATTTAAATTCTAGGATCCAATTTTGGGGAGTTAGGAGGAACCTAATAGAAATTATCAAGTCAGTCTTAAACTTGAGCAGGAATTCTATTTCTACACTGATGACACCATCACTACATCTTTACTGAAATATCCTCAGCAAAGAGAACTCAGTAGGTTCTCAACCAAGTCTCATTCTGATGCTTGACATTTCTGGAAAACAAAATTCTCCAGTAAAAGTGTTAAAAGAAGAAAGAAGTCAAGTCAGAGGAGCATAAAGAAGAGATGCTCTGGAAAGGGTTACTGATGTAGCCAACTTGGGAGACAGGACAGCAGCTCCAGGTGGCAGACACCGCTGAGAAGGCAGCTGGCAGTCCAAAGGCAGCCAGATGCCTGGCTGTAGGAGACTGCCAACTGAAGTCCTCTGCTGGGGTTTGATCGGGATCTCTACAAGCCAGAGAGCTAGCCCTTCTGAGACAAGCAAAAAGGCCGGGTATCCTGTCAGGTCCAGAGGATGTACTGCTGGCTATTTACGTTGTAGTTTACATACCACAGATGACTATTGCCTTTGAAAGAGCTTTGGCCTCTTCCGGCTCAGCAGCCTCTAGTTACTTGCATAAATACCCAGAATGGGAAGGTGATCTGCTTCTCAAGTTCTGAAACTGGGGAGGAAGTGTTGAACCATGGGAACTGTCCAGCAGGTTGTATGGCCCTCTGACATAGGAATCAGTCAGAATGTGGCCCTTGAGTCTCCCTAAGATGGACAGCTGCCAGGAACTCTCAAGTTATTCACAATGATGAGTCTTAAGGCATAAATTTCAGCCAGTTAAGACTTAGCTCAGATGCATTTGGCGTCACCACATATAAGAGGAACCAACATCCAACTTTCTTTTGGGTCAAGTCTAAATACCAGAAATCCTGAGAAATGGATGATAAGATCTACCCCCTCCTCTTTAGTCTCTTTGGGGAATCCCTCTGGCTGAGAACAACGGCACTATCTTTGCTTTACTTCTGTTGTACCCAGATATCTAACTGCTTATAAGCCAGCACCATGATTTGATAACCTCAGATGTTCCTGAACAGACCATCCAGATAACAAGATGTGGTTCAAAGCATCCTCAATCCTGAACACTCAGGTTGCTGTGTCAGAGACAATCTAGGCAACAGTGGTCCCCCACCAGGCCCTGATGCACCAGCTCACCTGCATCCCGATGATGGCATAAATGAAGAAAAGCATGGCAATCAAAAGGCAGACATAGGGCAGGGCCTGGAAGGAAAGATGATCATTAATCAAAGGCAGCTTCCATACTCAACAGTCTGCAGTTACTTGCCCTGAGGCTAATTTAAACAGAGGACTGGGACTCTATTCCTTGAAACTGTTGGTTTAGTGCAACACTTTTTTAGATGTCCCTGTCCTCCAACTGAAATGTAAACAGCTGACTATAGGGAGGCTTACAGTTGACCTTCTTTAAAGAATATTCACTCATACAGAAACTTTGAATTCAGATTCAGTTGTTAGTGAGGATCTTAAGAAATGTGTGTCCAAGGAGAGTTCAGAAGACTTCCTGGGCTCAGAATTCATCTCAATTGGTATGCAGATTAATAATCTGAGCAATTGTGATGCAGATGACATAGCAAGCATCTAGCTTTGGTTTCCAAATCTCTGTATTTCTCTTTCCCAAGCTTGGTGTGGAGCCTAATGAATAATCTGGAAGCACATTAAAATGACTAGGGTCTCATTTGTTGGTCTGTTCCTGAAAGGTTCTTTCATCTTCTGAGGAAACATCATTTATCAGTGCTTAAACCTCCTGATATTTCATTTTGCTTCAAGCAAAATTCCCAAAAGCCTTAGCCATGACAATACCCTGCCATGAATCCACACAGCGCAAGAAGATTCCATATTGTGTGTGCTTATTGAAACTTTGGGATGACAGCATTTCCATAGGGGGATGGAGGGCAGATGAAGGGGATACAAGGCAAAGAGCCATTCTTTGTAGCTGGGGGAGGATCCACTCACAGGCAGTTTGAATTTGGGACCAGGAGGGGCCACTACTTCTAGGGTGATCTCCACACTGACATGAAGTCCTTCTTCTTTACCATCTATTACCCTTTCTGGCAGATACAGCTACTGTGAGTCTCCACCCTGTCTTGAGTGTTACACCAGGAGTCCCCGGAGAGTTGCTGAAGGCTTTCAGGCTGCCAGAGCAGAGCAGAGCTTATCAACAGAGCTAATGAAATGAGGAGTGCCATGAGGCTATTTACAACTTGAATAGAGGAGAAAATTAAAATGCAGCTGAAAGCTGGTGGGAGAATCTCCTTCTCCAGTGAAGTCTGGACTCCCAAGACTAAGGAAACCCAGGGGTGTGGTGCCCAGGGACACTGGGAAAACTCCGTCTCTGGGGCTGAGAGTAAGGAGGCTGGGTTTCTGGCCACCTGGAGCACTGCTGCCTTCTATCTTTACTTTCTGTCCTTGTTCTACCTTCTCCACTCAAAGTCTCTAGTCCTAGTTCATCTCTCCCTACTCCCAGCTTTAGGGAGAAGACCAATGATTCCATCTGTTCTCCTTTTTTGTCAAGCCAAAAATTCCAACACAGAATAAGGGAAAAGTAGGAAGAACTTCTGAGGAGGGGAGAGCTGGAGAGCTGGACGATGCTTTGGGCTGGGTGGGGAGGTCCAGGTGACACTGCTTGTTTTATGCTGCTCTCGACTTTGTATCTGCAAAAGCAGGCTTTGTTAATCTGACTTTTAAGAAATTGGCTTCCGTGTCCCAGAGCTGTTTAGGAAAGGAAAATGCCTATCTATAACACTGTTACCTGGAGGCAGGTTCACCTGATCTCTGTAGTATTCACTGGAATAGGCCACCATTTGGCCAATTTTTGACATCCCTTTCTTTAACCTTAATAGTGCAGCTTCCCACAGACATGGCGATTGTGATAAAAATGACAGGATGACACATATTTCTTAAGATCCTCACTAACAACTGAAGCTTGTTGGACAATCCTCTGAAAATAAAAAAAAAACGGCTTTAAAAGCATCACCCAAGACTCAGATGGTGGATTCTTGCAAAGGTTTTAGGTTTCTCCTCCATCATTTCACATTGGAAAAATAGTTTTCACTGAGATGAGGACTCTGTGGGAGTTATCATTCCTAACAATTACTCTGGACATGATAAAAACATCAAGGTTGTCCGTAGGAGCCTCAACATCCTTACAATTGTTCTCACATCTCAGACTTCAAGGTCTGTGATGAAGAAGTAAATCAGTAATTATGATGTGGGATGAACTCCCTTTCTAAATGATGACAAACCACAAATTTACTGGCCTGTCCTCTTTAGTCTTTTAATTAAGCTATATAATTAAAATAAGAGACAATTTGGCAAATTCATGATTTCTCATTTTTGAATCAATTTCATCAAATTTAATTTTAAACACATCAATTAAAAACTTTGTTTTTTTCAGCACAAGGAAAAGCCATTTGAATGATACATAAGCCTCCAAAACCTTAAAAGCCACTCATTTACGGTATTTGCTAGAGCTCAAAGATAAATATGTTTGAAAAACTTCTTTTACTGGAAGTTCCCACCACTGAAGTGAGTCTCGGGTGTGGATTTTTAATTTGCATTCATTACAGATACACTGCTGTATGGCCCCACAGGACTGTATAAAAGAAACTCCCTGTATTAACTTGCTCAGACATTCATATTTGTAGGTCACAGAGGTAACCATTAGCACACTACGCATTCAGTGGCTCAGGATATAGACACCGATGAAGATGTAGGGGAACTGAGCATGAATCATCTTGCTAGGAGACACACTCAGTGAGTCCTCTGAAAAACTGTTATGTGAAATAAAATCACTGACAAGTCCCTGGAAATACAGAAGACATCTGACTACAGGTACCTGGCTCTGTGCTTGAGTGGGATTGTTCAGGGCAATTTGGAATACCAAATACCAAAATACTTAAATACCTCTTTAAGAGGAGAACCTACTTCATAAAGTATGTACCCAGCTTCTGCAGGGAGAGAGGAGGCCTAGGTTACAAAGGCAAAGTGACTTTTTAAAATACAAGTCTACCCAGAAACATGAGCTGATCACTACCTGTCCAGACAACCTGTGCTCTGAATGAAGAACTATAGTATTTATTAACATTTCCAACCACACACATTTTACTAACTTCACCTTCCCAGAGGTAAAGGGACAAAGGGAATGATGTTGGTTCCCAGTGCCATCTGGATCAATCGTCAGAAGGCACCTGGGTACCTCTTACCTTAAAGGACTGCACAAAGGTCCAAAGTAAAATGCGTATTGTGTAGCCCTGTCGCAGAAGCTTTATGAGGCGGGCAGCACGGAAAAGCTTCAGAAAGCTCATATTGAAGCCACTGGTGTTCACCAGCTGGTGGACCAAAAGGAAACATGCAATTAGGGACATTATGGTCATTTAGAAAAATCTAAGCACTAGTATTTGTGTATTTATTCCTCATTCAGACCACAAAATAGAACACAGTCTTTGTTAACCCCAGCTGCAGCTGATAGGCCAATCAGTGAGTCCATCTCTCTAAGCCTTCCCAGGCCTGCCCTCTGCTCCCACGTAGACGGACAGGGGAATCATCCCTGCCTACCTGAGTCAAAACTGGCCTCCCTAGCCTCTACCAAGTGGTCTGAAGTCTGCACTTAGGTGCTAAAAGTGCAGATCTAGTAATTCCTGCAGTATTCAAAGAGAGTTACAAGGAGCTTTCCAAGTCTTCTTTAGAATGAGCAAATTTGGGGAATCTATTCAAGTCTAAGGCTTTAGAGGGCACAGACAGTGTGCCTCTTTTGAGACTCTAGCAGAACTCTGCATACCAGCTTTCTTCTGACATCCCCTGTTCCACTTACCCCACTAGGTTTCTGCTGTTTGATGCAAGCAAGGAAAGATTTCCATGAGATCCAGCACCACTCCAAAGAGGGAAGGAGTGAACTCCCAACAATTAGAGGGGGACACAGTTTATTTGGTGGGTTACAAATGGACTGAATGTGAAGAGATTTTTTTTTAAATGCTATTCCAGGGCCAAGCTTAAAGACAAGGGTCTCCTGAGCCATTCACCTTGCTGTCAGTCAGGATAATTTCTGTGATGCTGCCAATCACGGTGATGAAGTCAAAGATATTCCAGGTGTCTCGGAAATAGTTCTGCCAAATGAAATCAGTTGTAGGAACATTAGAAAAAGGAAAAGAGATAAAAAAGTGAGGAAGGGAAAAAGGCATCTTTCATTATATAACTTTGTCACTTAGAATTAAAACTTGTCAATTCATGCACAAGTCCATTCTAACTTTGGTTCCAGTTTCCTATTTCTAACCAGAAATTCTATTTTTTTTTTAACTAATTTGAGAATTTCTCCTTTGGAAAGCAGTTCCATCACTATTTGAAGACCTTATTTGAAATTGTCACTAAAAAGCCTATATGCAAGAATTTTTTAGCAAATATTTATTTTTAAATGACCAAGGTAATGATTCACAAATTAAAAGCACCATATTTAATCTGCACAATTTGGTGAGTTTGGAAATAATTATATAACTGTGAGACCATTTAAAACCATTACACAACCATCACTTTCAAATTGTCAATATTATATCAAGTGACCCTATAAAAAATACAGTTCTGACTTTCATCAATCAAAAAAAAAAAAAAAAGCCACCTCCTACATTATAATCGACTACAGGTCACAGACATGCCAAAAAACAATCTTCTAATTCCATTGAGCCCTTTTGAATTAACAACTCATTGACAGTAAGATGAATAGACTTCATCTTCCCCTCTTCTGCTGTTACACTTTTTGAGGAAGTGTATCCAAGTTTAAAAAAAAAAGCAGCAATAAAATAAGTGGTCTGAAGGAGGCAGAAAGGATCCGGAAGATCCACCAAGCAGACAGCCCTCCCCTTAATCAGACAGAGGACTGTACATCGATCCTCTTAGCTCAAGTGAACAGGCCTTGGATTATGTTCCTTACAATAGGAAACTTAGGTCTCTGAAAAGGTCATGCTTGACCCTGGGCAGCACCTCCCTTAAGAGATTCTCAGGGAACTGCAGAAATGTCCCCCATCCTAGTCTCACGACTGCCATCAATGAGTCCCTACTATATGTTCCAGGCCCTTGGAATTCTTTCGACTCATTTATTCTTCTCATGGATCTTGTAAGTAGGTGGTGATAAATGCCCCATATCCAAAAAGTACTGAGTAGAAGGATTGGCAAGGGAAATGAAGAAAGAGGCAATAGAGGGAAAAGGAGTGTACAGAGAGAGCAGTTCATTTAATGAGCACCCATGTATCTAAGGCAATAAGGTAGCTCCTGCTATCCTTGCCTGTGTGTGTGAGAAACCAGGCTGATTCAGTTCGAAAGGCACATGCACCTCCAGGGCATATGGAGAAACTGATGCACACAGCTTCACTGGGAAGCTTATTTTCCATTAGGCTACTAAGTTCATGATGGTGGAGCCAAGTCGGGTCTCTGAATTTCTCAATTTTCAGGGTTCTCCTATTCTCCAACCTGGGTAAACCTCCTAATTCTTGGTTCAGAGGACCAGAAGACTTGGGTTCCATTGAGGATGTTTTACAATACAGAAGAGCATACTGTAGCATAAAATAGGAGAGTGTAGTACAGTACTCCCCCCACCCAATGTGTGGTTTCATTTTCCACTATTTCAGTTACTTGTAGTCCAAAAATATTCAGTGGGAAATTCAAGAAATAAACAATTCATAAGTTTTACATTGCACCGCATTCCAAGTTGCATGATGAAATATTATACCATCCCACTCCACCCCACCAAGATCATGAATCATTTCCTTTGTCCAGTGTACCCACACTATATATGCTATCCATTAGTCACATAGTTGCTGTGTAGTTATCAGATCACCTACAGTGCTTGTATTCAATAACCCTTATTTCATTTAGTAATGGCCCCAGAGCACAAAAGTAGTGATATTGGCAATCCAGACATACCAAAGAGAAATTGTAAAATGTTTCCTTTAAGTGAAAAGGTGAAAGTTCTCAATAGGAAGGGAAAAAAAAAAAACACAGTACAGTTATGTGCTATGCTCATAATGACATTTCTATTTATGATAGATATAATAATAATGCCTATCTAACATAGCTGTTTTGAAGATAAAATGAATATGTATTAATTTTATTCAGTTATAAGGTATGTCGCTTCTTTCCCTCTTTTTCTTGTTTCCTTTTTATTTCCACTCTGCTTTCCAATTCTACAACATTTTATCATGTAATCTTTAAAAATGTAGGCAACTTTTTGATTTCCTAATTAAAACAATAATAATATGGCCATAATGATGAGATCTGCCATGCCCATTTCAGACTCACTGAGAAGATCTGACAACATAATATATATTGGGGTATTCTGAAAACCCAGAGTACTCTATCAATATAAAAGGTTAATCAGGACTAGTGGTGCCTTTGCAGCATGAATGAACGCCTCTACACCATGAATGAGAACACAGGGGTGAGGGTGGGAAGGAGGCGGGTCTCAGGGCCAAATCCTCAAATTAAGCCTGTGAGTATGTATTCAGCATTAACCATAATTAGACACATAATTGGGGACTAAGTCACAGACACTGTCAATACTACATGCAAGTCATGAAGATGCATAGAGAAACTCTCTCTGTTGTGGTGATGGCTTCTCTCAGTTCACCCTACTTGGGGTTACACTGTAATAGTTCCTTTTTAACTTTTCATTTCCCCAATTCTCAAAACACTCAATAAGGGAGTCAAGTACACCACAGTGCAGCCCCCCAAGGGGCTTCCTTCAACTCTCCTCCCTGAACAACCCAATTAATAGTTTTTCAAAGAACCAGAAAGAGACCAAAAGCAGCCCCCACATTCAGCACTGACAACGAGCAAACCCAGCCCAGAGTCCCTATTAAAGCTGCTACCACACACACTTATTCAGATCCCCAGTGAAGTTTTCTTTCTTGCAGGGAAAACCATATATACACACGGAACTTGAACTTGAATTGGTAGCCCACACCCTAAATAAGGTGAGGCAGCTGTCAAGTGGGCTTATCTGCATCCCACTGAACTAGTGCATGCTGAAGGGCGGGGTGGGGCATGGGGAGGTGTGTGTGGGGGGGTATTTTGTTTAAAGGACAAGGAAGCAAAGGCCAGGTTTTCTTAACACTTAAGAGCAGATGCAAGAATTTGACAAACAATTATAATTAGTAGTTGAGGAGAAGTAAAAGGATAGCTCATGCCAGAAAAATTCACTGCCATCTCCCCCAAACCCAATTCCAGAACCCTCCCCCCACCCACCCTTTAAAGGTCATTGGCCTTTGTAAGCCTAAGTAATAAGCATTTATCTTCTTTGGCAGAAATTACTCTTTATGCTACTGAGAGGAGGACTAATAGGTAAATCTGTTATTTGCTATGTAAGGGGTTATGAGGGGCAGGTATTTTTCCATTTGAGTCATAAAATTCTTATACCTTTTGCCAGTGAATAAGCACTCAAGGTTTATTAGTCTAATCTTCGCCATGCATCATTATACATAAGTTGCAGTTCTAGTAAAACCCAAATGGCCCCCCTTTGTCTGCTGACAGAATTTGACAGGGCCAGGGCAGATGGTTAGGTAGATATGGACCTGGGGAGATGCCTGCCTGACCCTGTCCCCCACAACCTCCCCCCATCACCTCATCTCTTAGGCAGTTTAACTGAGGAGTCAAAACGAGCCCACAATTCGGTGGGCAGGTGTGTGAACAATTTCTGGAATGGCAGTAACCACCCCTCTTCCAACAAACTTTGGGAATGTCCCCAAATGGAAGAGAAGACGAGCCTAATGCTGGGATTGATTGACATACCAAGAAGCCAAAAGCGATGATCTTTAGGACACATTCCAGGGAAAACACCATGGTGAAGGCGATATTCAAGTACTTGAGGGCCAGTTCATAGGTACAGGGAGCAGAGTAGTACTGCCGAGGAGAGAAAACAGACAGACAGAGTCAAAGCCTTAACATGGGGGGGGGTCACGCATGTCACTGAGTCCAGCCCTCTCTCAACCTGCCTTTGGGAAAACTGTGCATGGTTCAGGGAATGAGATAGACATTGAGTGCTAGAGAGAATTACATATCCCGTGCAGCAAATGGAGCAAAACAATCCCGTGTCCTCTCGGACTCTTCATGGCAAAACCAGAGGTCTGCCTAGAGATGAAGGTGGCAGGGCAGAATCACTCCCCATGGTTGGGTGCTTTACCAGTTACTGTTAAATAGGAGCAATCTCTCGCCTTTAAACCCCTCGGGGTCTGAAGGGCATTTTCCACCCTGGTTGGCGGCCGAGTCCCACCACAAGGTCTTAGGAGCCCTGGGACCACTAGGGTATGTGGCACTGCATTTGCCAATGGAGCCATGGAGTCCAAGAGGCTGGGATGTCGAATGAGGCGAGATTAAAACGAGACCCCACAGTGGAAGCATGGGTCAAGGGGCACGGGCTGCTATGCTGGGTGCTTTCCTGGGGCCTCTGGGCATGCACGGATCTTTGGGGAGGAGGAGTCACTGGCTTCACCTTCCTCTCACCTTCATCATCAGCACCACAGTGTTCAAGGCGATCATGGCCATGATGGTGTACTCAAAGGAAGGAGACACCACGAAGTGCCACACGCGATACTGGAAGGTGTGCCTGTTCTGTGGCATGTAGCGGGTGAGAGGCTTGGCGCTGATGGCGAAGTCGATGCATGCCCGCTGCAGAAAGGTCAGTTATTAGTCTACGCTCAGAGCCCCTAAGCCTTGCCCAGTGGTGGCCTCTCTGTCAGCCAGTTAGCAGAGGACAACCCAGGGATAAAAGGGCAGGATGACAGGAAAGCAAAAACAGCAACAGGGATCATCTGGACAAAACTACAGGCAAGAAGTCATCCGAAATGTGTTTGTAAAACTGGAGACAGTCTGTCACATGGGGCGGGACTTAGTGGTTGTCACTAAAGTCCTTTTATACAGTGTGTAGGTGAGATATGTAGGCAGAAAGCATTCCCTGATGCCCTTAGAAGTGAAGTTCTACAGGTTGAGAATCTCCTGTCTAAAATGCAGGCCAGGCACGGGGCTGCACACCCATAATCCCAGTGACTTGGGAGGCTGAGGCAGGAGGATTGCAAGTTAAAGGCCAGCCTTAGCCACTGCCACAAAATAAAAAATAAAAAGGGTTGGGGATGTGGTTAAGCACCCCTAGATTCAATTCCTGCTACCCAAAATCAAATAAAATTCATGAGACCAGAAATGTCTGGGATTTCAGATTTTTTCTGGATTTTGGAATATTTGCATATACCTATGACCAAACCTTTAGATGCCTCAGACACATAGTCTGAAGTTAATTTTATATAATATTGTTCATAATTTTCAACATTTTGTGGTGTGGAATTTCCCACCTATACAATCACTTTGCTGCAAGAAGTTTTGAGTTCTGCAGTTTTGGGGACGTTTGGATTAGAAATACTCAACCTATATCTGCCTATGCATCACATTTTATAGTCCCTGACAGATTCTAGTTCAGTTCCATTGTGAAGCAACACCACCACCAACTATGAAACCCCATAATGTGCCCAAACTATGCTTACTTCTGGAAAAGTAGTCATGAGACATGTTCCTACCCTTAGAGCAAATACATACCAGACAAGAAAATATCTTAATATCGTAATTATGGCAAACATCTTTTCCTTCTAGACTGTTTATTTAATGATCTTCTCTATAACCCCATAATAAAGTTAGAAAACTACAATCTTTCCCTCCAATCCCGATGGTCCAGAGAGTTCTGTCTGAAGACCCTGCCATGCTGGGCTGCAGACAACCTGTGGTTACCTCGTTCTTCTCTAGGCTGCACTCCTCCATCATCTTGTCTCCCTGTTCCTGGAAGGTGATGATGATGAGAGCCACGAATATATTGACAAAGAAGAAAGGGAAGACCACAAAGTAGACCACGTAAAAGATGGACATCTCCATGCGGTTGCTGCGGCTTGGGCCTCGGTCTTCCTCTGTCACGTCTACAGAATGCTGCAGAACCCTGTGGGGACAGAAAGAGGGCACACTAATGTTTGGATGACAGTCTGGGCTTCATCAGGAGTTGCTCTGACTTTTGTATTTTTTACTGGAACTATTTGGCTTTGTAGTTCCTCCATTAATTTTTTTTTGGGGGGGGGGTCATTAAGCAAGTTGAAGAATGATGGGCACCCTACCCCATTACGTTTTCTAGTCCTTTTCCATTTACTTCCAATGTCTGGAAATGTTGATGAACAGAATGACATAATTTTAAGGTTTAGGTTGTCATATTCAATATCAGAAGGCTTCTGGATTGCCATTTGACTTTTTCTTGACAACCGGAGTATTCTGTCACCACGAAGTAGCACAAGTCTCTGAGAAACTAGCCTTGAGCTAAGGGCAGCATAAGAACCAGCCCTGTTGTTGTCGTCTTCAGAAGATCACAGGAAGAGTCTGTGGGTTCTGCTAATTCATCTTATTCCTCCATCCTCAGGCTCCCAAGTTCAAAGCCAACTTGGTAGATAAACTGTCTAAAATAGGCCCCAGGAAGTCTCCTGACAGTGGAGAGCTGATGAAAACTCATTGGTTTTACAGAAGTCAAATGTCTCCACTCAATTCCTTAATAATTGGCTAAAACAAGAGTTTCAAATATTTCCCTGGCTTTGCTGTCCCAACTCTCTGCCTGAAGGATTTTCCTTCTTCCCCTCTTATCTCACCCACTCATAACCACTTCCTTTCCCTGGTACAATAACAAAGGATTAGACTTGTTCATCTTGAATCAGCTTCTCAACTGAACCAACTGCAGCTCCTCACTCACTGAGGCCATCCTTCCCCTGTGGAGACCGTGAATAGGGTCAGCAGGGCCCAGATGATGTTGTCGTAGTGGAATTCATGGCGCTTCCATTCCCGGCCCTTCACCTCCATCTTGTTTTTTTCATGGTCTACGTAATTGCCTCTAAAACCAGAGTAGAAATAAAATAGGTCGTTTTCACTATAACTCATGAAAGAATTGGAAGATTCTACAGACTTCAAGAATGTGAGGGAACAATCTTCATAACAGAAATGCAAAGAAGGAATTTTATTAAAGGCTGGTGTTACCATGGGATAAAAACAGGATCCCAATAGATTTGGGATTAAATTCTAACCCTTTACTAGTAACGCTGAGCAACTTAAATTTTGAATCTGTTTCTACCTCCATAATATGCAAATAAAACCCATCTCAACGGGTCATTAAAAGGATTTAAAATGAAAAATAATGCAAAATGTCTTTTACCATGTTTCACACAAGAGGTACTCAGAATAGTTAACCAACTTCCTATTTTATCTTTCAACTGAGAGAAAGGAGACAGAGTCCACTGTGGAGGATGGTGAAGGTCTCATCAGGACATGCTATAGCAAAAAGTAAGTGGTATGTGCTGTTGGAACTCACATGCACTCCTTCTCTGTGTCCTTGGAACTGTCTGTGCAATAAAAGAACTTTCCCTTGAAGAGCTGAACTGCGATGACAGCAAAGATGAACATGAAGAGCTTGTAGACGATGAGTATGTTGAAGACATTCTTCAAGGAGGTCACCACACAGTCGAACACTGCCTGTGGACAGCAAAGGGCCCTGGTATGTGAGTAGCTTGATAGCCCATGTACCTGCCCGGAGCTGAGGTGGCCACATCACCACCACCCAGCAGCACTGAGAGAACACCCCAAGAGATGTGGATTAAGAGCTGGAATCCGTGTTGGTCATGGTGGCATGGAACTGCCACCTGGGACAGGAACACATGCTCTGAGTCTGAAAACAAACCCAAAGCAGCAAACCCAAACCTGATGACAGAAAGCATCAGGAGGTGGTTGGTTTTGGGATTCTAGTCGGATTCTCAGTGTAAAGAAGTTTAATGTTGGATTTTTGAAATAATTCAGCCCATTTTAGCCATTAAATTGCTGTCCCTGACCGTATGCACATGAGGTAACGTCTATAGATTTATTTATATACCGACTACATCTTATTTTCACCCTTTCTAAATGGAGAATGCAGTAATACCACATTCTCATCTTTGATCTCTTCAATGGTACTTTGCCATAAGTTCAGATATTTGCTCTGAGCATGTTCAACACTTCATGTAAACATCTTCTGCCTTGAAGCTGGTTGGATTGGGGATGAAGATTAACAGACATGATGCAGCATGGACCAAAACTGGGTAGGCTGGGTGAATAGAACCAGGGACATACACTTCAGTTAAAACATAACAGGTCTTCCCTTCTGGGTCCTAAGATGTGAGGAATTTCCTGGGAGTTCAACACATTTAGGATGTTTTCTAGGTCTTCAGGTTTAGCTCACTGGAGAGAGTCTAGCCCCAGTTACCCATTTGTGTGGTTTCTTCTTCGCAGCACTGGGTAAAGCACTGCTGGTTTAATTAGCTCAGCACTGCGGGGAATGTGAGTGACACGCAACCTTGTGGAAGCATCAGAGCCACCCACGTCTCCCTTAGGTTATCACTGCAAAGCCAGGAAACAGCACTCTCTCATTTAATGGAATTAACTAAGGCTGGGTCACCTTCTCCAGCTTGTTAACTAATCTCTTCTAACCATGTGCATGCTCCTCAGGACTCACAGGAGCCTGGGTGCCGCTAACATGGTTGGGGCCCCAGGCAGCCTGGGCAAGGAGCAGAGAGGAATGGGTACTTATGGGCACAAGCCCAGGCCAATTGCTGTGCTGGTGGGAAAGGACAACTAACAGGGTGTGTGGAAGGTCCTGCTCCAGAAGGGAAGGCAGGGGAGGCGGGGAGCAGGGAGGAAAGCAGCCACAAAGCCACTTCCTTTGGAGAAATAAGTGTTTCTGGCTGGGAGTCCACACACTGTTCAAGGCTCTGGGCCCAGGCAGTTCTGGGCCTTTCCAAAGGAACTTTTCTCCTTCCTTCCATCTGTCTGTCTGTCTATCCATCCTTTGCTTTTGGTAAACCCAGCTTGTTTTACCTCTACTTTGTAGAGCAGAAGGAATAAAGCAGCAGAGCTCCGAGATCAACAGGGTTTGGGGGGAAATATAGGGAGCTTCAGAGGTTATAAGAACCCAGAAGGAATCAGGAATTGGGACAGGGAGAAAGTGAAACTTTGTCCTCTCAGAGAACAGGCCCAGGCAGGCCAGAAGAATTGTTGGGTTTTCTTGCAGGACCACTCACGTCAGCTCATTCATCTACACCACTAAACGTGTATTACAAAGCTTTTTCATTTTCTGACTGGAAGACGGTTCAGGACTAAGCTGTTTGCTGTGGACCACAGAGCTCTTAAGTCTCTGAGCTGAGCCTGGCACTCATGTAGATTCTTTTTTCACATCCAGAGTCCTCAAACTGTGCTATTGAAAAGTCACCTGGGGAATGGGGTTTAGGAGGCCTAGTTCCAAGCTCCTCTTCTAGACAGCCTGGCTTTACTATCCTAGGGTGGCCCAAGGATCTGTATTTTCATCCAGGTGATCTGACACAGGGAAGCATTCTGGTGTAGCACGTGAAGATGGGGCTTGCCCTGGTATTGAGGCTGGTTCCACTGGCTGTGTGTCCTGGGTGGCAGCAGCAGGACTGCAAGCTACCAGCTGGGAGCCAAGAATTCACAGGAATTCAGGACAGGAGAACTTCTTTTCCGTGGTACCTTAGCTTCCATCAGCAACAATTCACATGGCAGCACCAGGGAGTGCTGCAAGTTCAACAGGCCAGCAAACCTGAATGGTCAAGCACACCCTGAGAGGCAGGAAGGCTTACGAAGGTGGGTTCGGGGCAAGGCAAGGAAGAATCTGGTATGATGCCTATTAAAATCTAGGTCTGGGTAGAACTCATTTATCCCATTTCTTTCTGCATCTGCCAAAAATACAGAATAATGTATTTGGACACATTATGGACTTATCTGTGCCTCAAAAATGTGAAAGGTTAAGGATAGAAGATCCTTTCCTCCTCTAAAATTATGAATAAAGGAAATATCCCAGGTGAGGGAGCCTCTCCCAGCATGCCTCGCACAACAGGAGCAAAGGGCTCCCACAACTTGCGTTATGGTATTCTAGGTCCATTTTAATGACACAGGAAGCTCCAGGACAAAGGCACACAGGCTTCTTCCTGGATGAAATGCCACACCAGAGAGTATAAGATGCTATCCAGGTCTGGGCTCTAGAGGTGAAGCCCCCCTTATCGATTTCTTTGGAGGTTATTTTCCTTTGCAACTAAACCTTTAGGTCAGGCAAATGAACCCACAAGAAAGTAATATACCTGGAATGAATTCTCCAAAAGCTATCTGGCCATGGCCAGAAAGAGAAGATAGGAGATGGAAACTGTACAGAAACAAACTGAAAACATTACCTTGAGCTTGGGCAGACGCTTGATAGTTTTCAGTGGCCTCAGAACTCGGAGCACCCGCAGAGACTTGATGGTCTTGATGTCCCGCCCCTTGTTGGTTCTGTAGGAGAGAGGCCCGCAGGGAATCATACAGCCAGAGGAGAAATAAAAATGACAGTCACACCATTGCATTAATAAAAACAGGGCAAAGGGGAGAGATGTAGTCAAGAAGCCAGCAGTTGGGTCAATTGTTGACTTCTTCAGAGAAACTCCACACAAAAAAATGTTTCATGAATATTCTCAAATCACTCCTCTTTGTGCACATCCGCCCACACAGGCACATCCATGTACAGATGGTCCCCCACCTACAATGGGTCAACTTAATGATTTTTTAACTTTATCATGTTGTAAAAGTGATATGCATTCAGTAGAAACTGTACTTCAAATTTTGACATTTTTCCTTGGCTAATGTTATGCCGTACAATACTTTCTTGAACTACTGGGCAGACACAGCTCCCCATCAAGCCACAAAGATCAGGAGGGTAAAGGCCTGATACTCTATAGATGAACAAACTATGTTGCTGAACTATGATGTTCAATAGATTAGATATATTAAATACACTTGCAACTTACAATATTTTAAGTTTTTGGTGGGTTTACCAGGACACAACTCCATCATACGTCAAGGAGCTTCCGGGGACATATACAGGAACACACACCCACATTCTTACACATCTGAAGCACATCCTCCCCTTAAAGCCAGCCTAATGCTGCTCATTATCATGGTGGCCATTGAAGATAGAAGGTGCATCAACTAGGGAGCATGACCAGTGGCCCACGTGGCCTCCCTGCTTGACTAGTCCAGTGCCTCTCCATAGCAGGTTCAAGAGGGGACTTGACTCAGTCTAGGTTTACCATCTCTGCAGGGAACTGACACCCTTGCTGGGAAGGCTTCTTGCTCCAGAGAAGGTATATCATGCAGGCTTCTTGCCCAGACCTTGTCTCACACTTCAGTTATCTCTGCGTGGCTGGCTTTTCCCACAGTCCCTTCCATTTCAGACACTCTGTATCTAGCACAGGCTGCACAGAGCCACCCTGCTGGAGCAGGCCCTGCCCACTTCTATTGATGCCCTACAGCTAATGACCCTCCCTGTTCAGCCTCTTAGAAATGTTTACTAATAGAGAAAACACTTTTTATTTCTAGGAATGAAATGAATAAGCTTAACTTGCATTCCTCTTTCCTTCCTGCTCATCCCCTGAGATCTCTGTATTCAATTAAAATAACTGCAATTTGTAAAACCTGCAGATGGTGGAAAACAAGACTCTAAACAGTGAGGTTGGGCTCTGACACTCTCCTAATGTTGGTTCAGATTATAACAATTATTGGAGGAAAGGGAACCCAGAACATCAGGTGAGAACTACAAAAGTTCCTACCTGCATTTCCCTCTGCCATACCCACCCTCAGATAATAGCTTCTCCATACTTCATAGAAGGCAAGATAAGAAGACATTTAACCTAAACCAAGCTTGCCAATTTTGACCAGAATATTAACTTTAACATTCTCTTAATGGTCTTAAGAGACCACAACCTACAAGTCATTTTTATTCAAACTTAAATATAAGCAATCCAAAAGTATCATATTGATATCACTTAGCATTCAGGGTCATTGGTTTATTTTATAAGTTCTTTTGCTCTATTAGGACCACCTCTCTACATATTTAAAAGAGATGATATAATAGTCAAATACTACCCAAACCAATAAGAATAGCCCTTTCCCAACAAGGTGTGGCAACTTTTTTGTTTTGGTCTTTTGGATATCAACAGAAACTCCCCACTCCTTTCTCAGTGTGTCAGCTCCTCCCCTCCCACCCATAGTTTCTTCCTCCTCCAACCACTCCCCATTTTTAATTCAAAGAAAATCAAACATATTTACCCCAAAGCGTTCCTATGGAGGATCCAATCAGAAAGCAGTTTTAAAGGGTGAAGGGGAGAAAGAAGACAGTTAAAAAATTCGGTGGAGAAGAGAAACCCTTACCGTGACAGACACTGGAGAAGCAGGCACACAAGACCCACCCACAGCCTTGGCACTTGCTGAGTCCATACGGTTAGCAAAGGGAAGAGACCACAGGGACAAAGGCCGTTCACAGGCACTAGTGAAAATGCCTCCAACTCACCAGATCCCAGGTTTGTGCTTTATCCCATGGAACCTAGTTTAATTGAACTTTCCTAAATGTGGACTCTGGTTTTCATTTCCTTAGTAGTTTTCAAGCTTCCCATTTCAAGTGAATTTATAAGCAAGCAGGCTAGAGAAGAGCGAGCACTCTGGGGCTAGAAACCCTCTCTCCATTTCAAGTCAGAGTATGTAGCTACACCTAGAAAGGCCTTCATCTGAAGAGGGACATGCAACCACTGTTTTAGTGCTACTCTGGCCCCTCTCCAAAGCTCAGACGACTGACATCACTTCCCCCTAAATAAGAGGGGGACAACATGTTTATCAAGGTTACACAAAAAAATCTACCTTTTGACAAGTGCTATATTGTCCCTTGTGAGTTATTTAATGTGCAACTTTTAGAAAAAAAATCCTCTGCAACCTAGTGGTAAAGCAGTAATAACCAAAATCAAAACTGGTATCTTTGAAATAAGAACTTTGTCTTAGCTTTTTGGTACTAGGCACTTTTAGTGCAAATCTTTTTAAACTTACTAACGATGTCAGGACATAGGTTTTACTCCTATTCTACAGGTGAGATTCAGAGGGTTAGTTGCAGAGCAGAGACTTGAACCCAAGTGTGTGTCATGCTTGTAGCTCCTGCTCCCACCAATGAGCTCTGTACCAGCAGGTTTTGGTTCATTTTGTCAAACGATTCACTGAATTTGAGATTTAGCAAAGATCCCTGAATCCCACTTACTTGCAAGGGAAACTGAAGCCCCTGGAAGAAGAACCCTGAATAAGATCATTTGGTAAGTTCAGAGTCACAGGTGAGCATGCATCTCTGGACTTCCCATCTTGCTTGGCTACCATGAATGGGTGCCCAGAATCCAGGCTTTAGTCTTAGCTGCTTGTGGCTATGCATGTTGCTTTTTCTTCCTTAATTTTCTCATGTCCCACACATATGTCACGCTAGGCCTGCTCTGGGCCAGAAACATTTGAAGGCATTTCAAGTCAGAGTCTGTAGCTGTGCCTAGAAGGACTTCATCTTTCACTTGTGGCCTGTGTCTGACTGATGCTCCTGCTCAAATCTGTGGGAGTCTGAAGGAGACAGAGAGCCCCCCAACAGTTTGGTAGACACACTCAGCTCTAGACGTTAAAGGGAACCAAGAATCCCAGTTTCCCAAACAAGAGGCATACAGACTGGTTAGAAACCTCTTTTGTTCCAAACCATGATATTTTATTAGGATATTTTTTTGGGGGGATATATGTCACAGACTTCTAATGTCCATTTTATCTCATCAGTGATTCCATATTCAACAATACATTAATTTTCACTATAAATGCCAAATGAATAGAGATCTGGGAATTAAACTTAAGGCCTTATAAACTTAAATATTTATGTGATAACCTCCAAATGTTTAGAAGACAGAAATATCTTTCCTTGAGTTGTAATGGCATCTCCTCAAGCGAGGTTGGGCATCAGTAGGTCAGTGAAACACAACTTTATTCTTTCATATAACAAGCATCTATGGAGTCCTTCACCTATGTCAGGCACTGTTCCAGGTGCTGGAACAAATGAGGTGGCTAATCTTAGAATTTACCTAATCTAGTAGACAAGAGACCTCAAGTGCATACACACACAACTAAGTGTACTTGTAAGCTGCCATGGGTGACACAGAATTGTTTGATTAAAAATTAACCAAATGACAACATAAGTCACTCTTCTTTCCTCTGGCTACATGTCTTGAGGAAAAACTAGGGGAGAGTCTCCCACATTCTCAGGATGTAGGAGCAGGGTGGGACACCCATACCCAGGCAGCTAGTCTAGATCCCATACACCTCCTGCTCAGCCCAGGCCCATACCTCAGAGACCTTTATATTCAGCAGCATTTGAATTGCTCCACACCAGAACCATCTAAGGTAGGAAGGCCCAATATTTCTTACACCTTCCATACCACCTGGATAAAGTACAAAATTTGCTCTTTATACTTAGCCTCCCCCAACCCTGCCAAATCCTAGTAAAATATTATGATATGGAACAAAAAGGGTTTCTAACCACTATATTGTCTCCCGTTTTGGAAAAGGGGATTCCTTGGTACATTGAGAGCCGAGTGTGTCTACCAAACTACTGGGGGGGGGGGGGGGTTGTCCCATTCAGACTCCCAGAGACTTAATCAGGAGCAGCAAACATGGGCAAAAGAGAAATAAAGATTATCAATGCTCTGCACAGCTTTCAAATGTCTCTTTCTACACAACAGCCACTGAAAAGCAATGATTTTGTAGTGTGTGTGAAGCCCTAGATTCAATCCCCAGCAAAAAACAAATTAAAAAAAAAACAGCTATGATTTTGAATGATACAGAAAACATACTTGCATCCTGTCTTTTGTTAAGATAGGGTTAGCACCAACTTGAGAATTGCCATTGGAATAGCTAGATAACAAAGCCAGAGTCATGAAAAGCCTCAACATTTTTTCATTAATTAAAATATAATTTACACATGGACTAGACTAAAACACCTCTCAGAAATCCATTATGGAAGCCAACAAGTTGCAATGGAGGTGTTTCACCCAGCTAAGA
Organism: Marmota monax; assembly: GCF_021218885.2. Lineage (NCBI taxonomy): Eukaryota > Metazoa > Chordata > Mammalia > Rodentia > Sciuridae > Marmota > Marmota monax. The sequence continues at coordinate 848,276 of NW_026694493.1, read as the reverse complement.
GGACAAACTCTTTTTGCACTTTAATTGAAGCATACTCTTTAAGAAATAATTCATGTGTTATGAGTCACCTAAATAATCATTTGATAATAGTATAATTTTTTTCGTATTGCCTAGTAATTAATGGAATTTTAACAGGTTTAATAATTGACTCTAATGATACGATTTGAGGATAATTCCACACACTAGGATGTACTGATCCCACCTAAATTGGGACTCAATGGGGACACACATTTTACCACTTATTTCCTACTTATCTAGTAAGTTCCTGGCTGCTCTCCAGAAGAGGGGGGGGGGGGAAACACAACAACAACATTTCTCTTATGTCTCATCAGAAAAGACAAGAAATTTCGAGCTCAGTTGTCAAGTTGCCCTCCAGATCTGTCATGTGTAATCATTTGTCATTCACTGTCATCTTGCTCTCTGGTTCCCAGGTCCTTTTCTCCAAGGACACACACACTTAAGTTGATTTCTGCTAAGAACTCACTCTCCTTCCATGGGGCAGAGTGGGACATCAGGATCTGAAGAGCCCTTCACTAAGTGTCAAGGCTTCCTCCATGAGCCCAGGAAGCAAGAACACAGGGATCTGCAGGAATCTCTAATGCTGGGAAGGGCTGAGCTTGCAGGAATGTGAGACAGGAGAAAGGGTCATGCTTGGAGGGGCCTCAAGTGTCTTGCTAAAGAATTGGGACTACAATTTGGTAGGCAATAATAACTACCACTTATTATACAACTTAAGTGTTTGGCACTGTTTTGAACTCTAAATATATTTTTTCTTATTTAATTCTCACAGGACCAAAAGATAGTAATTTTAAATTTATATTCACAATAAAGTAGTTCAGAGCGTTAAGTCAGCTAATAATTAATAGTACTGGAATTCAGACCTAAGCTTCCTGACTCAAACCTAAGCTCTGTGTGATGTAATGACACCTTTCAAATGGGAACTATTGGAGGGTTTCAATCAAAGAAGGGCACAGGAAAAGGAACCAGCCGTTTCTGAGCTCAAACACTAAGCTATCTTACTCCCCCCTTAGAGTCTAGATTCTGTTCACAGGAAGAAATAGTGACAGATGAAACATCAAGATGGACAAGCTCATGGATGTTCTTCTCCATCTGGCCTGCAGGTCTAGACAGGATGGGGCAGCTAAGGAGAGAGCCATACCAAGCCACTGCTCTGAGTTTCCAAGGATTAATGGTTGAAACTCACTAGAACATCATGGCAGAAGAGAGCTTAGTACAATGGAGAAAACACTAAACTCTAAATTGGCACACCGAGGTTGCTTAAGCAGCAGCTTTGGTATTCGCTAGTCCAAAGAGGCAAACTAGTCAAGCTCCCAGAAATTCATTTCTTACCTGTAAAAGAAGACTGTCATGTGATAAAGTGCTCATGGAAATGGGAAGGAATTTTTCCTTTCTGCACTGGCAATGCCTGTCTCACTAGACCTTGCGTAAGGCCAGCTCACTACTTGGGTAAAGAATCTAAATTCAGCACTTTGACCTTATTACTGCTTAGTTGCTACCACTGGAAATTATTTCTCTTTCTGGCCCATGCCTCAATTTCTTGGGGCCACCTAAGAACCTTAATTTCCATGTTACCTCTCATCTTTGTTCCATGCCCAGTGCCTTGTGCATAATCCCGTCCTTCCTGCACGTGGACTTCAACCAGCTTCTCATACACACTCAGGAGAGCCTTCTGCAAACTTTCTCCTCTGCAGTACGCATCGCAATACTCCAACTGGAATGTATTTTTGTCCAAGTGCTGAGAAGCAGCAGGAGGCAGCGAAGCATCTGTCTCCTAGGAGTTTTGTTATTTAGTCTGGTAAACAGTGACCTGATTTGTATTTCTTCTAAGTCTTTGTATTCTAAACATACCCAAAGACCCCCCATCTGCTGATCTTTCAAGGAAGGTTTTGTCAGTTGAAGTCCAGCTAATATATTCTCCCAGATGGAAACTAATATTCAGTGCTATGCTGTGCCCCTATGAGTGTAGATTAAGCAGATGGCTGGCTGGTCACATGATATGGGCTGATATTTCTCGAGTCCCCTTGCGAAGTCTTCTGTCCTAAATTACTCTAAAACCTACTTTTAAATCTGGGGGGCACTGTGATGGGTTTCCACTAATCCTGCAGGACTGGGCTCTTTCCATAGCAGTGAAGCCTCACCTTTTGTATCTAGGTCTAGTTAGATCAGTTGCTGGGTACCATGTGGATAAAGCTGTGGTCCCTGATTGGACCATTTCATTTTGCCTGGTTCTGGAGCCACAGATTGCAATGTTGTTTATAATCAACCATCTCCCAGATTGTGCTCTGGATAAAGAGAAATACCTGGGCATTTGTGCCCAGAAAATAAAGATCTGAAGGTGAAATTCTAAAGAGGTCTCCTCAGCAGCACCAACATTACATGCAATAGATAACACATTTTCCAGTGTTCACAAGAAGCATACTTGCTGAGGATTGGTGCCAACAGCAGGTAGACTGGGAACTGATGTTCTCTCAGGCAGTCCCTCAGTGTGGCTTCTATTTTGTTTCACCCAAACCATTTAAGGCATTTAGGATGTAATGTAGCAATGGCACCCCAAGAATCCATGGCATTGATCACCTTTAGAGTCCCTGCCTGGGCACAAAGCTAGATGAAGTTACTCTCGAGGTGACTCTTAACACTGGAGTCTCAAGGAACAATATTCTATATGCTCACTGTAGGAAATTTCCAATTCCTTTTCAGCCGGTGTCCTAAATCCACAGTTAATGGGCTACCTGATGCCTAAATTCAATTTTAAACCTTCATTCTCTTCCATAATGGGGGAACTGAATGGCCCGTCTGGCTCTGTGGTAAATGGGTCCTCTTTGCATGAGTTAGGACTTTGTCCACCTTTCTCCCCCTACAAAATGAATGTGCGGTCAGTTTCCTTTGGGAGACTCCCCTTTCAGTTCTATGAGCAGGGGCTGTCAAGAAGGAAGTTCCCCAGAAAAAGCTTGAAGTTTGCGGGGGCGGGGGGGGCTGCCTTATACATAAACAGGAGAATAGGAGCATGACCGCCAGTAAAATTTGCTCTCTTATCCCTATATGCTCACCATGCATGAGCTCTACTCTCATCTCGATTCTGAATATCATTCACTCCTCTCTTGGGCGTGCACATTCTCACCATCAAAATCACAAACCCCCACAAAAACCAGAACAGAAGAACATGTCACGTGGTTGCATCGGGACCTTCCAAATCTGGAATCCTTTGTGCCTGTGTTTCACTAAATGAATTTGGAAGTAGCTCTGCTGCCATGGCTAGTTCTGAATGCATTCGAGAGACCTTCTGCATCTTAGCGATGAGGGCAGAATGTCAAGTGTCAGGAAAGTGACACACTTGAATGAAAAGAATGTAATAAAAGCTAATGCGGGAACTCCAGTTCCTTCTGGCATCAAGAGGCAGATTGACTCATGTTTTTGTTTCTGGCCAAGGACTGAATAATGAAAGGCCAAGTGCGCTGTGAGCCAGATCCCCTGGTGTGCCAAGGAGTCCTGACCTCACCTCTTGCCCTACCATAACAGCAAACAGCCATGGGAAGCTTTGGCATCAGCAGCCAGAGAGCCCACGTGACTGATGCACGTGCAGAGTGAGTCCCAGGTGGGGGAGGAAGGAGGAGCAGAGTTGCCAGTCCTGTTTCTGTTAAAACATCTGTGCCAACAAGCAATCACGGCTGTGAGCTTACTACTGAGAATGGAACTCAGGACAGCTCACCTCCCCATGTGAGTTGAACAAGCCAAGTGACATCCCATGGAACAGTGGAAATGGAAGGTGAAGGTCCCCCAAACAAGGCATTCCAGGCCTCTCCAGCGCTTCCCCTCTAAGATGCTGTCCTTATCTACCTGCCTGCACAACTTCCTTCATAAACCTGGAAGACATGAGCCACGTGGACACAGCACCTTCACCATGCAGGGTCCTGTAAGGCTCAAGAAGACAACCTGCATGGTGGTCACGTGACCTATCCCACAGGCAGCTGCCTTGGGGTGGGGTGAGGTGCCCTGAAGTGCAAGAATGCACCTGATATGCAGGTACCCAGAAATGCCAAGGCCGTAACCATCTCCACCTTCCCACCCAGGAGGCCAGGAAGCAGAAGCGATGGCAACATGATCTCAGGAAATTAAGGGAAGCAGTATCTGGTTCTTCGTAGGAAAAAAAGTCACCACACAGAAGAATCCCCCCTTTTCAGAAGAAGAAAAATAAAAGACAAAGGTTTCATAGACCTAGCCACTCACCAGACTTTTCTTGAAATCTCAAAGAGGAAAAGGCATAGCTGGGGACATTTATAGTTGGCAAACACTACGTGTCTCCATATGGCCCAGAAAGTGGGGTATTGTGAGGGCAGTGGAATTAGGGAGAGCTCTTCCCAACCCCTGCCAAAACCTGCCCACCTCCCTACAGAGACTCTGGGCTTAGGAGGAGACCCGAGTGTTCTTATAAATGCTTTATAATGTAAAAGTAGACTGAGAAGAACAGAAGAGATGCAAAATGGGTATCTTTCTGTTGATTTTCCTATCCACTGATACGTGCATGCTGATAACAAATCCCCTCCCTCTTCTGGTCAAAAGTCAGTCAAGTTTCCAAATGAAATTTGGCAGGTTTACATTATAAAGAATTAATTTAGTATGTATGTGGCTACAGAGAACAGTGACCTCTCTCCAGCAACTACATACATAACACATAAGCTTTAGGAAGCACGTGACGGCAGGTGCAGATCTCTGCGACAGGACTTGGTGGACAGTGCAGCTTTCTTTGAGAATTCAGCTGGAGGCTATTCCCTCCCCTTGGTGAGGGACACTGCTCTTGTGAGTCAGACTGGGTTCTGAGAAGGCTCTGGCTGGCATTGGTGGAAGGGATGCCAAATCACCTCTGGTTTCTGAGGAGCCACATAACGGTGCTACCATGGCAACCTCCATCAGTTGTTCAAACTGACTGAGCAGTAGCCTTTGCAGAAGCCTCGGCAAGGCATGGTTCAATGTCAAGGAGGATACAAAGAAACCAGGACAGGAATAAGGTTATCTGAATGGTGGACATTCTGTGGGGCAAATCTATGGGCAATGAGGATCAAAGTTATACAACCACAAGGAGAGAGACTGAAAACCCACAGTTGGCTTCCTGCTGGCCTGAGCCCCTGACGCTGGGAGACATGGGCTCTCTTCCCCAGACCATGCCTTCAAGATGCTGTCAAGTGGGAGTCCTGCTAACCCTACCAATGTGATAGTAGAGCTGAATTCTCTGGTGCCCTTAATGAGAAGGGGAAGGATCAGAGTTAGGAAGCATGGGCATATGGGTGAGAGAAAGCATTACCTGGACTTCAGCAAATGTGATAAAAACCAGACGAAGGGAGAGCAGGGGGCCTGCTTCATGAGCAGAGAAAAGGGAGAGGGACTAGGCATGGCAAGCTTGGAAGGATGATGACAGAGTGTATGGAGAAGGGTGGGCAAGACCAGCGGCATTTTGGGGAGAAATGAAGAGAAAGTTCGAGAACTGACATCACTAAAAGCAAGTGATGGATCATAACTGTCAATCCATCACATAAGCAGGGACCCCAACCCAGGGGCTTTCTGGAGTTCTCTGCACTGTACCTGGTCTGAGGACCAAGAGAGAGCCTTCAGGTCCAGGGCTGTAAAGGCTTCCCCTGCCACCAGCACTAAAGCCACCACTGCCATGTTTCAAAGAGCACAGAGAAAGAACAAGACAGATGACAAGCCTACAGCACATCGTTGTAACTCTGAGCCCGAGGAAAGACAGCTGGACTGTGCAGAGGGAAAGCACACAGGGACTTCTAAATTGCACCTCTAACCTGCCGCCCACGGGCACCGACACACCTGCTTGGTTACCAGGCTCACGGACACCGGTGGGAGCGGATGGGTGAGAAACAGTCACACAGTTCTTGGACTGGCCCAAGTCCATCTTCAACTATCTACATGTATTATGCACCATCACATACATAGCTCCTATATTCAGACTTCATGACAGGAAGTGAGAGTTAGAAGGATAAAGCAGAGAATTAATGTTTACTGATCACTCACACTGCCAGGCCCTGTGCTAAACACTTCACACATCTTGTCTCCATTTTTGAGATAACTGAGGTTGGGAGGATTCATATTTTTGGTGTGGTTCAAGGACACACAGCTGGAAGGGAGAGGGGCTGATCTTCAAACTAGGCTCTGCCCGACTCCACAGCCCACACCTTTCCCGCCACCCCAGTGAACACTATTCTTCCTCAAGTTCCTTTGAGTTCTTTCCTTTAGCTGTTCTCTCTTTACCCTTTATCCAAAGACAAACTACTATTCTACTGAGTCAAAATGAGAGAATTACATGGGGAATAATGCATGCAAATGAACTGATAGAATTAGAAGGTAACTTGACCTTTTGAGAACTCAAGGGTAATATTTTATTTATCTCTAAACAAAAATAAGGTGGGCTACCTTAGGACAAAGGTAGACTAACATATCTTCCCAAGAGAGACAAGGAAGATCTGGGCGTTTTGACACTGCTGGGAGAACCTGTGATACTTGTGTGAAATTTCCTTGGGAACAGTTCACACGTGTCTAATTAAAGTTTCCTTTTGGGAGGGGAAAGGCAATTCCACCCAAGTCCAATGGGGTTACTACACTAGAGCACAAGGGGACAAGGCACACCAGACTTATCCTGACCGCCAGCCAATCTCAGAGTCATACTCAACCACGCTCTCTTTTGGAGGGTCTCAGTGGCTGCTGCAGCAGTCCTTTCTGGTTCTGGATGAGCTTCGACTCTTAGCACAGCTGGGGAGCTCTTCCCTCTCCTGCAGACAGAGTGCACCTACTTGGGAAGCATTCTTCTGAGCATGCTTCTGAGCTTCACCCCACCTTTTTTCTCCTGCCAGGATGGATAAGGAATGGAAGCTGGTGGTGTTTGCAGGGAGGAGGGATGACTGACCTCCTAACAGCTCAGACCTGCAAAGAGGAAACCTATGGAGACACCTTGTCCCTTCCCTCATGCTGCCGAGCTTCCTTCTGTTTCATCAGAAATAACGTGGAGCTCACCTTGCTTAGAAGGGGTGGCTCCTACTTAAAGAGGCTGGAAGGATGGCTCAGGGAATTCTACTGTGTCACCTGGAAGAGACAGAAGCTGCTCTCCATGGGACAAGGTATGGACAGAGCTCAGAGGCTGTCATCAGTCCTGCTGGGGCCTTCCCAACACCTGGTTTCCAAAATGCCCCAACAGTATCCCTATTTCTTAGCTAGAATAGGGATAGTAGAGGGCTAGGAGAGCCCCCTCCATTGGCTGAGTTCTGCAGAAAATATGAGAATATGATTGAAAACCTGCTACAGTAGTATCAATGTGTGTGGGGGAGAAAGTCCCCCAAATGAAATGAACATGGTTTAGTCACCTGAATGGCTTAAGACCATCTTCTTAAGTGTGTAGTCAGGAGAGTTTGGAAAGTCGTGATGTCTGGAGATGAAACATATCCATATGATCTTTATGTCCCTGCACTAGTTCTTGGTTACCCCTACTCAAGGGCAAAAACTTCCCTGTGCACAGGATTCTGGAAACACAAACTGCTCTCCCTCTGCATCCTTCTTTCGAGCTGTTCCTTTGATAGGCTTAAGAATGAAAAGACACATCTGCTGTCCTTGGGTCTGCTTCTAGGTGCATGGAGGCATTGCCAACACCCTGAGCTCCTCATGTGCTGGGGCCTCCGACTTCTGCCTCCTGATGCTTTCTGGCAGAACAGGGGAAGCAGGAGTATTAAGGTCACATGAGTTGAAGCTGTGAAGCCCTTAGGAGGTCGGTGGAGGACAAGTGGTAAGCAGATTCCTGGGGCAGCAGTCTTTGGACCCACTGTTTCATTTCTCAGGCTGGCCACGGAGAAGGCCTTGAATCAACCAGAGTCTCCAGGAAGAGTGGGAAGAAAAGGGAACAAAATAGGAATCAAGCCACTTACGCCAGAGCAAAGGCCACCAATGCACCAACCACCACCACAAAGTCCAAGATGTTCCAGAGGTCTCGGAAATAGGACCCATCCTGCAGGATCAAGCCCTGGTCTATCATCTGCAGGACAAGGGTATAAACAACCACAGGTGAGCTCAGCAAGGGCGGATGACAGTCGTGAGCTTTGGCTCATCATGGCAGTGCCTCTACTGCCACCATCTCCTCAACCAACCCTACCCCGAGAACTGAGGAGCAAGAGTGGGTGTCCAACAGGCTCGCTCCAGGTAATGGTGATCGCTGAGGCTCCTTTCTCTTAGCCACATGGTATGGAACTAGATTCCTGTTCTTTGTGGCCCAGAGCTCCAGACCTTGCCACATATGCAGAGGTGGGTAAAACCCAGATGAGAGACTGGGAACAAGATAGGCATGTGGGGGTGGGGGATATCATGGTGATTGAAGGGAGTAGACCTAGGATTGGACGGAGTCCAGGAAATCTCACCTCTACCTGACCCTTTGCCTTGGCACCTGCCCAGGCCCAATCTAGGAAGTACACTGGGCAGAGGGGAGAGTTCACTCAAGTTCACCTGTCTACACACTGTCTTCCCACTACTCGGGCCACATGTACAGATTTGTACAGCCCAAAGACAGCTACATAGGTATGTCTCGCTGACACAGATGTCCTCAGGATTCAGAGATGAGTGAAGGAATCAGCAAAGACTCTCCTAAGGTTCTGTCATGAGCTACTATATGGCATCATTGGGGAAAGACCCTAAACTCAAGGACCAGACAGGCGACCCATCCAAACCCTGGAGCCCAGGTTTTCTCAGGAGGATTTTTACCTTTATAACCATTTCAAAGGTGAACACACCCGTGAACACATAGTCGAAATACCTCAGGACCTGTAAGACACAGGGAGAGGGAAGAGGAGCACATAGGCCACCAGGGTACATATACACTTCAGTCCTGCACAACTACCCTGGCTCCCACCACTCCCCCCAAGAACAAAGGTGTGTGGAATTACAACCGCTGTTGAATTGAGGTGGAGGTAGTGACAAGAGGGCCCTGAAGCCTGCTGGAGCCACGTGGCCCAGTGGCCAGTCCTTGACCATTTCCTCTCTTTGGCCAGAACATAACATTTTGGGTCTGAATTTCTCCCACAAAACTTGCTCCGGTTCTGATTTCGGATCTGGAATCATTGACAGTCCCTCCCCTCCTTGCCACCCTCAGATCTCCTGACATACACTCATGGGATCCCAGGGATATCTCAACCCCCTGTGATAAAGCTGTAGCTCCCGCTTTGTGTGTGCATCAATCTAGACTCTGTCAGATCCCCCTGAGCCTGCAGGTAGCTGCAGTTCCCCTCTCAAGCCCTAGCTGGTTCTGGGTGAAGACCCACAGCTGCAGCATAAAGGCATACAGTATGGCTGGGGGATTGTGAGGGGCTTCTCTGGAATGGTCATACTTCTGAGAAACAGGAGTGGGAAATTTCTCCATGTTTTCTCATTACCCAGCAACCCTCCTGCCAATCTTGGCTCACCTCCAATTGCAGCTGGAGGAGAGGGGTAGGGATGGGGCAGGTCCCAGAGAACCACAGAGATCAGCAAATGGCCCCCGTACACCTACTTTGTTGCGCTCCGAGTTGGTCAGGACAGGGTCCTCCGCGGCCAAGGCAATGCTGCTGGCTGCGATCACCAGGAGGATGCACATCTCAAAGTAGCGCAGGTTCACAATGTAATGGCAGGCCCTCCGGATCCTGTGGGGCAGATGAGACCTGCTGAGCTGGCCTCACTGGGTTGGGCACTTGTCTCTCCCCTCCCTATCCCTCTTACTCCTTCCACCCAACTCTGGCCTCTTCCACACAGCCAGGCCCTCTTCAGAAGAAGCCGCCAGGGAGAGCAACTTAATTTCTCAGGCACCACCCTTCATTATCAGCCCCAGTGGAGGAAGGTAATCAGATTGGTTAGAGGCTGAACACACAAGACAAGACCCATCATCCGCAAGCACAACAGCCACAGGAGCAAATGGCATCAGGCTACACAACACAATCTCAGGTGGCCAGGGAGTGCCCTCCACCGCATCTCAGGGTCTTCTCCCCTGTGTAGCTGGGACCTGCCCAGAAAACTATAAGGAACCAAGATACAAAAACAGGCCTTGATTCTAATTAAAATTCCTAATAAGAACAGCAATTGGTTTTCACAGGCTATTGGGATGGAAGTATATTCTATATTCTACTTTCCAGCCTTACAATGACTGACGGCTTAACCTGGGTTCCTCCCATCCCAGAGTCCCACCTGAACCCTGCTACCCGTGTGCCCATTAAAGGTTTCTGTGTCCTCCTAGTCTCAGAAGATGATCTGCATGTCACTTCCAGGGCAGAAGGCAGTTGCTTCTTCCAAATCCTATCCTTCCTGAACCTGACCTTCTAGACTTTTCCCTGACAACCTCATCTCATTCACCAAGCTCTGCTTTGAGAGCATGCCCACTGAAATGATGTGGTCATTCTAGGATCTATGGTCTCAGCTCGGCTACCTTTTGGGATGTTTGGTGACACCTCCTCAAGTAAATATCCTCCTTCCCTCCATACCACTTACTGACAAAGAATGGGTGAAGGGGTTCTTTTCTCATGACATCTCTCCCGTCTTCAGTTACTCTGTAGACTGTGGGCACAGAGTTCAGAGGCTGTTGACTTAACGGCTGACCTCACCTATTGGATCCTGGATGCTTCTATGTCTGGTCACCTTCTACTGGGAAGGCTAGCATCCCTCCTCCTATCACTCTGGCTCAAACCCTGGTTATCTGCCCTCATGCCAAAGGGGTAGCACTGGAAAGTGTCTCACGGGTTGGTGGTGCTGAAGATGAACATGGAGCTGTGGGGCACCATGGCTTTGCCCGTCTCACGCTTCTCCTTCTTCTTCTTCTTCTCTACCTCCTCTTCCTCCTCTTTGATATCTTCCTCCTTCAAGGGACTGGCTTCTCCATCAGTCTTGTTGCTAACTGCAAGAGGAACATGTTGGAATTTTCAGAAACTTGGCACAGTGCCCTTCAATTACAGTTGGGGACAGCACAGTTGGGAAAGGGGTGCCAGGATGCCCCCAGCCAGGCTCTCTGCAAACACTGGGGGTATTTTCTATAATAAAGTTGAGTCCTTCCCCTTGTCCAAATTCTATGTGACATAATCTTGTATGCCACACAAAGGATAATGGTCACGTCTCTTCCTTTACAGTTGAATTCCTATGGCCCAGCAAACAGCATGGTTGAAAAATTTACAAAATTTAGATATTTAAACTCTGGATTCTTATTGAACTCACTGAATTTTTATATCAATAAACCCTGAGTGGCATAAATTATTATTCCCATTGTACAGACAGTTCCAGGACATAAGCACCTTGCCTAAGGTCATACAGCTAGGATGGGTTTGGGGTTCAAAATCCTATATGCTTTCAATGACATCACGTTGCAGGGGAAGATCTCAAGAAACTATTACTCTGTTTGCAGCTGCCGTTTTTGGCTGTGCCTTTTCTAGCCGTGGTGAATGTAGAGATGAGAATGCAGTAGTCATACGAATATGGGTCTGTGACTACAAGCCAAGCTGGGAGGACCATGGAGCCAGCCGATGAGTAGACGTCTTGGGCCGCTGTTCTGTTTCCATACTCGAGTCCCCATATAGGTGATGATGGCTGGAGGCTGAGGCTAACAGAATAGGGAGGGGGACCCAGCCAGCCCCGCCCACTACTCTGTTCAGTGAGTGACTCTATCCTGGAACCCCAGGTGGGCAGCAAACCTCTGTGGTCCTGGCACCTCGCTGGGGCCTTCCAAAAGGGGACTCATGTGGTGTATCCAAAAGCCTTCCTATCACACACATACCTGTGCCCAAGGCCACAGACTAGCCCTGGAATGGGAACAGAGGGACAGTCAAGCTCTCTTGGGCTATTTCTCATGAAGGAGGATCCAAAACATTTATTAAAGTGTAAAATCAAACAGACACCAAAAGAGACTGAGTCTGGAGTCCTCAAGCATGCCCGAGTTAGCCCCAGGAAGCACTGGACACGCGAGATTTCACTTTTCAAAGCAGAACTGGCATTTTGATTGTGAAAAATATGAAGGAAGAGAGAGCAAGCCATGGAAGAAAGGCAAACAGGAACAGGAGAAGACATGTGTGGAAGAAAGGTGTGGAAAAGTGGAAGGAAAACAACTCAGGAGGGTATAGCTGGTGGGACTGAGGCCGGGAGGGGTGGGGTGGGATGGGGTCAAGGGTGAAATTATCTTTTTTTGCTTTGTTTCCCTTTAAAGTTTCACAGATGAACATCTGTTGCCTGAAGGAACTTCTTCAGAGAGAAAGTGTGACTAAAAGCTCGTAGGAGAAAAAGAATTGATAAAGAGTAATGGAATCATAAAATGTTAGCAGGGAAAGACCTCAGATTCTCTAGTTCAAGGCTCACTTTACAGATGCCAAACTGAGGTCTGGAGAGATGCAGAGGTTTTGGGAGGCCACTTTTAGTGAGCAGAACCAGGGCCAGAAAGAGCCCTCTTGTCACACTGCACCCTAGCAGGGGTTCCCTCCTCATTTGCCCTGGTGACAAAGCACCATAGAGGTCACAGAGAATACCACCGAATATTCAAAAGTTAAATCAAATAGCTGGACATGGAACTGGGTACCCAGTCACATAGGATCCCTATGATGAATCTAGTCACAGGACCAAAGCTTAAGGAAATTTTATGGGCAAAATATAAGATTGAGGAAAAAACCTTTTCATTTTGCAAAAGAAAGCCACCACCATGTTTTACCCGAAGAACTTTTGGTGGGGACTTTCTATGAAGCTTTGCTGCAAGGACCCTAGAGCCAGCTGTGCCTGGCCCTGGGTGGGGTGGGCAGTGGGTGGAAAGGGGCCAGGGACTGTGCTCACTGTGAACCACTGTCGAATCCACCAAGGGGCCCACTTCGGGGATGGCGACCGTGACGCTGGTGCTCTCAGTGGTGGCCTTGTCAGTGTTGGCCATGATGCAGGAGAGGTCAGGCTCGCTCTGGCTGATGCCCCGGCCAACATCCAGCTGCACGTCGCCCAGCAGGGCTTGCTCACTGCTGCCTTCTGGCTCCTGCTCCGTCAGCGTGGCATCCTTCCCCACCTCCAGCTCAGGTTGGGGCAGGACTAGGGGTGTTTCTGCCTCATCGAGGGCTCCTGCTAGCCCAGAACCCCTGGACACCATCAGACTGTTGGTTCTGGAGAGGGAGGGAGAGGTGGCCAGAGCTGGAGGGGGCCTGCTGGAGCACACACAGCAGCATGCCTTCCAGCCCCACTCGGCCAGGTGGAGGGGCAAGCCCCACAGGCCACATCCACTGCCTTATTCCCGTCCCTCCATCTGTGCCCACCCCCAGCAGAGATGCCCGAGAAGACCAGACATCGTCTTCAGGGGAATGGATCCCATTGCCTGTGATATTTATTCATACCTTCTAAAGGGCATTTCAGCCTCATCTACCATTTTATTAAAGGGGAAACGGGCGGAGAAAGCCTCCTGTTGAAGAATTCCTTACCCTGTCCTATGCTACTTGCCTCTAGGCACTCTGGGGACTCATTTACCTCCTCAAGTCCTGGCCCCTGTCCTCTTCGTGGATAGTCGGTTCCTTGCCCCCGTGGCTTCCCCGGGGCTCACGGTCCTGCTCCCCCTCGGCAGGCACCCCTTCGTCCAGATTCCTCTCCTGGCTGGCAGACCTGCTCCGGGAGGTCGAGGTCGATTCTTTGCCTTCTGTTCTGACCCGGCGGTGCCGGCTACGACGCTGGCTCTGTCTGTGCCTGGCCCGGTCCTCGAAGGTCACCACAGTCTCCCCTCCCCCAGTCTCCTGCTGGGTGGGGTCACAATTCCCATGACAAGGCCTGGCCAGCCATGGTGGTTCCCGCTTGCCTAGGGACAAAGGGCTTCTCTGGTTGTCCAGGACACTGGTCAGGTCCCCTCCGTCCCCCTTGAGGGATCCCCCACGGCTGATGCGCTCCTCCTCGCACTTCTCCAGGCCCAGGCCCAGGGCCAGGCCCTCGATAGGCCTGGGCCTCCGGTAGAGGCTGGGGTGAGCATTGAGCGGGTTGAGGGGGCTCAGTGGGTTGAGGGGGTTGAGGGGGTTCATCGGTGGGGCCTCCTCTTTGTTGAGGGCCTCCTGGCTGGACATCTGCATGTGTCTCCTCAGCTGGCTGGTGCGCTGCTCCCACACGGACATATGGTGCCTGCGCCTCCGCTCCCTCCTGGCAAGGGCAAATGGGAGCACCACATCAGAACCCAACAGCCACAGGCCAAGGAGGGCTGCCACGGGGGCCATGAGCAAATGGGGCACAAGGTGGGGGAGCAAATGGGAGCGCCTCAGACCTGAGACAGGAAGCACAGAGAGATGCAAGGAGCAGAGTGGCCATGAATAGTAGGTCAAAGGACCCATGCCTCCCAGTCCCGTCCACGGTGCTCTTCCCTCCAATCCCTGTTCTGCAGTAGCCAAGGGGTAGGGGAGGGATCAGCTCTAGTACCAACTCCCACGTCCCCAGAGTCTACGAGGGCAGTTGTACAAAGGCCCTCGCTCCCTGGTACTCCTTGGATTCAGGACATCAGCCAGAGCCCACTCCGTACCCACCAATGGCCCTGGATTCTAGGTCAGAGACTTTCCTCCCCTTCATCTCCCTTGCTTTTCCCTTAGACTGCAGCCTGGAATAGTGAGGGGGGAGACGGACCATGCTCACACACCAACAGAGGTTAAGAACAGTGGCAAGTAGATCTATGTAGCAAAAATCTTGACATCGTCCCCCCAAAGTGAGAGGCCTGTGGGTCTCTTGCACAAGAGCTGATAAAACCCATAGGAAATGGTCTACACAGAGACGACCACCAGCTCCTGCTCAAAATCACTCCTGAGCTCTGCAGCTCACAGGCCTAGAGGAGCAACCACGTGGCAGTGGGAATGCGGATGTGAGGCATGCAGAAGAGCGCACAGGAGAGGGCTCCCAGGGCAGGACAGACACACTCCTTACATGTCACGGGCACACGCCCACCACTGTCAAGGGGACTCTCATGTACCCACACACACCCTCACCGAGGCCCACACGGATGTACACAACTGCTATGGGGGGAACATCCAGTGCCAATTACCAACACATGCCCACTCACAGGCCACACACAAGAGCAACAACGCACAGGGCCGCGTACTTGACACACGCTGACAGAAGCACACGTTGAAAGGTGCAGAAGGGCATGTCCACAGGTCATGGGCATGGAACACACACACACGCCGAGGCACACGCTGACATGCACACCCACTGCCACTTTGTCCACAGCAAGGACAAAAACACATTGTCCCCACACCCACACGGAACCACTCACAAACACGCAAACCGGTACACACATACAGGTGGCTGCTGCGTGGCTCCCACATCGACATGTGGTGTCTTCTCCTTCTGTCTCTTCTGGGAAAGAAAAATGAACAGGTTCAGTTCACCCCAACCTCTGGGAAGCTCAAGCCCCACAGCCACCAGCAGATTTCTGGAGGGAGGTTAGAGTCCTCGGCAGTCCGCAGGTTCACCACAGGTGCTGTGGACTCCCCATCTTCACTGCTCCAACCGAGTGGTGACTTTTGAGTCCTTGCTATTAGCAAATACATGGATCTCATGTTTGAAGCACACATGCAGGGACAAAGAGGTCATATCAGTTCATACAGATGCTCAAACGTCATGCCCAGTGGCACTCACACCTCCACCTGCCCATCCTTCAGAGAACTATTTGAGCAACTTTGATGAGCAGTTATCCCTTCTCCCTGATCATTTCCAGATAACAAAGCACATTCACATAGGTGACTCCCCTACCTGCCACTCCTATGGCAGATCCTGACTCCATCTCATAAAACATGCAGGGAATAAATGCTCCGCCATGCATACCCATGAGGCTTACAGCAGCCTATGGCCAAAGGCAGGGCTACCATGTGCCACCATCCACATCCTCCGAGATGTAAGTAGTGCCTCTGCATCTGCATAGCATGATGCCCTGGCCAGAGGTTCAGTCTGCTCAATGGGTAAAGCACAGTATCGACCTTCTTAATCTTACACAGAAAAAAATCTCTCTTCCCCACACATACTGTCCTTATAAACACAAGGTTAATGGAAGGTCAGGGTGACAGAGGTGATGGCACCTGTGAAAGTGGACAGGCTGTGTGGTGAAATGAGACTGTCAGCACAGGGTCCATGCTCAGGAGGAAGACAACACATCTAGGATATCCTTAGAGAAAGTCTGCTCCAGCCCCTGGACTGCTGAACTTGGCCCAGCTCAGTGGGCCCTGCTGGACCTGGGAGGTGGGAAATTGCTGCTCCTTCCCTGAGAGCGCCACCCCCAAGGCAGATCATGCTATGCGATCTAACACTGCCGCCTGCCACATCACTCATGTCCAGAGAGGAGCTTGATCCAAGGGGAGGCCTGAGGGAGAAGAGAGGCAGCTGGTCTGAGCCCCCCTCTGGGTGTCTAGAGGAGGCCCAGTGTGTGTATGCACACAAGCACCCACTGATGCCGACATTGTGGTGGAGATTGTGGAGATGCCTGTAAGCACCTCCATTGAACACATCCCTCAGCATCTGCAGCCCGCACTGCCACCAGGCACAGGTTGGGTGGGGTGCCGAGAAGCACGGGCAGCAGAGAGAAATAGAACATGCACTCCAGGCAGCAGGCACAGCCCGCCAGGAAAAGCACAACATCCCATCTATTTGCAAATTTTCATATATTCAAATGCCAGCTCTCCAGAAGAATGTAAAGGTGTGAGTACATGGAAGGATTCCATCTCTCTCACACACACCAAAAAAAAAAAAAAAACGGACATACAAACATACACACACACCCAGGCCAGGCCAAAGAGAAGCCAAATTCTCATTGTCACACACATCAGACACACACTTCACACTCTCCTTTGCCTCTCTACTCACATAGACAAAGATCCAAATTCACATTCATGCCGAAAACCACACAAAGAAGTATCCACATCTTCAAATCACACAAATGTGACCTTGTGGACATCCGACCATACCCTTGTGGAACAGGAAGGGCAAAGGGCACCCTTCCCTTTCAAAGATAGGGAAATAGAATTTCTGAAGTCGCAATAAGTGACAGAACTAGGACCAGCACTCTGACACCTTTAGTTGCCATGATGCCCTTCCCATTTTTCCTTTCTAGTCATTTGCACTTAGTTACACCGCAGACCAGAAAGCAGGGGTCTGGCCTGCATACCGCAGTAGGACACACCCCCAGTGGTTACCATGGCCAACAGCACACGCTCGCTCGCAGCACATGTGTGGGAACTAGAGCCCAGGTCTTGGCTCACCTTGAAAATTTGTAGCACCTTCTATCTCACTGTGCCCTGAGGCACATGGCTCCATTCCCAGAGCCCGGTGCCTACCCACATTTCATTCATTCTTTCTTTCCATAAATAGTGAGTTTCTACTCTGGGCCAACCACTGTCCCAAATCACATCTCTCCAAACCCACTTCTCCCCCAGGCATCCTCATGTCAGTAAATAGAGCCACCCACTCATGAGCAGCAACCAGTCCTCTCCATCCCCATTTTTATACCTGTGCATGAGTTTTAGCCCAAATTCATGAGTTCAGGGAAGGTAGATAGAAATCACTCAAGACCCAGAGAATACTCTGAAGAGGTATTTGGCATTGCCTCATCCATCTTTGATGATTTTTTTTTCTCCCACTCACATAAGAGGGGACAGGAGGCCAGGCCTTTGCAATTTTGAACAATGCAAAAAGATGATGGTTATGTGGGACTCCCCTCCCCACACAGAACTTGGGAGTATCCCTACAAGGGGAGGCGGAAGTCCAGTCAGGAGAACTCCCACAAACATTGGGTCATCAAGAACTCCTCCCTTACCAGCTTCAAGTAAGGAGTGACAAGGTCTGGTGTCAGGATAGAATTCCACCTCCCACGGGGCTCAGACCCGCCCCATCGATGCCCTCTGGGCCACTCACACAGGCCTCAGGCAGGTCCAAAGCAATGGCAGGCTCTGAGCCCCTCCTCCCAGATGGCTCCCTCTCACAAGGGAGAGGCCAGGCCCCTGCAGGGCCCAGGCTGAAGGCCCTAGGTTCTACCTCTAGCCCTGGATCCAGGCTGAATCCTCCGCTTTGTCGCCTCCCCTTCTCTCCCCAATCTAGTCCACCTGGATTCTGTTCCCACCTGGCTCCTCGTAAGGTCACTAACAGTTCTTGTTGAATCCAACGGTCCCTTTTCTGTCCCCATCCTAAGCGGTCCTTGAATAGCAGGTAGCGCCACTCCTACTCCTCAGGGTTTGTCCTACAGGTTCCAGGACACAGCTTCCCTGTTCTCCCGACTCCTGGCTGCACCCCCTCAGCCTCATTTGCTGAGTTCTCTGGCAGACCTGAAGCGCAGGCAGGCGCATGCTCAGCCACTGTCCTCAGCTCCTCTCTTCCCTATTCCCACTCTCCCTGGGTCATCTCACCCACACTGATGGCTTAAATACCATCTAAATGCAAATGACTTCCTCCAACTCTTTATTTTAATCCTGACTTCTCTTCTAAGCTCTAGACTCCTGTAACCAATAGCCTATCCAAACACTTAGATTCCTTAGAAGTGTCTCAAATTTTTTTTTTTTTTTTTTTTTTTTTTTTTTTATATTTATTTTTTAGTTTTCGGCGGACACAACATCTTTGTTTGTATGTGGTGCTGAGGATCGAACCCGGGCCGCACGCATGCCAGGCGAGCGCGCTACCGCTTGAGCCACATCCCCAGCCCGTGTCTCAAATTTAATGTGGCCAAAATGAACTTTAGATTTCCACCATCTCCAGGGGATCAGTAAATACCACCACCTTCTACCCAGCTGTTTAAGCTTCGAAACCCTCAAACCTGGGAGCCACTTTTGTTTCTTCATCTCGTCACCCTCACCCCTGCTGCATCTAATCTACCAGCTCGTCCCATTGGTTCTCACTCCAAAACACAGACCGAATGGGATTACTTCTGACTGACTCCATCGCCACTACCCCCCTCTAAGTCGCCATCACTTACTTTAAGAACCAACCCTGTTTCTCTGCCTCCACTCTTGGCCCCACAACCCATTCTCCACGGAGCAGAATGACCTTCTGAAGTGTCAATCCTATTTCCTCATCCTCCCACAGCAAGCCCTCCAGTGGCTGCAATTAGAATAAAAGCTAAATTCCTTCACCTGGGGGTTAGGTACCTTTGAGCTGGCTCCTGCCCACCTCCCTGGCATTGCCATCTCCTTCACTACACCTCAGCCATGCTGGTCCTTGCCGGGAAATACATCCTTTAAAAGGTCACCCAAGTGCCTTCTCTAGGTTTAGGTCTCTGTTTACACACTGCCTCCCATAGAGAGTCCCTCTAAGGAATCTCCCCCAAACTCTTGCCTTACGACCTGTTCTGCTCACTTTGCCACACTTACTGCTGTCTGAAATGTGCAGGTTTATTATCATTCTCCATGAGAACAGAAACTTCCATCCTGTGTGCTGCTGCGTTCTCAGGAATATTCCTGGCATGGGGGAGGCACGTTCCTACGATCCATCATTTTATGAGTTGATGGACTGGCTTTGGTACAGTAGATGCCCAGGGTCAGGAGAGGGGGCGGTGGACTCACTCGATGGAAGGCATGTTGGGCGCGGACATCGGGCTCACTTCCTTGGCCTTCTGCAGTGCATGCTTCTGGTTGAAGGCCTCCTCTTCTTCCTGTTCATCCTAGACATAAAGCAGAGATGGCTTTGCTTCGGATCCCCATGAAGGAGAGCAGCTTCCTCTAGGTGTCCCCAGAGGGCATTCTGAAGAACAGGAGAAGTGGGCAAGCCAAGGAAGAGGGTGAACAAGGCAGCCTGAGGTGAAGCAGCATTAGAGACCAGGCCCCTTAGGAGCCAGGAGGCTCACAGGCCCCACAGGGACAGAAATGCTCCTTTGCCCCCTGCACCCCGCCCCCCCCTAAGCTGCTCAGGAGACCTATAAACATCCACCCCTCCCTGAGCCCTTAGCAGAGCTGGCCCAGGCTATAGAGATCAGTGGCAAGAGGTGACACTTCTCAGATGTCCTGCAGTGTTTAGATATGACAGAGCAGAGTTCTTTACCGCAGAGCCCCCCTAAAGCAAGCATTGAGGCCTGGCACCACATCACGGCAACTTCCCTGCATAGCTAACTGGCTCCACCCTGGGTTCTTAGGCAGAGATTTCATTTCCTCACCTGTATTCCTACTCATAAATGATGACATCAAGGAAAATTATTTCAGGTAGAGTGACTAGAAGCATCAAGAACACACACATCTCCCTAGCATCCTATAGTTTCCACACACATTCTTTCACCTGATCCTTGGGGTAATGCTGTGAGGCCCACAGGGGAGATGTACCATTCCAATCTTTACATAGGAAGAAAAGGATGCTCTAGAAATCAGGAGTCTAGCCAAAGCTAGAACAGCCAGTAAGTGCCAGGTGTGGGGTTCAAACCCAGCCTTCAGATACTATTGGTGGTATCCTTCCTACCACACCAGGCAGATAAGACCCTCAAGCAATGGAAGGAGAGCAAGCAACACTTCAGAGAATACAAGGGGAAAGCTGAACAAAGTTACCAGCATTTTCTGTGCCTCTTCCCCAAAACAAATTTGTATTGTGGGGGGAGAAGAGTTTTCACTCATCTCCTTAGACCTCCCCACTGCAATTTGCATCATCTCCTCCCCTGGAGAGAAGAGGAGGAGGAAAGAAAGGAAGAGCTCTTGAGAAATGTAGTGTCTTGCTTCATTGACACTGTCTCAGAATAACCATGGCCATTGGAATACCCCAGCAGCAAGAACTGCCTTACCCCACTCCTCTCACATCCAAACCTAAACCTTAAAGGTTAGGTTGCATGATGGAGGTCACACTCACAGATCACTGTAGAAGAGGTGCAGTTTAAAATTCAGAGCTCTAGAATTTCCCCTGACTGTTCATGTCATAATCCTGGAAAGGATCCCTTTGAGGACTCATAGAATGAGTTGTTGTTTCCTATAGCCCATGGGACCCCCAGGCTGGTCTGGACTTAGCAAACTCAGCAAAAGGGAACCATGCTTCCTGTATGAATATGTCACTTTCCAACTGTCCAGAAGCTTCCAGAAGAGGTCTCCCTGGTAGGTTCAGTGATGCAATGCAACTTCCTGAGAGTTCCTAGGGCCAGGGGAGCCCCCCAATGGTACTAGAAAACCATCTGATTCCCAGAGGCTTACCTTGGTCAGCTCCTGAGCGTTGGCCAGATTATCCACAGCAATGGCCAAGAATACGTTCAGTAGTGTGTCTGGGGTTATGGGTTAAGGATAAGTGAGAAAAGCAAAAGCCTTGGCAAGTCTGTGAGGCCACCTCTTGGTCTATCCCTCCTGGACACTGGCAGGAAAAGATGCTAGGGTCTGTGGGGTTGGGGGTGGGGGAATGCTGTGCCATGCTGTTGGAAGGAGAAAGAGGACATGTCTTTCCTCCTTCTGTATATCTTCTGTTCACAAAGGACCAAGAATGTCTGAAGCAAACCACCTAGGAGGCCCCGTGGGGCGAGGAGGCCTCCAGATGACGCTGTCTGACTCACTGCAATAAATGGCAAGAGAATCACAGAACAAGACGTGCAGACAGCTGAGGGCAGGAGCTCATTTCTCCTTCCTGGGAGGCTTGAACTGAACACCGCCTGGACCAATGGGCATTATTCTGTCCCTACAGGTGAAAGGAAATGAGATCCCACATCCCTGTCACCGAGCAACTCTCAATAATGGTACCCTAAAACTTGCTTCTCTCATTCTTCTTGTTCAGGTCCTAGGAGGCTTCCACGATTCATTTAACAAAATGTTACAGCACAGACACGATTCGTTATGAAATCCACTTCTATTCCACGCTCTAGCCCCTGAATCCCCAATTTTCTGTCTTCAAGACCCAAGTGTTGCAGAACATAAAATTGATTCTAGCATAAAAGGCCAACTCTGGCTATCCTCAGAATAACAGGAAAAATTAAGGTGCCACTGTGACAACCTGGCCTTCCATCTTTGTGACTCATTTTGTAGCTTTCTTTTTAAGAGTTTCTCATGTTTATAGTCTTCTCTGATCTCTAGAAGTTTTCAGGGCAAAAACTTAAAGTATTTCGTTTTTCATAAGACTGTAGAAAATGCAAAACTACAGCCATGGCTCTCCCTTTTGGCAATACTAATCCCAGTTCAAGGCAAGTTCCATTCCCCCAGGTTATCTAATCATCACATGGTAGTTTGCAGTTTTTAAGGTACAGTCAAATAATTATCTTATTCGATATTCACTGTGAACAGAGGCGATATTGTTATTTTCCCTTGAGATGTGAAAAACAAAAACTCTAAATGACTTTTCCAAGGCCACACACCTGCAAGCAGGATTGCTGGGATTCAAACTTAAATCTTCCTGGTCTCGATCTTTTAACCAGATATAAGCTTTGGAGCTAGAGGATTTTGTTTCTAATCTTACTTCACAATTTAGCTGTTGCTTGACCCCATCAGGTCATTTCTCTCCTCCTTATAAAGTGAGGATTAGATGAGATGTGCCCGTATGGCACAGAGTGTAAGGCCTCACATACAGACAGTATAAATTCAATAAATATTAGTTATGCTGAATTGCAAGCACATCCCTGAAAACTTACAGAGTTCAGAGGAAGACTGTAAACTAAAGAAATGTATAAAAAGAAAGCTGTCCAGGGAGTCACACAAAAATAACAGTTATGTTATTTTATAATGTTATGTTATTAATGCTCAGTATTAGCATTAATTAGCATGAGTAATATTAATCATAATACTAATATTTTTTAAAATTTTACTATGTGGCAGACTTTTTATATTATCATTTAATTAATTCATCAGTATTAAATCCATCCATTATTTCAGCCTACAATGATCTTTATCCTTTTGTATTGTGTTCATTCAGAGCCTCTCCGACCATTCAACATGATGGACATGTTTGTGACTATTTGAGTAGACTGTAGCTTTAGATAATTCTGTCTCGGGTTTGTATTCTTTACAGAACTAGCACACGAGTTCTCAAAGACCAGAATCCATATTTCCTCTAGTACACCAAGCAACGTTTGTGACCTTTCTCCTTGCCCACCCAAGCTCTACCATGTCTCCCACCACACCCTCCTCAGGTGCTGGTCCAGGAAGGTGTCAGTACAGAGAAGAGCATCTCAAAAGGATACAGTTTCCAAACAAGGTGAGCACAATGAAGTAGATGGCCGACCACATGCCTGAGCTGACCCCACCCTGGGAGCGGATCCCATTGTACATCACCTCATTCCAGTCCTCCCCTGTCAGGATCTACACAGAGCAAAGGACAGGCACATCGGGACTTTGGGCCAGTGCAAAGGGCAAATCCTAAGACTGGATCTTTTCCATCTACCTCCTTGCTTGGTCTGCCTACTGGGGGTGAGGTCAATCCTATGAATGATCCTAATCACTCTTTTGTTTTACAAGAGAATTTTGGACATTGAAAACGAAAGGAAATCAAAACGAACGGTTCTATTCCTCAGACTACAGAGTGATTCCCAACTCCAGCTCAGGCAGGCCCCGTGGGACTCACACAGATCAGGTGGACTGATCAATACCTGACTGTTTCTAGAGCTGACAATACTTAGTTCCAGAGATAGTAGCATTATTGAAGAGAGCCTCATGGGCTCCAGTTTAGCCTCAGATTTTTAAGTAGTGTTTCTTTTTATCTGCAAGAATCTAACAATCAATGTTGATAGCATGCTTTTTTTGTTTTTTGTTTTTTTTTTTTGAAGGGGACATGGGAAAAAAACCTCTTTAAATGATCACATGGATTAGAAGATGCTCCAGATTTCAGGCAACCACAAATGTGATTTGATTGCATGTGTCCAACTCTGTGTCATGCAAACTCAGATGTAGGGAGAGGACACTGAGGTGAGCATAATAGAATTCTTTTGTTATGGGTTAAAAACCAAGCCACAGAAATCCAAGGGATTGTGGTATTGTTTAAAAAGAAGAGCACCCTCTTCCCTGGGAGGGGCGTGGAGAGGAAAAATGGAGTCTCCCAACCCTCGAAGACCTTGTCGTCCCTCATGTGGGGCCTAAGTGACACAGCATTTCTGGATTATCAACCTCATACCTGGAACACAGTCATGATGGCTGCAGGAAAGGTATCAAAATTTGCAGAAGGAGTACCATCATTAAAGTTAAACCTGAAAAGGAGATTTGGAGAGGAAAATGCAATGGGAATCTTGTGTACCACATTCTCCCAAGATCATAGCTTCACCACTTTTCTCCTTTCTCCACATCTCCCCTTTCCCCTACTTTACCCCATCCCATGTGCCTTATGAAGATGGTAGCAGTGACTTGTATTGATGAACTATGCACTTTGAAAGGTGTGGTTAATAAGACAGGGTTTGGGCTGATTGTCAATTACAAGACTCCCTGTTGTACACTTCAGGGACAGCTCCAAAAGCGTAGGTCCCCAGAACAAGCACCCCTACAGGGTGAAGGGCTAAAAGCAGAGACATTTGTCCCATATGTGCACTGTGCTGTATTCAGTCCGTGAACCAGAGCAAATGAGACGGTAGCGGGTTGATGGAATCAATGACCCTGGACTTCAGATGAAAAGCACTTGGCACTTACCTGCCTCCAAACAGTTGCATTCCTAGCAGCGCAAAGACAACGATGAAGAGGAAGAGGAGGAAGAGCAAGCTGATGATAGACTTCATGGAGCTCATCAAGGAGACCACCAGATTGCGGAGGGAAGCCCAGTACCTAGAAAACCCAGAAAGGGTCACAGCTGTGGACACTGGATACCGAGCCATCCCCAAGTCCACGTCAGCATCTGACTGAGGGTCTGTAAAATAGGCTGTACTTGGAGAGTTCCAGGAAGAGAAGATGGCAACAGCGCATGGCCCCCTGGGGGAATGAGGCACCAGAGCTGGCACCATAGATATCTGTCTAGTCTATCTTTGGAGAAGGAGGAGGAACTGGAAAATGGAGTAGGGGGAACAGGGAAGGGAAATCTGTGGTCTGGAAAAAAAAGAAGGCTGGAAAGAAACTTAATAAGGCAGGAAAAGGCCCTACTCGCAAGGGTGCTTGAGTCCAAATTCTCATTACTTACTTGGTTATTTTAAATATTCTTAGAAGCCGGAGCGCTCGCAAGACACTGATTCCGAAAGATGTACCAGGTCTGAAGATAGCCCAGACCACTTCAAAGATGCTGCCCACTGTGACCTAAGAGGCAAAGCCAGCAGTGAGGGAGCAGGGAGAAGAGAAGCATTCTGGTATTGAGCACACAATCAACAGCTCCCTCTGGGCTATGGGGAATTTAAGACTCTGCTCCCCACCTGGCCTACCTCCAATCGGGCTACTAATTTGTGAAAGTACCAGAGAAAAATATGACTCTGCCCCTCACCTCTCCATGCCCTAAGTTGCCCAGGTTGGCCTCCAATTTGAGATTCTCCGTCTCCCGAGTAGCTGGGATTACCAGTATGGCCCAATGTGTCCATCTTGGGAACCAGTTTGAATTAGTACAGATTATGTGGTGATTTAGAAATCTCAGAGGGTCCATGTTCTCTCATCATTCTAGAGTTTAGTGTTAACAAGAATGTTCTGGTCCCATTATGTTAAATATCTTTTAGTCACTGAGGACCCACACACTCCAATGTGACAATGATTGTTGACATAGGGTTGGATTGTTATAGGAAGAAGCAATTACAAATTAACACTTCAATTTATTGTTTTAGTTCCAGATTGGTTGTCTACTATATTAGTCATTGTGCTGAGAAAAATAATCAATTAATCCTTACAGCAATGCTGCAAAGTACGTACACGAGAAAACCAAGGTTAAAATGGTCTCTCGCTAACTGTTATGCCTGCGAATTGCCTGTACTCAGAACCATATGTTCCAAGTGAAAATGTAGATTGAGAAGAGCTTGAAATCCTTAGCACCTAACTGAAGCTTTGGCAGAAAAAGAAGTGGGTTTGGCAGAAAGAGGAGGGGTTCAGGAACCCAAAGTTCTGTGACCTCATTCTTCTGCTCACAGGGTGTGCAGACCTGTGGAACTCTGCGTAAAAAGGGAGAGTGCCAACTCCCCTCACCCAGGAGGGCACACAGGACTCCCCTGATCCCTGCAGGAGCAAAATACAGTGTGAACGTTTTAGAGATTGCTGGTGGGACGCACACCTAGAAGTTAGGTAGAAAGTAAACAGCTGATTAAAGTGTTCTATGGGGGGACTTGCGAATAAAAGCACGTGTGTGTGTGTTTACATGAGGGTCTATCTGGATAATTATGCTAATTTTAACAAAAATAGAATAAAAAAACCCAAATATATAACCTTTGCTTTCTCACAGAACTACCTCTAGAATTATGTCCTTTGTCCTTCTCTCCCAGACTTCCCCAAGATAATAAGTGGTTCAAGATTCTGGCTATGGGTAGCTTTGTAAAATTTCATTGAGCTATATGCTTAGCATTATGTGTTACACATCAACACAAACACGAAAAACCAAAGAAACAAACCCTGGCACGGCCAGGATCTGTTCACTTCTAAACTCTCTCTAGCTCCTCTTATCCATTCTCCTTTTGCAAATTCTGACTTCAATGGGTCATGCTGAGCAGTGGAGCAAGCTGCTTATCTAAAACCACAGCATGGCAACACAAAGCAGAAAGACAGGCAGGCTTCCGAGGACTTACCCCAAAATCAAAGCAGTTGAATGAAGAGTGGAAATAAAGGCGAGGCCCCATGCCGTACATTTTCAGGGACATCTCCAAGAGAAACAGTCCCAGAAACAAAAATTCTGCATAGTCTGAAAGTGTTAAAAGGAGAAGCATTTGGTCATAGATGGTGTGGGGTCCTGCACACTCCAGCTAACACCACCACGCCTGCCAGAGGAGCCAATGACAACACACTCTAGGGACTTTCATTGGCTGTGTTAGGATAACTGGACACTCTCTGAGCCTGGATGGGTTCCAGGCTTTGTTCTTTCTCAAGAAGTAGGTTTCTCAGTGGTCTTTGAGTGGAGGATGATCCTCAGAAGAGAAGTAAAGAACTTTATCATGGCTTAGATGGAAGAATTGGACTTGCCCTCCCACCACCCACCTGTAAGTAACTCCTGGACTCAGTTGTACCCAGTGGCAGTCTTACCCAGAGCTGACCTTTTGGTCCATGTGAAGTATCTATTGCCCCAAGAACTTTCTCCCTGGGACTTTCGTCATAGGAAGTCCTTTCACATTGAGTCTCCTCAAGAGATTCCACAAAGGTCTCCTAGTAAATACCCCGGGTTAACCCATCCTGTAAACTAATCAGCAAGGATTTGTTTACCTAATTCCATAAAAACTGAATTCTGGGAGCAGCTGTATGACAGCCCAGCCCCTCGCAGATGACTCTGGTCTCCCTCACGGTATAAAGGCACAGAATCCTGGGCAGACGGGAGGCTGTCAGGCTGCCCATGCTTTGCTCTCTGACACTCATTCCTGTCCCAATCATCTGCCCTCAGGAGGGGCCAAGCAGTCACCCTTCACTTACAGAGGAGGTGAGTGAGCCACTGCGGCTGGTTGTGATGGACGATGGCCACACAGGCAGTGTTGAGTGCCACCAGGCTCAGGACAATCCAGTAAAACACCTGGGATTTAACCATGTGACGAATAGAGATGCGCAGAAGCCTTTCCTTGTGCCGGAAATAGGAGGCCCCATCTACTTTTGTGCTCTTGATACTGGCTCGAGCGAGAGGCGTACCTAAGCGGGGGAAACGAGGAGGAAGAATGAGGCTGCGAAACATCCTAGGATCACCCTCCACAGCCAGGAGGCAGCCAAAGGGCAAGGTGGGCAGCTTGAGTCCCAGGGCAAGGTGACCGCCACATTGCAGGCCTGGGAAATCCCTATGTTACAGGCTAAGTAATTTCCACGGGCACAAACCCTGTTTTTCCTCTCCGGGACTCAGGCCTAGAAAAATCAAAAGACTCCCAGGCAGGACAGCAGGCAAACACCCAGTGTCTTGAATCCTAATGGGATCATGTCTGTCTGTAAAAGATTGGGCTTCTCTCTGCTCTTTCCTTTTAAATACGCTTCAGACACCGGAATCCTTCTGCTGCATTTGTGATATTGCTGCTACGTGTGACAGAAAGCTGTGTAAGTCTCTTCTGCTTTTAAGGATGGAGTGAGATCCTGCCCTTTTCTGGGAGGAAAAACCTGCCATTGGCCAGAATCTGTAAGAGAACCTGGGGTTGAACTTCAGAAATACCAAAGGGTTGTTAAGAGAAATTAGTTCAAATTTCACATGATGGAAGGAAGTAAGTGCTACTATGGTTAAGGAAATGACTAAGTTCTCACGTCTGGGTCACTAGAAGCAATAGGTAGATCCTCAACATCCTGAACACGGGATGAGTATCCCTTATCTAAAATGCTTGGGACCAGAAGCATCTCAGGGTTCAGATTTTCTCAGTCAGTGGAATATATCCTACACATCATGCGATATCTTGGGGATGGGACCCACATCTAAATACAGGATTCATTTATGTTTCGTATACGCCTTACCTATGTAGCCTGGAGATAATTTTATACAATATTCTTAACAATTTTTACAAGAAACAAAATTCCATGGTGTAGAATTTTCCATTTGTGGCACCATATCATTGCTCAAGAAGGTTCACATTTCTGAATTTTAGATCAGGGATGCTCAGCCTGTATCCCAAAGCGGGTTCTCAGGAGCACACCCAGGAGAGAGAGGATACCTTGGCAAATGAGACACAAGGGCCACACTTGGAGAACCCTAAACCCCGCATTTCACATAAACAGCAGTCCCTGCTCCTTTTCCTCTTCTTTTTCCTCCAATTAAATCACTGCCATCTAGATCCGATTCCCACGCTTTCCCTTAATTACATCCCTAAGTTCTGGATCCTGTGGGTTCTTTTCCTCCTTGTGGTTCTTCTCAAAAGACAGGATCTTCATTTTCATGGGAGATCCAGAGAAGTAAAAGAAGATCTGACTGGATCACTCACCCACAGAAGAGATATCAACGCAGTGCTCATCGCTGGAGTCTCGGGTCATGGCCTCCGTCCGGCTCCTTTTGATGGTTGCCCTTCGAAGCACTACGCCAGGGAAGGGGAAGGCCAGTGAGAGGCCACAAGTACACCCAGATCATCCTGGACAAAACTTTGAGGGCTGTAGGCGAGAGGCCTTATGCAAGGACCCTGTGACACAGGCGTCTGCCTTTAGTATTGGAGCCAGGGTGACAGAAATCGAGACTGTCTACAGAACCATGAGGGCTATGCTGCTCGCGCCTGCTGAAACTCAAGAGCTCTGGAATCCTCGCTAGAGCTAGTGTAAATGCCCTAGGTGAACAGACACTCCGTGTCTACGTGTTCTGGCTCTTCATAAATAACGCCACTTCCCAGTAATGAAAGTGGTCCCAAGATGATCCCCACAAATCTTAAAACAAGATTCCTGTCTGTACCACTGGTTGGAGGATGGTCTTTGCACTTCACAATACCAATCACATGCCCTGGAACAAAGCAACTCTTGGGTTTCATTTTCATCACTTTAAAAGGCATTTAAATCGGTGACTCAATTCCCTTCATTTTAAAGCATGAGGGGTTTTATTACAGAGAGACTGGCGCCTCAAATCCCAGCGCGCCCCTCTTTTCTTTCTTTCTCTTCTTTTGATCAAGAGAGATTGCCACCTCAGAAGAGGGGCAAATGCAAACGGAGCAGGGTGTTGGAACACTTCCTTACCTTCCAGGGCTGATGTCCCAGCATTTTTATTTTCTTCAGCGAGCATGACTTCCTCTAGATGGAAAAAAGAAATGGTTTAGTAAATTATCTGTTAATGCCAAATTATGGTGCATAATGGAGACGCCTTGGGGACAGCGCTGGCTCAAGGCAACAGGGTTCAGAGTCTGTCACATGTGCCAGCACAGAAGAGCCTGAGTGCCACCCAGGAGCACAGGGTGCACAGCAGAACAGGAAGGGGTCTCAGTGAGGGGCTGCCTGGGGTTTGAAAAATTCAGTCCTGTTCCTGATACCCTCTCAGGGGCACACCGTGAGCGGTGAGAAGAGGTGGTCTTTTTAACTACATCCTCGAAGTTGATAGGTCTAAAAAAGTTCCTTTTTTTTTTTTCCTTCTATACTTGTTTCTTTCTCTTCAAATCTCTTAAACACTTTTCTAGTAATGGGATCATCCTTATTTCTCTTATCGATGTCCCTTAGGCTGTGACACCTACCTACTCACCCAGGAGGTGAGACCACGTTCTAGCTCTGCCCTGTCTCTTAGGACGGGATGAAGAAAGAGGCCTAAAGGTCCCAAAGAGGGGAGCGAGACTTGTGGGCTGCTTCCTCGTGGCCCATCATCTCTGTCTTGCCTTGGATGCGCAGAGCTTGAGCCAAAGATTGGGCCCATTGTGAATTTATCCTGGGATATAATAACAAATAAATATTTGGTTTTCATCTTCAGCTCCTGGCACAAAGCGCTCTCTTCTATGCTAATGAGACTCATGGCAGGCAAAGGGAACCTGGATAGCTGGTGGACAGAAAAACCAACCATATGATTAGAGAATTGGAACTTTAGTGTCTTCCCATCTCCACATCTGGGGAGGGAAAGGCACTGGAGATCAAGTTCAATCAATAGTGCCCAGTGATGTAAGCATTAAATACACTAAGCATGCCCATGTAATGAGATCTCCATAAAACCCCCAGATCAATGGTTTAGGAAGTTTCTGGGTTGGGTGAAAACATCCATTTGCAGGGAGGGTGGTGAGCACCCTCCTCAAAACACAGCTTGCCTCACAGATCGCAATTCCCGAGTTGAGCCCTTTATAAGTCATTTTAGCAAGTTGTTGAACTTGTCAGGAGTGGAGGCAGGGATCATGGGACTTTCAAATATACAGTCAGGGAGAAATGTAGGTCACCTGTGTCCCCTCTTTCCAGCATATGGAGTGGAGACAGTCTAGAGGGACTGTCTAACCTGTGAGGTCCATGCTAGCTTTGGGCGATGTTGAAGATCAAAGTTCAATCAAACTCTTGAGATACCCATTTGGTGTTGGAAAAATGAAGAATCAGTTGGTATTGTTTGCTGGTGAGCAGTCCTGTATTCCAGAGACAGGACATTAACTGAGGAATACTATTTTCCTCAGATGGCAATAAACCTCACTAGCGTCCCTACAGGAAGTACCGATAAAATAGCCCTTCTGCCCCAAACCTGGTGGACTCCTGAGAGCCCTCCTGGCAGTGAGATGCACGAGTTTTGATTTCACCCCTCCTCAACACCTAGGACAGAGAGCTGGAAGCCTTGCCAATCATACCCAAAAACCAGCTGCTGGGAATTCTAAGCAGACCCTATTAAATAATAGTTTAATTTAAGTACTTGTAACAAGTAACTTGTAAAAGGACAAGTAGGAGAGGGTACAGCCATTACCATAACTCCACCTGAATATAAAACAGAATATATAATGTATTTCCCAGGGAAGCGAACATTTTGAGACTTGGACCTTACTATGCAGGATGGCCATTATGCAAGTCATAAATGTTTAGCTTTCTTTTTTAAGTGCAGCCTCTGGCGAAACACTAAGCTTACAGGCTAAGTGTTATGGTGGGGTGCACCTCCATGCACACATATTTAGCCTTTTAATGCCATTTATAGCACATGTTATTTGGAGGGCATCGCTTTAAAATTAGGTCCTTGTTAAAACACCTCATAGCCACATTAATTACCTTAGCCAGAGAGTCAGTTTTGCTCTGCAGCAGTATCTTGCTTTAAGATGGGAAGATCTGAGAACCTCCAGGCAGAGGGGAGGTGTGGGGAGAGCTGAGGATCTCTGGGAAGCGCTTAGGATCTCTGGGAAGCGCTTGAGGGCTCTGGATGTGCTGAAACCACCCCTCCCCCACCAATGCCTCTTGCCAAGTTCTCTTTCGAACTGGAGTTGTCTTTCCAGGGAAATGTAACCCATATGTCTCTGATTCACTCACGCTCCATTTGTAAAGGGAAGGGCCAGGAAGCACAACTTGACGTCACAGTGAGTGCCGTCTTTTTTCTTAGAAGGAGGAGAGTGCTGGGTTTGCTAACTGGAATAAAGGGAAGCCCTGGAATTTTGCAAGTATCTGAGATGGCGGGCCCTGCCACCTGACCCTGCGTGGGATCACCGTCAGGGCTGGGAAGGTTCTTTTCTGGGTCTGCTGCCAGCTCACTCAGCAGTCTGTCAGATGGCTCCTCCACCAAGGACGCCAAGGACAGTGGGGAATGTCAAGCTGCCTGCCTGGCCTCGAGGCAAATCTGCAAGCCCTCCCGTGGGTGAGGCCGAGTTACCATTCTGGCAAGAGGTAGGCGAGGTTCATAGTCACCTCACCCCCAAACAGCCTTGGTGGGGACAGGGCGAAACGGAAGTATAGTCCACACGCACAGCTCATGCTTCTAGAAACAAGGAAATGTGCATGTCCTGAACCAGAGTGTTTACCTGAATTTCAATCATACATGCACTCTCTCAGCCCTTATAATCAAAAGTTGACTCCAGAACCATCAAGAGAGCTTTTGCGCATTAGTGTGTGACAGTGGCATCCCACAGCTCCCATGGAAGACTAAAGTGAAGGCAACCCAGCATCACAATTTCCCCACATAACCTCATCTATGGTATGATTTCTACCAGGAATAGAGAAAGAAGCTGACTGTCATCATGTGTATATTTTTTTATTTAAAAATATCACTTTTTCTGAAAGAAAATGAAGATATATAACTGATAGAATCCAACCTTCAAAGTAATAATGAAAGCAAACGCATTCTTTTCATGGACAGATAGAGGATGATCGATGAGTTGGGCCACAGTCAGACTGGAATCTGGTGGCTCTGGGTATTGGTGAAATCATGACAGGTTTGGGCCGATCCTCAGAGCTGGGACTTGGCCATTCCTAGAGCTGGGCCATGGGATGAGAAGTGGTCACAGCTCAGGCCTTAGGAAAACACCTCTTTCTACTCTCCCCTTACTTGGATGGCTGCAACGTGCTCATTAAAATCTTAAGTCAGCATGGCAGTGCTGCGCTAAGTCCAAAGCTCTTACCATGGCTCCTAAGGTCCTATGTGACTGCTGCCCACGCCTGACTGTCCCCACTGCGCTTCCTAACACCCTCTCCTTGTTCACTTGTGCCACTCCAGGTACGCTGCTGGCTCTGTCCCACAATAGGGAGTTGTCCCTGATATACTCCTCTGGATCTTCCTGGGGCCCACTTCTTCATCTTCTTTAAGTTTTGACACAAACGGGCCTGTCTAACCCCTCTATAGGATCACAGCACATCCTAGGCCTCCAGCCCTACCTTCTCCCACTGCTTCTACAAAAGGAGGGCTCAGGCCCTGACCCACCAAATCTATTTGTCCCTGACTCTTTTTTCTTTCTGCAGTTGATTTGGAAACCAGGAACAATAGGTCTGATAGATAAGCATCTTTATAACAAGGAACTGAACCTACCCCAAGCAATGGTGAGTGCATGGAACAGAGAACCCCATGAGGAGATTGCTCCCCTGAGAGGAAGCGATTACCCCATAATGGAACCATGGCTGACCTTCTAAGCAAGAGCAATCATCAACCATGGTAACCGTAGAGCCCCCTCAGGCAATGAGGGCTTTCCTGCAGTTCACAGGAAATCCACCAGACCATGGCCCGACCAAGGTGACCTCTTCCACCAGCTACACAAAATCCCATCATGCAAGCCCCCAACCCTTGCCTTGTTCTCATTTTCTATAAAAACTCAAAGTTCCCATTAGACCCTTGAAGATAGATCTTAGATGATTGAACTTCTATTATCTGTTCTCAATGTGGCCACACTGATTAAAGCTCTTTCAACCCACTTCAGAACCACTCATCTCTTTGATTGACATATTGGGATGGTGGCCATGCCTGAACCCAATTTGTTGGGACTCTTGGAACCAAGGCCTTTGCCTTAAAACTCTGGTAACAGTATCCTCTTCTCAAGTTTATCTTTTTTTTTTTTTTATTACTTTCTTTCCCCAACTAGAGGAGAATGAACTCCACCAGATATGAATTTTGGGGTCCATTTGGCTCATCATTGCCAAGTTCCTGAGAAAGCCTGGCACAAAGTAGGTGCTCAATATATGTTTGCTAAAGGTATTGATTGTTAGTAACAAGAAGAAGAGTATAAAAAAATCACCAACCCAAATGCAGCTCTAGGACTGAGTTATATTAGGTTTTACTCAGTTCACCTTGTTAACTGCCTACCTCATGAACAATATTTAGTACAAGGACAGGGACAATCAGACCCCAGAGGAAGAAAATGGTACCAGCAGGGAACCCAAATTGCTCACCAGGCACCCAAAGCATCTCTCTGCTCTAGCTAGGCTGCCCCTTGAATGAAGCTATTGGAAGCATCAGGAGGGGCAGGTGCCAATGGCTGTGCCACCCGCCCCAGCCCCTCCAGCCCTCACCTGCTTTGTCTATCCAGGCCCGGTAGCCATTCAGCTCCCGCTCTATCTGCTGCTGACGCCGCAGTTTCATGAACGCTCTTCGGTTCTCCACTCTCTCCCTCTCTTTGGCAAATTCCCTGTGGACAAAAAGGGCCAAATTCACTGGGTTTGGACACCACCATGGTAAACAGAAAGGGTGATCAAGTATTTCTGTACACCTCACATCCGCATCCCCTTATCCCAAGCTGCAATGTGATCTTCTTCAAGGTTTAAACAGGAGTCAGCCTCATTCAGCCTCACACAGGAGGCCTGCCCAGATTGGTGGCATACCAATCAGGACCACACCCCCTGCTTGTTAAAAAAATTTTTAATTTTTTTTTTTTAGTTGTCCCAAGGATCTTTATTTCTTTATATGTGGTGCTAAGGATCGAACCCAGTACCTCACACATGCTAGGCGAACGCTCTACCACTGAGCCATAACCCCAGCCCTACTCACTTTATTTTGAAAGGGTCTTTCTTAGTCATGTGACAAACTAGGTTTAAAAATACAACATTCCATCTCTTCAGGTAGAATGGAAGCTCTTCACCCTCTCAAGGACAAAGCTGTCCTTGGTGTTTTTGATAACAACACTGAC
Organism: Marmota monax; assembly: GCF_021218885.2. Taxonomy (NCBI): domain Eukaryota; kingdom Metazoa; phylum Chordata; class Mammalia; order Rodentia; family Sciuridae; genus Marmota; species Marmota monax. Next base: position 813,346 of record NW_026694493.1, on the reverse strand, counting down.
TGATGTATATGACGATGATCCAGTCTGGTAGGAAGTTTCTCCTACCCATTAACTCCTTTTACCCTCACAAGCATCCTCTGAAGCAGGCACTATTAAAATTACCATTTAACAGATGTAGAAGTCAAGACTTAGGTGAAATAGCCTGTTGGAATTTGAACCTTAACCATAATGCTGTGCTACTTTGGGTGTCCATTATGTTGTGGTGCTCAATAATGGATGCCACTGAAGACCAATGACACTGTTGAGGGCTGAAGGATTAAAGAGGAATGGTGTCACTTAAATAAGAAAGGGACAGGATGGGTACCCAGCAGAAAGACAGTGGGGAGGTCCAGTGGGGCAGAGGGAGCCGATACGGAGGAAAGCCATGGTGAAGATCAGGAAGAAGACCGAGTCTGCTAACAGGCAGAGGCAACAGAGCCACCCCTGAGAATGAAAGGACCAAAGCCCCGCGAGAACAAGAATTCTCTGGGAAGAGGATCGAATTCAGTGGGTGAGGAAATGGGATGAACAAACAGTCCTTCATGTTTGGATTCCTACAGAAACCTCCCCAGCAAACCCCCTACAAGCTGGACTGCCTGCTTGCCTCTGTAGGGCTTTCCACCATGGCCAGGTGTTCCACTGCCCTGGAAGTTGTCCCACTTATTCAAGGGATCCCCAGAAATAAAGAGGCACAACCTGAAGATGAGGGAGTCCAGCTGCACAAATTGCTGCACAAATGTTACTCACCATGGCTATGTCTTGAGGTTTGGAAGTGATATGATCCAAAGATATTTTAAAAAAGATGACTCTAATAGCTGTGAGATGTGTGAAGTGGAAAGGGAGACAGGTGGTCGAGGGACCACGTAGGTGCTGTGGCAATAGTCCAGGCAGGGAAGGATGAGGTCCTGAATTAGTGTAGGGTGGATTCAAGTGCCCTTTTGAAGCTAGAACCTATAGAACAGTGGCACTAACTGGACAGGAGGATTGGAAAGACACTGTGGGTCCTACAAGATCCTCCGTCCTCTCCAAGGAAGAAGAAATGAACCAGAGGCTGAGGTGAGCACCCCAGACACAATGCTGGGGAAGAGGAGAGGTCAGCCTGTCAGATACTGAGGGACTTGTAGATGTTTGGGTCTCACCTGGCCCTCCTGCCAAGGTAGGGCTGGCTTCCTCGAGAAAGGGATGTGTTTATAATGGTGAGTCAAGCTGAGGGTGTGGGGACAGGACACATTCTTCTGTGTCTGGCTGCAGATTCAGGGGTTTCTACATAAGGTGCCAATGTGGGGAGGGAAGGAGAGTGTCAAAATGAAGAGTAACCGGGGCCAGGAATGTCAGGGTAACAGTGAAGCCCTGGGATGCCTCTTCTCCCCTTATCTGGATTTCAGGTATTTGTAACAGGGGTTGGGGAGGTTCACAGTGTCACCATCCACCAAAGTTCTGACATTTGCCTTACTGCTTCTTTCCAATCCTCCTGTCCAGTTAAGTGCCACTGTTCTATAGGTTCTAGTTTCAAAAGGGCACTTGAATCCACCCTACCCTAATTCAGGACCTCATCCTCCCCTGCCTGGACTATTGCCACAGCACCTACGTGGACCCTCAACCACCTGTCTCCCATTTCTTCACTTCACACATCTCACAGCTATTAGAGTCATCTTTTTAAAATATCTTTGGATCATATCACTTCCAAACCTCAAGAAATAGCCATGGTGAGTAACATTTGTGCAGCAATTTCTAACTTTTCCACACCCCTTCATGTGTGTTGCTCATTTAATCTTTACAGCTATTCTGAAAAGAAGGTAGAAAAGGTATTTTTACCCTCAACTTTAAAATTAAGCAATTTGATCAAGCTTAGATAAGAAATGGAGCTAGGATTAGAACCCAGAACTGTCTGCTCCAAGAGTCCAAGTTCTTTATATCCCACACATCTGCAGAGCCTACAGCATTTCCATATAATATATAATATAGCATATTTCTATGTGCTACTTTATCTTTTCATATGCATGTGTCTTGGTTTTTTCAACTAAGTTCTTGGGAAATCCAGAAAGGCTTGACAAGAAGGAGCTAATACTTTAAGACATTGCCAAAGGAGAATCTCAGAAACCTAGGACCAGAGGAACACAATCACCCCTGAGCATGTAGAGTGAGCATTGTGATGAGCATCTTCATTGTCCAGCTCAGAAAGTGAATCTCAAAGGAGTTAAGTGGCCCTTTGGGAGGTAAGTGTCACAGAGCCACAAAGAGGAACCAGGACTCTCAGACCTTCTAAGTTCCACCTTCTTTCTACTCCGTCACCCCTTCCTCTCCAGTCTTCTCCATCCTCTGAACAAAGCACAAACACTAAATATGGCCTTCAAAGTCTTCCACAGTCCGAGCCCAATCTCTCTTCAAATCTGACCCACCATTTCTCTCCTGCCTACAGTCCACCAGGGCCATGCTCTGACCAGAGCACATTTCCCTAACTGAGGCATGGGCTGTCAAGCCATTCTCTGCCTGAAATCCCTTTTACCTGCCTGAGTCTGTCAAAACTCAAGGCCAGGTTGAAATGCTGCCTCTTCTATTTAGCTCCTCCTACCCCTGACCCATCTTTTTTCCTCCATTCCATTTCTCCTCCTCTCTTTAGAGCTCACCTTATAGTCACATCTTCAGTATGGCCAGTTGCACATGGGACTCTCTCTTCCCCGATATGGGAATGTTTTTGAGAAAACATCCTATCTCTTACTCAACTTTATTTTCTTGGACTAGAATAGGCCTGCACATTGCATCTATTCAATAATTTATTTTATTATTATTAAAAGTATCCAGGCTGATGAGGTAAGCACTGACAGCTCTGCTCTGGTTCTTCAGGGGTGCTCTGTCTCTACCCTGACCCAGGATGCCAACAAGGTAGCCGTAACTGGATATGGACACCCCATCTTGTTAAGCTCTACAACCATCTCTGCAGGATTGATGAAACATGCACTGTATCACCTCAATCTGAGCCTCAGAATGCCAGTGTTACCCGAGTTCTGCTGGGCTAGGCCAATGAATGCTAGCCTAACCCTCCCCGAGTATTTGGAAGTTTCCTGGCCTCAGCACTCACCAGCTGGGTTCCCTGATCCCCTCCTGCCATTTAGGCCCCTGATCCCTCCAACCTGGCCTCCTAGCTGGGACTCACACATCCAGAGCTCCACAGACACAACTGGGCTTTTGTTAGAAGACTCTGAGAGGAACAAAAAGAATGTGCTCCACTGGGGTCCCCTCCTAGTCAGCCCTGCACCTCTGCAGAGGACGAAGGACTTCATCATGTTTATTAATTGGCTTTATCAATTTTGTTCTTTCACTGGGAGCCTGGAGTAGAAAGTCTAGCACCTGTGTCTTTCTCCTACTCTTGTCAACCCCTCCCTGGTTGTCACACTTGTTTACTCCCCCAGCTGATCTCCTGGACTAGTCTGCAGACTCTGAGGCCAAGCAGAGCCTGCATGACGTCACATCCCACCTGGGACCTATGGAGTTTAACCCCCCACCTGCTATCACAGGTGATTCCATAGCACATAAAGTAGATAAGGAAACCTCATCTTCTTATGAGGCATTTAAAAATTTTTAATTTGTAAGTCATTTTTATAAGTTATTTCATTTATATATTCAAAAACCCTGGAGATTCAGAAAGGTTGCTTGCCTAAGATCATCGGGTAAGGAGGCAGCAGAGCCACAACTTAAGCTAATGCCAACTCCAGGTCACAGAGTTTCCACAATGCCTCAGCTGGCTTCCCTGCATTCCAGGGGCCAGCTTTAAAATCTACGAGAGTATTTCAGCCCAAGGTTGAGGGAAATGAAAATATAAAAACAGGGTTTTTTTTGTTAAAAGGGAAGTTCATTGAGACAGCAGAAAAGGAAAAATAAACTATTGCTTTGTGTTGGGTTAATTAGACTTAGAATAAAATTTATAGCATTAGTCAAATTATTGATTTATCGCTTGATTTTTGTGCCCATATCATAGTCACCATTTATTCGTATTCTGGAGAAAACAAGTCAATCAGGATTCTGCTCCATTATAGCCTAAAATAAGAATATTCTAACCTTAGATTTAACATGTCCAGCAGAGTCCCGAGTATATAGATGGCCAGGCCTGGGAAAGGAAAAGGAAGCATCCCTTATTTATTCTTTGCCAGGATCCTGGAGATTATTCAGATAATGATGCTTTTGCAAAGATAGATAGTGCATGACCTTGACCTTACTTAGCAACCAGAGGATCAGTGCCAAAAATCCCTACTAAATTTGGAATCTCATAGTGGCCTTCTGAATATCTCAATGTATCCGATTCCCTTGTCTCAAGCGATAGGAAGTAGAAGCATGTTCATGTAGCCCAAGGCCTCCTGGCACTAGTCTAGGCCTCAGGGTAAGGGGGCATACAACCAGCTTCTTATCATTTGCTCTGTCCAGTGCTTCTACACCCATAGAAGTAATAGAGTTCAATGTGGGATGTGTCTAGACCTCAGGATTCCAACATGCAGAACAAAAATGATGTAGCAGAAATACCACCAGACCTATTCTCAGAGCTAGGTATTCAGGTAACCTCTGCTGCTAATACATTGGCCAGCAACTCAGGTTTCTTATCAGTTAGACCTGACATTAGAGAAATATAGAAACCCTCTGCTCCTAACCAGAGATAAGACACATCTACCTCTTTGAATCCTTACTGGATTTCCATGAGGGTGTATAATGACAAAAATCAAATCGTGTCTCATTGTAGACGCTGCTCCTTACCCAACTCTGTTATTCGTAATTACAGGCCATTCTCCCACTCAAGCCTTGGGAGGAAAGCTTGGAGCTCCCCTCAAGAGGTGGCCTGAAAGAAAGGTGAGTGGGTGGGTAAGCCTGGACGGGTCCCTCTTCCTGTCACCACAAACACATACCAAGTTTAGGTTTCTACATTTCAGTTACAGGATCTAAGAAGGCTCATCTCCATGTACTGCATGGTTGAGCAGTTTTCTTCTTTCTTCCCAGTTACTGAATTTACATTTGTGACTGTTTTTGTTTTCCAGCAGTTTACATGAGAGCCATAAATTGTAAAAAATCAACTTTCCATACACAGCCAATTCTACAGTTTTTCACAATAAGATGGAGTGGAAGAATTACATAGATAATCTCAGACAAGGTAGAATGCACCAAACATTTATCATGCATGCCTAGAGAGATGAAGGCAGAGAAGGCAGAGTTTTTTCAAATCATATTTAGATGGATATTAAAATTGATGTCTATATTATCAATTTATAGACCCATTAAGGAGCCCCTGCCACTGATAATTATTCAAGTGGCTAATCTGTACGATTAATAAATTAAATTGATCCTAGACCATAGGGTAAGGATAAGAGGTATTCACATTTCTAGAATTTGTCATGACATTGCAAACTCTTGGGGATTAGAAGAGGGGTTTGCTCCAGCCTGAAATTCCTCAGCATCACAGAGCACGTGGACAGGCATCTGTAGGTTTATCTAGTGAGGAAGATGTTCTGGAAGGTCTGTTGTGGCAAGAAACCCTCTGGTGGAGGACTGCTTGGCTTCTACAGCTGCTAGCTCCAAAGTGCTCCTCCTGATTCAGTGCACACAGGGAGCTTTGTTTACCAATGCGGAGGCCCTTGGTGCTGTCATGGCAACCAAAAGGATGACAAAGCCCGCCAGGATGGGCTGGCCTGTGTGACTCAAAGATCTGTTTACCCACACTCCTGTACACACTTGCACGCTTCATCACACACACATTGGCAGACACACACGATCACACCGGCCCCCTAAAAGCATATGTAGACAGACTATGCCAGGCATGCAAATAGCCACCTGGTCATTAATCTTCAAAGTTCATATTTTCAGAGGGCTATGCTACCTACAAGGGAACCTTGCCAATGTGCTTATAAGATCTTTGGGAGGAATTTGGGTTAGACATCAAGAAAACCCTCGTCAAACCTAAGAGTTCTGAAGCTAACACAGAAATGAAGGAAGTCAGATGGGCAACTGTGTTGGGCGTGGTTTAATATCAGTCCCGTTGGAAAGAGGGCTGGGGGCAAGGGGCAAAACATTTTTAGTGTTCCTGCGTTTTCAGCATTCAGTGTTCTTGTGAGCTCAGGGAACCTTTTCTCCCATTTTTCAGAGGGGCAAACACAGCCCCAGAAAAGGTAAACACCTTACTAAAGGTCACACAGCTCAGGACGATTGCAGGTATTTATCCCTCAACTTATTCCAGAAAGGATATGAAGAGACTTAAAGGCCCAAACAGAACCTAGCCTTCTCCATCCCATTCAGTGGCAACTGACAGCAGGTGAGTGTCCAGGTGAGTGAAGGATGCAAGCACCAGGCACTGCGTCATCCCTGGCGCTCTTCTCCACAGTAGGGCACCTGGGCAGGGCTCCTACATGAGCAGAAACTTCCCTAAGTGGTTAAGGCAAACAAATGGCCTCACACAGAGTTCTGTGTCCCACCTCTACCCTTCCACCCTGCATCCATAGCAATGAAAGAAAGGCCATGAGTCTAGCTTATCAGGCAGGGAGGACATGACAGATGGCATGGCCCGTCCAAGCCCAGGCTCTTGTGTGCAGCACACTAAGGCACAGAGTGAGGTCACCAGCTTACCAGTCCAAGGCCTATGGCATGTGGCGACTGACTGCAGCATCACTGAGATTTCCCAGCTCCCAAAACAGTGCCATGCCACATCTTCATGACATTTTAGTTACAAGCACTCAAAGAGGCAGAGTCTTTTTAGGAACTCGGGGAGTGAATGGTCTTTTTTCCTTCTCTTCCAATATTGAGATCTCACTTGAGGAGATGAAGGGGGGAAAGGCTTGGCAAAGAAGCCGTCAAGGGATAGCGAGGGAGCTGGAATGTGCATCCCGATTTTCCTTTTGGCCATGAGACTGGTATAACCCGTAGTGTTGAAGCACAATGATTAAAAGTTCTAAAGCTGGACAGACCCAGGTTTGGATCCTAGCTCTTATCATGGTGTGATCAGGAGAAGTCCTTAACCTCGGTCTCTATAAAAAATCTGAATAAATACCATTCCTATCTCAAATGATTATTAGGAAGATTGAATAATAGATGGCGAGAGCAACAAATACCATCTAGCACATCATAGGTGCTCCAAGTGGCTGTGGGATTACCGACATTTCTGAGACTGTATCATGATACAGATGGTCTGTTACCAAGACCTCCTTCTTTATTTGTTTATTCTACTTCCAAAACATAATTTATGAGTGCTAACAACATGGTAGGCATTGGAGATACAGCAGCAGATATAAAAGCAAACTCCTTGCCTCCACCCCGCTTTCATTCCCGTGCAAGAGAAAGATAATAAACAAGAAAATAAGTACAGTAAGCAGTGGGTTGAATACTAGCAGATGCTCAAGAAGTACAGTAAGTATGGGGGCAGGGATGGAATTTTGGGTTTAGTGGCCAGGGAGGTCCTCAGAGAAGACTCAGAATGATGCAAGACACAAAGGGAAGTCATGAAAGTATCTGGGGAGGGGCACTTCAGGGAGAGGTGACAGCCAGGGCAGCACCGTGGGCAGGAACATTCTAGAAAAGATTCTGAAACACAAATAGGAGGCTATATAGCTGGAGTGGACTAAATAACTAGAATATGAACAAGATGAGTCAGCATGGGTAAGAGGCCAGGTGGAGGACGAGATCACACAGGACCTTCGATGTCCTGTATCTCACCACTCGGAATGACTGGGAAACCACTCGTGGAGTTGTAGCACAGGAGTCACGGGACTTGGAATTTTCAAACAACGTCTCTGGCTGCCCTGTTAAGAAGGAACTAAAGGGGATAGAAGCAGGAAGAACTTGCAGGTTATGTCCAGATGGTGGTGGCCTTGGACAGGGCGGTAGGAGTGGGCTACTGAGAAATAGAGTGCTTGGGACACCTTGGATGTGGAATGTTAGAGATGAGTCAAAAATGACTCCAGGGTTTCGTCTACCACAACTGGAAGGATGGAATTAAGTTAACGGAGATGAAGAGACACTGGGCAGAGCAGGTTTTCAGTGCAGGAAGATCAGGATTTAGCTGCATGTGTAAGTCAGCTGTGGATCCCAACACATTCATATTAAAGATCAGTATGCCCAACAGCATCCTGTTATCCACAAGTCCCCATTAGCCACACGAGATGTGCCAACTTCTCCAAAGATTATCTGCTGAGAATGAAACAGAGCCAGCCTAGATTCTACCACCCTTCCTGCTCCCCCTCCTAAGCATGTGCTAGAAAGATGTTAACGATTTTTCAGCAAAACATAATCAAGAAATTGTTGTTGCTAGCGTGGTAAATAAAATTCAAAACAAAACAAAACCCACAAGTATTCCTGAATGCTTCTTTGCTCATTCCAAGCATCTCACAGTTCCTCTTCAAAGCAGGATGATCAAGGAATAGCCTGTGCTATTATGAGATACAAGTGGCAAGTCCTCACATGGCTGTCCTTAAAACCTTTTAAGGAGGGAACTAGGGGACCACACTCTTATCCCTATTTTGCAGATCAGAAAAATAAAGGCCTGTGGAACACTGAACGACAAGTCAGGGAACAGAAAGACCAAGCTCCAAAGCACAATTCAGATCTCCCTGCTGTTTAATTATGCACCAGCCTGTGCCACCTCGGTTTGGCACACAGATACTATCAAGGCATGAACTCAAAGCACGCATGTCGCTTCCTCTTTCTATATACACACATAATAGTGTATGTTTCAGTCACAATATTTCAGCGGGTTCAAAGCCCTGTGGTGCGGGAAGAATGAGCCATGGGGAAGAGCAAGCATTTCCAATTCTTCTTTCTCCCCCACCCACACCCCCCACGGCACTCTAATTACAGTATGAAAGAGGCATCTTGACAGAGAACAAATGCCTGTGTTCTTTGAAGAGACACATTTCACACTCCTCTTAGGAGCCACTGCAAGTGGTTCCCTCCCCAAAAGCTTTGGAGGTGCCAGAGGAATGGGTGGGTGCGGCTGTGTTCAAGGGAGTGACTGAGAGTTTATTACCAGGTTGTCCAATATGCGTTTACCACTGTGTGGGTGTGGATATGGAGCCCTTTACAAAAAGCTTTGATAGCTTCCCAGAATCCTTTGCTCAACATCCCCACATAATTTAAACATTAAAGGTTCCTCTCAGGGAGACAAAATGCCCTGGTTCATCATCAAAGATTCTTCCTTGTGAAAACAAGCCTTTCCTGTGCTTTGGGGTGAATGAGTGGAACACAAGACCCAAAGCTGATGGAAAGGAAATGGAGGAGACAGGAGGGAGGTCTGAGGAAGGGGAAAGTAGTTTGAAAACCTGACATGGGCTCAACACAGAGTGGCTGACCTGGTCTTTTGACCCCCATCATTTTTTTTTAAACAATAGGATTAAAATGGGATGACATGTAGTGCAGTGTTCATTTACACACCCATTCATTCATGTCCTCCGGGTGTATTAGAAAGTCCCTTAGTTCCATTCCTCAGACAGGAAATCAAGGCTTAGGACAACATCTACACTTGCCCAAATCACTAAGTCTGTATAAAAATATGCTGTACCTCAACCATCTCCAGTCCTTGTGTTTATCCACTTATTCATTGGTGACCCATGATGCTGTTGTTCATTATTAGACCTGTAATGACGGTCTAACATAGACGGGCTGCTCCACAAATGTTTACTGAGTGAATAAACTTCATAGTACCCAGTAGGTGACCAGACACAGATCAGTTTCAGAGTTTAGAAGAGGAGGAGAGGATAGGCCCAGGGGAGACGACACATGCCCTGTGCCTTGGCCTCCCCACAAACAAGGTGAACCCCATTACAGGCTCATCTTGAAGATGTATAGGTCCAGGGTGCCCAGAATCGGCAGGACATAGGGTGCAGTGGCTAGTTTTGATTCCAACTACTCCTTCCAAGAGAGGCTGCTTCTCTTTGGCTTCCATTAAAAACCTGTGGTTCGCTCCTTCTCAATTTCCTTTTCTCCTCTAACACTGGAGTGCCCAAGGGCAGGCCTAGGGTTTTCTCTCCAGCCATGTTCTCCCTCTAGGTGATCTCACCCAAGTCCAAGGGGTCCACATCATCTCCATGCTAGACGACCAAATGTGCATCTCTAGCTACCAATTCACCACCAGCTCCAAACCCATCTACACCACTGCCTACTTGATGTCAGCAACTTGATTGTCAAGCAGGCATCTCCAGCTTAACAAGGCCTGAATTTTTATTTCTCCCCCAAATTGTTCCTTATCTAGTTTCTCCCACATGAGGAGATAACACCACCCAAGCCAGAGTGATTTCCATTTCTTGCCTTATTCTCATTCCAATATCAACCAAATCATAATGCCAGGCACTTCCACCAACTTCTTTCCAACTCCACTGCTATTAACCTAGACCAAGCTTCTGTGGTCTCTTGCCTGGATGCTTCCAACCTTCAAAGTTTCCAATAAACTCCCTCGCCAAATTCCCGTTTCTACCCCCATCCCAATCCTTCTATTTATCTCATAATATAAAAGAGGGGGTAATTTTTTAAATACAAAACAAGCCATGTTATCCCACTGTTTAAAACTCTCTCCCCTGACTTCCCATTATTAAAATCCAAACTCTTTACTATGGTCTACAAGACCCTCTTTGGATCTGATCCTTATCTCTCCCCCCTTTTTCCTGGTCACAAAGCCAAAATTAATAATCACGCTACCCATTATACTCTACTCCACCAACCTGTTTTATTTCATTACTATTTTTTACTAGAAAACTACCTCAACTACCTTGTTTACAAGGTACAGAGTGTATAGCTTTAAAGGGTCACCCATAAGTAAGTCGATAAACACAACTAGAAACACTCAAGACACAGCAGCTTCTAGTACTGGGAACTACTAGGTTTTCTATCTTTCCACAAGAATGTGAGCTGTGTGACCAAAGGGTTTCTTCTGCCATGTTCATCATGGTGTCCCCCAGTGTCCATAATAGTGCCCGCATGTACTTTCAAATGAATGCAAAAAGGTAACACTTATATTTTTTTTGTTCTCTTGAAGTTACCAGTATGAGTTATGGTTACTCTAAATCATTTCTACTGGTAAGGTGATCCATCTCACTGCCTCCAGGAAACAATTCTCAACCAAACCAATCTGGAAACAAGTTGTGTGTCTTGTTTTTGACATTTATATAAACTTTCAAAACCATTCCAAAGATATAAAGCATCACCGTAGTAGAAAATTCTTTATTTAGCCTAAATATCTTCTGCAACAATTGAGACTTTATTCCTCTGTAGTCTCACTACAGTTGTTTATCATCCCTTGTTTAGAAGTCTTTCTTAAATTGAGGGCATTTAATAAATCACCTACTTCTGTCTTACAGTTAACCTCAGTTCTTCACTGAAATACAATTAATTATTACCTCATTGAAAATGTCACTGCTTATTAGAGGCAAATGCTACATAAGCACAGGTGGGGAACAAGCAAGGATATTCTCCTCCTAAACAGGAGGTATGTGGTAGTTAGTAGTGTTAGAACTGTCATAGATGTTAGTGCTTAGGACATAACTAGTTGTATATTTATTATGAAGTCCTCACTGAAAAGCAAGGACTTCATAACAATAAACACAACTAGAGTTATGAAATGTCATGAGAGAATTAAACCTGAGATCTAGTAAAAACGAATTGTACTTGGATTTGATGCACCTATCTTTGCATCAGATTATGGGTAAGCTACTCAACCTCTCTGCAATTTTATTTCCTAAAAAAATGGTTCTGATAAAAATACCCACCTTGCAGAGCTGGTGTGTCAATGGGCTCACGTGATCAAAGGCACTGATCATGTCTCCTAGCATGAGAGATTTTCAATAAATGTGAGTGGACTCTGAAGCTCCAACTGCGAGTGAACTGCTCGTCATTTATCACATTGGGATATTAACTTGAATTAAGCATTTGGGTCAAGGATAATATAAATCAACATCGTAGAAGAAAAAATAGCATGAAGTTCACAGAGGAGAAAAGCCCATCTTTTGACAAAGATGAATACTGGGGACTGATTGACTCTTTCTCACTTAAAACTGCTCATCACCTTCAGAGAAACTCTTTCACCTAGGTCTTTTGGGTGAGGATTTTCTCCACAGAAGACTCTCCAGAGTTTGGAGCCATTGGGGACCTGCATGTAAATGAATACACCAGAGAGAAAGCTGCCAGTGTGAACCATAATCCCCGCACCAGTGGAGACTTCCAAATTCTTCCAAGACTCTTAACAAAATCCACTCTTAGGTCTTTATGGCCAGCAGGAGATCCGATCCTCACAGAGCAGTGGTACTCCAACTAAGGTCCGTGGACCGATGCTCATCTGCAAACTATTTCCAGTCTGTGTGCTATAAGATAAATTCAGAAAAGGAAAGCACCCAGTAACTTCTATAACGATTCAACAGACATTTTATGGCTATTGAGTGTAAGAATAAAAATTAGAGGTCTTTGTTTTATATCTCTTTGTATTTTTTTGTTTTGGAGTGGGGGCAACTCCTTTCGGAACGGATGTATCTCCACAAGACAATCAACACACACTAGACTATAGAGAATTTCTTTTAAAAGTGATTCTTCATCACAGAGAGTCGAGAAGCACTATCTGGAGCAAAAACTATTTCTGTGCAGCTAGAAGACATGACACTGGGACCATCATAGTAGTCAACACTATTTTATGTTTAGGTATACCAGAAACTCTGCTAAATGTTTTGCAAGTGGTCTCTTTTAATTTTCACAAAGCATAAAATACATACTATCTCATTATTTTAAAAAGGCCAAAGGGTGTTTGAAAACCTGTTCAAGTTCATCAAACAAGGCAGTGGCAGAGCCAGGTTCTTCAGATGATGGGTCTAGGGGTCAGTTAGGAGCGGGAGGCCTGTACCTCTGTTGCCTTAGGATTATGTGGGTAACATTTTGCCACAACTTTCCTATGTATTTTCTCTTCTTTCTGTGTCTTCCCCTCCCCTGTGTTTAATTCTTTTCTGTCTTCTCTTCTGCTTCTTGTACCCCAAGATATACTAGGTTTAAAGGATAAAACCTGGGGTAAGGATAACCTCTGAGCCACTTGCAGGATGCCTCGTCTTCATCCTGCTCTGAAAAGTTGAGGAATGAAGCCATTAAAAAAGGCATTAAACTCACATTCTCATCATATCCAGGAAAGGAGGAAATTTACACTGCCCTTGTACTATCAACAGTCGCTACTAGAAATGGATCTCCATTAATAGCACTAATTTGTAATAGCATAAATAGTAGCTGTATTCTTTTGCAAGTAAATGTGTTCTATAATAAACACTGATCCTGATTTCTTTTTGCTTTTTTCCGCAATACTGGAGATTGAACCCAGGGGCACCTTAAGCACTAAGCTACATCCATACCTTTTTTTTTTTGAGACAGGGCCTCACTAACTTGCCCAGGCTGGTCTTGAACTTATAATCCGCCTTCCAAGCAGCTAGGATTACAGGCCTGTGCATCCAGCAACACTGATCATTATTTTAGATACCTTGCATCTAAAGCAAGATATCTAAAACATCATAAATTATAAATTTAAAATGTTACTTTGTGACAGTAGGATGAATCAGACATAACTTTCCCATGTTCATATTCGAATACCCAACCAATGAAACTCCACCTCATGTACAACCACAAGAATGGGATCCTAATTACAATAAGTGACACTCCCCAGATGTATGTCAAAATACAATCTACTGTCACGTATAACAAAAAAGAATTTAAATAATTTGTTCTTATCTGAAAACATAGCTGTAAACGTTGGTGAATACATGTGGCTACATCTGAAGTGATGTAAATGTTACATGTAATGGGCATATACATGCATATATCCAGAAACCTACTTATAGGTAAATTGACACCTAAAGAAATATGCTATGCCAACATTTTTTTTCCAGAGGTTTACCTATTCTTTTATTTATGTCTGATATTTACCTACTCCTTGTTTTGGTTTCATTATTTTTCTGTAGTAATGCCTCCTTCTTGAAAGGCTAGTAAGTATACACTTACTTCTGATGGAGTCACCAGATAGAATTTAGCTACATGATTTTGTTCACTTGTGAAGTACTTACTATATATTTTCACCCAATGCTGCTTAGAAAATGGTTGTATTTTTAGAGAGAATCTAAAAAGTCAAAGAACTGACTTCTCTGGCAGAGCGATTCGCTGGTGTTCCAAAAATCCCTTTCACACAAAATATCCAGGTGCTGATAAATTAGAACAAGCATACTAATTAATGCATTCCCAAGCTTACAGAAAAGTGAAAGATATCTCCAAGGTATCAAAACCCAGATATACCTTGCATGAATCTGTGTCTTATTTGTATTTGTTTTCTTAAGGGGTATCTTTTGAAGAACTAAAATTTTTTGTTTTGACAAAGTCCAATTTATCAGTTGTTTTGGTTTCATTATTTGTGCATTTTGTATTCTGTCCAAGAAATATTTTTCTAGTCTTCAAATATATTATTAAATTAAATTTGATCTAGAAAGAGTATGGTCTCAAGTTCCCTTCCCTGCCCCCCTCCATATGAATAAACAGTAGATTTGGCAAAATTTATTAAAAAGACTTCTCTTTCCATATTGGGTGTGCACTTGTCAAAAACCACCCACCCACATATCTGGGGGGCTCTCTATTCTACTCCACAGATCCAGTACTCCATCCCTACACTGATACCATCTCACCTTCATTACAATAGCCTTTTGATAAATCTTAAAATTGTGCAAATCCCAAAGCTTTGTTCTTTTTCAAGGTTATTCTGGCTTCTTTAAAGACTGCATTTTCATATCAATTTTTGAACCATTTCATCTATTTTTCTTCAGATTAGCTTGTGAGAATTTTGATAAAGATTATACTGAATCTACCTATCAATTTAGGGGTACTGGATATCTTAACAATGTGATGTTTTCAATTCATTAGCTTGGCATGTCTCTCCATCTTTTAGGACTTTTTAAAATTTCAGCAATATTCTAGAGTCTTTTATGCAGAGGTCTTGATATCTTTGTCAGATTTATTTCTAGGGAACTTATTACTTTTTGAATTTTTAAAATTCACTTTTAGCTCATTTACATTGAAATTGAATTTAATCACTGCAAGTATATATAAAATTTTAAAAAGGTTTTTGTTTTATATATCCCGTTGCCTTGCTAAATTCACTTACCAGCTCTAGTAATTTTTGGAGTCTATTGTTGTGTTTACAAAATATACAATCACGTCAACTAAAAAAAAAGTCTTATTTCTTATTTTCCAACTTATGTACCTTTTATTCCTTTTCTTTGCCTTATTAAAATGGCTCAGATTTACATATCAGTGTTGAAAAGAAGAGGCAAAACCAAAGTTCTTGTCATTTCCAGCTTATAGGTGGAAAGGAATATTTCAAAATATTTCAACATTAAGTATGATGCTAGCTGTGGTATTTTTAATAGATGTCCTTTTGTCAGACTGAGAAAGTTCCCTTCTATTATTGATTTATTGTGAGATTTTACTATACGGGAGCAGTGAATTGTGTTCAATTCTTTTGAAGCATGTGTTGAGATGTTATAAGCTTTTTTCCTTATGTTTTGCTGATATGGCATATTATGTTGACTGGTTTTCAAACGCTACACCATAACTTTTTTGCATTCATGCATTAAACATTACTTGCTATTGATGTACTGTCCTATATTCTGCCACATTTGATTGTAATATTTTGTTATGAAAGTTTGAGTCTATGTTCATCATGGGTATTATTTTGTAGTTTTTTAAAGACACACTTGTCAGGTTTAACTACCGAGATTATGCTGACATCAACCGAGTTGGGGTGTTCCACTCGCCCCCACATCTTAAGATTTTATGACAGGTCAGTGTTACTTCTTCCTTAATGTTTGCCCTAATCGGTGGGTAAAACAATGGGGTTTGGAGTTTTCTTTGTAGAAAAAGTTTTAGATTAGGAATTTAATGAATCTGAGTTTATTTATATTTTCAATTTCTTATGTCAGTTTTGGCAACTTGCCATTTTAGGTTTCCTTGAAAACCTAATTCCTTGAAAACCTAAATTCAATATTTTATATAAAATGGCATAATATAAAATATGCCATTTTATATAAGCCATTGCATTTAATGGCACAAAATTATTTGTGATATACTCTTATATTTTCTGTTGATATGCAGTGATTAATTCAAATCAGGGTGGAAGGGAGTAAAGAAAAACACAAGTCATCCAAATTTCAAAGTTAAATTACAGAGCTGTGAAGACAGCACTGAAGAAAATGTCAGTGAATAAGGATACATATGTACACACACACACACACACACACCATTTTGGCAAAGGAGCAAAGGCAATATCATGGAGCAAGGATGATATGTAAATATTTTATACACACACATTTTAAAATACAGCAAAGAAATAAAGCAAAAGGGATGTTATATATGATGAAGATCTTAAAATTTAAGTTACGACTTCATAATAAAAAGTAATAAATGAAGAGGAAATATTTGAAAAGTCAATGCCTGAATTTTCCAGAACTGATGAAATATTCAGATAAGTATAGTACGTTCAATACACGTAAAAGCACAAAATCCATAATTAGAACCATTTTGAATAAAACTACATTACACCAAAGACAAACTCTTTAAAGGAGCCCAAGAGACAAAATATATTCACATACTATATATAGTTCCATATAATTGCTCTACATGTGTATTTGTACACACACATATAGAAATATATATGTGTATATATACATGTACAAATCCACATATATGCATGTGTGTGTGTGAGAGAGAGAGAGAAAGAGAGAGAGAGAAACACTATGTAGAAAACCCAAAATAATAGACCTTTTGGAATTAATAACTAGTTATAGAGAGGCTGTAGAACACAAGCTTACTTTACAGAAGTCCTTTGCTTTTCTATATATCAACAAATAAAATTATCTATATATTAGTAAATAAAATTTGAAATTATAAACAATACCACTTACATCAGCATCTCAGAAAAACACTTGGGTAAAAAATACAACAAAATACATGAAATCTGTATGAGAAACTCATGATGAAAACTCTATATATGGGCTGGGGATGTGGCTCAAGTGGTAGCGCGCTCGCCTGGCATGCGTGTGGCCCGGGTTCGATCCTCAGTACCACGTACAAACAAAGATGTTGTGTCCGCCGAAAACTAAAGAATAAATATTAAAAAATTTTTTTAAAAAAAAACTCTATATGATGAATAAAATTAAAAATCTAAGTAAATAGATTTATTAACCAAATTAATGGAGAAATTTCCTATCCATGTTTGTGGATAGGAAGACTCAATACTGTCAATATGACAGTTCTTTCCAGCTTGATCCACAGGTCCACACAATCCCAAAAGGAATCCCCTGGAAGTAGTTTTGTGGACATTGACAAACTGATTCTAAAATTTACATGGTAAAGCAAAAGACCCCAAATAACCAACATAATGTTGAAGAACAAAGGACTAACTTCAAGACTTATGTAAATCTATATTGATCAAACCCATGTAGTGCCGGCCACCAACAAATAGATCAGAAACAGACCCACATGTAGGCAGCAGATCTCTGACAAAGGAAGTGAAGGCAATACAATGGAGCAAGGATGATGTTTTTAACAAACTGTGTTGGAACTGGACCTCTACATTCAAGAAAATTAATCTAGACAAGCACCTCACACCTCCACAAAAATTAACTCAAAATGGATCATAGACGCTATGGCTTGAAAGTTTGTATCCTTTCCAAAAATCCATGTTAAAACTTAATCCCCAAAGCAACTGTATCAAGAGGTGGGACCACTGGGTCAGTAGAAGGTGATTAGACCATTCGGACTCCACCCCCATGAATAGGCTTAGAAATAGGACAAAAGGGTTAGAGGGAGCTTGCTAGGCTGCTTTTGTCCTTCTATCTCTTCTGCTGCTGTATGAGGATAGAAGCAAGATACCATCTTAGAGGAAGAGATCTCTCACTGGACAACAAATCTGTTAGCACCTTGACCTTGAACTTCCCATCCTCCTTAACAGAAATAAAGTTCTCAGTCTGTGGTATAGCAGCAAAAATGTGATAAGACATAGACTTCAATGTAAAAGGCAGAACTATAGAACCTCTAGATGATAACATAAGAGTAAGCCCAGGTGGCCTTGGGTATAGTGGTAACTTTTTAGATAAGCATCAAAAAAGTTTTTTTTTTTGATCCACAAAAAAAAAAAATTGATAAATGGGACTTCATTAAAAGTAAAAACCCATACTCTGCAAAAGGTAATTATCAAAAGAATGAGAAGACAAGCCACAGACTGGAAAACACTTCTGATAAAGGACTGTTATCCAAAATATACAAACCACTTTTAAAACTCATCAAAAAATAAAACACCAAAATAAAAAGTAATCATTAGATACTTCACCAAAGAATACACAGATGGCAAACAGGCATATGAAAAGAAGCTCCACCTCACAGGTCATGAGGAAATGTAAATTAAAGCAGTGAGATATCTCTGCACATCTATGAGAATGGCCAAAATCTGGAACATTGACCACATCAAATACTGGTCAGGATGTGGGGTGACAGTAACTCTCACTCATTGCTGGAGGGATTCTGAAATGGTACAGCCACTTTGAAATGCAGCTTGGCAGTTATGAACTTATGTCCACACAAAAACCTGCACATGGATGTTTACTGCAGCTTTATTCATAAAATTGCTAAACCTTGGAAGCAACTAAGATGTCCTTCAGTAGATGAATGGATTAAAAACTGTGGTACATCCAGACCATGGCACTAAAAAGCAATGAGCCATTATTCAGCACTAAAAAGAAATGAGCTATTAAGCCATGAAAAGACATGGAGTAGCATTAAATGCATATTACTAAGTGAAAGATGTCAACCTGAAAAAGCAGTTTGAATATAGTGCACCCCTCTGAAACTCATGTCGAAATTAGACTGCCCCTGTGGCAGTACTGAGAGGGGCATTTAAAAGGTGATTAGGTCATTAAGAGGAATGAGTGCCTTTCTTGCAGGACTGGGTTAATTCCTGTGGTAGTGAATGAGTTCACCTCTTTAAGAAGTAGATTAGTTGTTGCAAGAATGGATTGTTTTAAAGCACTCCTGCCCAACTTGATACATGCCCACTTGTTCTTCTGCTTTCTGCTATTAGGACACATCATAAGGTCTCTGCCAGGGGCAAAGATTTAAGGCTTCCAGTTCTTCCCTTTTAATTACTACTCCCAGGTGTTTTGTTATAGAAACAACAACAGAAAAAAAAAAAAAAAGAAACCTGAAAGATAGTTGCTTGCTCTACAGTTTCAACTACCTGATATTCTAGAAAGGTAAAACCATGTGACCAATAAAATATCATTGCCAGTGTTTAGATGAATAATAAGCAAAGCACAGAGGATTTTTAAAGTGGTTGAAATACTCTATGATCCTAGCATACTGTATTCAACAGTATATTAAAAGGATCCCTCACCATGATCAAGTGGGATTTTATTCCTGGGTGGCAAGGATGGTTTGATATTCACAAATTAGTAAACATGATATGCCACATTAACAGGATTAAGGGTAAAAATCATTTCAATGGATGCAGAAGTAGCTTTTGACAAAATTCAATATTATTTTATAATTAAAAACTCTCAAAAACTTAGGTATAACAATCACCGTCTATGCTAAGCCCCATAGATAACATCATACTCAATGGCAAAAGGCCAAAAACTTTTCCTTGAAGATCAAGAACAAGACAAAGACCCACTCTCAACCACTTCCCTTCAGTGTAGTGCTGGCAAAAGCTCTCACCACAGCAAGCAGGCAAGACAAAGAAACAAGAGGCTTCCAAACTGGATAGAATGCAACTGTCTTCATTTGCAGATGACACACTCTTATACACAGAAAACTCAAGTTCAACTACAATGACAACAAACCTGTTAGAAATCACAAAGAAAGTTGCAACGTACAAAATCAACTTATAATTGATTTTGTAGCATTTCTACACACTATCAACAAACTACCTGAAAAAGAAACCAAACAAACAATTCCATTTACAATAGCATTCCTAAGTACTTAGGAATAAAATTTAACCAAAGAAGTGAAAGATCTATACATTGAGCACTATAAACACTGATGAAAGAAACTGAAGGAAAGACAAACAGAAAGATATCCTGTGTTCATGGATTATAACAGTTAATGCTGCTAAAATGTCCATACTGCCCAAAACAATCTAAAGATTAGATATAATCCCTATAAAAATTCTCATAACATTTCTTACAAAAACAAAACAATCCTAAACACAAAAGAACCCCAACAGTCAAAGAAATCTGTAGCAAAAGAGCAAAGCATCACATTACCTGATTTCAAAGTTACAAACTCATAATTATCAAACAGCATGATAGTGGGGCATAATGCATGTGCCTGTAATCCCAGATACTCAGGAGGCTGAGGTAAGAGGATCACCTGAGACCAGGAGTTGTAAGCCAACCAGGGCAACATAGTGAGACTCCGTCTCAAAAAATAAAACAACAACAACAACAAAAAAAAAACCAGCACAGTACTAGCAAAAAACAGAGCAATGGATGAGAATATGGAGCCCAGAAATAAATCTACACACTTATGGTCAATTGATCCTTAACAAAAGTGCCAACAAAACAATGAGAAAAGGTCAGTCTCTTCATTAAATAGTGCTGAGAAAACTGGATATTCACATGCGGAAAAATGAAATTGAACCCTCATCTCACTACATGCCAAAAATCAACCAAGATGAATTAAAGACAAATCTAAGATTGAAACTGTAAAATTACTAGAAGAAAACAGGAGATGCATTGGTCTAGACAAATGCGTATTTTTGCTATGACCCCAAAAGCACTAACAAAAAAAAAAAAAGCAAAAATACAAAAATGACATTGTTTCCTTATCCCGAAGCTTTTTAGTTTGATACAATCACCAGCATGAAGAGATGACCAAGAGAAGAGGAGAAAATGTTTGCAAACCATATGTCTGATAAAGGGTTAACATCCAAAAGACATAAGAACTCAGACAGCTCAATAGCAAGAAAACAAATAACCTGACAAAATACTGGACAAAATCCAAACAGACATTTTTCAAAGGAAGATGTACAAATGACCCAGTTATATGAAAAAAAAAAGAAAGAAAAGAAAAGAAAAAGAAAGAAATCCTCAATGTTACTAATCATCAGGGAAACTCATGCAATCACATCACACCTGTTGGAATAGCTATTACCCAAAAGACAACAAGTGTTGGTGAGGATGTGGGGGAAAAGGCAACCCTTACATCCTTGCATGCCATTGGTGTATCAATCAGTATAGCCATCATGGAAGTAGCAGTGAGTTTCCTCAAAAATTAAAAATAGAACTACCAGGTGGTTTAGCAATCCCATTACTGAGTCTATACCCAAAGGAAATGAAATGAGTTTATCAAAGAGACTGCTTCACTCCCATATTCACTGGGGCATTATTCACAATAGCTAAGATGCGGTATCACCCAGGTGTCCATCAAGGAAGAGCAGATAAGAAAATGTAGTATATAGACCAAAGAATATTACTCAGCCTTACAAAAAAAAAGGGAAATTGTGTCATTTGTGACAACATGGATAAACTTTGAGGACAATATACTACATAAATATAACCTAAGCCCAGAAAAAATAATACTGCTGGGAGCCATTAGCCAAGTAGGTATGACAATTTCCTTGCCAGCGTACCCCATGTTGCAGTGACATTGAATGTATGTGACCTTGCTCAAGGACCAAGGCAGATTAGGGTGTTCCCGGTTTTAAGATAATCGTGTTTAGGGCGTTCCCAGTTTAGGTTCCAGGTTTAAGGTTTAAGATTATTCCTGCTGGGAATAGGGCGTATCCTGCTGCCTGAGTTCCCCTTGAGTTCTCATGGGATTCAGACAGTATATTTTGGGAGACAGAAGCCCAGAGAAGGTGGATTTTGGGCAGAGAACGTGGATTTGGGAAGAGAACGTGGATTTCCCCAGAACGTGATTGTAGACGGCTGGTGTGAGTTCGGGAATAAAGAGTTGCTGTTTGAATCTACAAGCTGTGTGGTGGCTCGTGATTGTGTGCCCAGCCAGACTGCGGCATTTGTGCCCAGCCAGACTGCGGCATAATACACAATCTCTCTTTCATGTGGAATCTAACAGAGTTGAACTCCTGGAAGCAGAGAGTAGAATAGTGATTAGCACAAGCTGGAGTGTGGGTGTTGGGGGGTGTGGTGGGGGTGATAAGGAGATGTTGGTAAAGGGAACAAAGTTTCAGTTAAATGTGATGTCCTAAAGATCTATTGTACAGCACAGTACAAGTAGATATTAAACACTCTCTTACTGCAAATAAATGAGGTGATAGATAATTAACTTGATTTAATCATGTTGCAATGTATGCACACTTTGCATACTGTAAATATATATATATTTGGTCAATTATATCTTAAAGAAGCTGGAGTGGGGAGCAGTTGGGCATTATCTTGTAGAGAGAATTAAGCCTGTATGTGCCCCATGACCCCAAGAAACCCACTTCCAGAATCTTCAAGGCAGCATCAGTTGCATTAGTCAAAAACTAAAAGGGGAGAATGAATCAATATCTTGTGATATTTGGAATTCCACACAGCAATATAAGTGAATGAACCAACATGTATAAAAATAAACATGTTATGAATCATATAACATTCAAACAATGATAAATTGTGTGGAGAACCATGCATAGGTCTTAAAACTAAACAAAAAGCAAAGGCATAACAAACAAGGCCCTGGGGGGGAAGGAGGACAGAAGTGGTTGGGAAGTGGCCACTAGCTCCACTGGTATAGTGATACTGTCCCTTCAGCTTCCCTGTGAATCTCTGGAAATTCATTTCATTTTTGCTCATAGTGCATATATGGTACAAACCATATATAAATTTAGTTTCTCTCTGGAATACATGAAATCTTTCAGACAAAAGATTGTTTTGTGAGTCAATGAACCATGGTCATGAAATCACAGTGCTTCATGGCTGAGAGAGCTTAGCTGTGTCGAATAAGAGAAAAAGCAATGGACCAGGAGAAGAGCTGGTTTCAAGTCTCAACCTGGGCCATCTCCTAACTAGGTGATTCTATGTAAGTCATCAGGAAGTCTCAGTTTCTTTCTTTACAAAATGGGGAAAACAATTTCTCTTGAAGATATAAGAGATAAAACAATAAAACATTTTAAGGTACTCTGGAATCTCTAATAAACCATATATTATCACAGATTAACATAAGGGTCCCAAAACAGGACATAATTTTTCTTCCTGTTAATGAAATCATGCCTGTCAGCTGCACCTTCTAATAGTTGCACCAATGACCCTTCTTTCTTCTTCCTAGAAGTAGTCAGAACCTAGTCTCATTTCCCCTCTCCACCTGCAGATACATACCTCACGAGACTTAGCAGTCTCATACTAAGTAGACCCATAACCACCTTCTCAAAGGGCCAAGTTTGAGCCAAAGGAGCTTGGTGATGAGCATCCCCAGGTCATTTAAATCCATAAATACAAACTGGACTTTTTAAGGGATATATGAATCTTGTCCAGAGTGACCCAGAGCACCAACAATCATAGACTGGGAAAATCCCAGAAGATTGAGAAGGTTGGTGAGAATGTGCTACCTATTCTTACCCTGTCCAGGCTCTTGCTGCCCCACCCACGCTAGGTCTCAGCTCCACCTGGCCCCTGGAGGTTAGACAGTGCCCTGCTCCCATCAACATAAGCCCTTCTGTGCCACCTCTTGAAATCTGTGAGATAAGGGGAGTTTGATGAACTCCCTCTATCTCAAGTTCCCAATGTATCAAACACATTTCTCTTGCTAGAGTGACAATAAAAGGCATAAAGATATTTCCAATAGGTATACCAATAAAAATTAGCATCACAAGTCACCAAGGACCTCCAGCTGTCTTTGAGGCAAGCTAGAGAGAAATCCAGAAGTCTGACGAAGCGTCTTATTTGGAATCTCTTTGCCCTTCACTCAGGGCCATTCTCCACATGAGAGTCCTGAGGGCATCTCACCTTGGCCTGGCCACTGAGCACACCTCCTCCCTGCATAAGAAGGCTTTGCAATTCCCATTACCAGACTCCACGTTAGTCACATTTGACTGCTCCCAGGAAATGAAACTTGAGAGTTAGGATGCGGGAAGGGGGTGTGGGCGTGAAGATCATGAAGGAGAAGCTTGTGTTATATAAGATACAAAACAACTGGGGTACAAATGAGTAAGCTTTGAGAAAGCAAGGATAAAGGAACCATGGAATGTAGGTGAATTGTTCCAAAAAGTTCCCCAATGTTTGGGAGGGTCCCTTAAAAGTAGTCTATTCAGGTTTTTCTACAATTTTCAAGGTACCTGGCTTACAGGAGAAACTTTGTATTTATTGAATAAGACCAGGACTGAGAACATAGCAATGTGAGTATTATAAGACAGCCAGGTACAGTGGCACATGCCTGTAACTCCAGCTTCTCAGGAGACGGGGGCAGAAGGATTGCAAGTCTGAGGTCAGACAGGGAAGCTTAGCAAGATCCTCTCTCAAAATAAAAAATGCAGAGAGCAAGGGGTGTAAGCTCAATGGCAAGGTGCTTGCTCCACATATGCAAGGCCCTGGTTGTAATGAAAAATAAAAATAAAAATAAGTAGTATTATAAAAGACCTGGGACCCTTCTAGAATAAAGAGGAGGTAGGTACCACAGGGGAGTTCAAGTAAAGTGAGTGACCTCCAGGGACAGTGGACCTGTTGCTGGCAGGGGACAGACCACACTAGGTAGTTATGCACAGCTCCCCTTTAGACTTGTACACAACATTCACACCACAGCATTAGCTTGAGGGATACAATGTGTGGCTGAAAAACAGCTTTTTGTGAGAACAGGAAATAACAGATATAAAAAGTCACATGAAACTTAAAAGCAAAGACACATTTTGTTTTTAAGTAGTTCCTTGGAGGACAGTCTTCCTGTGTTCAGATTCTCGTTCAGCACCTACTCTGCACGACACACGGTGCTGCTCTCACCGAGTACTCATATTCCTCTTTACGGTTTGCAAAACATTTCCACGGGCAGTATCTCAAGAGTAACTCAGTCATTTCAGACATTAAGTTCCCAAACCCATTTACACTCCTTTAATTCAAAAGGCTGTCAAAATGCAAACTAGAATTAACCTATTTATTTTCTGTAGTGTGACACTAAAAAGGTTTTTAAAAACCCAGATTTTTTTTAAGGAAAAAAAAAAACCTTTTAAGAACATCCATCTTGAATGGAAATATGGTATTAGCTTTAAGAACAAAGGAAGAAATTCAGCAACCCTAACAAAGACCATAGGAGGAAAATCTGCTAAGGAACAGTCTTGTAAGCCCAAGAATAAAAGCACGGAACACAATCTTGTAAGAGACTGAAAAATTATGAGCTGAAGTGATTGGAACAAAAATCAGAAACCCTAGCTAAGTGCAGTGGCCCAAGCCTATATTCCTAGCTACTCTGGAGGCTCAAATAGGAGGATCACTTGAGCCCGGCAGTTCAAGGGCAGCCAGGGCAATAGGCTGAGACCCTAAGGAAAAAAAAGAAATTCAGAAGCCCTCAGTATGAAATCTGCAACTGTTTTTTTGTGTGGCTGTGGAAAGTGGTTTTGTCTAATCACTCAGACACAGTTTTATCCAGTGCCACTAGATAAAGTGTCACTTGCTAGATTGGAAAATACAAGGTGCAGAAGATGTCACTGCTGTACCTAAGTAAATCTAGTCTTCCAGGGAGACAGACAAGTAACTCAGTTAAAAAAAAAAGAAGCATAAGCTATAAATGGGACATAGATGAATTAGAGAACAGAGAGACGGTATCCAGGGAAGAGGGCATTGCGTATTGAAAGGTAAGTAGAGAATGGAGACACCAGCCTCTGAGAATATACAGACCTGGGATTTGCTGGAAGTGACAATGAGAGCTCAGGGGTACATTTGGAGAGGCTGAAACCCAGAGTAGCAAGGTCCTTTGGCTCACTTACCTTTGACTGGTGGAACTAAGAGTCTGCATCCCTCCAGAGCAACCCGGAGGATCATCTTGTCTCCAAGTCCTTAAAACTATTACATGTTCCATCCTCTTTCAAAGGAGGCTAAGAAAAACCTGAGGAGGTTGACTCAACGATGGTCACATGGAGTCCAAGGGTCAGAGCCTGATTGGGTGAGGGGTCTGCCCCAAAAGAAAGGACCTGAGGTACCTGCCATGGGGTATCGGGACAGTCATTGACACTGCCCACATGTGTTTGGCTGTCTTCTTTGTGGATGAGCTCACATGACCTGTTCTGGCAAATATGTTTAAGGTCAAATATTTCATTGCCGGGAAAGAATCCCCAGCGCTCCCGGCATCCCCACCATGGTGAAAGAGAGTGGCTGGAGCGCAGGAGGCAAGGAGGAGTATAAGAGGGGAGAAGGTCAGAGGGCAGCTGCCCATCAGCTCAGGTTCCAGAGCAAGTGAGGAAGACCCGCACAGATCCCAGCCTACCAGATGGCAGCCATGCTACATGAGCAAAACATCAAGCAACCTGGGAGGTAGGTATGACCTCCTCTGCATAGATTGGAAAACCAAGAATCAATGAAGCTAATTAATTTAGAGCTAGTAGGTGGCAGATGAGGACTCAGATTCTTATCTGGCTCCGTTCAAATACAGCCCCATCATCCCGAGGACTTGACGTGATTTACTTTCTTCTGTGGGTTGCAGGAAATCCTCAAAGGTTTTTACATAAGGGAGTAACGTGATTAGATCTATTTTAAGAAATTAGCTATGTTTGTGCCAAAAACTACAGATGAGGAGAGGACGCCATTTGGTAGGCTACGGGAAGAACCTGGGTGTGACACAATCAGGGGCGCCAAAAATAGACAGGAGGATGGGAAAACCGGCAGACATTCCACAGAATGAAAAGGCATTTTGCAGACCACGTAAGGAAGAGCCGGGAAATCCAAAGACCCCCATCCCAAGATGTCCAGGGTGGGGGGTGAGTCAGTAAAAGGAGGAGGAGTGGGCTTGCTATAGGAAATGGGTTTAGTTGGTGGTAAGCAAGCTTGAAGGAACTCGTTCAGATCTTCACACAGTGGGATACACAGCTGTGTGGCACAGGGAGGCCAAGCTTGGAGACGTGGATCCAAGGATCTTAAGGACACAGAAGGCTCCAAGCTGTGTGGTCAATGAGACCTCGCATGAAGAGCAGGACAATAATGCTCAGAATGACTCCCTGAAGGGAGCCAATGTTCTCCCAGAACCTAGAGAAAGAGAACATACCCTGTCCTCTCAGCGGCTGTGCCCTGGATGCCAAGCATGGCTGTGCCACTCGTATGAAATGTGGGTAGAATTGTCCCAGGGCCCACCAAGCCTGTGAACCACCAGTGCACCTCTCTCTTCCAATAATGTGACCGTGGAAGGGGTGATGGGATGGTGGCATCAGCCCGAGTCTGAGTAGTCTCTGTGGTGACTGACCCTGCAGTTTTAGTGACCACCACAGATTCAATGTTTGTGTCCCTCCCAAACTTCTACACTGAAATTCTAACCCTCAAGACAAATGGTTTTCGAGGTTGGGGACTCAGACAGGTGACTCGGTCATGAGGGTGGGGTGCTCGTGAATGGAATTAGTGCCCACATGAAAACACCCCAAAGAGCTCATTCACCCCCTCTGTCGTGTCAGGACAGCAGGAAGACAGTCATCCATGAACCAGACACCCATTCTGCCACTGGTTGATCTCAGACTTCCAGTCCCCAGAGCTGTGAGAAACTGTCACTCAGAAGGTAGCTGGTCTGTGGCATTCTGCTACCCAGGCCTGACGGGACCTGGACAGCAACGTGGCCTGATGTGCTCCGTCTAACACCGAGAGGGGGTGGTCAGCCACGCAGGAAGTGGACCAGGAGACAGCTGAGGGAAGGGGGAAGGTCTCACAGAAGGCACCACGACGGACTGGGCAGCATGGACTCCCCGAGGACAACTGAGGACAGCATGGGGTGTGGCGAGTGTGCTGTGCCTGGTCCTCTGTCTGGCGAGGCGTGAGGCCCACTCTCGGGAGGTTTTCCCTGCTGGCTCTTGAGCTCTGGAGGCCGGGAGCGGGCGTGGGAAGCGGGCTGCTAGGCTGGGCTGCGCGTGAGTTAGGGAAGGCGCTGGCGGAACGCGCAGTTCCTGCCTCCCGGCCGCGGGTTAGCAGCCCACACGTTCCTCCCTGTGGCAGTTTTCACTCACCCAGGCCCATGTGGTTGTCACATCCTTGGCTTGTGCTCTCGTCACACTTCCCTGATGGTCGCTGGATCACACGTCACAGCACATTAAACCTGGCTCCTTGGTCACAAGGACATAGGGAGCACATTCAAAGCCCTTTAACCCTTTCCCATTTTTAATTTTGAGATAGGGTCTTACTAAGTTACTGTGGCTGGCCTTGAACTTGCGAGCCTTGCGCCATTTCCCTCCTGGGCATGGGTTTGTCCATTCTGCACATGTCTATGGCAAGAACAGGTGGCCTTTCTGCTCCAAGCTTCCCAGGCCACTGCCCAGCCACTGGCAGGGAAGGATATAGAACAGCCTACCCAGAACCCCAGCCCCTGCAGGACTGTCCTGATGGGCAATGTGCCTTGTGTATGGTCAGGGCCTCAGTCTCTGTGCCCACATCAAGCCAGCCCTAAGGGCACTGGAGTAAAAGTCTGCAGAGAATACCTCCTGATTCCCAGCTCAGCATGCTCACTTCTTTCACATGTTTACACAGGGATCCCTGCCACTACATTGCTATCCTCCCCTACAGAGGACCAGGCACAGCACATTCACCAGCCCTGGACCTGGACTGTGGCCCCCGAGTTTGCCTCCCTGCAACAGAGGCATGGCTGCTCTGTACACTCCCAGAGGGCAGCAGAGTAAAGGCCCCAGCATACAGGCTTTGAATTAAGAGGAGCCCAAGTTAAAATGCTGGCCCTGCACTTCCAAACTGGAAATGCTTGGGCAAGCTCCTAAACTCGTGGTAGCCTTTGCCCCACCTGCAGTTTGGGGGGAACACAGCCTATCTTACTGAGTTTTATGACAATCACATAGAAAATATACAAAAGCTTTCCCACTAGAATATCGTGGCTAGTCAACATATCTTCTTATCTTTCCCCTTATTTTTTCCAGATTACTTCATCTTTTGCAACTCGACTCCCTAGAGTCTGTCCTGCCTTGGCACCTCTCCTGGAGCCCTGTCATTCTTGGGTACCAATAAGTGAGTTGTGCAAAGTTGTTAAGGAGTGTAAGGGAGAAAATGTGTAATTTTTACCATATATATCATTTGTAGTTATTTAGAGGCTTTTGCAAAGCATTACTCTAAAAGTAGAAAATTCACGTTTTACAGGGGGCTAGTTTCAGAGGTTCTTAATGATGAAAGTTATGTTAGTGAACATAGATTATGTGCCAAGCACTGTACTAAACTCTTTGTATTCATTCTCAAATAAAATCCTCTCAAATCTGAGGATCATCCCCATTTCATAGATTGAGAAACTGGAGCTCAAAAATGGTGGACATTTTGCCCACAGTCACACAGCTAATTAAAGGGAGAATCCAATTCAAGCTTGAGCCCTCTGGTCCAAAACCACCTTGCTAGACTACCTTTGCCTCTTTCTGCAAGGGGACTTTCCAAAGCCTTCTGATTGTGGTTGCTTCTTTATGTCTGTATTTCCCCTCGTCTTTTGAATTCTTAATACCTATTCAGTATGTGCACCTTACATACATGTCAGCGATGCATCAACACAATAGAAAAAGTCCTCACAGTTAACACTTCAAAACTGTGCCGCTGTCATTGCTATTACATGCAGCCCTTTGCTGCAGCTCCTGGAGAGTGATGCATTTATAGGTGGGTGGTAACATGTTGTTTCAGGTTTTTTATTTACCCCAAAATAAATTAGTAAATAAAAACATGATTTCTTTTCAAATAACGTGCATCTTGATTCCCAGTTTCAGACCATGGTCTAGGTAAAATAACTGCTCTCACCATCCTCTATTGGAGGTAGTCACAACTAATCTCTGTGCCAGGCATAGGACCCAGCTCAAAGAGGCACCCCATGGTCCTCAGCTCAGAGCTCCCAGAAGACCAGAGCCAGGAAGGCGGCAGCCCATCTAGACAGGCGGTGTCTTTGTTCACAGAACACATCTGCAAGCTCATTTGCTTAAAACGCCATGTCCCAGAGGTTCATCCAGCCTTCTTGGTCCGACACCCACAATAGCTGTCTGCAGGTTAAAAGCTCAGTCCTCTGTCATGAGGCTGTCATGATCAAGCCACACCCAACTCAACTACCCTTGTTCCTACCCCTCTCCAACACAATGTCCTCTCTGTCCCATGAATGAATTGGGGGCTGCCTCAAGGCTCATCGTGCCCAAAATATTTCTCTTTTGGTCCTCCTGCCCAAAATATTTCTCTCCCAAATCCACTTCACACCATCCCTTGGTTCAGGTAAGTCCTAGCCACCTTTCAAAAACCAGTTCAAATTCCACCTGTTCCACAAAGCTGCTCTCATGAGATAGGCTGCGGTGATATCTGCTGTCACAGAACACCTACTACAGGGACAGCCAATGGAAAGAACGTGCAGGTTAGCTTCCTGGGGAGGATGGAAGCCCCCAGAGAATCAGGTCTCATCCTTCTTTGGAATGCTTCTATATTTGGTGATCAGGTCATATACTAGCCAAGTAGGCTTTAAAAGACGATTGCCGTTTCTATTCTTTCCTAAGTGACCTCTGTTATAAATACGTAGGATGTATGCATCAGAATTTCTGGATTCCCTAGATGTGACTAAAATCATACCTCAGATTGCATTGTGTTATTTAAAATTACATGTTGAAAGAAAAAAAAAAAGACTTTCTAATCAAGCATAACAGTAGTGTGGTGCTCCGTATATAATTGCCCTTTGATTCTACTGATTATGGAGCCAACTGAGACATACAGGAGTCAGATAAATCAAGATAAAAATACCACCTTTATTCCTGATAAAGCCTGTGGGGGAACATGGCTATTATAGCATATTTCATATACTTTCCTCTGAGGTTGGTGGAAGCCTCAGATTCAGAAGCCACAGATATAGAGGGCCAAAGGAGCCCAGTTCTAAGTTTATCCACGATGAGTGAGGAGGAGTGAACGCAGGGTGGGGACAGGGGAACATGAAGTCAGGGAAGAGGAAACTCCCCTAAAAATGGCTCTAATGTAGAGGACACATGGTACAAATATGAGCTAACCAGTTAACATCTGAAAGGGGTTGGAAATTTAGATTTTCCTGTAAATTTAGTCTTTGCTGATACAAAGAACTAAGGAGATAATTTGCTTATTTCAGAGAGAGTTGCAGTCCTCCTTAGGGGGATATCAGTTCACGCTCTACCATCTGTTGAGGTTGACATGGATTATTGCCCAAGTCTTTTGCTGGGGTCAAGTGAGAGCCCATAATAATAATGAGGACCCAAGACTTCACTAGTTCATTCAACCAACATGTTAACTACCCAGTACCAGATGCTGGGCTGGGGGGAGACAGTATATAAGACACAGGCAAGTGGGTATAATACTAAGCAGGCACAAGGTGGCAGCAGGATTCTCAAACTCAACCAATTCTAAGACATGAGCAAACTGAGGATTGGATTAAAATATAGTAAAACACTGAATATGTGAGTGGAGGATAGAGACTACCACATCCATGGCCCCTCTAAAGGGGAAAAGTGAACACTGACCTGCAAGAGAGTCAAGGAATATCTTCATTAAAACATACTTTTGTATTTTTTGAGTAAACAATTCTAATCTGCTTTGGGTATGTTTCCAACTCAAGTATGGTAGACAGAAACGTGACCTACAAGTCCTTCTCGGTCTTCACACATTGTGCTTCTCAATGCTTCCTCTTTTGTTTCAGCTACACACAGCTCTGGGGCCCTGCTCCAAGGGGAGCCTTAGAGTTGTACCAAGCTCCATAACGGGGGCTTTAGACCCTAACCTGCTGTGGAGAGGGTGGCACAGCACTCCTGGCCACGAGGACTGGAGTGACCCTCACTGAACAGAGCCAAGCTGGGCTATAAGAAAGGGTGGTAGGAGGAAGGAGGAGGAGGAGGAGAAGCAGAGCATGGAGATAGCCTGGCTTCCAGAGAGTTCTCCAGCACAACAAGCTTCACATACAATTCAGGGGTCTCTTGTCAGAAGCCTTTAGCTGCACATTGTCCAGAATCCAGGAGCCTGCAAAAGGCATTCCAACCCATGGTAGCAATCTCTAGGTCTCTGCCACCATTGGCCAGGAGCAAGCAGTTTCGACAGACCAGGTCCCTAACAGCCACTTCGGATGTGTCCTTTGCTTCAGGTTCACCGTTTTATTATTTTTTATTATTTTAATTCTTTCCCTTCCGGGCTCTCCTGCCTTCCCATGCAAAACTGGTTCAGAGATGCCACTTTTGGAGCTCATTATGTTGTCATGGCAACTAGAATTTTCAAAGTTTATTTCTCCTCTTCTCCCTTTCACAAACTCTCCTTCCCCACCCCCATTTCTTAACACACATGTGTTTTGCACAAGAAACAAGATGTGGAAGACAATGAGACTGATCCCTCCATCAGGTCCATTTCTAGCACTCTCTACATTGCAGCACAGTACGTCCCTGCCCGGGTACATGAAATTACCCCCATTGTCACTTCTCCAGTGAATCCCTCTGAACAGCCATCCCCACGAGGCTTGGGAGCGAGGCCTTGTGAAGCAGCCTTCACCTCTGCCTCTGCCTCTGCCTCTCCTGCAGAGAGAAGCAGGTGCATTTCCTCCCTGCTTATGTAAACCACAAACATGCCATCTTATTTATCATTCTTTAGCCCTTAAAAGCAATGTTTTAAAAAACTACTGCCACAGCCGCTGGAGGTGAGGGGAAGTAAAACACCTCAGAGATTCTTCACACGGGGCTCCACTTAAGATCAGAGGAGCTATGCTTGCCAAAAAGAAAGGAGAGGAAATCCCCAAAGAAAATTAGCAAGATGGTTTGCTTAATTATAACATTAACCTTTGCTATCAAAACCCAAGCGAAACAGAGAGGGAAAAGGAAACAAAGCAGGGAAGGAGGAGCCTGAACTTTTGCACTGAACACAGGCATCTGGGGAAGGCTGGCGGTTCGCTCCCCACCTGGCTCACTCATCTCCTGGACGAAGTCTCAGGCTCTGGCGCACAGAGCTGGCACCTGGAGGCGAAGTCCTTGTTTGGTCCACACAGCTGCTCAAGAGGTTGGCACTTTGAGGACCTTGCTCTGGCTCCCTGATGGAGTCCAGGTGACCCACGGGAGACGGTCAGAAGAAGCACACTCCCTGTGGCTATGGCACAGGCCCTTCTTTCTCCCAACAGGCCTGTGACCCTGCTGCACTGCCTACTGGGGCAAGGTAAGACTCCTGGGCCAGAAAATGCAGGAATTCTGGATCAGAGAGATGTGAGACTGACAGATGGGGCCCTGACCTAGGTTAGGGCATAATCCTCTGGAAAATAAAAACCAGTGCAGCCATCCCTCTGTATCTGCGAGGAACTGGTCCCTGGAACACCCTCAAAACACTCAAATCTGCACTTTCTGGGATGCTCATATAAAATGCCATAGAATTGTTGGGAAGAACGACAAAAAAATCTGTATAGATTCAATATACATGTAATTTTTGCCCCAAATACTATTTTTTTTTTCGGGGCAAGGGGCGTACCAGGGATTGAACTCAGGGGCACTTAACCACCGAGCCAATCCCCAACCCTTTTTTGTATTTTATTTAGAGACAGGGTCTCACTGAGTAGCTTAGCACCTTGCTAAGTTGCTGAGGCTGGCTTTGAACTCAGTATCCTCCTGCCTCAGCCTCCAGAGCTGCTGGGATTACAGGTGTGTGCCACTGTGCCCAGCTACCCCAAACACTTTGATCTGTGGTTTGAATCTGTGGATACTGAGGGCCAACTCTGTTTTTAATTTACGAACCTACTGAGTTTAAGATTAGAATCTGACATCAAACCTGATCGATGAGTATGTTGAGACTCTGCATACTTATTATATCATTCATTGCTGGTAACATACGGAGATCCCCAAATGCTAAAGTCGTAAATGCTTCAGACTAGAGTATTCCTTAAATTAGCCCTACTCAGGATTATCTGTGTAGATGGGAGGTAAGCAGTGGTAACAGGGTGCTACACTATGCTGTGAGGAGGAGGAGGGTGAGAAGAGCAGGAAGGTCAAGCAGGACACGTGGGTGGGGGGAATGAAATGGAGTGAGGGTCATCAGGGGAAGCCAGAGAGAAATTGGCAATAACTCTAAACTGGCAAGGTTGGGAGAAGGTGGCATCCCATTGACTGAAACCTTTAAGACTCCAGCTGACCTCGTGGGACATGACAGGAGACCCCTGCCCAGGACTGAGGCACAGCATCCCATCCCAGAGCACCCATCCTCCGGTCCTGTGAGGCATGTTCTCATTCTGGACAGTGGACCACCTGTTGCCCCAGCCCACTCCATTTGCAGTTCTGTTCCCACCCTGCCTCTTAACTCACCTGGACACTAACCCCAGATGGACTATTTCTGGGACACAGTAATGCTCAACAAAAGTTAAATGAATAAACTACTCCTTGAATGGACAGGAAGCATTAGATGTTCCAACCCCCACCACATTCCCTCAGACCACCTCCGAGTTCTGAAGCTGCTGAGGACAAATCCCATACATTCTAAGTGACAGCACTCACTTTGAAAGCATCTCTCTGATTCTGTTTGAAGGATTTTTCTAGTCCCCTAAGAACCTCCTCTGCCCACAAACAGGGCAGGCCAAATGTGACATAGATCAAGGGGAAACATGTATGTGTATATACATAACATACGAACACATACATGCACATATTCCAATTTCCCAGTCCCTTGATGGCCCAATTCCAAGGAACATCCTACATGACTCCTCAGAGGGTTCCCAGCAGAGTAAGCCCCAGCTGTCCACACTGGTAACCCTCTACAACACCACACACTGTAGGTTATTCCCCTTCTGTGCCTCCATTTCCCTCATTCCCTTTTGCAATCAGGGATCACCACTATTTTAGTCAGCTTTTCTGCCGCTATGGCCAAAAGACCTGAAAGAATAATTAGAAGAGGAAAAGTCTATTTGGGGGCTCATGGTTTCAGAGGTCTCAGTCCACAGACAGCTGAATCCATTCCCCTAGGCCTGAGGTGCAGCAGAGAACCAGGACAGAAGAGCTCAGGACACTGCACCAGGAAGCAGAAAGAGAGCTTTGCTCACCAAGGACAAAATTCAGACTCCAAAGGAGGGTCCCACCTCCTTTAGCCACACCCTACAGGCCTTCAATTAATCCCTATGGAGGATTAATGCACCGATTAGGTTAAGGGTCTCATTTCACCTCTAAACCTTTTTGCACCGTTTCACACATGACTTTCGGGGAGGAACACCTAACATCTAAACCATAACCACCCAAATAAACTTCTTACACTTAAGTCTTTTCTAAGAGTCTTATTTTTCATTGGTCACAGTTATGATATTGGGATCTATTATGATATATTTGCATACGCGCGATAACAACTTCACCAATTTCATTTCCCAGCACCTCCCCTCTGAGGGTCTTCTTTAGAGGGATCCAAGCCAAAACACTCTGTGAACTAGCTAGTGTAATAAATAAACTTCCTTCCCAACAGAAATATAGGGGTGGGGGAAGGGGGATATTAATCCAGGGAGAGAAAAAGTGTGTAATCTCAAATACAAATGCCATCTACTTTTCAAATTTTTCCAGGAGAAAGTATTAATTAAGTTTGAAAAGCTATATGGACAAATTTCTAAAGAGAAAAAGTGATTTGCTCATCTCTAAAACTGACTAGCATCACAACCCAGAGAGATATTTGCTACTGCTGCTGAGAATGGTACCGAACAAAGGGACCAGAAATGAATAGCTGACCTGCTCTCTCTGGGGGCTACACAACATAACCTGAGATAACTTGAGGTTCCATCTAGCCTTTTTTTTTTTTTCCCTATTCATAGGTGTATGCAGAGGGAATAGAGGGACTGAGGATATCAATAATATCTGATTTCCAGATCTTTATCTTTGGAAAGAACATGAAATTCCTTTAATCTGCCAGGGCAACTTTCACGACAGGATAATACAGAAGCCTCCTCATAAACACTACCAAGTGGAGAACAGAGGTGACCCACGCAGGTCAATTAATGCATTCAAGATACTACTGCCCAGTTATTATTTTTTTTTATCCCAGTTGATTAGAAAGTCACATTTTCAGATGGACACTGTCCATCTGAAACACAGCATCACTTCTCTTAGGAGGACAGTGAAGGAGCAGGTGTGTCAGCTGAGGCTGGGGTACCCATGGGATCTACAGCAGGCAGACAGACCAGCACAGACTGTAGGGCTCGGGCAGCAATTCTCTCAAGTCTGATTTTTTTCATCTTCCTAAGACTCAAAGCTGCAATCCAAAGCTTGTTCATTTTCTTCATAACATTTACCATTTGTGCTGTTTGTTTCCTCGTCTTCTATCTTGGCTGTTAGAAAGTAAAGTTCATGAGGCTGAAGCACCTCATCTAGTTCACTGTCAAGCCCAACATGCCCGACATGTGAGCACTTCACACACATGCACACTGAATATTTTATTATTTTAATATGAACACTCAAATTAGCGTTTCTTTCCCTTACTTCCCTCTACTTAAGTAGCTTGTGCCTTTTTCAGTTCTTTCTCACTAAGGTGTTAAGGACTGTTAAGTCATTCCCTCCCTCATATCAGATCTGATCACTGGGTACCTTGGTCTAAATGGGAGTAGAGAGTGAAATCATGGAGGAGAAGCTTCCCAGCAGGCAGTGGTGGAGTAGAGAAGTAAAATCACATCCCATTTTAACACCACTCTGGTCAACTGACAAAGAGTTGGAAGCCTCTTCCAGTCCAGTCACTTTAGGCCACTGGACTTGGAGCTGCTCAGGGGTTGTTATCCAGCAGAGTTTAATATAGGTAAGTCATGTGGCCCCCTTCCCAGGTTTTGGGGTCCCTCCTCCTCTTCCCCCATATGCTCTCAAATACTGTTCATTTTCCAGGTTCTTTGTGAAACATGGCATCTCAGGTCTTTCCCGCATATCAGAGCTTGCTTCAACAGGGAAGAGTAATTTCAATATTTTTGCTAAATGAGGAATATTTTGGGACGCAATGATAATTAAGTGTTGAGAATGTAGTGATGCACTTGACATCAGGGGGAAAATAAAGAACTTTTAATTCGACTGCAACTCTTAACAGCATCTGAACTTAACAGCTAGCAATGCCAAGCACCCAGTATATAACCCAGTTGTAAAGACTGTGATTATCAACTGGGGAAATTGAGAGGTATTATTTCAGCCACCTCACTGTGCACGTGTCTGCAAGAACACGGAAAACAGGTCTAATTATAGGAACTTGCCCAGGGCCAGAAGCTCAGAATGAAGTGGGGCTCTAATGCTAGTACAGCTTTTCCTCACGGTGAGGCTGATTACTATGAGGTTCTACAGACCAGAAAGAGATTAAGTCCAGGAAAAAAATCATCTTTTTTTTTCCCCCTAATCTTGAGTGGCCTAAGATTTTTGGCATTAAAGCAGCAGTGAAGTAAGCACATGGGTAAATGATGACAGCAAAAAAGACATTAAAAAGTCCTCAAACAGCAATGATTCCATCACACAGGGGTCATGTCCATCAGATGGGTAATGACAGACATTCTGTTTCTCCATGTAATGGGGAAGGTCTATGGCACTGTTCTTAGAGTTATTCCTTGACACCCGCAAACTAAAGGGTTCTATTATAGTATTTTGCCCAGCTCCTCAACCAACACTAAATTTGGGGTTCCAGGGAATAGTATCCATTGAAAACAATGCCTAAAACCTTAGGAAAATTCTGAAGACTACAGACATTGGCCTTTGATTGGTTCACTGGAAGGCATTTACTGGGCCTGCCCATGAGCTTGTTAATCGTGCTTGCCAAGTGCTAGGCAAGGAAAATGGGCTCACCATGGTGCTTTCTTCATATGCTGTTAAAGGTGCAAAGACCTCCATGGGTAGCTATGAAACAAAGCAACAAGGACCCCAACAAGGAGTTGGGAACAATGAGAACTCAAATGAGGAAACTTGACCCTGAGGGATGAGTCAGAGACCCCAGTCAATAAGGTGTGTGAAGCAGTTGTTGGGGTTGATTTTTTTTCCCAGGCAAAGACATGATTACCTGGGAAATCCAGAAAGAATAGCTGCATGGCAGGGCTAAGAGGGCTTAGAATCAAGGCTGGAAAAGCAGGCCAGGGCTCAGCCTTGAGAGGTCAGGCAAGACAAACAACATTAGTTTTGGTCTTTTTTTTCAACGAATTGATGGTGAGAGAAGCTAACATTTGAGGCTTTGTGATTAGTCTATTTTAAGGGTCTTTAAACAGCTAAAATTAAGAGAACTCTGTATTCCCCTTGTCTTCCCACCCAGCATTGTTACTGTTTGTTCTTTTTTGGAGAATTTATTGGCATATAATATTTTTAAAATATGATTTAATAATCATTGGTCTACATTATTGACATTGTCTTATAACTTCCACACAAATTTGTACCACTTTCTAGTGTTCACTATTTTTTTTTTTAAGCCAGCAGGTATATATTGGAAGACCAGAAGTCTCATATTGGTGACAAGAATGTAAAAGGATGCGTCCTCTATGGATGACAAATAAGGTTCTCATAAAACTAAACAGGTTTTCCATATGGCCCAGCAATTGTGCTCTTGGACATTTACTCCAGAGAAAGGAAGATCTACATTCACACAAAACCCTGTCGTCAAAAGTCCATAGCGGTCTTACTTTTAGTAGCCCCATGCCGAAAACCACCCACTGTCCTCCAAGGAGTGCATGGTCAGACTATGCTAATCCAGAGTGGAGAATGCTCCTCACTAAAGGAAAGGGGTGAACACCTGACATAAGGAACAACCTGGACAGATTAAGGAAATTACATGATGTGGGAAAACAGTCGATTTCCAAAAGTTACATTCCATGTGATTCCATTTATATAACAATCTTTAACAAGATTAGAAAGATGGAGAATAGTGATTGCCAGGGGTTGGGGTGACAGTGGTGGAGAGCCTGTGCGACTAAGAAGGCAAGACTCTTGTGGTGAACAGTCCCACATCTTGGTTGTGGTGGTGTTTATACAAACCTACATGTAATAAAATCGCGTAGACCCCCCCCACCCCACCCCATCCCCCCCCACACACACGTGAATGAAGGGAAAACGGGGGAAATCAGAACCAGCTCTGGGGATTGTGCCCACCTCAGTTCCCGTTTGGGTTTTGTACTACACTCAGCAAGTTGTCACCATCAGGCAGAACCTGGGAGAAGGGCACAAGACCTCTAACTTCCCCCCCCCAACTTCTTTTTTATTATTGAAATGATGATTATAGAACCAAAAGAACAGAAATAGAGCCAGACGGGCTCTCCACATCACCAGCCTCCACAGATATTTTTTAATCCATGTCGTCTTGGATCTCAATGACTCACTCAGCCTTTGGGGTCTTCTCATTCCTTTTGAGACTCGGCTTCTTTGTCCCCTCTGCCCTGATGCTTTTGTGAGATCCATCTGGATGTTCTCAGAGTTTCTAGGAGCCTATCTTCTCTGCCTGCCCTCCGTGGATGACCTTGCCTGTTTGTACCATTTCCTGTTGTGTTCTGACAGTGTGTTCCGTCTGTTCTCTCTGTCCTGACACATAGATATTCATTGACCCGATCTACTTTTTCAGCCTCCTGAGCCTCAAAACCATCTGACTGAAATGGAACACATCCCCAACAGGAGCTTTGTTCCCCTTCCAATCTTATTCCCCTCGACAAATGGAGCTGGAGTTCTCCAACTCATCACAACTGAATCTTGGGTTCATGTTCCCCAGGACCTTCCCTCCCCATGTCCTCTGCCTGCATGGAAACCTGTCCTGCTGCTGTTCCCTCTACATTTCAGCCAGCAGAACCCAGGAGCCTTGTTTTCAGTCTACAACTGGTGCTTTATTACAGTTGCTAGCCATTAATCACCTTTTTATCTTCCTACCTCCCCTAATCCTCTAGGTAATCATTTTAAAATGCAAAATGAATCCAAGTTTTTGTCTTTTGGCCTTATGAATGAAATTGTAGCAGTGTATTTTTATTATTACAAATTCAAATTTGTCAGTTATTTCTTTCATGGATTATTGATTTGTATTCTTAGAAAAAACCCTCCGCCTTGAAGATTTTTAAGTTGTTCATAATCAACACTTATGATTTAATTTTTTTGAATGAATTTGCTAGCTCCATCTGCAATTTATTTTGGTATAACATGGTGATCTAATTCAATTTTTCTTTCCAAGTGACTGCTCAGTCATCAATACCATCCATCGAATGATGCCTTTTCACTAATTTGAAATAACATGTGTCTATTATGTAAATCTATATTTGTGGGTATCCTTTGGATACCTCTATTTCTGTATCATACTGTACTGTTTCAATTACTGTAGCTTTAGAATATATTTTACCACATGCAGTAGAAATCTTTGCATTCATTAATAGTACATTAATGATTGAAGTAGGGTAAAGAAGAATGAAATTATGGCATTTGCCAGTAAATGTATGGAGTTAGAGAATATCATGCCAAGCAAAATAAACTAATCCCAAAGAACAGAAGGCTAAATGGTTTCTCTGACATGTGGATCCTAATTCACAAGGGAGTAGGGCACTAGGGAAGAACAGAGGTACTCTGGATTAGACAGAGGGGAGTGGCTATGGGGGTAGGAAGGATATGAATGAATCAGACATTATCCCCAGGTGCATATATGATTACATGACCAGTATAATTCTACCTCATGTACAACCAGAAAAATGAGAACCATGTGTAACTAATTAGAACAATTTTTTAAAAAAAGATTGAAGTAGGGAAAAGCTATATCTATAATTTGAAACATTTTTTTTCCTAAGGATAGGATTTGTCATTTCATTCACCTAAATTGGAGCATGTCCCTTAGAATCTCCCATATTAGGATCCTACTTTCATGATGGCAGGAATTTGTTTTAATTTCTGCTGTATTCCCAGCATCTAGAACACTGCCTAGCACATAGGAGAAGGTCAATACCCATTTGTTGAAAAGTTGATCAAATGAAAACATAATGAGTCTATTACTTAGGCAGAGGGAACCCATTCTAAGTAAGAAAGGTCACAAAGACAAGACCGTTTTGCCGTGAATAGCAGACTGGCTCAGAACAGGGACAGCATTTAGAGAGGCAATTGCTTCAGTCCAGGATGCAGTTCAAAAAACTTTCCAAGTGGACTCAGTAGGTATTGACGAGCAATTAGACTCAGAAGTGAGGAGAAAGCATCAGGGTCAAGTAAGGCTTCAATTTTGGATAATGAAGGTGATAAAAGATAACAGAGGGATAATACAGAAAAGCAGTATGTGTGTTTGGTGGTAGGATACAGGGAATGAGATGACTCCGTTTGGGGTATCCCCAGTCTGGGTCACTTAGGGAATGGCTAAGAGAACATGTACAGTTTGGAGTTTAGTAGCAGATAGGTAAATTCAGGATTGTCTCTTAGTATAGCCATCTTCTTAAATATTACTTCATGTTATATTATTCTTCAAGTAAAAATTACCTCCTCTGAGAAACAGATAAGTAAAATGGGATTTTAAGATGGAAACCATTCTTGAAATACGTTTAAATACAGTCACTGTGCAAGGTAAATTCAGGGAGCAAGACAGTCTTCTATTGGGTTCCCTGGGTGCTTCACAGAGGAACCAAGACCAGAGCACACACATTAGAGTTAGCACATGAATATAAATCATGTACATGTATGAAAATGATTCTATGCATATACCCATACATGTGCACATAAATAAAGATATCAGTGTCGAAACTCGACTAAGCTAGACTATGACCAAGGAGATACCAGGATGGTTTCAGCAACTTAAGAATTTGGTCAAGCAGAAATTCCACTTATGAAAAACCCTCCAACAGACAATGGAGGCAGTTTTACACCTGGTTATTTTCTTCATCATCAAAAGGCACTGAATGATATCCCAACTTAACTGTCCAATTTTCTCAGTAAAAGGTCAATCCTTATAAAAATCATAACTTATTTGGATTACTAATCTCCATTACTCCATTCACTGATTCTCTATTCCTTTTCCTTCTGTATCTTGACCCTACCGTGCAGATTTGACCTTTCTGGGTATGACTTTTGCCTTCTCCCAGATATGAATTCACCTCTTTCCACACTATACATCTTCACCTCCCATTTTGGCCAAGCCCACCTCAGCATCTTCTCTGCTCCCCTATGTAGATAAGGGCAAGGAAGCACACACAGCAACTTCAAGATTCTGGCATCGATTACTCTTCCCAATATGGTAAGTCACAGAAGAAATATGATATCTAGATTATGCATGCAACACAAGCATATAAACTCCTTGACATCATGGATTTTTTTTTAAATTTCCAGCCTCTATAACAGTGTTTGGTAACTAATAAGTGCTCAATAAATATTTGTTGAATTAATGAACTCAAAAAATCACTTTGTTGTGCTGGAGCATGAGTGTCAATCATAACTGTTTTAAATAGAAGCCAAGCAGCAAAGATCCCATTGGAAAGGCTCAGGCCACAGGAGCCAACAGTACTTAGTGTACCAAATGGTACTGGACTAAAAGAAGCTACATGTTCAGGTTGACGATTTAGGATAGGTCTTGTTTGTTTTTAGCTGTAATCTCGTTATTTGTGAAACAATGATAATATACCTTAGGATCATTTTGAGAATCAAACAGATACTTGTAAAGTGCTTCCCAAATGAAATATTCCAAAGGAATAATGAATAACTGCTTTGACTTTGTTTGGGCTCCCAAACACTTTGGTTG
Organism: Marmota monax; assembly: GCF_021218885.2. NCBI lineage: Eukaryota > Metazoa > Chordata > Mammalia > Rodentia > Sciuridae > Marmota > Marmota monax. Next base: position 770,588 of record NW_026694493.1, on the reverse strand, counting down.
CCCATAATTCCCAACAGGATGACAACTTTCTTCTTTAAAAGTGATTGTTCCTGAAACTTTTTCCACATAGGACATAAAAGGGTTAATATACTATAGATATTTTAAATTCATATGAAGACAAATATTCCACTAGGAGAGTGGGCACAAGGCATGAGCAACTGACTAGAAAGAAAAAAAATTGCTAAACATCATGTGTAAAAATGTTCAACCTGTAACAATTACTTGTCTCGAATGCCTGTAGGCTGCAAGCAGGGACCTCGTTCCACAGAGGATCACCAATACCAGCGATTATGCTCCTGGCTTAAAATGCCAGCCTCTTCCTCTGCAATACTATTCTCTAAGAGGCTCCAGGGGTGGAGCATCCCCCAGGAGGGTTTTGGTGTTACTGGTTACCTTTAACCCAGCAATCATTTATTAAGAATAGAAAAAACGGCACTAGGATTTTAGGTCAGATCCAGCCCTCTGGAAAAACATCCAGCATGAGAAACAAAACCAACAGCTCACAGACATTCATAATTCCAATAGGAGGAAGTCAGTCAACGCTGGGGAGGCAGGAGAGCTCTGCTCCTCACCACGCAGCCTTAGGCAAGGCTCAAACTCTTTCGGACCTCCATTTCTCATTTGTAAAATGGGCTTAACAACAGTACCTGACTCATGAGATTGTTATAAAAATTAACTGAAGTAACATATGGAAAGTGTTTAGCATTGTGTCGGGCAAATGACAAGCTTTCAATAAAGGTTAACTCTTGTCATTAGTGTTACAATTAAATTCTGAAAAGTAATTCCATAATGTTACTATGAGTAATTGATTCTGTCACAGACCGATACTTGTTGCTACAGATGCATGTGGGAAAGATTTTTTTGTTGTTATTTTTTATACACCTAAATCTAACCGCAAAATGGGAGTGGGTATGGACCTGGAAAGATGTCATGGAGGAGGTCAAAGCCAAAAGGCTGAGAGAGATGAGTGTTAACAAAGCAAACTAAGGCAGCTGGAGGGTTACTCCACACTGCAGTAGCAGAGGGTACAAAGAAAACGGCATTTTCAAAGAACTGCAAATGGAGCAGTGTTGAGGCTGGTGGCCCTATGAGGGACACGAGGGCACAGTCCATCTCCAGTGCCCCCTATAGGTTGCCATGGATGGTATCTGAGATCTTGCTAACGGACTCAATGGAAGTACTTGCTACGTAAGAAGAACGATTCGTCCCTAGTTGTTAACATTTATCAAGAATTTTTTATCTCCTAAATACTAACCACTTAGCATGCATGGTCTGATCTCATTTCCTTCGTCATCCTATAAGGGTTATTTACAACTGGGTAAATGAAGGTATAGAGAAGTGAAGCAATTTGGTTAACACCATGCAGCCAGAAAGCAATGGAAGAAGAATTCAAACCCAGCAATGCTGTCTCAGAGTCTGTACTTTACTACTATATTATGTCTACGGCACAGAGAAAAAGCATCCTGGAGCCGGGGACCTGGATCTAACTCAGCTCTGACACTGAGCAGCCCTGTATTCAGATGAGCAAGTCATTTACCCTCTATTCGAGTTTCCTCATTTGTAACATTCAGGCCAGGAGCAAATGACAAAAGGCTTACAAAGAGGCCCATCCTCCTTGAATAAATTTTAATCACTCTAAGACACAATTTTGACAACTGATACATAAAGCAGGTCTTGAGGAAATGCAGATCTTTTAACAAACTCCCAGCGTCATGCAATTCACCCAGAAAAATGCAAAGGAGGAACGGTGAATGCTCCGTTGTGCTAATTATAAAAGAGTGCAGCATGAGATCTGTCAGTAGGATCATCTAGGTTGCCTTAAGGACCTCTGAATTATTATTTTTTTTTTTTTAGCAAATTTTACTGTACTGGATGTCACACAATTTCTTCCATAAAGGACATTTAAACTACATGGAAGATGTGTTTTATAAGGATTTAGTGTTCAGGCCTGGGAGACCTCATTCCAAACCCTGATCCTTCTATTGAAGAGCTTTGTTTGCTTAGATAAATTACCAAACCTCCCTAACACAGCTACCCTGTTTATTAAAAAAAAAATCTAAATAGTAATAATATCTCATAGGATCATCGTGAGGATTAGATTAGCTGGCATGTGGCATGAAATTGGCACAATATTTGGTGCATAGCACAGACTCAGCAAATTACAGCTTAAAAAATTCAACCGGAAAGAAACCTACTATACTGCTGTGCAGTAGCCCAAAGGCAAAAAGCGTGTTATGTTTTCTCAAACTCAAAAGGTGTACAACCTACCTCTTCCCCTCAAACCCATTTTTCATTCTGTCTTTTCCCCCGCCACCAGGAGGCTCAGAAGCAGTCCTGGAGGATTTCCTCTTATTTTTATACTAGGGCACGCTCAGACGCAGCTCACAGTCAAAGTCCTGTGGAACCCATACCCCCAGCACCTGCTAGATCCATCCCACCCTCTCCACCCCCAGCCTGATAAACTCGACTCTCTGCTTCTCTCCTGAACTATTCCTCCCAACACACCACCAACTTCCAGTCTTGCTTCTCTGTAGAGTTGCTTCTCCAGATTTGCCCCAGGTTTATCATCTTCAAATCAGATCTAGACATCTTCCCAGCTCACAACTCAGGACCTCCCACAAGCTCCCAGGATCACCTTTATGCTCATAGGCTTTCAATGCCTCTGCCTCAACTCTGCTTCCCAACAGGCTTCACCCAAGCTGCTCTCAATTCCAGGGCCTTTATCCTTCTCAGCTCCTGCTGGAATGTTCTCCTCATTGTCTAGCCAACCATTAGTTCAAATGTCCATCCTGTTGCCATCTCTCTACCTAGATGACAAGTTCCTTGAGGGTAGCATCTCTCCATCCTCATCTGATCCCATATCCCCAGCTCTGGAAGTGGGTGACATGCAGCCCAGTACTCAGTAACCTCTGAGTGAACAAATGAATGTCCCCTAGTAGACACCAGCATCAGAATTACAGAAACTACCGTGGAGTTCACTCACTCATTTTAGTCAGTCACTTTTCATGTCAACCTGTCTCAGGAGGAATCAGACATATGTCAAACTAACAGCCACCAACACCCCTCAGATATCTCATCTGGACCACTGATCTGGGCTGAATAATTTCTTTATTAAGACCAGCAGCCATTCCTGTCTCATATCAGGTCTGGGCAACATTCAGAGGCCACCTTCCAATATGCAATGGCAAGTAACTCAGTAGAGCCGAGGTGTGACACTGAGAGTCTATAGTCAGTTCCTTGTGTCCAAGACCTAGATCTTATTCACCTTTGTATTTGCAACAATACCCTCATACTAAGTACCCAAACCATGTGACCCACATAAGTGAATCTTAAATAGCCATTGAGGGTACTAGAATTCTGAACTATTTAAATTTAGACCTCATTCTAAGTATTTTGGATCATTTCTTTCATTAGCCTACAATCTCCTTGTTTTATTCATCTTTGTAAGCTAAACAGCTACACAGGCTTTTTTTTTTTTTAAACACAGAGTAAACACTCAATACATGTTTGCTGAATTACACTGCATTATCAAGCCCAGCCAGCAAATGAGACAGCTGTCATTTTTCTTGTCATAGAAGACATTCCATTCATTGAAGAGATGCAACCAAAAGAATCCCTCCCAATACTGACAGTTCACCCCTCCTCATCAGTCCTTAGGCAAGACCATCTTGACAGTGAGTCTTAGCATCTTCAACCCCGTATGGACAAGGTCATGCTGCATATATGAGGACTAGCTTGTGCATCAATGCAGACAGATAGATTAAAACTTGTACAAAAATCTATATGGTCAGGATGATACCTGAGCTGAGCTACCCCCTTGGCAGCCTTTCGCTAGTTGTGCCACCTTGGGTGTTGGTACCCCTGATAGAGGCTACCTGGAATACTGACCTAACTAGAGTTTGACAGACTGTAACCTCTGGCCCTCCCTCTGTAACTAGTTGGAGAATCGCTTCTCTAAACCTTCCCTTTTGCATCTCCAGATGAAGATACCATCTACCTACCGCAGAGTTGTCATGAGAAACAAATATGATCTTAGAAGCAAAGATGCTCTGAAACTAACACGCTTTGCATACATGAGATTTCACATTGCTTCACATGTGTAACCGTGAGCAGTTCATGGCCTGACAGCCACTGCCCTCATTTGGAGGCAGCTCAACTGCTCCCTTAAGTCTGCTTCCCTCTCCAGGAGCCCTGGGAGCAGTGGGTGGAGACACTGGAATAGCTCAGGGTCATTTTCTGTTTGTGTGAGCTTTCTGCCCTGTAGCCCCTGACAGCACTTCAGGATGTGCTTATGCAGCCCTGGTTTGTTTCCATGGAGACAGGAAGCTCTGCTTCTCTTCAAGCCTAAGCTAATGGTTTTCATCAAATCCTATTTCCTCTGAGACAAGTAAAAATGCTACAATGCTTCCATCCATACTTCCTTTTAAAATACGAAGCCAACATGCACACCTCACAGTCTTTCTCCCACCAATGCCTGGGCCCCTGAGACAGGTGCCTTGGTCATTTCCCTAGTGGGCTATGAGCACCTGGCCCCTCCCACCAGCACACTCTTCCTTACTTGCCCAACATAGGCACCAGGTGTGTCCCCTTCCACTGCTGTGTCTTTCTGCTCTTGGAATAGCCTCGGCCCATGACATTCAAACTGCTTGCAGGTCACAGGAAATCTGTTTCCTGAGGCTGAAACTTTCAGAGCTATTTCCTAAGGGGCCTCAAAGTACAAATCCCAACCAAAGACCAGTTATAAGGAGAAAGCCTCCATGCTTTCCAGGACATAAGAGAGAAAGCCTGTGGCCCTTCCTACACATAGGACCAGCTGCTGCTGAGCCCTCCACAGACAGCAGTGAACCCCATCCCCATGCTGAGAGATGTGCGGAGCATCAGAATGTGAAAAAGGAATCAAGACAGAAATATTTCAGTCCCAGTCTGTAAAGCCCCTATGGTTAACACTCCTTTAAATGTCAGAATTTATTCACACCAACCGTTCCCAGCTGCAGTTGCTACTTCCTAGGTTTCTCCAGAAGTGCCAAGAGGCATCTGCCCTGCCAGTTCCATGGCACCTCTCAACCTAAGGCAGCTGTCTCCCAGCCCCACAGCTGGCTCCGGTCAAACATTTACGGTTGCTGTGCAGATGACGGCCACTTGGACCTAACAGGTGGAGGACATGTAGTATGTCACTATTATCACAGGGCACAGGCAGCTCATGGGAGCTAAGAGCTACTCCCTGCCAGACCCCAGACCAAGCTTTTGCAAGAGCAAGATATAGGTAGCCAATCTCACAGAGAGGGAAGCAGGCTCAGAGTAACTTGTCCAAGGGCACCATGCACACAAGTGGCTGCTTACTGGCACAGGCACCATAGCCACGAGTGTCCTGCTACAGGCCATGATTTTTCCAGTGTACACTCTTTCCATTCTCATATCTTCTCCAAATGGAGAAGTTCACAGGGTCAGACACAGGCATTGTCTGGTGAAACTGTTCTCTGTTCCATTTCTAGCTCTAGAAGAGACACCTTAAACCCATACTGGAGTCTTGTCTGGAGTGTCAGTGACTTCGGCTAGCACAGCATCTATTTTTGTCTTTTCTCAAATAGTTAAGAATCTGTCTTGGATTTTCTAAACTGTGGACAGACTTGGGAAATGAGAAAGGGTGAAGAACAAGGGAATAAGGTCTCACACACAAGAGAATATCCTTCAGAAGACATATGAGAAGAAAGACATCTGTGGTGAGACCTCTCCCAGAGGCAGCCACTGAGTGGTAGACACAGGCTGTGTGGACAGTTACCGAAGCAGAGCTTGGGCATAGCAAAAGATGTTAATAAGTGCTTACTGAACAAACACATCCATAAGAGATCCTTTTACGACTCTAAAATCCCCACTCAAGATATCTGCTATTGAGTACTCCTTCCCAATGTCTCCGTGTCTCCTCCATAACTATTTCACAAATCACCATCACTGGCTCCTAGCACCACTTAGTTGGACTAGTATGGTTATTTCTTTCTTGATCCTCCTGAATCTGATCTCTCCTGGGGCCAATCCTTCCCCAACTGATGCTAGATGAATGTCCTCATACACTCCTTTCATTGTATACTTTGCGTATGCAATATTTACTTTGAAATTTTAATTTCTGTTTTTCTCAAAGTAATGTAGAATTATAAAAAGCCACATAATTGTGAAAGATTTATAATGAAAAACTAGCAGCCCCACTGTCTCACCTCTCCCAACCTCTGAATCTCACTCCCAACTCTCGCCTATTTCTTCTGGTATTCATTTCCAAATTTCTAAATATTATACTTAAAACACTGCTCTCTCTTTGTCTTTCAATTTCAGATACTTCTTAAAAAGACAACCTCATAGCAGAACCTAAGATTTCAGTCTTTAGCACCCTCTTTCCCTCTCCCTACTCTGCCTCCTCCATCCAAGTCAAGGCAATTATAGCACCATGAGGGCTAGCTCAGACTTCAGCCTGGACAATGGGAACTGACTGATGGCTGTGCTGTGCAGAGAGCTTGCTATGCTTACATTTCTTTATTGTAACCCTTCTGTATTTTGTGAAATTAAATGCTTATGGGGTTGTGTATATAAATACATCCACATAGAGTGTGTGTGTATGTACACATATAAAATATGTATATGGCATATGTATGTATGTCATTCAAAAACTTATGATCTTGTCAAAACTATACATATACATGTATATACCTGCACACACATGCATATACATAGGCACATATATGTATATGTCACAAATGAATTGTAGAGCTCTAAAATTGCTATATTTAAGAGAAAGTGAAATATTCCCTGATACATTATATTCAAGTCTTATGATTTTTGTCAAAACCATATGCATATGCATGTGTCTATACATGCATGCATATACGTGCACACATGCAATTATGTACACATGTGCACATGTGTCCATACATGTAGTTTTGACAAAACTATAGACTCTTGAATATAACATATCAGGGAATTTTTTTTTAATTAAAGAGCATTTTTTGAGCTGGATCCTCCTGTTCAAATCTGATCTTAATGCCCTCTAGACCACTGACAGCTCTCAGACTTCCCTTCACCATCATCATCCCGGGAATCAATCCCCTTCCATGTCTCCTCTATTGAATCCCTCATTTCTATGAGCATCATGTTTCTCTTAATTACTTATTTTTATTAATTCGCATTACCCAGTAACTTCTTCAGAAAGGGTATCTGAAAATATTGCTAATCAATCCTTGTGAATAATTGGTACTTTGGCTGGGTATAGAATTCATCTTAAAAGTTTTTTTTTTCCTTCCTGAAAGCTTTAGAAAGATAGAACTTCCTAACTTTTAGAGTTATCATTGAGGGGCTCAATGTCAGCCTGAGTCGTAACTGTTGGTAGGTAAATTTTACCCTCTTCCCAATTGCTGGTGCTTTCAGAATACTGTTTACTCCCATGTTCTGAATTTCATGATGATTCATCTTGGTGTATTACCTTTAATTAGTTGTGCTGAGCACTCAGAGGACACTTTTATGGTTAATTAATGAATCCACCTTCTATCACCCTGCCATAAAAAAACTATTATCACAATATATCCAATGCGTACTTTCAATTTGAATATATTCTTGCAAACTGTTTTCTGGGCATATGTTTATGTAAATAGTATTATAATCATCTGGTCTCATTTTCACTAAACTACTCTTAAATACCCTATGTTCCGCGTGTACTTGGTATGTGTTGCTCCTAACTGCTACACTGTATGCATCCAACATTTTACCCGTCTAGTTTCCCTGTTGTCTACATTTCCCAGGTAGCCTACAACTCCCTATTGCCAAGGAACAATGCCGGAAAGAGCATCATTTGCACATGGCTTAGCAGATCTTTTAATCTGGCAACATCAGTCTTAGTTCTGGGAACATTTCTCACATTTTTCTCTGTTAATTCTTCCCATTTCACTGTTCTCTTCATGGAGCTCATATTTAAATTTTGGATCAACCCTTTTTCTTTGTTTTCTATGTGATGGCCTCAACTTCATATTTCAGCCCTTTACTATCTTTTTATTTTTATTACATTTTTACATTAATTGCAAATTACTTACACTCTAAGTTAATTTCCAAGAGTGCTTGTTAACCTCAAATTCTTTTAAAAATAATTTCATCTACAAAATAATTATTATTCTCTTTGCTAATATCACCACAGCTTTTGAAGTTGTCTTCTACTCCTCGCTTGTTTATATTCCCTCCAGTTCCTTTTTTTTCTATTTATTATTTTGCTTTGGAGCTCTTACACTGGGCCTTTTCCTCAATGCTGATGCTCCCTAGCTGAGTGCTCAGATCAAAGAGTAAGGCAAGGAAAGCTCATCAGAAACTAAATGGCTGGGGCTTCCGGAGTGAACAGTGTAGTGGTCGAATGATGACCCCAAAAAACAATGCTCATATCCAAATTCCTGGAACTCCTGGATGCTGCCTCTGGTCCAGACAAAGGATCTTTGCAGATATAGTTAAGGATATTCAGATGAAAAGATCATCTGGATTATCCAGGAATCCTAAATCCAATGACAAGCATTGGTGTAAGAGCAAGGCAGAGGGAGATCACGCAGACCTGGGGGAGCAAGAGGCGGTGTGACCACAAAGGCAGAGGCTGGAGTGATGTGGCAATGAATGCCCGAAACTTGAAGTGGAAGAACATAAATTCTCCCCTCAAGTCCCTGGAAGAAGGATGGTCCTGCCAGATTCTGGACTTCTACCCTCCAGAACTGAGAGAATAAAATCTCAGTTTTAAGCTACCTAGTTTGTAGTGATTTGTTGTAGTAGCCATAGGAAACTAAGAGCTCACTGAAGGTGGTAGTGCGGGAACCTATTTCTCTGGTCTGCCTCAAATATCAGGATAGATCTTCTCTTTAAAACACTTTACATACAGAATTTAGAAGAATCCTCTAAATTGCTACCAGATGGCTGCATTTCTGGGAGAGCCGAAGTGGGCTGGGGTACTGACATTCAGTTTGCGGAATTTCATGTAACTGTTTTCATTATATGTCAACCCCACCCTTGGATGCACACCCTGTTACCACCAAGCATCTGATTAGTTGTCCTGCCTTGCACAGCAGTGGGTATTGTGTGGGGCAGATGTCTGGAGACAGGTCTAAAGTAGACGGAGGAGCAAGGATGTTTAGCCAATCCTCTCGTTTCTAGCACCACACCATGCACGCCCCAGTTATTAGGGTTAACTGGAAGAAGATACCCGACAACCTCCAATTCTTGAGGCTTTCTTGGGCCCTCAACAATTAATTTTATTTTTTTATGGGCATTCCCCACTGTACACATTAAACCTCAGCTTTCCAACTACCTCAGTTACCATTCACCCCTTAGCTTTAAAAGTCATCACACATCTCTCATCTGCTGTGATTCTTCTTACTGGCTTTGCCCTTAGGTACCTCTTAATATGGATTTCCTGTGTTAGTGGAGTTTCAAGGAATGACCAGCTTGGTTCAGTCCGCCATGCTCACATTGAAGTACCACCTTATAAGTTGTCATTGGAAGAACTTAATGCCACTCTGACAAATTGAGTCCAGTTTTGCTGAGTAATATAAGGCCCTCTAAAACATTCCTCGACTCTTAGGCATCCTAAGATGTCATGCCATGACCCCTCTACCCTCCAGGACATGTCCCCCATTTCTTCATCTTTGCTTAGGGTGTGGTATTCCCATTCTTGGGATGTTCACTCCCACGTATTCCATGTTATCCTAAGAGGCATTTTATATGCTTCTTGAAACCAACCTCAATGATTTCCAATGGTATAGATTTGTCCTTTCCCCCCACTAAGTAATTATATCCAATATTAGTAAAATTCTCCCATTTCAGTTGCAAGCATTTGTGTTGTTATCCCAGCAAAACATGCTTCTCAAGCAGAGCAGGTGTGGGGGGGACCATACCTTGTACTTTATGTGCTCCTTGTAATACAGACCACGGTATTGGACATTGAGTACTTGCAAACTGATAAGTGAATTCAAGTCACAATTGTGGGATTTGATGTACAATATACACTGCAGCGTAAGAATCATTTGAGGATTAAACCTGCATCTTTTCGATTTTGTATTCCTGACAACCAGCACACTATTTGACATAGAATTGCCAAGTAAAAAGACGAATGGATAAATGAACTCTCGCCAATCACCATGTTCAGTATTGTACCTGATGCAAAGATTTTAACTCCTAAGAATAATAAAGGTGATTAGAACGATGGTTCAGTAGTGCATCTCCAGCATCTAGAACAGCAGTTGGCACAAAGGGACTGCTCAGTAAGTGTCTTCTAAATGAAGGTTAAATGAATGAATCTGTCATGAGTCAGGAGGCATTAGTTTCCAGTTAGCAAAAAAACAGAAAAACATCTGGCTTACCCAGAAAGTACTCCCAGGACTAGGTTGAGGACAAAGAAGGATCCGATGATGATGAGAGGGATGAAGTACAGCCAATTCCAGGTGGCTCCTAAGGCATCATTGGTCTGAAAGAAAAAAAAAATGGTTCCTTAATACTTCAGGCCATCTGTCAGAGGCAAGGCCAATATTCCTGCAGCTTCATACACAGGATTGTGTGTCAGACAGTGCAGCAGGTACATACTGCCTCCCTGCACTCCCAACCTGGCTTTACTGTCAGTCCATCTGTCCTCTGCCATGTACATAGTGGGGACACGGCATCAGCCTCCCCATAACTTCCATGTGGGAACATTCCAACACCCTTCCTTCACATGAGAAGATGGAATGCAGAGAAGCCAAGTACCTTTCCAAGGTCATGCAAAAACTAACTGGTATGATGGTGCTGGGTGACATGAGCTCTAAGCCTTTGCTCTCTCCAAGAAACAAATTCTCCAAAAGACAAAGGCAGGCTGTGCCCATCACTATTCTGTGAATGCTGGTGAAGTGTTTGATGGGGCTGCTTAGAAAAAATCAGGGCCATCCACATCTTGCTCAGCCCTTGACCTGGGCTTTGACTCTCCTTCCACCATAGTGCAGAGCTGGTCCAGGTCTGGCCCCAGCAAGGCTCTGGACAGAACAAGGAACACACTAGAATCGAATGGAGATCATTCTCTTTCTCTTGTATTAACGCACAGGGAAGTGAAAAAATGCATCAAAATCTATATTTTGGATACTTGTACCATAAGTTGGAATAAAAGCCCCAGAATGACTAAGAATTAAGAGTTCTACCAAACATCTGTCCAAAAGCAGCAACCATTGCAGATGTCTCATATGTTGACAGTATGTTTTATTAGACCCTTGAACTAGAACATGGGACTATGTTGAAAAGTCTTCTCCAACGTATGTGCCTTTGGCTGTCTTGACTCTCACACACCAAGTCTTTTCAAGTAGTCTTCCTGAAATGTATTTCACATGTGCAGAGTTTTGAAATCGCCACCCAACTCCCAACTCCTCTTACACAAAATTTAATACCCATTTGAAACAACACGTATTTAATTCCCAATTCACTGGGGGGATCAAAGTCATCAAAGTCAAAACTCACATCCTACTTAAGTAAAATTAAGACTAGAACTCAAAATTTCTCTGGCACTCAGAACTGCTCAGAGAGATGATTACAACTGAAATAGACTCAAAATTAAACATTAAAACACTTTCTGAATTGGATGGAACAAAGACCTGTCAGTTTCAGTGGCTAAGATCTCTCTTTGGTTTAGGCAGCTCTGCTCAATACAAGCAGGAAGACATAAGCCAGACCTCAGGAAAACAGTTCCCGACTACCAGAAGAGGCAGAACTAGATGTCAAGAGTCACAAGAGTTTTAATGGACATGGAAACCTAGTTTTTCTGAGATAGCTGAAACATTGGCCTTCCTGTGAGCATCAAAACGAATTGAATAATCCTTGCATAGGTAGCTCTGTGTTCATGATCATAAACCAGACATTCTATAAAGACCAGTTAGTTCCAATGCTTCACCAGGGGGCTCCAGATTAACAGGTTTCATTCACTCTCTGGTTTTGCCAGCCTCCTATTTAGTGTTATTAGATAGCAAAGACTGAGTCTTTGCCTAGCACCTGGATCGGGGCTCAGCTACCCATAAATCTTACTCATTATCTGCAGTGACAAAAAATGACAATGACAAAATTGTGACAAGAAGTTGTCTCTCGTCTCAGAGGTAACAGAGCCATGGTCTGAGGCTAGCTCAGAGCAACCTCACTTGGGTGGAGAGAAGTATGTCCAAGATGGTGTCCTTCTCATTGCTGTAATCTAACCGGTAGCATTGTGCGCTATGGAAAATGGGCTTCAGCAACCAGAGAAACCTGGAAAACACGGCCAATTACATATGCCTCCCAGCCTATGAGAGGACCTGCAGAAAAAGGAACATGATTTACTTTATTATGATATTTCATAAACTTCCTTGATTGTAGAACCTTCTTTCTCAAAGAAAGCCTATTAATACATTGGGAAACACCTGGTATGAAATGTAGGGATGAACAGACTCCCCTCACCGGCCCACATTCTGGAATGTGCTTCTCAATTCTTCTAGAAAATGCCGATGACCAACAGGGTCTTTTTAACAGCGTTTTATGAGAATGATTTGGGTTTGCTTTAATCCATGTCAAAGTAGACACCTTAACTATTTACTCCAGTTTCTGTCTGGCTGCTGACAAAGGGTTTGGCACACTCAGATGCTCAATTGGTCAATAAATGACCACATTTCTAATAAGATGATTCTCTTGTCAAAAATAACCCAATGCAAATTCATTCTGGATACACCTATCCAACCATGGAATTCTCCTGAATTGCTACAAATGTCCTGCACCAAAGCCCTGGAGCCTCCTAGATGGGGGGGAACGGGGGGGGGCCGGAGAAGGGGAAGAAGAAGAAAGAGTCCGGAAGACACCAGCCCCAGTAGCGCCATGCCCTGGAGGTTATGAAAGATGACTGACAGCTTAAAGGTTCCTCCGGAGAAAGCAGCTTGACAGCTTCTCTAGATTATTCACAAACCTTTTAATAGACTTGCCGCACCCTCTCCACACCCAGCTCCGTCTCCTCTCACTCCCTTCCCCACCAGGTGACTTCCCCTCCCCTCACATGCTGCTCCTCGGGTTAGTGACACATCCCGGGAGGGGGGGGAAACCCTCAGCAGGAAGTGGGCAAGTGAAGAACTTGTGCTTCTCTCCTCCAAAATGGAGGTTCGTCTGATGTTAATTAGGGCTTCCATCTCCTTCTGATTCATCATTATTAAAACCTTAAAACTGTCCAGTGTAGGAGAGACATCGACTCAATCATCTTGGGATTAAAAAAGAAGCAATCAAAAACTCAAGGCAACAAGTGTCCTGATACCATGAGAAGTGGAGTGGGGGGGACACTGCGGGCGCCATGGCAGAGTGGTGACTGTTGTCTCTGGTGGTATGCACACATGTCTGTCTCACAGGAAGAGGAAGGGAGCAGTACTTGAATAAGAGACTGTCACAGAAGCAGCAGAGAATGAAAGGGAGATAGAGTTACAAAGCTCACAAGCCTCTTTGGTATAGGATCCTTGCATTTTATTTTCCCCTGCAATTCTTCCTGCGAGAACATGGGACAGCCTAGCTGAGGACTCCCCCATGCCGTTTCCAAACCACTTTCTCTTGGATTCTGACCCCAGAGAATCTCACAGGGGAACCTCTGCCACTCAGACCTCTATTGTAGAATTGCTAAGCATAAATAAGGCCCTCCCTACGAAGAATGTTGGCACAGAGACTGCCAGCTGCCTCCTTCCACACCATTCATGGAGCGACTATTGCAATGGTTAACTTTAGATTGAGGGATGGTGAAGCATCCCTCAAGATGGTGTGTCCATCAAGATGTCCCAGAGAAGAATGGCCTGTGGGTCGGGGTACTCAGTGGGGAAGACCTACTCCTAATGTGGACAGGATCCCTCTAATTGGCTGGGGCCTTGGATAGAAAATGAAAAGGTAGAAATAAAGGGACTTGTGTATTTGTCTGCTCATGTGCACACTCACGATCTCTTCCTGAACCCCCGAGGAGGACATCCTGTTCCTCCTGCCTTTGGGTATCAGAAGTCCTGGTCTGAACTAAACTTGAACTCTGCACCCAGTTGCCCCCAAGGATGCTTGGGCCTTTGGCCTTGGACTAGGGTCTACACCATCAGCTTCCTTAGTTCTAAGGCTCCAGACTGGATTGAGCCAGCTACTGGCTCGTCTTGTTCTTCAATGTTATGGTTTAGATATAAGATGTCCCCCAAAAGCTCATGTGGGAGACAATAAGAGAAAGTTTAGAGGTGAAATGATTAGGTGAAGGCTCCCATAACCCAATCAATGTAATAATCCACTGATAGGGATTAACTGGGTAGGCAGGTAGGGTGTGGCTGGAGGAGGGGGGTCACTGGGTACATGCCTTTGAGGTTTATATTTCCTCTGTGGTGAGGAGAGCCCTCTGCTTCCCGAGTGTCACGTTCTGAGCTGTTTTCCTCCTCCACTCCTTTCCACCATGATGTTCTGCCTATTTTGAGCCCAGAGTCAGTCAACTGTGGACTGAGACCTCTGAAAACGTGGCCCCTAAATAAACCTTTCCTCCTAATCCGTTTTTGTTGGGTTTTGGGTCACAACGGCAAAAAAAGCCGACTAAAACACCCGATAGACAGATGACTCTTGTGAAATTTCTCAGCCTTGGTGATTATATGCACCAATTCTTGTGACAAATCCCTTCTGATACGTGCTATAGGTTCTGCTTCTCTGGAGCACCCCGACTAACCTGCCTACATGTCAGATATTACAGAGACGTACTTTGGGTCAGGGTCCTCTGGTTTAAGGAGTTGATGCCCCTCCCATCCACAATACCTTCCCCTAGACTGGCAGGCCGGCTGCACTCCCTCCTTCTCACCTGCCGCTTCCCTGAGTGACACACACATGCACATGTTCACAGGAGGGTGATGACAGACAGAAAGCGGTTCGGGGGTGGGAGCCCACCTGCACAGGAGTGCTCGGCGGGCACCAGCCCTGACATCGTGGGAATGCGTTTCTTTGGGAACCTGCCTGATTGAGGGTGTGAGCTCACCCACTCCCTGCGTAAACAGGCACACACGGCAATTATCACATTAATCTTTGGGGGTGGGGTGGGAGGAGCAAGACTGGAGAGAAAGATGGGGATGGGGAGAGCAAGGAAAGGGGGCCCCATAGGAATCCTGGCCCGAGTTTGCACAGGCAGGACCAGATCCCCAGATCCCCACCTTTGGAAATAGGTCTCTAAGTGGGTTCCACAGAGATCCAAGAAAAATGTGGTGAAGGGCCCTTCAGATGTGTTTCCCCTTCACCCAGCAGCTCTGATTAGGGAAGATGAACTCTCTGACCAAGCAGGGAGGCCACGTATGTAAGACTAGGAAGGACAACACTGATCCCAAGGTCTGTTTAGAGACCAAGGGTTTCTGGGGCACATCTGCTTCCCTGGCTGAGGCAGCGCCAGCTGGAGGACCCGGGCGAGCCTACAGCAGGGTTTCTTCAACTGCAATGCAACTTCCACTGGGGACCAGATAATTCTTTGTCGCATGGCTGCCCTAGGCTGGGCATTAGTAGCTGCATCTCTGGCCCCTACCCAGTAGATGTCAGCAAGATCCCTCCTCCACCAGCTGTGACTACCAAAAATGAATCTAGAATTTCCAAAAGTCAGACTGGGGTGGGGTGGGGAATGCACAATAGCTTCTGACTGAGAACTGCTGGCCTCGGGCTCCATTTCAAGGAGAGGATCTTTGACTTCAACAATTATGAATAGAGCGCAGGTGGGGAGATGGTAGGAGTAGCCATTCTCTGCTACCAAAAAGGTCAGGCCATTCATCTCAGCAAAAGCATCTGTCCAAAGTCCCTGCTGACCAGACCCAGGCAGAGGAACATTCAGAGAACAGCGAGTTCCTAGCCAATCAGTGACTTGGATTCCATAGTTCAGAGCTGAGATTTCATGGTTAATCCCACAAATCCATGGACTACCTAATATGGGACAGTTTTGTTTGAGTTTTATTTCTATTTATTTTTTCTTAATACTAGGGATTGAACCCAGGGGAGTTTTGCCATTGAACTACATCTCCTGTCCTCCTTATTTTTGATTTTGGGACAGTGTCTTGCTAATTTGCTGAGGTTCAACCTCAAACTTATGATCCTCTTGCCTCAGCCTCCCAGGTTGCTAGGATTATAGGTTTGTGCCACCATGCTCAGCTTATGGGACAGATTCTCTTGGAGGTGTTTAGGGTAATTGATGAGCAATTACAGCCTCAGTTCTGGCTGAAACTCATAATGGGGGAGACACACATGAAACAGCTGAGCACACAAATATATGTGTAATGTTAAACTGTGGTCAGTGCTAGGAGGGGACCACAGGGCTCAGAGGCGGGGATCTGCTGTGTTCTAGGAGGGCAGGAAAGGACCTACTGAAGCTTTCAAAGGAAAGAATCACAGGATTCAGAGGCCAGAAAGGTAGGGAAAATTTATGATGCAGGTGGAAGAAGGTGGGGGGAGGTTGAGACTGAAGTGCCAGGAAGCAGAAGAATGAGGAGGAAGAGGCGGCCACCCTCTTTGGATGAGCGGCCACTGCCCTGAAATAGTAGCTCAACAAAGTCTCGCGCAGACATAATTCTAAAACACCTAAGTGTCAAGGGAACTCTTGGATAGATTTTCTGAAAGTTTAAATAACTGGGCCTCACTTGGGCCCTTCCTAGGCACCGTCTGCCCCTCCCCAAATATAACGTCATCCTGACTTCTATAACCATCAGTTAGTTCATTCTCACTGGGAAGCCTCCCTTCATATGCTGAACCACCCACAGGAACTCGGACATTAGAACAGTCCCCTCCCTCCTCCCTGTCCAGCTTTTACCAGCCTGAATGTGGCAGATTCTGTGGTGGTCCCACCCAGGTCCCCTTTACCTACAAGGCACCCATCCTCCATCTGCTATGCTGGTTGACTGCTAATGGCTCACACCTGCTCCCTTCTCAGATGTCCGTCCCTGGCTGGCTGACAGATCAGTGCCACCTGAGATTTTATGCCTGCCTATGGTGACAGGGGAGGGACCTGTAACGGATAACTACCTACTGCAAGGTTATCAATGACCCAGCCCCTTTCACTCTGGACGGGAAAACATCTCAGCCTGTGCTGTAGTTCACACTATGGAGCCACCTCCGAGATCAAGCTGACATAAGAACTTCTAAAAACACATCTTTGCCTAGTTTTTACCCTGTTCTCGCTTGCTTCCATCACACCCTTACATGTCCCCCCAGCAGCAGTCACTCATTAAGTCACTACCACAAGAATCTCCCATTGCAGAATTTCTAAGAATCTGACTTCAGGCAGTCTATTCCATCTTCACCAGGGCTTTGGCCAACCTTACCAGGCTGAGGGCAACCTGCCCGAGTCACATCAGTTGAATGGCGTTTCTAAGGGCAGAGCCACTGAGCTCCTCTGAACACACCCACATTTTGGGAAGATCACACAATGTGCAATGCATCCTACCAATTATTGGATATTGTGGATCCCGATTGATAAACCTACGGACCGTTCAACTTCACTTCCTGCACACCAAGAACTGCAGCCATACTCTTAGGAGAGTGTGGTTCTCCTAATAGAGAACACATCCTCCAAACCGTGATTTGATGGAACAGGAAAACTGAGGTCCAGAAAAGCAAAGTGACTTCCCTGAGCATATGGGCAAATTATTGGCAGGCCTGGGGCCACAATCTAGAACCACAGTGGGTCAACTGCTCGAGAGCCTTGGACTCTCGATACCTCCTTTAGTCCCAGGACTCTAAAAAGCAATTCCACCCATTCTATTACCACCTTCTAGGAGAGCATAAAAGACAATTAAGAAACCCAACAGCAGGATCTTGCCACTGGAAAACAAGAGCTCTCTTTGCAGCCCCCAGAAAGGAGGACGAGGAGCAGGTGGAAACATGAGGACAGAGCTCTAAGTGAAGCATAAGCACCTGCTGCCCCCATCCAGGAGCTGAGCCTGTCACTCCCAGGAGGCAAGGCATTTCATTATGTCTCGGATCCCCGAGCATATTTAATAAACATGCCAAGTCTCCCTCTATAAGCAAACTCCAAGGCAGCATCTGGCTTAGCCAGGGGCCCTTTTAAGTAATTAAGGGTCTGCACAGTCTGATTGTTCTAAGTCCCCGGACTTGCAGCCACCTTCTCCCCCAAGGAGCTGGGCTGTGATTCTGACTGGGAATAAGTAAGTACCTTAGTTAAGGTCCAAAGGACCTTGAGAAGTAATTTACTATTTGGACATTCCTCTATCCTTCCCTTTGGGGTCTCACTTTCTCCAGTGGGAAAAATCTAAGTAAGCCAGTTTGGCAAAACAGCAGAGAAAAAGAGCATTCCCTGTCCCATCTACAGCCACAATAGAGTAGATCAGGGTCAGAAGCTCCTGGCCTGGGAGCCCGACTCTACTTCATGGGCAAGCAGCCCCTATTGATGGGGCTTGGGCCATTGGTAACCTTTAACCAATAACTACCTGCTGCAAGGGTATCATTGATGCTGGGCAGACAGGTACAGATGTTTTGGTGGAAATCCATCCACATTTTTGGGAAGACAACTTGAGGATCAATTTCAAACCAAGGGAGGGTAAAGGATGCCATATAGTCCTATGAAGGCCACCATGCCCATGTCCATGCAGGTGAGAGCCACAAAACCCACATGGCTCAGGGCCTTGCCACACATCTTTTTGGTTACTTCCTAATAATTCTAATATTGATATCATGTGATTTTTAACCTGTCTCTTCCCTTTCAAAACTCTGGTCTAGAAGCCTAAAAGGAAGGGGCTTTGGGCACATCCTTTAAAGCAGGTCTTGTAACTGCTGAAGCTAGATCTGGGTTACATTGGGGTTCGATAGTTCATTCTCTTTACTTTTGTGTATGCTTGAAATTTTCCATTTAAAAAAGTTACAAATTTTTTTTTTTCCAAAATAAGTTTTTTCAAATAGTTCTGGGCTATGTGTGAATTTTAAGAGAAATCCCGTTTTAGTCAAAACAGTGAAAAACGTTAACATTGATAATGTGGAGGGTTAGACATGCGTGGTTTTAAATTCTGTTTTTCTACTGTGCAACTTTTATAGAGTAGCTGTTCAGGCTTGGGCACGAAATGTCCCCTGGAAAGGTCATGTGGCAATGCAGGAATTTTCAGAGAGGAAGTAATCAGATTATGAGAGCTGTAACCAGTCATGGATTAATCCATTTGACAGATGGATAATTTGGAAGAACCACTGAGCTCTGTGGTAACTGCAGGCAGCTAGGGTATTGCTGGAGGAAGTGGTCACTGGGGCTGTGCCCTTGGGGTCTATATTTGAATCCCTCGTGCCTTGTTCACTCTCTCTCTGCTTACAAGCCGAGCTGCTTTTGCCAGCCACACTCTTCCACCATGATGTTTTCCTCACCTCGAGGCCACAGCAATGGAGTCTGCCGACTATGGGCTGAACCTCTTGAAACAAAAACCATGAGCCAAAATAAACTTTCCTCCCCTAGGTTGCTCGTCAGGTGTTTTAATTATAATAACAAAAAGCTGACTAGTCCATAACTATTGTTTATGGTTTTATTAAAAACAAAGAATGGGAAAAAAATTTAAAAGAATTTTCTTGCAACTATAGCCCAAAGATTGGAGAATTAGATATTTCTAGGGCCCCCGGGGGGCAGGACAGAGGCAGCTGGCCCTGGTCTGAGTCGTCGGGCTATGATGCTACATTGCCCTGGGAAAAGGCAAGTGTGCTATGTCTCAGCTCAGTGTGTTGCTCTGACACCACCCACCACCAGGGCACGTAGGACAGTGAATGCAGGCAAATAGAGGGCACCAGAGGAAATCCACACCATGATCAATGTAAAGCACATCATCCCTTCACCCCTTCCACGGGGCCTGCTGATGAGAGACAGACTGTACTTCTGAAAGAGGCCTGAGCCCCAAAAAGGAACCCATAGCAGCAATGGGGAGGTCTCAGAGGGGCAAAGGACACAGGAGACACAATATAACCTGTACTGTGAATACTCTGTGCAAGGTCCTTCCTGTTTCAGAAAGAATATGCTGGATAATACCAGAATAAGAGGTTTTCAATCGGTCCTTTGCTGTCCCTCCACCCTGTCCTATGGTCAGCAGGGATCAGCCCTTCTGGTTACCGACTTAGTGCTTTTCCAGCGGTCTCCACATTCTGATAAAACAATCAATTTTCCATTCGGTCTGATAACCTTAATCATCTTACAGATAACAGAGGTGAATGGAATCGGCCTCTCACACAAGCTCTCCATTTTATGGATGAAGAATGGAGGCTAAGAGTGACGTGACTGCCCCAAAGTACTCTATTTGGTTACAGAGCAGAACTTGATTGAAGAACTTCTGACTTCCAGTGCACTCCTCAAAATGCTTTTCTACCTACTCTGTTTAGTACTTAATTATATATGGCCCCTTTCCTGTCATTGTTTTGTATGTAATCAGTCTTGCTTCACAACCTCCTTTGGAAATTACCTGAAGACCCTGTTTGAGAAACTTCTTCTGAAGGTTAAGACAATGAAGGTCAGACCTTTAAATACTGTGACTTGAAGATAGGGGCAAAGCTGGGCAGGACAACGCACCCTTGTAATTCCCACTACTCAGGAGACTGAGGCAGAAGAGTCCCAAGTTCAAGGCCAACCCTGGGCATCTTAGCAAGACCCTGTCTCCAAGTAAAGGGCTGAAAGTGTAGTTCAGTGGTTAAGTTCTGAGTTCAATCTCCAACACAAGAATTTTAAAAGATAGGGTTTGTCAGACAAGACTTCCTGGGGCTGTGTTTTACCTGCCCTTGAAAGAGGAAGATTTGTGTTGGCCCATGGACAGAGGAGGCTAGCCCAAGGAGGGGGAAACATGGGAATGATAAGGCCACAGAGGGCTACTATCAGCAGTAGCAAGGGAGACAGATGAGGATCTAGTCAGAGGATCCTGAATGACGACAGTGTTCATATTTGCCACTCCAAGAGTTCCTCCACCTCCTTTCTCCCCTTCCTGTGGCCTCACTCCACCACACTGGGGGGGAGGGGGTCCTCTCACACCACAGCTTTGCTCAGCCTCTTGAAGGCTTCCCTGAAGCCCATCCCTCTTCTCTGCTCCATAATCCCCCTCCCCAGGAATTAGGACACACTCATATAGCAGCACATACACTCATTCAACACTTTGGTGTAGTCTACATAAGAGGAAAAATAACCCTCAAGGGCTTCGGTATCCATAGAGCGCCACGTCTGAGTATAAACACCAATAATAGAAAAACAGAACATTAAGTGCTGCTCTTAGGCATTTATTTGCACTTATTTCCAGACCTTCTTTATAAGAGTTCTGCCTCTTTTACATATTGGCCCTCCCTTCCCATTAGGGCCGAGTGCGTCTCAGATACAGAGCTGGGTCTTTTATTTCTGTGTTCACTCTACCACGACTTGGGCTATTACTCTACAAATAGGAGATTCTCGATAATGTTGTTGACTAATAGGAGATTATAAATTGGCTGGCATTCTTCGGCTTCAAAGCCTATATGGGTTTCCTTCTCTGGAAATAAATACATCACCTGCAAAATGGCATCTCTGTTGACATATAGCAAGTGCACTTAAACTAAACTCAAATATTCAGCACAGCCTAGGAGAGAAGGCTCAAGAAAAAAAGCCTCATTTTTCTCAGCTTTCATTTTTCCCTCCCCAAAGGATTCTGAGCAGAAGGTGAATTAATTTATCACTGAACATCCTGCTTTCATTAACGATCATGCATTGAACACTATGCAAGGCTGGTTAGCCTGGATGGTTTCCTGAAGAAGCCGCAAGACAATCAGTTTGTTTTGTGACCACAGGAAGCACTCCTGCTCAATCAGAACGGCTTAAAAAATCAGGATCCATAGCTTGGAAGTCTGTCTCCTCAGAACCCAACACAGCCTCTGTAGAGCACATGCTCAGTAAATTCCATCCATGCTGATGCGGTCATAATGAAATGCCCAGTCTTACGAACCTGTTCATCATCAGATGCATAAGAGGACACGGGTGAGGTTGTACAACATGGTCCTACTGGATCCGTTTCTCACAGCACACTGGGCTACGGGTGTGCAGAAGACGATCACTTCCTTGCCCATTGCTCATGGGCCCTTAAGAACACTCGAGTCCTCAGGCTGGTCACCTCTACTTGTAGGTAGCCTTATCCACCTTCCCAAGAGCCATCTAACTGTTACTTAGGGGACCCCTGTGCCAGGCAACCGTCTGTCAGAGACACTGAAGGGGAATTCCTCCCTTGAGCGGCCAGCTCAAGACGTCAGACAACAGATCAGACAACAGCTGCAGTTCCTGCTCACACAGACCGCTCTCCTCACCTGCTTCTTCCGCCTCTCCCCTGGACTCCAGCCTTCAGGTTCCAGTTCTTCCACCTCCCAACCTCCTCTCCTCTTGATTTATCCTATCCTACTCCTGGCTGCCCTCCTACAAATCCATCTTGGCCCTTGCCTTTCCCCAAGACACACACAGCTCATTCCCCCTGAGCACTCCTAGTAGCTTGGGGAAACAAGGTTGAATGAGAACATGGACAAAATAACCTTCACTAGGCCCCCACTGGGAATTCTGGAAACAACTCCTTTTCACTTTTGCCAGTCTTTGCACAACTTTCCTGGTCATTCCTGTGAGGACCTAGTCGGACCTCTTTCTGGAGGTCCTAAGCCCACCTGATTGAAATATGTTTACCTAAAGATTTTCCTGTGACCGACCATGAGTTTACATGTAACCAGAGAGAGAAAAATAATCCTGGCTTCCACCGGTTAAGCTTCTACTCTATGTAGGGCCCTGAGCCAAGTGCCTACCATGCACAGACTCACACACAGACTCTCACACATCTTCACAACCACACACAGAAGAGGGGCCCTGCAATCTTACATGTTTAAAAGAAGAACACAACCCGAGCTCAGCAGGGCCAAGGGGCTGGCCCAATGTCCCAGCTAGCGTTCTGAAGAACCACAGTCCCCACGAGGCTTGGCCTTTTCTCCCCTCGATAGGTCGTTTCCCCGGGGCAGCAGGTGGAAGTAGAAGTGGCAGTGTCGGTTCTCACTTGGACCGTCTTTGAGGAAAGCATCAGATGCAGGTATTTACAGCAGCGAGGCCAGCAGGGGAGAGTGTTCCACCACTTTCCTATAATAATCCAATCCAGGTGTCAGATGGTTTTGACCACCGTCTGACGTCCACACCTAACTGTGGTTTCTTCTCTGCCCTGGCTGTCTGAGAAGGTTGGAAGACCGTCACGGTCAGTTCCCCAGTTAGTTGTGCAATTCTGTTGCCAGGGAGACCTAGTAAAGTGGGACAAGAGCTTCCTAGTCACCATTGCCTTCGGTCTTCAGAGCAGTGGACAGTTGTCACTTCCCATCAACACTTCTTGCCCTGTCTCTGCCCTGCTATGGCTGCTCTTGCCCAGACCCCATGAGGTGACCCCAGCCTAACCTGCCTCACTAAATACAAAGTCACGTGACTACACCAGCTTCCTGTAATTCCCTCCATCTGGTGCTTTTCTATCTCTGCACTCTGGCTCCTCTGCCCAGCTGCCCGGAATGCCTTTTCCACCTGAAGAGCCTCGTCCTAAACCTATTTGAACACTATCTTCCCTAGGAAGCCTTCCAGGGGTCGCCGCCCCAGCACCTTGCATTTAATCCCACTGGACTTTACTTCTGATCAGTGGTCACTGCAGACTGGCACATGGGCCTCTTCTGCAAGACTGGACACCCCTCCAGGACAAGAGCAGTTTGATTTGTCCCAGAAACCAACTTGGCACTCAGTAGGTGCTCGGTTCATTTGCTGAATGAATAAACAGGAACCCAATGCATGGCACCGATGAATTCTGATGCAGCAGAAGGGAGGAAAAGGAAGGTGGCGAGATTTCTCAGTTAATTCGATACCTAGAGGGTATTTTTCCATCACTAAGAAGGCAGAGTTAGTAGATGATTAAGGGGGGTTATCAGGGATTATCATTTAATAAGCCCTTCCCAGGTGTATCTTGCCACAAAGAACAACTCCTAATCCTCTCGGGAAAAGAAAGGCTCCATCAGCCTCATCTCTGATGAGCTCAGGGAAGGATTAGAATGAGGCCAGGGGACTCTGCCTTCTCAGAGCCACAGTTACAGCTGTGTGGGGGAGGCAGAAAAGACAACAGGGATTGCAATTCCTGCAGGGCCCTGGACAAAGATCAGGAAAACTCTGATTTGGGAATAACACAGTCCTCAAGGATGGGGTGGTGATACTTGGAAGAGAGGAGAGGGCCACCCCTTGGAAAAGCAGCAGAAAGCACAGCATGTTGGCAAACAGGCACAGGATGGTTGAGTCACTTGCCTAAAGTTGCACAGAGAAGACAGGACAGAGCTATAGCCCAGGCAGTCTGACCTCAGCACTCTTTACCAATACACTCTGTACTTGGCACAGTATCTGAAACAAAGTAAATGTTCTACAAGCATTAAATTTTAATATTATTGTTTAAACAGGATAAGCTCCGTCTCCTGTAGTCAACCTTTGGCAAAGGGAAAAAAAATGAATGAATGAATCACCATTAATTATATCCATCTCACCTAAACACTTGCTTCGAGCAAGGACACTGTTGTCCATTTCTATTATCTTATATGCAGGTTATTATAATATTTACCATAGTATAGATTTATTTACTGTCTTCTATACAAATGTGAATTCTTGGAAGACAGGGTTTTATGTTTCTCCAGGCAGCAAGTACCTAACAGTATTCGACACTGAATAGTTACTCCATAAACATCTCTCAAATGAATGGATCAATCTTATCATTTAGAATCAAAATGTAAAAAAATGTCACCACTAATTCAAATTCAGCAAATACGACCTCCTTCTCTGGGACTGTTATGGTTTGGATATGAGGCGTCTCCAGAAAGCTCACAGGCAACGCTGGAGGGTTCAGAAGTGAAATGATCAGGTCACGAGACCTGTAACCTAAGCAGTGGATTAAGACAGTGATCACTGGGTGGTAACTATAGACAGGTGGGAGTGGCTGGAGGAGGTGGGTGACCGGGGGTGTACCCTTGGGAGTCACATCTTGTCCCTGCTCCTCACTCACTCTGCTTCCCAGCTGCCATGAGCTAAGCAGCTGTCCTCTGCCACACCCTTCTGCCTCACCTTGGGCCCACAGCAATGGAGTCTGCTGACCACAGACCGAATCTCTGAAACTGTGAGCCCCAAGTAAGTTTTTCTTCCTCTAAACTGTTCTTGTCAGGTATCTTGATAAAGGGATAAAAGCCTGACTAATATAGAGACCTTTTTAGAAACACAGTTTTGGGTGTCGACGCAGCCTTCAGATCCAAACCCTAGGTGAAGCTCAGCAATCTGCCTTTTAACAAGCCTGCTACAGGGTGCATACATCCCTCAGAACTTGTGTGTTGGAAACTTAGCCCTGATGCCACAGAGCTGGGACATGGGCCTTTTGGGAGGTGTTTAGGTCATGAGACCAGAGCCTTCATGAATGGATTAATGTCATCATAAAAGGGCTTGATGGGAGAAGTCCACCCCTTCCTGCCCTTCCACAATCTGCTCTGTGAGGACACAGCACTCTTTCCTTTTGAAAGATGCAACATTCTAGGTGACATTTTGGGAGCAGAGACTGGACACTCCCCAGATGCCAGCATCCTGTTCTTGGGTTTCCTAAGAAACCCAAGAACTCCAGAACTATGTGAAACAAATCTCTGCTCTTTATAAATTACCTACTGTGTGGAACTCTGTTAAAGCGGAACAAACGCACTAAGATGAAGCCATGTGAGGGACCCCTGCTAAGGTCTGAAGTCACTGGTCTAGAGAAAAAAAAAAGTCTGAGTAGCCTCAGTTGCTATGCAGTTGTAATCACGAGAGAGAGAGAGAGAGAGAGAGAGAGAGAGAGAGAGAATGATCTGAGAAAGGAGGGGAAAAAAAGCCTGAGGTTGAGTGGGGAAGAAGGAAGATGACAGAAGGTGTGGGGAGAGCTGGAGAGGGAGAAGAGGAGTGGGTGAGGAGGAGATTGATTCATCTTGCAATTGCCTGGGAATGCGATGGGTTCACATCTCAGCTGGGTGCTGCCATAGCAACAGGTACCATTACCCCCCCACCCCCCAGGGATGACCAGGCACCAGACACCTACGCTGAGGCCTGAGCCCTGCAGAAAATTTAAGTTTCAGCAACGAAACAGGGAGAAGGAAGCTTAAGAGTGAGCATCTCTCCAGCTGGACCCTAGGCCCTGGCTGGACCCCTAGGAAGGCCACTGCTTCTTGTGAGAGCAACGGGGAGCTGTTCAGCCGGACAGGTGACGAAGACACACCTGGCTGAGAGTCCATGCAGAGGCACTGAGGTTGCCCTCAGCACCTCCTCGAATCCTAACGCAGTCTGGCTAGAGTGGTGTGGCCTCTTTTTGACTATGAAAAAGAATGACTTGCTTAAGAGGAAAGGGGGAGAATCCATATGGGTCACAGGCAGGCAGCTTCAGAGACCAGGGCAGGGATACTCCAGAGCCTGCTGGGGGGACCTATGGGGGAAGGAGAGTGGGAACAGAACTCAAAAGATTTAAGACCAAGGCGTTGGCAGGAGAACAGAGGTTCCCACCTCCGTGGCACCCTTTGCTGGGAATGGCAGGGGCTTCAGGGCACCCACAAGTGAACATACAACTCACAAGCTTCTCTAATAAAGAGGGGACAGGGCTGCAGAGTGCAGAGGACACCGAGATAAGCAAAACACAGTGCTCCATACGGTCAACGGAAAAACTTAGTCAAAGCGAGTTCACAGGCAATTAGACATTAAGAGTAAGATATAATTACTGTTTCTATGTTTGTTTCCAAAAAGAACCATGTTATGATTAGACTAACGGGCTAGTGTTAGAATTCTGAGCAAACGGCACGGAAGACTGTCTCACTTTCTCTGCTCACGAGAGAAGAAAGTAAATGAGGGAAAGCTGAATTAATCACCTGTGGTTGTGCTTAGAGTACATGCCCTCAGAACATCTTTGTATAACCTTGAACCCTTATGGGTGGGGGAGAAGCAGGAAGAATGTGCTGAGAGATTTCAGATCCAATTCATTTTAATCCTCATGTTGACCCACTGAGGTCATCATTATCCCCATTTCACAGATGGGGAAACAGCTCATTGAAGTCAAGAAGCATGTAAGTATTAAAATGCAAAGTTAGGATTCAAACCGTGTCTTCTGGACTTCAAAGACCATGCTCCAAGACAAGATTCTGTCCATAGTGATGGACAGGAGAGGGAACTGGTAGGCCATAAACTATCCAACCACTGTGAGGCCCTCTGCAGTTAAAAGCAGATGTCTTTCGCTGGACAGCTCTCTGGGAGATGCCACAGTCTAACAGGAAAACCCCGGCCTCACCTCTTATTAGTTCTGAGACATTGGACAAGTCATTTAATCTCTCAGTGCTTCAGTTTCTCAATTTGTATAATGGGAACCACAATCACTATCATGGAAAGGAACTGCCAAGATTAAGTGACAGGTATGGTATGATAGTTAACCCCCCAGTCACCCATGTAATAGTGCAATTTTAGGCAAACTATTTTACTTTTCTATCCCTTAATGGCTTCCTTTCTGAAGTGTATGGATTTGAAACAAGGCACCAAGAACACACTCAGCTTCAGGCATGGCATGTGGAGAGCACTCGGCATCAGCGCAGGTGAGGATGACCGAGAATACCTGCGTGCAGGGGCACCGCGCTGGGCCTTAGGGCAGACACACATCTCCAGTTGTGCTCACTGGGAGTGGCCCCGACCTCTATTTGAGGCACCTCTGAGGGGTCATCCAGCTAGGGGTGGCAGGGTGAGCCTCCCCTGTTCTTCAGCTTTAGCTTTCTCCCCTCCTCCAGAGTATCTCCCCAAAACACTCTCTGATGAGCATTCTGCACACCTTCTCTGAGGCTAAGCGGACTTCCAGGAAACCAATCTAAGATAGTACCTACTTCTTAGAGGGTGCTCAATAAAGGGTAATTGGAAACAGTAATAATAATAGTCTTCACACTGAAAAGACTGATGCTGTGTGAGAGACGCCTGGAAGCCTTATAAAATTGTTGGCTGGACTGTACATTCTTCCAGGAAAGGCCCTGTCCTGAATGTCTTTATGTTTCCTTCAGGCACCCAGCAGAGAGGATGCTCTGAAAACATATTCGACTTGTACAGGCTCTATATCTATTCATTCCAGAATCAAATCAATCTGCATGGGTCCAGGGGGTACAAATTTCATTTCCACAATGTTGACACACGTGGCTCATAACTGGAGCACACAGAAGCCCGGCCACAAGGAAATTCATAAATAAAGTCCCTGACAGCATAACTGTGTAAAAGTGAACCACGCAAATCACACCAGGAAATAGGTTGTACAGGGGCTACCTTTACTCATTATGTTACAATTAATTATTCAATATTAAACAAAGGTTATGGCTGTAGACACAGGTGTTGCTGATCTGCCCCCCCTCCACCAGCATATCTTTGAGGGTGGCATAAGCTCCTTTGAGGGACGGTCAATCCCTGGCAGGATGCCCCTTCTACACCCCCTGCCCCACCTCTAAGTTGATACAGAAAGCCAGTTCCCTTGTTGTCAAACCTGTATTTTGGAGTTCCACTATACCCTCTATAACCGACTCCTCTGAAAATGTAGGTGCCCAAGAAAAGAGGTAATGAACAAACATTGCTTTCAGTGCAAAGAAGCAGTTGAGCTCCTGTCACCATCCCTCTGGGCCACCATGGTGCAGGCTACAGGCACAGAGGGGTTGAGAAAAGACATCTCTTGAAGGATGCATACTGGCAACACTGCATAGGATCCTTCAGTTCAGGAGGAATCTCACGTCCTTAGGCTACACTGGGATGAACTCTCCCCTCAGGCCCTCCGGAGACATCATCACTTACACTGGCCTCCCGAGTTTAATGCCCAGATTCTAGATTCCCCTGAAATCTGAATTCTAGTGAGGTCTCGAGATCCACTGGAAACCTCAAGTGAATCTGATCTCCCTGGGAATTCAAGGGGCCCTAGGAAATCCACAGGGAGCAGGCTGTCTCCAGGGCTTGAAGATCTATCAGTCAGAAGTAATAGCTAAAGGGAGGCCCCCCAGCACTCTGCTCTCAGCTTGCAATGGGAGGTAATAAGATGGACATCGAACAGGGGACCTTCTGGCCTAGACCATGGAAGCAGAGGACCCAACTCCTCCCTCTTTGCACAGCTGATCCAGGGTTCATGTCACACAGAGGAACATCGTCTGGCTGAGGGACTAGGCAGGAGGTCCACCACTACTGCCCAACCATAGTATGACAATGGCCCCTCTATCTAGGAATGCAACTCTAGGGACTCCAGGCACCATCCCAGCAGGATGCTCCATCATCAGGGGACTCCCCTGAACTCAGGCAGCTTAAGATCTCGTCAGGTAGACTAGAAACAACACAGCACAGCTAACAAAACGAAGCAACAAAACAAGATGTTTTGAAAAGGGACAGAGCCCGAGGTCTTGTGGCAATTCTACACGACTTTCCCAAAAGCAGTACTCCAGAGACCTAGAGCATCAGAGCCCTTTGCAGAGGAAGTCCCTTCCCAGCCGGAAGGTTCCAACACCAGCCCAGACCCAGCAGCACACACCTCAGCAGTGGACACGTATAATCACCTCATTAACAGAGGATCACGCACCTGGCTGGCAGCACTGCTGCCCTGGGCACAGAGCCCGAGAAAGCTCTTCTATTACGCAGTGTGAGCCCGGGTCTGTCTGTTCTTGGAGAGTAAGCCTCCAAAGAGCCCTGCCCCACTGAGGCATCAACCCGGGCTCCTGCCAATCAGGCCTTCTGGCCACCTTCAGGCGGTTCCAGACGGCGCTGGCCCACCTGGTCTGAGAGGGATTAAGTCAGAGTCGGAAGAATCACCATGTGGGCAGTGACGGGGGCTCAGAGCCAGCACACGCCAAAAGCCGGCTTGCAGTAGGCAGCGGAGAGATGCATTTCTTGAAAATAATAGCCAAGGAAGAGACAGATGAATGAGTGAATATTAGGTCCTAAGAGGCTAAGGCAAGTATGGGGAAGCGATGGGCACCCTGCCTGGTCCTGTGCCGTGACAAAGCCCCGGGAGGAGGTGAAGAGACCCTCTCACCTGGCAAGCCGTGGGCTCCTCCCTGGCTCGAACAATGGCCAGGCAGTAGCAGAAAAAAGCATTCCAACTCCTGCTTAGGTTCTGATTTGTAGACTTTTAAGTTACACAAGTGATGTGTATGAGGAATACAAAGCAGTCCAACAATACAAAGATGTGTTTCAAAAAACATTTAGTTTCCCACATCTTTCCTCCTTCCCACCCTGCCACGAGGAGGCTTGTGGCCACTGCATTCCTCTGGCCCTTCTCCAGGCACAAATTGACAAATCCACGGCCAGTGTCAGGCTGCTTATTGTGGAAAATGGGATCACATGACATGCATTACTCCATAACTTGCTTTTCTTAATTAAAAAAAGACACTATCAATGTTCCTTCAGGAAAACACACAAGTAAAATTCATTAAAATACATAGACACACCAGAGAGCTCTGTAGCATTCCACTGATCTACTTCCTGATCTTGGCCAAGCTACTGTAAGGGAGGAGGGTGGCAAAAATCAGTCCTATTTATAGCTTAAACTAGAATTTTTCTGAATCTTGACATTGTTTTTCCTTTTCTTTGAACTACTTACTTGCATAACTACATGGTAAAATGGACAAAAGTTATCTTTTTCTTATACATTTGTAAGGTTCTCTGCACAGTATTTACTCCAGAACTTTGTTTTACAGGTCATTTGTCTCAGTCTACCGACTGTCTTGATAATACTGATGATGTCCTATACCACAGAAAAAATTGTAATTTCTATATAATTGTTTATTAAAGTAGCCAAGTTAAACATCAGAGCTCCCACTGGGAATGAAACTACTCACATTCACCTCCCTCTTGATATTCTTGGGTGTGCCCTACTTCCTGAATATTGGTATTTTGATCTTATAGATTGAACTTATGATTAAAGGAAGACAAGTCCTACTATAGAAACTCCACAAGCGTATTTCACAGAAAAGTAGTGAAACAATACCCCTCAGCCATTAGGGAACCAACGATGGCAAACATCGTCGCATGTAGAAGGCAAAGCAATGACTGTCAACTGTCCCACCATGACCTTCCAGCCTTTGGTCCCAGTCATCTTTCAGTGGGCATCCCCAAGCCAGCCCCTCCCACATCCCTGAATCCTTCGGCATCAACCCAAGCAACGCCCACCCAGGAAGCCTGACCCTTGCCTCCCTGGACAGGGGGCTCTGTGTAAGCACAGCTTCTCCTGCTTCCCAAGACTTGCTATTGCCACCTCCTATGGTGATTATTTACCTGACATTCTCATTTATATTCCAAACACCTATTAGTGTGCCTGACACACAGCATTTGCTCCTTAAGCAGTTGTTGAAGGAAAGAACGCAAAGGGGAAAAAAAGAAGAAAATTGAGAAAGCAGCACTAAAATCCAAAGTTGAATGTTAGCAGTTAACTGCCAACTCAAGATCAATCAGGAGTGAATGTTAAACATTGCTGAAATTACAGGGTAAGTTAATGAAGGAGGAAAAAAAAAGAAAAAAGAAAAGGATCCCATTTACAAAAAGCTGATTGACATGCAAAATTTCAAGAACATGCCTGGTTCATAAAGAGGCCCACCTACACTTCTGGGTTGCTGGGCTGCCATTCTCCAACCACCATATTTCACTCTGGGACAAATGGTTTCTAGTCTAGGATGAAGTCCCAATATTCATTTTTCAGACTCTGGATGAGTTTTGTAATGATCACTATCATTTAGCCCTGACTGCAGCCAATTTTCTCTGACAACACCACCACACCTAAAAGAATTTTCTATGATTAAAAAAAAAAAACGATTCCTGTGACAGCATTCACACTTTAAGTTCACATCCTCCAGATATGACATATTTTTGAACTGACAATAAGACTACAAAGAAGAGCACAAGCAATAAGATTCTGGGAGAAGGGTTTTTTTGTTTTTTTTTTTTTTTTAAATAGAATTATTATCTGGTTGTACCAAGTACTTGTTTAGATACAGTCAGTTTCCACTCTGTAAATGTTATGGACATTTACTCTCCCACTTGAGCTCATATAATCCCCAAGTAGGCGTTCTTTTTTTTTCCTAGTCCCCAAGGTTATGTTGAAGAATTTAAGAAGATAAAAGTTCCTGACACCCCACCATGCTCATTCCTAGCTCAGAAGCTAGATGCAGGCATGTGTGGTGGGATAGTTGAGGTTTTTCACTTAGTTTGCAAAGGCTTCTAACATGCCAGTCACTTGAGAGATGTTCAGCCCATCCTAACACCTCATTGCCTTCAATAACTTCTTGACTTCTTCAAAAAAATATATAACTTAACCAACATTAAAAACTGTGTCATGATGTTACAATAATACTAAAATGAATATTAACTAAATGCCAACAGCATGGGGTGGGAGAAGGTTAGACAGAAAAACCAGAGGTGGGTGAAGAAGGCACGACACTAAAAGTCAGGTATCACAATTCCAAGAGTTTAGTAACCTTTAGCCTCACCCACTGGAAAAGCACATTAAGAGCACAACTGAAACCTTACTCTCCCTAGTTTGTAATAAGTAAGGGAACGGGGGAGAAGCTTGTACTCGCAGAGATGTCCGCCATCTTGGAAGGTCTTTTTCTCAAAACCCTAGAATGTGTAGACAATGCTCCCTTATCCTGAACTATGAGCTGCATGAGAAGTCCCCTCCAGCGCCCTCTGCAGCCACTATCAGTCTTCGCAACACACTGCTCATCTGAGAGCATTCTTCTACTCAGAGTCCTGCAGTGATTTCACTTTCTCTGCCAACTGGAGGCCATGAGCACAACAACCCGAGTCTGGTCCACTGAGCTTTATACCCCTCACACACCTTAACCTGACCTGTCAGATTCCTTGATAACATGTCACATCTTTTAAGGTACAGGTGCCATTTCAATACAAGGCCTGGTTCAATAGCTTTCTTCTGTGAAAAGCTCTCCAACTTGAATCATAGTTACCAGTGACCCCCGCAGAGTACCTATGACATGGTAATGCTAGCCACGTATTGAGTGATAGGGATGAATGTTTGCTGAAGTGAACTGGAATGAGTTTAAGTTTTTCCACTGTTCTTTTACCATGGTAGGGTGTTCATCATTCTTTTTTATAGAACTTGTTTCTAATTATAAAAGTAGTATGTGAACATTTGAAAAGTACAGAAAATCGTAAACAGGAAAATAAAAATTACCCATAATCATCACTGAGAGACAACCTCACTCATTACCCTCTTAATTGCACACTTTACATCAATGCAATTAAACTTATGTATGGAAGGCCTACACTCTGGGCATGTTTTCCTGAATTTAGATCAAGTCACAGCATTTGGTTGACCAGAAATCTCTGCTAATGAGCACTCCTACTTATCAACAGTGCAATGCAAAGCAAATGTTCTTGGAGATAACTAGAGGCCCCACAAGTTTCTGAAAAGCTTTCTCTGAATCATAACTTCATCAAACTTTATTGTTTAGAATGACCTCAGAGAGCATCTCTCTGTATGCCACCTGTTCTCCCTTCTGTATACACATTGGCATGACTAGTCATTCTCGATTATCTTCACAGAAGATTATGTATATGGTTTTAGAATCCTTCTCCAAACAACCATGCCCATAACTGAAAAACGCATGTAAAGTGAATGCTAGTTGTTACCTGTCACTTTGCAGATGGCAAAGATCCCGAGAGAAACTCCTCAAGGCCCAAAAGTATGTGAGAGGCAGAGCAGGAAGAGGTCTAGCCTGAATCCATATTCTTGGTTTTGTATCACACAGCCAAGATGGATGAGAAGTGTTTTATATTGTTTTAATTTAAAATATATTTTATTAGTTTTTAAAGTTCATAATCCACAAAAATCTGTACAATGAAATCTATTAAGCACTTTGATTAAACAGAAATTTATTTATGGACCCAAAGAAATACCCTTGCTTCAGATAAAATTCTTAACCATTTAACCATTCAATAAACATGTGAGAAACTACTTTGCCTACCCTCTAACCTCTAGCAGACAAAAATTAGATAATGTGTGGGCCTTGTGCTTAAGGAACTTATTAGTTGTGTACATAAAAGTAGATTTCAAAGTACAACAAATACCAATTAGTACAGATGCCAAGTGTTACATGAGCTTTTGAAAAAGGAGATATCATTGTGGACCACATTAGCTAGGGAGAGCTTCTTGGAGATGGAGATTTCAGCTGAGGGGTTGCATAATAAGTGGGAACTGGCTGGGAGAACGTTGTAAAATGATTTTACCATGACTGATAATGGCTTGGTAATCATTGTGCCCCAGTTTCTATGCCTGATTTGGGAAGGCTTCTCCACCCCAATTAGCTTAATAAAGGAAATTGGAAAATGTTTTAACTGCAAGACATCCCAATTGTGAGGGGGGCTGGTTGCTGCTGGAAGGTACCTAGAAAAAACTCCTGATCAAGAGTAGACTGTGGAGATCCAAAGGATAAACGGACTTACAGAGAAGAGGAGCCGAGAGCAACAAGAGGATCAAGTGTGGGGGAGTTTTTCCCCACTCTTATGGACCGAATTGTGTCCATGCTAAGATTCATGTCTTTAGCTCAGCATGTGCCTATTTGGAGATAGGGACTTTAAATAAAGAGGTGAACAAGTTAATACAAGGCCATGTAGAGTGGGTCCTAATTTAATCTTGCCAGTGTTCTTAAAAGAGGAACTTTGGACACATAGGAACACGAGGGGTGCACATCCACAGAGGTAAGACCACGTGGGGACAGCAAAAAGGAAGCCATCGGCAAGCCAAAGAGTAGCTGCAAAGGGCCTGTGATACCCGACTGTAGGACTTCCACCTTCCAGAACTGTGAAGATGAATGTCTACTGTTAGGCACCCCATCAGTGTATTTTGTTGTGGCAGCCCAAGCACCCAAACATGCACACAAACATACCCACCAACCAGCACCACTCTCACCTTCCTTTTCAGGGAAGGCTCGATCGTGAAAAGGTCCCAACTCACAGAATGTCCCTTTCCCAAACCAAGAGCTGCCTTTTGCACAGTTCCAAGAGACTATGGAAGACCCTCGGAGTAGGAATGGAGATCCTAACCTCGAATATACAAATGCAAGCTAGCAAAGCCCCGAGTGGCAAGAGGCATGAGGTGGCTCTGATGGACCTGGGGTGTCCCCTCCAGACCTAATTCACCAGAAGCAGGCAGTAAGGATCCTGCTCCTCCAAGTTCACTATTTATGACCAGGGACATTCTGGGACTGAGAAATGCCCCAGGCTGAATATCTCAGTTTGGCAGGGGCTGATATGCCTCTTGAGCAAGGGAATATACTCCTAGCTGGTGTTCTGGTTTGGATCTTAAATGTCTTAAAAGCTTTTATGTTGAGGGTGTGGACCTCAAGGCAGCAGCGTGCAGAGGTGGAGCTATTGAAAAGGGGTTGGACCATGAGGCCTCTGATCTCAGTGGACTAACCTATGGAGGGACTCATAACTTAATGGGCTATTGAGAGGCGTGGAAACTTAGGAGGTGGGGCCTATTTGGAGGAAGTAGGCCCTTGGAGACATGCACTTGAAGGCTCCATTTTGTCCCTGGCCCATTTGCTCACCACAAGGTGAGCAGCTTTGCTCCACAACACACTCCCCACCATGTTCTTCTTCACCACAGAATCCATGAAGCCAAATAACCACGGACTGAAACTGAGCCAAAACAAGCCTCTGCCCTTTGAGCCACTTTTCTCAAGTATTTTTTTGACTAACACAGCTGGTTTGGCACGACGCTCCCACAACTGACAAAGCTGGCTCGGGGAGTAGATGACCCCCATCTATGCATGGAGAAAGCCTGGGCGTGGCACAGGCAAGGGCTCTGGCAAAGGTCAGGGCCTGTCCCTCAAAAGGGGAGCCATTCCTTCGACACACATTTTCTGCAGGGATTTCCCATCGTTAGAGGGGTTACACAAAATGCAGGCTAAAGCAACGAGAGAAAACCATCATTTCTGCAGTCAGCAGCCAAGAGCCCAAGACATGCCTGGCCACCTCCAAGCTGGGTCACAAAACAGATCATTTGGCCCCTGAGCATTGGGGCTTCTCACTGTAAGATGGGGATAATACCAACTTGATAGGGTTGTAGTGAAAAAAATTCAAGTTTGATAATATGTGGTTATGCTTTAAGCCATTAACGAGCTCCATCAAGTGGTCTTAGCAATTAAGTTCACTCACTATCTCTACTTACCCAAGTTCTGTTCTCACATACTGGCTGGTTGACACGCAGTGTGGACGTGTATTTTATACACTCATCATCAGACTTGGGTAAAAGAGATACATGTTCAAGTTTTTCTACATCCCTTTGCAAGTATCAAAAGCCTCTATTAACTATACCGATTGCTCATAGAACAAAGTTCTCAGTTCTAGCTTGACATTCAAGACCTCATATAACTTAACACCAGCACACACATACTGATCACTACTTTCACATTTGAATGTTCCACTCTATTCAATATGGCCTCCTCACAAAGCCAGAAAATGTGTGCTGAATAAGTAAATGGATGTTTGACCAGGACATAACAGATACTCCATGCATAATTCTACCCCCTTTTTTTTCCCTTACTTTTTCCTCCTGAATGGACTGTTTGGGGCCACTGATGATGCCTGTGTATTACAAGTGGTACAATTTAGAGTGGTGTCTGTACAAATTGCCATATAAGGAAGCTCTTTTACTTATTTAAGCCCCTCCACTCCTCAAAGGCCAGCTAATCTCCCATCTCCTGTGTGAAAGGATTTTTCCTGACACCAAGAGTCTCTTCTTTGAATGCCTCATGACACACATTGACCACATCAAGTCTCTGCTGTCTACCTTTTTCTGTCTTGCATTACAATTTGAACCCTCATGTAAGTCCACTAGACTCACAAGAACTCTCCAAGTCTCCAACCTCACTGTGCCCTTATACCCATGCTATTAATGTAGCACAATCCATTGGAGACTCTGGAAGGAAGTACCCACTGGCAAGTTGAGAGCAGCAGTGCTCTCAGGGTTGCGTGAGCACATGTTGGCTAGTCCGTGTTATCTCTAGCCCATTTGTCGCCTCTGCCTCTGAGTCTCACGTAAGATGAATGAACCCTAAGAAAAATAATGAGTTTGGCTGCACGTGCCTTCCCATGCCTCAATGTGTGGGTGAGGGGTGTTGGCATGGAGAAGTGGCCTCATCAGGTGGGTTCATCTGCATATCTGTAACAGCAATCAGCATGTCCTCCCCTTCACAGCAAGGATGATGGTACAGCTGACTCAAGAGGCTGCACCTCCAGTTATGAGGCTGGCTTGTGCTGACCCACCCCCTTCTCTCCCCACCTGCACAGTTAACATGCATGCACTATATGGCTAGCTTAGATTAGTGGCCCTGAAATG
The DNA here is from genome assembly GCF_021218885.2 of Marmota monax. NCBI lineage: Eukaryota > Metazoa > Chordata > Mammalia > Rodentia > Sciuridae > Marmota > Marmota monax. Next base: position 733,212 of record NW_026694493.1, on the reverse strand, counting down.
GCTTCCAAAACAGGAAAAACTAGCAAGGCCATATACTAATAGAACTCATGACATCACCATCTATGTGCTATAATAACCCAGATGCATGTACTTACATACATACATATATGCCTATATGCATAGGTATATATACACAGACATATGCTTCCCCATTACCACAAACGTCTCCTCACATATCCTAGCTGCCTACTAAATATTCTCCATCCATATCCATTAACCATCTTGAACTCTGCATGTCTGACAGTTCCTCACATTCCCCTCACAAACCTGATTCTCCTCAGCTTAGTTACAATACCATCCTACCACAGGCTCAGGCCCCAAACCATCGTCACCCCAACTCATATCTCATATCCCATTCTTACTCCATTAAGAAATCAACTTTTCCTTCTAAATCCATGCAGAATTTTACTCCTTACCACCTATGCTATCATCACCCTGGTCTAAGTCACCAGGGTGATAGCCCTCTTTGCCCTTTCAGTCTGTTCAACATAGCAGCCACAGTGACCCTGTTAAAATGCAGCCTGTATCATATCATTGTCTTATTTGAACTCTCCGAAGTTTTCCCAAGCTACCCCTCAAGTCAAAGTCGAAGTCTTATGACCTACAAGACTACTTGATCCATCTCCCCTCGTTAAGCTCCATCCACACCACCCTCCTCAGTCTCCCTCGTCCTCTCCTAGACACTGTTTGCAGGGTCTCCACACTTGCTCTTTGTCATAATGCTTGCTCCCCAGACAACTGTGGGGCTTAATCCCTAGCTTCAAGTTTTAATTCAAAGGTCAACTTTTCTGAGGCTTTTGCTGACTCCCCTATAAAAAAATTACACCATCAGGCCCTATCACTAAAACTGAACACGCCCTCAAGTTGTATCGCCATCTGGCACTATGTATATTAATTATTTTGACTTTTGCATTGTTTATCACATAGGTTTGACGGTGGCAGGGATTTTGATTGCCCTGCTCCTGCTGTATCCCCAGTATTCAGACTAGTGCTTTGTGCAAAACAGATGCTAATAAAAATGCTATATGAATGATAAATGGAATAAGTAATAAAATGATAAGTGAACTAAATGGCTTTCACTTATCTACGAATAAAAAAATAATAGTCTTTGAAGTAAGTACTATCAGGTCAGATTGGTCAAATATCTAAAGACTATCTTAAAGAGTAAACTTACAGGAGTTTCTACCAGCAGCAAGTATGTATTTGGTGTTCATTCAGCAAATTTTTTTTTGACCTACCATGTGCTAGGTGCTGAATTAGGTCTCAGAAATACAGAGATCAAGGCAAATATTGTCCTTGGCCTTTGAAATATACAGACCAGCAGAATCAGATTGGAACTTCTTCCCCAAGTATGAAGCATCTCTGGATCTCAACTGTGTTGTCAGTAAGATTTGGACCAGGATACTTCACCTACCCAAGGACGGGGACTCAACCAGATGACTTCTCCCTCCTATGATTCTGAACCCTATCTGCCAGGTCCACTGCCATTTCTTTGGTACCTTCCCAACTCTTCCCAAGAGCTCTTATTGGTGCACCTAGGCCCCCGTCTCACATTCACATAAATTCAGTCACACAGCCAATTCACAGTTCATTCATCTATAAAATTCAAAGAGAATTAAATGTCATGCAGGGACTCATTGTCTATAGCCTTATACCTCCTGAGCAAGGTGGGGGGGAAGCCATATCAAGCTTGGACCCTTCAAGGCGCATGTGTGCATGCGGAACTGCCAAGCAGATCCCAAAAGGCTTTCCTTCCTACACTGAAACTCCCTCGGCTCCCGGGCTCACCCAGCTAAATGTGGACAAAGCAGCAGTCACCCAAGTGACATGAAAAGCCCTAATGGCACATCCAACGGAGTCATTGTACTAGTACCACATCAGTCTGTCACTGTCACAACGTTGTACCCCTTAAAATACCCAGAGTCATTTGGGCTCTTTTGTAATGGAGAGAGGTGTGGGAGGCAATCTTTCCTTGGGAGAACACTGAGAAGGAGGGGCTGTCGGGATTCTGGAAAAGAACATGCCAAGCAGCTAAGCTTGTAGCACCTCTTGCTGCTATAATTTTGAGTGATGGGAAAGGGGGAGAAGGAAAGCAGAAGTCCTTGACAGAGGGATTGGCATGGAACAGACAAGCATGAAGACTGACGGAATCATTCAGAGAAGGAGACAAGGCAAAGGCCCCCAAGGGAGCGTCACCAGTCCACTTACTGCTGGACAGACTCAGACCCCTGATGACCTCCCGTCTCCTACTCTCAACAAAGACCTGGGTGCTCCCCCAAGCAGCATTTCCTGGCAAAACACTCAGGATGTACTAGGAGCAACATTCCCTGATGAATAGAACAGACACTGAAGACTCCAGTTAGAAGAAAAAAAAACTGCTCATAAGAAATACATCATAGGGCTAGAGGTGTAGTCAGTGGCAGAGTGCCTGCTTAGCATGCTCAAGACCCTGGGTTCAATTCCCAGAAACAACAAAAAAAAAAAAGTGTGTGGGCGCGCGCGCGCACACCCCCCCCACACACACACACACACTCTCTCTCTCTCTCTCACATACTGAACAGTAGGCATGAGCCTACTAAACTCCCCAAATTTGGAAGAAATATAAAGAACATAAATACAAGATGAAAATTTGTAATCTAGAAAAAAACAAAAAAGTGCAAAAATTGGTTCTTAGAGAAGATTAATAATAAATAAACTTCAAGCAATAAGACAAAGCAGAGATCATCAACAGGAATTTTAAAAATATCTATAGGAAATCACTTAGAGATCCTATGGATATTTTAAAATATGAACAACTTTAAAGCAACTAAATTTGAAAATTAAGATGCAATGGATATTCCTTTAAAACATGACTTGCAGTAATTGACACAAGAAACTGAATAGCCCTATACCATACGAATCTAACTTTAAAGAGATAAAAGCAAAAGAAAATTTCAATCTGATTAAATTCTTTTTCTGTATAAATCCCATTAGTATTATTTTTCTCCTTCATTTTCTTTTAATAGAGTAAATTACATGGATTCATTCCCATTCTGTTAAACAAATGACAATATAAAGCCACAAACAAAACTGAAAACAAAAACAAAACCGCCAAGCCCAGATGGCCCCAAATGGGTAAATTAAGAAAAAGACTTCGATGTCACAAAACCTAAGAATAAAGAGGGAATGCACTTACTTTATAAAAGAAACCTAATCTTAATATCTAAGCTTGACAAGATCATTCTAAGAAAGGAAAAGTACAGGCCAATTTCCTTTATGAGCACAGACAACATGATCCTAATCAATCAAACCCAGTGATACAGGAAAAGTATACCATAACACAATCGGTGTTAGTTCAAGTTTACAAGTTTAACACTGGAAAAAAGTGTTAAACAATTCAATATCTTAAAATATAGGAGAAAGAAAACCATGTTAATGTATAGATATAGAATAAAGTTCATCTTCATTTGTTAAAATACATGCACATTAGGAACAGATGAAAATTTCCCTAGTCTTAAAAGGTGTGCATGTAAAACTTACAGCAAACAACAGTTAATGCAAAAATGGTGAAAGTTTTTCCACTGATATTTTGAATAAGACAAGAATTTCCATTATTTAATTTATACCTGAGGTCCTAGTCAGTGTTAATAAGATGACTTAGAAGGAAAAATTAAATTCCTCTATATTCACAGATGACATGATTACGTATACAGAAAATTCAAAAGGATCTTCAGCTAGACTCACAATTAAGTGAATCTATCAAGATAGCCAAGCACAATTTCAATTGTAAGATTTGTATGTTTATAGACTAGTAATAAGGAATTGCAAAGTGTAACTTTAAAAATGTTACAATAGCATCAGAAAGTTTTAATAGATCAAATTACTACAAAGAATACTATAAAACATTAATGATAAAATTTATAAAGTGATATAATAGACAAATATATTATGTTCACTAATGGGAAATGTTTATAAAGAGATTATCTCTAATAATCTTATAGATTTAATGCAGGCCCATTAGAAACCCCAGCAGGAGTTTACTGAAAATTGACCAGTTAATTCTAAGATTATATAACACACACAGAGCAAAAAAATATATAGCCAAGACAAATCTGAAAAGGATGAACAAATTTGGAGAAATTACTTCCCTACATATCAAATTTAGTATAGAGCTACAGTTAAAGTGTGAAATTTCTTGTAAAGAGACAAAGATACAATGGAATGGAATAGACAATCCAGAAACAGGCTCACAATTATAATCAGTCAATTTATGATAAAGGTAACTGAGTAATGGAGAAAAGATAGTTTTAATAGTGCTATACTGATAATGACCATATATGAAAATAAATCTTAATTCCAATTTATAACATACATGAAAATCAATTCCAGATGCACTAGAAGCTAATGTGAAAAATAAAATTTTTGGAAAATAAGACAGAATATCTTCATAACCACTGGGTAGGCAGTGTTCTCAGTCCACCAGACCCTTGTGTGTGTACTTGAGGAGTGAGTGAGGACTTACTGGTGTCATGCCTGGTATTATAGACTAAGGGAGCTCTGCAGGCAGGGGCTGTTATAAATATGATCTTTCTGTACACGAGTACATACTCCATGGAAGCGAACACACTGCCTGCTACTCAAGGTGACCCAGAGGGCCGGGTGGCAGCAAATTGGGAGAGAGAGAAACCAGGGATATTGTCTGGGGACCAGACAGGATTCCTCCAAGAAGGATACCTTCGAGTAAAGTCGGTACACTCCAGAGACTGCCCCTGAACATGGGTTGCTCACAAATCTGATTAATTGGCTTTGATAGCAGATTTTTTTTTTGCAGGGGGGTGGGGGCAGTGGTACCAAACTCAGGGGCACTCAACCACTAAGCCACATCCCCAGCCCTATTTTGTATTTTAGAGACAGGGTCTCCCCGAGTTGCTTAGCACCACACTATTGTTGAGGCTGGCTTTGAACTCGAGATTCTCCTGCCTCAGGCTCAGCTGGGATTACAGGTGTGTGCTACCTCACCCGGCTCTGACAGTTGATTTTTTTAGTCAGGTCAGATTCACCAGGCCTGAACATTCCAACAGCAAAACCACAGTGCTCAGATTAACCCATCACCCTCGCACAGGTGAGCCATTTGGGAAGTCGCATATGTAATCAGAAGGCTTCTCTGAGCAATAGAAAGCAAGTTGCATAATTAGAATGGTCAGTGACATTAGGCAGCAATATCAGGGGTCAGCTGGTTCCCCTCTCAGAGGGCCTTGAAAGTTCAACCCTTGGGCAGAGGGCCCTCTTCCCTATACATGTTAGAATGGGTCCCACCTGCTTGCTTCCGGGGCTCCTCTTTCTCTTGCTTCCACAGGTAGCCAGCACCCCCATGAGAGCCAAGCTCTCAGTATGTTAAGCCCCTAACAGAGTTTTGCTTTGTTCTGAGACGGAGACTCTGCACAAGGTGACTTGGAAGTCTCTGTTCTTAGCTTGGGGTACTGACTTTCAGGGTAAGATCTTCTCTTATTTTTGCATTTTTGAGAATATACTGCATTATACCTCCTGCGCTCACCAAGGAAAAAGTTTATTCTCAGCTAAAATTTCTCCAAGGGTGATGAGAGCTGCACATCAGGGCCATCGGATGCCAGAATTCCTCACTTAACAATTGTAACACATGCCAGCTGTCCAAGGAGAAATCTGCTCACCATAGGGGCTTTCAATACTGCGGCTTTTAACTAGAATAACTATGACAAGTGCAGGGATAGGGCCAGGGGCTGAGAACCGATTTCTTCATGAGAAAGCACCCTGCCCTCCCTGGAATCTTTGAGTTATCCAATGGGATGGAGGTGCTGGAGGTGGATCTAAATCATGCTTGAACTCACCCCTGCGTACCTGAGGTCTGCTCATCCTTGAGGACAGAAGGCAGCCGTCTTGCTTGACAGCAGAGGTCCACCTGCACAGACACCTCGCCATCTGCCAGCCCAAACCTCACGTTCTTTTGCAAATTGAAAAGGTCTTCTATTCTCTGCTTGGCGGCAAGTCCTTAGAACACATTGTTTCCAAAAGAAAACACTGACTTAACATCAAGCAAAGGTGTAAGCAACTGAAATCAGAACCTTTTCTTAGAGCAGGGCCTAGAGTGATAGCTGGTACCTAGCCAATAAGCAATAAGTATCAGTTGATGAAATAAAGGGGGGAAGAAAATTTGCAAGAAGAGGCCCTGAGAGGCAGAAGTATGTTGATGGTGGCGATGAGGATTTTTTAAAAGGCTGTAAGGGCAGGGAAGGCTGGTACCAGAAAACACCTTACCACCTCAACTTCTGATGCTCCCGATTATAGAAGTGGATTAGCATCTAAGTATGTTCTGTAGGAGCAGGAAGCAGCTCTTTCAGAGCTAGGTAGAGATTAAGGGCCAATTCCTGACCTTAACAAATTACTAATTTCTAAAGTCCCAGTGCTCTCATCTTACACACACACACCTGATATTACACTGCAAAGTCGTAAGAGTTGGAAATATTTAAAGTCCTTGACACAGTGCTTAGCATATAATAAAAGTTCAATGAAAATAGCTACTTTGTGGTGTTTTGATTTTCATCCGAGCAAAGCTACAGGCTGCTGGGTATGGGGCTGCACTAGCATGGACGAGCCCAGATGCCCCAGAAGGAGAACAAGCTCACCACCACATGATTGGGGGTTTCTTGAGCCCCAGAACACCAGTGTTGACACAGTGACCCGAGTATGCGTCTTCATAGGTATAACCTTAAGCTCAAGTCCACAAGGCTCAATTTCAACTTTTTCAGTGCTTTAAGCATTATGGACAATATTTGGACCTGAAATTTTTGAAGTGTGTCAAACTTCAAAACTGAAGGAATAGGTTCTCTGGGTCTGGCAAGGAAAAAAAAAAAGCACTCAAGAAAATACAGCACGTGCCTGTCTCAACAACTCCTCATACACACTCTACAGCTCCTAGTTGCCCAAGACATAACTGTGAGGACACTGCTCAACACTGGTGTGCTTAGGTCACTCATCTGTTATTGGGATGGTGATAGGTACCAGCTAGATAATTACCCCTCATGCCTAAGTGCAGGAAACTCAGTGCAAAGGCTGTCCTTCAGGAAGTACCTCCAGGCTCTGTCATACTCAAGGCAAAAGGCCTGTGTCCCTGGCACACAGTGGGCAGCAAACTCAGGTTTTGCAGTGTGAACACGCCCCCCCCCAGGTCACGAAGATGCTTTCACACACTCAACTGAGAGAGCTTTCCCCCCTTCCCCCACCATCCAATGGGTACATGCATCCTTGTCCTTGGCAGTGCTGGTAGTGAGCACATGGGAGGTAGGTGGAGGTGCAGGTGAGAGTGCTCCAAGCTAGGCAATCCCCAGCTCCGTCCAATCAGGGGCTCTTGCCTGGGAGCTCTGCCCTCGGCAATCCTGCTTTTGCCCACTTGAGTTTGATGCAGCTGGGTGAGCATAATGAAGCAAGCTCAGTCTCAGGTGAGCCCACTGTGAACTGAGGCCCACTGCAGAAGGTAGTAGTGTTCTCTCACAGAACTGTCGTGAGAATGAGCAGTAGCACATAGAGGGGCAAAACACCACGATAAATAACATGAATACGTGATCCCAACACGCACTGGCTAAGCAACGTGCTTAGAACTTGCACCCAAACACCCAGGCAGAGGCTTCCCAAACTCCCCGTGCAGTTTGGGGCTCCCACAACCATGCTGAAGCCAGCGTGACCACTCTGTTCCTTCTCTTTCCCTCTGCCACACTCGGGGTCTTTTTTTTTTTTTTTAATTAGTTGCTCATGACAATACAAGGATCTTGACATATCATACGTTTGAATCAAATGGGGTATGATTTCTCATTCTTCCTAACCCTTACCCATCACACCTGGCTGGTTTTCTATTAATCTCCTCCCTTAGAATCAATCTTTTCTCAACAACTTGCTTTCATTCTCACACTGACCACAACAAAACAAACAACCCTCTCTCAAAAAAACTTCCTCCTGCAGGAAGTCAGGGATAAAGAGGGGGCCAGGCAGAAAGCCAGCTAACCCGCCATTCTCCTTCCCAGGCCCCTGGTCTCCTGGGGTTGTGTTTATTTTCTCGTTGGGCTTATTTTAGCCCTTAGCCCAGGGGGCACTGCCAGCATTTCACTTGGCTTTTGCAGGGCCCGGATGCACCTTTTGTGCTCCCAGATGTTAAGGAAGAATTGGTGTTACAATAAAGGAACGGCAGGAGGTGGCCCTGCAGGGGAAGCATCCATTCAGGCGCTCAGGAAAAGTCTCCTTCTTCCCAGTTACGAAGACCCCCGGTTGTGGGCATCTTCTGTGACACTAAGCTGTTACCTGGTCCAGGCTGTGGCAGAAGGCCTGACACAGGCAGGGACACCACTGCCCCCACTCAGCAGAAACCTCCACCCATCCTTCACACCAAAATGTGCCCAGCAGGAAGGTGAAACAAGCCTGCACAAATAAAGAGGCAGAAATGGCAGACATGGCCCCAGGAGGAGCAGAAAGGCCTTGGTCACAAAGCCCCCAGTCTAAGACCAGAGTAAGGAGAAGGAGGCAAAGGGATCCTGCCTCTCTGGGCCCCAAGTCCCCTGCGGACCTACCTGACCACCTCCACAATCCCATTCCTGCCTGGTCCTGATGTTGAGCCTGCACTTTCCATTCTCACTGGGCTATTGTTGCCACACAGGCCACTGTCCCCTCACACAGGGCTACCCCATGTCCTAGACACTGCCAACTTCTCTCTGCCCATGTACCTCTGCCACAAACGCTTCTCCGGAAAGTGTTGGTCCTGGGTCTCCTCTGTTGAGACACGTGCTGTCTGTGGTCCCCTTGTCTTCCAGAAAAAGCCCAACCCGCCAAGCCCGGCGATGGAGCACCAGCTTGGTTTGACAGTCTCTCCCTACTTCTTAAATCCTCCCTCCCACGGGCCTCAACTGCTCCCTGAATATCATCCTCACCTGGATGTCCTAGATGCTATCAAAGGCTCCTTGCTGTCTTCCCACCTGTGCTGGCTGTCTGCCTGCCCTCCTCTGTGCCCTGAGAGGTGAGGCCCTATGACGTACATCACGTGGCTTCCAGGTCTTTCCTTTCTAAAGAGAGTTGGGGCACGTCCTCCCCCACTGCCTCCAGCTTAGTGCAGAGCTAGATTGCTCTGATGGGTCTCACAGCCCCTTCCTTGCTCCCTGCTCTGACTGGGTTCTGATAACCTCCTCTCCTTGCCTTGCTCCCGAGGCTCAGGACTGGAAATGACAGCCACTGTAGCTAGTCCCTGGGGCCTAAACATTGCTTGTTGGGCCCACATGCCTGTCCACGTCTCTGAAATACTGCTGTTATTAAATCCTTTTTGAGAGCCCAGCTGAAGGTGCCTTCTGTTTCCTGCCAGGATCCTGCCCGAAACGCTCTCTCTCAAGCGTCCTCTAATCCCCGGCAACTCTCTTCTCCTCTGTCGTTAAGAGTGATTACTCAGCTCCACCTCTCCCCAGCACCCTTCCTTCATTCCAACATGCTTCATTCCAACGTTATGGTTTCCAAAGTATTTGACATAATGAACTCATCTTTTCATCACAACAACCCTGAAAGATAGACGAGGTATTATTACCATTAATAATCTCATTGGCATTTTGCAGGGAGCTGAAGCTTCCAGAGAATAAGAGCCATGGCCAGGAACATGCAGCTATTAGGTTGTCATAACTCAGCAGTTTGGGCCACAGGGCACACTGGGATCCCAGGGATACAGGCCAGGAAGGAGAAAGAAACATCTAGCAAGTCAGGGTCTGGGGGGTATCTCCGTGGATATAGGAGCCCAGAAAATACAACCAGGTGCACGGGACAACAAAACTTAAGACCGGCCCCAAGAAGTGCGTAGCCTGTGTCTGAAAGAAGAATGCAAATACGCACAGCTGTTAATAACACACAACAAAACAGAACCAAGCAGGAAAGCACCCTAGAGGCACCAAGTTTCTATTATACCTTTTAGAAATCCTGCCTTGTTCTACCTCCACCCCGAGCTGACTCAAAGCCCCAGGCACAGAGGTGTTCAGGACTGATTCATTCATTGGTTCAGCCTGTACAATGAGTCAGGCATGTTGCCATACCTGGGAGACACCGCAGTGAATAGGACAGACGTGGCCTGGCTCTCATGGACCTGAGCTTAGGAGTAGGAATGGCATTTAATAATGGCTACACAAATACCTGGAATATTATGCTGGTGGTAAGTCTCCAAAGAAAAATTGAGATGGTCAGATGTGTGATTCCTGAGGAATGCTGACTTTGTTTAGGGTCAGTGCTTGGGGTAGATCTTCCTGAGGATGTGTCCTTTAAACTGAGACCTAAAAGAGGAGTAAGGGTACCGAGGGAAGATATTCTCCTGAGTGCAGAGCTGAATGTCCAAAGGTCCTGAAGCTGATGGAATTGGCAAGAGGTGGTAGGAATAGGGTGGGGTTTGATGCCAACAGGCTAGAGTAAACACCGCAGGTGCCAGAGAGCTGGAAAGGCTGGCAGAGGCCACAAGCCTCATGGATCATGTGAAGGATTTCAGCCTATATTTCATATATAGCAGGAATCCAATAAAGGGTTTTAGAGATGTGTGTTGTTTAAAAATCACTGTGGCTGCAAATTAGAGGGGATTGAAGAGGAATAAGGGGGAAAGCTGGGAAGACAGTTACTGTTGCTGTAGGATCCCAGGGGACAGGAGGCACTGGCCAGAACAGGTAAGTCCCATGCAGGCGGAGACTGGGGACAACCTAGGCTATATTTCAGAGGTGGCATCTATAAGGCTTGGATTTGATAAGAGACAAAAACCAAGAGGGTGGGAAGGTGGGAGGAAAGAAGGCTGGCACCAAGGCCTTTGGCTGGAGGTGTTTGCTGTGGTATTGGGAAAGACAGCAGGAGGGGGCCAGGACTTGAGCTAAAGCCTTGCTGGTCTGAGGTGCTCAGGAATGGTGTTGTGTTGTCCATTTTCTGTGACAATAATTGAATGCCACAGACCAGGTAGTTTATAAAGAACAGAGTTTATTTAGCTCAGCACTCGGGAAGCTGGGAAGCCCAGAGCTTGGTGCCAGAACCTCCTCAGCCTCTGGTGAGAACTTCCTACTAGCGCCTGGCTTGGCAGGCAGCATCACAGGGCAGGGCAGGGCCAGCACGCCAGAGAGAGCGCACTTTATAACAAGGCGGCTCCTCGGATAACCCACGAAGGCATTAATCCACCCATTAGGGCAGAGCTGTCCCGACAGCCAAGCACCGCAACGGTCCTGCCTCCAAATATCACAACCTATGGCTCCGGGGATGAAGCTGCCAACACACGTGTTCCGAGGGACAGACTCTCAAGCCATAGCAGGTGCTAACAGTGGGTAATTAGAGATATGAATCTGGAGCTCAGTAGAGTGTTCTGGGCTAGAAATACCAATTTGAGTCATCAGTATAGAGTCAAGGGACGTTCAACAAAATCCCCCAGGAAGAGAGTCTATGAGAAAAATGAGGGCCCCAAAGGAGAGGAGGCAATGAGAAAGGCAGAGAGAAAGGGGGACGTGTGAGCTTCATGAGGCAGAGGAGGGGGAACTGCTGCACACATCTGGATGAGGAGCAGAACACGTCCATCCCGGTACTGAAGGTCCGAGACTGAGTTCCCTCCCTCCCTCCCTCCCTTCTTCCCTCCTTCCTTTCTTTTTCCTTGAAGTGCCAGGGATTTAACCCACAGCCTTACACACGCACACATTTTGAGTTTTAAATTTTCAAATTATATCCAGCGTATCACAAAGATGTCGACACTAAAATGTCCACCTGGATAAATATCCACCAGGGAAAGCCCAAGACCTCTGCCTGCTGAAAAGCACCCCTCACCACTGAAGATCACACCTCGCCCCTCCCTGGATGGGCTCTGCAGTTCCCCTGCCCCACAGTGGAGCCCAGCACGACTGGGTGGTGACTCTGAGGGCTGCTGGGAGGGGACAGAAATAGCTGCATAGATAATAAAATCTGCACATGCTCCCGGACAGCTAAGAACACTGGGTGTTGATTAAATTTTCATACCACCACCGTAGATCTTTTTTCCCCTTTCTCTTTTTTTTCCACTGTGTTTCTTATTCCTGCTTCAAAAACAAAGAAAACGCAATGCATTTTTGTGCATGCACTTTGGGTTGAGGCTTTAGCACTGCCCTGGGCATCGCTCCTGCTCACAGGGACAGCACCTGGGAAACTGCGGCCCTTTGTCCTTCCTCGTGTGTACACTGCTCCCCCCTCTCCCCACCCCCCAAGCTCAGAACTCTTCCTGTTTGCACCTCAATTGCCTTCAGAGTTAAACCCAGGAATACCTAACCTACATGCAAACTCTCAAACCCACTTTCTTTTCCCTCCCTCACTCCATCTCTGGACAAACTGCCTTGGTTTTCTGGACTGTGAAGTGGGATATAATCATCCTACGTCCTGCTTCCTCCCTCAGAGAGGAGCTGTCACCTAGAGAGCATGGCTGGCTGGGAGAAGACAAATAATCACCCATCTCTTTCTCCACACTTAGAATGACAAGGGGGCCCTTCACGTCTCTGCCTCATCAGGAGAGTCACTGTCCTCTCCTTGTTCTACAAATTGGACTTGGAGAGGAGTACGACGCACTCTGACCTCTGCTGAGAAACTCTGCAGAGCTGAGCTCAGCATCTCTGGGCCTAGGACCTGCCGCAGAGACGAGAGCAGCTCTGTGTAGCCTCCTCTTCTCCTTTTCCTCCCTCCAACTGGGACGTGGGACCGATCCCATTAGAGGTTAAAGTAGGGCAAGGTATGTAGTAAGCACAGTTCTCCCTCAGTCCCACAGGAATTATGACAGGTGACCTGATTTCATCTCAAGTGACTTGGCAGCAACTCACCCTTGTCTATAGAAAGCAGCATTTGAAGCCTAATTACATACGGTGCGAGGCCTGGCACTGTGCAGAGCACCCCGGCCCTGATGTATGGACCGCCAGGGACAGGTCCCACAGCACCCTCTCTTCCCGCTTCCCATTTCCCAGTCTCATCCCAAGCAAGTTGGCCAACCCAGGAGCCCATGCCCACGCCCACAGCTGCCCCTTTTCCTGAAAAACATTCTCTCAAGCCTGCCTGGAAGAAGGGTGGGGAATTCTGTTCAGTTGAATTCAACATCTGGAGAGGTGTCTGAGGGTCCTGCTTACCCCCCAAAAGGAAAGCTAATGGGACCACACTCTGGCAGTGGGTGGGATCCTCTGTGGCATGACCAGGTGGCACTACTGACTTGGCAGCATGCAGGAGAAATAAAGGGCCTTCCCTTCCCATCAGGGTGAGTCTGGCTAACACAAGAACCCAGCCCTCTCTTCAAACCAATGCTTCCAGAATGAGAATAAGCTGGTCAGCTCTGTCACTCAGTGGGGAGGACAAAGCAGGAAGGACAGTCTCTGGGGGCGTCCCCAAGGTTTACCGTGGCTCTGCCTCACTGTCTTCTACCATTGCCCCTCTGCCTGAGCTGCCTTCAGAGTCTGTGGGTGCAAACCTGCTGCAAACCTGACCTCACCATCCGCCAGCATCCAACAGCGAGCCAGACACGTGGCCAGAGACAGAGACAGACGGACAAAGGCAGGAACCGGAGGCGACAAGACGCGGACTCCTCGAAGAACTGAGATCAACTCCTGGGCAATCAAGAAACCCTCAGAACAGAGGATCAAAGGTGAGAAAGGCTTAATAGCACCTGACCAGTCTTCACGTGTTCCAAACCCTCCAGGGTGTTCATCAAAAGACAGCCCTACTTTAACATTCTCTCTTATGGGAGAAGAAAGGTGTCGCGAGCAAGGCCTCCAGCTAGGCGCGGGGCTGGGGCTCTTCTCTCTGGGAAACACTAATCACAGCGCACACGTGCTGCCCTCATAGAAAAGTCAGTGGGTGCACACAGCTACTCCCCACAAAACATCATGCGTCGGAAGGTAACACACAGCATATTAAATGACTCCTCTATCCCTCTTAAAGCCCCTTCGGCAACACTTATTTTGAGATCATTGAAGCACAATAAGGAAGAGCACAGACTGGAAACAAACTGCCTTGGTTTTCTGGACTGTGAAGTGGGATATAATCATCCTACGCCAAGAGCTGCTGGGAAATGGAGTGGGTTTATGTCCGCGGAGGGCGCACAACAGTGCCCGGAATGTCATATACACTATTAAGCATCTGCTGCCGTTCCTCAACTTTCACACACTAAATATCCCCCAAGATACAAGTAAGAAGTCTCCCAATTCTCAAGGCAGTAGGTGTTCCCTCCTGGTTTTTAAGGTTCACTCACCTCCAATTTGTTCACCGATTAAAACTCTACCTAGAGGCACTTAGGCTGGCTGGGTCACCAGCCTGAGCCAGGATGAAGGCCTCATGAGGATCCCCTGGGGAGTTCTGATCCCCTCACCAATCCCCCACCCAGAGACTCCCATAGACAATTTCCTGCATAAAATGGATCCTGTGGCTCTTCAACAGATGGCTACTGATTTTGTTAATATGGCCTCAATAAGTCCCTTTGTGGTGTCACCTAACCCCAAACCTGGGATGGTCAGTAATATTTAGGACATACTGGATAATGGCTCAACTCTGCAGGCTTTTCTTGCATCAGAATGCTGTTCAAGAGCACAGATTAGGTCCCTAATGGCATCTGTCCAACTCACAAATGTACCCCACTTGTCACCAGAGTAGATGGTGCAAAGGTCAGGTAACAGATATAGTGCATTGACCGCGGCCATCCCATCCCATGAACTCAAGTTCTGTCATTTGTTCATTCAGCAGATCCTAATCTCATGCCTGGTACTGATCTGAGAGGCAACTGTCTGCAGCAGTGCACGAGACAAATTCCTGCCCTCACGAGGCTTACACTCCAGTGAGATGGGTTAGTCCACAGGCAAAACAAATGGATGAAATATATACTGTCATAGATGGTGATTCAGTTTTCCGGAGAGAAATAAAGCAGAAAGGGAGTGAGAGAGTGCTGGGAAGAAGGAGGCTCAGTGTTAAACAGAGTGTGGTCAGGAAGGGACTCACTGAGGGAAGTCCTGAGCAGGGAAGTGAGGCCACCCTGACTCTGGGGAAGAACACCCCAGCCATGCGCACAGCAGCAGGCTTGGAGGCCCGAAGGCGTCTCATCAACCGTCAGCAGCAACAAGGCCACTGTGGCTAGGACAGATGAAAGAAGTGGGCAGAAGGAGCCTTGTGTCTGCAAAGGGAATACTCCAGCACGTAGCACAGTGGCTAGCACATAGTAGGTCCTCAATAAATGGGTGATGAATCAAAAGGAGTCCAGTTATTGAAATAAAAACATTAGCTTGAAGAAAATTATTATTTTTTACAGGAAAGAAAGAGCAGACCAAAAGAGCCCAAATAGAGCAGACTCAGACTGTTTCAGCCACACCTGAGTCTGTCCTGCACCCACAGCCTGCTCACTATTCCTATGGAAAAGTGGTCCCTGTCACATTCACAAAACTCATCCTAGAGGATGTCAGTATCCTGATAACTTTCTAAGAGGGGCAGCAATGCTGAATTTCAGCTTAATTCCAGAAGAAATGCTCCCAAGAGAAAAGCCCCAAGTTCCCAGGACCTCAGCCAGAGGCTGCTGCAGTGCCAATACAGGACAGTGCAGTCCTGTAGAGCTGGTCACTGTTCCTCTTCTCTGTCTTCCTTCTCTCCCACGACTCTAAATGCCATTAATACATGGGTGGTTCTCGGATGTCTATTAGCTGCGCTGACTCAACCCCAGATTCCTGTATCCATCCACTCATTTATCACAACATCTCTCCGGACAGCCAACAGACACCCATAGCATCTCCAACTTCACACGCCTCCAAACAAACTCTTGACTCTGCCCAGCCACCCCACCCCTTCTCTTACTCCCCTATCTCACTAAATGGCACCACTGTCACCACATTAACCTGTTGTATGCCATCGTCCTATATATAGATCACCTATAACAACCTGTACAATGTTAAGGGACACCTACAAAATTGCTCGATTTGCTTTTATAACTGTCCTAGATATGGGACCATGGGGCATAATGGGTTAATGTAGCTGAGGAATCACCCATTCCTCCCTAATTGCCTATCTCACTTCCAACCATCAACAAGTCCTGCCTGCTCCTCCCTCCATATACCCTGCTCTCACCACTGTGCAGCACCACCACAGGACAACCATCCCAGATGCCACCACCATTGCCTGCTACCTGCTTCCACTCTTGCCTCACCGTGGCCAGTCAGAGTGATTGATCAACATGTGTCAGATCTTGTAACCCATCTGCTCAAAGGTTTCAAAGTCTTCCTGTCACACTCAAGACAAAATCCAAACTCCTAAGATCTGGCAGCAACTCACTCTCTCTCCCCACCTCTCTCTCTTTCTCTCTCTCTCCTCCTGCCTCTTTGAGTGCTCCAGATTCCTTGGCCTTCCTGCTCTTCCTGAACCTGCCAAGCAAGTGCTTTGGGTCATTGCACTTGCTGGCCCTCCGTCCCACACACCCTCACTCCACATTCCCCAGGGCCGCTCCCCACTCCCTGTAGACTTCAGCTCAGCTGTTACCTCCCTCCTGGAGCCCCCCCCCCCCCCCCCCCCCCGAAACCTAATTAACATATTAGCCACCTTCCTGCAGCATTCTCTGTCCCTTATTTTGCTGTATTTGTCTTCATACGACTTCTTACTCTCTGACATTATTTGTTTTTTAAATTGTTTAATATCTGTTCTTTTAAAGTGTTCGGTTTCTATTCTGGCACTAGAACAGGAGTGTCAGAAGAGCAGGGATTTTGCTTGTTCATCACATCTCAGCTCCTAGCACAGTGCCTAGCCATAATACATGCTCAACAAATATTTGCTGAATAAAAAATAAATGTAGTTGGAAAATGCCAGCAAATGTTCCCCATTTAATATAGGCTCTGTGTTCTCACCAAGCATAAAAAAGCTCCTTGCTGATGGCTTGGTCCTGTCACTCATTAATTCATTACTCCATCCATCCAGTAAGTCACTAGATTTTTTACTGAGCATATACTGTGTGCTAGACACCATGCAAGCTTCTGAAAACTGTCATGAATAATAGATACCTCGGTCCCTAGGAAATTTACAGCATAGTCAGCAGAAACTTAAAGAAAACACACAGACACATACAAAAAGTAGCAAATGCCAGGAAGCAAAAGATAAGTGTAAGATCAGGAATGATAGCAAGGGCACCCAGATGGAGGATCAGGAGAAGGCTCTCTAAGGAAGTAGCCATTAAGTTGAGACTTGAAGGGTTAGTCGGAGTTAATGAGGTAAATATTAGGGAGGGAACAGTGTGACCACAGGCCAGAGGTGGGAGAGAGCCTAGGTTAGAGGTCATGGTGGTAGAGGCACAGAGAGTCGGGGGTTGGGGCATGGAAGAGCAGGCAAGGGACAGAGGATCAAGGCTACAGGGGCCACATTAAATGATCACCAGGAATGTGAAAAGGAGAAACTCGGGCCTATTGGGCCAATCCCATATTTGAAGCTAGGGGCACAGCAAAAGCCGAAGAAGGGCAAGTGAGGGCAAAGAACACAGGAGCCGTGGATAACTTGAGGTCCTGAGACCATTCCCCTGATGGAAGAAACTCTGGAGGCATTACAGGACACTCCAAGTTTATCATCATCTGCCTTCTCCTCCCCAGTGACCTCCTCAGGCATTGTCCACCCACCCACTTTATTGAGGCCACTTTCCCAACATGGTGGGCGAATGTCACGGCCCCAGCCTTGCTTGTGCTCAGTCCTTCTCTTCCCCCCTGCTCAAGTTCTATCTGTCTCTATGAGATCTCTCCAGGAAGCCTCTCCGACCTTTCCAATCGCACACTTGCCACTTGGTCCATAATGCTCCAAGGAATCCTAACACTTTATCCAAGTGCCCACTGAGCACAGCTGTCTTCTCTCCCTGACAGCAGGAATAAAACCTCTTCTACCTTTCAATGCCTGGCACACTCGGGCGTCTGATAGACTAGGTGGAAGGGAATTGCCCAAACCATCTCCCATTCCTCCCATTCTGCGCTAGTAGATGACAGCAGGGGTACTGAGAAGAGATGGCACTTTTCTAGTTGGCAAAACTGGGTTCCAATTAGGCTTCCCACCTAATAGCTACAGGACTGTGGGCAGTCAACTTAACCTCTGCCTGCCTGGATTGCCTCAGTTGCAAAATGAGGACTGATCAAAGTCATCTTGGAGGCTACCGGAAGTGGAGGTCACACATGAAAAGCCCAGGGCCCCACCCAGCAGGTATAAGATAAATGGCTACTACTGCACTTACCCACCTTTCCTGCCTCTCATCTCTCTTTTCAGCATTACCTAATGTTCAAAGAGATCCCAACACGCCATATTTTGTCTCAAGAAGAGGTAACATGATGAGAAATGATACATTAATGGGAAGAGAGTATTCACTCCTGCGGCTGGTAGGGAAGTGACAATCGAGGGGACAGGAAAGGAGATGACTTTCTCACTTCAAGCCAACCTCTGCTCACTGCTGAACCGGCCCTGACTGCAAAAGCCACAGAGGGTCCAAGTCCCACAGAGGCCATAAGATCCTCTAAGAGCTGGGTGGGTCTCATAAAGGGGATTGGCTGCTACAGCAGTATGCAAGGTCTTCCAAATTAGAATAGGAATTTAATGAAGCTAGGAGAGGAATGAGAGATGGGGAGAGGATTAAGGCCCCAGGATGTGTCCTTCCTTTGAGGGGCAGGGAGGAGGCAGAGCAGAGCTGGAATCCGCCCCACTCACAATCTGCCCCATCCTCCCTGCCCCGCGGCCCCCCTCCTCACAGCCCTACCTACCACTCCTCCCTGTGTCCTCCTGCCTCCCTTTGGGCTACCCAGGCCCTACCACAAAGCCAGCCCCAAGCAAGCTTCCCTCAAGATATATGTGCTGCTGACTCATTCTCCCAGCTTGAAACAAAGCTGGAAACTTCTGATTCGCCAGTCATTATCTTTTCTCGCTCTTTCTACCTCATCTTGCTTCACGTTATGAATTATGTACAGTACTTCTGGTACTCAGGAAAGACACTTTATCAAATCTCTACAAAAGAGAATCCATGAGTGATCCGGATCAGCCAAGAGTTGATCTTGAAATGACAAAGAGCTACCCGGGCCTGCAGGGAATTTAGCTTAAATACATACACATACATGCACATGCAGCCACGGCGGGGTGACCCCTCTGTGAGATGAGATCCCCCTGAATCCTCATTTGGAAACACTGATGACAGTATTTCCTATGGACAGCTTCCTTCTGACTCTGCCTTCTGTGAGGCCAGGACCTGTAGGATGGACTTATGACCATGATAAGTAGGAGAAGAAGTGGGAAGGCACTTTTCCAGGGGGCAGCTCACTACAGATGCCATGTGATCTTCAAGATAGGCCATGCCTTAGGGTTTTTTAAATTTATTAATTTTTTAAATTTATATATGACAGTGGAATGCATTATAATTCATATTACACATATAGAGCACAATTTTTTCATCTCGCTGGTTGTATATAAAGTATATTCACACCAATTCGTGTCTTCATTCATGTACTTTAGATAATAATGTCCATCACATTCCGCCATCATTCTAACCCCATGCTCCCTCCCTTCCCCTCCACCCCTCTGCCCTATCCAGAGTTCATCTATTCCTCCCATACTCCCCCTCCCTACCCCACCATGAATCAGCCTCCTTATATCAGAGAAAACATTCGGCATTTGGTTTTTTGGGACTGGCTAATTTCACTTAGCATTATCTTCTCCAACTCCATCCATTTACATGAAAATGCCAGGATTTTATTCTCTTTTATTGCTGAGTAATATTCCATTGTGTATATGTGTCACATTTTTTTTATCCATTCATGTACAGAAGGGCATCACAGTTTAGCTATTGTGAATTGTGCTGCTATAAACATTGATGTGGCTGTGTCCCTGTAGTATGCTGTTTTTAAGTCCTTTGGGTATAGACCAAGGAGTGGGATAGCTGGGTCAAATGGTGGTTCCATTCCCAATTTTCCAAGGAATCTCCATACTGCTTTCCATATTGGCTGCACCAATTTGCAGTCCCACCAGCAGTGTATGAGTGTACCTTTGTCCCCACATCCTCACCAACACTTATTGTTGTTTGTATTCGTAATAGCTGCCATTCTGACTGGAGTAAGATGAAATCTTAGAGTAGCTTTGATTTGCACTTCTCTATTTGCTAGCGATGAACATTTTTTCATCTATTTGTTGTTTGATTGTACATGATCTTCTGAGAAGTGTCTGTTCAGGTCCTTGGCCCATTTAAAATACAAACAACCCAATCAATAAATGGGCTTAGGTTTGTTTTTAACTTATAAACTGCAAATAATGGGAGACTGGTTCCCAAAAGCCAGAGATAAGAGAGTCTTTAAGTCTGTCCTACTAAGGTGTCCCGTGCCTACCAGCCATAGCGCACCCATATCTGACACTACTGAAAGGAGGACAAAAAGCCACAAGCCACATCACGTTCCCTTTGGCCCCTTTCTCTGAATCTGCTCAGCCCAATCTTCTGTCTTTCTCCCTCATCACCCGCCCACTTTACTTGCTAAAGGTACCAGCTTAAATAACCCACTTTGCTGCTTACTTAGCTCCAAATGGAGGTCATAAGACAAATACAATAGATAACTAGGTACAAAAGAGAGGACTTCCCCACCTGTCACACAAGGCCATTATACTCCACAGCAACCTCTCCTAGTCATGGCAGGTATACAGTCACACCTGTGGAGAGGCGCTGGGATGGCAGGCAGGGTTGTGTCCCCAGGTGTACCGAGGTCCCAGAGGTTAGACCATGACTGCTGGCCCAGAGAGGCCATGGAATTTGTAGTGCAGGGTCATGGGCACCCTCCTGTTTGGAGACCATCATCTTGGTGACTTGGCTGGCCATGAGTGTTCCTTCCCAACTTGGTCTGGCAACACATTCCCTGAGGGACTGTCACATCATTCCAATGCTATATGCCAAGGAAAAGGAACATGTCACCGAGAGGGGAGAGTGGGAGACCTTGGTAAGATGAGGATAATGGAAAGACAGAAGCTGGACTAGAAACCCTGGGGGAAAGGCAAGCTACTGACAGATGTGGCAGCCTGGCCCACTGGGCCGCCTTGCCTGTGTCTGGGGGACGTGTGCTGCTGAGCATTTGAACATGTGCCTGAAGGAGATGTGATTACCTGGGTGTCCAAGTGCCTACTACCTTTTGGGCCCTGCCTTTGCTTCCAAATTGTTAAGGCAGCTGGTGGCTGATTCAATAAGGCAGGAGGTGGCATCCAGGAAGGGTGCCTCAAAGGTGGGTGGGGAAACTCACCACCACCATTCAGACAAGGATGAAGTCTCTGGTAAAGGACTCAAGCTCCCATACCCCCTTTCTTCTCTGTTTCACTAGAAATCTGCCACTTCTACACACACTGCTTTGTCAGGGTTTGCTTTGTTTTACATCGTCAAGGAAAGAGTTGAGAAAGGTCATGATATTATGATGTTTTCTGCACAAAGGAAAGACAAAGATCCTAATAATATTATGAATACATATTCTACCTTTCTTCCAAGGGACCCCATTGACCATATCTATCAAAATATGTTTAAAGATGAGATGTGAAAAAACTGCATTGTAAATCTCAATAATAGAGGTTCTCCTAACACGAGTGCTCATAACCTTGAAGTATTTTAGTAATGCCTTAAATTTATAAAGTATTATCGTGGTGCACAAAGTGCTCTCACACATGCATTCCTATTTCATTCTTACAGCCACAGTGTGAACTAAGTGCTGAATTTTGGTGCTCCAAATTAACAGAAGAAGGGAATGAGCTTTATGAGGTCACATGACTTGACTAAAACCATTTCAGGGGCAACAGAAATAGATAAGAAACAAAATCTGGACTTAGACTCAGGTTTTCTGAGTATAATTCAACGTCTAATACTACTGGATTCCTTATCACTATCATTCCACCAGTCTAACTGCTTTTCTAATACACTCATTGAGAGACAAGTCACATCAGTGACTACTAATTTCTCTTAAAATTAATGTGAAAACCTCCATGTCACTAAGATGGAAAATAAAAGCATCAAGCTGCTAATAGCAATATTCTGCATCCACAAGTAAATTATTTATGTCAATATAATTATACTAATAGATGCATTAATCTGTCATAAAGATAAAATCTATATTAGCATAGATTAATTTTTAGCTTTCAAAGATCACAGAATTTTTACAAGACAAATATAAAGGAATTTCAGCTTGCAATGGAATTGTTCCCTTTTTTATCTTTCTAAGATATAACCTGAACATTTTCACTTTTTTAAATCCAATTTCAAGTCAAACAATTATAAGTTTAGAAAAAAAACATGTTGTTGTTATTTTCCCACGGGCCAGACTAGTACTGACTTCCTCATAGCCTCAGCCTCAGCCCTTTCAGGAGCGCTGCTGCAGGTAAATGCAGGCCTGACTCAACACCTCCAAGGGGAGAAAGTCTGGAAGCACTTGCAAAGTCAGCATTTTCCCAGTTACTCAAAAGTGGGCTGGGGATAGCTCAGGTGGTAAAGTGCTTGACTCACATGCCCAAGGTCCTGAGTTCAATCCCCAGCACTGCAAAAAAAAAAGTCACTCAACTAAGCAAGAACATTTAAGAACACTTAGGTTGTACTCAGAAGCCAGTTTTTGATCCAAATATGAGTTATTTTTCCATACATATGTAACATAAACAGCCACATGTCTAAGCAAGAACACAGGCATCTCTTAAGCAAAGAGATGCTAAGGAATGGAAATCCCGAAGGCAGAATTTGCCTTATGTGCCCCTGAAGCAACCAGACACCCTCCCTGAATAAGCAAAAAAAAAATCTGCTCACTTAGCAAAACTGAATTTATAAGTGCACAGCTCATATAAGCAGAAAGTCATAAAAAGAGTACTCATGTGGTGAGAGATGAATGTATTTTTCAAAGCGCACTCATGGTTTGTCTCATACAAATGCTACAAGACTCCTTCAAGATAGGAGCAGCAGGCAGTATTACCCCCATATTACTGATGAAGAGACTGGCGTGCATTTATTTATTCATCATTTCAATACCTAAAAAGAGGGGGTGTGTGTTTTGCCTAAAGTCACAGGGCACTGGGCCGAAGCAGTCCAGCAGCTGTCCAGCAGCCATCCCCCTGTCCTCAGGGCAAGTACCCAATCCCCAGCTGATGTGAATGCCAACGGAAAACAGAACTTGTAAAGGTCCAAGTCAATGATGGGGACAGATTCAGAAAAAAAAAATTGTGTGGGTGGGCAGAGAAGAAGGGAGAGAAACAGAGGCAGAAATAGGGACAGGGGAAAAGCAAATCTTTAATTTAGGGGCTGCCTGGTTACATCTTCATGGAGGGCAGGACATGCTTTTTATTCCTTCTGTTCCAAAGACCTTTTCATCTCTCTGGTTGCCCAGGTAAGGTCTCTTTAAGAGCATTTTGGAGCCAGGTTCTAAGCCAAGGAAGCCAACAGTGTCACAGAAATAAATGACCTTTCCCCTACTTTTCCCCCCTTTAATCTGACACAGGAGGAGGGAGCTGAGGGGGTGGGTGTGAAGCAGGAAGAGCAGGAACTACAGTGGCAGTGGTGACTGTCCGCTGTCCAGCACGAGCATGTCCCTCCTGACAGCAGCTTGTCCATCTGCAGACCAACTCTTGCTGCCCAGTCTAGAAGCCACCTCTTCTTCAGAGGGTTCATAGAGCTACTCTGAAACCAGTCTGGTTGGTGCTGGCAAGCAAAACCTTGCTAAGATAGGAGAAAGGGGGATGGAACCTAAAAGACAACTAGCAAGTGAATGGTCCTGGGGAAAGTGTCAGATGCATGCCATTGACATTGAGGGCTGGGACAGAGCTCAGAGGAAAGACCTGCTCCCCTCTGAACTTCTCAGGCATAGCCAAGGAAAGCTCTATGGAACAGGGGGCATCAGAGTTTTGTAGGGAAAGCTGAACTTAGATAATGCCAAGAATGTAGATTCAAGGTTGGCAAAGATACAAAAGGATCTAAAGAGGCTAGACTGAGGAGCGAAGGGACCAGTCAGTCTGCAAGAACCAGGAGAGCTGTATGGTAGACAGTGGAAGAAGATGCTTTGCTAGCCTATTTGAGATGGGGGATTTTTTTTTTAATATTTATTCTTAAGTTTTAGATGGACACAATATATTTATTTTTACATTTCTATGGTGCTGAGGATCGAACCCAGTGCCTCCTGCATGCTAGGCAAGCGCTCTGCCACTGAGCTACAACCCCAGCCTCACCCCCCGATGGAGATTTTTTAAAAATTTTAAATCTTATACCATGGTGCTATATGCCTGGCAGTAGAAGGCTTTATCCATTTTATCTCACTCAATTCTCAAGACAACTCTATGAGGTAGGGACCACAACAATCCTTACTTTGAGATAGTAAAACAAAAGCAGAGGTAAGTGAGTTGCTGCATCCCACAGGTGGTAAATGTGAGAAAGGATCCCTAGCCACTATGTGATACCACCTTCAACATCAGAAATCATTTAACAAGATCATCGTCCGAACATCAATGCACACAACTGATACAAAGGGACCCCTCTTGGCACAAATTTATCATATGTATTTAATATAAATGTATACATAATGCAAAACATTTTTTAATATCACTCAAAAACAGAGGTTGTTTCTAGGAAGATAAGAATTTGAAGTCCAAGTTTCAGATGACTGCTGCAATCTTGAATCAGCTTTGGCATCCAGTTTATTTCTGTATTTTATTTTAGTTTCACAGTACTGAGAAATCTTGAATCATACAGAAAAGTAATACTGTGCTCATTTATATCATGTTATATAGGCAAACAAGTTCAGGCCTGAATTTATTTAAAAGACTAACACAGAAGAACTTCAAGCTTTCTAATCAATAACACATTTGCACCAAGTTCAACTGAATGCAGAGTGGCAGAGGGAGATGGACTCCAAGGTTTGCACCAAAATGAATTAAGCTGCTGGACCACAGGTAATCTTCAAGTGTGAAAATTGGGTCTATAACACATTGATTATGTGTGGCTTTTTAAATTAGCTTTTTCTTAATTTGTGATTTCCTCAATTATATAATATCTTTCTTCATAGTTGAAGGTTTTAGAACTTAGAAAGAATGAATGCCTACCATATAGAATGTATTGGGAGTTTCCCCCCAAAAATGCTATTATTAAATTTTTGATAGGTTTTGTCATCAAAGACATTTTGAATTTGAGAAAATGTGGTAGTAAAAAATATATATATATTTTCGAAACAAATGTTAGAGATGCCACCAAAGACCATGCCCAGATCCCAGCTGGTGAGTCTCCAGTCCAAAGAAAAGGTGCATAGCCTAGGGGTGGCAAATGGGGAGTTACAGAGGAGACAGCAGGGCAGGGAAGCAGGAAGTCGTGAAGTGGTCCTCTCTGACTATGGAGGCACTAGACTGGCTGGCCCCTGGGATGAGAAGACTGCACACCACAGCAGGAGGAAGGGCCTGGCCTCAGGCAACAAGGTACAACTGAAGGGAATGAGCATAAGAAGGCATCCCAGATCCTCTGGAGCTGATCTCATCTGTATTTTTTTTTTTTATTTTGAGTATTGTGATTTCCCAGAATATCAGCCATATTTCCCATGCAGATGACCAACCAAAACTACACTCACCAGTCTTTTTCCTAAAATCCTTTCCTTGTGATTAACTCTGCTCCTCTGCCTCTCCACAGGTACTGGGAACTGTTTCTTCTTGTGGACAGACAAGGGGAGCCCAGGGTAGGGGAAGAGAGGTGGTAGAGAGGGGGGTCTCCGATGCCCCTTTGAAAGAGCTCTCCAGAAGTAAAGGAGAGAGGCCCCAAGTACGGAGCACCAGTCCAAGGTTCCCTCTCTTTGGGAGGGACCAAAGTGAGGTGGGTCAACAGGAGCATCTGGTGGAATTAACTCAAGGAAGATGAAGACAGTTTATTTCTGCACGCCATTTTCAGTGGACATGAAACGAAGAAGGGTCAAGGAGACTGTAGGTAAAAGTTAGTACTCCTGACCCTTCTCCCCCACCAGTCTTTTTAATCAGTTTCTGAGCCTCATCCCTTAAAAGAAGGAAAAATGTAACAGAGCATCTCAGTGCCTGCAAAGGAAATGATGCTCTCAATTGTCCGTCAGGAGCTCTGACATCTCTGCCTGTGCCACAGGCTGCCACACACCATCACCCGCTCCCCTTGGGTTCCCTGGTCCTCAATTTCAACAGGCTCTCTAAAAACTCACTTTAAATTACCCATTCCCTCCCCGGTCCTCCCAGAGTCCTGCTTATCTATCTCCCAGCTATTCACTGCATATCCGTTTGCCCCGTGGTAGCAAAAATACGTGTGTACCCATGCACATGACTTGTCACCCCCTTCCAGATTCAAGTCAATAAATTAACTACTTCCTGGGAGCCCACTGTGTGTCAATCACCTCATGTTAGACAAATAATGAATAAAGCATGAACTCATGGAAATCCATCTCGTGGGAGGCACAGGCTGCAGGCAGAGCGTGCCTTTCTTCAGTACTCCGCCACTTCGTGTGCCGCCTCACCCTCCCCATGCCTAGCAATTACAGTCATGTGGAACAGTGGTTCTCAAACTTCAGAATCATGAGGGAGCTTGTTAAAAATACCGATTCCTGCGTCCCACCTCTGGAGATGCTGGTGTGTTAGATCCGGGGCAGGGTTCCGGAATCTGCAATTGTACTAATCGTCCCCAGATGACCCTAACATGGACAGCACCCCGAGAGCCGCTGAAAGACACTGCTCAATAAATCTTCTTCAGCGAATGATAAATTGAGGGAAAACTGAGACCTCCTGGTTTTCTCGGTGTGCCAGAGACTGGCACTGTGCCATCCCTCCCTGGCTGAGCTTCTGTGAGCGTTTGGGCTCCAGAGTCATCCAGTGAAAAGCACCTGAAAGGGCCTTTGAGTCACCAGCCACCACCTCCAGTTCATTTCTGTCCCACAGGCCTAGGGACAGAACGCCTAAGGCCTGGTATTGAGAGATCATAGCCGACAGCTGTGTGACGCATCAGGCATCGGACGCCTTTGGCCGCGGATTAGAAATTAAACTGGGTATTAGAGTGGGTTAGAAGAAAGAAAAGGAACCCTGAGCCAGCCTAATGGCTCTGTACACACAAAGGACTGGGAGACGGGCCTGGGGCCTGCTGTGAAGTTCAGGCACCAGAGCAGGAGGCAAATTCAGCGTATTTGGAATAAATCCCAAACCTGATGGAATCTCTGGTTTGACAAATTACTAAGAAATCAAGAGTAGGGACCATTTGAAAGTGGAGCCGGCGATGGATGGGAATGTAAAGAGGGTAACAAAGAAAGAAAACTCCAGATTCCTCCCACAGAGGGAACCAGGGAGCAGAGTCCTGCAGACCACAGGTTCCTGGCCTGGCCGGCAGGGCGAGAAAGGAAGGCACTGCGGGGTTTCCTGAGAGGACAAGTAATTAACACGGGGAACAGGCTGCCACAGGCAGCAGCAGCTGCTGCAAATGCAAACGTGCTTTTAAAAAGAGTTAGACAGACACTCTGAGAAGAAAACAAGATTGGAGAGGACAATGTTAGTGAAGGAGGCGGGTGGATCTGAGGGGGCTTCCGGTTTTAAACATTCTCCAACGCCTCATTTGGAATTGAGCTGAAGCAGTACCAGGAGCTCTAGGAGTGAGGTCAGAGGGCTCAGAAGCTGTGCTGGGGGCTCTGGTCACAGGCTGCTCTGCATATGTGCAACACATAAACGCATGCATGCACACACACATGCACACACATGCATCCTCCTACTGGGGGCAGTGAGGGCGCCCCACTAGGAATCAGAACATTTGATTTCCAAACCCACTTGCTACTTCCATGCAATGGGACAGGTTTCTTAACTTACTCTCTGACTGAATTGGTCCAGCAAATTCAAAAGTCACATTTCAAAACGACCTTATACCCCATCCATCTACTCTCTTTTTAGTCGTTCCCCTACCTCTTTCCTCCTTACCTAGCCCCAGTTCCACTGCTATGCCACAGGCACACCCCTGACCCTCTCTCATTTGTTGTGCTCATGGCAAAACTATTCTGGAAAAAAACCACTCTCCACCTTCTTCACACCTGAGACAAGGGGCTGAATGATGGCAGGGAAACAGCCCGTGCTCCTGAACCTCACTTGAACTGGATCCCCACTGACTCCAAGCAGGCCCTCCATGCTGCCCAGAAATCATTTCCCTACTCCATTCACTTCCCTAGAAAACCATTTCCTACCTTCTCCTCAAACTTCCCCAACATTTTCCTCCTCCCACCTTCAGTTGATGACCTTACTTCCAATTTCATTGAGAAAATAGAAGCAACTGGAAAAGAATTTCTACAAGCTTCCAACACCACATCTACCCACATACCAGCCTCTGCAGCCATTTGTGCTGCTCCCCTCCTAGGACTGTGGCTGAACAATGGGAGCTTCATCTAAGCCAAACCTCTACCTATGATGGAGAAGCCACACACCCCTCACCCCTACTCAAGATGGCATGGCGCCACGAATTTCCCTCCCTCTCCTTTATCAGCAATGACTTTTATCTTAAATGGATCATTCCCATCAGCATATAAATGGGATTTCTTTCATCTGACCATTTCCTCTGCTCCCATTTCAAACATAACATGAGGTCTGTGAAACCCTCTCTTATGCCTTATGCCCTTATACCCTTATGCCCTCCCATTCCACTTGAACTCCTCCTGAAATTCAGTGGTTAATTCTTAGCCTTCATCATACTTTCGCATCAGCAGCATTTGACTCAAGAGAGCAAAGAGTTTTTGCAAGAGAAAATACGAATGTGAATTAAAAGAGAACATGTGGATATGATTTACATAAATCTACAGGAAATTATTAGCAAGGTACTATAGTAAAAACTTGCTAAAATTGAATATTGATATGAAAGGGAGCCCAGAGGTTCAGGAAACTGACTCGATCATCCTCTTTTGTCCTCTTGGAAGCACATTCTTCCCTTGGCTCCAGAACACCACATATCCTGATTTTCATCTTTTCTCCTTACTGCTTCTTCTCAGTCTTTTCTTTCTTTCTTTTGTTTTTTTTGTTTTGTTTTGTTTTGTTTTTGTTTTGCTGATAACTCATTTTATTTATTTTTTATTTTTTTGCTGATAACTCATCATCTCTCTAACATCTTGACACTGGAACTCAATCTTGGAATCACGTCTCTTCTCTGTAGTCACTTCTTTGGTGTTCCACCCTGTGTCATGACTTTAAACACCATCCACACACTAAAAATTCCCAAATTTACATCTCCAGTTTAGACTTAGCCCCTGAACTCATTCACTCCTCCTCCTACTACCATGTCTAATAAGCGTGGTAAATTTAACATGTCCAAACTCAAGTCTTCCCTCCCACTGAGTGAATGGTAACTCTACTTTTCTGCTTATTCTCATGCTGAAAGTCCAATCCACTAAAAAATCCCATGAGCTCAACCTTACAAGTAAATGCACCTTTCACCTCCTTCACTATTATTACCTCCCTGGCCCCAGCCTCCATCGTTGCTCTCTAAAATCATTGCAATGACCTTCTGACCTGTGTGGCGGCTGCCAGCCTGATTCCTTTTAGAGTCTATTCTCAGCAAAACAGCTGGAGAGATCTTCTTGAGGACATAAGTCAAGGCATGCTCCTCTCTCCTCAGTGAAAACTAGAGCCTTTACCATGGCCTACAAGGTTCACACGACCTGGTCCCTGCTCCATTTGTAAGATGTTGTACTGGAGCTGTGCAAAGTCTCTAGCCTTGCAGCTTTGCCACACATCTGTTGTGCCTGCCTGGGACATGCTGTGCTGCTGAAGTGGGAAGGGTCTTTAGAGACTTTGGTCTTGGGACAGGAAGAGGCAACTTGTAGTCTGGGTGCTTTCTGGGAGTCTTCCTCACTCCTTGGGTCTATAATAATGCCTGTGCTCTCCCTGCATCCCGTACCGGCCTCAGCTATTCTGCAATATATCTGGTATGGACCCTTCTCAGCATCTTCACACTTGCTGTCCCAACCACCAGGGAGATTCCTGCCCCTGAGAACCTCTGGGTTCCCCCCCTCACCTGCTTTCAGACTTTGTTCAAATGCCAGCCCCTCACCATGGCCCTCCCTGACATATAAAGTTGCAGCCAACTTCTCCCTTTCCCCACTTTATTTTTCTCCACAGCACCTATCACTGTCTGATTATATCCCACTTT
This sequence comes from Marmota monax, assembly GCF_021218885.2. Lineage (NCBI taxonomy): Eukaryota > Metazoa > Chordata > Mammalia > Rodentia > Sciuridae > Marmota > Marmota monax. Next base: position 703,088 of record NW_026694493.1, on the reverse strand, counting down.
TTAGTTAGTTATTCTTCTTGTGATTTCTCGCTAGAATGGAAGCTCCATGAGGGCAGGGCCTTCCTATGTTTTATTCTCTGCTGTATCCACAGCATCTAGAACAGTACCTGGTATATAATAGGCACTTAATAAATATTTTCTAAATAAGTAATGAGTTAATGAATGAATCTGTAATTACCTATGAAAGAAAACAGAGGAGAGAAAAGCACCTAAGGAGGAATTGGGAGGAAGCTATCATAGCTCCTTAGTAAGCATACACACCTCACCTCCCAGCCTTTGTAGGAAAGGAGGCAGACTAACTTTCAGGATCCATGTATCATCCCCCAAGGATTATACAGAGTCTCAGACTCCTGAAAGGATACAGGAACAGGGAAATCTAGATGGAAGGAAAATTACCCCATTCCAGAGCATGGCCGATCCTAGATTTACAAATTTTATCAACTATACCCCGATCCTAGGTCAGCTGCTGTGCCTCGTAGTTCTACCGTCATAAGATGCTCATAGGCTCCTGCCACTGACTTGCCTGATGAGTTTTGAGTATGTTCAACTGTCAACAGCACATGCAGAGGGGGTGATGGGAGATGACCAAAGCACAGATGAGTGGACATATTCCCTGAACAGACCTCAGAACCAAAAGCGTCCTCTGTAGATACCACAAACTCAGGAAGACATCGAGGAGAGAATGGCAGCTTTCCAATACCCCTGGGATCTGCTGTTCTTTCAACATGCTGAGGCTAAGTACACATAAGCAGACTCTCAGTGAGACCAACAGCGAAGAGATGTTAACTCTTTAACTCCGCATGGAGAGAGCACAGGCATTGTTACAGACCCAAGGAGTGACGAAGACTCCCAGAAAGCACCCAGACTACAAGTTGCCTCTTCCTGTCCCAAGACCAAAGTCTCTAAAGACCCTTCCCACTTCAGCAGCATGGCATGTCCCAGGCAGGCACAACAGATGTGTGGCAAAGCTGCAAGGCTAGAGACTTTGCACAGCTCCAGTACAACATCTTACAATGGCAGAACTATGAGGCACCAGCTGACCTAGGATTGGGGTATAGTTGGTAAAATTTGTAGATACTTGAATATGGGATCTGTCATGCTCTGGAATAGGTTGATTTCCCCACTACCTCCCCATCTAGACTTCCCTGCTCCTGTGTTCTTATAGGAATCTGAGACCCTGTATTGCAGAGGGCACTTAGAATCTGGTACCTATATGTTCACCTGCATCTGCATGTGTATCAATCACAAATGAGAAGACAGACAGCTCCAGCTACAGAAATACAAATGAAAACTACTGGCCTCTAAGAGCAGAGACTTGGGAAACTGACAGGGACTGGGAATCTCTGCAATCTGTATATTACCTTGATTTAAAAAAAAAAAATAACTAAATCAACCAGCCACATAAAACTAGAATGACAAAGAGAAAGAAGACTCAGGTCAGAATCAGGGGAAAGTCAACTCCTATGGCCACAACCAGCCCTGGAAAAGAGGGTTAGAACTTAATCCCCAAACCACAGTAGCATCTGCTGAGTGGATAGCACTGGCCAGAGAGAAAGAGAACATACTGTTCTGGAAAGGGATTACCTATCAGGGTTAGAAGAAATAAAATCAATGAAATTGGTAAGTACAGGGGAGAGTTTGGACGTTGAGGAGACCTTTGGGAGAGACAGTCAAAACAGGTGGAAGCAGCCAGCAGAACTGCAATCTGCTTTGCGTTCTTTCCACCACAGGACGGAAGGGAGCCAGGAATACAATTGGAGTCTGACCAAGCAGAGTTGAAATTTTGGTAGAGTCTAAATTAAGCCTGGGCAACTCCATATTGCCCTCATAATGCGAACCGTCCCCACTTACAATAAAGATTATAATGAGAAAAATTGCATGCAAATGAAATTAATAGTAATCAAAGGCAGAAATTAATGGTAACCAATGCCAAAGCCACGTAAGGTCAGAGGGAGGCATTTAGAAAAAGTCTGCAGCAGAAAAGGGATGCAAACATAAGGAACCATTTACATTATATATAAAAGGCTGAACTCAGCCCTCATGCTCCAGCGAGTTTCTTGGTACTGTATAAACCTGAAGGTTCTCCCACTGGCTTGGGTGTAAATGGCACCAATAAATCTTGCATATGTGTTGCCACTCCTGAATTGAAGGGACAGTGGGCTGGGAATAAGAGTTCCCTTTCTCTCAAGGTTCTGCATGAAAAAATATGGCAGCTGGGTGAATTGGACCTTCCCAGAAAGAGGAGTAAGAAAGAGGGAAATCAATGTAGTTATATTTGCTTCTTTTTGGTGATGGTAGGGATAATGGTTCAGTGAGTCATTTTTCTATATAGAAAATACATATATGTATACCTGTATATATGATACAAAATTGACTACTTGTTCATAATTAACTACTCGGTGTGCAACCAGAATGTGTTTATGGATATGTGTAAATTTTGTCATTAAAAAGTATAAATTAAAAGGAAAAAAAACTACAAAAACTCAGGTATTAATGATATGGGCTACTAGAATCAGCAAATTTTTAGCCAAGGTCTAGGTATTTCTAATTCCTCCTTTCCTGCCTTCCTACTTTCCTTTCTTTCTTTCTTTTTTGGTACTAGGAAATTAACCCAAGGGCATTCAATCACCAAGCTACATCCCCAGACCTTTTTTTTTTTTTTTGAGATAGGGTCTCTCTAAACTGCCTAGGCTGGCCTTGAACTTGCAATCCTCCTGCCTCAGCCTCCTGAGTAACTGAGACTACCAGTGAGCACCTGGCTCATTTTGCACTTTCAATGGGCATAAGAAACAGCAGGCAGATTTGTCTAGAATATTTAAATTGGTATTTTCCTTTCTGTTTCCAACCCCCTTCCCTTTCCAAAATGAATGGCTGAATTCGGTACATAAAAAGCTTATATGATGCGATTCCACCATATGTGAAGAGAATACCTCCCTGAGCAAGTGCCTCTACTGGTAGGAGACCCTAAGTCCACAAGGTATGTTCAGAGCCCTGCTTTTTTGCTAACTCCCTCTCTTCCTGAGGAATCAAACTTTATCTTCATTCCATTGGCTGAAACTTGGGTGCCTTTTTCATTTAACTTCTCCTGGATCAAAGTGTAGTTATCCACCTAAATATGACTATCATTTCTACGTAGAATTCTCAGCTCCATGCCCTGCCCCTAGCTCTAATGCTTTTGAAAGTGATGTGTTTTCTGAGTGCACCTGAGTTCATTATGCCCCGTGATACTTTTTGCAAACCAAATCCTATAGCTCACCTAGTTCCCTATCCCTCTATCCAGCCATCAGGACATCAGGAGACCTTCAGTAAACTGAAGTTCAATGGCTGGCATGATGGGCACCAGACAGGGTGTGAATCTGGCTCTAGGAGCTGATGCAGTGAAAGGTTTCAGAGGGTCTGCAGTGTGACCTCTTGTCCCCCCCTCCCCCAATTCCTTGGTGGAGCAAAACTAGAGGAGAACAAGATCACTGACCTTCTGTGTGACCTCCATTGCTGTGGTTAACAGATAATTGGAAAGAGATGGGAATCTGAAGAAAGCACCATGAGAACAGGGATCATGGTACTATTTTCTCCACCTCTTTTCCTAGTGCTTAGCACAGTGTTTGGCCTACAGTAGATGCTCAGCTAATACATGCAGAATAAATGCAAGAATAATGAGAGCTTCTTCACTCTGCTTTTGCATATCTCCGTACCATCTGAGCCCTGGCTAGAGAGGACCAACGGATCATGCCTAGATCCTCAAATGCAACACTTTTCTTTTCAGACTTTCAATGCGTTTATCACATCACTTAGGTGAGTCTACACATATAATTGAAGTCCATTACTCCCAAAGCCCCACAAGTGACACCAGCCGCTGCTGGGCCAGTTCTGCAATTTCTTGAGGTGCCTGACTAATCTGAGTGACATGGCCTCAAGATGATCTTCATATTTCAAATGAGGAGTGACTATACTCATCAATCCTGCCCCCTTCCCTCCTCCTTGCTGCCTCCCACAGATGAAAACAATCCCAGAGTGTCCCCCAGGGGTTTCTGGGGGACACTAGCTAACTCCTGGACTTCACCACCCCTTGGGGCTTTAGCAGAACAACCTGTTACTCTTTTCTGCAATGCTTCTCATTCTGCCTTGCTCATCCTGTATGGAATGGATCCAAGTTGGTACTGTCATCCCTTGGTATCTGCAGAGGACTGGTGGAGGACCTCCCATGGATACCAAAGCTGAGGATGCTCAAGTCCTTTACTTAAAATGATACAATATTTATATATAACCTATGCACTTCTTCTTATATACTTTAAGTCATCTCTCTATTGCTTAACCCAACTACCACAGTGTAAATGCTATCTAGTTATTATACTGTATTGTTTAGGGAATATTGATGAGAATAAAAAGTCTATATATGTTTAGTACAGATACAATTATCATAGATCTAAGTACACAGTACATGTCAGCAACAACCTAACATCTTCTTTAGAACATTTTCCATCTGTGATTGGTTGAATCCATAGATACAGACCCTATGCATAAGGAAGATTGACTATAATGTATATTACTAAGTACATATACTCATACAATTCTTGTTCTCCAGACATTACAATCTGGCTGAGCCTCTCCTAAGATAGAGTATTTCCTTCCCTCCAGTGTAAATTATATCCAGAGCTCCTTCTAAAGACGGTTTTGTATAAGGCACCCTGTGCCCCACCTACTAAGTCTTAGGTAAATTCAAGTTAAAAAGATCAAGAGAAGAACTGAAGGAAACAGAAGGCACCTTAAGGTAAAGGCAGGCTCTGGCAGTGCATATATGAGGAATAATCACTCAAAAGGCATCTGCCTTGAGAGTGGGACTTACTGAATGGATAGAAGGGTACAGTTGATAAGCAACTACCCAAATTGTTTGCCCACAGAAGCTCCATGTGCATCAAACCACACAGTCTCCCAGCCTCTCATTTTTAAATTTGTACTCTGCACCGAGCCTTGGATAACTTATTTCAGACTCTGGAAGACAGAAGAGACTTAATGGTCACCTTGACTAATTTCTGTCTCCCTGCAAGAATCCCCAACATCCCTGACAGGCAACTAGACAGCCCTGTCTTATATACCAACTCAGAATCTTCTAAACATGTCTGATCATGTGAATCACCAAGGGCACTGTAAAAAGCACTGGTTACCAACTCTGCAAAATCAGACTCTCCAGAGAAAGGGCCTGGGAATCTGAATTTTAAATTAACCATGTTTCCTATGAGCATGTAATGCAGTAGTTCTTGACACTTGCTATATATTAGAATCAGTCAGGAAGCTTTAAAAAAAAAAAGTCAATGACAGGCCTTTACCCCTAGATATCCCCACTTAATCAGCCTGGAGCAGAGCCCAGGTGGTATAATTTTTTAAAGCTCCCAGTTGACTCTAATGGGTAGCTGGGGCTGAGAACCACTGGAACAGAATCTTGATGATTGCCCAACCTGAAGGTGAGTTCTTTGAGGACAGTAACCACGAACCCTACATCTATTAGTACCCCTCACTGTACCCCACCACCACCTTGAACCAACAAACTCTGGTACCATTAAGGTGATCTGATTTAACTAGTTGGTTCACTCATTCAGTACAGAATGCAATCTCCTAATTATGTTCAGAACCTATGTACTTCCTCTTAGCAAGAGGTGAGACCAAGGAGTGAAAAGAACTGCTAGGACTTCTCACAGTTGAGTATACTCACCCCTGACGGATCCCCAGACTAACAACCCCGGAAACCTCCCTGCAGGCCTCTGTCTCCCTGCAGGTTTCCGCCCTCCTCCTCCCCCGCCCCACAGCTCTACTCACATTGTACAGCACAGTGGTCCACCCTTCCATGGTGATGCACTGGAAGACAGTCAGCACAGCAAAAAGGATGTTATCAAACTGGGTGATCCCATCGTTGGGGCCGATCCAGTCCTTGCATTCATAACCAGCTGGGCAGCCCTGCACACCACATGGGTGTGGGGGGTCAAATCCTTCCAGAATACCTGCAGGCACATTTGGAGAGTGGGGGGTAAACCACATGGTGCTTAGCATGAGCTGGAAACAACCCCAAGAAGCCACAAGTAAACAAGTCTACTGCCAGCTGACGGAGGCTTGCCCTTCTTGTCTCAGGCACCCTCTCCTCTATGCCTCCCAGCTCACATGCCATGTGTTCAACCTGAGGTTTCCCAGTCTCTTCTGAAAATGGAGTCTCTCCTCCACATGACCAGCCACTTTCTGCTGGCCCCAACCTCCACCCTCACCTGTAGGACCACAGGAATTTACAGGACTGAATCCCACAGAAGACCCCAAGGGAAAGGCAGAATCTTGATGATTGCCTAATTGCAGAATCCAGGATAAACTCTGACTTCTTCCTGGATTTCTTGGGGACAGTTCTAAACTACCGTCCCTTTAGTGGATGTTGTTCTAGCATAGATTTCTAGCTTTTGATAAAAGGTAAAAAGTTAAAATGCTTGGAAGATTTTTTTTTCATAAAAACATGGTGCCTATTGGAGATTCTTCAGCCTGTCTACCCTTCCCTTTCCTCCTAGGGTCCTCAATTCAACTTGAAAAGAACAAGACCTAAAAAGGGTTTGTGGTTTGTGCACCCCACCAATCTCCCAAGCACAGTTGCCAAGCCAAGCTCAGAGTTCTCTCAGTTCTTCCATACTAGGTCTGGGTCAAAACACAGAACAAGGAAAAATCTAAGATGGAGCATGGAAGAAAACTGTCTCCTTAGATCCAGAGAGACCCAGTCTGACTACTGTCTCTGAGTCTCATTGTCTCATTGTCCTGTAGGCAAAAGATGCACTGGATAAAGGATATTTATTTGGACTGATGGCATGGGACATGCATCGAACATATCCCTCTACTTTAGAAGGAAGCTGAGACCACCTATTTGAAGTCATCCACCTACAAACCTAAAAGGTTATTTTCTTTGTGAGACCAGTGTCAAATGGGGATCTTTAAGCTGACTGTGCCTCAAAAGACTGCTGACTAAGACGTTTCTGATTCTAATTCCAGAATTGGCATAGGATGCACATTTTTCAACCAGGCTCCAAAGAAATGTAACGTGGGGGTCAAAAGCAGATAATTGTACTGAGGGTGCTCCTCTCACAGTGGGTGGGAGAGCTTAAAATAATGTGACTAGAGGGAAGAGGAAGGGAAAAAAAAACAGAAAATAATGGACTTACCTGAATTGTTCATGAAGCATGCTCGATGTAACTTCCCACTGTAGAACTCCAAGCCAATGATAGCAAACATCAGAATGGCAAAGAAGAGCAAAAGGCCAATCTGCAGAAGAGGCACCATAGCCTTCATGATGGACTTCAACACGATCTGCAGACCTAGAGGGAGAACAGAGAAGGACACGTTGCCCCCTGAGCACCACCTGCCAGGGCAGCTCTATTCATCCTAGGAGGAGGGCAAGTCTCCGAGAGAAGACACCCATTGGTCCCGAGAGGACAGAGACAATTCACAATGAGATGACTAGGACAGTCAGGCCACAGACGGCCATGACCACGTTCCTCTTCCGCCTTCCTCCCTCCTCACCTTTCCCTCATCATTTACCTGCCCATCGCCCGTCCTCCTGTTCCATCCACGTTGTCTTTGGATTCCTCTTGTTGACTGAACTTATTAGAATGTGTTCCTTTCCTAATTAGGCCTCGCCCTGCTCCATCTTCCCTACCACCCTAAACCAGACCAGCTCTCCCACCCACTGTGAGAGGAGCACCCTCAGTACAATTATCTGCTTTTGACCCCCACGTTACATTTCTAGGCTTCTAGCCTAAGAAAATAGCCAGGTATTTGAATACACGTTTAAATAACAATGTGTTGTAGCATTCTTCTTCATAGTGGGGAGAAAAATGAGGATTAATTATCTTTATTTTTCATATTCTTCAGCCACGTTAAAAAAATGGCTAAATAAATCACAGTACACATAAGAGAATGTACAATGCTTATTTGGGCATTCAAAACTACATATGTATGCATAATGATTCCAATTATATTAAAATGTACAGGGAAAATGAATGATAAAGTTTGCTAACATGAGCAATGTTCATTTTCTTTTTTGTGGTTTTCTCTACTTTCCAAATGTTCTACAAAAATATTCCATCATCTTTTAAATCTGAAAAAGGAGTTAAAATTCAGAGTGAAATGTTAGGCCCTATTGCTGCATCTTGATTACCACTGGGGCCTCCTCCCAGGAGGAATTGTTTCTTTGTTTATCCCAAATTGTCTCTAACCCAGGATCCGGTGGAAAACACATCAATAAAGTTACTAGCAGAGCAGAAAGAAGAAAGCAAGTGCTCACTAGGTATCCCTGACACCAGCTTCAAGGGCCTCAGGACACGCACAGCCCGGAGGGTCCTCAGGTCCACGTGGGTGTTGAAGTGGGTCCCCGCAGTGGCCAGGATGCTGCACATGGAGACACAGAAGAGTCAAGGTTAACATAGCCTGGCTGTCCCCTCCCGTTCCTCGGGGGGAGCTGGGCTTCAGTAGGCTCAGCCTGGAAAGCACACAAAGCTGATACCAGCTGTATGTGGGCGCACCTGAGCCTGGGTGAATCACCAGTGGTGTCAAGTTGAGTTAAATTTAGCCATCTGGGTTTCACTTTGCAAAGAAGGAAAACTTACCAACGAGAATCATTGAAGCCCCAACTCAGGAGCAGCAGAGAAGTACCCAGCATCCTGATGCCTGACTCTTCCTCCTATCCCCCACCTCCAGCTGACTTAGACACTCACATTTTTTTAATTTCATAGTTTTCTTAGATTCCTCTCCTTCTTCTCTCCTTCAAGAAACTCCTCTGGATTAACACCACTAAAGGAGAAGTCATTGCACTGTACCTTGACACTTAGAATTTTTAACTAACAAATCAATCACACCAATGCTCTGTAATAACTTGGGTAGCCTCCACACATTACCAGAATTCTAATAATTAGACTCCAAACTACACTTTGACCTGAACTAGGTTTCTTTGCTTTCATTTATCCACCTTCCACAGTCACATTCAGAAACATACATAAAAATAACCCATAAGAATCCTACTAGATTGTCTACACCAACCGCCTTGTCCAGAAGAGACCGTTTATTGCATAGACTCCCATGACACTGCAGATACTTTGGGGAGACAAGAACACACATATATTAAAGAATGATGTAGCAGAAGACTAAGCGCCAGAAGAATGGAGTTCAGGTCATGACTCAACGTGAGAACTAGGACTTGACAGTCACCCACCACCAGGACCCTCTCCTTTTCATCTACAAAAGAGGAAATTACCATGGCCTAGCTGTAGAAATAAAATTAGATGTATTGAATATTAATAGTGATCTATAAATCATAATGTGCACCATTAACATTGTTTTTGATGCAAAGACTACTGATACTAATTGAATAAAACATCAGTTTAAAATTTGCTAGTTTTAGTCTTTAGTGAGATCATACTTTTTATCCCTCATGGCCTCTCCAGGACTGAGTCAGCTATCCAGAAACTCCAGGAAATGAGTCTTTCTGAATTTTCTATTGTAGCTGAAAGGGGTCAAGAATGGTTTATTTTATTTTATTGTTTTGGAGGAACCTATGAAATATTTCAAGTTTCAGAGAAAATACTTGAAGTGCCTTCAATATTTGACATGTCTTCAATGCCTGAAAGAGAACTGTATAAAAGATTTATGCTCTAGGAAGCAGATGCAGGATCAACAGGTACCAAGAACAGACCCAGGACAAGGTAATCCTAACACTGACTGTGAAGGAGTGCTGGCCAACAACCGTCCAGGATTCTTAATGTGGAATACCCTTTCCAAAATTAGCTGTGTCCAGGGACAGGCTGCAGGGCTCTTTAGGAAGGAAAGTATCTTCCTTGTGTTAAGGTCATTTTAATGGCCAGTGAAGATCTCTTTCAACTTTCAGATTCTCTATGTTCATCCTACCTCAAAACAAGAATCAGAAAGACATCCTAGTCTCATAAGGCATTCAGCAACTGGACAAGCTTTCCAAGTCTTCCCCATCTTTCCTGACCCAAACTCCCATACCATCATGTGAAACGGAAGGACTTGGGGGAACAGAGATGCAGACGCTGCTTTGAACTCTCTCTCATGACCAAAGAAAGAAATTAGGAAGGGAGTGAGAAAAATAGTTCAAGGAGAAACATGGGAAGTTGAACTTGAAAATAGGACAGAAAGAGAAAGGGGAGAAAGACAAGAGAAACTTCAGAGACGGGACAGTGATAGAGACCTGCAGGAGAACAGGCATTGTTCCCCACCTAATAAAGGGACCGAGTCTCCTGCTGCCCAGGTGCAAGACTGCTTTCACCGTGTCTTACAAATGCACTGTGCGGACTCTGCCCTGTTCAGAAACTGAGTTCTGTTTCCTAGGATACCAGGTACACATGAGATGTTCTTTCATATTATACAAAGAAGCTTTGGAAATGAGAATTTCCTCCCCAAACCTGGAGAGTTTAACAGGCATGTTTCAGAGCCTGGAGATAGAGGCAGTCAGGCAAAATTAAAAGGCCAAGAAGGCTCCAATGTATAAAGAAAGGAAAATGCTATTTAAAAAGAATAAAGAGATGAGAGGAGATTAAGCAGCAAAATCGTGGGGATGCAGACAGGGAAGGAAATAAGGAGGGGAAAAAACAGGGAAGAAGCAAATATCAGGGAAACAGAAAAGTCACACAGGAAAGAGAACAAACAGAAAGCTAACTTGAAAGAACCAAAAATAGGCATGGGTTGCAGGTCCAGCCATAAGATATGTCATGCTCTTGTCACCAAGTGAACCTTTGACTGAACCCACCTGCTCCCCAGATTCCCCCACGGCCATGCACCCTGTGACCTCCTGCTTTCTCGCCGCTTAGAATTTTCTTTTCTCCAGCACAGAAGGATTTCCAACTGGATCTTTAATAGATGCCTATCAACCACTGGCTGATGTCTAACCTCCATTATTCATAAAGTTCTGAAGACAGAAATTATAACCTGGCTCCTCTGTCTACCTGTTAGAAGCAGGGGCAATGGGATTTTTGGAGGAAAAATATAATGAAGGAAAAGGACCCTGCTCTGTGCTCCTATACAATTCTGTGTGTACCTCCATCACAGCCCTTACCACATCCTAGAGAAATTCTGCCTTCTCATGTGTCTCTTCCACTAGATCTGAAACACCTCAATAGAGATACTGTCTGTGTTAGTCAGTTTTCCATCACTGTGACAAAGTACCTGAGATAATCAACTTACAAGGAGGAAAGATTGATTTTGACTCATGGTTTCAGAATTTTCACTCCATAGTCACTTGGCTTCATTGCTTTGGAGTCTGTGGCAAGGCAGTAAATCATGGCAGAAGTGTGTGGCAGAGAAAATTGCTCACCGCATGGCAGCCAGGGAGCAAAAACAGAGAGAAAGGAGCAACTAGGGTCCTAATATCCACTTTAAGGACATGCCCCGAATGACTTAACGTCCTTCCATCAAACCGCACCTCCTCAAAGTTTCATCAAACCCCAATAGCACCACTGGCGGGCACCCAAGCCTTCAATGCATGGCTTTCTTGCCCCTTGTGGGGACATTTAATAACCAAACAATAACACCGTTGTACTCTGTTCCTACCAAACCTAGCCCAGTGCCTGGCAAATCAGAGGTGCTCAATAAAAATTTGATAGGTTGAACTTGAACTGCACTGATGAAATTAATAAATCTGTTGAAGCAGAGATCAAAAGGAGAGCACTATCACAGGAATCCTAGAGCTTACTAATGAGAGGGGCAGGGTAGCGAAGCTGGGACGCTACTCAAACCTACAGGTATTTGAGCACAGAGGAGTAGACTGTCCTCCAGCATAGGGAGTCTAATGAGGACCTTCCGATAAACTTCTAGGACTGCTGCTCCGAAGCACATTCCACAGGACAGGATCGGCCTAGTCCTCAGTAGGAGGGCTAGAGACAGAAGGAAGCATGGACAAAAATTCCAAAGTTAGAGACTGACCTCCCAGTAAAACCTAAGCCTTGGGATATACAGTCCAGCCAACTATACCAGGCCCATGAAGGAGGTGAGGGGGAAAGGCAGCAGTAGAGAATGGCCCTTGACCCTCAGCCTAGTGGAAACAGACATAAATGATATGATTATGCCGTCCCATTGAACATCCTAACAAGGTAGAACAGAAAACACTGCAGTGCCCCATACAGAGCTCACTACCTGCCAGCATTTTCAAATGTCATCTCATTAAATCCTCAAAAATATCCTAATATGACTATTGTTTCCATTTCGTAGAAGACAAAAACCAAGGCTCAGAAATAAATTAAATGGCTCATAAGAAGAAGATGAGGAGTGAAGGTCAGATGTCCTCTGGTGTCAAAGCCGATACTTTCCCTTCTCTGTCATTATGTGGGGCACTTTTCCCCAGAACTAGTTGGTCAGTCTCTTGGTCCAGTAGGTTGCTATAAATATCAAAGTCACTGTGTCTGGCCCTCAAATGAACAGGTAAAACTTGATTTCCTTCATTCTAAGGCCACCAACCACCAAGTGCCACAGATTTGCCATTCTCAGGACCTCACATGTCTTCCAATTACTCCAAAAACTGCCTAAATGGCAAGTGAGAGACACCACAGTCAGAGGGAGGCCACTGAGGATAACTCCAACCTTGAGTTAATAAAAGCCTAAGTCCTCTACCGTCCCAAGAGGCATATGCCTATGCTCTTCAGAAGCAGACGCCATTTCTACTTCTTTTGCCACCGTAGGCACAGAGCCCCATGGGAAGTTCAATACAAAAGGGGAACTCAGTTCACAACTATCCCCCTAGCAGAGGACAGTCGGAGAGCAACCTCAACCCCACCACCACCGACACAGACAGCGCATAGGGCATACAGTGGAGATCAATAACTCTCTCCTGTTGGCTGTCATGGCTCAGCCTCCCTCTAATGTGTTTCCTTGGGTTTCCAGCAGGTAGGAAGAGGATGAGGAGAGGCTGATGCAGTTCCTGATGAGTGGCATGAGCCCTTCGAGGCAGAGGCCACTGCAGCAGCCCAGCAGAACAGGAGATGGAAGTGATGCCCTGGGCAACTTGAACCAAATCACCCCTCTCCAGTCAGTACCCCCAGAGTTCTTCCACCCTGTGTTCCTTTTGACCTGGGGTGCTCCCCTAGATTCTTTGTCAATCCAGGTCTTATAGTCTGTCTTTACAGGCATGTTCCACTGGTTCACTTCCATACCTGAAAACCCAGAAGCAGTGGGTTTGGATTGAGGATTACCTGATAAAATGCAGGCTGCCCAGTTACACTTGAATTTCAGATAAGCAACAAATAATTTTAGTGCAATTATTGTGTAATGTATTGTTTAGTTAAAATATGAAATTCAAATTTAATGGGACATCTCATGGATTTGTTTGCTAATTCTAGCAAATATACTTACATGATATCTGGAATGCCCCCAAAGGCCTGCATGTTGAAGATTGGACCCCACCCTATGGCACTATAGGGAGGTAGCAGAGCCTTTAAGAGATGGGGCCTAGTGGGAGGTGTTAGGTCGCTGGGAAGGAGCTTTTGAAGGTGACAGTGGGACCCTCCTCTCTTCTTTTTCTTTTTTACTTCTCATCTACCATGTGGTCAGCAGCTTGCCCTACCACATGCTCCCACCATGACATACTTACTGTCTCACCCCAGACCCAAAAGCAGTGGGGTCAACTGTGTTTGGCCCTCAGGTGAACTTGATCACGGACTGAAACTGCCAAAACTATGAGCCAAAATATACCTTTCCTTTTTTTAAAAGTTGACTCTCTCAGGTACTCTGTTATTGGAATGGAAAACTTATTAATATAGGTAGTGACCAGAAATGACCAAGGAAAGAGGTCCCCTCTTAGTTTTTGCCCCAGCCTAGACAAATCTGCAAGTTCTCTTCTGAGAATAGACACAAACCAGGGGTCTTTCAGCATTAGACCAAGGAGTCCCTACTGAGTTCAGAAATTACCTGTTTGTCTCAACCTATATATATAAATACCAAGGAAGAACTTTGTTTGCTTCATTAGCATCCAAGAGAAAAGGATGATTAACTAGCAAAGATGTGAGAGGTTTAACTAGCTCACATTATGAGGAGACCAAGGGGAAGTAGGAAGGGACCTAATTCAACTTGAATTCCCAGCTAAGTTGAGTCAGGATGCCATTCCCCGGGGTAGTCCACATATTGAGTGACCATGTCCACTCAGGAGCATTTCACCAGTGGCTGGCTCCTTCCTTTCTCCTACCACTTTACTTCCAGGAGGCACCAACATGTCATGTCCGTCTTCTGAAGCATCTCTAGGATTTGCTTCTTGCCCCCCAGCCTCCCTCCTGCCTGGCCCACCTCTTCCTTGCTTTCTCTACCTGTCTAAATGTATGATTCAGACCTCGCACCCACGTGACATTCTACCTCCTCCTTGGAAAAGGTTTCCAGTCCAAAGACACTTAAATAAGGATTCTGAGAAAGGAGTAAAGTGCATACTCTCTGGTCATACTGGTAGTCCCAGTTCTATCACCTACAATATCTGTCATGATTATGCAACTGCCACTCTGAGCTACAGGTTTCTTCTCTATAAATTGGGGATAGTGCCTTTGTAAGAGGGTTGATATGAAGATTAAAAAGGATAATGCTCATAAAGTGATTCACATACTGATGATTTACCAGTAGACTCCAGATTACAGGCAACAGAAACAGATTCTAGCTCTTTTAAACTGGTCTGTCCCCTCCCCGCAAAAAAAGTGTAAAGTACCAGTCACCATGGCACATGCTTGTAATCCTAGGTGCTCAGGAGGTTGAGGCAGGAGGATCACAGGTTCAAAGCCAGCCTCAGCAACTTAGCACTGTCCTAAGCAACTCAAAAAGACCCTGTCTCTAATATATATAAGCCTGGAGATGTGGTTCAGTGGTTAAGTGCTCCTGGGTTCAATCCCCAGAAGCCCCCCACCCTCATACACAGAAAGTATCCTGAGAAGGTATCAGGAGCTCGTAGAAGTGAAGAGACACTGGAAGACTAGGGTGGGAAAAGAGGAAAGCAGAACCTTTGGACAGTAGGGAGCGCGAGGTTCTAATCTAAGGAAACTTAAGATGGAGGCACCATTACCCTGGCGGGCTCTAAATGCAATCACAAGGGTCCCTTTAGGAGGAAGGCAGAGAAAGATTCGACTAGAGAAGATGACAGCCCCAGGACTGCAGCAAGATGCTATCTTATCTGTGCTGCTGGTTTTGCAGATGGAGGGAGGAGGACCTGGGAGCTAAAGAGCCCAAGGACTGCAGACACAGATGCTGGAGGAGATGAAGAAAGAGTCCCACGTCCCACTGAACCCCATCTGACTGTCCTGGGACAACTCTCCACCACGTCTAAGGTGACAAGTCACCCATAAAGAGTGCGCGCGCACATGTACACACACACACACACACACACACACACAAGAAGATTCTCCCAGAAGGGAAATCAGGGATCATTGCAGAAGGTGGATGAGAGAGAGAGAGCTAAAAACCAAAACAAAGTCCCCTACAAACTAGCCCATAAAAAGCACTTGGTAAATAGGTGCTGCAGAGAGAGAGGAGAAAGGACACAACAATCCTCTCATCTTTAAAATGAGGTAAGATGAGGTTCCGGGTCCTCTCAGGCCCCTCCTGGCTCTAAGACCACGACCAAAGCCTGCCCTGGGGGGATGCTACACTCCTGCAGCTCACTCACCTCCTCTTCCTCTCAACACCCAGAGAAGCTGCTCAACACAAAAAACCCAGCTACATACGGTTCTTGTATCTTAGAACAGAAGTCTGGTTGTTAATGGGTCCTCATAACTCTGTTCTCAGCAACCCCTTGACAGTAAAGATTGCCTCCACCTTTCCATCTTAGCTTAGATATGAGGTGTCCCCCAAAAGCTCATGTGTGAGACAATCCAGGAATGTTTAGAGGTGAAATGACTGGGTTATAAGAACCTTAACAGAACCAGTGCAGTAATCCATTTGAACAGATTAAGTGGGTGGTAATTGGAGTCCTGTAGGGTTTGTCCTTGGTGAGAAAACACACATTTCTTTCTCTCTTTCTCTCTCTCTCTCTCTCTCTCTCTCTCTCTCTCTCTCTCTCTCTCCCCCCCTTCCTACTGCCGAGCCCTGAGTTGCTTTCCTGAACCACGCCCTTCCACCTCATCCCTGGCCCAGAGCGATGACGTTGGCCATCTATGGACTGAGACCTCCGAAACTGTGAGACCCAAATAAACTTTTCCACCTCTAAAATTGTTCTTGTTGGATCTTTTGGTCAAACTGGCAAAAAAAAGCTGACTAAAACAGACCCCTTCCCTAACAATAGGCAACAGTACCCTTGACTCTAGGAGAAGTGGGTGCTAATATACTCCCCCTAGAGCAGAGTGGCTGGACGCAGCCACATATCTGGGATATGTCTGGGCCGATGGCACCCACACAATCAGAGATCCTGAGAGCACTTTAACGTCATGTGTAAATCATTTTACTCTATCAAAAATTCACTGAATTACACATAATATTTTGTTCTACATTTCTTTTAAATAAATTACTTAGAGTGTGATTAGATTTGGGAATCAATTTCTAGAGACTCTACTTAATTTTATTAAAAATAAAAAAAAAATCCCTTTATGTTAAATTGTTCACAGAGACAAACCAAAAAAAAAAAGTCAACTTGACCAAATGTATGTTGAGGTGAAGGAAGAGAAAAAGAAGATGTCAGGCTAACCCTGTTTCCAGTAACTGCAAGTGGCTCACCCTCTACCTGGGACCCTTGATGCTACTGGGCCTACTTCCACCCCACAGCCCCAAACCCACTCTGCCATCACCTGGGACTTGCTGAGCATAGACACTGGCATTACAATAGAGGACAGACGGAGATGATGATTTTCCTGTGAAACTTCATAAAAGAGACATTAAACAGTTACAGTCAGAGGAAGGTTCAGGAAGAAAGGTCTGAAGGTGAAACTTAAGTAGACCCGAAAAATTAAGGAGGGAAGAACATCTCAATGCAGAAAAAGGCATGCACAGAAGGCCCAATGGCAGGCAGGAGATCAGCATGTTGGAAAAACTGAAATCGGCTGATGAACCAGGAACCTAGTGAATCTAGAGAGAAGAGAGTCTGAAAACTGGGAAATGTCAACAAGGAATACTCTATACATTTTGTTAGGGGTTTGGATTAAGCCTGGCAATAGTCAAAGAGCTTACACTTGGAGGCTTACATGTCACAATGAAATGTCACACCGCTACTCTGAGTTAAAAGAATTTCCCTGGTGGAACCATTGATCTCTCTCCTTGTCTTCAACTCCGGCTCCAGTTGCTACAACCAAGAATTGGCCTTAGTCTCTGCCCCTGAATTAATGCCACCTGCTAGCCTCACAGACCGTCCAGGGGCTGAGCACTGCTCACCTCCTCTACAGCACTCTTCCCTGATAGCAGAGCTACCTCAAGGCCATGCAATCCTGCAGAGGTTGGTCCCTCTCCAGAACCCCCGTGGGTAAACCTCGATGAGTCAAAGGAAATCACCCACTGTCCTGGGTAATGACTGTTTAGGAATGGGCAAGAGATAGAACTAAGGCCACTTAGTTACAAGGAAAAATATGCTTCAATAGACCTGTGTTCTAGAACAAAAGTAAAAAAAACTAACTGCAATGATTTTGGAACCTTTTTGGTCAGAGCCTACATTTGGTCAGAGCCTACACTGCAAGTAGGATGTACTTACACATTTCATTAAAGAATACTTTTTCTCTCTGTGATGTACTCAAATTTTCTCTTGGATCCTTTCTTATGTTTTATGCTGGTTGCAACCAACTGAGTTGACTTCCTGACCCTCTGATGGGGCTAACCCACAGTATGGAACACCCTGGTATAGGGACCCGCCAATACATTCATGCTAAGAAGACTGTTCTAAAGAGGTCAGATGGACCAACAAGAGTACCTGCTGGAACAGCACCCCTCAGCTTCTTGGTGTTTACCCAGAATGATGAAACGGTTTGCCTTGAAAGGCTTTGCTGTACTGTTCCAAGAACTGTGGACACAGCATTCTAGGAGGAGACCTGTTCCCTTTTCTGGTAAGAGCAGTGCTAAAGAAAGACCTCGCTCATACACACACTGAAAAATTATCACACAGCAGTTACCTGTTACCTCTGGTTTGTTTCGGGGACAGGGGGATTTTTGATACATTGATACGTATCATTCAACAGTTTTTGGGTCTGAGTTAATTTACAGAGAAACTGGAGCCCAGGCTTTCTTCTTTCATCTGTTTTTCTGCCTGTTCTACTAACAATAAATGATAGCCAAGACGCCCTAATATTTCTTGGGAGGTCGGAAAGGCAGGAAGGGTCAACATGCCTTTTCCAGTAAGGAAAATCTGTGCCATTTCCCAGGGGTGGGGCGGGGGGAGACAAATTTCTCTGTCTTAAACCAAAGTAAGGCAACCACCTGTGAAATTTAAAATGGTGTTCCCAATTCAGCTTCAATCTCAGGGTGTAATCCCAAAATATACCTTTTGATGAGGAGAAAAGTTGTGGCCTAAAAACCATCCCTTTCCTTCCCTACCAAAGGAAATGTTAACAATCAAACCATGTCATAATCAAGGAGAAGAAACTGTAGCCAACATTTGGGGACAGATCATTCTTTGTTGTGGGGAGTGGTCCTATAGATGGTCAGAGATTTAGCGGAATCCTCGGCCTCTAAAGACTAGATCCCAATAGCAACCCCACCACTCCCTACTCAGCTATGTCAAGTGGCTCCCAGCATCATCAAGTGTCCTCTGGGGGGGGGAAAGTCACCAAACGTCAAGAACCACTCCTGCAGGAGCAAAAGTGGCTCCTTCAAGCTGAACAACACTCAACAGCTGACTAAAGATTAGGCATGTGTTGTATAATTAGTCCCTGTCTACACAGACAGCCCCTCCCAGGCCGAAACTAGAAATTTCCAGGATGAGTCCAGCCACAATGCTTCCATCTGACAGCATAAGAAAATGCCCCACTGCCCTTCAAACACCTTAGAGAGGCATCAAGCTGGATCCACCAGGTCTCCAAAGGAAGCTCTTAACCAAAGAAGAGCTTCCCAATGTCTCCAGGTGGAGGAGGCAGAAACACACAAAGAAGGGCTTTGCCTGATTTGCCTCATCATAACAGAAACAGGGGCTCATGTCCCTACCCACGTCGTGAGCTTTCTTCCTCTACTGTGAAAATCCATGATTATTCACTCAAACCCAGCAAGGAGAAATGCCAAGAGACAAGAAGAAATCTTGTCAGTGTCATTCAAGCCCAGGTGATACTGACAAAGAGGAAAAGAACAGTTTCCATAGCCCTGTCCCATCCATGTAACACGGTCCTCATTTCTTAGCTTTGAGAATTAAGGCTCAGAGAAAAACAGGTTATCTCAAGGTCACTGGGACGGTAAATGGTCAACGTGAGATTCAGACTCAGAATTTTAGCTTCCAAATTTGGAGTGCTTTTGGTAGCTACAAAAGGTAATGGCTAATAACTAGAAATATATCCCAAAGGCACATGTATGTGACAAATGCTCTCTCTAGGACGACCACAGAGCTGCTTCTCTGCAGAGCCTCACGGTGTCCTATGATTAGGGTTTCATATCAATGTTACCCAAACTGTGCTTCAGAGAGTTGGCAAAAAAGGAGAATTGCTGGAGAGGGAAATCCCACATTATAAGAACTCGCTGACATAAATACATGTTCTTTGAGTTGTTTTTCTAGTAGTGGTGAGGGATTTCTGTTGATCCTCCACCTACACACTTTCTCTCATCAAGTCCCCCTCAGGACCAGGAACGAGCCGTAGTGAGATGGCGAGCCAGGTACAGTGCAGAACCAGCTAATTCACTGGCCTTGCAAGGAGAAAGCAGTAATGAACTCCAGCATGCTAAGCCACTCCCCACTGGCCCTGCAGAGTGGCCACCTACTGTACTTCCCCTCCACCAACAGCACCCCAACCCCGCAGGGCTTCCCCCAAACTGCAGCATTCTCATGTGGCATTGCTGAACAGACTCAAGAGCAGGCAGCTCCTTTCCTGGCATGTTTGGACCTAGAGCAATAGTTTGGTCGCTCTCTTCTGAAGCAGCTAAAGCCGTAACACAAAAGGCTCAGGCGCTGCTGTCAGCCATGCTCTCGACAGCAGAGAGCTGGCTGCAGCAAGAAAGGAGCAAGCTGATCCACAGAGGCCAGAGCCAGGAAGCGGGAAGGAATTCTGCAGGAGCTGGAGCCTGCGGTTCCTCGGGCCCAGCTTTTTCCTGATCTTTCTACAGTGCAGTCCTTCTGGGAGACAGCCCCTCCCCGCAAAGCCTTGCCTCACCCAAACTAGTCCCAGTAAGGGTTCTGTCACTCACGACTCACCTATTCTGCTCAGGTAAGGCCCCCTAGAAAAGAAACCAAGAGGATGAAATGAGCTTAGACAGACCTGCAAAGCCAAGAGAGCTCTACAGGTAAAGAAGAATCATGCCCCTGGCGCAGAGCTGGCATGCCCATGAGAGAAAGTCAGGCTTTTTACTTGATGTCACCCCAGCAAGTGGCTTGGACACCGAAACAACCCTCCCTGCTGCCTCTTTAACTTCCAAAAGGCTCAAAAATTATATTCGTTCATGATCCTCGAAAGAGCCAGATCTTCTTCCCAAAACATCAAAAGCCATGAGTGTAGGCTAACACTGGCTGGAAGGTTGACTACAGGAATCCTTCAAAGGGCAAAAGACCTGGGAATAAAGCTCTTCCTTCTTGTGGGGCTGTGGGATGGGCTCTTCGTGCTTTCTGGAAAATATCTGGCTTAAAGAATCTATTTGAGTTTATAAAACCTTTTCAAATCAATGACTCTTTCAGACAAACCCTAGACCCATAAATTTTAAATATATATGTGTACATGTGTCCACTGTTCTTCTTTCCTAGTTTGGCCCACAGTGCCTGAGAGTGATTTGTGTGACAGGCATATGCTATCTTTCTTCTAGCATGACAGATATTTTTTTTAAAAAAATACCTAGATAATTTCCCATACTTGCCTAAAAGACAAAAGCAAGTTTGATGAAGAGGTGACCACAAAGTCGTTAAAAAATACCAACCCTCTGTAGAGCCCCCAAATGAACTAGAGCTATTTGTCAGAGAATACAAAATGCTTTTTACTTTTTAGAGTCATTAAACCAAATTCCTTCAGTACTTCTGAGTCATACCACATCCCATACCACCTATTTGGAATATAATAAAAATCCAAGCAATATTAATAATTAAAAAGAACTGTGCCTATATACGAAGGAACGGCTTGTTACCCAAATCTGTTTGACAGTGATATGTAAGCATCAACCAAGTAAGTGGTTTTAATTGTACTTTCATTGTGAACAAAAAAAAATGCTGAGATTTTGGAAGACTCCAGATGTTATTTCCACATAAGGGAAATGAGGTGGTGTGGCTATTTTCTCGGAGAGAACTTTAAAAGAGTATCTCTTTCTATTAACAAGGAATAGTACAACGTGTTTATTAATGATGGCGTCTAGGCAAGGAGATTACAGCTTCTCGTGGAAGCACCCACACCAAGTGTCCAAGTTTAACTTGAAGGCAATGATCTTTCTCTTGGGCTCTGAAGTTATTTTTAACCTTGCCAGCTATGCAAATTAGCTCCTGGCCTCTGAGCATGAAAGAAACCAGGCTGAGACCAAGTTAATATTTTATGAAAAAAATGGAAATACTGTAAAAGGCCGAGGGTGGCACTGAGCTCTGCATACTCTGTAACTGACCCTGTACAGATATGGCCACAGCAAATTTCTGTGTCAATTTAGCATGGAAAAGGCAAGGTGCAGACAACTCACAAAAAAAGAAACATAGACCATTTCACGGTTGTAGGGATGTTACAGCTGTTCACTCTCTATAGCCCAAGAGCTTTAGGAAATTGCTTCAATACACACTCCAAAATGAGAGCAAATTTTTAATCAATGTTATATACACAGTATTGTTTATATGCAAATTTTATATATAAATTTCTAAAATGTAAATAAACATTATCTACAATAGTAAAAAAAAAATCTAAAAATCACCTATAACTAAATAATGAAATAATCCAAATTAAAAATGGCCCAAAGAAGTGAAGAGTCACCTCCCAAAGAGAAACGTGGAAGACAAAAATAATACATAGAAATAATAATCCTACAATTATTTGGGGAAGCATAAGTTAAAGCCATGATACTTATTACTGTATACCTATCATAAGGCTAAAATAACAACTACACAAAATATTCAAAAATCTGGACAATACCAAATGCAAGTGACCTTGTGGAGCAAGTAAAACTGTTGTGTCCTGCTGCTGGATAACACAGCCAATTTTGGAAAAGTTTAGCAGCTTCTTATAGTTACACCTACAGTTACCATCTTACCTAGGAACGAATGGTTACTGATCACAGTTACATTCATATTTGCCCCAAACTGAAAACAACCCAAATATCCCTCAACTGTAGAATAAACAGATTATGGCACATTCACAAAATTGAATACTAGGTAGCAATAAAAAGGAATTCACACAACAACATGGATGACTCTCAAAACACCATGCTAAGTGCAAGAAGCCAGAATCCAAGGGCGCTCCATGATCTGATTCCACTTATATGACATTCTGGAAAAGACAAAACTCAAAGGACAAACAGATGAGTAGCTGCTGGAGGGTGGGGCTGGGGAGAGCAGATGGACTAGAAAGGGCATGGGGGAACTTCTGGGGTGAGAATATATTCTATGTTTGGATCTTGATAGTAGTTAGTCAACCATTTACATTCGTCCAAACACACAGTTGTACATCTAAAAAGGACAAATTTTACTGTATGCAAATTAAACCTCAGTATAAATCCGACTTCAAAAAAATCAGAGTCCTTAGGTTTTTTTTCTTTTTAATTGTGGTAAAATACACATTACACAAAATTTACCACGTAACCACTTTTTATAGCGTATGATTAGTAGCCGTAAGTACCCATGTTTATAGCAGCATCACATGGTGGTACTTTCACATGGTGGAACAACCAAAACCACTACTCACCCATTAAGAACTAACTCTCCACTCCCTCCATTCCCTAGCATCTGTCTTCTATTTTCTGTCTCTGAATCTGACTGCTCTTAGTTCCTAACAAAAGTGGAATCATATAACATTTGTTGTTTTGTGTCTACTTTATATTACTAGCATAGTGTCTGCAAGGGTCATCCATATGGTATCAGGGCTTGTTTCCTTTTTAAGGCTGAATAATATTCTGTTGTGTGTATATGTTGCATTTGGTTTCCTTTGATGGACACTTGCATTACTTTCACCTTTTGGGTATTATGAACAATGCTGCTATAAACATGGGTGTGCAAATTTGTTCAAAACCCTGTTTTTAATTCTTCTGAGTATATGCTGAATCTATGGTCATTCTATGTTTGATTTTTTTAAGGAGCTACCATGCTGGTTTCCCACAGAGAATACATGGTGTTAAAACAACAGAGCAATAAGGTATAGTTCACTCCATGGAATATTATGTATTAATATTAACATGCTATTTCTACAGAACTCTTAATAATGTGAAGAAAAGGCATCATAGTCTGGAGGGAAAAAAGCATAATTGTAAGGGGCAAATATTTTATCAACAATATACATTCCATAGTTTGAAATATATAAATAAACAAAAAAGACGAGAATAAAATACACCAAAATGGTAAAGCTGATTATCTTTAAGTGGTGCAACTGCAGGTTATCACTACAGTAGCCTTCCCTTTGGGCTACTGTTTTATTTTCCAATGTTTCGTCTACCCACAGTTTGAAACTAATAAATGAAAAATTCCAGAAATAAACAATTTATATGTTCCAAATTGCACACCACTCTGAGTAGCATGATTAAATCTTGAGCTTTCCCACTGTGTTCCAACCAAGATATGAATTGTATCCGCCCTGTATACACTACCCGTCTAGTAGTCACCTTGCAGCTCTCTCAGTCCTCAGATCAACTATTGTGGAGCTGCAATGCTTATGTTCAAGTAATCCTGATTTTGTTTAATAACAGTTACAAAGCACAGGAGTAGTGATTCTGGAAAGTCAATTATGCCAAAGAGAAGTCAGAAAGTGCTTCCTTCAAGTGAAAAGACAAAAGTATGACAAGATATTTTGAGAGAGATCACATTTACATAACTTTTATAGAGTTTATCATCAGAACTGTTCTATTTTATGTTAGTTATTGCTGTTTATCTCTTACTTATAAGTCAACCTCAGAAGTATGTACATGTATTAAAACACACACACACCACACACACACACAAAATATATGTAGGGCTCAGTTCTGTCTGTGGTTTCAGGCATCTACTAAAGATCCTGGAACACATTGTGGAGAAGGAGAGATGACTATATTTTCTTTACACTTATCTGTACTTTACAGATTTTTTTCAATGAGGAAATATTCCTTCCAAAGTCAGAAAAACTATTGTTGTTTTTCCAAGGCAAGGTTGCCTGCAGTACCCCACTAACCTTCTGAAGCTGATGACACAGAGAACAACTCTGGTGCTCTTCCTAACAGCCATCTGTGTGGCCCATGCAGGGGACCATCACACTGCCCAGGGATTTTACCACCATACTGAGAGCTGCAGCATGTGTTCTGATGGCTGAACTTCAAATATGACACAAATTCAACAGGTGCACAAAAAAGAGTCTCCAATAATCATTGGGTCCTTACAAAACAATCAAACTCTTCCAATATCAGTGAGGGCCTAGGTCTCCTAGAAGAAGCACGGAGCCAAGCGGGAAGGAGTCTCTGCCACAGTCCTGCCACCAGGGAGCAGGGCTCTGAACACAGAGAAGATACAGCATGCTAACCCTCTGTGCCTGCTCTGAGTGGGGGCCAGCAGGACATGAAATGGCTGAAGCTGTCAGAAGGAACTGAGGCAGTCCTAGATGGCCAAGGGGGAACAATACAGTTAGTGTCGCTGCTTAGGGAAAACTAAGGGTAGACAGAAATATCAGTAAATGCAGAGGCCTCTTGAGCAGCCCTTTGTCCTTGTCCCACCACACAGGCCCCTTGCTCCTCTAGGTGCCCTTCTGAGCAGCCCAGTGACCAGGTATTTTGATCAGAAATGCCCTGCTAGAGACCAACCAACTGAGCCTCCAGAAGCCAGCATCTGGGGTCCCAAGGAGGAGAGAGGTGGGAATGCTGAACCCACCCACTCCCCGGCCCCACCAGAGCCCCTCTCCAGGAGCCCAGAGGGGCATGCCT
This sequence comes from Marmota monax, assembly GCF_021218885.2. NCBI lineage: Eukaryota > Metazoa > Chordata > Mammalia > Rodentia > Sciuridae > Marmota > Marmota monax. The sequence goes on along the minus strand of NW_026694493.1, from coordinate 677,930 downwards.
CACTGTCTGGTCTTCACCTCGTGATGTTCACGCCTACTGGTCTCACCTTCTCTGACATATTAAAAGAAAGAAATGGGAGGGGGTACTAAAAATTCTGTGTGAACTCTGAGAAAGGCTGTGAACTAGCAAATTGTCCCTGGTTCTCCTTCCAAACTTGCATTTTACACCTCTTCGTTGCAGCAGCAGCAGCAGCAGCTGTTCCAAGAACATTTTGGTCTTCACTCTGCTGGTTGGGAACCCGAGACCCTGAGAACTGGACGCTTAAGTATTTCATCACCTCAATATGACCACAGTCCCTCCCCTACCCCCCACCACCACAAGTGCCCTCATGCCAGCCCCAACATGTAGCCCCAGGACACCCAGCCTCCAAGCAAAAACACTCCATGAAGCAGATCCTCGTTCAGGGTGGCCCTTCTTTGGTGAAGCGGGCCCTGCAGGGATAATGGCAAGAAGAGCCATGAGGTGCCGGTGCCCAGAGGGGTTCTCTGGGGATGAGCTATCCAGGGGCAATGAGCCAGCCTGCTCCACCCACGGGGTCCTCCAAGTCCCTTCCCTCACTTAAGAGCTTCTGCAATAGTGAACACAGCCTGCAACTTCACTTCTTTATTTATCGCTGCTGTAGGGACAAAAGAAGCAAGGGTACCTCTCGGGGATACTATGGAATGAAAATGTAGGAGAATACACTGTCCTGGGGTCAGAACCCCGCCTCAAGGTACACTGAACCCCTTCCATCCAGGAGGACAAGGGGTGCCAATGCCACGCTGCAGGCATCTGGGACGAAGACGGCCTGGACTCCTCTGTGTGTAACCATATACACCAGAAAGCCTGTGCTGCATCCTTACACCACAGGGCCTATCACTTTGTCCATGTCCTTGGGGTGAAGGAGGACCCTTGGTCACAACTGGCTACACAGAGCTGGTTTCAGTAGCTGGAGAACCCAAGCTGCACAAGCCACTCCCAAACCGTTTGCTAGTCCAGGCCATGTCTCCATCAGTCTCAGAACGGCGGTGTCTTCAGACAGAGCTCCAGGACTAAAGACGGGAGGAGCTTTTCTGAACTTCTTTCCTCCTCACAGAGCTTAAGAAGGGTACACGCCGCCCAGGCTGGCAGGAGCCACAGCTGGAGTGGAAAAGATTCCTCCCTTTCATTTCTCTGCTCATGCGTTCCAGCAGGCACAGATGCTGATGTTATATTAATGAAAATATTCCCTATTTCCCAGCTCCGTAGAGTTTACAGTCTAGTGGACCATGTCTTCCAAAAGCCCAGATCAGGAACAGGGTGGAAGGAAAAGGGAAAAAAAACAACAATCCATGAATAGGGTCCCTTCCCCCCAGGATTAATGTGGCCTGCTTCTTTGAGACTTCTGCTGACTGGGGGTGGCCGGGAAGGTGTGCTGTGGCTGAGGGAACTCTCAAAGAATTCCCCTTTCTCTTGAGTCTGTGAGTCCCCGTCTTGCTTCCCAGCATGATTCAGTAGGGAGGACACTGAAGGGCACCCATTTCAGCCTCTAGCAACCAATATTCAGCCACTCTTCTAAGTGTACTGTAAATTTAAAAAAATAACTAAAAAGGTAAGACCAATTCTGTTAAGTCAAAGGTGAAACCCAGGTCAGAGACAATCTAAAGAAAAGTACCTAGCCATTTTTATTAATAACAATGGCTTAAACACATTAGAACTTTGAAGTCTGAGAAGCACTTTTCTGTAAACATCCTCCCATATAAGCGAGCATTCACTAGGCTTAGAAATGTTCTGCAGAGGGATTGTTGTGCCTCATTAAAGAGGAAGAAACCAAAGCTCAAGAAGGTTGAATGATTTGCAGTTAGTCTTATAGATAAAAGCCACAGACTTGAAACCAGTCTCCAGCTCCCGAGTTCAATGCTCATTTAGACCCAACACTGCCAGAACATTCAGACTGGCAGCTTGTGAGAAATGGGATAAAAACAGAGGCCTTGGAAACCACAGCAAATGTCTTGATTTCCAGAATGAAGATTCTAAAACGATAACCAGTGAGCTCACTGTCAATCTCGGAAGAGTTCAGCAGTACATTGCTGCAGAGTTTGGGAGCAATGAGAAAACAAGATGATTAAATAATGCACAGGACAAGCTTAGCTCAGGACTCAACACAATGCAGAGTCAGTGATGTGGGGACTGTCACTATCACTACTATCATTGCTTCTCATGATCAGGAATTAGGCATGGGGGTTGCTCACAATAAACTGATCCAAGCTAATCTTGTTTCTTTTAAAAACAGGATTATTGGATGAATCCATCAGAAAATAGTAAAGATTTGGCTTCTCGGGATCTCAGCAAGCCCCTCGACTAGATTGCTTACACCGTATATCATCACAACAGTAGTGAGTTTCTGTCATTTGAAAAATGTTCCCCAAATTTTCTTAATAAAACACTGAATTCAAATACTGACTTTGCTACTTGGAGCTGTATGACCTTGTACAACTTACCCAACCCCTCTATGGTTCTACTTCCCCATCCGTCAAATAATGATAATGATAGCTACCGTCTCAGAAGATCTGTGATTGATAGCTAAGCAACAAACTGTCATTATTAATATTATTATGCTATGATTTCAACCTGCAGGGAGGCCTTTAGAGTTGTGCCACTGTGATCTGTCATTATTTCTGTCAATTTCAACATATTTATCAAAAACTTAAATGATAACAGCAAAAAAGTACAAAGGTAGAGGACAGAGTCAGCCATTCATATGTAGAAGATGTGGTAATAATAGATAATGACGGGCTTCCTATCAGCCAATGGTGTGATCAGGGGACTACAAATAACTCCAACTGTTCACAAACTTGTAGTGGCATCAATCCTAAAGTACTTTACATTACTTAGACCAGTTAGAACACTGTGCTCCATCTGGGTATCATATTTTAAGAGTAATATTGAGAAACTTGGGGGTTGGAGGCATGGCAAGATATCTTGAAATGTCAGGTGAGAAGAAACTGAGAAAAGTATGAATGTTTCGGTTGCTAACAAGTAAATGGCACTTGGATGAAAGGCTATTCTGCATAATGTGAACCTGCAGATCAAATCACAAGGGGCTAGATTTTGCCAAAGGGAGGGAGAGAAACCTCGGACCCAATCCAACAATGGAATGGTGTGATGAGCCCGGGGCTCTGTGTCCAGCTATCAGGGATGTTGATGAACTGGATAATCATACGGGCATTCTTCAATCCTCAGTCTACCATCCCAAACCCTTTCCCCTGGCACAGAGCTCTATTCTGCACACCCCTTCCCCCACCAAGATCCATGCAGAGACCTAATCCTGTGAACACCTCCCAGGGCCTGCAAGATGCATATCAATGCTGAAAGTTCAGCTGGTTGAGCAGGTTTGCAGTCTGAAGATTTCAACACTGCAGCAAGTGACTCTCTGGAATCCTAAAAGAACTGCTAAGAGCATCAGGAGCCCCAGCTCCAAGAAGCCTGCATTGGGGACCTCAGTCACACAGGCCAAATGCTGCATCACTACCTCCCCCAACCACCCACCATCACCATAGCAACCACCAGGCCTGCCTGCCTCAGCAAGGCTCTTGATTCAAGCAGGGGGAGGCCCAGATTTTCCTGCAATTTCTCAAACTAGTGGGCCTTAAGGGGATGCAGTTAGGAAGATCCAAAAGGGAGAGTTGATCCTGTCCTTCCCCGACAGGATGCTCTGAGGCCACCTGAAGACATGGCCGGTCTCTTCATCCAGGACTTGACCTTGGCATCCTCTTACTCTAACCAAAACAACAGGAGAAGGAGCCACTGGGGAATCTCATTATTTTTAGAAGCACAATCACTTAGCAACCTAAATGTCCCATTCTTCCCCACCCCTCCAAAAGAAAAATAAATACAATATTGAGGAGTCTAGGGTTTTGGCTCTGACACAGCACGAAGATGTAATAATAATAATACTTTCTATTTTTGTAGAAATAAAGCTTGCCTTCCAAGGAGCTCTGAGAGTCTTGCTAAAATGAAGGCACGGATTCCTCACAACGGGTCCCTTCTCTGCCTAAGTGGGAACTGCCCAAGGATGATCATTTCCATGCCAATTGACAAAACCCCAGAACAAAAAGGGACATTAGGAATGGACTCTTAAGACACAGAGCAATAATGATTCCATTCCCTGTATGTTACTGCCTGTTACAAAAAAAAAAAAAAAAAAAAGCATTTATTTCCAGCAAGGGAATAGGAAAAGGTCAAGATTTCTCAGACAAATGCCAACAATGAGCTTTTCCCTCACATTTGACCCTGGTAACTATTCCCTTCTTCTGTCTACTCTTTCTCCTTTCATTTCCCTGCTAATGGTCTCCACCACCTCCTCCCTCTCTGCGGCTCTCTGACAGCCTCCACCCCAGGTCACCATCTTTTCCACATCCCATTGAACGCAGGGATCCCCTGGGGCCTGTCCTTGGCCTCTTCTCTCTCCCATAGCCCACTCTCCTGGGGCAATCTGACTGATGTCTGGGTTTTAACTACCACCATACAATGATGAATCCCAGAGGCCGCACAGCCCCTGCCTTGAGCCCCCGCCTTCCCAGCAGAGCACTTACCCAGGGATCTGAAAGGCAGGCCAACTCACAAAGCCAGAATCATCCTCATGCCTTCCCCACCATGCAGAGCTGCCAGGCTCCTGTCCTGGGCTTCAGGTGTGCTTCTTCCCTTGCCCTCAACACCCAGTTTAAAGATCCCTAAGTATCTCCTACACCTGTCTCCTATTCCTTGGTCCCAAGCTTCATTTTTTTTTTTTTTATAGACAGCAAAAATGTAAGAGACAGGGCTGGGGTTGTGGCTCAGCAGTAGAGCACTCACCTAGCACATGCGAGGCACTGCTTACGATCCTCAGCACCAAAGAAATAAAATAAAGGTACTGTGTCCAACTATAACTAAAAAAAAATATTAAAATAAATGTAAGAGGCAGTCTCCTAACTGGTCCTTCCAGCTCCAGCCTCACTCCTTTCTTCCCTAGACCCCCTTCTGCCAACAGAGCCTCATGCACCAGAGTAAGAGTCCCAGCCTGTGGGAGTTGGAGGTCCAGCGCACCAAGGATTCTTTAAACCTAAAGGATACCTCTGTTGCCTTTATGATAAAATCTAAACATGTTATCATGACACCTAAGACCCTCATGTTCCTGCCAGCTGGTTTAGCTAGATCTGGTACCAGGTGCACAGAGCTCTAACTGTGTTCCCTCTCTGAGGCTTTCTTTCCCAGCCCCCACAACCCCTGAACTCCTTCTGCAGAAGCCTGCCATAGCCCTGGTTCCTGAAAGCATGGCAGGAACCCAAGGGTAACTCCTCTCTTCCATATTCTCCCTTTGGACAGATTCACTCTCCAGAAGTTCCCAGAAAGCTCTGAAAACTTGAGGCGATATCATTATAAGGGAAAGAGATAAGGAATATCCAAGAGGTGAGCTGAGGTGTCTACAGCTCCCCACCTGACTCACGGCATGACCTTGGACTTCCTATTCGACTTATTGCTCTTTCCAAACAGGACTAGTCTCCAGAGTCAGAAGCCAATGACCCCCAGCCCTCTCTCTCTTCAGCCCTTCCTGCCCCTTATCTCTCCAGCCCTGATGATTCTTTTGACCCCCATTCTGATCCATCTACCTCCATTTGCACCTTAATGCCCTCCAAGCTCTGCTTGACAATCCCATTGGGAAACAGCTCCCCTAAGAACTTGGTGGGACTGTGGTATTAGGAAAAGCCATCCAGGAGCCAGCGCTCGCTCGTCCTGTTTATCCAGAACACACTCCTTCCAGCTCTATGACTTGGGGCTGCTTTCCTTTCTCAGGCCTCAGTTTCTTTATTTATAAAATGAAGTTAGACTTTTCAGCTCTCAGAGACTGAGAATTAATGAAAAATGATTCTTCTTCACATCTGGTTTTTCCTTTCTGTTCCTCTAAGACATGCCTGTCCTTCCCAGGCGGTTTTACCCTGTGTGCTTAGAAAATGCTGCTGTGCCTTGTGAACTGGGACTTGCTTTATTCTCTGTGCCACAGAGTAAACAATAAAAACGTCATCTCTTTATTATCTGGGCTGATGGAGGAAGTGGCTTAGCCAACCAAACATGATGGATACGACCAAAGTAATTTATTGCATATTTGGCTTTGAGATGCAGTTAGAGAGATACTCAGAGACACAGAACTATCTCTGCTCATCTGGAAATCATCCCAAACCCTCCCAGCCTGGCCTGAGTCCCAGGCTGGGGTTTGGCCACAGTATAGAAGAGGCCCTCGGTTGTGCAGATAGACCACATGCGGGTAAGACGGTGTTAACTGTGTCATTACTTATAATATTCAATCCAATGACCTGGTATTAAACAACCAAATGCAAAGCACTGTGTGGCCAAAGCAAACCATGAACCATACCAAGAAAGATTTCTTAGTGTCCCCCAGAAACTCAGAATCTAGGAGGGGACAGGATCTGTACATTATTGTCCATATGATATGAGCAACAATAAAGGTACTAAGTGTTCTGAGAACAAAGGGGCTCTAACCAGGTAGCTCTGGAAAGACTCAGATCAAGAAGGAAGGCAGAGCCCACAGTGGTGTGGGTGGGCAGGGCTTCATCTTAACTAAGACTCCTATGTGAGCCCTGCCTAGAACTGTCCTTGAAACACAGTGAATTAGCAAGTAGATAGTGAGCTCCGCTCCAAGCCTGGAACTGTGCAAGATGCTGTGGGTTACAAAAAGAAAAACAAGAGAAAAAAAAATTTAGAACAGTTTTGACTCCCATGCATGAAGTAATTAGCAAACAAGACAGTGTTATATTCTGATGTAATAAAGGGCTCATGTGTGGAACCGACAAGAGGAATGAGAACAGGCTATAATAAAGTGCTAATCTGTGGCAGAGGCGATGAATAAGAAGCCCTCCACAAACACTGTTGTTTACTGGCTCTGCATCTCGGCTGCTGGGGATGACAACATCCCAGTTAGCTGTGGGCGAGGACACTTCCTCCCATCTTCAGGTAGCACGTTGTGACGTGTTCTAAGCACCCTGCATGAGGAATGAGAGGCCTGGTGCTGGAATGACCCGCTGGGTAGTCACAGGCAGATTCCTCCCCCTCCCTGGGCCTCTGGAGAGAAGCTGGACTCAAGAATCTCCAAAGCCCCTTCCAGTTCTAATGAACGGTGGCTCTGGATGCAAAAGGACTGGCTGATGTCACAGTGCAAGGCTTGGAGAGGAAGAGACAGGAAGGATGCACAGGAAATGAGCAAGAAGGGAGAAGGGATGGGCTCTCAGAGGAGGCAGATCATGAGCAGGGGTGTGACAGAGTACAGAGGGGAGCAGAGCCCAGTAGGTGGCTGCAGTGTCCAGGGCAGGGATGGGAACTGCCATCGTAAGGGCAGCACCACCACTGCAAGGGTGCGGAAGGCCACGCGGAAGGCAGCAGATGAAGGCCAGGCAAAGGAAGCCATCAGATGGGAAGGTGTCCCACTGGAGAAGGGACTTGAAGGACATTCTCACCACTGTCAATGGACTGAAACTGGGAAGCCAAGGCCAGAAGCCACTGAGAGGTCAAGCTACAAGGTGATGAGGCTGCGTGTGGGTGGCCAGGATGCTGAAAGGAAGATCAGATCACTCGTTTTCAAAAAAGGCAGGTCTCAGAAAAGTGCCAGGTATTCAGAACTCAGAAGAGCCGTGAGTCCCCACCTTGCCCCTGCTGACCCTGGGCCAACACCCCAAATCCCAGGGTGGGAAATGGCCTAGTGCTTATGCCCTGAGCATCTTGTGTTCCCAGAGATGGACAGTGGTCATGAAGAGGCAGAGCAGGAGCCAGGGCTGTGCACAGTCTCCAAGGACCCTCAGCAAAAAATGAGAGAACAGGTGTAACAGCAGGCCACGCGCAGTGGCTAGTACTAGAGGTAGGCAGAATGATGGTCTGCAGTTATCTAGGGAAAACCCCCTTCTCCCCTTGCCAAGGTCCCTCGTGTAACTTTAGAAACTTTAAAAGCCATCAAACAGAAGACCACACAGCAGATGGTCAATGCAGGGGGACAATGCAGGAGAGTAAAGAGAAAGCACAAGCCCTGTGGGGGTTAAGTGGGGAGGCCAAGGGCCCAGGAAAGGGAGGGACGGTAGGCGGGGTCTGGCAGCATCTTCCATACACACACACACACACACACACACATATCCTCCACGGAGGACAACCCCCTCCCACTCCTCCTCCCCCTCCCCCATCCCTCCCCCATCCCTTCCCCCCTCCCCCATCCCTCCTCCCCCTCACAGCAGTAGAACCAAGGTTGAGGGAAGGAGGAAGCTGGTAAGAGCCCAGGGAACCTAAGTCCAGGCCACAGCTGTCTGCCAAGCTCCCTCCCCTACAGGACTGCCCACAGTGGCCAGTCTCCCAGACACCCCAGACCACTTGACGACTGGGCCAAGCCTTCCTCTGCTGATGTGTTTTCCCTTTACAAAACACTCATGGCCAGCTGCTGCTTCCTGTCACCTGCCCCATCACCTCCCTGCTAGGGCTGGCCTTCCTGGCATCCTGCAACCCCCACCCCCTCCCACACCACAAGAAGGTCCTGCAGGCTCAGAACCTTCCCTTCATCCCCTGCACATCGGCCCTGTAACAGGACCAAGGAGAGAACACCTTTGAAGGAGCAGCCAAGAAAGCAACTGGACTGTGGTCCTGGGAAACAGCCCTGGGTCAAGAAACAAAGGCCCTCTCCCCTGGAGGCAGGAGGGAAAGGCAGGGGGTCCTGAAAGCTATGAGGACAAAGGAAGGCCGGTGGTAAGGACTGTGGTCCAAATCAGGAACCCACCCAAATTCCCCAAGCGGAAGTCCCCCGCGGGCAGGGCTGTTCCTCCCCTCCTCCTGTTCTCTCAGGGGAAGTTCTCTCCTGCCGCTCCTCCAGTGTGTGTGTCCTGCCCAAATGGGCAGCCAGCAGGGAGCCCGGAGCATTGGAGGACAGACCCCTCATGCGCAGAAGGCCCACAGGTGGAGAAGAGTAGGGGAGTCAGCCCAGGTGGCCCCCAAGCTGAGGGCACCACGGTCACCCACAGCCCCAGGGAATGGGACACCAGCAGCTGGAGCACTCCCCTTTCCACCTTGGTTAGTCCCCAGGCAGACCCATCATCTATGGTCCCAAAGATTACAGGACACTTTAATGTTCTCATGAAATCATGTAGATACTGAAAGAATAATGCAAAGACACAGGAACACGGTGCTCTCTATTACGGGGTTGGCACTTTCTGTTATTTGTTTCAAGCTATTTGTTAAAACCATGGACCCTTCAGAGACAGCTAAGGCTCTACCCAGCACTAGTTTCCATCCCCTCCTTCCTAGGGAACTGTGTCCTGGAGTCCATTAGGTCAGCCCCATGCATATTTATGTACTTTCCCAATAGAGCTGGACATTTTTCTACCTTGCATGTTTTCACTGTGGGCCATGAGCCACCTGCATCAGAATTACCTGGGCAATCGACTGAATAAGCAGATTCCTGACCCTCTGGGGCAAGGACAGCTTTCCCCTCCTCCCTACCTCATGCTGGGGACTGAACCCACAGGTGCTCTACCAGTGAGCTACATCCCTGGACCTATTTATTTATTTATTTATTTAGGGACAGAGTCTCACTAAGTTGCCAAGGCTGACCTTGAATTCGTGATCCTCCTGCCCCAACCTCTACAGTGGCTGGGATTCCAGGTGTGCAATTACAGTTGTACACCACGATGCCCAGCTCAACGTCCTCGAGGACCCTAGGTGACGTCGATGCACACAAAGCTTTGAGAACCTCTGTGCCAGTTTAGGACTTTAAGCCATCTTAAAATGCAAAACCACCACAATGACCAACGCAAAGGACCAAACCCTAGGAGTGGTGGCCCTTTAAATTGCTACCTGTCATTTGCTGCCCCAGGTATCTGACAGATCTGAAGCAGGGTTTGTGGATCTCTTCAATTACCAAACTGTCTAGGGGCAGCCAGCTTCTCCATCATGTCCCCACAGCTTGCTCAGTGACACACAGAACAATAACAAACATCTCTTATCTTCACAGGAGGGAAGCAGAGAGAGAAGAGAGCTCACAGGCCCTCCAAATCTAAATTCCAGTTTGAACCAGCCCACCACTGCCACCACTGGTACCCAGTCAGTGGCACTCTGTAGAGTAAAACAGTCACAAATGTACTGTAACTGGTATTTGTATTTGTGTTGCTGTCCTTAGAAGCTGTATGCATTCTTTTTTCATAGCAAATTTACTGAGTTATAATAAGCAAAAAATTCAACCTCCAGGCTCGTACAATTCCAGTGGTTTCTAGCCTGTTCAGAGTTGTGCAACCATCACCACTATCTAATTTTACCACTTCCAAAAGAAACTTCCGAAACCATGTTAAAACCATGGACCCTTCAGAGACAGCTAAGGCTCCACCCCAGCACTAGTTTCCATCCCTCCTTCCTAGGGAACTGTGCCTGGAGTCCATTATGTCAGCCCCATGCATGTTTATGTACTTTCCCAACAGAGCTCCCCAGCCCACTTCCCCAGCCTCTCAGAACCTCTCTCTTCTCCCTCTCTATGGATCTTCCTATTTTGAACTTTTCCATATAAATAGGATCATGAAATACATGGCCCATTGTGAAGGACTTTTTTCCCTTAACATAATGTTTTCAAGGTTCACCCATGTCATGGCAATATGCTAGCGCTGCATGCCTTTTCATTGTTGAATAGTATTTCACTTGGTTGACCAAGTCTATTTATTCCTTTATCAGCTAATAGATACTTAGGTGGTCACTGCTGCTTGGTTATTCTGAATAATGCTATTTATGGGCATTTGGACAAGTTTTTGTATGGACATACATTTCCATTTCTCTTAAGCATATGTCTAGAAGTGAAATAGCCCGGTCATCCAGTAGCTTTATTTTTAACTTTTAAGAAACTAACACAAACTATTTTTTTAAAAAAGACCACATTATCTTATATTTCCAGCAACAATGTTTGAGGATCCCAACTTCACCACATTCCCGTCTCCCACTTGTTATTGTGCAACTTTTTCTTTTTTACCCTCCTAATAAGTGGTGATAATATCTCACTGTGGCTTTTATTTGCACTTCCCTAATGGTAATAATGCTGTCTTAGTTTTGGCTATGGGGACAAATAGCACCACCTACATGGCTTACATGAGAGAAATCAATTCTGGAAGACAAGAGGTTCAAGATTAAGGTGCTGGCCAATTAGATTCCCAGTGAGCATCCTCTTCTTAGTTTGCAGAGGATCTCTCTCTATCCTGACACAGCGAAAATTTGGGGTGAGGAAGCAAACACTGTCCTGTCTCTTCTTGAGGACATTAACCCCATCATGAGGACTCCATCTTCCTGACCTCATACCTCTGAAAGGCCTCATTTTCAAATAGTATCATATTAGGGACTAGAGTTTCCGTGTATGAATTTTGGTCAGTGTCACAAACATTCGATCCTTAACAGATGTTGAGCACCTTTTCATGTGCTTATCAGACATTTGCACACTCATTCTTTAAAGCTTTTACTAAGGAGCCTGGAACCCTAGTGGATATTGCTTCTTAAAGCATGGTACTCATACACACACACACACCAGCAACATCAGGATCACCAGGGCTCTTAAGGGAAATGCAAATTCTCACCCCTTCATCTCCTGCATCAGAACTTCTGGGAGTGTGGCCCAGCTATCTGTGCTCTAATAAACGTCCCAGATGACCCTGAGTCAGGTTTAAGCCAGGGAATCAGTGCTGTAGAACAGTGTTTCTTACAAAGTGTTCCCTGGTGCTTCACTGAGAGCAATTTCATAAAGAAATTCCTTGGTAATATAAGTTTGGGAAACACTGGGCTAACCAAATCAACAAAAACCTTTACTCAAGATTTCTCAGATCTTTTTTCTTTTTTAACCATTTTGCAACCTTTATTTCCCCCCAAATTCTTTGAAATGCTTATGAGCAACATGACTTGTGTGCAGCAATTCCCCTACTTCTATAAGCTTCAAACTATAGCATCTTGTAGAACTAGGGTTCCTCAGAAGTTACTTTGGGAAACATTATTTTAAAAGTATTCTGTTCACCCAGCTATCCCACTTCTCGGTTCAGACCCAAAGGACTTAAAACCAGCATACTACAGTAATGCAGCCACATCAATGTTTATAGTAATTCAATTCACAATAACTAAATTATGGAACCAACACTGGTGTCCTTCAATAGATGAATTAATAAAGAAAATGTGGTATATATATATCAATGGAATATTTGTCAGCTTTAAAGAAGAATGAAATCATGGCACTTGCCAGTAAATGGACGGAGTCGGATAATATCATGCTAAGCAAAATAAGCCAATCCCAAAAAACCTAAGGGTGCATGTTTTCTCTAATATGCAGATGCTAATTCACAATGGTGGGGGTAGGGGTGGGGGGACACTATAGAAGAATAGAGTTAGATTAGGTAGAGGGAAGTAATGGGAGGGAGGGGAGGGGATGTGGGGATAGGAAGGATAGTAGAACAAAACAGACATTATTACTTTATGTATTTATGTGACTACATGACCAATGTGATTCTACAACATGTACACTCAGAAAAATGAGAAGTTATATCCCATCTATGTATGATATATCAAAGGGCATAAATGCATTCTACTGTCGTGTATAACTAATTAAAACAAATAAAAATTTTAAAAAGTTAAAACAAAAAGTATTCTGTCCATCAAGAGATCAAATCAAGAAATTAAAAGGACAGATGTGCTGCTGTCAAATCAAGTCTGCTGTCAATATCCTTTAAACCAGTTCTTTAAAAGGTCTTTTGCTTGAGATATCTCTTGTTGCAGGGTGAAACTTGGTGGCTTAAGACAACCAGCATGTGTCGCTTTGTGGCTTTCCTGGGTGGCCTTCACTCAGGACCTCTCATGAGGGTGCAGTGGGGCTGTGGACACTGCTGCAGCTCTCTGGGGACTTGCCTATTCCGGTTTCCTAGACGGCTCACTCATGCAGCACTGGCAGAAGTCTCCCTCCCTCACATGTCGTTCCACAGGGCTCCCTGCATGTCCTCATAACCTATGGCTAGCTCCCCCCACAGCAAGTGACCCAGAGAGTGAGGGAGAAGAGGCAATGACTTTGATGACCTCGCCTCCAATGTCACACCCTCACCCTGCCACATTCTCTTGGTCACACTGACCAATCTCAGTATGGGGAGGACAAGGCCTGTGGAGGGCAGGAAGACCAGGAGGCAAGATCACTCTGTAAGTAAGATACACAGTTGCAACTGGAGCCCAGGCCATCTGGCTGCAGGGTCCAGGCCACCGTGCCCGGCCGCCTCCCCATTGTGTTGACTAAAGAAGCTCTCCTGAAATTCTTTGAAGTGCAAAAAGGCCAGGCTTCGCGGGTCTGAAGTCAGCGCGTGTTCCCCCCGCTGGTCGGCAGCGTGTCCACGCTCGTAGCTGTGCTGAGCACTGCGGCTTGCCCAGAAACAGCTTTTCAGAACATAGGGCTGGAACTGTTCATTAGCTAATTAGGCTGTTCTTAACCAATCTGGGAGATGAGCATCAATTTCCTTCTGTTGGTGCTTTCTACAATCCTGCTACTCCTAAGCTGGAAACCATGCCCGCCTCCTCCTGTCTTCAATGTCCACCTGCTGGATTATACAGAAGACTCAGAGCTCCTCGAGCCTAGGACTCCTCTCGCCCTGGTTCTTAGGACTTCCCTCCCTCTCTTTCTCAGGTATATCTTTAAATGCCATTATTGTGACAATAGAATGCTGGGGGTTTTGAAATAGAACGTACACTTTCACCTAGAAATCTGTTAAATTTTAAAATTCCTAGAACTCTAAGAACATTCTTGAAATATTTTGCCTGTGTGGTAGAGAGGGGGAAATATCTCCTTCTACCCTTCTAATTTCTTAGCTGGAGTTCTGTAACAGAAGACAGATTATCAAGGGAAAAAGCGAACAATTTTATTGATTTAAGATGTTTTCTGTGACACAGGAACCTTCATGAAAGCCCCAAGAAATGATTAAACCTGAGTGCCTTTCTACCAGGTTTGATGAAGAATGGGAAGTAATGGGGGAATGTGATTGGGTGGAAGGGAGGAGGGACGTGCAGTAATCTCCACGCCTGCTCATTCATGCTCTGCTCAGTATCCTTCCAGCTCTGGAGATAAGGATGCTCCTTTCCTCCAAGAATAGGGAGGGTAGGACTCACGGGAAGGTATTATGACCTGTTTCAGATGCAGATCAAAAGTCCTTCATACACACACTCTCTCTGACTCCCTCCGCTTAAAATATTCAATATGCCAAGATGCCATATTTTGGGAGAGCATATTTTGAGCCCAGATCACCTGTCTTCCTAGTCCACCCCTCCCCCCAATTTCCCATCTGTCATTCAATCATTCAGCACATTCAATATTCATCAAGCATTAGTGAATGTCTACTAAGAGCTAGGCACACAGAAATAAAATCTATCATATATAAAACTATCTAATATCCCATTTTGCCACAGACAAAAAAATATAAGTAGCAAGCATGGGGAATCAGCCTTACCCAGGAGTGTGGAGATGGTAGTTTGGGAAATTCTTGATGACGAGCCACCTAATTAAAGGCCTCTGGTGTTTACTGTGTGTACGTGTGCAATTACGATCCACTCACAAAGTAACGAGGAGACATTAGTGTGAAATTTGAGAAGATCCTCCATCTCCCTCATTATACGCATTCTGAAGGCTCTAACTGCTCATTGTCACCAGCACACAACCAGGACATCACTCCCAACAGTAGGTGCTCATTAAGCATCTGTCTGTCAACGGCGATGAAAAGGACCAAATAGGCAACATTTTTATTTGTTGCAAGACTGGCAACCTAAAATCAGACATCCTGGTTCTAACTTCACCTTTGTCCTATTTTAACTTAAGATCTTATGTAAAAGAATACAACTTCACTGAACACCACTTTTGCAAACAGCTACTGAGTGTAAAGTCTCGACTAGATCTGTGTTCTGTGGAGAGGAGCAAGTTTTAATCTATCCACGCAGTGATGTAATGGCTTGATAACCAATATTCAGAGGTGGTTGCTCTAGAAAGGGATTTCTGGTAACCAGGAGTTTTCTCAGGTTGCATTTATTCATTCAAGGAAGGCTTTCATGGGATTCAGAAATTGTAGGACACATGGAATTGAGGGCTCATGTAAGTATCAGTAATGTCCAAAGCACATCAAAAAAGAAGGGAAAGACTGGGAGTGACAAGTGCCTCCTCTCATGAGGACCACACTGGACAAGGATGAGATCAACATGGTACCTCCATCCTTGAAACAACTTGCCTGTCTTCCTAGTTCTCAGCCTTTCTTGTCGGTTATCCTTTCATTCATGGGTTTGTTCAGACATTCGTCTGTTAAACTGACTACTAAGTGCTAGGCACACAGGAGTCTGGGTCGATGTAACCACTCAAGTCCTGGTGAGCAACCTATGTTGTAGAAGACACTATGTCCACCACAGGAATGAGGTTCAGAAGGGCCTAGCCAACGGGATGGGACGGGAAAGTGGAAGGAAATGAGGAGGAAGTACACTCCCAGCCACTCTGCAGGAGGGCATTAGCCAGAAGCGTGGTGCAAAAGATCACAAAATGCAGAACTGTGACTAATCCAGGAAATCTAGAGGGCAGACTACACGTGTGGCCAGGGCAGGAGGGAGTTTGCACTGTATCGTGTGGAAACACTGAGCCGCTGATAGGCTTTGAACAAGAATCAGGTGGTCACATGGTCTTTTGTAAAGTGGTGCTTATCATCCTGCAAGACTTTTTTTTTTTTTTAATTCAACAGAAGCCTTTCAGATGAACATTACATGCACCCAAACTGAATGGATTTTCACTTTATAGATTGTTGGGACTTTGTTCTTCAGTTTGCTTTGTTATCAGGTGACACCCTCTACTTTTCAAAAATGACTGGTGACTCCTTGCCCATCTTCAAAACCCAGCTTAATAAATATCACTTCCCCTCTAAGGTTTTCCCAAAACACAGTCACCTTTTCCTTCCTCTGTGCTCCCAGGATATGGTCTATAGAATATGACTATAGTGATGTATTTTTTATTACATCTTACAAATCTCTTTCTTCCATTAGATTATGGGTCTTAGGAAGGCAGAGATAGCATTCTAATTTACATATGGATACACACTTACATACATCACAGGAAAATGACTGCATTTAATCAGCAGTACTTTAGTACTGGGCATGATGCAGGACACTAGTATTCAATACTGTACCAACAAATGAAGGATATTTTTCTCATGCAGTATATATAAATGTGCATGTAATGTCTGTGTGCATTAATCCCTCAGTATCCACAGGGGGTTGATTCTAAGACCCCTCCACAGATGCTAAATTCTGTGTATCAATAGTCAAGTCTCTTATATAAATGGTATTTGCAGATAATCTATGCAATCCTCCTATATCCTTCAAATCATCTCTGCATTGCTTATGATACTTACTATAGTCTAAATACTATGTAAATAGTTAATATTCCTCATTGTCTAGGGAAAAATGACCAAAAAAAAGTCTCTACATGTTCAGCCCTGATGCAATTTTTTCATATATTTTCCATCCAAGGTTGGTTGAATCAGTGAATGTACAGCCCAGGGAGGTATAGAGAACCAACGTACATGGAAATTAAATTTTAAGTTCCTTCAGAGCCGAAGTTAACATCTTTTTCAACACTCTGAACATGAGGCATCAAAAAGACCTGTCTTTTAAAAACCTTGTAAACGAATCTATTTACACTCACATCAAATGACAAAGCAGAACATGTCAAAGTGGTTTTAAGCACCACAAATTCAGTATATAACAATCTAAAATGTTGACTGGTAGGGCAGGAATCAAGTGGTCAATATCCCAAAACACAAGGACAGAGCCTCCTGTCCAACTACTTGTACAAGATCTGCTACAGACCAAGTAGAGTGTAACTATTTGGTGGCTTTTCATTCATTCAAGATATATTTATTAGTCCATAAAAATCAGACAGCTCTTTGTAGGTTCTGAGAAAAACAACAGCTGCCCTCTTTTGTAGATTTACTAAGTCTCAGGCACAAAGTAAATACTTTACATATGTAAGATCCATAGTCTTCAGACTAACCCTGTGAAGTAGGTGGGCATGTATCTGGGTAAATTACTTAACTTCTCTATGTCTCAGTTTCTTCAACCATAAAATGTTGATAATAATAGAATATACATCATAGTGTTGTTGAGAAATTAGATGATTAGATGAATTCACAGTGAAAAGTACTTGGAACAGTGCTTAACAGATACCATACTTTCAAATATTAGCTAAATATCACCACTATCACCATCACCATCATCACCACCACCATCATCATCATCGTCATCCCATTTCCACCATAAGAAAACTGAGGCTGATTGAGATGACTAGAAGTCATCCCAACCTCTTCCTCAGAGAGGCAGGCTGAGCATACACTGTGAACTACTCCTCCTTCCCCAAAATTCCTAGAAAGCATTTTACTTTCTGGAAAACAAGAAGAGAAGCAAATCCTCCATAGACTAGACATCAGGATGAATCCCCTCAGGACAGAAAGTCGATGCAATCTTATTTTTAAAAAATAAACAAGAACCCCCAGTCCCCAGAGGAGAGTGGACTGCTCTGAATGTGGGCATGATACCACAAGGGCTCCTGTCTGCAGAGAGTGGACACGGGGGTCTGGAGGATCCAAGGGTGACCACCCGTGTGACAGCTTGGGTGTGGTAAGAGGCAGATCAAGCAAGCACTTTAACTCCCTCCTCCTCACTCTCCTCTTTACCTCCTTGGACCAGGCAGCAGTAAAGAAGTCTGTGCACAAGTGCAGCAACGGGCCTAGGTGGTGAGTGAGAGAGATGGTTTGTGACCGAGAGAGACCCACCCAGACAGTGGGCCGTTCCAGTGAGCCACCCTTCAGTAGGTCTCCGCAGGGCCACAGGCTTTTTCCCTCTGAGCAGATACAGGAGAAAGAAGACGACAAGACAATCGAGAGCCACCAAAGGCCTACTCACTGCCACAAAGAGAAAACAAACTTGTCAATCAAGGAGCTTGGACTCCCTGAGAATGGATACACACAACTAACAGCTGAGAGAAAAGTGTGAGGACTTTGCAAGCATTTTTTTAAATCACCTAGAGTTAGTGTGAGTGAAACTTATAATAACTGGAAAATTTTTTTAATGATTAAATAGTTTGAAGTGGCAAAATAGTTGAATTAGAGAACTGAGCCAGAAATCAACACAAAGAGAGAGAAGTATAAAAACAAAAAACAAAGGATTCACAGAGCGCCAACATGATCAAAAATGAATGCTAGAAGTAAGAATCGGCAAAATAAAGAGAAGGTAATATTTCTAAAATTAAGGTAAAACATTTGAAGGGAGGAGGAAATAATTCACAAGCAACATTGAATAAAGCTATGAGTCTGACTGATAGGGACCCATCCCCACTGTAAAATGCCATTAAAAAAGAAAGGTAAAAGCTGTCATATAAGGCATTAGTGACACTTTAGAACATCATAAATAAGGGAAGATGCTAATGTTTTCAAAGAGAGAGGAAACAAGTTTTCCTTAAAGAAATAACCATGTGGATATTACAAGTCATCAGCCACAGTGGACAAAAGATGAGAATAGGGTGGGCAGAATGTGGGAAAGAAATCGTGTCTGTTGTGTTGGGAGTGCATCAGCTCTGTTGGGGAGTAGGTATATATTTTATATATATATGCACAAACATGAAATTTTAAATACACAAGTTTTATCAAAAGTGTCCAATACTTTTATAAGTCCACAAAGTAACAGAACACAGAAGCTTTGTGAAGAGACGGGAGGTGAATAAACAAGAATGAACAAGACCATCCGACATGGACCATCAGACATTGCCGTCCCTTGTCATCGGAGTTTATACCATTTGAGCCTATAAGGATCTGCTCTGTAAATCAACCCAAGTGCCTAAAATGGTACTGAACTCTTTTTTATAAAGACCTCCAAATTCTCATTGGGTTTTGTTCAAAACCAGTTGGAATTCTTCTCCTGAGTATTAACCCTTACATTTTTAATAGTCATTTATTCTGATGGTGCAGTTTTTAAGTCTTCTTGACTGATTTTATCAGAATTAAATAGTCACATTGTCTCTCTTGATGCTCTCACCTGGATTTTTTTTTTTTTTGAAAGAGAAAACTGTTATGGTCACTCCCTCTCCTTGGCATTTGTGGAACCTATCTTTTACCTCCTGCTCTATTTCCAACTTTCCAGAGTCATTTTACTTAGCTGAATGGTTAAAATCGCTGTCTCTTGCACACGGAGTTTAGCCTATCTACATCTGTTCTGATTGCTATTGTTAGGACCAACTTCTCTCTCGTATCCTCCACCTGCCTTGCTTTCTAATTGTTTCTTTTCTCTTTCTTCTTGCTTTTTATAGACTTGCTGGATTTTCTTTGCCTCCATTTCTCACTGTTCCTATTTGCCCAAGGCTTCTAGATTTCAATTTAAAGAACACCACACCTAATCTGTGTGTATGAATTGGGTCCATCACAACTCATTCCACAGGTTTTTGTTCCATGGGGGAAAAAACTGTTTATACAATAAGAACATGTTCCAACCAAATTACAAAAATATGATCACTCCCCAAATAAGTCAGTTTATTATTTTTTTAAAGAGAGAGAGAGAGAGAGAGAATTTTTTAATATTTATTTTTTAGTTTTTTCGGTGGGCACATCTTTATTTTATTTTTATGTGGTGCTGAGGGTCAAACCCAGCACCCTGCACATGCCAGGCAAGCGCGCTACCGCTTGAGCCACATCCCCAGGCCAAGTCAGTTTATTATTAATGTTAAACTTTTTAACTGAATTTTCAATAGCATTCATAATTTCTATGTTTAATCCCCTACAGAATGAAATTCCCAAACCTTTAAGTTTATGAGTTAAATGAAAATATTGAGCTATTACTGAAATCAATTTAACTGTTTGTCTTTATTTATTTTAAAAGTGTTTGTCACTATAACACTACAATCTGTCTTAATAGAGAGGTTTTTAAAAAGCAAGGAACAAGATAAGACAGCCTCTATTACTGTCATTATTCAACATCTTCCTACAAGTTCTGGCCAGTGCAATAAAATAAGAAAAAGAAATATGCAGTAAGTTAATTGGAAATAGAGTGCAAGTTATTTGTATTTGATGTGATTTTTTTATGTACACAATTTAACAGAATGCATAAACAAATGATTCTAATTAATAGAAGGGTTTTTCATGATTTCAGGGTAAAACATCAACAAATAAAAAATAACAACATTTCTATGCACTAGCAACATTTAATTGGAAATGCAAAAAAATAATAATTTGTTCACAAGAGCAGCAAGATAATAAATGCACAGAAAAAAAGTATTAAGAAAGGACAGGAAAGTCCTGAAGGGAGAAATCTCCAAAACTGGTACAGACCTAAAATACATTCCAAAAATAGAGAGAGATTAATAGGTCTTGACATTGTGAAAATGTCAATTCTTCCCAAATTAGCCAGTAAATCAACTGTATTACAGACAAAACTTAGGATTTTAACAATTCTAAATTCATATGAAACTATGATGTCCAAAATCGATCAATTTTTCATAACCATGTGAATGGAAGATTAGAGGTATCAGTTATCAAAAAGCATTATAACCATATAGTGGTTAATAGGATTTAATAGATAGCCTAGAGACAGAGCACATATCTATGGGAATTTGTATACAAACAAAAATGAGATACAAATCAGTGGGGGAAAGATGTCCTATTCACTAAATAGAGTTAGGATGCTATAGAAAAGCCTATGTGTGTAGTCATACTTCGCACCATGTAAACAAATAAATTCTATATGGGTTAAGGACCTAAATATGATAAGCATAACTTTGAAATTATATTAGGAAATATAGAGAAATATCTTAGGCACTTCCTGAATAAAATGATCAATAACCATACTGCCACCTTCACCAGGGTGCTGGATTTCACTCACACACTGTCTGTTTCTACTATTTTATATAGAGTAGAGGGGTGGAGGGAGGGGTGCCTAGGAGACAGTGAACTGATTCAGACATAATGTAACAGATTCACTTCTCCTTAGTTGTCTTCCAAGGGTCAGGACACATTCAGGAGTCTTAACTTTCCCCTACAAAATGAATACTAGAGAGAAGCTTTGTAGATAGGGCATGTCACTCTTCTATAAGTAAGACCCCGGGTCTCATGCACACAGTAGTAAGAACACTCTTTAAAGACAAGGAAGCCCTGCCTACAGAGTAGAAGGTAATCAGGCGTCTCCATCTCCAGTGAAGGAGCTGTACGAGGAAACAGAATTAGTGCAGTAGCACCCAGCATCTTCACTAAGATCTGAAGAAAAAAAAAATGTCCCCTTCCTGGGAAGGTTTGAAATACTGTAATGCAAAAGAAGGCAAGACCTCTCCTTTCCTCAAAAAAATCCAACCATCCATCCATCCTAGAGACGGTGGGTTAAGCTAGCTCACAGAGGATAAACTCCAGTTCATTGACTGATCTGCCAAAAACACAATCACTGGTCCACGAGAACTGCAGTGCATACCACAGAGAATCTATCTTTCCTGAAGAGGCTTCAACTCTCTTCCTTTGAGAGAACACCAGAGAAAGACCATGTGCAACCTGCTTACCACTGGGGGTGGTCTGCACGGCCCCTCTACTGAGCCAAGGAGAAGCCCCTGACCTTTGATATGACATGCTGCACACACACACACACACACACACACACACACACCCCACATCCTGTTGCCCAGCATATGGGCCATGAATCATTGACAAAGCTTCTGAATCAATTATTCATCCAAACCAAAGACCAAACACTTTGCTAATTATCTGGGGGATGGTCATTGGGGGGGTGTGTGGGGGGGGGAACTAGAGAAAAGACAGATTGGAGAAAAAGAAATTCCGTGCCCTGAAAACAATTCAGAGTACTAATATCTCATTTATTGTAAATAAAACAACAAATACAGAGAGAGAAAAAAATAACCTCCTCTGAGTTATTGGAAAAGGAACACAGGCGGCCTCAGAAGCAGGAGGGAAAAGCACAGTGGCCTCCCCCAGTCCTAGTCCCAGGACCCATGCCATCCTTTCTCCTCAGCCTCAGCACCCACACACTCACTGCCCTGCCCAAAGTTTGGCCATGGCCTAGATTTTTATTCTGCTCCATGGGCTCAGGAATAGGAAATGCACCCTGAAGTTGCAGGCACGGGTTCCTCCCGCTAGCTCCAGGGGCAAGCATGCGCAGACCCTTGCCTTTCACCCTGCACACACCTGGTACTGACAGCACATCGGCTATGGTGTATGGTGTGACAATATGGAAGCCACCTGAGAGAACAGGGAAAGGAGACTGCCACTACGGATCTACGGATCGTGACCCACCATTGAGAGAGATGGTAGAAATAAGCCGAGAGAAAAACTAAGGTCCTAGTGACCAATTATAGCTGAGCACTGATGCAGACATCAGATGTAACAGAAGAGTCTAGATGACTAAAAGAACCAAACTCAAATACATTCTCAAGCTTATAGGTTCCAGCTAGATGCAGTCACACACACCTGTAATCCCAGTGTCTTGGGAAGCAGAGGTAGAAGGATTGCAAGTTCAAGGCCAGCCTCGGCAACCTAGCAAGAACCTGTATCGAAATTTAAAAGGGCAGGGGGTGTATAGCTCAATCCCCAGTAACAACAACAACAACAACAAAATCTTATAAATTCCTTAGAAATAATTTAATGGACTCAGCGTACAATGGGAGTCATGGTTTCTACCTGATCAAAATCTGTGGACCCTGGGGCTGGGGCTGGGGCTCAGTGGTAGAGCACTTGCCTCACAAGTGTGAGCCCTGGGTTTGATCCTCAAACCACATAAAAATAAATAAAACAAAATAAAAATATTCTGTCCATCTACAACTAAAATATATATATACATACCACATATATATGTGTGTGTGTGTGTGTGTGTGTGTATATATATATATATATATATATATATATATATATATTTATTTATTTTAGATTATGAATCCTTTCCCTGGAGAAAAGTGCTCCACAGCAGTTCGAGACTTCCTAAACTCCATTCACCCAGATCTTCCAAACTGCACATGAATAAGCTGCTGCTGGGGGTGTTAAGCAGTTGCAGAGACCCCTCATAGGAACTGGCGGGGCCTGGAGCTGACACACTTCAAGGTCTTTCCCTGGTAACCACAGAATGCCTCTGCTCATGGGAATGGTAATGTTAGCAAAGGTGTCACTTGGTAGGAAAGAAAAGTTGTAGCATGAAAAGTTGGTCTTTCTAGAATGTCTCATTATGCTTACAAAAATCAACAATGAAACTCGCCCTATGTCTAATCCCCCAACTTTTTGCTTTTACTATACAATAAATCCAGAGGTGGAGGTGCCTTTCAAAAATCATACATGATTTTCTACCCCCCTCCTCTCACATAAATGCATAGAAGACAATTTTAGCGTGACCTATGGGAAAATGCGTCTGCCTCCTAAATAGCAGGTCAGAATTCTGAGTAAAATAAGGATCAAGCCACTGTCTTTTTTTGTGGCAAATTCATTTTCAAACATTCGTTTAGAATCGGTTAGGTTTTGCCTGCAGACCAATGACCTAGAGAAGTTTATTCCCAGTCAGTCCTCAAGGTTGGATCTTGCCAGCAAAGAAAAGACCAAATTGGTCAGGGTCGGGTTAGGGATGCTAATGAAGTGAGAAGAAAAGGGAGATTCCCTTAAAGCCGCTTACAGAAAGACAGAGGGATCAGGCCCTGCAGCAGTTTATAGAAACAAGTTACAGTTGCTCCAAAGGAAGGAAAAGGCTTTTAAATCCTTTCAACAAAAAATCACTGATAAAGAAATAAAGTGGCTAGGGGTGCCATGCTGGGTGCATTCAAGAGTTCTCCACAGGACAACATATAGTCAGAGGACATAGATGAAATAGAGATGCAGAGAGACTTGATCACAATCGTGGGCAGGAACAGATCCACAGGTAGGCTGCAGATAGATACACCGGGGTAGATCTCCAGCCTTAAGCCTGTGCCTATTTTCTTCAAGAGTTGCAAAATTTCTTATTATTCCTATTTCTTATTCTTTCTCTTCTCTTCCGTCTCACCCCTCTAGCACAGCAGCTCCCAGGAGCACCTTCAAACTTTAATGTGCTCCCTTCTCTGCAACGTCAGGGTCTGAATTCAGATAACTGCGTAAGGTGCCCCAGGACTCCTAGAAGTTGAAGGGATGGGACGAAGGTGGACAAGGAAAGGTGTCAGCAGCAATGAAGGTGCCAGACACCTCCCCCCAGGCCCTTCCATCTGATCCCCTCAATACCTCTCGAAGCTAGTCTTTTTAAACAAAGGCTCAGGGAGACCACTAGACCAGCACCAAGAATTGAGCAAGTTTAGTCTGGATGGGTTTTCTACTGCCACAAACTAGTTCTCACTGGAATTGACTTGCTTTGATTATCCAACTGTTGTCTACACATAGTATTAAAAAATCTATAGATACATAATCAAATTTAATGCTGTACGTGGATGCACGCTTATACACTTGCAAAGGCGTGGGAATGGGAAATAAAATGAAAAAAAGATAAAAAGTAGAGTTTCCATCCGTGAATACAGTCATTCAATTGTACTTTGAAACCTGTGCTTGGGTAGACTGACAACTGTGGACACAAATTTAACACAGTGTGATTCCAGGATCAGAGGCTCATGGTATAGACTAAACGCATGTATCCCCAAGTCCATATGTTGGCACCTAATCCCCAACGTGATGGGGTTTGGAGACAGTCTTTGGGAAGGAGTTAGGTCATGAGGATTCTGCCCTTAAATGGGATTAATGCCCTTATAAAAGAAACCCCAGAGAGCTCCCTCGCCTATCTGCCATGTGAGGACACAGCCAGCCATCTACGAACCAGGAAAGGGCCCTTGTCAGACGCTCAATCTGCCTTCATGGACTTCCCACCCTTCAGAACTGTGAGACACAAACTTCCATTGTTTGTAAGCCACCAATCTGTATTTTTGTTACTGAATCCCAAATAGATTAAGACCTTCTCATGTCCATTCTGTCCATTCATGTCCGGTTCTCATGTCCATTCCTGCCCTCCCTGTCTCCTGAGCAGGCATCACTACATTCTAGAATACATTTAATATATTTTAGAAGCTAGTATCAGCCAATACAAATAACAACAGACAGGAAGGACAGGGACAGTAATCCCTTCTACACCATGAATTTCTGCGGGTCTTAAAGTAACATAGAAAATGTATCTGCTCATCTGTGTCTCCTTCTCCTCATCAATAAACTAGGAAATCGTGATAGACATCTGTTTATTGAAAACCTACTATGTACAAACCACTGTTCCAAGGACTTTACATGTCATAGCAGTTGATCCTTATAAAATACCCACAAACCCCTGCATCATCCTTAATTTCTAGTGAGGAAATTGAGGTCCAGAGGTTGAGTAACTTGCTCAGGGTGATAGAGCCAGATTCAGACTCCAAGTGAAGAACAATGCAAATCCATTCTTGGCTCTTCCCTTCTGCAAACTGTCCTGTGTTGTCACACTGACTGACTCTGAAGTGCTAAATGGACAACACGTCTAAAATGTTTTCAAGATCAAAATGACATTTTAAAAATTCAATAATCTGTTGTCCTTTTAATCCTCTTTAATGAAAGACATTTTTCTCAGTAACTAAAACCAAGAACAGAGTTTCATATTCCCTGGTGAATTTTGACATAACAATGGAAACATCCTTCCTTTCACCTTTCTTAGTTAATATGCATTAGGAAGAAAAAAAAATCCAGAGGAGGCATCAGTAGGCTATGTAAATTAGGAAGGCAATATAGCATCATGGTTAAAATAGGGACTCTAGAGTACAACTACTCCATTTGAATCTTGTCGCCAACCCAGCAGCATAATATGGGGAAAATTACCAAACCACCTTGTGTATTAGTTCATTTTCTGTCACCATAATACAATACCTGAGACTGGGTACTTTATAAAGAAAAGAGGTTTCGTTAACTCATAGCCGTGAAGAGTCAAGAGCAGGCACCAACATCCGCTTGGCTTTGTTGAAGGTCCCCTTGGCTAGGTCACAAGCATGGCAGAGAAGCAGAAAGGGAAATTTTCACATGCAAAAGAGACATATGACACGGTCTCAGTTTATAACAACCTACCCTTGAGAGAACTAAGGAAAAATACATTAACCCCTTCTGAGAGCAGGACCCCTAATGACTAGGTCCCATCTCATAAAGGCTTCACCACCTCTCAACACTGCCACCCTG
The DNA here is from genome assembly GCF_021218885.2 of Marmota monax. Lineage (NCBI taxonomy): Eukaryota > Metazoa > Chordata > Mammalia > Rodentia > Sciuridae > Marmota > Marmota monax. The sequence continues at coordinate 651,705 of NW_026694493.1, read as the reverse complement.
GGGACCAAGCTTCCAACCTATGAACCCACAAGGACACACTCAAACCACACACAAAGTACAGCACCTTAGTTTTCTCATCTAGTGGACATAATAAGATTGCTGTGATCATTAAATTAAAAAAACACATTGAAACATGTGATGCAGTGATGAGCACTGACTATCAGCTGTCAATCAAGCAGAGAGTCCTGAGTAACCAGATAATCCCAGTTCTCATGTCCACCCTGCCCTCCCTGCCTCCTGAGCAGGCATCACTACAAGGGCCAATTGCTCATTTAGGGAGCCCTTTCTAATAGTCATACATAGGAAATACCTAGGAGCTTGAATCATTCAGGCAATTGTTTTCTGAAATTCCTTTCCTCGGGGCCACAAACTTGGGACCAAACTGGCCTGTTCCCTTTCAAAAGGACAGCTCTTCTACATCCAATTACAGAATCCTATCCAGAATGCAAGTCATAAACTACAGGAAGAAGCAACATAATTGACACCACTGAGGACCATTCCAGGAGTATAGCCCCAATAATTCCTTCTCCAAAGACCCATGACAATCATTTATTTGCTTCTGACTCTAATTTATTTGTTGTAACTGCACATAGTTCATAACTAAACTTCTACCTTCTCAACCTTGACATGAGCTAAGGATAGAAAAGACATTAGAAAACGTAAAAGCTGATTTTTCCCTCTGAAACCAGCTCCTGATCTCTTTTCTGTGGGGACTCAGAGTTTGGAGTTTGACAGATATTAACCAGTAGTGATGTCCAGGCCAACGTGGACATTTTATAAATAGCCTCAGCTGGCTAATTACCTCTGGGCTTTGGTATCTTGAAGAAAAAAAATAAAGCACGAAAATAAAATGATATAAAAATAAAATTGTTTTTCATTCTTATACTTCAAAGCCTGTTCAAAAAAGGTGGCAAGAGTGTTTGATGGCTACTTCCACTAATGTCTAGGGTCAAGTACCAATGATTGCTGCATGAGAGCAAAAGGAAACCAAATTCCCCCCATATTTCATCTCCCCCACTGAACTCCACTGCTATCCTCTGACTGCTCACAGGCACTCAATAAAGGGTGGAGAGACAAACAGATAGAAAGCCGAATGGTCAGAATGGAACAAACTTATCCCCACTATCTTTTCTCCTGAGCAAAGAATGTTGAGGTCAAATTAAAATTACCTATGTACATTTATTATCTCTGCATCAGATTGAAAGCTTCTCAAAAGAGGTATTTTATTATTTTAGTTATTTTTATCCATAGTAGTTAGGAAAATGTTTTACATATACATAGTAAATATTTCTTGAATCAACAAATGTTATTTATATTTTTAAAAAATCACTTATTGTACATTTCCTATATGTCTGACAACTGACACACATTTTCTTTTTTAAGCCTTATGCTGACAATGAAGAGGTCACGACTTGTCTATGCTTTCTTTTCCTGTTGTTTTGATTTCTTGGTGTGTGGGTGATGCAGACAATTTTCATTCATACCCCACTGGCGAGGAGTAGCTACATGGCTCAACCTAGCTGCAGAGGGGCTGGGAGACTGAATCCCTAATTGGGTGGCTTCTTCCCAGCAAGAGCCTTACACTAGAGTCCCATGCTACATAATACTAAACTTTAAAAACTCCTCCCTAACTGGACTAATGGTAAGCTTCATGTGGGCAGAGACTGTGCAGCTCTGTTCATTACTGGAATTTTCTATATTCAGTGTAGAGCCAAACATTCAGTAGGTACTTAATAAATAATGCAAGATGGTTTTTTGGAAGGATGAATGAATGGAGGAAGGGAGGGAAGGAAAAGAAATCCCCTTAAGAGAAATCTGATAAAAGAGCACTAACCCATATCCTCCTGACCAAGGGTCAAGGATGATGAGACCTACATCTTCTTTCCCAGTTCAATTTCCTCTGGGAAGCCTCTCCCTCTGCTATGAATCTTTAAATCTCCATTGGTGAGTTTCAGAGAACAAAGATACATTCCTTAAAGATCGAATATTGCTCTCCTCTCTCAAGCAGTGATCCCATCAAGGCATTCTTTTAGGAGAGTAAGACAAGGTGCATATGCATGTGCAAGATGGGAAAAGATGGGCAAGCAACCAATAAAACAGAACTACCCAAGAAGTCGTTCTGATCAATGGTGAAAGACGATGAAACCCAGGCCGACCTTGGAAGACTTAACCTTGTGCAGAGATCTGGGTATGATTGGTCCAGCGGATATCCTTCTCTCTAGGCATTTCTAGAGACTGGACCACCCAACCTAGAACTAGGCTGTGTACCACTGCAGTGCGCCCAGACTCCTTGGGTCCACAGCTCTGTGAATTCTGTTCCAGTCAGACTGTTCTGCCCATAAGCACAGGCACTGTGTCTAACTCCACTTCTCCCACCACACCTATACAAGACCGAATACCAGCTAGGCCTGACAAGTGACCTTCCAACCAGAGACTACAGTATTGGGCATCCTTTAAGTTCTGGTTCTCAGCCCTTCATCAGAAACAATATGCTGTTACTAGGCATTGGGTAGTTCTTACCTCCAAGTATGAGGCTCCCTTTTTAATGTCAAAAATTCAAGACCCACTCCACCCTCCAGAGGAGTTGGATTAACAGACCTCATAGAATTTGTTCAATAAATATTATCCATCCTCTTCCTCTTTTTAATGCAGTTGGGGTCATGAAGGCTTACAGAAGCTGGGTCACTTGCTGATGGCCAGAAAGCTAGCAAACAGCACAGTGAAGGTATCCATTCAGGTTTGCTTGTTTACAAATTGTTTAACCATCTGCTGACTCAATGAAGAAAGAAAAAGCCACTTTCAACATATCTTTAGAACATAATGAGCTGTATTATGAGGTCTACAGTGCTTTTAAATGTATTTATATTTATAATTCACAACAGCAACCACACACTTCAGAAACATTAGGCTCTGGTATGTATCTGTGGAAAGCATCATTTGGGAACAGTCAGTACTGGATGTGGCTACAGATCTGATCATCCACTGCAATCATCCCAAGGGTCTCCCGAGTCCCAGAGCCCACAGGCTGAAAACCACTGAAATGACCAGTGATTCTTGAGACAGATTCCTGCTTAACTTTTTATAATCGATGGCTCTAAAATTTGATTCCTGACAACTCTGGTGATTCACTTCAGTTTGGATTCAAACCAGTCACAACTCGGGAGAGCTGAAGTCATGGAAGTCCCTCCTCCTTTATTTGCAGTACTGCCTGGCTAAACTTTGATCTGATCAGATTCCCAGTAGGGAGCACCTACCTGAAACCTGGATTTGCTTACTGAAGAAGGGGGAGTGGATGACCAAGTCATTAGACAAAGCTCTAAGAAGGAGTCCATTGGATGCACTCACCAGAAGAGAGGATGTGGAATTTCAGAGTCCGTAGAAAAGACTGAGGTGAGAACAGAGTGCCTCCCCTCTCTGTTACCACAGTCCAGGTAGGAAAGATACACCTGGATGAGCTGTTTCTAGAATAACATGATACTTAGGGACCTGGGAGGCTATATCTCCCTTTACCAAATGGAGAATGAGGAACAGTTAAGTGCAGATCTCTTTAAGCTCCTCACAAGAAGGAGCCCCTAAGTCACAAAATATTATAATTTGGGTGGTTATTAACTAGAGTTCAATTAGGATCCAGATTCAGCATTATGATGTGTCATGGGCTTAAGGAGCAAGGAAAAGAAAAACATCCCATAAACAAGCATGTGGGTTGGCTTGATCTTTTGACTATTGTTCTATTTGGAAAATAAAAATCATAATAATCATATAGCAATGTTCTTGGCAAAGCATTTTTTAAATAATTTCTCTGCTGAACATCGAAAATGAAAGCCCACACACTCATCAATTCTTATCCATTATTTGAATCGGTAGGAGATGCTCAGAGTGTGATCTCAGAGGGCAGAGACTATGTCTCCACTCTGGGAAGGTTAACACATCTTTAGAACATAATGAACTAGATTATGAGGTCTACAGACTGGGTTTTGGTGCAGCTCCAATAGGTTAAATGAAATTATAGGTGAGGGCCAATGTTGGGAGGAGGAGGCAGAAGAGAAGACAAGGACTCTTTGAGGACATTCATTCCAAATCCCTAATTCCTGAGCAGACTTGGAGTCATTCATGGAAGTTGATCTCTCTTCCCAGAAAACAGTGCACCCCCCTACCAACCTGTCCACTGTCCTCTTTGGAATATTCCAGGGATGCCCACTGAAAATCCCTAGAGATGCCAATGAGGCCTCTCAGGATGTGGTCCCCACCTCTTTTTCCATCCTCCCCCAGGCTACCGTAACCACGGGCCACACTTCCACGGCCCCTCCCACCGTCAGCCCTGCACACACACCTGCCCTGTCCTCTGCTGAAATCTCCCCTCATCCTGCCACTCCCCTCTTCTTTCATTTTCCTAGCTAAATGCAACCTGTTGTGGATCTCAGAGTCATTACCAGGTTCTTGACCTTCCTCCTCTCAGATTACGTTAGGATCCAAATTGAAACAGCATTAAACTGTCCACCTTTATATCTGTCTTTTCTACTAGACAGCAAGCTCTAGGACCCAGAAACCCTCTCTCCTCTGCTGTATCCCTAGCAATCATCACAACCTTTGAACACAGGACACATCAATGATATTGGTTGCTTCTATCCTTCCTTCCAGCTGCTACTCCTCCCAAGTCTTCCCTCACCTCAAATTCAAAATTGCATGCCTGAGCATCAGGCAGGATTAGACCTAAGTGCATCCACTCACTCCTAGAGATGCATTATTCTGGTTGTTTCCCTTTTGCTCAGAGTTTTGATTCAGACTCAGTGGACACCCCGACCCAGTTCTGTTCAGCTCCCCCATGGCCACCAACTGGTGCTGAGCTGAGGAATGGCCCCCAGAACTGGCCGGACCCCAATGATGGAAGGGACAGAGGTGAAATGTGTGGGCTTCCCATGGTGACGTGAATTATCATCCATGAACTTCAGATGCGACCTGAAGTGTGAAGCAGCCACACCTGTCACTCTGCCTCCCAGTCACTGTCCCAGAGTTAAAGGCCATGGAGAAAAGCCACGGCCTGGAGCCCTTTGTTCTGCCACTCTGTCACCAAGACCCAGTCTCCTGTCAGAAGAGTGGCAGCCGAGGAGGAAGGAAATGAAAGGCACGGACGGGGGAGGGACTGGGAACTCAGCCCCGCTCTGAGCCAGTCTCTGGGATTGGACATCCCTGTGGAAGCAAGAGGGTCTTGTGCTCAGCCTTCCTCTGCGACACCTGCTCGTGAGAGAGAAGGGGCAGCCCCTCTCACCTGTGAGCATTTTTGTGAGAAGCAGGGAGGGCACTAAGGGGCCAGAAGGTGAGACAAAGACAGGGAGGCTCTAAAGGTGGGATTCTAGAAGACATTACGCTGTGTTGCCAGTGAAGTTTAAAATGAGAGGCTGGAGTAGTGACTCAGGGGTGCAGCACTTGCCCAGCATGTGTGAGGCACTGGGCTCAAATAAATAAAATGGATCCATTGACAACTAACTTATTTTTAAAAAATAAAGTTTTAAAATGAAGACTTCCAACCCCATGTTTCCTGTGTAATGTCTTTATTCTTCTTATTTATAACCACTGCAGACTTTATTCAAGTTGATTAAATTAGATACACTCCTAAAAGGAAAAATGATATATCCTATTGATGGGCTTGTAGTAAATCTCGATCTTGACACAAAATAACAAGAAATGGAAAATTTCTAATTAGCCATAGCTTTATAATCTGCAATAGGCTTCAGTGAAATTTGTCTCCGTGGTTGCAAGTCTCAGAGAGATAAGTGGCTATACCAAGTGAGGTCCACAGAATCGTATAATTTGGATATTTCAATTTTTACACCTTTCTTACCACACTCAAGATGCTTTATATACATTTTAACATTAATCTTCACAATATCACTGTTCTGGGGAAAGGATTATTGTTCACTGACTTGGTATTATGTGGCTCTCCTGTTTTTTGGGGTGTCTGGCTGCTTTAGAATTGTTGGTGATAGAATTAAAAGGCCAGTCCCACCCTTTGTAGCTATTTGGCCTTGATTGAGTGACTTCGCCCCTTTGAGTTTTGTTTTCCGTATCTGCAAAATGGAGGTAATATCGACCTTGCCTTATGTTCTGTATTTAAAATAATACAGTCCTGTGCTGCATGAAGAGGGTTCCATCAACAATGGGCCCCCGGATATCAGATGGCCTGGTGAGGTCACAGCCATCTGCGATGCCTGCCTAATGATACACTGCCTAACAACGTGTGTCTCAGAAGTTACCCCACCGTTCAGCAACGCGCAGCTGTGTAAGCAACTGCATACACGAAGCCCTCTACATTTAAAATAAGATGTGTGAGCTCAGGGTAAATCAGGAGTTGTCACCATCAGCACTGTTGCTATTCGTTTGCTTTTCATGAGACCTGATGAGGCAGCTAAGGCAGGTGTTACCTTCATTCCACAAATGAAGCTGCATAAAGAAAACTGAAGCAGAGCAGGTTTAGCATCTCCTGGGGCACAGAAGGAAGGCACGTGAGGGCCAGCACCAGCACCCAGGGCTCTGAATCAGTCAGCTCACCAGATTAAGCTCTTTTCCACGTAAGTTGCACATATAAGTTCCAGCCAAATAATCAAGGACCTCATTTCTTAACACCTCACTCTTGATGGCTGGAATCATAACCCAAAGGCAGCAGACTCCTTTCACCAAGGGGAATAGACATGACCGCACCAGGTCCTGGATTTGGAGTTACAGAAACAGGTTCTAAGACAGCTTGTCCATCCCATCTCTTAAGACCCTGGAAGCAACTGGGTCTCAGTTTTCTCTTCTCTGAGAAAAAAATAAATGAGCGAAAATGGGGCAAATTTATCATTCTCTCAAATCTAAACTTCAGCGATTGAGCTTTATAACCTCAGACTTGACCTGTCTTCCTGTTCTCTTTTGGAAGCACACCCTGTCTTGTCTGTCTTCTCATCGTCTGCACTGTCCCACCTCACCCCTTCCCTCTGAAAACCACTCTGCACTCAACATATCTGCTATTTCTCGACTTCAGTGACACATTAAATAATGCCATTGTGTTTTCACGGTTCACAACAGATCATCTGTCCTGGATTGTGGATCATATTTACAAACTAGACACAAGTGCACACATCTCTACCCAAACCAGGAGATGCATTTCATCCAGAGATTGGAAACTTAAAGTACTCTTTTTAATTCACAATTCTATCTTGGAAATAGATAGCATGAGCATTGATGCTACACCCATGTCATTTTGTAAACATGCCTCAGAATTTTCACCCTCCTTCCTCTCTCTCCATATACACCTGTGTGCAGGAATAAGAACGTATACACGTCACTACCTCAAAATGGGAGCTCTAGGCCCAGGAGGGTGGTCTGATTCAGAAACCACCTTTCCATAATTTCTCTCCTTAAGTCACCCTCAATAGAAGGAAAAAATAAGGAGAAAAATGTCCCAAACTAAATGTCGCAAACCTGGGGATTTTGAAGCTTCCTTCCTTGCTGACACCAAAACCAATTCAGGTCCCACTCTATTCTTTCCAAGTTGAGCTGCTACCAACAAGGATGACAAGAAGCCTTTCAGGATGAGAAACCATCCAACACCAGTGTCTTGCACTTAGAACATAGTAGGCACTCAATAACTACCCAATCAGGTGACCCCTAATATCTCACTATGGAAAAAAGACAAAGTTCATATATGGAAAAAAAAAAAAAGCAAAAAACTGTGTACTACCCAAGGAGACATCCCAAATCAAACACCCAGTCAGCCACTAACTGGCACTCACATTTGGAACCACTGGGTGTATCCTCAGTACAGAGCTAAGGAAAGACGACTTTAAAAGATTCACATTTTGCCTCTTGCCTACCTCGTCCCCCAAATCGAACTTATACATCCTAAGACCAAAGGGTAAAAGAAAACAAAACCCTGCATCCTAACCTCATCTTTTCCGTCTTTACATCTCTGAAGGGAAACACATTGGAACAGCAACACTCTTCTGACAAAAGGTCATGCCACAGCAGCAAACTGCACTCCCGGGCCCCAACCGCCTGGAGTCAGAAATGAACACGAAGCCAGGGAGGAGGTGGAGGTCCCTCAGAGGAGCAGCCACCAACCCTGCTGGGAGAAAAACCTGAGCAGCGAAGCCCAGGGACTCCCAGAACTCTCCCTCAGCTTCCAGGCTCGTTCCCAGTTGTCTTCTGCCTGGCCTCCAAGTCCCTCCTGTGTCCTCACTCGGCCTCAGTTTCCCATTTCCAAAACGACAAGGCCCCCTGGATACCCCCAACTACTCTGCCCTGGCTCCCCTCCTCCCCGCTCTACCCACCTAGAGCAGAAAGGGCGAGCAAATGGTTGGCCTGTAGACTCCTGCCAGGCTCCCCGGATGGAGAAGCTATATAAACCCCCAGAGCTCTCGCACTGTCACCACAGGGAGGTAAATCGGGCTGGGGCCCCCGGGACTGCGTTCCCAACACCTCCCCCACATTCTCAGCACTAGAGAGACAATGCTCCCGGAGGAAAACTGTGCTTTCCTAGATCTTTAGCTGCTAGGGAAACTCATATGTTAGGGCAGCCTTCTTACAGAAAACCCGCTAAAAATACCTATCGATATATATTTAGCTCCAGATATTGTCCTCCTACCAACAGGCTTCGGGCTAAACCACTCTGCATATGCCACTGGCGAGAAGCTGGGGATGCAGGATGGCAGCTCCCAGCCCTTCTGCAGCACTGCCTTGGCTCCTCTTTCCCTTCTCCCCTGTTTCCTGTGTGTGTGTGTGTGTGTGTGTGTGTCTGCTTGTTTTGCACATTCTTTCAAACCACAGCAAAAAATGGAGAGACGGCTTCCTTCTCTTTTCCATGCCTTTCCTCAAGGGATGCCAGGATAAAAAAGAAAAGAAAAGAATAAAGACATGCACCATTCAGAACCAGTACTCGGTTCCACCCACTGTGCAAAGCTTTCAGGGTTTCCCTGCTACCTCTGGTTCCCCGTGCAGGGCCTAACCTGGCCTACACCCTGCCCTCTCCTGCAGCGTCTCTCACTATTCCATGCCCAAAGTTCCCGGAGTCGTCCTGCTGTCTGTCTGGGTCCCTCCATACCTCCCTACCTCCAAGCTTTTGTACACAGCATTCTTTCGCCAAGCAAAACCCTTCTCCTTCCTTGTCCAGCTAAGTCCCACGTGGAATGAGTCACATTCCATTTAAATGTTACTTCCTTCAAGAAGCTCTCCCCAGCACCCCAGAGCAAGGTCAGATGCCCTTCTTCTTGGTGTTTATGATATGTGGCCCAACTGTCCCTGGTGGAAGGACGCTTACACTTACCCGCCCACACCTAGCAGCGTGCCTGGCACATTGTAGGTACTCAACAATGTCTCCCAAGTGACTGCGTAGGCCTGGGGTGATGACCTTGACGGTGGGCAGACACGCCTGCCCACTTCCCAGGGTTTGCATTGTGTCCCCCACAGTTGAAGAGTGACCAAAAGAGCTCATCTCTGCCTGCAATGCTGGCAAAACTGAGGCAGAGCGTGCTCTGAGCTCATCTGCTTGTTTTTGATGGGAAAGTAGATTGTATCACCACCTAAGAGTAACTCTGAATTCAAGAGTAGCTCTGTAACGTCACCGGTACTTTGACATACAATGGGAAATAAAGATTCCCTAGATGCAAAGGCCAGCACACCTTTTACCTTTGCACTAAGGTGGATCTGATAACAGAGCAACTACTGAGTGTCTTACTGGCAGGTAGTATATATAGCTGAAGACACACAAGGGAAATAAGAAGGCTACATTTCTCCAGCAGCCCAGGGACAGCTGGTGCCATCTCAGAGCTCAGGGGGCAGTGTGGCTCAGGGAGATTGCCCAACACTAAAGGCACAGGTCTGGGTTCAAATTCTGGCTTTATCCTATACAATCGATCCCCTTATCTGTAGGGGATCCATTCCAATATTCCCAGGGGATGCCGAAAACTCCAGATAGTACTGAACTCTACATATATTGGATTTTTCTACATACAAATACCTGTAATAAACTTTAATTTATAAAGATGTTAAGACATAGTCAAAGATCAACAATAATAACAAAATAATGAAGTAGAACAATTAATAAAACACACTGTAGTAAAACTGCCAGCATCACTACTCTTGCAACTTGGTGTCATTGTTAAATAAAATAAGGGTAAACTGAACACAAGCACTACAATTCCCACCATGAAAGTGGATCTGTTAACAGAGCAACTACTAAGTATCTTCCTGGCAGGTAGTATATATAGCATGGATACTCTGGAAAAAGGAATGATTAATGCCCCAGGCAGGATGGAGCAAAATGGAACAAGATCTTATAGTGCCACTCAGAATGGCATTTTAAAACTTAAGTATTGTTTGTTTCTAGAATTTTGTATGTAATGTTTTCAGACCACAGTTGCCCACAGGTAACTGAAACTAAAAAGCAAAACCGTGAATAAAGGGAGACTATTATATCAACCATTTAGATATGAGCAAGCCACTTAAATTGTGCCTTAGCTTACTCATCTCTAAAGTGGGCCTGGGTAATAATTGAACCTAACAATTTTTTACCTTGTGGAACCCCATTTTTGGATTAGAAAGAATATTTATAAAATGCAGTCTTTGGCACACGGTTCATACGTGGAACTTTTATTATATGACAAATGCCAAGTGACTGCCACTAACTGTAGTTTTCTCCTCCATTTGCCCCTCCCCTTCCCACAGCCACCTCTGAAAGGTTGGATCTTCACAATTCAATCTTGACCCCACCCCCTCACCCAGGAAGCAATCGCCATGTGGTAAGACTGAGAACACAGTAAGCAGGCCCCAGAGGACTGAAAGCCCAACACCTCTTTACTGGCCTAAGGAGTGAACCCCAGCTTCCATTTCCCTAAGAGATCAGAATGTGAGCGGGCTGGGCAAATGGAACCCAGTAAGACCAAAGGGAAGGTGTGGTCACCTTTTATCTCCCCCAGCCCTGGGCAGCTCTCAGCACTCTCCTTTGTATCTTACAGATGACAGGAGAATCTGGGGAAGAGCAAGTGTTCAATCTAGTTAGCATTTATTGAATACTTTCTGTATGCCAGACACTGGGCACACAGAGATGAACAGGGGTCCTGAGACACAGGCCTGTTCTTGCCCACGGACTAGGAGTGTCCTTAAGTTTTATATTCCCCATCATTATCCATCCACTTCTGGTTCTATAACTTCTCATTAAGACTAATATATAATGGTGACTTCAAGTCTAGATGGCCTGACAAGTGTTTAAATAGCATCTCCTGAGTTGTTACCAATGCGAAGAGATGTCCAAGTTCTGTAAGACCAAAGTTTGTTAAATGTTAAATTAGATGAAGTAATAAACTCCATGTCTTTCAGCAGAAATGAGAGCACATTAACTTTGGTGATACTCAGTCCTAGTTCCCCCCCACACATTCAACAATCATAGTTTGGCTGAATAAATGATTGGGCAAATGAATGAGTGAATAAACAAGCCAATTAGTGACAAAATCAGCCAGACCTTCTGATCTATATTTTATGTATCCACTGACATTAAACCAAGAGCTAAGTAAGATCCTTCTGTGCCACAGAGAGAAGTCGTAAGAGGAACACGTGGGCTCTTGTCCTCTTCAAACCATGCATGCAGCCCAGCTGAGGTCTGGGAACACTGGCCCCTAGCTATCCCCCAACACACATGGCTTCAAGGGGACCAAAAGAATGCGAAATCAAAGTGCCCTGGGGTTTTGAGGTGCTGGATGGTGTGGAAATGAATAACACTGAAGAAGGAACTTGGATCCAGGAGATGTGGCTCAAGTCCTGAATCTAGTGCCTACTAGCAAGTCACATGCCCTCCCTGAACCTCAGTTTCTTCATCTGTAAAAAGCTTAAAAAGACCCTTTTTGTGGTTTAACTGCCCCTTCCAACATTAATTTAATTGTAACAGTATCAAGAGGTGGGACTTCAAAGAGGTGACTGAGTCATGAAGGCACCACCATAATAAATATGGCTGTTATTGCCATAGTGGGATAGTTATGGCAGGAGAAGGCTCCTGATGAATGGATGAGACCAGCTGATTTTGTTCTCTTTCTTGTGTGAGCATCCTGTTATGTGATGCCCTCCGCCATGTTATGACACAGCAAGAAGGCCCTCACCAGATGCCAGTGCCAATTTCTTGGACTTTGCAGCCTCTAGAATTATAAGAAACCTCTGTTCATTATAAATTGCCCAGTTCAGGTATTCTGCCATAGCAGCAGAAAATAGATGCACCTGTGTCACAGCAGGTGGTTTCAGGACCTCTTGGGGACCAAAACCGGCACACACTCACATATCCTTTTTATGAGATTATGAAGATTAGATGAAGTAATAAACGTAAATGTACTTTCTGAACCTAAACACCCTCAACATGTAGGCCCTAAGAATAATAAAGGTTAGATGGTCAAGATGGCAGTCAGAAGGTAGTGGCCCGGGACCCCTAGCCAAGGTCCAGCATGAAAGGTCTTTTGCTGAGCCAGCTGCCTGACACTGCAGTACCATCTCCCTTCCCACCCTCCCTCCCCCGCCCTCTATCAACACTGAGAGCTGAGACATTGTGCAGCCTCAGCTCTGAGACATGGTGTCACACTGCAGCATCTGTCACTCAAGAGTGTGAGGAGTCAAATGTGAGGTGACACCTGGAGATGAGGTGGGAAGTGAGAGCTGTCAGCTGGGACTACTGCAGGTGCAGGTATCAGGAAGGCAAAAGGGTATTGGAGAGGGGGCTGCCTGGGGCAGGGGTAAAAACCACCAGCCCTGGATCAAAGGGCATGATTCAAACCCCTGGCTCTGCCACCAAGAAGCAGGTGATCTGGGGCAAATGGTTTAACTTCTGGGAACTCAAGATGACTCACTCCTGAAGTCTGCTCTGCCTGCCTCTCCAGGTTGGCAATACAACATGTTTCATTAAAAGGAAGACCCCCCTGTGATGAGGGTGCCTCATAATTTAACGTACCACTAAGAAAGAAAGGAAGAAACATGTCACAAATTAAACTCTACCATGCCACCACTGCAAGACACAGGCTGGCTTCAGAGATGGTGTGCATCCTAGAGGCGATGCAACGTGGTAGATGGACACCCTGTGTGAATGTAGGACTAAACATGGTCATCCACTCCAGAGGGTTAGAGCCTGAGGCCCTCAGCAGGGATGCAAGAGTGCCACCCCTTTGCCCGGAGTCCCTTCCCATGTGAATGAATTAAGGGGAAAGAGACCTGTAGATGTTGGGCAGAAGGCTAAACAGTAGGTCTGGAGGGGGCCAGGAACAAAGCCTGTTGGTTCAGGTGGAAAGGAGGGGTCAGCAAAGCCACCACACAGCCAGTGGAGTCTGAAGAGCCACCAGGAGAGGGAGATGAGAAGGCTGGGCAGAGAGCCAGAGGGGACAGCTGACCTGCACCAGCTCTCAGGCACCACCTAAATACACAGGCAAGGAACCAGGACCTTCTCCACAAAAGAGCCCTGAGGTCCCCATGAATCCACTCCTTCAACAGCGTGACAACCCTGTCAACAGTCTCCTTTGGACTTCTCTTGTCCAGTCAAATGGCCTGGTTCCTCACCTCCCTTCACCCATCACCTTTCCCAGACCCCACACCAGAACAGCCAGGTCCCCCTGTGAAGTACAGTTGACCTGTGGCATCTACAGCAGGTGGTTTCAGGACCTCTTGGGGACCAAAACCTGCACACACTCACATACCTTATATAAAACAGCATAATATTTACACATGACTTATGCACACCCTCCCTCCCGCACGCTTTAAATCATCTTTAAATTACTTATAATCCCTAAGACCATTAAATGCTATGTAACAAGTTGCTATAATGTGCTGCTTAGAGAATAATGACAAGAAAAAAAGTCTATGCATGTTCAGCACAGATTCAAGTTTTTTTCCAAATATTTTCTGTCCGTGCTTGCTTGAAGCCACTACTTAGAATCTGCAGACCCAGAAACTGAGTGCACTTTACCCTGTCAAAACGTCTGGTAAAATGTGACATACAAAAGACATATGTTAGAGCATCTTTAATCATTATTTATCACAGCAAAAAAACAGAAGGCAATCTAAGTGTCAAATAATCACAAAAACACGAAGCTGTGTATGTCTATTTAACGAACTGCTCATCAGTCATTACAGATTTTTACCCAAGTATGGAAGAAGATGCGAGATGCTCGTACTCTATTGAGAAAGGCAGCAAAATCAAAAGCATCGAAAAGAAAGCAAACACCCCAAAATAATTAGGAGTTTTTCTTAATCCTTGTTTTGATTTTTCTGTATTGTATTTAATGGACACACAATGGTTTAGAATAAAAATAAATCGACTGGACAAGAAATTTCAAATGATCTCTGACACACACAGAACCCAGCACAAGCCGTCTTCACGTACACACATGCACCAGAGCACTTTTCTCCCAGACAGAATCATAACATTTTTAAATGGCTCAGATTCTCAGGTAGCCCTCGCTTATATGTTATTTATTGTAGAGATGTGTAAGACACTGTCCAGGTGTGCCACATTTTCTATGACAGTGTACTTCTGCAACACTGTGCATAAAATGTATCTTTATTTACTAAAGCATATTAAAATGTGGTTTTCTTTTTTTCTTTTTTAGAAAAATAACCTCTATAAGATCCTTTGGTGCAGCAATGGATGATTTTAAACATGAATGTCACCACTCTTCATCCATTCCCTTCATCAAAGTTGGCCTGCTCGTAAGCTACATTTCGATGCATTATATCTTCAACTATTTCACTTTCACTTAATCACAACTGGTCGAAAGGTTAAAAATATCAGTCTTGTTTCTCTTCCACAAGACAATGAACAGACGCAGTGGCTCCCAAGCCTTTCCTCTTCCCTACCCTGACTATTCGCCAGGGCAAGCTCCTCTTTTCTCCCCTCTCCTTTTGGTCAGTCATAGTGGTGGCTCCATAGTTCTTCCAACTCAGCTCTCTGTGCCCTCTCCTCTTTGCCTCTCCAGGTTGTATTGCTGTCTGTTAGGCAGCTGGATAAGGGAGTTTCCACGCCACACCCCTTGCTGCCACACTACACAGGACTGCTCCTCTCCCATGGGCCCAAGAGCCACCTGACACAAAGACCCACAGCCATAGAAGCCCCATGCAGCCTGCCCAGCGCCACCACTGCCACGGTCCACTGCATCTGCTGCCAATGGCCCTGGGTCAGCCCAACATCCTCACAGTCATTTATCAACTATCTAACTGAACCTACTGCCTTCACATATGCTCTGTGACACTGGGTTAGTCCCAATATTATATTACTATATTAATTTCCAAGGAATGACTTGTCAGACATTTTAATGTAATTTAATTTTATTCTATTGATAAATCTGCAAATCATTAAAAAGTTCCATTGTCAGTACTTGAGTCTTAATTATCATTTCAGAATATATGGTTGGGGTCTTCCCCAAGCCCCAGAGAAAATGCACTTGCTTGTATCTTTGGCCTCTTCCTGGGGGTTGCCTCTCAGGCCAGGGCAAGCTGTGTGCTCTGGTGAAAGGGACCCTCCCCAGGGAAACGGGTATTCAGTCAGCCAGCCAAGCAAGAATGGGAACCCAGGGCTGCCTAGGAGTCCCATGGTCTCTGCCTCATGCCACAGGCATTTCCACAGTGCCACAGATATTGCCCCTACCCCACACAAGGCTGGTCATCTAACAACCAGCCCCATGGGGAATTTTTACCTTAAACTTTTTCTTCTCCCCAGCTCCACAGTCTGCTCTTTTGCCATCCCTGGACTCCCCGCAGCAGCCATTTCATGACACCACAGGCTCCCCACACTCACAAAGAAGTAGAGCGAGGGAGAGGACTCACCCACTGAGGACCACGATGAAGTCCATGACATTCCAGCCATTGCGGAGGTATGAGCCCTTGTGGAAGATGAACCCCAGGGCCACAATTTTGATCCCAGCTTCAAAGCAGAAGATCCCAATGAAATACGGTTCTGTCTTCTCCTGTGGGGACGAGGAGCAAAGGTATTAGTAAGCGAGGACTGCACTTTATCAGATACCCACAAAGGCTCACCCAGGGCACCTCCCACCGGGCTGTGCTGGGCCAGCCCCATGCAGATAGAAAGTGAGGTGCTGAAGAACACAAAGAGACTAGGGCTGCAGATGTTCTGTGCTTCATGGAGTACACAGAGCAAGGGGCCTGATGTCGACATGGACAGATGTGGGGCCACACCTAGGGACCAGACTTCTGCCCCCTGAAGGTCCCTCACGGCAGCCCTGGCTTTGCACTGAATGAGCTGGCTCTCCACCCCTGGTCTGCATACCAGCTGAGAACTTCAGGGCTCTCGTGCCCAGACAGTCAGGCTGCAGCCACTCACCCACACATGTGGGTCTGAAGTAGTCTGTCTGCTCTCTTGAGGGGCAATACGTTAGGAAAGTAAATCAGTTCTTGAGGGAGAATACGGACTTTGGCTCTTAGCAAGCTCATAACCACCGACACACACACCTTGAGCTTGCTTTTCCTCTCCCCCTCCCTCCCCTTCTCCTCTCACTTCAAAAGTCCCTTAGGAAAGAGGAACGAAGCACGTGGCCCTCGCACCTGCCCTTTTTTCTCGCCTGGCTGCCAGGCGGTGTACACACACCCATCTGCAGTGCCCTCTCTCCCCTGTAAGTCCCAGTGGGGTTTGTTACTAACTTGTCCCTTGGCAAAGAACAAACTCCTCACAGAACTGTCAGGGGGTGGGGGGAGCAGGGAGGGCAATGGAAACAAGGAAAGGGAGCCAAGGAAGAGGAAGGGAGGGAGAGAAGGGCTAGAAAGGGAGAAGCACATACCAGTCTTCGGGACATGGGCGTCTTGTCATCCTCTGGAAGATGCTGTTCCAGGGCCAGGACGATGCAGTTGGCGATGATGGTGGCCAGGATCATGTACTCAAACGGCGTGGGGAAGGAGGTGTTAAGGAACAAATTCACCTGAGAGAGGGGACACCCCCTCCAAGATGATCATGCACAGAAACAAACAAGCTTTACCAACCCCCGTGGGCCCTCACAGTTTGCATGATTCGCGTTAGCAAGCAGGACACTGCGTGGTCCTTAGCATGTGAAACTGGTCATTGGCACTGGTCTAGAACGCAAAGTGTCTTCTCCAAGGGAAGAAAGTAGCCAAGAATAATAGAGTCAGGCACAGGGCAGATACCCAGCCACTGAGTGCATTCCAAGACAAAGCCAGGAACCAACCTGGGCGGCAATGGTCAGGGAAGAGGAGAAGCATGGTTAATGCTGTAACAAGCCCCCGGATTATGTAATCTTGCTTCAGCAGACACCCGGTTGTGACCGTTGCCCTGTGGTCATTACATCTGGAGCTTTCTCTACAACCTCTGCTTGACCAAGAGAAAGAAAAGTCCCCTGCAAAAGAAACCATTCTCCTCATATGAGCCCCCTTCTACTTTAATATCAAACTCAGAAAAATAAATCATGGGACCAGGAGAAGATTGCTTCATACACACCCCACCCCACCCCCGCTTAATTCCTCCTCAACTTTGACCTCTACAGGGAACAGAAAGATGTGGCATGAGTCTGAACTGAAGATGGCAAAGTCCAGCTCTCTAGGAACCAATGTTCAAATCAAGTAAATAAATGCGGGTTTTTTTTTCTGTTATATTTTTCTGAAGTCAGGTGAGGGGCTCTCTCTGCCTGTTTGAAAAACAGGACTACGACTCAAGTCTGGCATCCTGACTCCTGCAGGAAGATTCTGCTGCAAGCTCAGGGAGGTGAGGTGACTGTTAGGAAAGAGGGAAAGAGGGACTCGCTGGCTCCCAGAGCCCAGTCATTCTGCATGTTGGGATTTCATTCTGCAACTATTGTTATGACAAACTCACATAATCCAGGGTCACTGGTCTTGCAGAGCAACCTGTGCTCTGGAAAATTCCAGAATCCAGGCAGAAGAGTAGCGATCTGGCCAAGGGAGAGAAGGGCAGACCCCATTCTCCTGTCTCCCTGCAGACCCAGGCTGGCTTGTAGGATGTACACAGGGCCTAGATCACCCCCTTCTAGTACAAAAGGGCGAACCATGAATATGTCCCCAAGAGCCTCCCATCCCATCCCTTCTGTGATATTTGTGTCAATGACAATGTTACATGAGCTCTCAGGACATCTCTGGGGAAAGTTTGGACACCAGGCACTCTGCAGGCAGAGGCCAAGTGTATATCTAGATGCCAGTGGCAAACCAGTTGCTCTGGATCTCGTGCTAGCACGGGAGGCTGCAGGGAGAGGTGTCTGGCTGCATGGGAACCTCAAGTCCTTTTCCTTCCTATTTGTCAGCTCCATGTCCTCCCCCTGTCACTGTGCATCTCTGAGTCACAGGTACTCTCCAGCAGCTGGCTGTCCTTCCTTCCCACACATCTTCAGCACTCACTGAACCTTGACCCCAGGGACAGCTCTGCGGGCCTCTGCTTCCCTGTGGTCCTGCCACCAGGTCTGAAAACTGGACCTACTGTGCTTGCTTCAGCCCTTCCAGTCGGAAGGGAGCCTCACGGTGTGGAAGTCCCTCAGCACCCTGGGCACTCCTCCTCCATGCAGCACTCTGGACACCAAGACCAGCCCTGAGAGCTAAGCATGCGGCAGGCACACAGCCAGCTTGCACGTGCGCCCTCCCAGGACAAGACCCCACACACACACCTGTCAAGGCCACCAGAGTCCACTGATCACAGAGGAGGGCTCCTCCCCACCATGGTCGGCTCTCAAATGTAGAGTGTCAAGGGACCACGGCAGAGCCTGGTATCTCACAAGACCCCTGAACAGGCCAGGCTGTCCATGGCCTGGTGGAAAGACCCAGAATCCCGAGACTTATCTGGCAAAATGAAGATGAGAACATGGCAGAAACCACAACTGAGGAACCTGAGGAATGATAACAGAATGAGCACATTTAGGGCACCATTCCTACCATGCAGGCTATGAAATATGAGTGCTATGGGAGGTCGCAACGAAATAAATGAGGGAACGCCTGGGTTGAGCAGAGGTAAGCAGGTTTCTTCCCACCAGGATTTCTGTTAATACCACTGTGTGCAGTACACACACACACACACACACACACACACACACCCAGGACTGGGAACAGGACACAGCATATCCCAGACTTGTTTTACCACACACCCCTTTTTTCAGAGCACCTCTCGGGAGTGGTGTTCACAGCAACATGCTTGGACAGCCCTGATACACAGGGCAAGTCTCACTGCCAGGCCCCAACATGAGGTGGAGAAGAAGGGATGGTGGCTCCGACTGGTGTATCTAGTGCCTCTTCCATATCATCCTCCGCCCTTGCTCTCAACAAAACTGTTCATAAAAGTATGGGGCTCACCCGGCCCTTCCCCGTGGCTAGAATGCACCATGCAAGTTCAGAAACCTGCTCAGTACATCTGAGAAGCCGGGCCTGACCTGGGAGGCAGACCTGGGAATGAGCATTTCCTCATTAAGCTACAGATGCCACTAGCTCTCGTGGCGCTGCTTGGGTCTGCGATGCTTTGATGAGTCTTCTTCCCCTAAAAGCCTGAAAGTGGTAACCACAGCCTAGAAGCACATGGACTCCCAGGTGCTGAGACTGCAGGCAAGACAGGTCCTGGCAGCTGTGCGCCTCTGAGGACACTCTGCCCAATCATGCCTGCTTGATGGCTGCAGCTCCCCTGCCAGCCCCGCTCTCTGCTCCTCACTCTCCCCTCCACAGTCTGTAGCTCCCCGCAAGGAACTTTAAGTTCATCTAGTCCAAATGAAGATGTGAGAGGCTTATCTGGAAAGTTCGGCCTTCATCCCTGAAGGACACTCAGCACAGGAGGAGGGCCCTTAGACCCAGTGGCTGATGAGTTAATTCCCTGTCACTGTCCAGGTATCTGATGCTTGAAAAGTCACAAGGTCTCCAAGACTAGTATTGCCCAAGGCCCCAGAGACTAGAATCAAAAGGTGGGAGTTGGGTGATTCACAGGCTCTGGAAGGACCCTAGTCCCACTTCCTGTCTCAGACAAATCCTCTGCCTACTGTCTGATATATCAGGACCCATTAGAAGCAGCAATCCTTTGGCTTAAAATTTTACAATTGCCCATGTCCTGGAGAGGGATGTCCCTGTGAGGTTTTGCAGATCTAGAGCCTCAGATGAATTCATTCTAGGATACACAGAATGTGAGGTGAGCCAGGCATGGTGACACCTGCCTGTAATCCCAGCAGCTTGGGAGGCTGAGGCAGTTCAAAGCCAGTCCCAGCAACTTAGCAAGGCCCTAAGCAACTCAGCAAGACCTTGTCTCTAAATGAAATATTTTTTTAAAAAAGGGCTGGGGACATGGCTCAGTGGTTAAGCACCCATGGGTTCAATCACCAGTACCAAAAAAAAAAAAAAAAAAAATGTGAGGTGGGATTTTGATGTGGAAACAAGATGAGACCACAGAGATCCCACGTGTCTGTGGGCTAGGTGAAGAAAGGGGAGGAACCAGAAATCTTTGGGGAGAAGATAGGTAGGCAGAAGAAGAAAATAGCCACATGTCTGGGCCCCAGCCACTCACCATTACATCCTTTTTAAAATTGTCTTAACCTCTTTTCCACTTCCCTTTCTGAGGAAACCATCAAGAAAAGATATCTTACATCTTGGCACTTTTTCCGTCTCCTGTATAGCCTTTCTCCCCTTCTGCTCAGGCTATGTCCAAGCTGAAATGTCCCTATGAAATTTCTCCTTGTACCTCATTTCTCTTCACATGGCATTTTTTAATTATTTCTTTTATTTATCTCCCCACAAAACTACAACGTAAAAGCAGGCGTTTGCCAAGTATAATGGTACACATCCATAATCTCAGTGACCCAGGAGTCTGAGGCAGGAGGATTGCAAGTTCAAGGCCAACCTCAGCCACTTAGCAAGCCCTATCTTCAATATACTTATTTCCTTTTTCAAAAGCAAGTATCAAAGTTCTTCCTGGGTTAAAAGTGTTGTCGTTGATAAACTTAAAATTTTTATTTTACCCAAATGTGAATACAGTGATCACTCTCTTGTTGGTATATAAACATATACGTGAAAACAACAGGAATCTGCTCCAATAATGGGTAATATGCGATGACTAGCAGAGGCTCTGCTGCATCTCCAAAGGTAAGAGCCTAGAGTGCAAGTAATGGCCCCCAGGTTGAGCTAATGCACCTTGCAGGTGAGACTTGCAAAGGTCAAAGGATGCTCCAAGTCACCAGGGCCTCAAAAACAGCACCCACCATGGCAATCGCAGGCAGAATGAAAGTCTGGGGAGGACTCTGATTCTCTGTCCAGGAATTCAATGACCTGCCTTAATAGTCTGTGCCTGATACAAAGCATATTTTGAAGAAGAATTTCCAACCCTGGGTGTCCAGGATACTTGTGCTTTGAGTTCCTGAACAAATGAGCTGATATCAGGAGCAGTGAGGCCTGGGGGCTGAGGGCAGATCCCCTTCACTCCTCTGTCACTGTCGTCCAGCATGGTGCTTGACACAGAGTGGACATCCAATAACTGTTATTTAGTAGATCAACAAATTAATAATCATTTGATAAATGAATAGCACAAGAAAGCCAGAGCCCAAATCATCTTATAAAAGGAATCCTACATTCTCTCTCCCCTGTATACCCATTTGAACTTTTTATACTGTGTACTGTGGGCATATATTATCTACTAGAAGAAAAGGAAAAGAAAAGAAACCAGCATGCACAGAAGATCCCTTTAATGTTCAGAGAGAGAGAGACAGAAAGGGGGGAAGGGAGTTCTTGAAGGAAGGATAATGAGTTTTCTTTGGGTAGTGGGGCTACTTTCATTTTCTTCTTTCCTCCTTGATCCATTGTCTGAATGTTATAATGAGCATATATTGATTTATAATCATAAAATCAATTAAAGCAATATGTGTTATGAAAAAACACCAAACCAATAGAAAAAAAAAAAAACACCCCAACCTGAGGGTGCAGAGGAAGGTGTTGGTCAAGGAAGTCGGTACAAGACTTCTGAGATCAAATGCCAGAGAACAAAGGGGTGGACCAGAAATGACCATGAAAGCACTTGGAATCCTGCAAAGAGGCCCCCCCTCCTGTCTCCTGTCTCTAAGAGCCTCCCTTCATAAACTTTCTTGGCAACCTTCCCAAACACCCCTCTCTCCTCTCTCCCTCTGAGCCGGTTAATGAGGACTGGTGTGACTGTAGTTCTCCCTTCCCTTGCCTGTCTAGCAGCTTCAAGACAATCATTAGGGAAATGATAAAAATAGGTTCACTTATTGATTTATCTCCTTTACCCAATGCTCCTTCCTTCAACCAGTTGACTTGTTTCCTTAGCAACACAGCTAATTTGAGCAGCCCTGCTCGGCCAGCACACCTGTCATTTGTTCAATTCCTTCTTGGGCACAGAAAGCTGGGGTAAGGGAAAGGGCTGACCAATGGCTCCATGGTGCTGGTCTGCTTGCCCCCAGCGCCCTGGCGGCTGCCTGCACCTCAGCCTTTCTATTTCCCCCACCCAACAGAGCTGCTCCAATCTCTACCTCTCAAGTTTTGAAGTGCAGGTTAGGCCTGGGAAGGACTCAAGCCACCAGCAGCAAATGGGGAGTGCCCCGGGGGACACCTGCACCTCCATTACCACCAGGATGCTGCCTCGGACCCCTGTGCTCTCAGAAGTCACCTTCCAGAGCTCCTGACATCACAAACTAAGCAGCTGAAGGTGCTAAGAGCTGAGGGGCACTAGGAGCAGGTGGGCAGGCAGAATGTGGTGTTCTCTGCCAGCTCCGGGCCTTAGGGAGGACATGTGGGAAGCAGCCTGAGGCCATTCTGGACCTAAGAAACTCTTGGGGTTGTCTACAAAAGCCCGCAATCTCTGGGGAGGCACATCTCGGCCTTCTTTAGCCATGCCCACCCATGCCCCCAAGATCCAGAACAATCTCGCCAAGGAGGCCCATCCCCTTTTCTCCCTTGAGCCTCCTGTTTGGGGATGTTTAATTCTAAGAGACGTAATAGTGTCAGAGGATGGTCTAGGTGCCTCTATGCTCCTCTTTCCTCCCCTCCCTTGCCCACACATGATATCATTCTAAGCACGCGGTGTTGACTCAAAGAACAGTATTTGGGGGAAAAACCTCTCTCTCTCCTGCCATTCTTTCAAAAGCTCTACCCCAAAGAGATATTTGAAATAGGAAGGATAGTGAAATATAGCTATTTAAGGTTTCCATGCTATTTTTTTTTTATAAGAAAAATCAGGATCTTTCTCAAGACCTAGAATGCAATGGAAAAAAATGTTAACTTGGCAATGAGAAAACACAGCCAGGCTCTCACTGCAAAAGCTGTCCCAACACAGCGCTCATGAGTCAGACAAAGGCCACCACCACCCTGAGCTCACGGAACAAACAAAAACCACAAAAGGATCAATGCCTAAAATGATGCCTGAATATGAAAACCCTCTGAAAGCTGTAAGGTACTCCACAAATGCACAGTCGCCTTCATTATCCTACTAAATCAATCTGGAAGCATCTGCTGTGGCTCAAAGCTTTGGGGGAAAGCATCTGTCAGTGGTCACAGCCCGGGGAGGGGAGAGGGGGCTGGCTGCAGCTATGGGCAGACATTGAAGCAACCCACCCCAATAAAGAATTTAAAAGAAAATTATGGTAATGGGCCTCAGGAAGACAGAAAAGACATTTGGCCCAGGACCTCCTGGGAATATGGAAAGCAGATCCAAACACCAGTGCCCAGAGGAGGATTTATGAAGCTGATGGCTCTGACGCAATCTTTCTCAGTGATTAGAAGGGGCATTAATCACACCCAAGGCCAAGGCTAAGAACAGGAAGGCTGGAACCACCACAGAAGTCGGCTCTGGCTCTTGTAGACCCTGATGGAAATGCAGTGAGATCATGCTGGTGAGATCACACCTCCTCCCTGGACCTGCTGAGGAAGATACATCTGCCCTGGAGGGATGAGCAATACCAAAGAGATAGCGCCTGGGCCTAAAACACAGGCGTGCCTGGGCTCGGGCCACAGCTTCACGTCTGCCCCTCCCCACAGGCAGATTTTCTCCCAGAACATAAGAGCAGGCAACCCTTAGAGTCCAAGGGGCTTCGTGGTGCCTCTCAGCAAACCACTGGGATGAGAGGGCCCCAGCTAGGTGGCAAGCCCTGACGAAAGGAGTCCCTGTCCATAGGAGAAGGAGCTCCTCCATGTGCACCACCTTGATTTCTGAGCACTCACTCCTGTGGCAAGATGGGGTGGCCCAAAGGAGGCCAATCATACCCTGGGGTTTCTGAGGGGTTACAGGTGAACTCCTCAATTTCCCCAAAAGAAATGCTAATTTTCTGGATTTATCAACATATTTGGAGTAAGGCATGCCCTCCACTCCATTTGCATCTCCTTTCTCAGCCCTCACTTTTGGGTTTCCAGTGTCTACCCTGGGCTGATCAACAGGGGTAGACTGTACAGCACCTTCAAAGGCAGGAGGGCTGAAGCTCTGCACTTCTCGTGTGTAATTATCACTGCACAACTTTGGCAGCAAATGGAAAACCACACTGTATTCCCCCCACCCACCCACCCACTCACCCCTGGCAGGAGAAATGCACTGTTAACAAGCAGAAAAATGAGCAGGGAGGATCTGCATACTCCATGTTGTCCCATGTTGTTATCTCATTGCTTTCCTTAGCGCAATTTTTCTCACCAACCAATCTCATCTTAAAAAAAAAAAAAAGAAGAAGAAGAAGAAAGAAAGAAAGAAAGATCAGATTGAAAAACCAAATCTCTTTTCTTTTTTTAAAACAAAACAAAACAAAAATGCATCATGTGACTTTAAGGCTTAACATCAGTTTTTTAACTCTGGTTTCCATGGTGGTGGGATGCAACCTGCCATCACCATGACAACAGCTGCCTCTGTTCAAATCCACCATCTGACAGGCAATCCTGAACACACACACCACACACACACACACACACACACACACCACCTCCCTCTCTCTTTCTCCCTCTCTTTTCCTGTCTCTTGCTCCTCATCTGCTGTGTCTGTCTGTCTGTGTCTGGCTGTCTGGCTCTCTCTCTCTCTCTCTGGCTGTCAAAAAGATAGAAATGCCATTGCAGTTACTCCTAAAGATTTAAAACCTTGTGAATGAAAGACAAAGGAAGCCATGTTTGCAACGTAACAGAAAGAACCCCTAAAGGACTTCCTGTTTGCCTCAACAGGTCCACTGCTCTCTTATGGAGGTTGATGGACCCGGTCACTCAAAAAGAGAGAACCTGAGCTTTGCCCTTTCATTATGAGCTGTGAAGCCATGCCACACCTATCATTGCATTTAGACCAGAGACCTTACTTACTCTGGTGATCCTGCCTACTTCCTAAAGGAAGGTCACGTGGTTGCCATTTTTGTGAACCATTATGAGGGTCAACTCCACCCCGATCCTCACCCGATTCCTAAAGGAGGGCAGGTGCCAGATCTGAGAAACAAGACGGCTCTGCTGCCTCCCTCTCTCTCTTGCTGTTCATGCCCCTCTCATGTTCAGACAGCTGGAGGACTCTTAACAAATTCACTTGTTCCGTATCTAAATGGATCCTGGACTCAAAAGGCTGTCATTCGACACAGTTTTGGTGATCCAGAGACAAATGATTGAATGTTATGGAATAGCAAAGAATGAAAAGGGGAACATTAAAAGCCACTGAAAGAAAACAAAACAGCAGTGGGGAAATTACCTGTTTCAGAAACTAGAATTTGTGTTTTGATGACACTCTGACAAATTTGAGCCCTTCAAGAGTTCTGGCTGCAATGGCACTTTTAGGGAAAGACTGAGCCACAACCAGCAGCTGCATCCCAGAGCACACCCCACTTCCTACCAACACTCCTGTCATGGGATGTCAGAGGATCCTCAGGACATATAAACAAAATGCAAAGCTTTCTGTGAAAGAGTCCATAGATCACCTATGGGAGAAATTTTGCTTTCCTTTGAAAATTCTGCAACTGTACCCCAGTGTTCAAAGACACCTACTGAGCCTGCAAACCACATGAGAAAATGTTGGAGGAAGTAAGGAGACTCAGCTTGGAACAGGAAGACTTGAAAGACATCATCGCTGCTTTTGAATATCCACCAGGGTAGCTTGTAATAGGGGCTTTAATTTTCTTTAAGTTAAAGAGAGTGAGACCCACTCAGAGGCAGATCTGGGGCAATACAGAGAAGAACTTCTGGTTCTTCACAAGTGAATGGATTACTGTAAGTAGTAAAATGAAATGTGGTGCTAATAAATATGGAGCATCAGAGAGAAAAGCCCTCGTGTGTAACATTTGCCAATTTTTAGGGTGTAAATACTCTCTCTGCGGCCAATTTCGAGTTATTGAGTTACGTCACTGAACGTGGAACTTGGAGGAGGAAGACACACAGGACATGCCAGTTCCAGCATACCACTTACTATAAGTTCCACGTCTCTGGGAGATTGTCAAGAGGAAGAGATTCCATATGGGATGTTGGTTGTGCCAGGTCAACCCTCACACTCCTAAGGGTATGGGTAGGAAGCAAGGCCAAAGAGTCTTCAGTCATCTACTGGAGGCCCTCCTGGGTGAGCATGACTCATCCTGTCCTTAGACTCAAATCGCCCCCTTATCTAGACCTGCATTCAGGAAGTCTGGAGCATGACGCTCATCACAGAAAGCTGTTACCTATGCAGCTGGTGTGCCCAAAGCAGTCACAGGTGAATGGTTTGCCAATATAGTGCACCATAAGAATTAATCACCCTGTTCTCTCAGGCTAGATTACAGCATACCCAAGATGCCTGCTATTTCACCACAGCCTTCAAGAGACGTATGGCCACAGCCAACCCACGTGATCTAAGCACACTCCAAAGGAGTAGAAACAAGTCAGGTAAAAGGCTCACCTTTCACTCTAGATCAGTGGATCTCAGCCTCAGCTAAACTGTAGCCTTACTGGGAAAGCTTTGAAAAGTTAAGGACCCAGTATCCTACCTTCAGAGATTCTGAAGCATCCCAATCTAGCATTTCTAGAAGTTCACAAGATGATTCTAATGTGCAGCGAGGGAAAGGAACCCTGCTTTTGATGCTGGACACCACAAAAGCTCACTGGTGTCATAACAATCGCAGAAGCTGAAATTCCAGAGGCATAGGGAAAAGCTTCTTAGCATTCTACTAACGATCCCAGCACACTCATTTTACAGATGCAGATACTAAGACCAAAGGAGAAATGAAACTTTTCCAGAACCCCTCCTGACTCTCTCAGCTCCATACCCTGAAAATATGGGGAAACTATCATAAAAACAATCAAATGAAACTCCCTAGGGCTTGGGGTGTGGTCTCAGTGGTAGAGCACCTGCCTAGCATGTACAAGGCCCTGGGTTTGATCCCCAGTACCACAAATAAACAAAAAACTCACTGGCTTCCCACCTTGAAATGAAAATTCTAAAAATGTAGGCTGTTTTTTAAACATACCTTTATTTGTTTGTTTGTTTATTTATTTATTTTTCTGTGGTGCTGAGGATGGAACCCAGTGCCTCACGCATGTTAGGCCAGTGCTCTGCCACTGAGCCACAACCCAGGCCCTGAAGGCTATTTTTATATGAGCTTTCTTCCTCCTTCCCATGTTCTTAAAGAGCACATCTCCTGAGGTAAGGTCTGGATGGTTTGCCTTTCCCAGGGCCACTGAAGAGCCAAGCAAACATTCTGAGATGGGCACTTGCCTGGGCATCCATCCATCCTGCCATCTGCTGAGACTTGCTCTTGGTTTTTACACTGGGCACCAGTCCACTGGCTACTGAGTCCTCCACTATGGTATCCTGTGGTTTCTCCAATGACATTTTTTGGGGAAAGAAGAACATTAACCATTGTCCTGAACCACCGTCTCCTAGCCTCGCTAGATTTGCGCCAGGTCGCTTCACCCCATGAACAGCCTCTCTGGTCCATTTCCACTTTTTTTATTATTATTATTTAAGTTCTTTCTTGTTAATTATGAGCCTTGTATCTAGTCTCCTGTGCTCCAAGATAAACACCCAAAACACACACCTGCTAACTAACAGGACAACAAAGAAGACTCAGAAGAAGAGGAAGAGGCTGGAGGAATGAGGACTGAGCAGAGAAAGGGTATGGAGGAAAGAGAAGAGAAACAGAGATAAAAGGAGCCCCACACTTAGGAACCCTGGATTCTATTCTCTGCCATTTACTGTGCGACTTGTGGCAAGTGTCTTAGTATCTCTGGCCCTCAGATTTCTCACACATAAGTAAGGGTCTGATTAGAGTTTCTCTTAGGTCCCAGTAACTCTAATGTTCTATTATCCGTTGGCGCTAACAGGGAACATGATGGGAAGGGAAGTGAGGGAAGAAGGAAGTCCATCCATGATGACAACTGGAAGAAGTCACTTTGGGTGAAGCTACCAATGACGACATCCGGTAATAACATTTGAAATGGAAATCCTGGCACACTGGGAACACCTTGAAAGTGTCTAAAGCCCATAGAAATATTTCTAGATTTTCAAAAAGAGGTGATCCATGACCACCTGGGTTATCTAGAAGCTTCCCTAGCAGGCAGACAGTGAAAAGCCAGGGTCCTCATCATGGTAGCCTGGGGATGAACAAAGGCTGCTTTTTTAAATAAACCTTCTGCAATACTCTTTGAGGACTTGAGTCTTTTCCACAGCCTCCTTACCACCCCCTACCCCCATTTCCTTAAAAAGCTGCAAAAACAGAAGCATTCAATAAGTCGGAGTTCAAGGAAAAGTCAGGAAAGCTGCCGCCTCCACACTGCAACTCACTCGATGGGTACCCTGGAACAGGGAGGGCTGAGGGGAGGCTGCTTTGAGGGCTGGAAAAAAGATAAAATGGACTAGACGTGCTAATATTGAAAGAAAACTGGCATTTTCAAATCAAAGGCCCTATGCAGAGCTGCAAAGATAGTATGGTGGCACTGGAACTTTAGAGGAAGGAGCAAGACAAAATAGCAAAGATCCCAGATTTCTACCCCAAGTTCACATTTTGATGACACAGGGTACGATATCTCAGATCCATTTCAGGATGACACTCATAATGGACAAGAGATCCTTGCTCTTCTCCCGCCTACTGATCCTTCCCTTCTCCATAGGATTAGCCTCATGCCCAACGCCTGCCACACATACATGCAGGAGTACACAGAGTCCCCCTATAAAAATAGTTAGGAAGAATACCCACCGTCTTCTGGTCTAGCCAAGTCAGTTTGGTGCAAATGAAAAAGAATCGCTAGCGGAGTGGGTCAGCCACACCTACCCATGACCTTGAGCTAATCGTCTATAAACCAAGAACAATTTTCATTTCACAAAAGGTTGGATTAAATCATGCTTGCCTCTAAAGCACTCTGTAGAGCGCTCATGACCCAATGGGCATTCATTAAAGGTGAGTTTCCTCCATCTATTCCCAGGTCTGAACACCTGGGAATAAAAGCTTACCAGCCCTAGATGATGGTCTCTGTAGAATGTTGGTGAAAAGGATAAAAATAGATGAAGCTAAAAGAAAAAGGGAGATGACAGGCCTTAGGCGTGTGCAGGGCTTTCTGAACCCAGCCTCTTTCAAGCAGAAGCGTGGAAAGCTGCCGGACAGTTCTAACAGCCTAGCATCTGACTATTCCGTGGCTTTGCTATCTTGAGTCTGTCTACTGATATTTGTGACAAAAGTGAGCCCGGTCTTTCCAAGGCTGTAAGTTCAGGAAGGGCATCTGATACTTTCTAATCATCACCAAAGAAAGGGGTCACCCAAGGAAGAAGTATCCTCATTCATAGAACTCCAGGATAGGTGAGGGACAGATAGCAATCTCAAAAATAAATAAATACATACGTATGAAACTCTTTGAGAAAGGAGCATTATCTGGCCAAAATGCTTAGATCCTCTGAATTTACATGGGCCCCACATTCCTCAAACCTGCCCCCTCCTCACGTTACCACATCTACCCCCGACTCCACCTCCAGACAAGCCCACGTCCTCCACTGCTCCTCCTATCAACAGACCAGAACACATGCACACCGCGCATCCATATGGCTCAGCTTTTTCACAAACACAAATGGCCGTGCAAATACAATCCCAAGTTAGCAGAGAGGAAAGATCATGCCTTTAACTTTTTTAGGCCCACTCCTTAATTTCTTCTGAGGCTCTGTCTGGTTTCCAGAAGCCAAGTGGTACATCCTAATTCTGCATTATCATGCACACCAGCAACCAGTTCCCCCAGGTAAAACGCCCTCCATATGGTGGGCAGAGAGATGCCCTTCATGAAGCTCACTAGGCAAATGCCTGAGGGCTTGAGCCCTGGAGCTTCCCTTCCAACACACATCACTCTAGCCCTTTCAGAAGCTTCCTCCACAGTTCCTAGGTCCCGACTCTGATGCTCTTCTCTGATAGAACAGGACAGAGACCTTAAATATGCAAAGAACCTGGATGACAGGGAGTAGCCAGAAGACCAGAAAATCTGCCCAGGGACCAAGCGGGGTCTGTCAAAGGGTCTTTATATGTCATCAATCAGACCATCTCAAATGTTTGGCTGCCCCTCCCCCCCCTTTTTTTTTAGTACTGGGGATTGAACTCAGGGGCACTTGACCACTAAGCCACATCCCCAGCCCTATTTTTTGTATTTTATTTAGAAACAGGGTCTAACTGAGTTGCTTAGTACCTCACTTTTGCTGAGGCTGGCTTTGAACTTGCGATCCTTCTGCCTCAGCCTCTCAAGCCACAGGGATTACAGGCATGTGCCACAGTGCCTGGCGTTGGGTGCCATTTTTGCACAAATAAAATCATGTGAGTTTGTTTAAGGATGTTGATTATTTTGAACCTCTGATCTGCTTTTATGCTTTTATCAAAAGCTGGTTGGAAAATTTTGCTCCATTATCACTTGTTAAGATTTTTTTTTCTGGATTATAAATCCAAATGTGTCATTATGGATACTATTGACATAAAATCAGCATTAGAAACATGAGTGTTTGTTTGTTTGTTTGTGTGTTTATATATGAGAAAGACTGGGAGGGTTGAACCCAGAGGCTCACTCATGCTAGGCAAGTGCTTCATCACTGAAACACAGCCCCAGACCATTTTGTTGTTGTTGTTGTTTTTTGGGGGATTTTTTTATTATTCTATTTTATTTTGAGACAGGGTGTCTCTAAATTGCCCAGGCTGGCCTCAAACTTGCCATTCTCCAGCCTCAACCTCTTAAGTAGCAGGGATTACAAGTGTGTGCCACCACCCCCTGTGAAAGACATTTTAGATCTTATTTTTAAAAAATGTGAACCCATTAACTTTGAGAAGGGGAAAAAAGGCTCATGTAAAGACTATCTAGCTGCAGTGGTTAAGAATACTGGCTCTGGGGCTGGGGATGTGGCTCAAGCGGTAGCGCGCTCGCCTGGCATGAGTGCGGCCCGGGTTCGATCTTCAGCACCACGTACAAACAAAGATGTTGTGTCAGCCGAGAACTAAAAATAAATAAATAAATAAATAAAAAGAATACTGGCTCTGATCCGGCCTCCAGCTCTCTCTCACTGCAGAATCTCAGGCAAATGAGATAACCTCTCCATATCTTAATCCCCTCTACTGTGAAATGCAGAAAACAAGAATGCATATCTGCATAGGATTGTCATGGGGAATAAATGCAATGAACCATGGATAGCACTCAGTGCAGTAATCTGGCAACTAGTAAATGCTCAGGGGGTGTCAGATATTTATAAACTCCATCAACATTAACACTGGTGCTAATACCTGACAGGTTTGCAAAGGGCTTTCGTAGACATTGACCACTGATAACCTCACAGCAGTCTTACACAGCAAGATCAGCAGAGCAAGGAAAGTGAGCTCCATCTCTCCCTGAAGACTGAAGCTCAAGCAAGTATTAGACAGAAGTAAAATCACATGGACTACCCCTGGCAACATTCAGGCAAAAAAGCTACCAAGAGTCCATAGGAAGTGAGACAGTATTGTTAAGAGAAAACTTTGCTGAAGAAGTTTAACACTGAATCAACCTAAATTAATCAGCTATTAATAACTAACAATTATTGATGACTTACTATGCACCAAACACTATTCTATGCACTTCACATAAGCCCTACAAATTCATCCTATAAGTAAAATTACTATTCCCATTTTATGTTTAAGGAATCTCAGGCACAAGCAAGGTTAAGCAGGTTGCTGAGGTATACAGTTAGGATGTGACAGAGGTGGTCCTGAGATTTGAATCCAGAGGCCACATTCTGACACACCGAAATTTCCCAGTAGAGACTGGCAAATCCTGAGCTCCAAGGCAAAGCTTTCACCAACTGGGCATTGGACTAGATAATGTCTCATATCCCTTTAATTTCTGAGATTCTTTCATTGTCTGGGAAAGAAATAAAATATTGTCTGAGTCTCTAAAAATGATACATAAAGTGGACTTTGGAGAAAGCAAGCTGCTACATCCCAGCTTAAAAGAGATGTGAAATAGTCCTGAAAGCATGTATTGATTCCAGTAAAGCATGTGACAAGGACATCCCCCACAATATTTTTTACAGACAAAATAAGAGATGTGTCAGTTGGCTAAAAAGCATAGTTCAGATCTGAGAATAGCCGAACCATCGATGGGCACTGGCTAATGCGCTGGTGATAAGCAGAAGGGAGCCCCAATCCCGTCCACGTATCAGGCATTCCAATAAGAGCTTCGTAAAGCATGTGCCTACCAAAGCCGTAGGTGACACAGAGCTCAGGGTGAGGAGTTCACATTACACACCAATTCCAGAGACAATGTGTGGTAGAAACTGCTTCATGGTGATAACTTGACTCTTCTGACTTAATCTTCTTTAGCCTTGGTTTCTTTACATTTAAAGTACAGATAATAACGTGTGTCTCATTGGCTTGTTGGTTTGTTTAAAGGCAGAGAGTCTGATATTTGGTGGATGCTCAATTATTAGTTCCTTGTCCCCACCTGAAAAGAATCTCTACAGGATGGATGGATAGTAGGATCAAACGCAAGGAGACAAATGTACCTGAAATAAACCAAGTCCCGAATCTAGACTCAAAAATTAAACTGAGTGAGATTAGAGTGAGGGGAAACAACACTGTTAATAATGCATATTAAAAGAATTCAAGGTTTTCTGCTGACTACAACCTCAAGTCAAGTCCAAAATATACATTATTCCTTTTAAAAAGAAAACTAAGAAAAAAAGTACTTTAATTGAAACAAATGTGTTATTCACTAATTTTGACAAATACTGTTCTATGTTCTTGTAATTTAAAAAAACTCATGGATAATGGGCCCTCCCCTTGTAGGGATTTTTAAACAAGACTGAGGCTATACAGTAAGTGTTACAATAAACTAATAAACAAGGTGCCCTATTAGAGCCCAGGGGATGGAGTGGATGTCATTCTTTGTTACGGTTTAGATGTGGGATCCCCCAAAAGCTCATGTGTGAGATAATGCAAGAAGGTTTGAAAGAGAAATGATTGGGTTCTAGCCTTAACCTGATCAGTGAAGTAATCCCTGATGGGATTAACCAAGTGGTAACTGGAGGCAGGTGGGGTGTGACCGGGGGTTCCTTGGGGCGAGGGATATCTGGTCCATATTTTGTATCTGGAGAGTAGAGTCTCTCTCTGCTTCTTGATCACCAAAATAAGCCACTTCCCTCTGCTACACTCTTCCGCTATGATGTCCTGCCTCACCTTGAACCCTGAGGAATGAAGTTGGCTGTCCATGGACTTAGACCTCTGAAACCATCAGCCATCAAATAAACATTTCCTCCCCTACAATTGCTCTGTCTAGGTCCTTTAGACACAGCAGTGAAAAGGCTGACTAAAATATTCTGCTAAGAGAAGTCAAGGAAGGCTTCACAGAGGAAATGAACTGAGCACATCCCCAATCAGTCACCCCAGACAGAAGGGACCACAGGTGCAAAGGCCACAGGTGGGAATTTTCCAGCATAGTAGTTCTTTTTAAATTGTGATTCACAGACCCCTGACACTGAATGCAAAATTATATGCTCATTTTTTCATGAGAGAAGGGGCCATAGCATCCATTAGATGTCAACAGGATTTGTGACATAGAAAACAAGTAAATAAACACTGTATAAAAGGGCTCTACCAATCCCAGTACTCCAAAAGGAGTCTTCTGGATGCCATCTAGACAGTCACTCAGGTCATTCCCAACTCTAGAGTTCCACAGAGTTTAAAACTGACCCTTAAGAACTTAAAAGACTATCATCCTGCAACCGACAGGTTTTAGATTCCAGCATCCCCCGATATTGATTAAGAAGAGAAATGACAGTAAAAGAACCTGAAAACAAGTCCAAGGCACAGAAGTTGGAGAATTCAGAATCAAGTTAGGGAAGGTCTCATCTGACAAGGGCTGCTGAGATGCCTACTGTAACTCTCCTGGAAATGTTGGTGGTTCCTTTCCAATGTTAGTCCACAGAAGCATGAAGCAAGCACCCCTAGTTAGATGCAATGCCAGTTTACCAGTTGGGAACCTGCCCAGCAAATCTAAAGCCTGCTGAGCTATCAATTCATTTTTAAAATAATGACTCTTCTCTAAACACCACCTCATGATATGAAAATTGCACTAGGATTCATCTCCAATTCCACTGTATTTCTAGAGTTGAAAGGACTAATTTCTAGAATAATGCAACAAATCCTGTGTTATCTAGGGTAGCTGGAAAAGAAAACTTGATTAATTTAACAAAAATAATGTGATGAAGAGCTACTTTTTATATCAATATGGATCATAATTTGTGAAAGCTCAGAATACAGCACAAGGAAGGTCGCACACAATTGAAACGATGCTGAACCTCATGTAATGAATGCTTTATTGGCAATACTAAGGAAGCACTACAACCTTGTGTGTGCCTAAGGGCCATCTTACGAATCTCAACTGTCATTATACTAATATGTCTGCATGCCAATTAACAAAAGAGTTCTTTATAACAAAATACCAGATAATAAATAGTTCATGTTTTTTTAAACAGCCAGGAAACCCACACTGCATAATGTGGAACTTGGAAGAATCCTGAGCAAAACTGTGAAGTAGGTAAAGCTGGTCTCTCACAAACTTCCTAATTCCCATGCAATGACCCTTCACTCCTCTCCCACCCACTCAGAGCTCTCATACCACTACCAGGCCACATCTAGTCCCATAGACCTTGGTCAGGGCACTGCAAGGCACATAACAGATACTTT
This sequence comes from Marmota monax, assembly GCF_021218885.2. Classification (NCBI taxonomy): domain Eukaryota; kingdom Metazoa; phylum Chordata; class Mammalia; order Rodentia; family Sciuridae; genus Marmota; species Marmota monax. The sequence continues at coordinate 616,621 of NW_026694493.1, read as the reverse complement.
ATGGATGCTCGTTAAATCAAGAATAACTAATTTAATTATAAATCATTCAACAAAGGTTTACTGAATTATCACCATGTGCCAGCATTGTGCTAGGTACTGCAATTAAAGGTGCATGACCATTCTCAGAAGAGCTTCCTCTGCCATAATGCTAGACAGAACAAGATGAACCAACTTGAACTTGGTAATACAGATTAGCTTAATATGTCCCTGCTCCGCAGGACCATCTGCATTTTGATAGAAAGGTCTCAAGCCTCACTGTCTACACCCAGAGAACAAACTTATGTTGGCAGCAGGGCTTTAGCCTAGTATATGAGAGATTTAGAGTGGGGAATTGCATCAGGACTTTGTAAGACTGGTTCTCTAAGGCCACTGCCAGGCAGACAGCAAAACTGACTACAGCAATGGTGCTCAAAGTATGATTCTGAGATCAATACCATCAGTATCACTTGGGAAGCTGTGACTCATGAGCATTCTCAGTTGCCACTGAATCAGGAACTCCAAGAGTGGGGTCAACACTCTGTACCTGTGTGTGTGTATGTGTGTGTGTTACTGAGGATTGAACCCAGGGCCACTCTACCACCAAGTTACATCCCTAGCCCTTTTTTTAATTTTTTATTTTGAGACAGTCTTACTAAGCTGCTGAGGCTGGCCTGGAACCTGTGATCCTCCTGCCTCAACCTCCTGAGTAGCTGGGATTACCGGCGTTCGCCACTACCATCGTCCAGCGATCTGTGCTCTGGCAAGCCCTCCAGGTGAGACTAGGACACACTCAAGTTTGAGAGACAGCAGTGTAGATGAGTCAGGCAGAGTGCATATGTCAATTCAACACAAAAGAAATGAAGAGTCAGCCTTCTTGCAGATGGAAATCGCCTGCTGCAAGGAATGGTGGCTGACAGAATGGTAGTAAAATAGTTGCCGATAGCACACAGCTGGAAATTGCCAGGATGTTAGTGAGTGACTGTTGAAAATCCATTTCATGCTTTTTGACTCTGACCAGCCCCATGAGACAATAGTGTGGAAATTGAGAAAGAGGCACAGAAAGTTTAAAAACTTTCAACTGACAGCTAAGTTTTGAAGACTGGGAAAGATTTATGAGGATGTGTTTTATTCATTTTCCTCCCCTCTTCACTTGTCCGGGAGGCCACCCATAATGCCCTGTACCTTGGAAGTGGGAACACCAGTCTGATCACCAGCAAGGCTCCATTTATCACACTGACCAGAGCATCTCCTCTTTCCCCTCTAACCTGTTACCTTCCATCCAGCCATATCCTTTTTACCCCTCCCCTAAACGGGAAAAGAAAATAAAGAAAACCCCCTTTTAATTACACATCTGAAAGGGGCCTTCCAAATTCTTCAGAGACATAGCTCCCTAATGCAGTGTGTGTGTGTGTGTGTGTGTGTGTGTGTGTGTGTATATAATATTTATACACACATACATACATACAACACACACACACACCCTCAAAATTATGCAAACTTGCAACCAAGATTCATACATTGATATGAATCAGACCACACTTGGCATGGGTGCCATGAGGGGCCTCTCTCTGAAGTCCCTTGTGACATGGCTAGACCACAGAAGACTGTGGCTAGAGCCTTGCTGGACGCTATAATCCTAAATCCTGCCTGCCTGCTTCTGGAATGAGCCACAGCTTTAAAAATGGTCAACTTCCAACACCCTCCCTCCTTTTAACACACAAGAGAACTTAGAGTGTAACTGTTTAGTCCTATGAATTTAGAGCACAAAATACAAGATGAGGGCCAGGGGTAGAGCTCAGTGGTAGAGTGCTTGCCTAGCCTGCACCAGGCCCTGGGGAGCACCACCAAAACAAATAAATAAATAAATCTATAAGAAGTTCCTAAGAAATACTCACTGCTCTACCAGTGGGATCTCATGGATAAGTGACACTTTTAAAAAGTCACTCATTGCTCTTCTCCTTCGTCTGGCTCATCTTTACCTCTTAAGTACACACCCTGGAGTTGTACCTTGCTTTCCAGAGATATGGACACAGGGCTTATCGGGGTTTGTATCCAAAGATTTTTCCAAAGAGACAGGAAATAAAAAAATTAAGGAAACATATTTCGGGTACCTGGTGAGCAGACACACCACAGACATCTCCTGAAACAGGCTTATCATTCAAGAGACCACTAGGCTGAAGGAGCTTAAAAACTCTGTGCTGTACTTTCTGTACTATTAATGCTGATGCTACAAACATGTCTGGAGCTCCCACACAAGCCCTGTATGCAGGTTTAGAGGATGGGAAGAGAAATGATCCTACTTTCAGATATTTCTATCCCTCTTTAAAAGGGATAGCTTTAGAAGCTACATGGTGGGGGGGTGGGGAGTGTTACATAGTAATTCAAATGCCTGAACCCCACAACGCCCCCACATGAATTCCTATGTGAATTCATTCCAGAACTTGAAAAGAAACGTTTACAGAAGCCTGTTTCTTAGCTCAGTAGTCCAACACACACCAGCATGAAAAAACTCAAGGGATTCTGAATGACAAGTACTTGGGGACATAAATACCTTCTAGTTAACTGTGGTCTCTAAGTAGAGGAGAGGAGTAGGTGCGTGTTTATGGGGCACCCAAATGCAACAGGGCTGTGTAGGAGGCAGTCACTATAGAAATGATGAGAGAGAGCATATTAAAAGATCCCCCCCTTCTCCAGCTACCTTTCTCCTGTCTCGGTCACATGGAAGAAAATAGAAGAACTTTGAAAAAAGTTGATTTCTGAAGCTGGCCCTTTGCAAGAGACCTTAATCATTTTTTAAGAACAAGACAAATAGCCTTCCTTTTCTGAAAATCCTAGGAAAAACCCACACATAATGAATTATTCACAAAGGCTAAACCTAAAAATGAGAGAGGGAGAAATATAGAAAGATGAAAAGATGGGCAGAGGATGGGACAGAAAGGGAAAGTAAAGACCTGGCCTTTGCTTCTTTGAATAAAAGGATATTAATTACAGTTACGTTTAGGTTCCCTCTTTTATGTCTTTGTGGTCACTGATAAGTAAAATAAGATCAGCAGCGTGGCCTCTGAAGACCTGGATGGCACAGTGGGGCTCTCGTGTCTGGTGAGCTTCAACTTCCTTGGTAGCCCCACCAAGGGCACAGGGAGGCTACTGGTCTGCTGATCAAGCTCACGGAGTCAAAGGGTTTGCAAGAGCTCTGTGGCTTAGCAAATCTTGACTCTGTTTTGTTTTAACTAAGAGTGTGAAGGTTGAAAGAAAGCAGATGTTCTTATAAAGAGCGGGGGGGGGGGGAACAGCAGAGTTTGGGGAGGGGACACCTACATTCTGTTCAGCGATGGCTAAAAAGAGAGAAGTAATTTGGGATGGAACTAATAATTCCAGAGTCTGATACTTTCAGGCAGGGGGAAAGAAGGCCTGCTCTCATTATTTTCCTCCTCCTCCTCCTTTAATTCAGTGTGCACTGCGCTTCTTGCAGGGAAGGCAACTGCAGGGAACTGGGGAAATAATGACATGCAAACCAACAGACAAAACTATCACATCCAAGATATTTTTGTCTCCATCTCAAGTCATTTCGTTTCTGTCAAACTCCTTCACTCCAACTCACTTTCCAGGCTACATCCCAATTACAAATGGTCCCCACAACCAGTTTTGGCCCAGCTTCAGAGGAAACATTACCTACACCTCATATTAAGGACAAAGCCAACAGGCAATTCAGAGAGTGTCCTGGAAGCCTGGGAAACAAAGCCCTTTATCCTGCAGCCCTGATGCCAGCTACAAGTCACTATTTCACTGTCTGCATCTGTGCACAGGTACCTGGAGGAGGTGGAGCCTTTTTGCATCATCTAGTCATAGGATATAATTAGAGACTTTATCCTTATGGGTTCCTCCCCTCCACCCTGACCAACGCACCCTGACTCATGGTCTACTAGAGTTGCAGCAAACCTGAAATTCTTACCAGGAAAACAGTTTACTATCTTGCAAGGTGCTGTATACTTACAGACAACCAAAGAAGGATAAATGTATATGCCAAAATGGGGAGATTTAGGAACTAAAACTTTCCATAACCCTCATCCAAATCCTCCAAATAAATTTACAATTTATCGAGCAATTTCCAATGGAAAATTCAACATAATAAAACATGTAAGCTCTGACCCACAGAGCTTTGGGGACACACTGAAATTTTCCACAAGAAATCATGAATGAATATTGACAGGTTCATTATAATAAATTTTATCATCTCTGTGGCTACAAGCACACTTGATCTTCCTACTTTAAACCATGTTCAATTCCACATAAAACGTGTGCTTCCCTAAGGAAACAACCAAGTAGGTAGAGGGAAAAAAAATATTCTACTGCCCATCTATGGCACAGTCTCCAACTTCATCCCTTCACCCTGACCTGGGAAAGTGCAAAAATTTGTGGGGCATCTCACCAACCTGTGCGTCCATGCACAAGGCAACTGACCCCAAGCACAGACCATTAAGAGCTGGTAAGCATGCATCCCAGTGACCATGGAATGGCCTTCAGAACAGCCAACTGCCTGAGAGAATACTCTTGTTAGATCCATTAGATAACCCAGAAAGAAAAGGAGGAATCCTTTAACATGTAATATCACATTTTAAATCAGATTAGCATTTTCAAAAAGGCTATGGTATCCACTGCAGAAAAAAGAGTGTCAGAAGAAAATAAAATTATCTCCCTATGCAGATGTAGCTTCCAAGAAAAATGAAGCACATTCAGAGTGGGCTGTTGACTTGCCACCATTTTTCATGCCAAATCTAGGTTATCTTAGGCATTTCTTCAAATAAGAAGTAGACTTCCTTTATTAACAGCCAGAAACAACCCTCCCCCAATTAGAGGGTTTTATGAACATAAATTGTATCGTTCCTTTTACTTAATCATCCTTTCAGACCAATAAGATTAAAACACACATGGCACACACAAGAGCACATTATTCTCCTGGTTCCACAGTGACTTTCTGTGGCTAAAAAAAGTTCAAGTCTCACAAGCTGGAGTAGTGCAATCAAACTCCTCAAACACGCTGCATGCAAAATATGTCAGTACTAAAGCAGGTCTTGACATGTTCTTGAACAACTTTCTTGTTTTTAATAATTCTACCCCTACCAAGAGCAGAGAAGCACTTCCCGAACTGGTCACCACCACAGGAGACACATTAGTCAATTAAGTACATAGTGATCATCTGGGGATCTTGTTTAAACAGATTCTAATTCGGTAGGCTTGGTGTGGGGCCCAGGACTCTGAATTTTTAACAGGTGCCCAAGTAATGCAGGTGTAACTCCTTGTTTTCTTTGAGATACAAAAATCTAAACAACTGCACCTTGAACTAAGACCCCGCCCTTTGGGTGTTGCTGAAATTTCTAAAGGACTCTAATACAATCCAATGTTCATTAGGTAATTGGGTAATGTTCTAAGCATTTGATATACATTAACTCATTTAATTCCCCCAGTAACTCATTATTATCATTTCCACTATAAAGATAAGGAAACTGAGTCACAGAGGAATGAAATAACTTTTCAAGGTCACAGTTTGTGACAGAACTAGGATTTAAACCCAGGCAGTCTAACTCCAAATTTCATGGGTAACCACTACTTACTGACTCCCAGTAAGAAAAAGAAAGACATTTCAGGAACTGGACCGAAAGAAACGGAAGGTGAGACTAGGAACTTAGCTGTGGTTTTGAAGAAAAGCGGCCCATAGAGGCGCAATGTTTCCACGTGCTCACCACCAGAGGGAATATATTAGTCAATTACCTTGTACAGCCAGAAGAAAAAAAAAAAAAACAAACAGTGTATTTTAAAATTTTCCAACTGGGCTCCAATAAGCGCGTTAGCACATGTTCTCAGAACACTGTTAGAACAGCCTAGAGGCTGTAGAATTCACTGTAAAGTTTCCAATGTGGAGACAGAAAAAGACCATTGGGACAGAGCTCCTGGCCAAGGTGCTGAGCTTGATGCTGAAATCGACTCCCTGGGGCGTCTCTCCTTTGACTCTCTTTGGTCCATTTTGGCCAAAGACAAAGAAGGGAGGAGTAAGATTCACAGCCGCACCTTGCGCTCGCAGCGCCTGGTGGAAAGGCGATGTCTTTGCAGCGTAAGAGAAAACGGGAAAAGAGGCAACCGCATGGTGCAGGAAACGTACATCGTTTCCAGCCCTGGAGCCTGGGCCCAGCCGGAAGTAGCCGAGGTGCTGAACTCGGCTGAGTGGGGAGCCCAGAGACGCCAGGGGAGTTTCGTTGGCGCTGTCCGAGGTGCCAACGATGGCTGCTGGCACACTTTGCCACCCGCGGGGCAGCTGGGCGGCTTTGTCTAGCGCAAGAAAACCGAAGGGCGCCTGTCTGAATGAACACGCCCTAAGAGAGGGGCACAGCCAAGCGGAGCCGGGTGGGTGGGAAAATTTGGGAGAATTGTGTAAAGCGGACGGGGGAGTGGGGAGGGTGCCCCCCCGACTGGGAAAGCGGTAGAGACCTGCCCCGAGGAGTTATTTGCAGCCGCAGCACGCAACACAATGAGATCTGTCCGCTTTGTGCAGCTCCCAGGCTGGCGTGACTGCAGGGGCCGGACCCCTCCCCCGCCCCGAACCCCCACCTAGACACGTTCAATTCAGTCACTGCACGGCCCGGGATCTCTCTGTGGGGGTGGGAATGCGGAGAGGAGGAGAGAGAAGCCGGCCAGGGGTGGTTGTGGGAGGACGTGAACAGCAGCAGGAAGAATATCTGCTTAGAGATGCTCCTTCGCTTCCAATGAAGGGGTGCTGCCTAGAAGCACCACGCGCCAGCCAATCGCGGAGCTGCTGAAGCAGGGAACTAGGGGAGGAAAAAGGGAAGGCCAGAAACTGAGGTGGGGGTGGCAGGAAGATGCTCAGGCCCCCGGGGAAGTGAACCGCCTGCCTGGCTGATACTAGAGACCCCCGCAGCTCCAGCTGTCTCACTGCTGCACACCTGGAGGGTGAGGGTGGGAAGGAGGGTTACGGGAAGAAGAGGAGGAGCCTCCTTTGCAGGTGCATCCTTCCCAAGAAATGTCCCTCCAAGGAGCATCCAAGTCCCTTTCTTCAAGCCCACCCCCATATTTAACACCGCATCACTTGCTTGCCTCCTACCAATCCCCTTCATTGTCCCACCACCTCCAAATCCTAATGGCCTTGCCAGGGACCCAAATTCTTAGTGAAGAACAAGGCAGCCAGATGCCTAATCAGCAGCCTGCATTTGGTGCATTTGATTAAACCTGCAAAGAACTCCTTCAGTGCTATTCAGACACTACCACCACCAGAGATGTCCCCACTTGCTCTTTATGAAGAGCAGTCCCTTTGAAGGGAGAACCCAGATTGCTTGCACACCTCTGGCCATCGCTGATGAATTCAGGCCCAGCAGATCTGTCTGATCCTGGGTACTGGGAGAGCAACCAGCTGAGTCAAATGCTAAGAAACAGGACTACCCAACCCAGGATGAAAGAGAAGGAGCAGATGGGCCCTGGTGAGCTGCTCTTCCTTGGCCAAGAAGAGAACTCCAACTTTGAGCAGTTTGGGCAGTGGTGGCAGAGATATCCTTTCCAGACAGATACTCACTTGCTCCACTTTCAGTGGAACTTAAACTTTAGTCCCCGGAGTTAGCTGGGTCCCTAGCCAAATGCCTGTTTTATTTATTCATCTGTCTATTTGTATACATGGTGTTGGCCCAGTGCTCAAGAAGCGTCTGAACTGGTAAATTCGCCCATGGATCTTCCACTTCTCTACTGGAAGACAGTGCAGGTGTCTCTCCAGCTGGTAGGATCTGGGGCAGAAGGGCTGGCTTCGAGGGTGGAAAGGGGACAACTGGTATGAAAGAAAGCCCTGGGATTAGGGTCAACCCCATGTATGTAGAGTGCAGCTTGTGAAAGGTCTGGGGGGCCGTGAATCAGACAAAGCCCAGCCCAAAAAAGGGCAGACACCGCAACACCACGCACTCAGAGACGCTAGAGATTTCCACACAGGAAAAATCAAAAACCATAAGTCTTACCTTGTAAAACACTAGTGCCCAAACAGGTATCCATGGCACCAAGCTTGCCCCTTAGATGGAACCGAGTAAAGAGTGCACTTCGGCAAAGGGGCAAATTGGCACCAGGAAGGGGTGGGGGATAAATTCCATGCTAGTCGTCCCCCCTCACCCGAAGAAAAGCAGAGGGGAAGAGGGGAGTTATGGTGGGTAAGAAAGGATATGGCCAATCGATGAGCTTCTTGGCGTACTTCCTGACAATGTTGTCTTCTCCGAAGATGAACAGGGATCTGTTGACGGTGAAACAGTTCTGCCGGACGGGAATGGGGTTGTACAAAGCCATAGTCCGCGCCCTCTGCGCTTTCGACTGCTTGTAGGCAGCCGCCGTCCCCGAGGCCGGCACGGGGGTTCCTTGTCGGTTCCTGCTCTGGTCCGAGTCTCCATCGCCCGACCCCGGCCTGCCGACCACCGCCTCCCCGAAGCGAGCCATCCTGAAGTTTAAACAGACAGAAGACACACAAAGGTGATCGCCGAACACCCGCACACAGCAATAAGCAGAAAGACACACGGAGACTCAGAGCCGCATCCAGACAGGCACGGGGACCACCGCCTCTGGGGAGCCCGCGAGCTCTTCGGAGAGGCGGCGGCGGCAGCAGCACCGCCGCTCTGAACTGTTGAATCTAAATACAACCTCTGCGAAGCTCCATTCCTCAAGAAGAGAAAAAGGGGGGGTAGGGCTTGGGGGTGCTCAGTTTCTGGAGGCAATTTTTTTTTTCAAAATGCCAGCGTGTGGTGGTGTTCAGGGACCAGAGAGGAGAGGGGTGGAGTAGGCTGCTCTTCAAACATAGCTCCTCTTCTGGCAGACGCACCACCTAGTTCAGGAAGAGAGGCAGGCACCGGCCCGCTAGGTAACAGTTTGGTGATTTATTGGTTGGGGGAGGGGTAGAGAGGGAGGGAAAATGAAAACAAAAGAACTTTGAAAAGCAGAAAAGACGAAGACGGGTTACGGTGACATGCTTTATAACGCCATCCCCTGCAAGTCCATCTAAGAAATTCCACAGCCAAGACTTGGGTCTTTAAATCTGCCAGCACAGACGCATCCAAAGGTTGGAGAGGGAGGGAGGGAGGGGGGAGAGCGGTATAGAGGTTCCTGCGTAAACCGCAACGCCCAAAATATCAAAATACGAAGTCGATCCAGCCCAAGAGGGACAAATGACTTTACAGCTCCTGCGTTTGGGGTAGAAGTTGAGCAGCATCCAGAGAGCGGCGAAACCCGAGTGCCAGCATCCGCCCGGAGCGCTCGCTGCCGCCGCCACCGCCGCCGCCTCCCCGGATCAGCATGCAACAGCGATCCGCGGCTGCGCCGGGGAGAGGGCGGGAGCGCCAGCGGGCGGGCGGGCGAGCTTTCGGGCGAGGGAGGAACAGGTTGCAGTCAGCCTAGCGGTGGCCCGGCACGGGACTTGTCTAAGGACCGAACTTCCTCAGTAACGACCAGGTCTTCCTTTTGCACCCAGCCCGCCAAGCTGCACTGAGCAGAGAAGACGCAGGAGAGGCGGGAGCGAGCTGGGCGAGAGGGAACGGAGCGCGGAGGCGCGGCGAGGCTGCCCGGGGCGCGGGGGAGGGGCGGCTTGCAGCCCGGAGGCTGAAGGGTCTGGGAGGCGAGGCTGGTTTGCTTAATTGTTTCTCTGGCCGGAGGGTAGTGGGCCACCTTTGCAAAGGTCCAAGGTAGAATCGCCTTTCCCCCCAAGTAATGCTGAGGATGCGGGCGCTGGCGGCTTGGCGGAGTCTCCGCAGGAGAGCGGGGGCTGGCGTGGGGTGCACAACACTCAAGCCTCGCGTTCCCGCAGAGAGGGGTCTGCAGTGCTGTGTCCCATTCAGCGCCGCGCAATGCCGGACCCGCCGCCGCCCTAGCGAGGAGTCCGGGCCTTTGCGCCCTGCGCACCGCTCACCAGGGCCGCGTCGCCACTAGCTCTGCACCTCCCAGGCTCCGCGAACACCACCAGGGATTTCCAGGGAGAAGAAGGCACCCTCTTTCCAGCCTCCCTTCTTATCTCCCTGGGGGATCTGCGGGCTCCACTCCAGGGGGAGTCGCTGCCCTCCCTCTACTAATGTGCAGCCACCTGGGTTCCATTCTAGCAGAGCCCTGTGCCTCACCTCCTGGAAGAGTGGTCCAAATAACCCAGGTACTGAATAGTGAGGGCTGAGCTAAACCTTCCAGTCTCACAATCCTAACAGGGATCTCCTCGCCCCAGTCTTTTATTCCCAAATAAGCCCCACTGACTTTCGCAAGACTACCCCATTAATGAAGCAAAACACGAAATTAATATTGGATCTGGAGAGAGAGGAGGTGGATTAGAAGCCCCATAGAAAGAATCCCTGTGCTTAGCGACCAAGCCCTTCCCCACAGGTGACTGTTTTGAACTGAGGGCAAAGAGCTGTCCCTTACCATGTCCACACTACCTTCCTCTGCTTTTCCCTGCCTGTCCTCAACACATAGTCCTGTCCAAATCCCACCTGAGCAATGGGAGGAATGGGGGCAAGGAGTGGCAGAGGAAGGGAACAAAGGCTGACCAAAGCCCAGAAGCTGAAGATCATGGGTGAATGTGGTTTTGTGTGTGTGAGGTTAATTGGTGAGAAGGGAGGTGACATCTGAATGGGAAGCACGTGTGTTCCTACGTGTGTTCCTCTGTGTGTGTAGGCAAGGCCATGTGAGCACTGACACGTGTCTATTGTGTGAGAGTACATGGGAGTGTGTGTATGTGTGAGGAAAACTCTTTCAGTGCTGAAAACCCAAAGAAATGGTCTCAAAGTGTCCACCCCCAGCAGGCACTGCTGCCTCAGGATACAGCTTGTTGACCTTTTGATTCAGATAAGTCCACTTTAGGCCAAATTACTATTCAAGGTGAGCCAGCTCTAATTGTCATTCTGATTTCACTGTCCTGCCTTTCTCTGTCCTTATCACCTGAAGTAGAGGTCCTCTTCTTTCTAACTACCTAGTCAAAAGTGAAAGGGGAGGGACAGTGACCATCAGACAGTCACTTAGAACCATCACAAGTGGCTGTCTCAGTACCCTGTGAACTTCATAGGACTAGAAAGGGCTTTTAGAAATTATCAAGTGCATGCCCTTGCTTTCCAGGTGGGCCAGAATCCATAGCACAAGATCCACTCAAATCATTCATTTGACAAATATTTTTACACACCTTCCCTGTGCCAGGCACTGTTTTAGGCACTGAGGCCACAATAATGAACAAAATGGACGATGACATAAATAATGTATCTTCGTCTTAGGGTAAATTTGATCTGTTCATGCAGCCTCAAGGACTAGAATGCTTCCTGGACCTCACTCTCACGCTGAGACTTTACCCCTTCCTTTCCTGTCCTGCTTTGGCAGGCTGGAGGGTGGTATGCCTTTTGTGAACTCCCAGGATGAGCAGGTTTCACTAGTTTTTTTTACCTCCTAGTATTAGTTCTTGGAAGATCAGGCACCCCTGACTCATCTCCTCAATGTCACCCACTCACAAGTTCCAGTGTTAATCCCCTTTCCACTCTGTCATGTCCTGTGTTCTCTGTAGCTGATGCCATTCCTCAGAGACTTAGAATACTCCAGACAGGATACCCTAGGTGGAGACTGAGGACCCACTGGAGCTGAGACTGTCTTCCTGCCTTCCCAGGGAGCAGGCTTCACAAATGTATGGGCTGGGGGTGATGTGAGAGCACACTGCGAGAAGCAGAACCTATGTATGGAACTTAAAAGGGAGATTCATTTAAGCAGGGTGCAGCCCAAGGGGATGGGGAGGCAAACATGGTGGTGTCCATGGCTTTGGCAAGGGACCTGTCCTAAAGACAGCAATGTTGGTGGGAAGGCACATTCCCTTCTTCACCCTGTACCTAGCTGTCCAAGCTCTTGAGAGCCTTGAGATCTACATGTGTCTACACTGGCTTCATGCTCTCTAATCCACATTCTCCCAGTTGCCAGACAGCTACAATTTCAATGGTTAAGTAATAACTTGTTCAGTAGTTATCAGTTTACATAAACAGACAGCTGGCCCTCCCTGCAAACCTCTGAGGTCAGCCTGGCAATGCGTGTATTATGACCCTGATTTGACACACAAAGCAGGGTTTCAGAAACGTAAAGCCTTTTGTCTGGGTCTGATAAGAGGCAGAGTGTGGACTTTTAACGGATATTACTTCCAGTTCTAATACTCAGTTCCATACTGTTCATCATCAGGAGAAGAAACTCTGCAATGATGCGGAGACTATGGAAGTCTTAAGAACCCACTCTGCCTATCATCCTCAAATTGAATTTCATCAGTGACCAAATGCTTCTAGCACCATGCTGGTAACACTTCTACTACCCTCAAGAGAGATCAGCTCATTGCCATAATACTCCTCCTAAGGGAATTGGTGGACTTTTTCTTCCAGTACTCCTGGTTCCACTGTCCCCTAAAAAACCCATAAATGGAAGTGTGGAGAATCAGCTTCTAGTCAGAACACTGACTGGAAATCAGTTTGAAGACCATCGGGAAAATCCTTTTGCAGCCTCAGACGACTGTAGCTGTACTTTCCTGTTGACAGAGCACCATCTACTGGTCACTAGCGAGACATCTCCGTGAGCATAGGTTCTTGGCCGCCCAGCACCCCATGCCCATGCCTCAGAGCCCGGGCATTCCTAACAGTTGACCTCTTGTCACCAGCCCTCTACCTTTCTGTGGGACTTTGTTGAGCTCTAAGCCCTGAATTTCACTATCGTGTAACCAACCCATCTCACAGTACCTAGAAATTACAGCCCCAAACACTGGGCACAAGGTCACCACACACACACACACACACACACACACACACACGGTACACACATACAAAGAGAAGGTAAGACAGGGCAGCCAAATGCTCTACATATTTTTCTGCAAGCAGTGACCTCCAAAATAGTAATCCAACAAGAGCAAATGAAGCAAGTGAAAAGCTTTGCTAGATTATTCATTTCATGCAGATTGTTAAACTTCAAAGCCTATGTCCTGTAGCCCTGCTGTAATTCCAGTGAAACATTCAAGATGCAGGCAAGAGTGGTGAAGACTAGGGGGTGGTCTCTCCAGGCTTTTCTGCAAAAGGAAGGAAACAATATGGTCATAGTGTCCCCAGACCACGCAGGCCATGGGAGCTTGTCCTAAGAAGACATGTGAGTGACAGGTTGAAGAATCAGTCCGTCTATTCCCCTCATTCATAAAGCTCATCTCAGATCTGCTAGGCCTTGGGCCATCTTCATAGGAGATTTTGGCCCATCACTGAGGAATCTGTAAATCTGGGCCTCAGCCAAAAGGCATGTGCCCTCCCACCAGCCCTGCTCTCTCATCTGCCCCTACTCTGTCAGCTACACCCAGCTAACTTATGCTTTAACTATAAGAGCCCCTTTTGTTCTATTTTTCCCCTGTTGAGCTTTTCCAAGAAATAGACTCTTATGCAAAGCAGTGCTCTAAGGAACATAATGCAGAGAGGACTTGGGAGTGGGTTCTTAAGAAAAAAGTTGGCAGGAAACCATGTGCAAATGCAAGCAGAGCAGAAGAGCAAGATGGCAGTGCAGACATCTTGGGAGTCTGCTGGCTTTCACAACACCACACAGCCCTTACTTGAGTGAAAACGTAACTCCACATCCTTATGTAATGTCCAGCCTAGAACCAGCATCTCTCAAACCTATGCCTGCAAAAACCCACACCTCCAACACTGTCAGCTAACGAAAGGTCCACAAATTTAGCTTAAGGTACTTTTGAAATTATTCACTGATGACAATTCAACATCTCCTCACTAATGCTAATGGAACCTCATGGCATCTTTGCTACAGAACTGTGAGGCCCCTTCTCTATTATCTGAGGCTGCAGGGGTGGTGGGGGCTGGATTTGTCAAAATGCATAGAGCTGGGAAATAGCAAAGCCAAATCTCCTGGTAATAAGGCCAGGATTCTTTACAGTGTGTAGCCACTATTAACATACTGCATGTCCGAATAATGTTTTATTTTGTTTTGTTTTTTAAGAGTCAGGTCATAGGGATGATCTTGCGACTTTGCAGAGGCAAGGCCTGATCTTCTCCCAGAGGCTTAAATCTCTATGAATGTGTACCACCCTGCCCCATAGGGCTATCATGAAAAATTGTAGTTAATACTGTAAAACTCTTAGTACATACCTGCATACCTAGTATACAGTAAGTGCTGCATTAAGTGCTTGCTACATACATTTCAGTTATGGTAGCCATGACCAAAGAAGCACACAGCCAACAACTGCATATCTGATAGCTTTGTTTCTGAAAGCACAGAAGTGCAGCCTGGGATGACTTTGGTGTGTGTGTGTCAGGAGGGTAAATGGAAGAGCAGAGATGTAAGTGCCTGAGATATGGTCAGAAAGAGGAATGGAGAAAAGAAGGGGAAAAAAGAAAATTACCAGACACGAGTGTCGGGGGAGCCCAAAGGCTGTGGTACCTGAAAGAATCACACGTTTGTTTACTTACTCATGAATTTATAAACCCATTTAACAAATTCTCATTAAGCCTTTTTCATGTGCCCGGCATTGATCTCAGGGATTCTGAGGCTCAAAGATAAATTAGACACAGTCACGGGCTCTAAGAGCATGGAGTTTGAGAGAGGAAAAGACAAAACATACTGTGAAGGATTCTAACATAGGCAGCTGTGTAATGCACCTGGGAAGAACCAAGAAGGGAGACATCCCCTCCCCTGGCTGGAGGCAACCAGAAAACAGAAAAATCCATAGGTCCTTGAAAGGGGTGGCACTGGGGGCATGTGGCAATAGCCTGGAGCATGGGTACTTGGGGTGTGGACCACATGCAAGAAGCATGGGATAAGTAATCGGCATTTTCATTTCTTTCACTGTATTTAGGATCACAGAGACTGCAGCGTTACCACTTCAATCCTTCCTTTTCCATAAGGTGAAGTAACTTTTCAGCTGGAAGAAAAACTAACTATGTTTAACCTAATAGCCCCCAGGCAGCAAAGGCTCCCTTTTCCATCATTGCCCACCTCACCTCCTACCCTCGGGGTCCAACCTGCTGCCCCTCCAAGGTGAAGTGCAGCAGAAGACTTTGCAGAGCGCCAGCTCTGACCGATGAGGGTGAGAACAACTGACGGAAGCACGCCCATCCATCCACCCCCGTGGCCTCTTGACTCAGAAAACACAAGGCAGCCCACACACTGCAAAGCTCGCTCAGCCTGGGTGGGCTCAGGCTGATTCATTCATTCAGCAAACATACAATGAGCACCTTCCACATGTCGGGCAGCGTGTCAGGTGCCAGAGCAAAAGAGGCAGTGCTTGGAGGAGAAGGACCTGGGGGATGCTGCACGTGTCTGTCTTCTCTTGATCCATTCTCTACCCGTCTCCCTTGAAGATAATGCCCCAAGAGCAGAGTACACAGCTCACGCTGAAACAGAGCTGATACGAACCCTGAGGACCCAAAGAAAAGAACCAGATTCCACCACACCCACCAGTCTTGCCTCTCCCAGGGCCCTTTGGGTGGAAATCATCAGCGGATTAAGCCACCACCTGTCCATCACCACACCCTCTCTCTCCCACTCTCTCCTACACTGAGCAGCTGGTTACACCCACCTGGTATAAAATAATCAGAGTGAATAAGGCATTCCCATATGATACGGACTCGAGGCCAGTTCTGAAATGTACACCTGGCCAGGCCATTTGCTAGCTCTGCTCCTTCCACTCCCCAGAAAATGCACTAAGACCCTCACTGATCGCCCCAATGGTCCTTATCCAACGCTCCTCTTCCCTGACCACTCTGCAGTATTTGGCACTATTGACCTTCATGCCTCCTCAGAGATTTCCCTTCCCCCACAATATCCCAGTTACCATGCCTCCCGTTTGCTCACTATTTCCTTCTCTTATTCTTCGTAGTGCTCTCACCCTATTGTGGGACTATCCCAGCATCTTCAATCCCTTTATCTCTCTCCCTTTGAGGTCACATCCTTATCCATCGTTTCAACTGTCCCCTGTACTTCCACATCTTAGCCCCTAGCCCTCATCCCTAACCCTTCCTCCGAAAAATTCCAGTTTCTATTCATGTGACATCATTCTTAATTCATCCAGTGGCTTTTCTGCTGCCTATAAAATGGCCAAACTCCTTAGCCTCACGACTCAAGACAATCTGCATCCAGCCCACCTTCCCAACACCATCTCCGTGGACCATGCACAGGATTAACTCAGTCATAACAAACAAGTCAGGCCCGCTCCCACCTCAAAGCCCTTGCTCACAGCACCTGCTTCAGACAATCCAGGGACCTCCCTTCTTCTTTTCTGCTTCTCCAGCTCCTGAGCATCCTTCAAGGCACAATCCAGTTCAATTCCGCCTCTAACATGAAGCCTTCCATATACTCTACAACCCCTCCCTCCTACTGACTCATAGAACTTCTCTGTACCGTTCATGCTGTGTTTCATTGTTATCTGCTGTGAATATAACTTCACCGTTACATTTCAGTTATCTATGCCTCTTCTCCTCAACTGTGGTGTAAGCTTCTCGGGAGTGAAGGACATATCTTCCCCTTCATCCTACTACCAAGAGTGCCTGCATTATATTTTCCTCATAGCAGGCCTTTACCAAGTAAGTAGTCAAGTTAATAAATGAATCTCCTGCAACAATTTTCAGTGAGCAGGATTGATGCCTGATTATTCACCGTTGATCGGGTATTGGCCCCTGTCTAAGGAGCTGCCCTTCCCCTGATTCTCTGCTCTGTTGTAGATGTCTCCAACGGTTCCTTCCAGGTAGAATGGTCCTCTCTTACAGGAGATCAGGTACCTTCAGTTCAGGGGAACATTTTCAGCACCATAACAGCTTCACCTCATCTTATCCATCACCAAGTCATGGGGTTCACTCTCCTAGGAGTATCTCCTGCTCTTAAAAATTTGGTTGAAAATAAGATATGAGGAATTAGTTATTAAAGGAAGACATTCAGATCCCCACTTAAGGAATATTTCAGAGTCCTCTCCACAGAAAAGGAAAATGACTAGAAGAATTAAAATTCTGCTTCAAAGAAAAAAAAAATCAACAACGGTCTTAATGGGTTTTACCTTTTCTCCCTACAAGAAAAGTGACAATGTCATCATATGCCTCTTTCCCTTATGAAGAATTACATGAGAAAAAGACATCACACACCCTGGGTGCAGTGGTGCAAGCCTGTAATCCCAGCAGCTACAGGGGCTGAGGCAGGAGGATCACAAGTTCAAAGTCAGCCTCAGCAACAGCAAGCTGCTAAGCGACTCAGTGAGACCCTGACTCTAAATAAAATACAAAATAGGACTGGGAATGTGGCTCAGTGAGCAAGTACCCCTGAGTTCAATACCTGGTTACTCCCCCCCTCCCAAAAAAAGACATCGCACACACAAACACGTACATACACACACACCATTTGCCTGTATGTGGAGGCACCCGCTAGATTCAGCTCAACCTCCAGTCTGCCCGTCAAGTTTACAGACCTGCAAGTGATCTTCCCATGCTATTGGGAACTTTGCAGACAGGCTTCATACAGTACATCAAATGAGAAAAATTAGAAGCTCTCTTGAAGATTTCTACATATTCCTCATGTGCCATTTTAAAATGAGAAAGGTGAAAACTTAATGCTCAATCAAAAGAGAACTCCTGAAATATTCCTCTCTGAGACCCTTACCAAGCCAGTCCCTTAGACACACAGATTCACTCACAATACAGTCTTTTCCCTTGGAGACTAGTTTTATTTTCACACAACCACTCTATCACTTGGTCACATTCTTCAAAATAATTCTTCCAGATGCACTCAAGTATTAATATAACAATCCAAAGCTTCCTACTATGCTATTTTCTTTTGCTTAAATAATCTCTCTTCTCTAATAAGTCAAAACTTCATTTTGTAAAGTTCCAGAGCTAAAAAAAAAAAAAAAAAGAGAAACATGGACATGCAACAAAAAAGAAAGAGTAGTTACAAAGTATAGGCAGTAAGGTTTATAATCTTAATGATAATAAATATTAAATATTATTATTTCATTGTTTCTCACAAGCATCCTATGTGATAGGCACTATCAGAATTCCATTCTGCAGAAAGAGAAGCATGACTGAAAGAGACTAAATAATTACCTTTAAGATCAGAGAGGTAGCTGGTGACAGCAGAAAATCAACCTTAGACCTACCAGATTGTAAAACCCATTATCTTAACCCCAAATTGTCCTTCAGTAATACCATCAGTAGAAATTTGATCCAGTCATTTTATTTCATGATGATCCTATAATTACAAGGGACAAGAATATGTCCAGATTCTGTAGATGGTGCTGACAGGCCTCAGAATAAACTGGGGTATGAGACAAGACCAAGAGACTCGCACCTCAGTCCTAGATGGGTTTATAATCACGGATGCAGAAATGGCAACTTAATGCCTGCCCCTGAATCTCAGGGAGTGCAGATAGTTCAAATATGAAAAGAGATTCTGCCACACATTGTACTCCAACACACACTGGCATTATGGGCCTGACCTGCTGCTGCAGTCTTGCTTTGCAAAGTCCCCGAACAACATGAGTCAGGCCAAGGGGCCATGAGTCCTCATCCAAACACTGCTTCAACTCCTCAAAACTCCTCTAGATCCAAAGGGTATGCTATTGCCCACACTGTACTCCTGGTGAGCATGTTACATACCACTTACTTGGTCTCCAGTGAATGGCCAAATCTATCCTAAATGCTCCACCCTGGAGCTCCCCGGCAGGTCAGCCTCAATTACCCATCTGGAAAAGCTATGGGCCAAACTCTGGAGGGAAGAACAAGGAGAAGGGAGCAGGGATAGTTGTTTAGTGTTTGGCAAACCCAAGGGGAGCCAATGTACTGTCATTGAGGAACATCTATCCTGTTCATTAGGTATGACTTTAATTTTTTTTTTCATGAATACTTCTGTTGCCAATGAGTGGCATGAAAGGGTTCAGCAAATTTAAATCCTCCTGCCTCTCAACTTGTTGTTTTCCTGCCTGCACTCCAGCAGGTAAAACACCCACAGACTCACAGTACTCTGGGCTGTAGAATTCACAGGAGTCTATAATGTTCAGGTTATTTTTAAACTTTCAGGCCACTCTCCCTCCCTATGAACAGCAGGCCTGCCATTTAGAATGGTGTTTAACCCACACCCCACCTGCTTTGAAACTTTTGCTTTTTGTGTTAAAAGAAAAGAAGCAATCCTCTAAGCATGTGCACGTATGCATGCACATACACACACATCTAAAAGCTGAAGACTGTCACCAGCTCAGTAGGGGTGAAAGACCCAGCTCACCTAATGATGTCAAGATTGTGACACGGTGTATATGAAAATCCTTTGTCAACTCAGAGAGTCACACCACTGTGGGTGGTGATGTTGTTATATTTTCAGGGACAGACACCAAGCATTTTAGGTGATGTCTAAAGACAACTTCTTACTCCCAAAAGGGAATTACAGGAGTTCAGTCAAAGCATTCAAGGTGCTTCATTTACCCAGGGAACTGGGCAGGAGCTGACTAAGAAATGTTCTGTAATGATTTTCTTCAAATCAATGACCTTCTTTCTTAAGTGAAAAAGTTAGGGAAAGGGTAAGGAAATTCTAAAAACAAAAAGAAGAGATTAATTAGAAGAATACAATAACTGACATTTGTGGAAGACAGAAGTACTATGTGTTTACCTTGTTTTATCTGAAAAGGAATCCTATGAGGTATGGTTCATATCAACCATTTCTCAGATGAGACTACTAAGAACAAAAGAAGCTGTCTCTGAACTAGTCTCACACAGAGCTGGATGTGAAGCCTGGACCTGCCCCATCTCACTATGCTCTTGCTGTGGTTGGAATGTTTGGATCCCCTTCAAAATTCATACTGAAATTCAGTCCCCAATGCACCAGTATTAAGAAGTGGGGCCTTCATAATGTCATTTAGGCTAACAGGGGCTGCTCTTGCATATGGGGTTAGTGTCTTACAAAAAGGCTATAAAAGTCTTATAAAAAGAGGGAACTAACTAGGCTCCATTTGCCTTCTGCCACGTGAGGACACAGCATCCACCCACTGCAAAGAAAGCAGTATTCGAGGCACTGTCCTGGAAGCAGAGAGCCTGCCTTGGTCTTGAACTTCCTGACCTCCATAACTGTCAAATCAATTTATACTGTTCATAAATTCCCTAGCCTGAGGTATTTTTGTTATAGCAGCAGGAATGCACTGAGGCAACCTCACAGGAAGAGACAATCTGTAGGAGCAAGTGTAACCTGAGCCCTAAGGCTGGATTAAACTGATTCAAGGGGCCCAGAGAAAAAGAGTTTGGAGTCACTTGAAAGTCACTGTGGGCCAAGCAGTGGACACAGAGCCTCCTCCAAGCCATGGCCAAAGGGGAAAGGTGATAAGCCCCTCTGCCTGCAAATGATAGGCTCTGCATGAGCTCCAGATCTCCTTACAGCCACGTAGTCACCCAGGCTGTGGGAAACAGTTGGAACTGGCTGTCCCCGATGTCCTCCCCTCGTGGGACACCTCTCAGAGCAAACCCTAGTGTCTTTATGGTCCTAGTGTTGCCATGGTGCTCCAAGACCCATCATAAAACAAGTGAAGCAACCTTTTACTCAGCAATTCTTTTAACTAAAACTCTTGCCACACGAGAGAGTTGCTCTCTGGAGGGCCTCTTCCTCTCCCTCTGGTCGAGGCCCCAAGTGATAAAATGATCCACCAGGTGAACTCAACACTTTCACAGATTTAAAAAAAAAAAAAAAAGCCCTTAAATGTGTTTAAGTCGAAGCCTTCTTCCTGAAGGCACAGGCCCCTACAGGTTCCTATGTCTCCATGACTCGGCAAGAACAGTTTCCCTCACCTTCCTGCTTCTTGGACCATTTCCAAAGGTTGGTACTTCTCCCACTGCCCTAACTGCACCTTTGTCTTCTTCTTCCCCCTCCTAAATGTACACATCCCCCTGATCCCATGTCCTTCCTTCTTCACTGTTCACACACTCTGGGTGATCTCATCCATCCAATGCAACTAAAGCTAACATCACAGTGTCTTGAGAAGAGTCCCAAAGCTGTACCTTTGGCCCTGTTCTTTTTGAGGTCTGGTACCATTTGCAATTGCTCAAATGAGCTCCTCTACCTGGAAGGCCTGACTACATCGTGAATCAACTGGTTTACAAACAAACTCATCCTCTT
The DNA here is from genome assembly GCF_021218885.2 of Marmota monax. Classification (NCBI taxonomy): domain Eukaryota; kingdom Metazoa; phylum Chordata; class Mammalia; order Rodentia; family Sciuridae; genus Marmota; species Marmota monax. The sequence goes on along the minus strand of NW_026694493.1, from coordinate 595,498 downwards.
TCTGTCTCACTTAGCCTCTTCCCAGGCCGCTAATTCTCTTTGCAGCATCACAATCTTCCCCTAACTGGGGGATAAAACTTTGGATGCATCTTTAACTCCACTTCCCCACACCAGCCATGCTCCAAGTCCCTGGCATACCACTTTCACAGTCTCTGCAGCACCAATTCTCAAGTCAGAACTTTATCCTTCTGCTCAGTAAATGAGAGAGGGCTCCTCACCCATCTTCCTCTTCCAGGTTCTACCACAACAATTCATTGTTTAGCTCTATTCTGGCCAGATCCTCACCCTAAGGGCGATCAAAATGAAGGACTTGTTCAATGTTGTATCTCCATGGGGAAACTCATTAAATTTTTTGTTGTTGAATGAGTGAGTTTTCTAGTCCTGGTCAAATGTAACTATAGAGTCGTTATAATTTCAGATTTGAAAGCAAAGTGTCTTCCTTGTTACCACCCCATTACACTCCCAGCAATATCTCCCACTACTGTTCCATGGAAGCAGGACAGTTGATCATTCCTAAACATAGCTTGAAATTTTCCTCCTGTATGTCATCTCTCATTTTCTTTCTCCCTTCCTTTCCTGTTTCCACAGCCACCAGTCAAAGGAGTAAAACAACAACAACAACAAAAAAAAAAACTATTTAGGCTTAAAATCTCAGTTCACATGATACCATTACTATGAAGCATTTTGTGATCATGACAAAAGTGATCTCTCACTCCTCTGAGTACCTTTGGCACTTGATGTGGCCCTGCCCTGGAGACTGTGCTATACACCTCTTCTTCCCCACTGCACTGCAAGGGCTTGACTTATCACCCTTGCCATCTCCATAGTAATAAATGCACTGTCTCATGTATCATGCACATTTACATGTATTGAAGGTATGGAGAAGTGCATGAATAAATTCATGGTAACTACAGACAAAGCCAAGTGCACAGAAGCAGGATACGGACTCCTCAGAATCTGCACCATAGTGGGGTGCTATGGGAGAAGCTAGAACTAATAAGCCTGATCTGGAGAAAATCAGTTCAGCTCAAGGAAGATCATCCTCAACCCTCACCTCACAGGCACAAGCACAACCTGCAAACCAATCCAGGTCAGATGAATGACCCAGTCCATGGAGGCAGATATAGTGGTCATTGTGACCCTGCAAAGCTCAGTGTCTTGAGATCAAGAAGTTTTGTTTGTTAGAAGAAATAAGATGGGGATGTTTCCAACTCATTTCAGTGTATTTATGTTTCCATAGATATGATGTTGGCTGAAATGACTTGTGTTAAATGGGTCACTTGAATATAGAGCCACACATACCAACCATACATATGGGACGTGGCCATACACAGCAGCCTATTCTTCAATTCTCACCATCTTATAGATGAGAAAAGACATGTGCGGCAGGGTGTCTTCACCTCAGCACTACCAACATTTTTGAGTCACACAGTTCTTTGTCATGTGGGTTGTCCTGTGCATTGCAAAATGTCCAGCAACATTTCTGGCCTCTAACCACTAGATGCCAGATGCACCCTCCTCCTCAGATGTGAAAATCAAAAATGTTTCCAAACACTGCCAAATGTCCCTTGGGAGGCAAAATCACCTCCCGGTTAAGACCATTGGTGTACAGCAATTAAATGAATTTCTCACGATCACACGACTGACATCATAACCAGAGGTACAGGGACCCCCAGTGCAACACACTTGTCACCTCGTGCACGCCTTTTGTGTTTTCCCTCGTGTCTGGGAAGCCCCAGCCTTTGGGAGTCGGAGTGCACTTAGAGCTGCACCTCTCATTTTCCTATGGCCTTATAGCCACACAGGGGGTTCCACACCTCCAGATAAAAGAGACACATTTTCAGCAGAGACTGAAGAGAGAACCCAGGCCGAAAAAGGTGACCACAACCCAGCAGCATTGTCTTAAAGCTAAAGGCAACTGGGTCTCACCTGTCAGATTTCTCCTGCCACTGAATAGTCAGAAATATGGTTATAAAGTACCAACAAGAATAGGATCTCTCCCTTAGAGAGGGAGTAAGAACCCCCATATTCATGTTTCAAACTCAGCAAACCCCACCCCTCTGCTAGTCCTCCTGTTTTCTTTTTCCTATCATTTTTGAAGCTAGAATCCTTCCACCTTTCCTGTCACCAACCTTTGTGGCTCACACTTTTGCTTCTAGAATTTGCCTGCACTAAAATTGGAGACCCCTCTCCCTGATTTTTGATTCTGATCTTTTATTTCCTAAAAAGACTCAGTCACCTCAGGCAAGCTATCTGCTGGAGCTGCTGTAAGGAACTGCCAATGGTCACCTTCTAAGTGAACTGTCATTAGCTAAAGCACTCATGTACCACGGAGGGGGCGACAAGTAATTGCCCATTAATGCACTGCTGCGCCACCTCACGTCCTTCCTCATAGTCAGTCCAGGATGCTTACTAACCTCTTGGTTAGGAACATCCCAAGTCTAAGAGGTCTGTATGGATAGCATATGGGGACCACTTACGCTAAGGAAAATTTCTTGTAAATTTCTGGAAAAACTAGTAAAGTATGAGAATATATCTCCAAATATATGTTAAAAGAGATATTGCATAACATGCAAAATATAAAAGAAAATTCTTAGGTGGGAAGGGGAAAAAATAAGTAAGTGTGTGGATTGAAAGTGCAGCTGCCCCAAGGGCAGTGATCAGTCCTGGTAAGAGAGGATTTAATAGGTGGGTCTTAATGCTTACTTAAGAGCAAGTGTATATGTGAGGGCACACTTAAAAAGAAGTTGGAACCAAGACTCTGCACTAAGCTGGGACACTTGGAAAAAATGCCTTCAGTGAAATAATACATTGCATACAATCAACTCTACAGAAAAGACATGTAATTAGGAAACTTATGCCTCAGAGTGAGTGAGAAAAGCAAAATCCTGAAAAATCAAAACCCAAGATAGATTACCTATAATAAATATAGGACTTGTAGTGGTTAATTTGAATTGTCAACTTGATTGGATTAAGAGACACCAAGGATTAAGAGCTGATGGGTGTTTCAATGAGGGTAAGTCTAGGAATGATTGGTTTGTGGGATAGCCAACTGAAATGGAGACCCTTCTTAAGCATGGGTAGCACCATCCAATAGGGTGATGGCTTGGATGAAATAAAAGTTGGGAGAACAAGGAAGCAGCAGCAGATGCAAGCTCGATTCTTTTTGAAAGGGTTATTTATTGCTGCTGCGATCATCTCGGGATATAGGACTCTTGCTTCTTCGCTCTTCCAAAGCAGACTCTGACAGTGATTCTCCAGAAGCCCTCTGTCTCATACTAGGTAGGGTAGCACCGTTGATCCCTCTTGTTCTGGGGCTTTAGCCTCTTGGACTGTGCAGCTACTGGTTCTTCCAGCTCTGCAGCCTGCAGTCGGCCACTGCGGACTATCCAGCTTCTGGTTGTGTAAACCAACCTAATAAGTCCCCGTTTTAAAATTATGCTTCCTGTTGATTTTGTTCCTCTAGAGAATCCTAATACAGGACTTACGAGCTGAATTTACACTACATGTTTAGTAGTGTTCAGGAACTCTTACACCAAAAATATAAGTAAATAAATAACACTCCTGGATTAAGTCAGAGAATCAAAGAAACACACTCAATGAGGCTATTCTCACAACCCAGAGTAAACTGTATTTCTATAGGAAAAAGCAACTGCTACTAGACGTGACCTTGAAATGAGAACTTTAAAATCACCTAGAGATGAAGCTAGACAATCCCTAAAAAACAAATGCCAAATGTCATCTTTGATATAAGGAGAGCAACTAAGAACAGAATAGGGAGGAAGAGCATGAGAAGAAGATCACCATTAAACAGGGACGAGAGGGGGGAGGGAAAGAGAGAGAGAAGGGAAATTGCATAGTAAAGGAAGGAGACCCTCATTGTTATACAAAATTACATATAAGAGGAAGTGAGGGGAAAGGGGAAAAAAACAAGGGAGAGAAATGAATTACAGTAGATGGGGTAGAGAGAGAAGATGGGAGGGGAGGGGAGGGGGGATAGTAGAGGATAGGAAGGGCAGCAGAATACAACAGACACTAGTATGGCAGTATGTAAAAAAGTGGATGTGTAACCGATGTGAATCTGCATTATGTATACAGGGTAAAAATGGGAGTTCATAATCTGCTTGAATCAAATGTATGAAATATGATATGTCAAGAGCTTTGTAATGTTTTGAACAACTAATAATAAAAAAAATTTTTTTTAAATCACCTAGAGAAATAATCTAGCATCAGGAAATGTTAACTGGCAATCAACATGAAGATTAGAGCCTGAGAATTTGAAATTATAGAAAGTGTATGAAAAGAAAGAAAATAATAGAATACATGAAAAAATGATAAATTTGAGAAAGTAGCAAATAAAATTATCATAGTGAAACACATATTCATTTAAGTTAAAGGCAATCAATGGGTTAACTTTAAAATTAGAAACAGCTAAGGAGAGTATCAGTAAATAGGAAAATACAGATGAGAAAACTCCCCCAATAAACAGCCCAGAGAGATAAAGAGAGGAATATGATTAAATCTCAGAGACATGGAGAAATCCAGAATATACCTAAAGAGAGTTCTAAATAGAGAGATGGAGAGAATTTTAAGAGTTACAGGATAATGTTTCTAGTATTAATGAAAATAAAAAGCCTCAGAATCAAGTATTTCAATGAGTTGTAAGTCAGATGAATAAAAATAAGTCAAACCTATACACATTCTAGTGAAATATCAAAAGATCCAAAAGTGCAAAAGAAAAATCTTAAAAGCATCCTGACAGAACAGATAGATTACCAATAAAAACAGCAACAAGATGATCAGTAATAATAATAATGGAAGCCAAGAATTAATGGAATATTATTTTCAAGTGTTGAGAATACTCAGCTAAATTATTACTCAAAATTGAGGTTAAAATAAAGACTGCTTCAAAATAAAATAAAGAAGAGTTTTCTAATCAAGTTCAGTGAAATAAATATTATGAGGCATTCTGCAACAAGTAAATTTAAATGAAAGAAAAAACTGGCATGCAAGACAATGGCATGATAAGCAAAAGATATTGATGAGTAGGAGGACAGTTTATATATATATATATATATATATATATATACATAACACACACACACACACACACACGGATAAGTTGCAACTAAATTACTTGACAACAATGCCATAATTGGCAAATGTAAGGTGTTATTCAGAAGGAAAACAGCCTTAACATGAGATATCAGAATAGAATACTCACTAAAATTATTTCTTTTTTTATTTCTAATAAATATTGGGCTTGAAATACTAGTCAATGTAATAAGTGAAGAAAAAAGAATGAAATGGCATATGGATTATAAGGGAACAAACATGGCTGTCATTATTCACAGTTGATGCTGTCTATATACAAAATATAAGAGAGCTTACCAAAAAAAGAGCCATTTGAAGTCATGAGAATGGTCTGTAAGTATACTGACTATATAAAACCAGTGTACAAAAGTACAAGTTTTGTTGTACCTATAACAAAGAATCTGAAAATACATTTATTAAAAGATACCATGCAGTAGAACAAAACCATAAAGCACCTACAACCAAATCAAATAAACGATATAAAAAAGTTTTTAAACTATCTTGAGGGACTTTAAGGAAGATCTAAGCATAGGAAGAACTATTTCATACTCAGAGGTTAAAAACTAAATAGCTTAGAAATGGCAATCCACTCCCAAATTAATCTATAAGTTCATTTAATTCTTATAAAAATCATATTTTTAAATGAAATGTGAAAAATTGATACTAAAAGTCATATGGATGAATAAAAGGCAATTGCTAAAAGCATTTGGCAAGGGTGTAGAAAGAATTTACTCTAACATCAAAACTACAAAGTTTGAAGAATCAAATTAGTAAGACATAGTGAGGGGAATATACAAATAGCCTGGTGGGATAAAATAAGATGTCCAGAGGTAGTGGGAAAGAATTGCCTCACCACTACATGGTGTTGAGCCCAAAGACTAATCGGCGGGGGGGCGGGGGAGGACGACATAAAATTGGAGCATACCTCACACTATACCCAAAAAAATCAATTCCAGATAGGATCAAAGAGACAAATGTGATAAGCAAAACTGTAAAAACTTTTAGTTAAAAAATGTAAATGACTTCGTTTTTATCTCAGTATATGAAAAGAATTTTTATGAGACAAGATGAACAAAAATCATAAAAGCAAAAGCAGATAAATTTTACTACACTAAAATTAACAACTCTGCATGACAAAAAGCACCATAAACAAAGTGAAAAAGACAAGTTGTGTGGAAGAAGATATTTACAACCTGCAAATCATATGTAGAATATATATAAGAACTCTCATAAATTATAAAAAAGATACGTCACCTGATAAAAATCTAAACAAAGAATATGAACCTATAATTCACAGGAGAGGGAATCTAAATGTCCAACAAACATATATTAAATGACATCCATCAAGTTGGCAAATTTTAATAATTGATCATCTCAAGTTTTGAAGATACACAGAAATGGTAACTCTGCATATGTTGGTGTACAAATGGCCATCACTCTGGAAAGCCATTTGGTAATAAACATGGAAATGAACATATGCAAATCAGCAACGCTGCCTTTAGGTATCTGTCTTAGAGAAATTCTCACACATGTACCCAAAGAGATGTGGACTAGAATGATCATTTTAAGATTACCCCCCCCCAAAAAAAAAGAAAGAAAGAAAAGGAGCAAGAAAAAACCTTGTAAATTCCTAGTAAATTAAGAACCTTTAATATAGTCATACGATGGAGTTCTATACAGAAAGTGAAATAATGAACTAAGCGTGTGTGTAATATTTGGTAAATATTTAAAATGAATATTCACATTGCTGCAAAAATATTCATTCTATGTATCATTCACATTAAACTTTAAAACACAAAAACACTCATACACATTCATTAATATATAGGTAGCAAAATTACAAAAATACCAATTTCAGAGAAGTGGTCACTTCTGGAATGAGGAACAAGGAATAAAGTTTTTTTAAAAAGTGCATCTGTAACATTGTACTTCCTTAAAAGTAGGAAAGAGATGAAGCAAACATGGCAAATGTTATCATTCATTTAATCTTGAGAGTGGGTAAAAGGGTATCCCTTAATTGTTTCCTACTCAAAACATTTGAAATATAACATAACTGTTACTTTTCCTAATTAAAAGACCCATTGTTGGGCAAAGATGTAGAGGACCTCATCCACCTTTGTCAGGACTGTAATTAGTACAAGCAGACTTGAGGAAGACCACACAGCACTTCTCAAGAGCCATAAATGTGCAGAGCCTTGCTTTAAAAATTCCAGTTCTAGGAACTGGAATTTGTCTTTATCCGATCACCAGACTCGCACACAAATATGCATTTATAAAACCAGCAACTGGGTTGGTAATTGGAATATCAAAAACTACAATCTGTATTGTACTAAGTGAACAAAAATGAGGCACTGGCTAATACATTATAACAGTCATGTAATGAAACTTTTGCAAGTATTTTAAAGCGTATAGTAAAATAATATTTAATGATATAGGACACTGTTCACAATATATTATTAATCAGTAAAGCAGGTTACAAAGCAAGATGTGCACACTATAATCCTCATTTAGAAATAATCAACTGTGTGGGTATATTTATGAGTGTACACATACATGCATAGGTGAGGGAAAACTAGAAGAATATTTATCTAATGTTAATGATTAATAACTGTACATGATGAGATTGTGGAAGATTCTGATTTCCTTCTGTGTACTTTTCCATATTTTCTAAAACAAACATAAAATACTTTTGTAATTTAGAAAGGATCAAATCTATGATGGGCATGAGGTTCACATGAGTGGCTCCCATCAGCCACTCTCATAGACTGATGCTTCATTTCGCGGGAACTAGTATTACTCTTTAGTTGGGTGAGTGAAGAAGACAGCACAAGGGAGAGATGCCCTAGAGTTTGATTGCCAAGTGGGAAGGCACTGCCTGGAGGGTGGAATCTACCATCCATAAAATGGATTGGACAACCTTGTCTAAGCACCTCACAGAGCACCATCACAGTAATACATAGAGGGACCCAGCTTTGAGCCTCTAAAAGTAAGGGTTCGATTCTAGCCTCAAGAATAACTCTGGAGGAATATTTTGGAATGATCCATTACCTCCCTTACTGGCACAAACTCCAGAATCCCTAGAATCCTGAAAGGAAGTCAGTCAGGTGAGAGCCAAGGTTGAACACACTTCAATCAATCCCCACGGATCTTGACCTTGCCACAGGATTTATTCACTGTGGGAGCAGTTAGCGGGCAGAAAAGCGTGCATCAGGCACTTTCCACACTGAAATCATTCCATTCTCACAACTCCAGGCAGTGGGTGTGATCAATCTCCATACTACAAATGCAAAGCTGAGACCAAGGCCACACATCTAGGGACTGGTCAAGCTAGAACTGAAACCCAGGGCTTTAGGAATCCAAGACGTGGACTTGTCCTATTAAACTAATTAGTTTTCAATAATAAAAGCAGCATTTCCTTGCATGCTTACCCATGAATCACTTTCCTCACATGAAATACTACTTGAAGTGAATTAAACAGATAAAAGGGAAGTTTAACTAAGTGGGGGACCCAGGCTAGTTCTTCCAAGGATGCACCATGGAACGGTTTAAGCAATGTCCTGAGATTACTAAAAAGGTCTTCAGTTCTCCCAACAGAGCCCCCAAAGCTGAAGTCTTACTATTATGTCCAAGAGGTGAGGAAGGTCTCCATCTTCCTGAACCACACATTAAGTTCCAGAGGTGAGCCATTACTGAGAAACCTGGCCCTCCACCCGGCACCCATCTCAATCTAGCCTTGCCTTATGAATGCCCTTGTCTCCAACTACACAGGCTCTGCTCCTTGCGGCCATGATCCCTCCCTTACCTGACCTGTGGAGTAGCCTCGTCGCTGCTCATCCTCCCTTCAATCTGTTCTCGCAACTGCAACCGAAGTCATCTTGTTAAAAAGTACATCAAATCGTGTCCTGGTCTGCCTGAGTCAACACTCCTAATGACCATGATTCTCATGAGATGTAAACTTTTGTCCTCACCAGCTCCCCATCACCTGTCTGTCTTAGCCTGGGATCCCCAGAAAGCAGAGCCTCAGATGTCTTCACTGAGAAATGCCATCACACCGGAGCAGGAGTAGGGAAAACAGGAGGTAAGGCAGGCAGTAAAGAGAGAGCCAATAAAATGACATGTTACTAAGCCATCTGTTATGGTTTGGATGTGAGCTGTCCCCCAAAAGCTCATGTGTGAGACAATGCAAGAATATGTAGAGGTGAAGCGGTTGGATTGGGAGAGTTGTGACCCAATCAGTGGATTAACGCCCTGATATGAATTAACTTGTCAGTAACTATAGGCAGGTGGGGTGTGGCTGGAGGAGGTGGGTCACTGGGGACATGATTTGGGGATTTATATTTTGTCCCCAGTGAGTGGTAGTCTCTCTCTGTTTTCTGTAACCATGTCCTAAGCAGTTTTCCTTCACCATGTCTTTCTACCATGATGCTCTGTCTCAGGCCTAGATCAATGGAGCCAACCATCTATGGACTGAGACCTCTGAAACCATGAGCCAAAATAAACGTTTCCTTCTCTAGGTTGTTTTTGTCGGGTCTTTGGGTCACAGTGATGAAAATGCTGACTAAAATACCAGCCCTGCTCCAGGATAACCGTGTCTGTCTCAGGATGGTCCAATGGGACACAGAACTCATCTGTTGGATCTCTCCTGGACCAGAAATTCATTGTGCAGAGAATAAATCTCCTCTTCACCCTCCAGTTGCCCCAGAGAGCCTTCAGTAGTTCAAGGGTGAGTGTCAACAGGGCAGTTCCAGGGTAAGAAACAATTATGGTGCATGGGTAGTAAATAAGTTATTTAAACAGAAAACCAAAGTAAACAGTGAACAGACCAACCTGTGGTAATGCAATGTACCAAAAGCACGGGCCCCTCGAAAATGAAGTCAAGATCCCACATTTTCTGTATTCTTGGGCTTGGTGATTCCCAGCTAGGGGCTACTGAATCCACAGACGTCAAAACCCTGCAAGACATCCGTCAGGTTCTTTGTGTTTCTTAGAAGTGGCTTTTGGCAGCTCAATCCTGGCTCCCTCTTCCCTCTTTTCTCTTCCTCATTGAAGGTGGTAGAAATCAACCCATCACGTTTCTTAAGAATTTTGTTCCCCATGCAAGGGACTTACAAAGTTCCACCCTGAAAGAGGGAGCACATGCTTTGTTGATTCCAAAATGGCCAGGACAAAAGGAAAATGCTACTCCCTTCTTTTTTTTTTTTTTTTTTTTTTTGCCTTTTGGCAGGCACAGGAAGTTGTGGGAATCGCCAGGAGGTGAGGGTGGGGGACAGAGGGGGATTGCAGTACCAGGAGTTCCAGAAGCAGCAGCCTGAGACCCCCTGTGTCTTCTTGGGTCTCCATGGCCTACCGGCAGGTCACCTCCAACCAGCTGGAGACCCCAAGCCAGCTCCCGTGGCAACAGAAGGACAAATCAGGGCAAGAGAAAATCCTGACACACTGCCGAGAAGAGCAGCTTGAAGAACGCAGCAGGATTTCTGGGAAGTTGCTGGAAAGGCAGGGAACGGGAACTAGAGGAGTGAGCGCAGGAGGGGCCTCTGCCTGCTGTGGGGAGCTGCTCACAGGTGCAGATGGAAGACCCACACCATGACCAGAACCCACACAGGCTGACATCCCCACCACTGTCAACCCCCCCGTCTCCCTACATGTCCTGGCCTCCCACAACCCTGTGAAGAGACGATCCTGCCCACAGTGGGAACATAGCAGGGTCTTAGAACACCACCAGTTAGTTCTCCTTTTGCCATTCAGAAGCTGAGACATTTCCCCTGTTCCTGGCCTCAGACATTTACTCAACTTCATATGTGCATTCAACTCCTGAAGGGTCAGCAGGTGAGGAAGCAGGCTGAGCCAGAACCAAGCAGTGGGCTGTGTGGGAACTTGCCCATTATGCACATCCCCAGAGGTTAGGGAGCAACTCTGGCCCCAGCCCTACACATTGTGCCCAGCAACGTGAAATCTACTAGGCCTCCCTTGTAGAAGTTGCCTGTGCTAGCCAGCCACAGCAAGGCCTCAGACTGTCATCGATATCCCCTAGTCCCCAACACTGGAGTCACTCAACTTACAAGGAACAACATGCCTTGGCTAACAGTCTTCCCCCTTCCCAGACTGCCCAGGTAGGGCTGGCCCTATCTCTACAGCAGCTCCTCAAAGCCATCTACCCACCAAAGTCATCCTCCTTCCTTATTGCAATGTTTGTGTCCCACTTCCAGTTCATGTCAAAATCAGGTGTGGCCTTGCAGGGGCAGGGCAGTGGGGGATTAGGTCATGAGGGTGGAGCCCTCATGAGCAGGATCAGAGCCCTTATAAAAGGGGCTCTAGAGGGATCCCTTGTCCCTTCCACCACATGAAGACACCATGAAAGGAAAGCCATCTTTTTTGTTGTTGTTGTTGTTTTATATTTATTTTTTAGGTGTAGATGTATACTACACAATGCCTGTATTTTTATCTGGTACTGAGGATGGAACCCAGGTCCCGCCCGTGCTAGGCGAGTGCTCTACCGCTGAGCCACAATCCCAGCCCCAGGAAAGCCATCTTTGAAGATGGCTGGCCCTCACCAGACATGCGATCTGCTACTGTCTTGATCTTGGAATTCCCATCCTCCAGACTGTGAGAAATACTGTTGCTCTAAGCTGCCCAGCTAATGGCACTTCACTCTAGCAGCAAAGGGACTAAGACACTTGCCTTTTAGTAGACAAGCTAACGTAAGACCCCTTGCCTCTTCCCAGCAACCTCCGAAATCTCAGCCAGGAAGTCTTGAAGATGACAATTATGATTTTTCCCTTTCCAACCCTCTGGGGAAAGACAGGTGGAGGAGGAAGAGAAAAGAAAGTCTTCTCCACCTCCAGCTGTCACATCCCACAATCCCACAGCTAATGCTGCAGGTAAATATTAGCTCCCTTTGGAGTTGAAGAATACCAAAGAGAGGGTGAGACAGAGAGACGCAGAGAGGGTGAACATGAATCTCTGCTGCTTAGCACCTTCCTGGCAGCGTGGGAAGCTGGTTGAATAAGCAAAACATGAGCTCTCAACTCCAGGCACATAAATAAGCTCAAATAGATTCACTGCTCCCAGCAGCCTGTGGGAGAGCCCAAAAGAAGAAGGGCTGGCTCCCTTGGTCCCTACCCTCTCCAAGCCTTCCAGCTACTCAGTTCCCGGAGGCAAGGACTTCTTTCTCTGGAAGAGGAGGAGGTAGGGAAAGATGAGAAGACTCTAGGCAAAGGAGGAGATTGAGTATGTTCCAAGGGAATACCTCAGATCACAGAGCAAGGACACCCCTCCCTAACCCTCACACTGCCACCACAGTGAGACATGACTCCTCATCCAGAATCACAGATACCACCCCCCCACACACCACACCCAATGTGTGATCTCTAGCTAGTGGACTCTCTCCTCTTGACCCCGGAGGCCTCCACAGCCTCCTGCTCCCCGCCCATTTCTCCTGCACCAATTTCCATGCTTCCTATGCTTCTTCTTCACTCAGTTGCACCAGCAGCAATGACGTGTTCCCTGCCCAGAAGCCCTTGATCATGAATCCTACAGGACTCCAAATGGACCCATCTTTAACTTCTGTCCCATGCCCTACCCATCCTCCTTTCCAATTCCTGGGCTCAACATCCCTGACACCAAACTCCCCTCCTCCTCCAGCCACACGCCCTTCCCACATTACTCAGTGGTGACCATTCTGGCCTCAGTCCCCCAGGCTTGTGCCGCTGTTCCTCCCTCTCGTGTTGACCCAATCAACACGTCCTGCTGAGTCTTCCTGCATTCTGTCAGTCCCCTCTGTGACACAGCCTGCCACCACTGCTCACTGAGTCCTCCTCACAGAGCAAGGACCAGCACAGTGTGGGTGCTGCCATCAAGGGTGACGCCTAGGGCATGGATCCCAGGCACAAGGCCAGAATGAGCAAAGTCAGGCTGACCCAATAGCAAGTCCAAATGATGGTCAAGGACGGAAGCCCAAGGTCCAAACTAGAGATGAGCTGGTGCGTGCCAGATGTGAAGGCTTAGCCAAGGTGAAAAACAAGTATGTGAGATGGAAGGTAGAGCTGGAATACAAGGGGGACTGGGCCGTAGACTCAGTGACGGCAGCAAGTGGCTCAGGACAGTGACTTGGTTGACACAAGGGAGTCTGATCGGGTTTTATTGTAGTAATAGCTGGGTGAACTGGCAAAGCCAATAAGCAGACAAGACTTCTGAGCCTGTCCCCTGCTGCCCTAAACAAACCCTCTAATCTTGCTCCCAAGCTTTTCTCACATTATTCCCACAAGAGAAAGTTCCCCTGTGTCTCAAAGCCTCCCATACTTCCGGTTCCTCATCTTTATCCGTCCAAACCCCTGGAGCTCGCCCTGAACACACTACATAATAACCACCCCTGATTCCAGCCCTTTGTGCCCACGAGTGCTTCTCTTGGTTTCGTATCTCGAGGATGAGCAAAATTTTGAAAGTTAACTAACAGAATGCAGCCAACTTTTTATTTTCCTAAGTAGGGGCTTTCAGAAACAACTGCCACTATTTACACCCCAACATTTCATAGAGGAAAGGGCACTTAGCACTAAAATGTTGAAAGGATATAATCTCAGCGAATCCCATAAAATAAATTTAGCCTTATGAAATAATCACTTACTTGCCCTATTTTTATCGTTTCACAGCCAACGGATGAAAATGTTGTCATCAACAGGCACAAATCCATAAATTAGCATTTGGGAATATCACAGATATAGATCTCTCGTTTGACATTTAATCACACGGCGCTCTGCATTTTTGTTTAGTTTTGTTTTCTCTTGTCATGTTTATCCAACTCTTCGGCTTTGCGTGTCTTCTCTGCGCGCTAGACAGCAAGATCCCCGGGGTCAAGCTCGGCCTTACGTTCTCTGTATCCTCCACAGTGCACAAAGCCTGGAGCACGTGGAATAAATTCCAAGTGCGTGGATGTCAGGTCAGAGCAGGAAAATACTTAAACAAAAAAAGGGGGGAGGGTAAGAGGGAGATGACAAACAACAACAGGGGTGGCGGGAAGAGGGCACAATTGCACTTTCTGCCCCAAGTCCTGGAATGATACTGATAAAAACATCTGCCTATGATACGCGTGGTCCAGCCTAGAATAATACCCCAGATGCATTAGTTCAAGTTTCCCAAACCCTCAAACTGTCACCTACTTTTGCAGCAGCTATGTGGAGGTGGAGCATCCTCTTGGGAGTCAAGATGGAGCTATATCTGCTCTGCCTTCAGGGTCTCCTTTCACCTCTTCCCGGCCTTAGCAGGCTCCCAGCTAAATACCTTTATTTCAGATTGGATGTGAAGGTCCCTCCTAATTCACAATGCTGTAACTTTCCACTGCCATTTTATCAGGAATATATGAACAGGGATAATGCCTTCCCTGAACCCTCCAGGACTTGCTCCTATACCTTGTCCTGGACTCTGGACATCCGCACTCAGCAGTGAATTTCAAGGAGAGGCAACAATATCAACGAGTTCAGAGGTCTGACCACCAGCCTCTGGAGGTTCTTGGGAGGAACCTCGACACCCACAATTCTGGAGCAGAATATAAAAGGGTCACCTGTCACAGCACCAGTGTTCTCCCTGGGAACCTTGAAGGAGATCGACCTTTCCAGTCCCTCTTCAGCATGTTCTCCACCCATCCTTCCTGACTCTTGTATTATTTAAATATGTGCTGGGACCAAAAAGAAAAAGAAATCCCTTAAAGACAGGAGCTATTCCTTAAAATGTCTGCGTTCTTTACAGAATCTAGATCTGACCTTTGCACCTCCAACTCTAGGTACTCAGTAAATATTTGAGAAAAAGAAAAAAAAAAACGTGAGTCGGGAAGTTGCCACTGCATTAGGCAGTTCTCAGAAACTGAAACCACAAAAATATTAACTCTTAATTTTACTGTATAATAAGGAATTAAAGTGATTTCCTCTGCCTCGCCTCTTGTGCGCTAACTCGTACGTACTGGCATAGTAAAGCAAACTGTAGCATGTAAAAAAGAATTTCGTGGAAAAAGGATGGTTTGAACGAAAATACAATTTCTGGGGACAAGGTCATTTTTATCCAAATGCTTGAAATGCACTGGTTTCAGGGAAATACTGCCACAAAGTGTCCACATATAAGTCCATCAATATTTGGAGACACTAAAATTGTCCTCCTGATGGCCACTACAGGGACAGCAACAAGGCGCGTCTGGGAAAGAATCCAAGCTGGTAAATGTCTGTGTTGGCTCTTCTAGAATCTGGAGGAGCAGGAATCCAGGGGGAGGCGCAGGAATCCAGGGGGAGGCGCAGGGCACAGGAAGCCATCCTGAGAAGGTCCACAGGACACAGGTCCAGGGGCAAGAGTGGGGGTGGGAAAAGAGGAAGTGTCCTGCTAGATCTTGTATGGGGTTCTGACCTACCCACAGACACTGCGAAAAACAGGACAGAGTAGGGTGGCCACACCAGGAAATGCTTCCTTGAGAGAAACGTTCCAAAGAAGACTGACTAGGAAACTGGCAAGCACCTGCCAGATCTGGCTGAGGTGGGCTGGGAGCTGCATCCCAGCTTCCTGGATGCTTCCCAATCCCTCTCCACCACCTGCCTCCCCAAGGCATCCCCACAGGGCTCCAAGGAACAGAGTTTGCAAACCACTAGCAAGGTGTAACCAAGCCAACCATCGGGTCTAAAGGCTGGAGCCACGGTTCATTCCTTAACCTCTGACTCCCCTCAGCCTCTGCTCCTGGTCTGCAGTATCCTCTGAAGTACCTGCTGAAGGCTTGCAGTGGATGGCGCCTCAGAGGAACAGCACCACACAAAAAAGCATGCAGTGACTTAAAGCCCTGCCTGATGATTCAGGGGACTCAAAAGTCACTCGGTCATCTTCTCACCCAAGGAGCAATGTCTTCCATGGTGGAGTCCAGTGAAGGCAAGTGGGCTGAAGGAGCCCCCAGCTGGCCCTGAGGGCCAGGCTGAGGAAGAGTCTTCCCATAGGAATGGGGTCAGGGGGGCTCTGGGCTACGTTTCAGGGAAACACCTCACTCTCTGTGCTTCCTGCTGCTTCATCATCACTCTGGGGCCCATTCCTCTGAGAGGCAGCATCCATCTTGCCTACCCCATCCAGGGAGTAAGTTCCTGAAGGGCAGTGACCAGTGACATTCTCAGATTGCTTTGGCACACCTCTTAGTCCTCAGGTTCTGCCAGTTCCTCCTGTCCCTGCTTAAAACACTGTTTTCTCACTTGCCACAGGATAACGTCCACAGTCCTTGTCCATAACCCTTTCTTCTTCTTCGGTACATTCTTCCTGAAGACGTTCACCCAATCCAAGACTCAGCTTTTAGGCCCATGGCTCTCAATTAGAGTATCCTGAGCCATGACCTCTCTTTTTCCTGGCTCTTGGGTTTTGTTTTTTGTTTGTTTGTTTGTTTGTTTTTGTTTTTAAAACCCTTTACCCAAAGAGAGATGTCAAAAATTTTGAACTGATATGGCAAGGGCACTAATCAGATAGTGGGGGGTCCAAGGGACAGGATTAGTTAGGATGTGCAAGGTGGTGGAGGGGAACTTGAACAAGGGGCTGCTCAGGGCAGAGGCTGCTTATCCGTGACACAGCAGTATTTCAGTGTTTTCCTAACCATCCTGGCTTCATGTGTGATACCAACTCAACCTCGATCCCTGGCTATCCCACACACCCCTCAAATTTACAAATCCACACTACACCCCACCTTCCTGCACCTGCCCCATCCTCTATGCCCCCACGGTAATGAATGACCGTGTTATCATCTGCTCCGTTGCCTAAGCTGGGACTCAGAGTATCCTTGTTGCCGTCTCCTTCTCTTTTATCCCATCCCATCACTCACAAGTCCTGTCCTTCCAATTCCTACCCATCTCTCAAATACACTCACTCTCCCCGTCCCAGTCCTTAAATCAGCCTCCTGCTTTTCTCACTTAGGACTATTGCAATGGGCTCCCTGACTCTGGGGCTGCCTCCTCTAAGCCTTCTCTATAACTCAGCCAACATCATCTTCTTTAAAGCCAAATTCAATCATGCAACTGTTCTACAATCATGCAGTAGCTCAGCCTTTCCCCGAGGTGAAGCACTCATTTCTTCACTTGGCCTCCAGAGCATCACCTAGGTTTTTAGTTCCTGCTCATCTAACCTCTCTTCGTCCACTATCCATTACATTACTGCCCTCTAGACTCACCCATAATCTCTGCTTCTAATTCTCTCCTTTGCCTGAAAACTCTCTGGCTTCTGGAGGTTTGCTCATGCCGTCTAATCTGCCTAGAACTCTTCTTGAATCCCTTACACACACACACACACACACACACACAAACACACACACATACACTGCTCACCAATGTGTCTGTCTCCAATGTGTCTGTCAAGTCTTCCCCAACTACCAACTGCTGGCTGGGTGGGGCCTCCTGCTGCCCTCACCATCCCTATCCTCCCCTGCCTATCGTTGCAATGATAACACTGTATTTGCCTTCTTTTAATAGAGAGGTTTGTCTTTTTTGTTGTTGTTGTTTCTTGATACCAAAGTAGATGCTTGATTCATGTTTCCTGAGATGAAACCAAGGAGCCTGCATCCCAGTACTTTCATGTGAAGTGGCTTGTGGGAAAGAACTGGCCATGCAACCAAAAGGGACTCCAGGAGTCTGCTCACCCAGGCTCCTGCCTGGGCCTCCCACCCGCTAAATGAAAACAGGAAGGCATCACACCACACTGTACAACACTTCTGACTCAGTGCCAAGGAGAAGGGTGAGAAGAGATTACAATAGATACTGTAGCCAGGACCCAAAGCAAGTCGGCACCTCGTAATCCTGACATGTCAGAGGCAGCTTAACCAACGTGCAAGGACAGAACATGGTGCACCACCAGCCTGCCAGGGCAATACCAAACTGGAAGAAAAAAATCAAGCACTGAAGTAGGACAAAGCTGATCATATTCTTTAAAAGTGTCCATGGGATTGCACATATTTGTCTGCATGGGACGGAAATAGTGGCAGCTTCCACGAGTTGTAATTGTGGCAGGCCTCTTAGGAGGGGAAATGAATGTCTCTCAGGATCTTTCTAACTGAGGCACAAACCAAATATCTCTGGTGTGGAAATGTGAGCTTCCAAAGGGCCACAAGGTCAACAGTCTTCCCAGATCCAGAACAACGGCGTTAGCAAGGAATCAGTTCAAACACATCTGGGGTGTTTTGCAGAATTGGTGCCTTCCAGATGTGGCCCTGCCAACAGCCACACCAAACGTGGCACTGCCACCTGCCCCACCCTGTCTCCTTTTGTCCCCGAAGTTCCTGGAAGGTCTTCCTCTTCAGAGCTCCCCCAGCTCTGACCCAGCTGTCAAGCTGCTCTAAGGCTCAGCTCCAGTCAACTGTGATAACAAGGACTACCCTCAGAGTCCCAGGCAGCTCAGACAAGCAGAAAAGATGGGGGACTTGAACCACCTTTTGCAAGGTTGCAGCCTCCGAATGTCATGTCAAGGTAGGACAGAGTAGGGGTAAGGCTATAGTTGGATTTTTTTTTTTTTTTTTTTTTTTTTTTGGTACCAGGGATTGAAATGAGAGGTGCTTAACTGCTGAGGCACATCCCTTTTTATTTTTTATTTAGAGCCGGAGTCTGACTGAGTTGCATAGTGCCTCACTAAGTTACTGAGGCTGACTTTGAACACACAATCCTCCTGCCTCGGCCTCCAGAGCTGCTGGGATTACAGGTATGTGCCATCATGTCTGGCATTATAGTTGGATCTTGAATGTTCTGAAAGGCCAGGAATCAAAGGCTTGGTCCTCCAATTTGGCACTACTGAGAGGTGGTGGAACTTCTAAGAGGTAGGACCTAGTGGGAGGAAGGTTGGTCATTGGGGTGTGCCTTCAAAGGGGATATGGAGCCCCAGCACTTCCTGGCTCTTTTTCTTTTTTTGCTTCCTGGCCATGAAGTGAGAAGTTCTGTTTTACACATGCTACTGTCATAATATACTGCCTCACCAGAATCACAAGGCAACAGAGACAACTTTCTTGGACTGGAACCTCCAACTGTGATCCAAAATATTTTTCTTTGTAAGTTGATTGTCTCAGGTATTTTGTTACAGTAATGGAAAGCTAACTAATCACAGATAAGATACCTCTTTAAGCCACTCTTAGATTGCTTAGAATTCAACCCAGGCAATGGTCCTGACACAGAGTTTCCTCACTTTCTCAATGGTCTCTGCTGTCCCAGGTAGAAATGCAAACTTGGCCCTGCTGCTTCTCAGAGACTGAAGGAGGGGAACATGAGTAATTTACACTCTACCTCAAGCTCAGACCTCAAACAGACTAGAGTGAACTTAAAGGAAGCATGTATCTTTGAACAAACTGAATTTGAGGCTCTCATTTGAGATCCCAGGAGAAATATGATGTAGTGGAAAAATAACTAGACTAGATAACTAGATACAATAACTAGACTTTGGAGTCTTAACCTCCTGGTCAAATCCTGCCTCTATCAATGCCTAGTGTATGGACCTTAGGCAAGTCACTTAATTTCTCTAAATCTCAGCTACTTCATTCATTTACTGAGCTGTTAGCATGAGGAAATGTATGTGCAAGTCCAACATGAGACTTAGAAGACAGTAGGTGCTCAATAAGCATTAGTTTCCCTCTTCCCCATTGTAACCTCTAGAATGTAAGTTAAATGCACTGTGGGGTTTGAGAAATAAACAAATGTGACAGGCAGAAGTTGCCACCAAAGCGATCTACATACAATTGCCCAGAATCTGTAAAGTAAAAGAATTAAGGTTGCAGATGGAATTAAGACCATTCCTCATATGACCTTGAAAAGGAGTCTCATCTATCTCATCACATGATCTAAGTCACATGAGCCCTTCAAAATTAAAAAAAAAAAAAAACAGGCAAAAGAAATGGCCCTTAGTTTCAGCCAGCAATAAAATGGAGAGTGCACACTAAGACTGCAGAGAAATGAATCCTACCAGCCACCAGAACGGGCAAGGATCCCATTCTCTCTCAGAGCTAGACTCTGGGCAGGAGCAGCCGGCTGACACCTCGACCATAGTCCAATGAGACCCGACTAAACTTCAGCCATACAAAGCTGGATGACAATAAACTTCTGAGGTTTCTAAGCCACTAAATTTGTGGTTGCCTGTAACAGCAGAAATAGTAAAACAAGTACTTGCTCAAATATAGATTTGTTTTTTGATATAGTTCTATTTTTATAAGGAAAAAAATCCAAAAATGGAATAATAAGCAGTGTTTTTTTCCCCCTCGGTTAACTGCTCCCAAAAGAAACCTGGATATCCTGAGATTTTTAGGCTCTCAGTCACTAATTCAGACAACTTTCTTCCTGGTGGCAGCTGGTGAATGGAGGTGTGACATTTGAGAACTTATCAAACAACCCTAAAACGCAGAATAACATCACACATGTGAAAAGCAATGAGCCAGATTACCCTGGGATTTAGAAAGGACCCAACAGGTGCAATTCCAAAGAACCACCCTTCTAAGAAATGTGCAATTTGGAAACGGGAAACAAACCAGGTGCCATTTAAACATTAACATGGGTATCTAGAAATAACACAGTGATCTAGTAGGTGCCACAACCCCACAGCTTCCAGAAGAGCCTTCCAAGTGACACCTATGACACGGTCCATGATGTTTCCCATCACGTTAGAATCTGCTGCGCACCCAGACTACAGGGTGCAAGTAATCCAAAGGCACATGCTACAACGGGGGTTGAACTGAGAGCATTTGGATCAAGATAAACTCTTGCTGTCAGTCTTGAGTACTTCTGGATCTAGACAGCCCAAGCCAAAATGCTGCAAACATTAATTCAGCCTGGCATTTGATAATCTGTTTAAATGTCTCTGAATCTTCCTATAGTGCATTAGCCACCCCAACACCAGACGCAAGAAGAAGCTGATAAGTAGTTCATGCTGATGGGAGCCCACAGCCCCTCTAATGAATAGTAGTCTGCTGTATTAAGGAGATAACCTCTAATACCTTTATTCATTAGGCCACTGAATTCTGACACATTCAGAATGCAACACTTGGCACCAAGCAAGCCCAGGCCCTTTGGATGAGCTTCACTTCTGCTCTATAACGGGCAGAGGCAAAATCTATGCTGTGCTACAAAGTCAGAGTGGTATTTAATCTTGGGCTAATCTTATACCTGTACTGGAATACTCTGGATCAAAGGCTCCTGCCACGTCCTCTCCCATCCTGGAAGTTTCCCCCAATGAACATCACAGTTGAGCAATATAAGATGTCCCCAAGCATCCAACCAAGGTCAGCCCTGCTGGCGAGCACAAAAGGAACCAGCCTGGAAAATTGATGCTATTTTACCTTGAGTGCAAGTCTTCAGGTGAGTTCCAAGATGACTTAGTGACAGTCATTTGCAGAAAGAATGTGCGTTCATTCTCACATTCCTCTTCCTCCCATGAATCTGGCAGTACTCAGTGTAGCGGGCTGTGAGAGCAATTATCTCCTGGGAGGTGGGTTGCTGAGAATTCTACTGAACCAATGGAAATTCTGGAGCCACATGCAAAGATGCAAAGATGTGTTCCCATTGGGATGCTTCCTTTTTGGGGACCCGGATGATCCTTCCTGTAGGAACTACTAATTCAGCAAGTGAGGTAAAGCTGGAACCAGATTTGTCAAATGCTCCAACTTCTAACTCTCTACCTTGAAATATTCTACCTGTGTGTGAGGCTGATCCCTCCAGTTCCACCAGGGCAGGAACACTGTTCTGCATCCCCTGTTGGATCTCGTGCTCCTGGTGTAACGCCAAGCACAGAGCAGATGTGCAGCAAAGACGTGGGTGGGCTGAGGGAAGCTCCCCACCAGTAGGCCAGCTAGATGAGGGGCTGGCTCCAGGCCAGAGAATCACCACCTTCCTTCATCCTCGCCTCCTGCCTCATTCTCACCTCCCAGTCTCATCCTCACTTCCCAGGAGCAAGGGAAATTGATTCAACACTCCAGGTCTTCTGATCTGTTCATCATTTTCTCTCATTTGATTGAATTCATTTAAAAATACAAAAGAGGCATTCTTGAATAATGTTAATTTGGAAATATAGGAAGGAACAAATATTGAGTTCGAAAATTACATATCGTATTTTAATCTTGTGGGGTTTTTTTCATTTGCAAAAGAAGAAACCACACATTTCCTTTAAAACACTAAGTTCCCAAGTGCAAGGAAAAGAATAACTGGTTAGTGCTTAGGAACAAAGTAGGAATGAGCCAATTTTCCTGCTTTTTAATAAATTCAAGGTCAGGAGACATGAAAACAAATATACATATAGGAGAGGTGATCAAGAGAGCAATCTCAGGACACACCCCCCTCCTCTCCCTCTATTTTATTGTGTTTTAAGAATACACCTGGATCTGGTACAGGAAAACAAGAATGAGACTGGTGAACCAGAGATGTGAGCAATTTCTAAAAGATTAAAAGCCAGTGGGTAAAAATTGACAGGGGGGGGGGCGGGGAACCAGAGCTTGAAAAAGTGGAACTGAATAACCCCAAGGTGGGAGAGACTCCGGAAGGCTCTGAGGTGCTCTCATGGTGGCAGCCAGCTGATGCACAGGGCACCCAGCGCTTTGAGCTGGCTGGCTGCCCCCACCTCCCCACTCGGGCTGGGCTGCACCAGCAGAGGAGCCAGGGCTGGAGCAGGGAGTGCACCTGCTGGGCTCCGATGGGAGGCCCAGAGGCCCAGACAGACAGCCGGGAAGCCCTATGATCAAAACTGAGCTATTCCTCTTCCCATTCTGGCTCAAATCTGCTTCTCCCCAGAATTCTCCATCTCATTCTACCCTGTGGATACAGCCAAACACCTAGCTGCCATCTCTTCTCTGCCCTTTCTCTGTATCACCCAATTAATCATCAAGTTCTGTAATTCTGCCTTTCAATTCCCCTCTTCTCTGTCCCATTGGCCATTCTCTCTCTTTCTCCATTCTCTTCCACGTGACCAAGAGCACAGTCTCCTTAGCCTTGGGGGACACCACAAAGCCATTGGGGGTGTGCTAGAATAGCCGAGGTGTTCAGTGGATTGGCAGCAGAGGCACCCAGCTCAAATAATGGCCAGGCTTTCGTTTGACTGCCCTGGGGTGCGCTGACTGGGAGTGGGTCCCTGGGGTGCGCTGACTGGGAGTGGGTCGCTTGGAACAAAGGAGGAGCTATCAAGGGACCAAAGGAAAAGAGGGAGAATGATTTAGCCCTGGAAGTGGGACCAAGAGCAAGGCATTAGGGGGAAGAACTGAGGTCCTAAAAAGGAATTCAAAGAAGTTTGTCCAGACCATGTACAATATAAAATGTCTTCCTCATCCAGCCCCAGAGAATCTCCAGTGAGAGCTCCATTTCTCATCCGTGTGCTAGGAAGCCAGATTATTTTTAGGATTCATTAAAGCACCAAGTCCTGCTTTGAGGTGGGTGCAGGATAAGAGCTGGCATATCGAGATCGCATGCACCATCCGAGACACGGTGCTGCAAGAGGAAGAGGACAGATTCTGGAGTTGGAGGATCTGGAACTGAATCCTGGCTTCACCTCTTCCCACTGGAGTTGACCACCGTCTGACACAAAGCATCGCTGTTCTCTTATCTGTAAAGTGGGGGTCAGAATCCCTGCACCCCTCGGCTGTGGCACGACATCACACCTCAGAACCGCATATCTTTGTGAATTTGCGGTGGGATGCCCATCCGTGGCCCTGCCCGCGACAGGCTGCCTGCCTTTTCATGTCTGCGTGCTTCTCCTCAGGAGCGCACTTGGCTTTGAAGCACTGGGGCTCAAAATACATTGAAGACATTTTCTTAGTCCCCTCCAATATTTAGAAACCAAGAGAGCACGTTTGCTGATCTCTGTCAGATCTACAGGGAGAATCCAGGGAAGCGATCCGGAAACAACCCAGCACAAGGTGGAACCCAGCACAAGGTGGAACCCAGCACAAGGTGGATCTGCCACCGTCTACTTGTGGCAGACAGAGGGGTGACCTGGGCTTCGGTTGAGAAACTCAAGGCAGGACAGTTCTGTCCAGTCCCTTACCTCCACCTGGGATACAACAGTTCCCACAGGGCTTTTGTACATTTTATAGATTAGATCTATGAGGTAGAGATTCTTTCCACATTTTGCAAAGGAAGAAATTGTACAGACACAGTTCACAGAGCCAGGGCCAGAATTCGGGTTCAGTCTGCCATTTCCTGCTGAGCTGCACTGACCCTCTGCACATGGCCGGCTCACTTCCATCGGTACCCCGGCCCCTTCTTGGCTTATGAGCTTTCTGCTTTGCCCTTCCTGTGCTAAGGGAGAAGAGGAATGTCACAATGAGCCAGACTGATGAGGGTGACCAGGGGGTTTCTGTTCTGTGGAAACAGACCCCTGTGGAGGGAGCAGCCTCAAGATGGGACAGCTGGGCCCAGGGCACTGAGACACTTTTTCGCTTGGGGTGGAACATCACCAGTTGAGCCCCAGACCCACCATGTCACCACCTTCTGGATATGGACGGAAGGGAGGGGACAGAGGGTACAAAAGGGCTGAGCATGGGGAACCTCTGGGCTTATGTGAACTCTAAGGACCAGGACACGAGCATATCCCCAAACTCCTTCTGAGGTCTTACAGAACCAGGAAATCCTGAGGTTGGAAGAGGCCCTGTGGGCACCCTGCCTCTGGGTGGCAGGCCATGCTACCCCACTCCAGCAGAGGAAGTAGGGAGGCGGGTTGGGAGGAGAAGGCTCGAGAACAATGTGGGCAGCGCAGACAAAGCCCTTTGGTTCCACACCTGTGGCTTCTCACCTAAGCCCAATCCTCCCCGACCCATGCCAGTGTCACGGGAAGCAGAGCTGCTGCCTCTTGTGGCTCACGACATGGCAAGCCAGAGTCCCAGGTCCACATGGGCTCCAAAATGCAGTGGTCAACCACACAAGCCGAGAACGAGTAGACACCACAGTGTCTCTGTCTGAGCTGCCAGATGAGACAAGTTCAGGCTTCCCCAACTCTCGGCCCCCCTCCTTTCCTCCATCACCCCCTCCCAGGCGGCTTCCCATGTTCCCAAAACAGAGCTCTCCTACTGCCAGCCACTTCCTCTGGCCCCCTTCCTACTGTGCTGTGCGGATTCAGAACACACCCGAGTTCGCCTCCGGCTCAAACACACTTGCAGCTTCCCACAGCCCCAGCTCCCCTGCAGGCCCAGCCAGGCAGGAAGACAGAAGGCAGAGGTGGCGCTTGATCCATTCCTGCGAGGCCCTCTGTCAGGGAGCTCCTCCACATGCAGCGTGTCGCCCCCGAAGTCTGAGCACCAGAACACAGGTGTCCACGTGTCTGCACCAAGCAGACGCTACGACAGAGCAGAGCTGGCCTTTCCAATGTCATTGTGCTCTTAAAGCTCACCGGCATCCAACAGCACCTTCTTGGTATCGACAAGCAAATGTTAAAAGCACTGATTCATTAACTAAGCCAATTAAAAATAGTAATGGTAAAAGGAGACCTCACCACCCATTGGGGGACACACAATCCCTGGGGGGCAGAAATCCTGCTTTTCCAGACTCTGGGAAGAGCTGGGCATTTTCCTAGCAGTGGCCACGGACAGAGCATCTTCTCTTTAGAGTATGGAGTCACCGCGGTCATCCAAGTTATTTCAACTTTTTCGGTCATTGACACCACCCACTTTCGCTCGCCTCTGCCTACCCTGCAGGTGCAAATAAGACCAATCACTCCTCCAAACTTGGGGGAGTGTCAGCTCCCTATTGTTCTGTGGCTAATTGACAGCTTCTTTGACACACATACAACTTCCAGTCTACCTCCCCAGGTCCACCCCTGCCCGGAAGCATTGTGCTACTCAGTATATCTGTGTATTTTAAAAACTGAAGTGAATTACAATTAATTTCCTTTGAAGAATTTCAAGACACCCCTGGGGGAATCAGTAAGCAGGGTTGGGAATTACTGAGGTAAGATTTCTCTCCTAGGGATGGGGAACTTTTCAGTCTTGCCTCTTCGTCTCCTTCTATGGAAGCATATGACAATTGCCTCCTCCCCCACCCCTCCCCGCACACTCACGCATCCTAAAGAAATAGGTAGCCCAATGCTGGAGACCATTTTCCTAAGAAAACATCTACCTGATCACAGGTACTGCCTGAGAGTGTGGTCGCCAAACCATGCTGAGATAATTGACGTGAAAGTACTTTTGAAAGGTATAAAGCATTCTATAAATGTAAGTCCTTATTATTTCCTATTATTACTATTATTGCATAAAGGAATGTACTTGATGTACCACACTCTATTTACTGTACAATCTAGAACATTCTGGCCATCTTGCTGAAATTGCTCCCTAGGTTCCTGTCCCCCAGCACTTAGTAGGCTTTCAATGTATATGTGTGAGATTGGATTAATTTGAACAGATTTCCAGAGAGGTGTCTCTGAAATGGAAAAAGATGCTGCTTCGTGTTGGACTGGATTCGGCCATCATTATTTTTATGTTTTTATACCCGTGGCCAGATGAGATATTATTCTCTCCGTAGATGGTACTATACTGTCACTTTGGGCAAGATCTGATTTGGGCTGGGAGAATGCCTCAGATAATAAGCCTCTTGCCAGGATAAATATGTACACACTAAAAATGCTGCCAATAAAACACGGGAATTAAAGGTGACAGGTACTGAGAGTTCGTCACTCCCAGTCGCCATGCTGGGTGCTGGCGACTCTGAGAGGGCTGCAGACCCTGCTCCCACTTGGGATGACAGGTTTGGTTGTGCTTAGCAGTTTTCTCCACCTGCAGCTTGGACCAGTTGGGGGGCAAAAAGAGAAAGCAGCCCTAAGTGACAGAGATCAAGTTATGCCTACTTGAGCTTTCAGATTCTGGTGTAAAGGCAATTCTTAAAAACAAGCAAATAAAAAAAAAAACACTCTTTATATTGAGGGAATATGAATCTGGTCTTCTGAAACTCATAGGGAAATCTCAGATCTGAGATTTGTGTCTGATGTCATATACATGTTGTTATTCCACATCTCTGAAAGGATTCCAAAGCAGTGGGCTTTTCCCTGTTCATCCCTAATTCCCACTTTCAAACCCCTACCCCCAGCATGGGCTCCTTCTCTGACACGTGTAACATGGAACCTTAAAGATTCATAAATCCATAAAAACTAAGTGTTTGGTGGGTACACTTTTATTTACGTCATAAAATGTTATGAATTTCATTCAGTTTCAATTTTTTATCACCCAACATCTGAACGTCTATCCACTGAGTGATAACTATGTACAGGCTCCTCTACTGCATAGCCCATAGCTGTGTCTACCACGCTCTCCTTATCTGTCCCTTTTGCTATGGGCATCCAGATTGTCTCCAGCTCCCTGTTGTCACAGCAATACTACCGTGAAATCTTGGTTCATGTCTTTTCAGACCTATACAAAGACTTCTCTTAAGAATTCTCTGGCATTGTACAAAGAATGCCAGAGTGGGACTTTTTGGTCATATTTCATTTCACTGGATTCTTCTGGAATAGTTGTGCCAGTTATGGTCCCACCAGGAGTCCATGGAAGTTTCCATCTCTCACCTCAGTGTCAACGGTGGTACTGTCCACCTTTCTGAATTTTGATGTGTATAAAGAATTTTTCATTTGCATAGTTTCCATTTGCACTTCTCTAGGGATTTCTGGCTTAAAATATCATCTGATTGACAATCTTTCACTCAAACTCTCCCACTCCCACCAAAATATGCTAAAGAAAAAGAAACAAGAAACAAAGGCATCTAAGAAATGAGAATGGTAACGGAACAGAACAAACCCACTGGCTTAGAAGAATCTCCATAAATGCGCCATCCCTCATTTGCAATTCCTGCTCCACATCACAGGGACCCAGTGGCTGTACTACCCAATAAAACAGGAAGTCAGTCTTCTCTGGCATGAGCATAACTTCTGAAGCAGACAGAATATGTTAGCTTTCAGTGCCTTGGATTCTAGAGCCATCATGAGTCCAAAACTCCTAAGAAAAGGGACAGGAAGTGGGAGCTGTGGGTAGAACTGGCTGAGCATATTGTGTTCTGAGACATAGACAGTCAGCCCTCCATATCCTCAGCTTCCACATCTGCAGATTCAATCAACCTCAAATGGAAAACATCTAGAAAAAGTGGCATCTGTACTGAGCATGTTCAGGACATTCTTGTCATCATTCCTTAAGCAACATGATACACAACTATTTACATAACATTAACATGGTACCAGGTATTCTAAGTAACCTAGAGATGATTTAAATTATACAGGAAGAAGCACACAGGTTTCGTGGAAATACTGCACCGTTTCACAAAAGGGACTGGAGCATCCACAAATACTGAGGGACAAGTGCATGATAAAATGTGGAGGGTGGGATTGGAGACAGGACTCACCCTGGCAATAACACCCTTGGAGGGGGCAGCTATTGCTCCCCCCCACACACACGCCTTCTTTAACTCCTTGGTGTGTACTGGTATCGGAACAACACAGATGGCGGAGTCCTCTGTGGGAAAAGAGGCTGGAGGACGGCTTAGGTCAAAAGTCAGAGTTAAGCCTCAGGAACCCAGAGAAGGGACGAAGCCTGGATCTATCAATGCGGGAGCCATCTGCACATGTATTTATACAAACTCAAAAACTGGATGAGATTCTAGGGGGGTGAACACAGAGAAGCAGCCAGAACCCAACACTGAGGCACACATACCTTCAAGGTATAGCACAGGAGGAAGAACTAGCAACAGGACTAAAGAGGAACAGTCAAAGACACAAGAGGAAATTCAGAACACCATCCATCACAAAAGCCAGGAAAGATAAGTGTTTCAGAATGAGATTAGTCGACTTTATCAGGGTCCTTGAGAAGTCAAATAAAATAGAAAAGGCCTGGACCAGGAGCACAGAGGTCACTAAGGACATTGCCAAGAGCAGTTTTAGGAAACAGAAACGTGTGAGGGTGGTTGAGAAGGAGAGATGGGAAAGTGCAGATGAAACTGACAACTCTCTAAAGTTTTGTGGCAAAAGAGAGCAGAGAAAGGGATGGAGGATAGAAGGATGAGGTCAAGGGAAGGCAGGTTTGGTGGGTTTTTTATGTGAGATTCCACAGCATGTTTTTACACTGGTGGAAATGATCTGACAGAGATGGAGAAGCTTTCATGCAGGAGGAAGGAGGAATGAGATCAAGGGAATTTGTGGAAATTTTTTAAAGAAAGTATAAATTGACAGAAGTTAGATTACACACGTGAGCCATGTAGTGAGAAGGGACACCGATGGTGATGTGAGGTCATTGGTGGTACACAGTCTTTAGGATGACCAGTCAGAGGTGACCAGGAGGTCACTGAAGTCACAAGAAATGAGCAATTAGTGATAGTTCCTAGTCGTTCATGTTTTTATGAGTAACAAATTTGGGGTTCTTTTATTATGTTTTTTAATTGACAAATAATAACTATCTACATTTGTAGGATGTAAACTGATGTCTTTACACATATTTACATTGTGGAATGATTGAATAAAGTTAATTGGCACATTTATCACTTCACATATTCATTGTTTTTTGTAGCGACACTTAGAATCTACTCTTTTAGCCACTCTGGAATATCCAGTATACTATTACTAATCATAACTACCACGCTGTACAGCAGATCTCTAAAACATGCTCTCCTGTCTAACTAAAACCTTATACCCTTTAAGAAACAGCTCCCACTTCCTCATCTCTCTTCCCAGCCTCTGGTAACCACCATTCTATGGTTCTGTGAGTTCAACTGCTTTAGATTCTACCACATATAAGTGAGACCATGTGGTATTTGTCTTTCTCTGCCTGGTTCATTTCAGTTAGCATAGACTCCTCAAGATTCATCCATGTTGTCCACAAGAGACAGAATTTCCTTCTGTTCTTAGGGCTGAAGAGCATTCCATTGGGTACATAGGTTCCGTATTATCCATCCACCCATTGAGTGACACTGAGCTTGATTCCATATCTTGGCCCTTGTGACAATGCTGTAGTGAATGTGGCAGTGCAGATGCCTCTTCAAAATACTGATTTTATTTTCACTGGATACATACCCAGAAGTAGGATTGCTGGATCATATGGTAATTCTATTTTTAGCTCTTGAGGCACTTCCATATGGTTCCCATTATGGCAATATTAATTTACATTCCTGCCAACCGTGTACAAGAGTTAGCTCCCTCTCCTCGGCATCTTCGCCAACACTTATCTCTTTGACTTTTTGAGAATAGCTATTCTACCCAGTGTGCACTGATGACTCACCGTATTTTTAACTTTCATTTCCCTAATAATTAGCAATGCTGACCATTTTTTCATGTATCCATTGGTCATTTGTATGTCTTCTTTTGAGAAATGTCTATTTGGGTTCTTTGCCCACTTTTCTACAGTTATTTGCATTCCTGCTATTGAGTTATTTGAATTCTGTATGATGTATTTTTATATTAAGCCCTTGTCAGACATAAGGTTTGCAAATACCTTCTCCCAATCCATGGGTTATCACTTCATGTAGGCAACAGATGTTTTGATATTGCATAATATTGTGCTATAATATCCTGCTATTGTGCAATATTTTGTTACCAATCACTGAACTCTTTTTGAACTTCAGATAACTTTACTCCACAAATATCAGTAAGCTGGAATAAGCCTACCCTAGATATTCCAATTAAAAGGACTCCTTTAGCTGCATTATGTGAGAATCCAAAAAGATAACCAGATGCGTAAAAACATATATGGAGAGCCTATGATGTGTCAGAAACTGTCCTGGGCATAAAGAAATGGCTTTGGTTCCAGCAATAAGTTCATTACGCCCTGACAGAACAGACAGGAAAATTCTCTGAGAGGAGAGGAGATGTGAGCTCAGACCTGAAGGACAAAAAGGAATCAGCTGCATAGAACAGAAGGTGAAGTTCTAGACAGAAGACACAGACTGTACACAGTGCCAGAACAGGAAGAGAGAGAAATCCAGAGGGCCCGGGGGACAGAGAGGACAGATAACCTGTGGGAGATGGGGCTAGACGGAAGTGGTACCAGGTCAGGCAGCACTTTACAGGCCCTGGGATTGGAGCACCATGGAATGCCAATGTTAAGTGTCCAGGAGAAATATACAAAATAAAAATGCCTTGCCTAAATGCCAGCATCAGCCCTCAAAAAATAAACCCTTAGCAAGAAATATGGAATCCAAAGAGACACCTTTTTTCATCTAAGTGTTATTCTTTTCTTTTCAGGAGGGGAGGTGAATGATGGGTATTAGCAAGAGTGCAGGGAAAGTGTACCCTGCTGTTCGTAGAAGTAAAAATTGGTGAAAATTTTCAGTAGGGGAAACAATTACATAATTCTTACACAGTAAATTTCACTTCCAGTAATTTTATCCTAAGGAATTTCTCAAAACTGCAGTCAAAACTGCATATCACCTCTCCATAATTCATTCTCCACGCAGCAGCTAAAGAGGTGTTTTTAAAGCCTAGATTGGTTCATTCCAGTGGTGTGCTGGTAAATGTTTAACAACTGGCTCTCTGGGAAAAGAAAGCCCTGATTCGTAGCATCTACTAGAAATTTCTGTGGTACAAGTACTCTCATCCCACCTGATTTCAAGTTACCAATATGTCAAGGAATACAGAGTCAGAAAGAGATGGGAACAATAAGTTCTCAAAAGCGTGCGCGGCACACCACAGAGTTCATTCATTTTCCTCTTCTATACAAGAATCCTCCAGTGCATGTCCATTACACCTTCCAATAACATCCACACTCCTTATGCTGCCCCCAAAGCTCCCCATGAGCCAGTCATCCCTGCTCCTCCTCTTCCTGTCCCCACTCCCCATCACTCCCTGCTTCTGAATCCTGGTTAAACTCCCCAAGTTCAAGTCCACCGCAGAGTCTTGCCCTTTCCAAGCTCTTCTCCTTGTCATTCAAACATTGGCTCAAATGTCAGAAGACATAAATGCTCAGAAAGGTCCTCCCTGATCACTCTCCCTGAAGTTGCCACCCCTTAGTTCATCGCTCTGCCTTTGACTGAGAGCCCTTGTCACTGTCTGAACTTAACCCTGCTTATTTATCACATCTCCCCAATAAAATGCAAACTCCATAAGCTCAAATACCTATTTAATCTTGGTTACCCCTGTCACTCCCAGGATTTAGAAAAATATTTAGCACATACTAAGTACTCAATAGTTATTGAATCCTAATAAATAGATTAATTTATAATAACAAAAAAATTTTAAATCCCATAAATTCTAATGATAGGACTGGTGAAACCAACATTAACTCTCTACCAGGAACTATGATTAGCACTTTATGTTTATGTCTTTTAATCTGCCCAACAGCCCTACGAGGTGAACACTAATATTATTCCTGTTTTGCAGATAAGGAAATATCTAGAGAGGGTAAGCAATTCGCCAAAGCTACACAAAGCCAAGTAGGTAAGTGAAGTCCAAGTCTGCTTCACGGGTGCAGATCATCTCAGAGGGATAGGGTCAGGAGGCTTCACAAAGACCAGCAAGCATGACGTGCTGGTCTCGGGGTTCCTGCTGAGCCAGTGTAGACGGGGTATTTCCTTATTTCTCATTTGGCTGCTGCCGCCTATTGGCAGTCCCCTTGCTTTTTGACAAGGAGGAATACCTTGTAGGGAGGAGGCTGGGGATGCGGCTCAGTGGTACAGCACTTGCCTAGCAGGAACCAGACCCTGCATTCAATCCCTGGCACTGCAGGAGGAGAAGAAGAAGACAATGACGATGACTGCAGGAAGTAAGGATTGTGTCTGTGTGTGAATTCCTGGCTTAACAACACAATAGCATCAAAATCCCTCCCTGAGCATCAATCACTAGCCATTACAAACCAGGTCTTCAAAAACTATCTAATGATATTATTATAATGCTCACTATATAATGAAAAGTGAAAGCAGAATAGAAAGCTATATATATCCTATAAGAGCTCAAGAAAAAGAAATTTAAAAAATTTTTAAAAGAAATTAAAAGTAAAATTTATATAAATATATAGTTCTCAGGAAAAGATCAGAGATGAACACACCAAAATGCTAGCTATGGTCAGATTGGAGTGGATTAGGAATACTGTTTATATTCTTCTTTATACTCATCTATATTTTCCAATTATTTCCCAATGAGACTGTTTTTTATAATGAGAGGGGGTAAAAACACATTATCACGTGTTTTAAATGACTGAAGATTTTGAAGGCAATGGAATGTGAAACTGAGAGAACAGCAAACAGCCCAGATTAAAGGAGGATGGAGTCTGCAAAAGGGTTTCTTCAGGGGTCCAGGCAAAGACAAGACCTCGGGAGAAGCCCTAGGAAAAAGTAGTGAGGGATGTGGCTCCAAATGAGTAAGGCACAGGACAGGGAGAGGAAGAGGGTGGAGAAAGAGACAACCAGGGCTTGCGCCCACACCTGAAGGGAGGTAGGTTCTAGGTCAAGGTGATGGCATCTGGCAGATGGCCAAGAGCCTCAGAGCCAAGTTAGGAAGGAAAGCTGGGGACCTGCGTTGGGAAGTTGGGAATCCCCAAGACTCAGGGCTGGAAGAAACCTTGGAGCTCCTCAGGAGAAGCACAGCTCATCAGCAGAGGCCAGCAGCTTGATGAGCATTTGAATGTATGTGGTCCCAGGTATGTGCTCTGAGTGTCAAATACACACTGACCTCAAATGCTTCATATAAAAAAGTATGATAATTTTTATTGGTTCTATGTTGAAACGATACTGTGATAAAATATATTATTACCTGTTTCTTTCTACTTTCTCAAATATCACTATTAAAAATCTTAAAATTACACAGATGGCCAACATTTTGTGACTTAAATAATATTTGTGCAGAACATCACTAACCAAGACCAACCCTTTCATTTTACGGATGACAAATCTGAGCTAGAGAGGCTTAGAGGCTAGAATTAGTGAAAGCTACACAGTGGTTAGCAAAAGAGGTGAGACTAACACCAAAAATTCCTACCACCCAATCCCGTCCCCTTACGTCCTCACCCAGCATACACATGGACATATTTAGTTTCCTTGTGGAAAATCAAAGCTATGGTCATCTAATGTTCTGTAAACCGGTGTCGTTTCAGTTACTTTGAAAACTGTCTTCATTAAAAATTTTTAAATGTGTTCTTCCATATATTGTTTCAACCCAAGCAATGTAGGATGGTGTGAGATGCACTATAGACCATCAGGTAGAGCCGTGTCATGACCATCACCATAGAATGAGGTCTGGAAGCTATCCATTGGTAAAAATTAAACTAGATCCTATTAATTCATTTAGAGACATATCCTTTGTTTACTCTATATCTAGCTAAGTTTGGAAAAGTTTACCTATTTTGGTTTTACTTTCATTGCCCAACATAAAGAATTTACTTTGAAGCAAAGCTTAAATTTACCTTTTGTTTTATTTGGATCATTTGTTTTTATTTTATTTTATTTTATGTTTTTTGTTGTTGTTGTTTTTGTTTTGTTGCATTGCTAGGGATTGAACCCAGGGACTTACACATGCTAGGCTAGCACTCTACCACTGAGCCACATCCCCAACCACTAGTTTTAAAAAAAAAAAAGAAAGAAAGAAAGAAAGAATGGCCCTGGACTTGACAGGATTCTTGTAGCTGAGAGAATGGGAGTTGCCTCTCCAGTAGCCATTCTCCCTTTCTGTAAGAGATGGTGGAATGCTTCACTGATAAAACTACATTTCCCAGCACCCCTTTCAGCAAGGGAAAGTCATGTGACACAGACCAGGCCAAAAAGATATAATGGAAATGATTAGATAGGGCTATGAAGTTGACTCCAATACTGTGCTTCCTTCTGCACTTTTCCTTCTTCCCCTACTTGTCCACAGTGCTCACAAGGCTGAATGTAGTAGACCTACCACTTGTCACTGTGAAGGCACCAGCCACCTGAAGATGGCTGGGTAAGAGACCCTGATGACCACAGAACTCCCTCACCAGCCCCTGGCTGCCTCCTCGAGACTTCTTGTAATGAGAAAAATAAAACCGCAATTTGTTCTTCAGCTACTCAAAAGTCAAATGCAATTTCTGACACAGGAGCCCACAAATGCATTCTCATATCTGTTCATCATATGGTATAAAACCATTTGATGAGAAAACTCTATTTTAAATTGTAGGGACTTTCTCAAATCTCAGACTTACCCAGGGCAAAAACCTCATCCTGAAGAATCCTGCAGATAACTAAGCAAGCTCTGCAGCTGCAGAGACCTGCTTGAAATGCCAAATCCTGGAAATGGCCAAGCTGCTCTGTGGCTGGGAACAGAGGGGGGAAAAAATGGAAAAGATCCTGTGCTTAGTAACATCAAGCCCCGGGTCACTGGCAAGGCTGCTGTCTCCTGGAGCAAGTCATTAAAGGACATGGTAACTACCCCAATTTTCTTCAGCTGTCTGAAACCCCCTGATGGGGTCATTCAGCTCGTCTCTGGTTTTCATTGGTTTAATACACACCAATGCTTCTCAAAAGAATTCCTCTCTGGGGAACCCCTCCAAAATGCCGAGAGCCATGGATAATGATAGAATTGCTCACCTCTGAATTTCAGAGTGAGTGTTGCCACCAAAAACAGGTCAAAAGCAGTTGGGTAAAAAAAGTGGCATTCACACTGCCCCACAAAATCCCACACACAACTGTGACTCCTTATTCCAGGAAAATAAGGATCTTCTAGCAAAATTTACTTTGAAGCAAAGCTTAAATTTACCTTTCGTTTTATTTGGATCATTTGTTTTTATTTTATTTTATTTTATATTTTTGTTGTTGTTTTTGTTGTTATTGTGTTGTTTTGTTTTGTTGCATTGTTAGGGATTGAACCCAGGGACTTACACATGTTAGGCTAGCACTCTACCACCGAGCCATATCCCCAACCACTAGTTTAAAAAAAAAAAAGAAATAATGGCAATCCCTAGTTTAAAAAAAGAAATAATGGCCCTGAACTTGATCCCCAGTACTTCAAATTATAATAATATTTAAAAATAAAATTGAAAACTTGCAAGAGGCATAATTCTTTGGAATATTATTTTTCTACTTCATGTCTGTGAAATAAATCCATAGAATGAATTATAAGAAAAATTGCTCACAGGCCATGCACATGTGTGTACACGCACTCCCAGGAGTGGTGTCTACAGATTCCCTGGGATCCTTAGAGGAGTCCCTAGCCCTGGACAGGTTGCCATGGCAAAGGTCTAAGTAGCCATTGCTGGACCCACAGGACATAAGTCTACACGGCCTCGCTCCTCCCTAGCACAGTTTCAGTCCTGAGCCCTCTGAGGACTTGACCTATTCACAGTTACTCAGAACAGCAAGGTCAGTCTTCAACAAAGTTGTAAGGGAGATGACAATGTGGGTTCAGTCTCAGTTGCGAGTGAGATTTGGGGTGAGGGACTCTCTGAGAGTTGTCTGTTCCCCTGGCCAGGGCATTACAAGCTCAAATTAGGTGGGGTAGTGCTTTGTCAATGATCTGATATTTAGAAAAGTGGTGTCACTGTTTGTAGGACCTCTATTGTCCAATAGATGATGAAACAAGGCTCAGAACAACTAAGTGATTTACTAAGATCAGACAGCCGAGATTACTGGATTCAAATCCAGACAAGGCTCCCCAACCTGCTGCACCAGGACTCAACTCAAGGGATATGGATTATGACCTGCTGAGCCCTATACAGAACATGTGCAGAGGTCCAGAATGACCCCAAAGAGCAGCAGGTCCTCAGAAAAGAAATTGTGGAGGTCATCAGGAGACAGTCTCAGGTGGTCTGCTGTGTCCCAGGAGAGATGACAGAGGATATCCTCTTGACAGGCTGGGCACATCTGGCAGGTCCCTGCAAGCACCAAGTGCCTGCCCTTAAAGCCATGGAGCCAGATCCACAGTTCTCAGATGATCTCCTGAAGAGTTTGTTTTAAAAAATATTGTGTGTGTGTGTGTGTGTATAAATTCATATACATACATATGTTGTGTGTGCATGTATGTGTATATATGTAAATGTGTGTGTGTGTGTGTGTGTGTGTGTGAGAGAGAGAGAGAGAGAGAGAGAGAGAACTCCCTAAGATTTACTGACTCTGAATTTTTCAGGGGTGGGGTCTAGACACGCACACTTTGTAAAACAAACTGGGATTGCAGGGAGGCAAAGTCACCGGTGCTCACCGTAACTGCCATCCTTCCTCCCCAATTCAGGACAACTCTATAAGAACATGGGAGCTTCCAGGCCCCAGGCACCCCCACGAGGTCACCTGAACCTTTGTTGAGACGGTAGCACAGAGCATGAGACTTGTCCTGCTGCCCAGTCCTCTCCTTCCCCTTCCGTCCCCTTCCTCAGAGTCAGTCCCAAGAGCACCCCTAATAAGCCTGCATGTTCCCCTAGTTCAGTTGGCAGCCAGCAGCGTCACCCACTGCCAGCAGCAGGTGGGGTCATACCTAGGAACACAGAGGGAGCAGGCCAGGTGCCCTGGGGCACAAGGCAAGAGGAGAGGCCAGCAGAGCTGGCCCTCGCCAGGGCCCAGCAGAGAAGCCAGGCCCTCCACATGAGCCAAGAAGACAGGCTCTTTAATCATGTGACCCCCCAAAGTGCCTCCACAGCCCTCTTGGAAAGATATGGAGGAAGAGGAAGGAGAGGAGGAGGAGGAGGAGGAGGAGTTAGACAAGGGGAGTTGGGGAAGAGGTTTGAGTCCCATCCAGGTGGCCTAGAAGACTTTAGAGTCTGTCAAACAGCTTCATCAGATCGGACTTCACCTCAATATCAAACGATGGTTAGCTCCACAAAACAAAGGGCTGAGGAAACAGGCCAGAGAGGTGGAGTGATTTACCTACAGCAACCAGCTTGTAGGTAGAGCAGGGTTAAAAACAGCTTGTACATTTACCCACTAGGCAACTCGGCAAAGAGAAATGAGGACCGCCTCTAGTCTACATTACAAACAAAGCCCAGGTAAAGGCAAGAGGCGTCAAAGGTCACACAGCTTCTTGGTGGCAGTACACTGGTGGCTTAAGGTTACCCTCCCAGGAGTGGGTTGTTACGAAAGGGGACCCCAGGCCTAGAGCAATATTGTTGTGGAGGCCACCACCCTGGGGCACCTCCTCTTGAGAGAGCCTATGTTTAGAAAGTAGGACATCTCCCTGAGATGCCATCCCCAACAC
Organism: Marmota monax; assembly: GCF_021218885.2. Classification (NCBI taxonomy): domain Eukaryota; kingdom Metazoa; phylum Chordata; class Mammalia; order Rodentia; family Sciuridae; genus Marmota; species Marmota monax. The sequence continues at coordinate 557,374 of NW_026694493.1, read as the reverse complement.
AGCTTGGCAAGTGTCCCTCACCTGCAGCAGAACCAGTGCCACAAACCCACTGCACAGCACACACCGACCAGTACCACCTGGACACCGACACTCCATCCCTGTCCCCACTCCCAGCCCACTGCTGTCCACCCCAGGCACCCAGGGTTCCCTGGAGGGACTTCTGAATTCAGCAAGCGCACCCCCATCCCACCCAGGAAGGCGCAGGGCTCCTCCTCATGGGCCGGATGCCACAAGCTGAGCCACCAGTATCCCCAAAGCATCGCTCTGGCTCTGGATGAAACCGGAGCTGTCAGCATGCTAATTAGTGGCCCAGAGAGGTTAGGCATACTGGCTGGCAATTAATGACTCTATCTCTCTGTTTCCTGCTGGCCTATTATTAATTCATTCGGCCTCTCCAGTGGGGCCAGAGAGATAACAGACTGCAAAAGTTCACATTTCAATTGGAGGCTGAGATGCAGAGGAGGGGGCTTGGGGAGAAGTATCAGTCCTTGGGGGAGCAAGGTCACGGTGTGGGAGAGTCCCCTCCACAGACCTGCTTCTAGGACTTGATCCCACAAGAACAGAAATGTGCGTCATAATGGTACATTGCAGAAATTTCCTACAAAGAGGGGGCTGTGTGAATAAACTGGGGTCCCACCACACTTGGGAATACTATGTAGCCTCAAAGAGACATAAATTACACACGTCTTTCTAGAAACTACCAAGAAAAGGTGCTGACCATATGTTGTTAATTATTTAAAGTGAAAGAATAAAAGCAAAATGCAGACTTCCATGTGTGATATATTCTCATGACAGAAAAGAGGAAGGGCGGGGAGCAGGCAGGGAAGGACGAGCTCTCCCAGCTCCCACACAAACAGAAGGGGTACGAAGCCCAGTGGACGGCAGCCTGAGAGGGCTGAGGCCAGGGGAAGAGGAAAAAATGGGACTTGACCCCAGCACCCCAGGCAGGAATGCCAGGCCAAGCTGCCCTCACCCCCAATGAGCACTGTCCCCAGAACAATGGAGTGGCCACCCAGGCTAAGAACAGGAACTTCTCCCTGTTGCCTTTATGAACCTGGGAGGGGATGGAGGCCCTGTTAGCTAAGTCACTAGGTAAGAAGGTGGCATCTTAATTAAGGTAAGAGCAAGGGCACCTCAACTGGGGATGGGATGTCAGCACTGCTGCCGAGGGTCCCCAGGAGTCCCAGACATTACAGGAGGAAGGAAGGGAGGCACCCCTTCCCCACTTTGGGTTTTGCAGAGAAAGGAGAAAGAGAAAGATATTGAAAGGGGCCAAAGTGAAGGAGGAGGAAGTGGGGGCGCTGAGGAGCATCCTGAGAAGCGGTGGCCTGGGCTGAGAGGTGGCGCTGCCCCTGCATGGCTAGTACTTCTTCCTCTGGGCCTTGGCTTTCTCACCTGAACATGAGCTGAAGAATAGCGGGAGAGGATATTATTAAAGGTCCTGTCCAGCACGGTGCCTGGAATACTGTAGGCATCCACCCTAAGCCTATGTGTATGATTTCAGCAATTTCAAGTTTTTTCAGTCAAAAAAGCCAGAGCAAATGCCTTCAATCATGTTCCCCTGCTCAGCACTGAGTATGAGTCTTCATCCATCCTGTTGCAAGCAAAAGCAAAATGTCCTCCTCTTTTCTCTTGATGCGTGCAGCTGTGCACCCATGTGAGCTACTTCAGGATGGAAAGCTGGACTGGGGCGGTAAGCAAAGGGCTTTGGACTAAGATGGAAATCCCTGGGCTGGGCACTCCTCTTGCTGCCAGAACTTCTCCTCCTCTAGCTGTCTTTACCTGTCATTTGATGAGTGACCTCTAGGGTGCGCCCGCCCCTCCCAGCAATACTACGGAATTCTGGGAAAAGCTTCGAGACTGTGGCTGCAATACACATAAATACCACTGGAGGGCACCATAAAAGAACAGAAAAAAATAAGAGGAAAAAAGAGGAAATTTGCCTCTATCGGCACTAGAGGGCGCCACTTTTCCTTTTTTTTCCCCAAAGTGACGGCTGGGGGTAGAAGCTTGACCCATACAGAAGGTATGTGTTCCTAAAACACCCAGGCAAGGCCAATGCTGGCAGAGCAGAGGCAGCCTGGGGAAAGAGCCACGGGCTCACCTGCCCTATCAAAGTTGGGACAAGACTGAAAAAGAAGCACAGATGTGGACAGGACAGCTGGGCAGGCTTCAGTCACCACCTCTTCTCCCCTCCCTCCTGATTCCAAGCCTGGACCTTGAAGGGAAAAACTGCCACAACAAAGCCCATGAAATCCTGGCTCCTGGCACTGTGCTCTGGAAAACACTTCTATCCCCCAGGGCATCTGGTGGCTTCAGAGAAGGTGGGTACTCATGCATCCTGAGAAGCAAGAGTCACCAGGCTCCAAGCAGGGGCTGATCAGTCTGTAGAGGAGCCCTCAGTGCCCAGCCCTGGAGGAAGAGAGTAAGGCCTCCGCTGCAGGAGACCACACTGCTCCCAAGCAACACTGAATTTATTCCCACTGCCTGCTCTCGAGGGGAAGATTGGAAGGGGGGAAATGTTGGCAAAGGAAAATCACTAGAGACCAGGCCTAGAAACGGGCCCTTGTTTCAATCCCTTAAGGACAGGTAAAGAAAATTCAAGGGTGTGTGCCGAAGTTCCTCCAGAGGGCCCATCTGAAAGCAAATCTCTAGGAGGCACTGGAATTGTGTCAGATCCCAGGGGATCCCACTTCTGTGGATTCTCTGTGCCTTCCTCTTCTGCTCAGAATTCCAAGAAAGCAGGGCATATGCTACAGGTCCCTTCTTGGCTCCTGGTTCTCAAATGTGTTGCTGACTAGTGATACCACCGCGGATTGAAGGCTCCTGGTTTCTGTGTTCCATTGGCATATGTCCTGGCTTCTGCAAGCCGATTATGCTGCAACCCTATGAGCCTGAAAGGCTCCATATTTGAGCAAGGGGGTTGGGCTTTGCAGGGGTTAGAAACTCAGGTGTCTTCAAGGCAACCTCTCATCCAAATGACAGAATTAGCCCAAAGTAGGGCAGGAGGGGATGGCAGGGATTTAGTGACCTGGAGACTCTGCCCCTGAGACAGGCAAATTTAAATAGAATTGAATACTGGGTCATTCAGTTAAACATTTCTATTTAAGTAAATAAATTCTTCCAGGTACCCTTATGGCAAAAGCCCGTCTGCAGATTGTAGTCTTCAAGAAAAGAACTAAACCAAGTAATGCCTGATTTTGCCAGCAGGTGGCAGCACATGAAAGGATTTCTCCACTTGTTTAGATCTGCATTGAGGTTGGCTGCCTTTCAAGAGGCCAGAGAAAAACTGACCTAGTGGCCTTTAAAATTCAGCTAGAAAGTCTCAAGACTGAGTTATTTGTTTCCTTAGAGAACCTGTGGCCATGTTGAATATACTACAAAAGCTGACAAGGGTGTTGGCTGGAGGTTTGACCAGCTAGTCTGGTGCCCTGAGTCAGGAGAGCAGCAGAGCACGAGACAGAAGTGGGGTTTCAGAACTGGATCCCCCAAGCCTTGGTCACCACAGGACACCACCTGGCAACACAGGAATGATTCCTTAAAGCACCTGCTGTTGCCCAGCCTCTTGAGACCCCCACTCCTTCCCCTGCCCCTGAGGTGACTGCTCTCTGTGATAATGACGGCTGGTGTGTGTCGATGGCCTCCTGTGCCAGGTGCTGTTTGTTTCCACCTTCAACCTGGGATAGGCTGCTGTGACCCATGTGGCAGATCCCACCCCAACCGCGGCCTCTGCACCCGGGATCCAGCCATCCTCCAACGCCCACTGGAGACAATTACGAAAATGATGGGCTCCCAAAGTCAGGAGCCACACATCAGGGGACAACCACCAAACTCTGTTTAAGTACTTTACATGCTGTTCATCCTTCATCACGATTCCAAAAGGTCACTGTCCACATCCGTCATCTTGCAAAGGAGGAAAATGAGTCTCAAAAATATTGAATGTTTTGCTCAAAGTCAAATAAGACGTGGCTTCATGGTGATCATGAAGCCTGGAGGAGGACAGTGCCCACGCGACCCGCCATTTAACCAACCCAGGCTCTACGGCCCACGAGATCCACACCCAGGGCTGACCTTGGTCTACCCTCGAGCCGCCAGTGTTCCGGGCTTCCTGGACTAGACCTGACAACATGGCTGGGGGCTGTGAGAAGCCAGGTGAGCCTCCAGGTCCTAATTATAACAATGCCCACAGTTTCTGGAGCATTGACTCGTTCACAAACACTGACTGAGGGCCCAGGGGTCAGGCTTGTTTCTCAGCACTGGGCTTCACGGTTGACCAAGCAGTAAACTCACTCCTCGCATGTCAGGAGAGGCAGCCACTGCACAGGGTGACGGGCCACAGGTGCCAGGTATCTCTCTTGGACTGTGTGAAGGGAACCTTTCTAGGAGGTACCTAAGGCCTAAATGACAAGAATGAACCCACCCTGTTAAGATCCAGAGAAAGAACATTCCAGACAGAGCACAGAGCCAGGGCAGAAAGAAGGCCAGAGGGTGGGAGTGGAGGGAACCTACGGGGGGGGGGGGAGGGAGGGGCAGGGATGGGGCCAGGAGCCTGGCACAGAGGATGGGGAGGCATTCATAAACCAGGAAAAGGGGTTCGGATCATATTCTGAGTGCAAAGGAAAACTGAGTATTTTTTAAAAGACCTTGTCTGCTGTGTGAACAGACACAGTCCCTGGTTCCAAGGAAACAAGATGCAAGGGGAGAGACCAGCTAGGAGGCCACTGTCATGGTCTGAGTGCTGGCAGCTTGGAGATGACCGGTGCAGTGAGGACGGAGAAGCACTGGCACTTGAGATATGTCTGGGAGATGGTGTTGACACACTTGCCAACTGACCAGAAGTGAGGGCAGAGGGAAAAAGAGAAATAAAAGATAATGAGAGTAGTTGGCGGGGACAAATGGACAGATGGTAGTGCCATCTCTTTGAGACACAGAGAAATTCGGGGGTTGAGTTGCATCAGGAGAGGAGGAAGAGTTCCCTTCTAGCCATGCCAAGTCCTAGATGCCAGACAGTGAGAGATACCAGGCAAGCATTTGGCCACAAGAGTAGGGGTCCTTGGGAAATCTATATTTAGGAGTCATCTGCAAAGATGTGGACATGGCTGACATCAGCCAGGGAGAAGGTATGCAGAGAAGCAGCCCAGAACCACCCTGGGACTCACCAGCCAGTCTATCCATCTAATAAATGTGGTTAAAAGTTACATCAAGCTTGCAGAATGGGCATGAAATCTCACCTGCCCTCTAAACACGCAGAGGTGACAACCTGCCCACAGTCACACAGTTTGCCAAGGGCAGTGTAAGAATTCAGTATGAACTGAGCTCCTAGCATGTGCCAGGTGTTTGATGGTCACTACCAGGGACTCCAAAGTGGACAGTATGCCTACCTAGAAGAAGCACAGGCTTTAGAGTCAGAGGACGTGGTGTGGGTCCTCTGTGATACCCAGCAGGAAACTCAACCTCATTAAGCCCAAGTTTCCCAGTGTGTAAAATAACATTTTATGGGTTTTTCTTTTTCATTTTGCAAACATCTATAAAGTGTCTATTATGTGCCAGGCACTGTGCTAAGGGATAGAGACACCACGGAGAGCAGGCAGACCTCTGCTTACAGTCTAGTGGGGCACACAGATACATAAACAGGCAATTACAATACAGTGTGATAAGTACTATGATTATGGAAATACGTTTCCCTCTGTATAGACTAAGTCATACCAACCTACGCAGACTTTAAAGTTACACATAATTTCCTTTCTTCCAAACCTATATGTAATAATAGTCCCTTATGAAATGTTTCTGTTCTTTCTAATAGTACCTATTATTTTCGTTAGTATAAATGATACATACGAAGCGCCTAGCACATAGCCAGGGCTCCATCAATAGTGGCAGGCATTGGATCCAGCATCATAGCTAACTTTGGGCCTCACTTTTCTATAATTCAGGAATAATAACCGCAAGTCTATAGTGTCATCCTGCGGGCCAGGTGAGATAGTTAATATGAAAACACTTTGTAAGCTGGAGGGGATTAAAGTACTTTGTTAGTAAAACACAGTTGCATACTCACTTGCTAAAGTCAAAAATCATTGGCAGACGAGAAACACTTGTTATTAATCAAGAGGTCTTCATAACCCACATGCCGGGCCCAAGCAAACCTTCCAAACGATTCTTTGGGAACAAGAATATCTGCTGAATATCCACTGAATATCCACTGAAGCAATCATCTTCAGGGAACACCTAAAGAACTTTCCATGGGAAAACACAGACCCTACCCTGAGGTCTCCTGCCCTGCCAAGTCCTCCCCTTCCCACACTCGCTCACCTAGCTATTGGCAAAGGAATGTAGGAAACCCCAGGGTGGTTTCCAGTTGGCTTTGTGCATCAGCAAAGTCGACTGCATGCCAATGAGAGTGAGGAGAAACCAGGAAGCAGGAGACGAGGGTGAGCAGCCCTGAGGATGCAGAGCAGTCAGCAACCTGCGCAACCACACGGCTGATCCCAGGAACTCACTCGGCTACCTCCCTCCCCAGAAGCGCCTGGCTGGAATGGCTATGGATCCCCCTGTGGATTTCATCATTCCTTCAGGAAAGAGTGATACCAGGCAAGCATTTGGCCACAAGAGTAGGGGTCCTTGGGAAATCTATATTTAGGAGTCATCTGCAAAGATGTGGACATGGCTGACATCAGCCAGGGAGAAGGTATGCAGAGAAGCAGCCCAGAACCACCCTGGGACTCACCAGCCAGTCTATCCATCTAATAAATGGCCACATATTCCAGGCATCGCTCTACACCCTGGAGATAAGACAAAGTTCCTGTTTTCCAGAAATGGATGCTCCAGGGCAAAGGATGCCTGCCTGTGTGTGTGACAGGGAAACAGCGTGGGACAATCAATATTCTGGTGCTGGACAAGTGAAGTCTGAGATGCCTACAGACAAGTGGTATGTAATTCAGGGGAGGAGCCTGGGTTGGAGACACAAAATTGGGAGTTATCCATATTGAAGGTCATTAAAGCTCTGGGACTGGGTGAGCTCACTAGGAGGTAGGTGCGGAGAGAAGAGAAAAGGCCCAGGCCCCCGGATGGTCAGGGACTGGGGAAAGGCAGAGGGGACTGGCAAGAGATTGAAGGGCATCGGCAGGGTGGGAAGAGAACCAAGAGTGCATCATGACAGCCGGGTGGAAAAGGACTTCAGACAAAGAGGGGGTGAGCACATGCTGCTGCTGCCACCAGGTCGGAGGAGATGGACATGGGAAGTTGTCTGTTGGATTTGGCACGGGTGAGACCAATGTCACCACGGCAAGTGCCATTTATTTGACTGGGACAAAACCTGGATTTGAAGAGTTCCAGTAAAAACAAGAAAGTGGAGGGAATGTCCGGAGCAGTGCGAGGCATTGGAGTACTTTTCTGATGGTGGAACCTAAGTCCCAGAAGGTGGGATATTAGGGTTTGGAGAACTGGGGGAGGCGGGGCTCAGATGAAGGACTTACAGGGTCCTAAAGGAGGGAATCTGGGTGGTCGGGGGAAAGCCATGTCGGTGTCAATCATGGAGGTCTCCAGGTCAACTCCAGGGATGAGGCTGCAGCGCGGGGGAGCAGGGGTGGGTGAGGCAACACCACCGTCCCTCTCTTTCCATTGTCTCATTGGCCCACTCCAACTGGGCTTCTGACCCCGCCACCCTACTGAAATTGCTCCCATTAAGGTCATCTCTCTGTGGCCCAATGATCACCAATGATGGCTTCAAAACCCTCATCTGATTTGAATTCTCAGTAGCATCCCGCACAACAATGACTTCCCTCCGAACACAGTCTTCTTTTCACTTCTTTGTCCCTAGACGCTCCCGGTCCCCCACTACCCCTCCTTCTCACCTCCTTTGTGGGCTCCTCCTTCACTGCTACATTCCTGCAGGTTGACACCACCCAAGGCCATGGGTATGTCTTCCCTGTTTTACCTCCTCAAGGACCTGATTGTGTGAAAGCAGTTTCCAACCTTGCCACTGTCCCCACCACCTCCCCAGGGAGACAGCTGGCACTAGAACTTGCAATCCTCCAATTAGCAAAAGTTGACCCTAGTGAGACATGACAGTTATTCACACATTGCTAGTCGTGGTGAAGCTGGTTTTTCATTGAGTGTTGTAGGGATTCATGGGCCAGGCCATACAACAGGCATTGGGCAGTTGTTCAGTTCCTGTTAGGAACATAAAACAGAGAAGCAGAAAAGGACGGTCCTTCTGAATATGAAGAAAAAAAACAACTCCAGAGCTACAAAGTACCCAAATGGCCTCCTACTTCTACTCATTTTCCAAGCCACACTGAAGTGACTTACTCAAGGTCATACCAGCAATTAGGTCACCTTGAGAATCAGTCCCAAGTCTCTCATACCTCAATGGGTTGTTGAGATGACAAGGGCTGTGGGAATTAGAATGAAAGCCACCGTGCCCTCATCATTACAATTGTGACCTCCAGAACCAGACTGCCAGGCCTCAAATCACTAACCAATATCAAGTCTCAGTAGCAATGCAGGTATTACTGGACTGTGAGAAAGTCACTTAACTTCTCCGTGCCTCACTGGGTAAATGTGATAATAATTGCAACAACTCCACTGTTATGGTGAGAATTGACATGCAAGGTACTTACAATGTTGCCCAGCACTGAAGGAGAGCTGTATGTGAGGTTCTCAAGTCTAATGATGCCAGAGATTTGCCGGATCCTGGCTGCCCTCAACTCCTCTCTGAATCCCAGGAGCCTGACACGCATTAGGGCTCATGGAATGAATGAATGAACTAACAACAGAACATCCACATGAAACAGCAGCTCATCTATCCCCATCCACACCATCCACAAGCCCCATCCACACCATGCCCAACCCCCAGGGAAAACAAGCAGGTAGATTCCACCAGGAGGACCTCTGTTAAAAAGCACCTGCGAGTATGGAGATTTCTTGGAAAGCTGGGAATGGAGCCACCATTTGACCCAGCTATTCCCCTTCTCGGTCTATTCCCTAAAGACCTAAAAAGAGCATGCTACAGGGACACTGCTACATCGATGTTCATAGCAGCACAATTCACAATAGCAAGACTGTGGAACCAACCTAGATGCCCTTCAATAGATGAATGGATAAAAAAAAAATGTGGCATTTATACACAATGGAGTATTACTCTGCATTAAAAAATGACAAAATCATAGAATTTACAGGGAAATGGATGGCATTAGAGCAGATTATGCTAAGTGAAGCTAGCCAATCCCTAAAAAACAAATGCCAAATGTCTTCTTTGATATAAGGAGAGTAACTAAGAACAGAGTAGGGACGAAGAGCATGAGAAGAAGATTAACATTAAACAGGGATGAGAGGTGGGAGGGAAAGGGAGAGAGAAGGGAAATTGCATGGAAATGGAAGGAGACCCTCAGAGTTATACAAAATTACATACAAGAGGAAGTGAGGGGAAAGGGAAAAATAATAGAAGGGGGACAAATGAATGTCAGTAGAGGGGGCAGAGAGAGAAGAGGGGAGGGGAGGGGAGGGGGGATAGTAGAGGATAGGAAAGGCAGCAGAACACAACAGACACTAGTATGGCAATATGTAAATCAATGGATGTGTAACTGATGTGATTCTGCAATCTGTATATGGGGTAAAAATGGGAGCTCATAACCCACTTGAATCAAAGTGTGAAATATGATATATCAAGAAGTACGTAATGTTTTGAACAGCCAACAATAAAAAATTTAAAAAAAAAGATATTTTTAGATGTAGTTATAGTTCAGAATTAATAAAGGAAGGTTAACTTAAAAAAAAAAAAGCACCTGCAACTCATCTCTTTCTCTTTTCATTTAATGATATCTAACAATTCAACAATCCAAGGCAAGAGGAGAGAACGACACACAGACCAAAGGACACATAAACATACACAATAAATTGTCAGCCAAGGGGATGGAGAACAAGTCCTTAAGTGGAGTATAACCCGGAGCAATTGAGAATTAAATACCAACTTCCTTTAAATTACAACTCCTCGAAAATAAAAACCTAAATTCTCAGAGGGTATGAATTAAAGTCAACCTAAGGCGGAAACCCTTTTCCTCTACACAAAAAGAGCTGAGATAAAACCATGGGTGGCCACAAATCTTGGTCAATCTCTTCCATCCACAGGAGACTTGCCCCAAAATGCAATCATTCCCCGGAGCATGGTACCAGAAAGCGCAGGGTGAGCTGCAGTTCCTGAAGGAAAGACGAGAGGGATGATGCACAAGTTGAAGGAGTCTGCAGGTCTTACAGGGAGGCCCAGAATAGGAACCAGACCGCAATTCCTCCTCCCTGGGATCTGAGTAAAATGGGTGAGCTGGGGTGGGGGTGGGAGACGAGCTTGCTTGCCCCCATGTGACAGCGGAGACCTGAGTAAAGTTCTTGAGGCCAACAGCTGGCAGGAGATGACCTCGGGGACCTCATTCAGAGGGCGCCAGCCCTGGGGAGCGGCCATCCCCGGCCCTGTTGCCCGCCTGGTCTGCCCGGGCCCCGCCCTCCACCCGACCCCCCAGTACTCACTCCCACTCCTTGCGCCGGGCCTGCGGGGTGCTCTGCATCTTGTGCGCCTCGTGGGCCTTGATGATGTCGCGCTGCTCGATGAGGCCCCCGCGCCGCCGCTTCATGACCTCGGGGCTCACCGGCAGGAAGGGGCTGGAGCCGCCCTCCCAGCCCGGGCCCTCGCCCTCGTGCACCGGGAAGAAGTTGTCGAAGCCTGCGACGGTGGCACGTGGGGAGGCGGGCAGCATGCCCACCTCGTCCGAGGCGTCGGCCTCCAGCAGGGCGCACTGCTGGGGCCTCCATGCCTCCTCCTCAGGCAGGGCCAGGATGTGGCGCCGGCGGCCCGCCGCCCCGGGCTCAGGGCTCCCGCCCGCAGTGGGGCACAGGGCGGGCTCGGGCAGCCTTCGGCCTGGGCTCAGTCCACGCATCTCGGGCACCATCACAGAACATTGCTCTGCCAGGGGAAGGGCGGGCAGAGACAAGGGGTGGGGAGGAGAAGGTGGGGGAGGGTCGTGGGCACAGGGAAATAGAGAAGAGAAAGAAGTTAATGGCGTTGTCCTCTGAGGAAACCCCTGCTGGCTTGCTTAGTGCTATATGGCAAGCCTGGCACACAGTAGGAGCTCCATAAATGACATTGAAACCAGGAGCAGCCACTGTGGACCAGTCCGGATAGCAGCTGCTGGGTATCAGAGCTTAAGCAAAGCAGGCTTGGTTCTTACCCTGGACTTCACAGTCTAGTGCAGAAGGCTGACATTAAGAAACACAGTTACACAGTTACAGATGCTCCCCCACTTACGGCCAGATTCACCTTTGTTGGGTCTATCTCCTAACAAACCCATCATAAGTTGGACATCTCAAAGTCAAAAGTACAATTACCATGCTTAACATACCAAACATCAATACAGCACAAGGTAGACTATCAGTTGTCACCCCTGGTGGTCATGTGGTTGCCTGGGAACTGTGGCTCAGCTCCGCTGCTGCCCAGAATCACAGAGGATGGCACTGAACAGCCAGGAAAAGATCAAAACTCAAAACTCAAAAAAAAAAAGATCAAAACTCAGAATGCGTACAGCTTTCACACCATCACAAAGTCAAAAAAAAAAAAAAATCCATCGTAAATTGGGGCCCATCTACAAGTGCAATGGTAGTAAGTGTTTCAGAGTGCTCCCATAAGGAGAGGATTCCTCCAAAGGCCATCGTCTCCAGTGGACAGCCATTTGGCTACTGTCTCCCAATCTGAACAATAGAATCTTTCGATCCTGCTTCCCAGTATCCCAGCTCCTCTGTGTACTCCTACTACCATCTGCTGGCCTGACCACCGGCTCCCTGTCTCCACCAGGGCCAGCAGCAAGGTGGGCTCTTCTTGAGAACTGAGTACTATATGTAGGTTCCTTCCTCTTTTCCTAATGCATGGATCCTCCTCAGGGTCCAGAGAGCATGAGTGGACTCAGGTGTCCCTGCTGGCTCCCCCACAGCCTTCTTCTTTCCATGCTGGGGAAGATATGGCCAGATTCACCTCTGGAAAGAGGTTCTCATCTAATTGGCATTGACTGACAGCTTACCATGTGCCAGGCACAGCACAGACCAAGATGAACGGGTCTTAGTCCCCACTGTCTGCCTGGGATGACCAGGAAGCATATTGATGTAGACCTGACGGCAAGCAGGGCTCATCAAAGGGGCACCTTGTCCATCGGTCAGGAGGGTTTTGTGGAGGAAAGGGAGTTTAACCAAGCTTTCTAGGAGAGGAATGGGAGAAGATAGTAGGCAAAAGGAAGAGCACATGCAAAGAGGAAAACTTAAGGAATCCAGGGGGTCCAGAAAGTTTCCATTTCAAGCCTGAGGTCTTGGGGACAGTCCTTTTGGTTTGAAAGGCCATCAGATTATCAATTTTTCAAGATATCTGCTTACTGTCTTCCTTCCAGGCAGGACCCAATCCTGAATTTCCAGCTCCCCACCCCTCACACTCCCAGCCACACCCCTAGTGACCCCAAGTGGCACACATGTATCTCCTTGGGTCTAAGTGCCAAGTGCTCTAAGTGTTCAGAGGAGCCCTGGCATCCGATTCCGTCCAATGCTCAGTGAGTCCCCACTATAGGCCGGAGACTGTGCTGGGCTCCTGGGAATGCACCTTTCTAGAATGCTGCCCTCCACAGCTGCCCCCTGCCTTCCCTGGTTTCTGCTGAAAGTCACAATGGGAATCACAAAAACAAAGAAGATCAAATGGTCAGGAATCTTAATGACCTAAACATGGCATTTTATAGATGAGGAAGCTGAGGTTCAGAGAGGTAGAGAGCCTTGCCCAGGGTCACGGTGCCAATAGAGGTCAGAACTAGGAGAGAACTCAGGCTTCGGGACTGAGCTCATCATTTTTTCCCAGTACATTTATCACCCGCTGCCTCTACCCATGAAGCAGAACCCATAGATGTCTCTCCCAGTCCCCCTCCCCCAACCCCTACACTAAGGTAGCTATAGAAAAGAAAGGCTAATGATAATGCATATGTGCTAAAGCCTCATGTGACCACTAAATAGACCCTGACTTCCCTGGAGAGGGGTCCCAATGGCATCTTCTTCATTTGTCTCCTCCTTTTCCAGCATCTGGACTGGTCACCCCCACCCTGGCATCAGCATACCCCAAGTCCTCGTGGTACTGAGCTCCTGAGCAGGCTGGTCAGCACTAGACTCCAGGCTGCCAAGGTTGGGTCCAGGGAACAGGGAATGGGAAGGTAAAAAGCTCCAGACTGAGCTTGATAGGAAGGAGACATAAAGGAGAAAATATGTTCTAAATCCTGCCAAGAGTTGGGTGGGTCCCTAGAAAGAGTGATTCATGTTCCTCACGTTGTCATTCTGTCTCAACTGCACTTGATGGGTTTTAAATTTATCCTTCATTCCTACGATGTTTAAATGTCTCTCCCCCACCACACACATGCACGCACCCCTCCCCTGGCTGCTCCCACTCCTCCCCAGGCTTTAGCAGCTCCAGCAACTCCAAGTATTCTTGGACTCTGTGGTCTTCAGCCTCCTCCCGCTCCTGCCCTTTGCAGCAAAGGCTCCTGGGCCACCAGCTCTCACCAGGCCACCAGGATCTGGCTCCTGATCTCTGTTTCCTGGCCCACCCTCCCACTCTTTCTCCTTACTGGATTTCCCCTGCACAGACACTTTGCCAATTTGAATCACATCTTTGCCAAAATTACAGCAGCAATAATATGCACGGCGGAGCTCGGGCTTCAACGGAATCAATTTTACGAATATCAAAACATGAAATTATCTCATCTTTCCTTTAAGAATTCCTGTTAAACAACCCTTCTATTATTGATATAAATGTTCATCAGGGGAATCTGTCACCCCCGCCGCTTGCCAAGCCGGCCAGTGCCCAGGTCTGCCTGTCATCAAGCCGTGAGAATATCTGCCATCTCTAGCAGTTCAGACCAGATGGTCTACATCTTCCAGGGCACTGGAATTGCCCCGATGCTTAGCCCTCCTCCTCCCAACCTCCAAATTCTGGCATCCTTCTGTTTCTTGAGATCAAAGATTTGTCTTGTGTATCTGTCTATGTCTAGCACCCAATGCTGAGCCCAACACATAAAAAGGTGCTTAGGTGATCATTAGTGGTATTTGCCAAATATTCTGATTATGCCCCTACCCTGGACACATAGTAGGATACACTTCCTGGCCTCCCATGTCTGAGTTGTGAGTAGAAGTGATATGTTTCACTTTAAGGCTGAGCATTTAAATGCTGGTCCAGGTCTCTCTGGAGCAGGGATGGACAAACTCTGCCTATAAAGGCCCAGACAGTAACATTTTGAGGCTTCCCAGGCCACACAGTCCCTGTTGCAATGACTCTCCCTGTGGCAGTCCAGGCATATGTAAATGAATGGGCGTGGCTGTGTTCTGATAAATCCTTACTCCTAAAGGTTTGTGTGTTTGGTTTTTCAACTGCATCTCTTGGGCTTTGTCATTCAGTCTGAGTCCATGAAGGCCGGTTCTACAGAGCCCTGGGAATATACAGGGAATAGAGACCCAGAAAACAGACTCTGGGATGGACAGAGCGAGAGCCTATGTGCTGCCCTGTGGCCGGCACTCCCACTCCCAATAGGAGAACAGGCCCTGCTGCTCTGAGATACCAGCTTGACAAGGGGCAGACGGGCGCTCCCAGGGCACCTCTCCTACCTTACCCTTGCTCTCCACCCTCCTGTCTTTTTACTCCTTATTTCCATGCTTGGTTAATGGGCAGAGGGTGTGGTTGTAAATTATGGGGATCCTGAGGAGGAAGGGGCCTTCATGTAACCCAGAAGTCCTAGAAAATCTCTTCCCTCGCTAGTGAAGGCACAACAAGTGGCAGGGTAAGGGTCTTCCGCCTCCATCCACAGCCAAACATCCTGCACTGTCAAAGACCCCCGAGCCAGTGACGGTAGTCCTACCTACCCTGAACTCATCTCCCCCAACCCTTCCAGAATCCAAGCCAAGATCCTCTTCCACAAGGAGTATTATGTCCTCTGTACCATCTTTCCCTTTATATCCTATCAAGAGTCTTAATTTTTATTCATCGATTTGAATGCTTTAGAAGTAATGGCCCATGTACCATAAGTAATGGCTTATCTGTGCCTCTCAAGCCCTGCCATTCATCCAGCTCTCCCTGGGCTCGTGCCCATGCCAACCCCACCCCTCTAATTTCCACCACTCACTTTGCAATTCTTCTAGAACATGTGCATCTTCCCCAGTGCACATTCCAGGAATCAAGGCAGTCTGTGCTTTGGGGAATTTAATGTCTCCACACTCCGCAAATGTTGAGTTCTGCAAGGAGAGAGTCATCTCCAGTACATATCCATGGGAACCATGGGCAGGGAAACAGTGGGCAGAAAGGGACTGATGGGCACTATAAGGTGACAACTCACAAGGGTCCCCAAGCTGGCCCTGAGCTGTCCTGGCTTGCTCCCCCTGACAGAGGAGGTCTCAATTCCCAACTGTTAGAAATTAAGAATCACAGAGGAAAGCAATTTTAAGATCTGAAATGACACGACTGAGATATGATGCTGAGTTCCTTTCTAAAAGTGATTCTCGTGAGAAGAGAACTGATACACTCAGTGGGTTTCCTACCCAGCAAAAAAAGATGGCAGGAAATGATCCTACTCATTGTCCTCATCTACCTGCCAAATGAGCTTACCACCTGACCACAAAAAGAAGAGTGAAATCTGGACATTATTTTCACTTGCCATGCTTCTCTGAGGCCATGGTCCTCAATCCATAGACTACGCCATAATCGTCTATATCACTGGTTTAAAATACAGGTTCTGGACCTCTCTCCAGAGATTCTATGTCTTGGATCTTGGGTTGACTCAGGAATCCACTTCCCCCACCCCATACTGGCAACTGAACCCAGGGGCAGTCTACAGCTGAGCCATGTCCCTAGCCCTTTTTATTTTTTATTATGAAACAGTCTGGCAAATTTCTGAGGTTGGCCTTGAAACTTGCAATCCTCCAGCCTCAGTCTCCCCAGGCATATACCTGTATTCCCATACCTGCACCCAGCAGAAATCTGAATTTTCAATAGTCACTCCTTCCTAGGAATCATATCTTGAAACACAGTCCTATAAACACCATGTCATCATGAGAGGTTGAGCTAAGTTGCTAAAAAGTGTTGTCCTGGATGAATTGGGATGTTAAAGCCCCTGGAACAGTGCCCGTCTCAACCACTTTCAGTCTATACCATGAAATGCACTTATCAAAACAAACCGTAGGGGGATCCTTGACCCACCCCCACTCTCTGCAACACTCCATTCTACCCTGGACTGGCGTCAGCTTTAGCCCACCTGACATTCCTCTCCGTATGTCTATGTTGTTATGGTGACTGTTCAAGGATGGGCTAATGTCCAACAGCAATTTGACAGGCTGGTGCATTTTGAATATAAATCAACACCCAAAGAAAACACTCTGCTTCAAATCTAGAGTGTTTGCTGAGTCCACTTGTGTCCCCTGTGGAGGGGCGAAAGGAGTCTGAAATGTAGCCTCGGAAGCTCTGGGTTCATGTTACAGACCTGCCCCTTGCTGGTCAAGCAACCTTTGGCGCTCACTTCTCCAGGTCCGTGTTCTCACCTGCACAGTGAGGATAATAATGCACTATAGAAGCCTGTGGTGAAAATCAGTTTCCAGGGAAGAACTTGGAGATTCTGAGTTAGGTAGAAATTGGGAGCAAGGGGAAGAGGAGGCTTAGGAGCCTGCATTCTGGAGTATGGACCTGATTCCCTGAATAGGAGTCCCAGCTCCCCTCTCCCCAGCTCAGTCCCTGAAAGGCACATCACATAGCCTTTCATTTCCTCTTCCATAGGATGGTTACTAAGAGTACAAACTTTAGGACTGGGGATGTAGCTCAGTGGAAGAACACTTGTCTATCATCTGCAAGGCCCTGGGTTCAATCCCCAGAACTGGGAAAAAAAAGTACATATTATATAACTTTACATGGTACCCCATGAATATGTGCACTTTTTATGTATCAGTTAAAAATTATTTTTTAAAAACAGTAGTAATACTTCATAAGATTATTGGAAGAACTGAATATAGAAGCACATAAAACAGTACCTGGCACAGAAAAAAATGCTCAATAAATATTAGCTATTATTTTTATTCTGTAAAATGACTTATGTTTTTATTAGAGGGAATAATATTAGCAAATAACCTCAAAGTATTTGTGGCTTAATACAATAAAGGTTTAATTCTCTTTAATGTCACTGTCTACTGATGCACGTTGGCCTGGAAGATGGGAAGGAGAAGCCCTGCTCCACCCAGTCATTCAGGAATCCAGTTCCTGTCATTCTGTTGCTCTGCTGTCCCTAAGGAAGGGTTCAGCACATTTTTTCTTCAAGGACTAGATAGTAAGTATTTTAGGCTATACAGGCTAGGAGACCTGAGTGGTAACTGCACTCACCTTTTCCCAGTGTGAAAGCACCATAAACGACACTTAACCAATTGAGGGTTGGCTATATTTAATAAAACTTTGTGTACAAAACAGGCAGCTGGCCTCGCCGACACCTGAGCCTGGGGCCTCAAAGTCTTCCACTGAATTTCTTTCTTTCCAGTTGAGAGACAAAGAAAAAGCACATGGAGGATCTTTCAAAAGGTTAGAAGCAAGGCCTAGAAGTGGGGTACATCACTTCTCCCATAATTCCATCAGAACTCAGTCACCTCGATCTGCTTAACTTCAGGGGAGCAGAAATATAGTTTGCCCGTGAGCCAAGAGAGGAGAAAACCAATATGGAAAAGCACTTGCAAACGACGAAACTATTTCTAACTGTACTGTGATACAATCACAAAAGCAAACACAAATTTGTCAAATACACTGGCCAACCTGACAAAGGAGGGGGAGATTACAGGTTGAGTATCTCTTATCTGAAATGCTTAGGTGCAAAAGTGTTTCAGATTCAGATTTTTTTTCAGATTTTGGAACACAGTATTTGCATACACGATGAGGTATCTTAGGGATGGGACCCTAGTCTAATCATTTATGTTTATACATATACACATACCTTATATACATGATCTTTAGATAATTTTATGCAATATTTTAAATAATTTTGTGCATGAAATATAGTTTAACAGTACATAAGTTTCCATTTTTGACACCATCACTCAAAAAGTTTTGAATTCTGGAGCATTTTGAGCTTCAGATTTTCAGATTAGAGATACTCAACCTGTAATTGATTGCTTAAACTTGCCTCATTCTAATTTGTAATAGACAAACACACATTTTTTAACATAAAAGAATGGAGAAATACTAAATGGTGTGATAATCAACAAACACACCAAAGGATTCTGATGATTTGAAAAAACGAGACCTCAAAAGCTTTCAATATGGGTGGGACCTCACCAGTTATAAAGCAGAAATGTCACAGACCCATCTACAGCTGCATTCTCTGTTGGGTGACTAGCCCTCTCCACTTGCCCTTGGGCTATATGGAGGCTGAAACCACATCTGCTTTGCTCACCCTTCTACCAAGCACCCAGAACTTCAGGCATTTAGTAAAGATTTATAAAGGGAAAGTGTGAAAGGAGGAGAGAAGAGAGAACAAAAGTGAGCCACCAGGAAGATGTTGTGTGGTGTCCCCTACTGTCACTCTGCCATGGTGGTAAATGAGTCTCTTAAAGAGAGTCGGCATCTGCAGAAATCCTTACAACTACCTTTGAGGGGATAGAAGTAGTTTTAGGGGTTTTACTTGCAACTTTCCAATTTGCTTGAATATTTATCTTTGGCTTTAAAAGACACTTCTCAGAAGCTCCACAGGACCTTCCTGAAGGGAAAGGAGAGTGATAAGAAGGGAAGAACAGATCCTCTCAACATAGATTTACTGAGGACCTGACCATGTGTTATGGCCCGAGAAAAGCACTAAAAGCTCCTTGTGGTATCACGGTCCAGGAAAAACAAAAACAAAAAATCCCACGGGGTTAGGCCAAGCACAGTGACTTTAAAAGAAAAGAAGAAAAGAAAAACCTTTCTTAACACAATTACCTTTTAATATAGACCAAGAATTACTTCTGCAAGAGTATCTTGAGAGCCCTTGAGCATTTGTGACTTTCCAGCATTGGTTACTTCTGGTACATCTTGCACTGCCCCCAAAGGGACCATCATAAAGAGACAAAGATAAAAAGAAATGAGTACTTTTCCAAGGAACTCAAGGGACACAGAAAACAAAGAGCAAAATACTACTCTTCAGATGGTCTCTGGAAGAAGTCAGTAGGAGTTAGGAATGGATACAGCCAGAAAGAAAACCAAACACTACCGCTCCCAGGACTTGCAGAAGCCAAGTGAGGGGCTACAGGGTCCTGGCCCAGGACAGAGAGGGGCTAGGACGAAGACCACAGCATTCCTGAGAGGTATTTCTCTTGTTCCACTACAACCTCAGACTCAGAAAACAAAATCCACAGTGCTGCCAAAACTTCCCCATAGCCTCCTTTCTATCAAAATATTTCTCCAGTGTCAGTCCCAGGAGCACTAGGGATCCCAGCTAGTCCCTGATCACGTCCCTCCTGCCTAGGCAGACCATGATTATTTGAAGCCATTTCCTTAGAGGGAATTTTCATTTAAAGAGCAGTGAGTTACTACTACAGTAAAATTATGGACAGCACTGTTCATCTAGGCAGATCTCATCTCCCCGAACAGGTTCAAAACAACCACATGGGCTTCCAAAGGCACTACCCAAGAGCTGCCTCTCACACTGCAGCTCTAAGTAGGTGCTTTGGTTTGGATCCTAAACATCCAAAGCCCATGTGTCAAAGGCCTGGTCCTCAGCCTCTGGTGCTATTGGGAAGTGATGGAACCTTTAAGAGGTGGAGCCTAGTGGGAGGAAGTTAGGTCATTGGAGGTGGTCCTCTGAAGGGGATATTGGATCCCTGGCCCCTTCCTCTTGTTCTTTCACTTCTCAGCCACCATGAGGTGAGCAGCTTCCTCTGCATGTCCCCCTGCCATGATGTACTGCCTCAAGACAAGCCAAATGCAATGGGGCCAAATGATTATTAAAACTGTAAAGCAAAACAAACCTTTTCTCTTTTTACATTAGTTATCTCAGTTACTTTGGTATAGTAACGCACACTGATTAACAGAATTGGGAACCCAGTTTGGACTGGGAAAGCCCATCTGGGTCACTACCTAGAGAAACAAATCAAAATCATGAGCAAGGCATTTGAGGAGTCCATATGTGGCCTTCTGGGAGGACAATACTACAACCCTCTAGTGCCTTGCGTGTGAGCCAGCTGTGTTCTCCCAAGATAGTGACCACCCCTTCTAGATTCTGAGCCGTGCCCTACCTGTCAGCCAGGGTGAGCCCCTCCTGCTCAAGTTTCGATGTGTGGCCTTTGTATCGCCACCTTCTCCTGTGTAATCAAACACGTGGTAAGTCACAAAGAAGCCTGCCAACAAGAGGAATACTGGGTATTCAGGTGCTGGTGGAAATGGAAGAGGGACACCCCCACCTTCTGAACATGCCTGATCTCTGAAACCCTTCAGAATCATTTCTTTATTGCCCCCTCATCCTGTGCTCTCTGTTCATTTTTATACTTTTTCTTCCTGGTCAGTTGTTGTATATTTTTTTCACATAATTACTAGTAACAATATTATAATTAGCCTGTTTTTTTAAGCCAAAGTATTCATGAAGAACAAAATTTGCATTTTCAAGGATAACATGACCTGAAGGATTTTTTTTATTCAGTAAATTCACATGGTGTGTGATATTGACAATTCCAGGTATGCCACTCAGACTGGTGTGCCCTGAACTTGTGCAGTATGACACAGGTTACTGGTAAGATTAGACCAACAATTACCATCAAATCTAAAGTGCCTGCACACCTCCAATAAGCTAAAAAAGAAGACTGCGGTCGGCATTACGATCACCTCTCCAGGACCATTCTATGCCCCCAAGCGTGCATGGCTCTGGAGCTGGGGGGTGGGCCCTGGCTCCCGGTGGGACATCCTTAGGCTATGCCAGTCGAGGTGATCCCATCCATTTATCAGTGATTGGTTAAGAAAAGGCACGTGATCCTAGGAAGCAGGAGGTAGTGTTTCCTGGGGTCTTAAACTCTTTCAGCTTTTAAGGGAAGGCTAGTAAAAGAGGTGGCCCCTCTCTACCTCTGGACAATGTCCTGCACAGATGGGAACCAGCTCCCTGCCAACCTGGGACTGAAGCCGCAGCACTGGGTGGGGACAGGGCAGGTGGTGGGTTTGGCACAGCAGTTCTGAGCTCCCCAGGCAGTGCCAGGCAGTGTCATCACAGACTAAGCTCTGGGACGCCCAGAGAGGCACAGAAAAGGGGAGTAGTCATCCCTTGACATCTTGTCAACACCTGGTGGGAATCAGTGACAGCTCTCCTCTGGGACGGAACAAAGAGGAAATGGCACCACGAGTCCTGGGGTCGGTCCTTCCTGCTCCTTCCCTAGTCCCTGGGCTCTCTTGCCACCTTCCACCCTCAACTCCCAGGGTCTTTCCCCTGCCCTCTGGCTTTTTTCAAGCTCCTTATTATCTTCACCATCGTCATCTACAAAACTCCCCTGTATTTATGGCATGTTTTAATCCAAAAATTTGGACAAAGAAAAGTGACCTGAAAAAACATGCTTTTCTAATTTGCAAATTTAAATATGTGTGTGTGTGTGTGTGTGAAATGTCTCATCTAGTTACAAAAATTAATGTACATTTAGTTACATTAACAGATTGCCTTGGCTGAAATACATAATTATGTGAAACCACGAAGCACCAAAGAGGCCACCCTGTCAATCAGCACACACCCCAAGGATTCATCCTCCTTCTCTTCCACCTCTTTTTTGCAACCCAAACTCAAGTCCCCAGGGCCAGGCTCTCTTCGTTAGAGGTGAAAGGAAAATCACTTTGATAAACTGGTGTCCTCTAAGGGACCAGTGTTCCAGGGCTGTTCGACAGCCAGACAGTGTGACTCTAAGACACGAGGCAAGAAGAGGGGCCTCTGCTAGTTGGGCGTAAGGAAGACTTGCCACATAACTGTAGGGCTGCTGCCTCCTCCTACCACACATCGTTCAAACTTTTTCGTCTGATTTTTTTCCGGTATAAGAATCTGAGTTGTTTTCACAAGGACTAGAAGAATTATAGACGATATGGAAGCTCTGTGGCAAGAAGCCCTCCTTTATCATATATTTTATAAATATAAACTACCTCTTTTTGAGCCAAGCACCATCCTGCAGGTTTGCACAGCCTTCGTAGCTAATCTTCTCAACAGTCTCTAAGTGTGTTCTAAGTGAATGGAGCCACCCACTCATGTGTCCAATTGACCACGTGTTTGATACATTTATAAAGACCACGTGATAGGTGCCAGGCACAGTGCTAGGCACCAGGGCTGAGAACAAACCACTCACCAGATTCTGACACAACACTATCATTAGTGCTCAAATGAGAAAAAGAATAAGGTGCTCTGGGAGTCCCTGGTGGACCCTGGGGAGTTGGGGAGGTCACCTGGAGGAAGGGACATGTAAGCTGAGACCTGCACCTTATGTACGAGGCAGCCAGGCAGAGGTGCCAGGGGCTGGGCTGGCATGAGATGAAACAGTGCAGTCAGGTATGTCTCCTGGAGAAGGTGACACCTGAGCATACCTGAAGGCAATCAATGAGCGAGCAATTGAGACATCCAGTAAGACAGACAGGATGTGCAAAGGCCCCCCCTGTAGGGGGTGGGGCAGATCATGGAGGCCCTCTGCCTGTTGCTGTGAGCAAGGAGGGAAGCCCTGGGAGGATTCTAAGCAGTTACAACACTTTCCTGCTTGGCCACTATTTAGGACAGACTAGAGGGGAGCAGGGAAGAGGCAGGGACACCACTTGGCAGCTACCAGCAAAGTGCACCTGCTTCCTCTCTGGAACTCTGGGCAGAGACAACCTTGCAAATGGCCCTCATTCATGGGAGCTCAAAGAACAGCAAGGTAAAATGAAGCACAGGTAGAACTGGGCAGGGCAGAGGCCTGAGGTGGCTGCTCCTCAGCCCTGAAGCTGCTGTGTCCACTAAAGGAGAACCTCTGAAGATGCCCAGTCTTCAGCCTACACCCCTGCCCCCAAAGAGAACTATGGAGACCTTGCCAGCTGACCCGAAGGGGCTTCAAGGCTCGGGCAAGAAGGAGACAGACTTCATGTTCCTGGAGACCTTGGATGGCAAGGCTTGCAGATGCTTCAACAGCTGATGCCATGGTGGGGAGGTGCCAGTGCCCACAGAGGAGGAGACCACCTGCACTGCAGCCTCAGACAGTCCGCAGCCTGCCCCGAGAGTCTACAGGCCAGATGCCCCGCCCCAATCCAGGCCACATAAGCTCCAGGGAAGAAGGAGTCGGAGGCAGAGTATTAGCAGACTGCATATATAATCAAGAGAATGATAAATCACGAGTTAACTAGAAAAATCTCTGGCTAGAACTGAGGAAAAAATATGAATTACAAAAGATCAAGTTATTTTCCCCGAATGTGGTGTGGGACTCAGAAATCAAACAAGGCTCTGGAGATAATGAAAGCTAAATTTTCATAACCCAAGTTTTGTGACTGCAAATTCAAATCTGCTTCACAATAATGTATCATTGGAAAGAAGGCTGATATAGCATAGAACCACATAGATCAGATTCCAAATTATTTATCTACATCATCGGAGCTGAAATCCACAATTGAAGGTTTTAATGATCAAGGTCACATTTTAGGGCCTGACCTATGATTTGTGCATCCTTAATGTGGGTCACCTTAGCTTCATCCTAGGAAATGATGCCTATGTCATGATTTAATGTGCTCAATGTATTTTTACTATTTTTTGATAGTAATGACAATGATACCAATGACAATCATCTAACATATCACCATGAGGCAAACATCTAGAAAATCACATTTTAGGAAACATTGTCTAGACTGGCATGCAGGATCAATATGATGCTGATAGGTATTGCTATAGTGTTCCCCTAAAGTTCGTGTGTTGAAACCTTAATTCCTGAATGTAGCAGGGTTGGGAGGTGGAGCCTGACGGGAGGTGTTTAGGTCATGGAGGCGGAGCCCCCTTTCTGATGGCATTATTTCCTGTGGGACTGGTTAGTTACCATGGGAGTGGGTTATAATGAAGTGAGGTAGTCCCTCATGTTTTGTTTCTTTCCCACACCTGCTTACCCTTCTGCTTTCCACCATGAGTTTATACAGTATGAGGCCTTCACCAGAAGTCAAGAGGATGCTAGCACCATGTTCTTGGACTTCTCAACCTCCAGTACCATGAGTCCAAATAAACCTCTTTATAAATCACCCAGTCTCTGGCATCCTGACATAGCAACAGAAAAAAAGTGTTCTAAATGCTGAATGTGAGGGCAGAGGACATTAAAGGTCACCTGAGCTATACGTCCAGCCTTTGCTTGAGTCAGTTCTACAATACTCCCTACCCACTAGCTCAGTTTTGTTTGAAAACCTCCATTGACAGAGATCTCACTGTCCCCCCTGCCCCCAAACAACTACTCCAACTTTGGATAGCTCTACTAGGATACTCTTTCTTATTCTGGACTGAAATTGATGTGTATCAACCCAGAAATCAATAGACTAGGAGGAAAAGAAACTCATTCACCTCTGGCCACTGCTGATAATCTAGAACAAAAGAGGATGTAATCAGCAACAAAAACAATAGAGAAGCCAAAAATCAATATATTTCCTGCCAGAGTAACTCTTCACTGAAATAACTCAGTGTCTTCTCAATTGACTCACTGGAACCACAAGATTTTTTCTGTTGCTTCTTTTTCTTCTTCCAACTCTTTTCCTTTTAAAAAAAGATCTCTTTGGGCTTTCTTTGCAGTGAAAGGCTAATTGTAACTTTCCTGCAATCCATGACTTTTTGAATCAGGTTATTTCGGGAAGAGTCAACTCCCACAATGTCAGAGGAAGGGCATAAAGGTCACAATACTGGGAGGGATCCTCAAAGGCTTTGAAGGACCCAGCGTGGGACTCCCTGAAGGATCCAGGTTCTTAGCAGGGAGAGCAGGCGAGCTCTGATATGTATGCCTTCCTGATGCAGATGAATTTCTGCAGTGACCTTCTGCACAGTGGGGCTGCCTGGAGTAGGGGGTCTCTTTCCAGTTGGCTTGAGCTGAAAGGCTGGTTCTCAGGGATGGAGCCACTGATGTCAAAGACCTTCTTGTTTTGCTTGATGAAATGAAAAGCCTGTGGACACTACTTAGACCTCCTTCCTGAACTTCCCCTGCCCTTGGAGAGCTGTCACAGTGAGAGGTGGCCAGGCTGGGGAGTGGGGGGAAGACAGCCGGGCTGGCCTTCCACCAAACCCCAGATCTCCTCCAGCGAGACCCACGTGGGAGAGCTTTCCCCCACATGGCCCACTGGCTGCCCCATCTCCCCTCCAGAGCACAAGCCTGCTCAGCCTCACCGGCTCTGGCTCTTCTCCTTCCTCTAGCCCTGGCTCGGCCATTTACTACTTAATGTCCCTGGGCAAGTCAGCCAGCTTGTCTGGGCCTCAATTTTCTTATTTTGCAATGAGAGGGTAATTATACTTTCCTCCAATGGGTTTATTATGAGGATTAAATAAGGTAAAGTGCAAGAAAGTACTAAGCCACAAAGCGGATGGAAGGCATTTCTGTTACTATAATCTAAGACTTTACTATCTTTCTTTCCTGACTTTTCAGGAAACAGGATGGAAAAGAGCTGGTCCTCAGGCTTAGAGAGTGACTAGGGAGGGGAACTAAGCTGCAGCTCCCCTCACCCAGAGCATGGGGTAGAGTGGAGGTTGGGGGTTCATAGACATTGAGAAGGCACAACTGACCTCAGAATAGACAGAAGTTGGAGGCTTCCAGGAGCCTGTAAGGCACCCCCCCCCCCAAGAAGCCTGGGATTGAAGCAGCAGTGAAGACTGAGACCCAGAACAGAGACGGGAGGAAGAGGTAGCTTTCCCGAGGTGCACACCAACATGGAAAGGTGACACTAGCACCCTAGTGACGGGCTGGCTAGTTGATTTGTTCTTGTTTCAGGAGCATCTGTCTGTACATAAAAAGAACCAAACAAAGAAAAGAGGTGGCCACCTGCTCTAGTGTGGTTGCTAGGAGAGCATCTGGGATCTCCAGGGTTACTTTCTGTCCCTGCCAATAGGGCAAGGGCTTGATGAGAACGAGGAGGATGCCCATGAGAACCACCTGCAGGACAAGAGGGGAAAGGCTGACCCATGCCCAGACTTGTATGGGAGGTCCCAGAGCTGGGGAACCTAGCAGCAGGATGGGTGGACGAGCAGAGAGCACAGGGAGGGATTCCAGGCCCCAGAGCTGGTTCTAAGCATCACCAGTGAAGCCTATCCAAATGCTTTTGCTCAGTAACCTCCTTCCCCGGAGCCTTCCTCGTGGCCTCAAGGGGAAGGCAGAAGACTGGGCTTTTCAGGAAAGCAGGCCAGAGTCCTATCTCCTCTGGATTGTGGTGAGAACTAGTAAGAGGAAATCAACAATGTGAGGCCTGCTGGGGGTGGGGGAAGCACTGGGGTGGATCTTGGCCTTCCGGAGAGCTCCTGCAGGCCCCTGCACTCTCCCACTGTCCAGGCCTGGTTGGTCAGCTCCAGAATTCCCTCACCTGGAGGCAGAAAGATCAGTCATCTGGGGATCTCTGAACTACCTAAAAGTCAGATACTGCAGCTTGCAAGTTGGTCCCAAGCTGCTCGATTTGCGGGGCTGGCTATGGAGGCGTCCACACCAGGCACCCTCTGCAGGCTGCAGGGCTCTGTTCTAGCCCTGAAATAAAAGGGCTCCAGACTTCCTTCAAGCCTCAGAAGAAAAATTAGTCAATAGAAAGAATTTCCTTAATGTCAAGGTTGCTCCCCTGGGATTTTTTTTTTTTCTTGAACTCTTGAGATCTGATACCTTCTGTCTATGTAAGAATGTTGTGGGTGATTTTATCTGTTTTAGCATAAACTGAATATTCTGGGTTAAGTGGATCTTATGTTTCTATATTATTCCACAAAGAGCACCAAGGCTTGGCAGATGCCCCACCACCTGCACAAGCATGAGAATAGAAATCCTACCCCATGATGAAAAGCAAAAGGAGAAGGTGGGGAAATTGCCTTAACCGAGGCTCTAGTTGTTCATCATCACCACCACCATCATCAAAATTGTCAAAGATGTAAGAGCCACAACTTTAAAAAATACAAACCATCTGCCAGGCCCAGGGGGTGCACTTGCTTCCTGCTTCACTGTGAGGAATGGAGTGATCACAGGAGAACAACACAGCCTCCCAGGAACATATCTGCACCCCGATACAGAGGCTGTCACCCAGCTGTCACTCCAGATGAAACAAGCCTGCTCTACGGAAAGTCAACCCTTCCTTCTTGACACCCAGCCCCATCCCTTTCTCCCACTCAAGGACAATCATCCCACTATTACCTTTCTCATCTGTGTTTTGGATTATTCCCATCCATATGCAAACATAGGAAATACACTTTTTTTTCACCAGCTAAAATGGCGTCCATACTCTCTCAGCCCTCTTCCTCCCGTGCTTATACCAATATGCATCAAAATGTTCTCCCCATGGCTTTTGTGAAGGTTACCAATGTCCCCCAGATCGTCAAACCCAATGATCAATTCTTCTTGTCATGCTAGGCCATCTTCCCAGATAATCCCCATCTCCTGTTACTCACCTCCTGTGTAGTCCTCTCCCACACTATACCAAGAGCATTCGAGGCGATGGACTGACACACCCAAGCTTAGGTTATAAAAGACTGTGACTTCCATCTTGGGTTCTCTCTCTCTCTCTCTCTCTCTCTCTCTCTCTCTCTCTCTCATCACTTATTCTGGGAAAAGTTGGCTGTCACATCACAAAGCTACTCAGTCTACATGGCAAGGAACTGCCAAAGACTGCAACAGTGACCTTAGAATAGGACTCTCCAACCTAGAGATGCCCATACCCCCAAGTCACAACTTAACTGCCATCTTGCAAGAGATGTGGAGTCAGCATTCCCACCAAAGCAGCTTCCAGATTCCTGAACCTCAGAAATTTTGTAAAATAATGAATGTTCATTGTTTTAAATCTATTCTATGAAATATGATATGTCAAGAGTTTTGTAATGTTTTGAACAACCAATAAAAAAAAATCTATTCTATTTTGGAGTGATTTGTTACACAGCAATCGATAACTAATACACTGACTTGTAGCAGTTAACGCATAAGGTCCTAGGTTCAATCTTCAGCACCACGAAAGTAAACTAAAATAAAAATTAGTTACGATTTCAATATGGCTAGTTGACCCAGCTGATCCCTCCTCCCCACCCCGACCTTGACACACTTTCTCTCCATTTGTTTTCCACAGAACCACACTCAATTGGTTCCCCTTCTGCTTCATGGAACCCTTCTCAACTTCCTTTGCTGGTTCTTCTACTTCCACCTAACTTCTTTAAGTGGGAGGCCCTATGACTTGGATTTTGGTTCTTTTTTCTGTCTACACTTACTCCCTTGGTGACCTCATCCAGCCTTGTGACTTTAATTATCATCTCTATGCTTTCAACTCCAAAATTCACAACTCAGTCCAAATCATTTTCCAAAATTTCTGATTCATATAACTAATTGCATGACTTCTCTACTTGGGTATTGAACATTCAACTCAAACTCAACATGTTCCAACAGGAATTCCTAACTTCTCCCACCCAAACCTGTTTCACATTCTCCTCCTGAATGGTGACATCTCCATCCTTTTAGTTGTGCAATCAATCATCCTCTCTTATCTTTCTCTGATACCCCACATTCGATCATCAGTGAATCCCACTAAATCTACCTACAGGAAACATGAAAGATCCAGTCCCATCTCAAAACCTTGAAGACAGCATAAATAACAACTAACAGTAATAATAAATAACATTCTATTACCTCTTACAACATCTAGACACTTTTGAATCCTTTGCATATATTGCACCTTGTTTAATCCTCATGACAAAACAGTAAGGAAGGTGCTATTGCTCACCCTATTTTACAGAAGAGAAAATTTGAGGTACAGAAAGGTCTAGTCAGTTTCCTAAGGTACCATAACTGGCCAATAGTAGAGCCAGGACCTGAATCCAGGCAGACTTCCGTCACTGCCTGTGGGTAGGCGATAAGCACACTTAGGCGTAAAAATGCAAGGAACATGTTCGCGAGAGCTGCAGCTGCACACGCCTTCAGCACTTCACCAAGAAAATCCACTCACACTCATAAGAACCATCTGGATTGGTGAACAGACTGGTGTTACGACTCCCAGCACAGATACCCACATTAACTCCTTATCACCTCACACACTCCACTCTTACTTCCCTGAAGAACCAGCCTTACGTTCTCCACCACCTCAGTTATCTATTATTCATGGCTAAACAAGACATTTCAAAATGGCCAGCATCACACGAGGTGCTCATGCTAAGCTTCCGCAGCCTGCTCCCATCTCAGCCTGCTCCCACCTCAGTTCTCTCACCACCATCGTTGTTTGAATCTTCTTGTTACTGAAGGGCAGCCTGCTCTCTTTCTCCAAGAGCCACAGTCTCACATGGGCTTCCAATGACTGCATTGCTCTGTCCCTATTTCTTTTTCTGTTTTGTTCTTTTCTCTCTTTTTTTTTCTTTTTCTTTTTGGAGTTGTAGATGGACACAAAATCTTTATTTTTATTTATTTACTTTTATGTGGTGCTGAGGATCGAACCCAGGGTCTCACATGTATGAGGCAAGCGCTCTACCGCTGAGCCACAACCCCAGCCCCTCTGTCCTATTTTTAATGAACTCTTTCTGGAGGGTTCCTTGATCATGGATAACACAGATTTTTTACCTGCCCCTCTGCTGCTTTCTTTCTTTTTCAACATCAATAATTTGGTCTTTAGGATTATATAAATTTCTGTTTAATAGAAATTGGCCAGTTATCTATTGTGTTTCTGCACACAGCAGTGACATCTCTGGGAATATGAAGAACTAGTGATACCCTGCTCTAAAAGAGTCCAAAACTATTTTTAGGGCAATAAACTATCCCTCTTGGGCAAAGTTATGATCTAACTAAGGAGTCAAAGCAACTTTACATCTTCTAGTATTTCTGAGAAGGAAGTGAAGATGTCTGTGGGCTGGAGAAACCAAGAAGGCTCCATGGAGAAGGTGAGCTTGGGGCCGTTCTTGAAGAGTGGACAGGATTGGGGTGGAGGAAATCATATATGCACAGGCATGGGCTTTGAAATTAATAAGTCTTAGTCGAGTGTCAGGAAGGGCGTTCCAGCTGGAGAAACACAGGGGATAAGACTGAGTGATCCTGCAGGATTTGGATATGTTTTGAGTGTATGCCCAAAGGTTCGTGTGTCAGAAGCCTGATCCCCAGAATGGCAGTGCTGGGAGGAGGTGGGACCTTAAAGAGCTGGAGCTTAGTGCAAGGTAACTATGTCATTAGGGTAACTGCCCTTAAAAGGAATTAATGTAATTCTCATGGGACCCTGATGGGTTCTTGCTAGAGGACTATGGTGAAAGAGGAAGACTGGCCACTCCCCACTCTCTGGCTTCCTGCCTTGCCATGTGACCTCTCCCTCTCACTGTCAAAGAGTCCTCACTAAAGTCCAAACCACAGGGCTACTCAATCAGGAATTTTCAGTCTCTAAAATTTTGAATTAAATAAGCCTGTTTTCTTTATATATCACCTAGCCTCAGGAATTTTGTTATAGCAACAGAAAACTGACTAATACAGATCCTGAAATGCTTTGATGCCTGAATGAGATACAGGGATTAAATTCTGGAGGAACCAAAACTACTTGTCCCTTAAACCTTCTGTGATGATCTGCCAAAGAACTTCCTGAAGAAGGATATTCTGCACTTATCCTCCAGGCCCAACTCCTCGTGACTGGCTGGCATTTATGGTAGTGCCAGTGTCTCCTTTGTCATTGCAGCTTTCCCCAGACAGCTCCTCTTTCTGAGGCCCCTGTCACCACCAGGCTGGATTTCCCCATAGTTAAAGTAGCTTCTGCGTTGTGGAACTTGGGTCCCAGCCATGTAGAGGCAGTAGTGGCTTCCTGCTTGGACAGCCTTCCACCCTGCATTTGTACCTATGCAACTAAATCCTTGCATTAATACCCCATTTAAATCACCTAAAGTTGAAGGCCAGGTGCAGTGGTGCATGCCTGTCATCCCAGCTGCTCAGGAGGCTGAGTAGTCAGGAGGATCACGAGTTCAAAGCCAGAATTCAGCAGTGGCAAGGCGCTTAGCAACTCGGTGAGACTCTGTCTCTAAATAAAATACAAAATAGGGCTGGGGATGTGGCTCAGTGGTCAAGTGCCCCTGAGTTCAATCCCTAGTACTCCCCCCCAAAAAAAAAGATACTTAAAGCTGTTACACTGACTGGACCCTGACTACTACAGGAAGACACAAAAGTTATGGAGCAGGGGAGTGGCAGGAGCACCACTCAATTTTTGAAAGATTACTCTGGCTGCTGCAAAACTATTGATGGGAAAGGAAGATGTGCAGAATGTCAAGCCACCGAGGAGGTGTGGGTTTTTGTTCTCCCACCATTCCCAGCAATAGGTGGTTGTATCCAGGGCTTGCTTCAGGCTGTGATGAATAAGAAATGAAAAGGATAGAACTGATCTCTGTTTTGGAGAAAGAAGTTAAGCAACTTGGTGATAGAATGGATGTGGGAAGATACAGAAAAGAGAACAACCAATGAAGACTCCACTGTATTTTTTGGCTTAAGCATCTGGGTGGGAAGTACAGAGACGGGGAGATCAGGGCAGGTGCAATTAGAGGGTAAGCATGTCAATCATCTCCTCCTTCCAGGAGGAAGCAGTTCTCCCTCCCTTGTAATCACAGCACACGGGAGACATGCTATAATTATACAGTCGGTGTCCCTGGACTTATCTCCCCTGCTGGAGTGGGCCGCATTGCAGCTCACTATCTTGTTCATCTCTGTGACCTCCACAACACCTGGAGCTCTCGGATGCTGACCATAGGGCACAGAGCCGGCAGCCTAAAGGAAGAGGACATCTCTAGGCAACACCCTTCAAATTCAGCTGCTCACCACACAAAAGCCACACGCGTGGCTTTTGGCAACCTGGTTGAGCCCTTGATCACAGTCCTCGATGCCTTTCCCTGGCTAGTGGATCAAATCCACTTTCCTGCCTGGGACAGCTGTCCCTGACCTCTATGCTCAGAGTGCTTCTCTGTCCAGCCCACGGCTCCTTCCGCTATGCAGGAAGGACACACGAGGCTGCACAAACATCTACTGAACAGAATCAAACAGACCTCGCCACACAGCCCATCTGCTCTTGTAAGTTCCCCTAACTCTTCCACTTTACTAAGCTGTCATTAAAAACAAAACAACAACAACAATTGGTTTCCTCTCTTCTGGTGCTCACTGAATTCAGCTGAAGCCACTCCTGCAATGGTCAGGTCTCTGGCAGAGGCAGCCCCGGCCCCATCACTGATCCTGCTCCCTTGGGAAGGTGGCTTATGCCCCCCCGCTGTGCATGGATGGCCACTGTGGGGAAGAGCAGGGACCGATCACGGGGACAAAAGGCCCTGGTGACCTCAAGAAGGAGAGTCCGGGGAAATAGAAAGCAAGGCACCCCTCTCAGCAGTGCCTTCTAACACGCCATGGGCCACGTCAACAACCACCGCCCACCGCCCACGGTCACGGCCACTGAGCCGCCTCCTTCACTGCCTTCCACTGCCTCTTAAGGGTCTTGAATTAATCGAAAGCTCCATGTCTTCGCGTTAAGCACTGCCTAGCTCCGGGACACATCCCTGGTCTCATTTCCTTCTCTCCCTGGGCTCCTCCTTCTCCGTGACAAATATTTACCAAGTGCCCACTCTGGGTGAGACGCTGCGCCAGACATGGTGGATGAAAATGAGAGGCTGGTCCTCCCAGGATTGAGAGTGCAAATGAGGACAGAGGACTGACACTAAGACACACCCGTACCACACTACACAGAAACGGGCCACCACCTGAGACTTCCCTGGGACACACACGTAAAACTTCCTGCTGTTCTTCCCCTGCACTCACTCTCCCTGCAGAAAGCCGACTCTTTTCCCCTCCTTCCTTGAGCTCCTGGTACATCCATCCTCATTATATGAAAACTCCACATTTGTGAAGTTACCTACTCATTAAAATGTTTTTGGAAATCATGCTCATCATCCATGGCCAAGTTCATGCCCCAAGTTTTGAGTTTGCTGTTTAAAATGGCCCCTGCCCACGGTGCTGTCTTGTGTTCTAAGAGCAAAAAGGCAGCCATGTGCCTCACAGAGAAAACACACCTGTTGGGGAAGCTTTGTTCAGGCGTGCATGTGCTGCTGTTGGCTATGAGTTCAGTGCTAATGAATCAACACTATATGTTCAATAAGGTGTCGTTAAAAGAAACACATAAAACAAGATCAAGAGACCCTGATCACTCAGTGAAAATGTTGTGATCAGAGGCTCACAAGAACCTAAACCTGTATTTCTGCTTCCCTCGGAGCAACGGCTCAGCATTGGCTGACTCGGTGTTTGCAGAGACCTTACGCAGAGACCTTACAGAGTGTCCCTACTGCAGATAATGAGCATCGGCTGCGACTGAAGATCTGCATTACAGACGCACGGGGAACATCTAGCATGAGGGAGCAGACGGCTCCCTTCTCCCTGCTTTGCTGGGACCACCACTGGAGAGTGAGGCTTAGCTTGGGAGCTCCACTCTCTGGGGAGACACTAAAGACTCTCAGCCAGGGTGACGAGAGGTCTAGAGCCCTTGTCCTTTAGGACACCACTGACGGAACTCTGGGGTCCCATCTCGAGAAGGAAACACTCAGCCACCATCAAATATCTGGGATGTCCATGTGGAGGGTGGGATGATCAGGCTTTCTTGGCTTAAAGAGTCAGCCAGGGGAAGGTCGGGACCCAGCAGTACAAGATTCAATGGGCAGATTGTAGCTCAGCTCAGGAAGTGCTTTCCATTAGTCAGAAGGGCATGAGGTCAGGAGGGAAGCTGTGTATGGAAGAGGTTCCTGTCCTTGCAGGTCACAGTGACCAGAAGGGGGCACCAAGGAAAGGTGAGCACTAACTAAATATCTAAGAGTCTGTTCTGTGAACACAAGTTCCCCAAGTGGGAACCAAGACTCTGCCAGGGCAAGATCCCTGTTCCACCACCAAAATGACATCTCCAGTCTCCGTGAACCCTGAAAGGGGTGACACCATCTGCCCTGAGCATCATGCCACGGGGACGCCTGCTGCCACACAGAGAACAGCGCTGAGGAGCAGCTCTCCCGTGGGGCAGAAGCTTCCCAACTCTCTGGCTCAGATGGCTGGGGGAAGGTGGGGAGAGGCAGATTGTCAGTTACCCCCAAATCAACTCAGAGCAATTACAGTGAGAACATTTCCTTTTAAGCCTCAAGCTGAGCTGAACACATAAGTGCGGAAATCAGGTCCTTTTCTGATCATTTTAAAACTGTAAACCTCAGTGGGAAAGTGATTTGACTGTCAAGAGAAAATACAGGAATGGAAAGCAAAATCCCTGTCACTGTAAAGTACTCAGAGGAGCAGCCCATGCGTTCTTTGGGGTGGCAACGGGTGTCATGAGGAGACATGTTCCCACAAAAGCATCCTTCAACCTCACTTTGTTCACAGCACGGAGGCGTCTGAGGGTAGATTCTGGAAGGGCGCCCCAAGGCCATGTATGGCTCCCCATAGGTAGATGTCCCCTGTGCCCTCCCAGAGGGCCAGGTCACACAATCTTCCTGGGCAGCCCATCCGAAAAGCTGGTATCTGCGTCCTTGGGCTTTGCACCCAACATCCCAGCAACAAGACCGAAGCCAATCAATCAAAGTTACACGCTGAACTGAGCTCCTGGCCTTCCCTGGGACAAAAACAAAAGCCCAAGAGCAGTCCCCACCCTAAGGGTGATGACTCACGGAAGAGGAAGGGGAACACACGCGGAAACTTAACTGGGAGGTTGAATTAATGGAGAAATGGAACCTGGATGACGGCCTCAGGGGTTGGGAAGGCCTTGGAGCTGCCCACGTGGGGGCGCTGTGCAGGGGCCACCAGACGGGATTCTGGATGTGATGAGCCAGCTACAGGAATCCGCACCCTCCATTACAGTAGCTACTCCCCACGTGTGGCTCTTTAAATTTAATAAAATAAAATTTAAAACTGAGCCCCTTAGTCACACTAGTCACAATTCAAGTGTGCCATCAATAGTTCCCATGGCTAGTCGTAACTGTCTTGGTAAGAGAAGAGGTCGTATTGGATGGCTCTGATCCCTACTGCCTTACTTACCCCATTGGGCATTCTTCAAATGCCCTAGAGTGAACTTCACACCCACCACCATGTCTTAGTCCTTAGGGATCAGCCCCTGCCTGGATCTCAGGATTCATTTCTGCCACTTTGACCTCACATAGGACATGCACCAGTCACAATGATTGAGCTTCTTTCTGTCCTTCTCCCAAGCTGTCCCCTCCAGCTGAAGCAAGAATTAAAGACAGGCAGTCAGTGTAGATAGGTGCTTGGGTCGGACTGAGAAAATGGAGGCTGGAGACCGCCCCTGGGAGACTGGAATGTCAATCCCCACAGAGCATTTTGATTACCAAGATTACCTTCCCCTCCCCCAGAAGCTGTTAATGAAGCTCCCCCAGAACAGAGAGGGAGCCCCCGGGCTGCTGCTCCCTTCTTGCCCTGATCACGCCAGCTTGGCCCTTCCAGCCACCTGCTTCTCACCTTTTGGCCATCCACTCACGCAGGAAGGAGAGAGATAAGGGGGAAGAGAGCAGCAGAACAAATAAAGTCTAAAATGTATAAAAGGGGCAGGACGCCCTCACTTCTTGGGATACAAGACACCAGCTATGGCCCCCTTCTCCCTCCAAGGAGAAGTCTGTGTTACTATTTTTAAATAAAACCTGCTTTATACACTTGCCTCGGCGATTCTCTAACGTTCAAACTTCAACATCAGAAGATGCAGAACTCATCCTGGATAGCGGCCGCATCCCAGCAACTGGCTGAACTGCTTCCCCTGGTCCCTTTTGCCCCTCCAACTTCTTCTCACAAAGCATCCTTTCCTGGGGCCCCTCTTGACCCCTTAGGCAAGAGCCCTGAGGTCTCCTGCTCTGCATCCTCAGAGAAGTCTGTTCCTGGCTCATCACAGCCCCCCTTCCAGTTGTTCACCGATGTATCCCAAGTGCCTAGGGCGCGGCCTGGCTCACAGCCAGCTTCTGTGATGATCTGTTGAATGAACCAATGAAGAGATGAATGAATAACGCTCCCTTTTAATTCCTTACATCATTGGTTGTCAACCATCATCGTTTCCAGATGATACGAGAGCAGGAAACTTGCTTATCTAATCCGCTATGTTATCTCTCCACTCCTTTCAGGATAGTAGATGATCAAAACTACTGAGGAATGGAGGTAAAGCGGAGGGAAGAAGAGAAGAAGGGAAGGAAGGAGAGAGGTCACACAGAAGGGGAGAGGAGGGAGGGAGGGATAAAAGGAGGAAAATGAGTAAAGGAAAACAAGAGTGAGGAAGAGAAAGGGGAAAAGATCATGAAAGCCAAGCCTCTGCCCTCGGACACAGGAAAAACAATAGTGTGTTTGAGTAACAGAACAGCTAGGGCGCTAACGGCACTGAGCTGTGGAGCTTTTTCTACATCATGCTAGAACCATCATCTC
The DNA here is from genome assembly GCF_021218885.2 of Marmota monax. Lineage (NCBI taxonomy): Eukaryota > Metazoa > Chordata > Mammalia > Rodentia > Sciuridae > Marmota > Marmota monax. The sequence continues at coordinate 520,780 of NW_026694493.1, read as the reverse complement.
TCATCACCAACTCAAAGACAGGCTCATAAAGCTGCCTGGGGTAGCCTCCTCCCTGTCGCCCTCACGCCCCAACCCAGTGCCAGGAGAAATAGTCAGAAGTGCAGATTAGGCTTTTTATTACAATTAGCAGCCTAACACAGGTATCCCCTGTCTGGATGGAATGTGATATTTCATCTGAGATGTTCATGATCCTAACCCGATGGGGGAGACTGTGAATCAATTCACTGCCTGCTTTTCAACAGCTTCATATGAAATGATTCTTATTCTTTAAACTTGCTAGTTGTCCCCCAGGAACGCAAAGCAATTTACAAACTTTTCATTCTCATGACACCGTGGGAGTGAAGGAGGTAAGAGTCTAGAATTTATAGATGGGGGAGGAGGAAATATATGACATCATTAAGCAGCTTTCTTGGTCTAAACAGGAGAGACTTATGCTGTCCCCAGAGCCCACTCTTTTGGAGCTCAGGGAGGTCATTACAGTGATGTCCCTAAAAGCCGTCTCAGCAGTGAAGTCAGCGATAGAGAGGACAAAGGTAAGTGAGGCGTGAGGTGGTAGTGAGAGCAAGGGACATAATTGTTGGTAAAGAGAAAAGAGGCGGTGATGCAGGAAATTATGCAAGGCTGCAGACAGCCGCACAGGGCCCAAAGGGGCTTGCATCAGGAGCACTGGGCGAGGCATCCCATCTAAGCCCTGAAGGGAAATGTAAGGGTGCAGGAAGAGAGCAAGTATTTAAAAGGAGCATTTAAGAATAAGAAACAAATCCAGAAATCACAATTTTATAGGTGAGGACAGCAGTCACCAGAGAAGCAGTGTGACTTCTCCAAGCCACACAGTGATGGAGGGGAAACCAGGACCCCTACGGGACCCTATGGGAAAAGGAGATAGTGTTTGCTTCGTAGAATCCAAATTGTTTTCCTCCCAGCAAAATAAGGTCAGGCAAGATGGAGAGATCAAGAAAGGTGAAAGAGAATTAAATTTTCCATTTAAGAATGACATTAGATAATTGGATTTTATATTGGACATTGGGTTTGCCAAGCCATGTTGGTGCTCTGCTGAAGACAGATGCTCCAGGCATTTTTACTGTAGGTGAATTAGCAGGCATCCCTCATTTTATAGAGCAGAGTTTGTATTGTATCCTGTCATATGAACACAGTAAATATTAATATCTTAAGCACTTCCCAATGCAATTCAGGTAGGCATGGGACACTGCTCCACCCAGTCACTCAGGGACCAGACTCCATTCATCTAAAGTAGCATTGACCAGTGTGGTAGCCACTGGCCACATGGGACGATTCAAATTAATTAATTTAAATCAGTTTCTCTGTCACATCAGCTACATTTCCTGTGATCTGTAAACACGTGGCTACCATATTGGAGATCAGAAAGATAGAACTGTTCACTGTCACAGAAAGTTCTAGTGGGTAGTGCTGCTTGCCACTGGATCTCTTGCATACAACCTGTGGGCAGAAAAGAAGAAAGGACCTGGATGATGAGGCAGGAGGTTTTATGGGCCAGACCTGAAGGTGCCATACATCATCTCTGTCCGTATTCCACTTCCAGAGCCTGTTCACACAGCCACACCTAACTACAAGGAAAACAGGGAAAAGCAGTCTTGCTGTGTGCCCAGAAAAGGAAATGGTTTTAGTGAGCATGTACAGTTTCTGCCACAAATACATTATTTCAAATTCCCAAAATAAAAAACTAATTTCCCAACTGAGTTCTGTAATAAAATCAGATTATATTATCTTCCTGTAAACTGTTCTAAATTTTAAACAATAAAAAGTTAGGATGGTGGTCAGGCTCCCGCTCAGAGTTATAACTCTCTAAAGGCATTTCGTTACATCATTCCTTCTTAATTCTAAACACTCCCAACGACTCTGTTTACTCTCTCTACTTCCTTTCTGCCCATCACTTATACCTGTGGGGAAAAACTTGAACCCGCACTCACAGGGGAACCTGAGATCTCTTCTAAGTTTTCTGAATACCGACCGTGTCTGAAGCATGGATCTAAACTTGAATGGGTTCAATTCACTCAACAACCTGCAGTGGGTTCCATGGTGTACCACAAACTACAAACCCAAGGGGCTGTAGGGCATGGAGAAGAAAGGAGACACGTGCCGAAAGTTGAAAGCAAGTATAACAGGCTGGAACCAGATAAATGCCTCAAAAGATGTACTAAAGTGGAGGTTCCGAAGGTTGAGAAAGGACATCAGGTGAGGAAAACAGGGAAAGACTCCACTGACTGCAAGGCCATAAACTATGGACTGTGAACACCAAGTCTGGTTTCAAAAGGCTGGAAGGTGGGGAGGAGGGTCCAAGAGGAGGAGGTACCTGCCCTGGCATTGCCCTTGAGATGAGATGGCTGGCTGTAATCCAGAGCCAGTCTCCAGAGAGGAGTTACTCACCCCAGCTTCTGTTCCATCATCTGAGCCTCCAACCCATCCCCATGTCTCCCACTTTGCAACAAAGGAACCACCGTGCCCTGCAACAGACTGCTGGCATGTGCCCAGATCAACTGGACATAGCCACCTGCACAACAGGCTGAGATGAAGAGAGGGTGGGGCCATGTCCTTCAAGGAACATTGATGATGAAAACCCATCAGAAGCACAAGGTTGAGAGAGAACCATCTGCAAAGGATTTGTACAGAACAGAGTGGAAGGTGGTTGGTCAGGGAGTTCTACAAAGCAACCCTTCACGCCACTTCCAACTCTAAAATTTCAAAGTCCGTTGATTTTGTCATCAACAAGATTCCTGGGCATCTTGAGTTTGTTTGTTTGTTTGTTTAATCAAGTTCTGCTCCTTCTACCTTAAATTCTTCCACTCCAGTGCCATTATCTCAACCCAATCCACCATCCTGTCCCACTGGAACTGCTCAAAGAGTCTCTCAGCTGATCTCTCTGCTTCCACTCTTGCCTCCTCCATGAGTACTTGTTTTCCTGCAGTCACAATGACCTGTCTAAAAACCCATCCGTGACTTCCAACTGCCCTGAAAATAAAATCTTACTCACCTCAGTCTACCAGCCAAACCAAACCTGTTCTACCTTCGTCCTCCAAACCAACTCCGGCCACACTTTCCCCTACACGGTCCCTAAATATACCAAGACCTTTCCCATCTCAAGGCCTCTGTAATTCCTGTTCCTCGGCCTGGGTCACTCTGCCTTGGTCTCCACATGGCTGGCTCAGCTCAAATGTCACCATTCTGGATGAGTTCTAATTGCCCTACGCCAAACATTCCCCCTCCTCAGCTGCTATTAAAGAACTCACTGGGGGGCTGGGGATGTGGCTCAAGTGGTAGCGCGCTCGCCTGGCATGCATGCAGCCCGGGTTCGATCCTCAGCACCACATACAAACAAAGATGTTGTGTCCGCGGAAAACTAAAAATAAATATTAAAAAAAAAATATCTCTCTCTCTCTCTCAAAAAAAAAAAAAAAAAACAAAAGAACTCACTGGGGGTCTCCCCAGACTTCAACTCTTCCCTGGCTCCAAGCTGTCCTTCCAGAGACCTCATGGACCTCCCCACCATCAGCTTGCACTCATTTGCACATTTTTTGTGGTGGTGTTCACCTCTCTGTACTGTAGTTACAGATTCTCAACTAGCTTCTGGGTGTTTCCACCAAATGTCAGATTTGGGAGAACAGAATGCATGATCTTTTGAAAACCAATTATTATTCCTTTCTCCCTCATTCTGCTAATCCTAGAACCATCTTTTCAGTTTCCTAAGTTATAATCTCACAGTCATCTTTATTCTTTATATATAATTATTAATCAACTTTTCTATAGCATTGTAAGGACTTTCACATACCCTCTTATTAATCATTGAAGTTGTCATTGTTTGTAAACAGCTTTATTAAAGCAGAATCGAATACCATATGAAACCATTATCAAGATGAAAATAATGAGCAAATTCATTTTCCCAAAGGGTTTTCTGTAGTCCTCTTTGTAATTGTAATCTTTTTTTCACCTCTCCCACACTACCTTAATGTGAATTTCCTTAAAATTTTACATAAGTGGAATCACGTGTTATACTCACTATTTTTTGCTTCTTTCTCACAGCTTATATATTTTGAGATCCATCCCAAGTTGCAGCTAATATTAGTTCATTCCTTTTTATTGCTAAGTAGTATTCCATTGTGTCAATATATCAAGTTATTCATCCATTCATTGAGTATTTAGGTTGTTTCCACTCTGGGGCTATTACAAACAAAGCTTCTATGAACATTCATGTACAAGTCTTTACATGGACACATGTTTTCAATACCATTGGGTTAACTAACTTGAAGTGGAATAGCTCTTCAAGGTACATGTTTAAAAAGCTGCTAAACTGTTTTCTAATGTGATTGCAGCATTTTTTTTGTTCCTATTATCTGCATTTGAGAGTTCCAGTTCTTTCACATCTTCACCAACAATTCACATCGTATCTTTTTAATCTTAGTCGTTCTAGTAGACATGTAGCAGTATCATGTGGAGGTTTCAATTTGCATTTCTGTAATGGTTAATGATACTGAGTGTTTTTTAACATGTTTATTTGCCACTGGTTTGAATTCCATTTGTCCAATTTTGTTCAGAATTTTCATAACTACACACATAACTACATGAAGGATGTTGGCCTGTAGTTTTCTTCTCTCATTTGTCTGGTTTTGGTATCAGTGTAATGTTGATCTCATAAAATGAGTTGAGATGTATTTCTTCCTCTTCTATTTTCTAGATAACTTTGTAGAATTGAATTTATTTCTTATTTAAATTTTAAGTAGAACTGACCATTATGTCATCTGAACCTGGAGTTTTCATTGTGGAAGGCTTTTAACCAAAAGTTGCATTTCTGATGCAGCTATTCAGATTATCTATTTCCTCCGGAGTGAGCTTTGGGAGTTTGTGTCTTTTAAGGAATTTGTCAACTTTATCTAAGTTGTTGAATTTATGGACACAATATTGTCCATAACATCATCCTTATCATTTTTTTAACATCCACTGAATCTATGGTAATGTCACCTCTCTCATTACTGATACTAGTACTTTGTTATCTTCTCTCATTTTTTCCTCGTCAGTCTAATTAGAGATTTATCCATTTTACTGACTTTCTCAGCTCTTGGTTTCATTGATTTTTCTCTGCTTTTCTGTTTTCTTTGTAATTGATTTTTGCTCTGTATTATTTTATTACACTTAACTTTGATTTTACTTGGCTCTTCTTTTTCTTGTTTCTGAAGATGAAAACTGAAGTCTGCACTTTGAGACCTTTCTTCTTTTCTAATATAGACATGCAGTGCTACAAAATTGGCTTATGTATAAATATTTGTGGCATGTTTCTTATAGACAGGATGTAGCTGGGCCTTGCTTTTATAACACAATCTAATAATATCTTCCAATTGAAAAATTGATTCACATGGTTGTGCTTAAATCTAGTATCTTGTCTTTATTTTTGAATTTATCACATGTCCTTTGTCTCTGATTTCTTCTTTTGGATAATCTGAATAGTGCGTATGATTCTATTTTATCTGGCTTGCTAGATGTAACTCTTTGTTATTCTAAAGGTTGTATTGGGACTTACAGTGTTCATATTTATCTATGGAAACCCACCTTGAAATGCCAGCATACCACTTCACATTCAGTGTGAGAAACTTACAACAGAACGTTCCAAACTTTGCTCCATTTCTGTCAAGACTTGGACTCTCATATATATTGTAAACCCTCTTCCAAATCATTACTACTTTTATGCAAACAGTACATTTTCTTTTAAAAATAGGCTGAATGTTCTCTCTGATAAGTGGATGCTGATCCATAATGGGGAGGGTGGCATGGGAAAAATGGAGGAACTGCGATTGGGCAAAGGGGAAGGAAGAGAGAGAGGGAGAGGGAGAGGGAGAGGGAGAGGGGAGGGGGCAGGAAAGATGGTGGAACGAGACAGACATCATTACCCTAGGTACATGTATGACTGCACATACGGTGCGACGCTACATCATGTACAACCAGAGAAATGAAAAGTTGTGCTGCAATTGTGTACAAAGAATCAAAATGCATTCTACTGTCATATATACCTAATTAGAATAAATTAATTAATTTTAAAAATATTTAAAAGAAAAAAACGTTGCTTATTTATCCACACAGTTATCATTTCAGGTGTTCTTCATTCCTTTCTGTAGACCCAGAATTCCATCTGGTATCCTATTTCTTCTGCCTGAAGGGCTTTCTCTAACATTCACTGTAGAATGGTTCTGCTGGTGATAAATTCTTTCAGCTTTTCTATGTCTGACAAAGTCTGTATTTTTCCTTTATTTTCAAAAGATATTTTCTCTGGACATAAAATTCTGGGTTGACAGTTTTCTTCTTTCAGTGCTTTAAAGTGTTGTTCCACTGCCTTCTCATTTGAATTCTTTCTCAAATAAATCTTCTGTCATTCTTGTCTTCATTCCTCTAAACATAATGTTTCTTTTTGTCTGACCGCTTTTAAGATTTTCTCTTCATCAGTGAGTTATTGTCTGAATATTTGCCGATACCTACTTCCTAATCTGATGGTATGAGACGGGGAGATGATTAGATCATGACAGTTTGGGATTAGTCTCTCCTTATTTAAAACACACACACACACACACACACACACACACACAGAGTGAGCTAGCTTCTAGTCCTTTCCACCATGTGAGTACACAATGAGATGATGCTGTCTATTAGCCAGGAAGTAGGGTCTCACCAGACATCACGTCTGCCTTGATCCTGATAGTTTTCAACCTCCAAAACTGTGAGAAATAAGTTTCCATTGCTTTTAAGCTACTCAGTGTATAACATTTTATTATAGCAGCCCATACAGACTGACACTGATTTTGACAATTTGATAATGATGTGTCTTTGTATAGTTTTCTTCAGGTTTCTTGTGCATAGGGTTTGTGAACTTCTTGAATTTTTGGATTTATAGTTTGCATTAAATTTGGAAATTTTCAGCCATTATTTCTTCAAATATATATTTTCAGCCATTATTTCTTCAAATATATATTTTCAGCCATTATTTCTTCAAATATATATTTCTCTCCTGTATAGATTCCAACTACATGGCTACTTTAATTCACAGCTTACTAATGCTCTATTCTTTATTAAATTTCTTTTTCCTGGCTCATTTTGAATATTTTCTAATGTGACTTTAAGATCACCAACTTTTTCCTTTCACAAGTCTAACCTACCATTCATCTCACCAAGTGTATTTTTTATCTCATACATTGTAGTTTTCATTTTTATGAGTTGGATTTCTATATCTTCCATGTCTCTTCTTAACTTTTTTAACATATGTAATACAGGTCTAATAACAATTTTAATACTCTTGTCTGCTAATGCTAACATTGGTATCAGTTCTTGCTGATTTATCTCTTCATTGTGGACTTTGTGTTCTTGTTTACTTGAATGTTTGATAATATTTAATAGGATGGTAGATATTGTGAATTTTACCCTATTGGATGCTTGAAAACTTTTTCTCCTAAAATATTTGTGAGTTTGTTCTGGGATGCAATTACTTGGAGATACTATAATCCTTTTGTGTCTTGTTTTAACATTTATCAGGCAGAAACCGAGCAGTGTTTAACCTGGAGATAACAATTCCCCACTACAGAAGAAGCTCTTTTTGTGTATTATACTTAATGCCTTTGAATATTGAGGTTTCCCGTCTATCTATTGAGAATGGCACTCTTGATGACTCTGTGCAAGTGCCGGACAATATTAACTCTGATCCTTTGGTGCAGTTATTTCACCAGCCGGGGGGTAGTTTCCTGACACATGCACTCATAAGTACAGAGCTGGATTCTCTAAAGGGAGATTCTCTACAAATCTCTCTCTGCAACTATCTCCTATAACTCTGTCCTGCAAACTCTGTTTTGGCCTCCCTGGACCCTTGGCCTTGTCTCCTTTATCCAAGGAGTCTACTGGAATCTAGCTTGGTTTCCATTCCCTGTGATGTAGCCTAAAAATTATCTCAAGACAGTAAATTTGGGGCAATCATATGGTTTCCTTCATGAATTTCTCATCTCTGAAAGATTACTAGACATTTTTTCCTGATGTCAAATATCTTTCCAACCGTTGCTTCATAAACTGCCTGATTCAGGGTTGTTTCAAACAGAAATTTCAGTATTGTCCTGTTTATATTGGCCAAAAGTCAAGTCTGTCATTATTGCTATACCCATATTACTAATTAATAAATTGAAGAGAGGGTCACTCCAAGTGGTCTCAAACCTCACAAAAAATCTAGTATGAAACTCTGCCAGTGATCCCCCTTTCCTCCACATCACCTACCACAATCATAGTTGAAATCTTAAGTTTCATCTGAACTATCAAAATAATGATGTCCTAACTAAGTGATGTAGGACCAACCATGTGCCCTTTAGGTGTATATTGCTAGCAGCTCCGTGCACATTATTGGGGTTCAATAAACACAGTGAGAATGTCTGCTGTGGTATTGGCAGTATGGAACACTGGAGTCCGGCTGCCTGAGGGCAAACACTGGCTCCACAATCAACTAACTACATGACCTTGGGCAAGTCACCCAAGCTCCTTGTGCATTCATATTTTTATAACAGCACAGAAACAATAGTAATGTCAATCTTAGAAGACTGCTGTGAAAATTGAATGATTTAACATATGAAATGCATAGAATAGTGCCTGGCACACAGGAAGCATTGTGGGTTAGAGAATATGATGGACTTGAATTGATCTAGTCTCCTTGCTTCCAGTTTATCCCCTAGACAATATTTCTTTTACAAAATACTTTCTAAAATCCTAATTTTTATCCTATTATATATCTCGGCTGTAAAAACTCTGATGGCTTGCCATGTAACCTCCAAAGCATTCTACTCTGAAACCTCAGACCTTGCCTCTAAATCCATTCCCCCACCATCTGAATGCCTTGCTCTGGCAATACTGGTTCATTTGCCAGACCCCAAATATGTCTTTCTTCTGGCCTTTGCTCAATCTCCTCCACTTAGAATTTAATTCCATGACCCTTCCCTTCACCCGAGTCCACCCACAAACTTGTTTCCATCCTTAAAGTCTAACTACACTTCATCTCCCTTGGAAAGCCTATGCTGATCACTCTAAAAATATTCAGTCTCTACCTCTGTCCCCTCTATGTTGTCCCTTGGCAACAACTGTTCTTATTTACTTCATTTTATGTATGTTCCTTCTACTTGTTATTGTGCACCTGTGCACCTAGAAGGCACTTGATAAATGTCTACTCAATGAACAAATAAATTGGCTCCGAGGACTAATAGGGAAATCTAAGGCAAAGTATCAAACAGTAAATTATTTCCTTAGTTCTTCTTGGAGGAATCAAAGCTTCTCCCCATGCAAATGGTAGGCAGAATCGAACCCCACACAGCCACATTATCCCTAGCAGCCTCAGGGGAACAGAAGCAAAGGCCAAGAAATTCCAGTTCCCAGTTTCCAGGCTCTTGAACCTGTCTAATTAGCTCAGGCTCACTGAGTCAAATGTGCCAAAGAGACACGGAACAGCCCACCAAATATAGACACAGCCACCATCCTCCTCCAGAAATAGACTCTGGGAGACAGCAGAAGCTTAGGATGCAAAAGAAGAGTGACATGATGTCAAAGGACTGGAACCAGTTCCCATCCGTGCCAGTTCCTGCAGCAAGCAAGAGACAAATGAGACAGTGGGGACCCCTCCCTACTCTCTCCTGTCCCAAGGGGGTAACAGGGACCTGGGAAGGCTGACATAGCCACCTCCCAGCATGAGGTCTTCTATGCCTTGCCTCCTAAACACTGGGAGGGGAAAGGAGAATTAAGACATTAAAAACCTTTTCCTGTACCACTTTGCCAGCTCAGGAGACATCAGGCAGGCCAATGCTATGGCAGAATAAAAAGTGGTTCATCCAGCCCTGCTTTCCTTATGATTGTCTGTGCCCCTGAAAGGCAAATAGCTTACCTTCCTGGGTGGTTAATCCTGGTCAGGTTTTATTTGAAAGCAAGCGAACAACAACAACAACAACAACAAAAGACACATCCAAATAGATGATGTGAGTTGTACAAGGTTTGTCCTAAAATATCTCCCATCCCTACTTCCACCCTCCCTCCTGGCCACGTTAAGTCTCTCCCATGCAGTCTTCATATAGCTCAGGCCCTGTCCTGGCTCCATTAACTAAACAAATATGTGTAGAGTGCCTTAGAGATGCAAAACCCTTGCATTAGAAATCAAACAGTGAGAAAATGCACACATTTTCGACCCAATTGGAGACTATAGTCTATGGAGAAAAGCAGATATTAGAGAGATCATTTATATTTACATGTAATAAATAATGGAAGATGCAATCATTCATTATATATTGTTATAAATAATTAGGTAAACTTAATAAATGATGTGCACAGGTAAATGTGCAATTATGCAACCTGGTCCATTTTAAGTTAGGATAAGTACATGGTCCTGTTAGAGGATGCAACCAGACAACTCAGCCTCAGCTAGGGAAGCAGGAAAGGTTCCCAGAGGAGATGGGAAGGAGGAGTAGAAGATGACCACCAGGGAGAAGGAGGGGGGAGGAGGCCCCATTGCTTGGTGTCACCTACTAGCTGGATAAGGCAAACCACTTAACTTCCCTAGGCCTCAGTTTCCCAACAAACGGGGATCATCACAGTACCTACTTCACATAGCCATTGTGATGATTAAGTGAATTAAAATGTGCACAGAAAATGCTTACTTTAAAAGTTCCTGGCAAAGTAAGAGCCAGTGTTTGCTACTCCTGTTGTGGTTGTTCCTGATCCTCCAAAAACCAGCTCAAGTTTCTCCTCTTGGTAGACCCCATCAGACTTCCCCAGGGGTCCCCATTCAAACCTCTGTTATTACACGTGTTAATAGCACCTGCCATGTTCCATTTGAACTTACTACATATGTATGTTTCCTTCACCATCAGGTTCTAGGAAGCCTTAATTATATTCCTATTGTCTTCATCATCTCCCATAGTTGCTGGTACAAAGTGCTAAGGAAAACAATGGTGAAGAACTAATGAATGAACACCTTTTCAGTATTACACAGGCTATCATAATTTAAGTCCCAGACAAGAGCACTGAGGAGCTACAACCCAGCCTATGTGAATGCGACCTTTACGAAACATCTTTGTCAGAGTTGATTTTAAGGTTTATACCCCCAATTTGCACTGACAGATCTCTGAGAAACAACAACATGAAAATCAATAGACTGTGGGGTCTATGAGGTCAGAGTCTGAGTCTTTATTTCTTGTCTCATGGACTCTTAGTCCACCCTGCCCTAACACAATACCAGAGACTGGGTGCCTTATAAACCACAGGAGCTCATTACTCACAGTTTTGGAGTCTATGAAGTCCACAGTTAAAGCTAAATCCCAAGATTCCAGGTCTGGTGAGAACATGCTTTGGGGCACCTCTCACTGTGTCCTCGTGAGGTACAAAGGACAAGACAGCTCCCTGAGGTTTCATTTTTCTTTCTTCTATTTTTTTTTAATGTTTTCTTGTAAGTAGACACAATACCAATACCTTTCTTTTATTTATTTATTTTTATGTGGTGCTGAGGATCAAACCCAGGGCCTGGTACATGCTAGGCGAGTGCTCTACCGCTGAGCCACAACCCCAGCTCTTCTGGGGTTTCTTTTCTAAGGGCACCAATCCCACTGATGAGGATGCCACCTTATGACCTGATCACCTTCCGAATGCCTCACCTTCTAATGCCATTCACCTTCGGGGTTAGGTTGCAACATGTAAATTTAGGGAAGACATAGTTTAGGGCACATCCCCAGTACTTGGCATGGTAAATAGAATGTGCACATGCCATAAATATTCACTGGATGAATGAACAGATGCCCATTGTCTGGTTTCCCATGGATGCTATTTACCCACCTTATCACTCTGCACCTTGAGGCTTCTCCATCTAAGTATCTGGAAACCTTCTCCAAAGCAACTGTTTTTCTTTCCCCTTATGAAAATGTGACACCTGTGACTAAACATGCTTCTGTTTTTATTCTGGCTGTGAAAAAGCTCAGAGCCGGATCTGAAGTCCACTTCAAAACTGTGAGGGCATTTGCGGCTCGAAACGTACCAGCTTTTGTTTAATCTTAACTATGTTATATTATTTTTTCTTCCGTTCTAGTCATCCTTCTGGGTCTTTTATATTTATTATTCGATATAGTAAAAAAGGCAAAAAATATCCACACCATCCTGATGTGTAAAAATTAATTTAATATATGTTACTTAAAGCTAAATTTAGGTTTATAATTGAGCCCTAAAGTCCCTCTGGGGATTTAGGATAAGTTGGGAGGGTAGGTTAAATTTGCTAAAGTTATTAAGACTCTTCAAACCCTTTCCTTTAAGTTACCTGTTTTTAGGGACAAATTCGAATCAACTTGAGGCTGTTTCTCCCCCTCTTCTCTTACCAATCCAATGACATTTGAGTTTCAGGGGACACTTAGTTCATTTGAGGGCACTAGAGAAGGAGCCTGTGGGTTTTCATGGGGCTCCAGTGCAGAGTGGCTGGCCTGGCCTGGCCCTGGGCAGCTGGGACTCCTTATTCTTTGGAGCCTCATGCTTCAGGCTGACACCAGTGCTAAGAAAATGCCTCCAAATGTAAGGTCCCCACCTTTGAGGCCTAGGTATCAAACAACAGGATAACTGCCATTCAACAAATTCGTGGAGAGAAAGTTCTGTGATTTGGCCTTTTGAGCTTCACAAGTTCCGAAAGCCTTAGTTCATGTGCAGAGAATTACCTTCCCTCCCGGGAGAACTCTGATTGACAGCCAGAGCAAGGCTTTTGACACCACAGGCATCAGTTTTCTCCTCGGGCCCAGTAAGACGGGGAAACAGAGCCTGAAGAATGTGGCCATTAACAAGACTTGGTAGCAAGCCAGGTAATTTCTCCAGTTTCCAACCCCCACACTGTATTTTGTGCAAGGCTTGAATTCATGGAAATTTCCGAGCTAGAAATACCTTGGAGCCAACTAGCTTTGAAATGTTGACATGCAACTCTTCGCTGGTGTGCTTGCAGTCCTGCATAATTAAGTGAGGAACGTCCTAACCTGAACTAGTGGAGTCTCTTAGACAAAAGAATCCCACTCTCTTCCCCAGCATGTTCTTCTACCTTTCTGAATTATGCTGCTTCTAGCATGGATCAAGCCCTCCCCTTGATCCATCATCACTAATACAAATCCCAGCAGCGGTTGTAAAAGCACCTACTGTGTGCTGAGTGCTTTGCATATGTCATCTTCACTCCTTTAAGAGCCTATGGGGAAGGTGTTGTCGGCGGCATTCTAGGGAACTGAGCCATCTGATTCCCAAACCCATGCTCACATCCTGGCTGCCTCCAAGAGATTTCATTTCCCTCCATTCTTGGAAAGTTGGAAACAAATTCAGTGTAAATAAAGACCTGAAATATTATTTATTTATTTATTTATTTATTTATTTTAAAGTGGGATGGGGAAAAGGGGCTTTCTTTGCACAATTTTTTCAAAATCAGTTCCACGGCCCTTGTATCAACCCTGACTGTGAGGAAACTGTACCCATCCCTCTTCACTGGTCCCATCCTTCATCCCCATCTGCTTTCCTGTGTCCTCACAAGACAGAAGAAAAATGTCAGATGTAAGTTGTGAAAAGCAGCTCTTCCTGAACTCCAGGAGGATGTCAGAATTGACTCTGTCACACAACTGAAAACCTTCCCTCTCTTAAAACTCAGATTCTCATTCCAAGCTGATCTGGATTTCCAGCCACTTTTATCATTTCTAATTTGGATGTCTTTAATAACTTTTTAGAAACCTTTTCAACAATAAGCTTCATGCCTCGGGGTCTCTGTGGAAATAGTTTTCTTGTTGCCACGTACTTTCACAAGGTAATCAATCTAGCAACAGCACTGGTAAGGGTATTCCGAAAGCTCTGTGAGAAATGAAGCATCGTTTTCAAGCAAAAGCAGAGTCAGTTTCAAATAGGTCGGCATGCTTCTAGAACAGAATAATAGTCACTGCATCTGAAAATGATGAAAAGAGAAAAGCTAATTTAACATAGCTTAACCATCCCTTATGAAACCATCTTTTAAGTAGTGAACTAGTTACTCTGTTATTTTCATGTCTATTTAAAGTATAAACATAATTGTTAATTCAAATCAAGTTCATCTGCGGACCTTCCAACTTAGATTTATTTTTTATTATTTTTTCCACAACTGCACATTCTATATGTCTTTGAGGTAACAAACTCTATAGAGCTTCCTAAAAGGTTTTTAAGGTTGTAATACAAATGACATAAATGCCCCGGTAGTCCTGGAACAAACTGAGTAAAAGAGATTCCTGGAGTCTAAAATCGGGGAATGGGGATTGAAAGGAGAGATAAGATGATGCCAATTCAATTTAAAAAAAAAAAAAATTTAAGCAGCACTTTGGATCAGGCACCAGGCCAAAGATCTTTGACAAAATCTAAATTTTACTTAGAATCTGTCTTGATCCTGATGAGCAATAGGGCCCCTGAATGGCAGCTCTCTTGGGATGACAAGCAGGAGATGCAGATCCAGTCTAGGGAAGCGAGAATATCCACAGTCTATGCTTGGCCCTGCAGCCCCCAAAGCAACTAACAGGATGTTGGGCAGGGGATGCTTCCTTCAGTACAGACACAGATCACATAATGGGAAGAAGAGTTTTAAGGGATGCAAACCTCCAAGCCATCGCCCCTTCACTTCTAAGACTGAAATACAGGCTCCTCAGATAGCTGTTGTGAGGATTACAGATCACACAGCTGAAGTGCCAGGCACAGATCAGACCCTCAAAGGATGGTAGCTTCTGTGATTATCAGTAGTTATCTATTGGCTCTTCAGGGACCCCACACAAAGGCATGTTTTCATTTGTGAGTGTGCAGTCTCAGGTTTAGAGAAGACATGAAGCAAATGGCCCGGGGTCACACAGCAGAGATGTGGCCAGCAACAGGGCTTGTGCTGCTGATGCTCACATTTGCCGTCAGCAGCGTACCCCACCAGGGTACCAGAATGTTCCCCCTCTTCCAGCAGCTCCTGTGATTCCTCAGCTCAAATGCCACCCTTGCAAGCTTGGACTTATCTTGGCAGACTGCTGTGGCTCACTCTCAAGCCACAAAGAAAAAAAGAGGGATAAAAGAGGAAAGTGTCTAGAATACATTGGGAGTCCTCAAATGCCACAGGTCCAATCAGTCAATCAGATGGATTTACTGAGTTGTAACTGGAGACAATCAGATCTCAGTCAACCCACAAATAAAATGGATCTCATCAGCTTCTGGTACAGTGCAGAGCCTTGAGCCAAAAGATGATAATCGCAGCCACAGGACACCAGAGCCTCTTGTGATAAGGGTGGGGGTCACACAGGGACCATGTGTGAGAGGTGCTTTCCTCTAATGTTAACATGGAAGGTGTAAGATGGGGATCATCAAATAAGAACTAGGTCCCCAAGGTGCTCTCTTCTCTGGCGACCCCAATCTGAGGTTCCATTAACAGCTTTCCTCTATCTTCCACCAGCCTGTGCATGGGGTGTCAAGAATAATGACATACACTCAAGTTCACGGTCACTGGTAGGCCTTTGGTGTCCTGCAAGATCACCCAGTTACAGGGGAAAAGTCCCCAAAGCCATCTCACCTGTGCTCAGCAGGCAGTTACACAGGATTTCTGGCCCAATCTTCCTGTCCCACCTAGCTCCTCACCCACTTCTCTGCTGAGGATGACTGGCAGCCATAACTATCAGCATCTGCCTGGAAAGACTGTCAGCTGTGCCCAGGGGCCATTTCCTGCTAAATACCAAGGTGCCCTAACAGGCCCATAGCCCCAGCCACAGGGAGGAAGCCGTCTCCTACCCATCAAGGTAAATACAACTCCTCAATCTTCTAGCTGGGTGTCCTCCCTCTAATGTCCAGGCTGCACACCCCTGGCTTCAGGGTAGGAAGGAGAATAGGGTCTGAGGCAGCCACTGCACTATCCTATACAACCCAGTTTTCCCTTTGTTGGTCAACAACAAATCATGCCAACAGGCTGCAGTGCCCAGCCCCAGGTCCTCAGACTTACCAGCAACTTCTGATCTGCTGGTAGGTCCCCTGGCTAGGATGGCCGTTCCAACAGGGGACTGACCCTGCCCTCCTCCACACTCACCAGCACTGACTAGTAACCAGCTCTACCTTCCCAAAGCACATGCTCAGTGCTGCTACCAACCTTGTCCCGGGTGAATGAGACCTCCCAGGCTAATAAACGTTTGCAAAGGCTTCTGCAGAGGAAAGACCGGGGAACCACTCATTATCCCAGCAGCCCTGTTGGCAGGAAGGAGTTCATGGACAGGGGAGCAGGAAAAAACCTCTCTTGGCTGCGCATGGCACCTGACTTTTCCCCAGAGGCATCGGATTCAGACCCAAGTGGGTCCTAATGGAGCTACTGAGCTTTCTCGCACCCCAGAGCTCTGGGAGAGGAAAGCCGCTCCTGCTATGTGCCAGGCCCTGTGCTGGGTAGTACAGACACAGCAACATTAGTAGTCATTCATTTGTGGACCAGGCAGGCTGTGTGAGTTCAGTAATTGTGTCACCATTTATAGATGTGGAGACTGAGTCATGATAGTAATTAGTCCATACCAATCATCATTAACATTACTCTAATTCCTTGCAGCAAGCATAGCCATCAGAGGGACTTAAAGATCAAGTCTAATCCCCTTCCCGCTACAGTCTCTGACAACAGACAGAGTGTCGGTGACAGGCAGATGCTGGCACCAAGCCAGGAGCCGTGAGTGGGGGTGGAAGGGTGGGTGAGGAAGACACACGAGCAGGTGATGTGAACAGACAGCTCCTTCCTGGGGAGCATGAAAAGGGGGGCATTAAAAGGCCCCTTTTCATAACTTCTACCCAGGGCCAGCCTCCAGCAATGACTCCACCTTCTCTTCTAATGATCCTGGAGCGCTCCCAGGGACAGTATGGGAAAGATCAACCTGCAACCACGGCTCCTGGCCTGGGAGCCTCTGAGTCCTTCCCGGCTACAAGCCACCCCCCCACCCCCCCCACCAAAAAAAAAAAAAAAAAAAAAGAATCCCTGTACCTGCTGTACCTGTGAGTGATTACTCTGAGATCTCTTCCTCCCCTAGTCTCTTGAAACCACAAATCTGCTCTGTCTCTATGGATTTTCCTCTTGCATAAATCCCATAGAAATGGAATGATACAATGTATGTCCTTTATATCTGGCTTCTTTCACTTATAATGGTTTTGAGGTTCATACGCATGTTATGGCCTGTATCCATGCTCCCTTCTTTTGAATACATGAATAGCATTCCATTCTATGGATGTGCCATGTTTTGTCACTTCCATTCATTGGCTGATAAGCCTTGTGTTTTCACTTTGGGGCTATTAGGAATCATGCTACTCTGAACATGAACAAATGTTTGTGTGGATACATGTTGTCGGTTCTCTCGGGGATGTATGGAGGAGTCGCATGGCTGGGCCAATGGTAACTTGACATGGAACTTTTTGAGGAACTGTTAAGGCTGTTTTTCATGGAAGGCTGCACCAAAGACAGGGTTTGGACACCCAGGAGGAGAGGGGAGAAGCCATAGCCTAATGTGTGATGGGAGTGGCAAATCATTATGATTCATTCCTAAGCTCCAGAAGAGAGAAGGCCAGACCTGAAGAGTTCTTGTCAGAGAGAGAGAGAGAGAGAGACACTATTCAGCAGCAAACTCCAAAGCTGAGCAGCAGTGTAGACATTTCAGCAACTGTCTGCTTGAGCATGTGCTAGATGCTCCCCCAGTGCACCCCAAATCTAGCTAAAACTCTAAGGAAAGGACAGCCTCCAGTTCCAGTCAAATTAAGTTTCCTTCTCCAGAAGAATGGAACTCATTATAGAAATTAAGCTGAATTATAGAAAAAAGGAATAAAATTGCTTTCCAAGCACACCCAAATTTGTGACTAGAAATAAGTACCCACTATATAACTTCATCATGGGGAAAGAGCAGACAGGAGACCAGGAAGTTCATGAGGAGTGTTTAAAGCTCCCCCATCACCAGGCCTCTGGTTACATATGCAAAATAGAAGAGTAAGCACAGACTTAAGAGAATAGCAGAACTACACTGTTCTTTCTGCCTCCCCCTCCCCACCCCCCACCCCCCACACACACACTAAAAACATCCTACATCAAGACCAAGGGCAAACATTACTTCCTCCAAGGAGTTGTTTCCTGACTTCAGGCAGAATTAATCCATCCCTTCTCCGTGTTCCCTTAGTGTGTAATATAATTTGCATTACCCTTATTTGTTTGTCTCTGTCTTTCGACTAAACTATAAGCCCCTGAGTTACAGGGCACTCTCTTATTTGACTGCATTCCACGAATTTAGCAGATAGCAGTGTTCCACATGTATTTGTTGAGTGAATTAATCAGACCAAACCTCTACTATACAAATAGGGTACTACGGCCAAGAAAGACAAGGAACTGATCAAGGATTCCAACAGTTAGTGGGCCACGAAGCCACTGCTCAAACCTAGCACACCCAGGTTGCTTTCCAAAGGAATTGGAAGTTGCATCCAAATAAACACTCCAGCATCATCTAAAATTCCTGCTGGCCCACAATTGCTTTCTGAGTTTCTGATAAAATGAGAAAAGTAAGGAAATGTCACAAGTGAGGAACATCTTTGGCATATGCATTAGAATGGTATTTGAGGGAAAGACATATGGGGGAAATGTTATGAGGACATTATGTAGTGTGCTGGATGTACTTCTGAGGGAGGACAGTTTACAGAAGGCTGCTTTACATCGATATGTAATAATTCATTATAAATGTATCAGATCTAACACACAGTTCTGTGATGACCAGACTCTCCACTCACCAACACTCGCCATGCAAAACAAAATATTCACACTGAGCTCATTCCAAAAAAGTTTTTCCAAGAAATCTCATGGGAGGACAAGGCTTGACGTTCCTTAGTCCATTGGATCACCCTCCCACAATAAAGAAGCTCTTTCTCACATTCATAATAAATCCTCCTAAAACCTCTTAAACTCTCATAAGATTACACAGCAGATAACATTTCACAAAATAAACTTTAAAATGTCCTTTTAAGTGGTGGAATACAAATCATTATAAACCTCATTGCCTCCAACTTCCAGCAAAACAAAACTGAATGTGTGATTTTACACACTTCCAATGTCCTAGCTGAGTCTCCAAAAATAGTTACTGACCAAGGAACAGGAGTAGGAGGTCAAACTAACTCTCAATCAATTAAGAGAAAGGCTACTGCCGGCCTGGGCCCCTCAAAGGTGAGGAGTGTGACTCCAACAAAGAGTCATCAACTTCCTTCATAAGACTCCCAAGCTCAAGAAACAAAACCAAGAATCACATCAAATTTAAAAGCTTCTGCACAGCAAAGGAAACAAGCATGAGTGTAAAGAGAGAACCTACAGAATGGGAGACAATCCTTCCCAACTACTATTCTGGGGGATATATAAAGAACTCAAAAAAAAAAAAAAACTAAACATCAGAAAAACAAATAACTCAATTAATAAATAGGAAAATGATCAAAACAGACATTTCTCTAAAGAAGAAATATAGATAGATGTCCAACAAATATATGAAAAAAAATGTTCAACTTCCCCAGCAATCAGGGAAATACAAATCAAAACTACACTGATATTTCATCTCACTCTAGTTAGAATGGCGATCATCAAGACTACAAATAATAATAATTATTGGCAAGAACGTGAAGGGAAATATACACTCATACATTGTTGTTGGGACTACAAATCAGTACAACCGGTTTGGAAAGCAGAATGGAGTTTCCTCAAAAGTCTAGGAATATATGCTAGTGGTATATGCTCTGGCTCTACCACTCCTCGGTATTTAATCAGAACTGAAATCAACATTCTATAGTGATACATGCATACCAAATTTTATAGCAGTACAATTTACAGTGGCTGAGCTGTGAAACTAGCCTACATATCTGTCAACAGATGAATGGAGAAAGAAAATGTGGTATATATGCATGTAGGAGTTTTACTCAAAAATAAAGAAGAATGAAATTAGGTCATTTGCTGGTAATAAATGGAACTAGAGAGCATCATGCTAAGTTCAATTAGCCAGACTCAGAAAGTTCAGGGGCAAATGTTTTCTCTCATATGTGGAAGCTAGAGAGAAAAAAAAAAGGATAAAAAGGGGATCTCGGGCTGGGGATGTGGATCAAGTGGTAGCGCGCTCGCCTGGCATGCGTGCAGCCCGGGTTCGATCCTCAGCACCACATACAAACAAAGATGTTGTGTCCGCCAAAAACTAAAAAATAAATATTAAAAAATTCTCTCTCTCTCTCTCTCTCTAAAAAAAAAAAGGGAGGGGGATCTCAGGAAGATAGAGTGGAAACCAACTAAATAGAGGAAAGGAGGAGGGAAGGAGATGGGGAATTATTGGAGAATGAAATCTACCAAACTCTGCTATGTCCATGTACAAATACACCACAGTGAACCCCACTTTTATATATAATGATAATGCAACAATTAAAATAATAGTATTAGAAGGGAGATCAGTAGGGTAGAGCAAGCAGATTGGGGAGGAAGAAGGGTGGGGAAAGGGAGGTACTGGAGAATGAGATTGATCAAATTATGTGCATGTACAAATATACCACTGATATGTGTAATTATAACACACCAATTTTTTAAAAAATGTCAAGGAGTGTGAGATTGCTCAGGCCACCACAGTAAGGAAGACACGGCTCCCTCCATGTGGAGCACTAGCCATGAATAGAGTCTGCTCTGTTTGGAGGGTCAGCACTCCCCCCGAAGGCTAGGTCAGGCACCCTCCACTCTCCTGTCTCCAGCCTCCTGCCCTCTTACACTAGGCAGATGACCAAACTCCCCACTTTATGACAGAGAGAACCCCCGACCAGCACACCTGTCTCCTCCCTTCCATGGCAAATGTCATAAAATGTCCTCACCCACCTTTTCCTCCATTCACTGTGAATGGGCAGCAGGAAAACACCCCTCACTGGAGTAGAGTAGGTGTGCCCTCTCTACCACCCTCATTCAGGATGCCAGGAGGCAGAGTCCAGGGATGGTATCCATCTAGTGTGGGCACCCAAGACCACCTCAGGGACAAGGGAGGCACTTGTGGCATCGGATTGTCACAGGCTATCCAGCTCCTTGGGGTTCCTCTATAGAGCTTTGCAATCCAGGAAAAAACAAATACCCTTTTATCTGCTTTAGGTTGAACAGAGGGATGATCTTGGCAAGGCTTAATTTCCCCACAGAGCCTATCCAGGGAGCCCTGCCCATGCATTCTCACTGGCTCTAACTGACCCAAATAGGGCACCTGGCAGTATCCTTCATCTGAAAACAGGGGATGGGAACAGAGTCTGTCCTCACAGAACAGGATAGAAGCCCTGAACACTTAAAAAGAAAAGCCTGTGGCAGAGGACCATGGCGACAGGGAAATCATACCCAATCCTGTGGTGGTCTGAACCCAGCAAAGGAGAGGTGGGCGTCAGCTCGTTAGAGGGAAGAGGCTGACAGCCAGGCCTTCCAGGGGCTTGCCCCAGACCCGTGTTCTGCTCAGCAACCTCAAGAACAGGAATCAGGACTCCTTCCCAGCATGGTGGGGGAGGACACAGCAAGTGAGAAGGAGGAGGGGAACCACCTCAATGGGAGCCATCACACGGGCTGCTAAAGGAGACACGAGGAAGCCTGAGAGAGGGCAGCCCCAGTTATTGGTAAAATAATCAGAATAAACGATCACTTCTCCAAGTACAACCTCTCCATACCCTCTGGCTGAGCCTCTCTGCCGCCCTGGTTATATTTAGAACCCATTTGAACAACCGGGTTATTTTGTCCACTGGAGCCAAACAAAGCTCTAAGAGCTCCCACCAGGGCTTAGGAGGGGGAGGAAACAGGGACAAGGGTTTGAGAAGCTAACCTCTCCCCAGCACAATCCCAGGACCAGGAAACTCCCAGGATGCAGCAGGAGCCCGTCCTGGCAGGAACAGGAGCACAGCAACAAAGCCTGGTACAGCCTCTACTGCCTCCGCCGTCCCCAAGCCGGCTCTGGCTCTGAAGCCTGTGGCAGAGGAGCTTCAACAAGGCTGAGGCCTGAGAGGCCCAAGTGCCCTCCAGAGCAGACCTGGACCTTTCCTCCCAGCAAGACAACAGCAAGCATGTCTTCCAGGGACATCAGGGCCCTGCATTGGGTCCAGCTACCGAGGGACCAAGTCAAACCAAGATTCTATCATGCAACTTTGTTCTAGGCACAAAATCAAATGTTAAACTCGGGAGAAGGGAAATACTATGGGTTAGAAACAGAGCAAATGAATGACATAGGCCACCTTTTAGGATATCACAGTCAACTTGGACACACACACACCTGGAAGGCATCTGCCAGGGAATTAAGGGGCTGGACAGAGTCCAACCTCTGTTGTCCTCCATTGAGGCCTCATGCTTCACGTCCAAAAAGTTCAGGGGAAAATAACTCTGTTCCAGGTACCTCCAAGTCAGTTGAGACTATTCTTTATGAATCTTTCTGCTGTAGCACAAGTCGGTCAGTGAGCCAAGACCATTGGAGGATTTTCAACATACCTTTTAAGGATCTTTACAGAATTTTTAAAATTATTAATAAAATCCATAGGAGGCCCTAGGCTAAGCCCTATGTACACATTGTCTCGTGAAACCCTCACACAGTTGGCCCCATTGTTATTTACCTTTATCAGTCTAGGAAACTGATGTTTGCAAGGATAAATGGCATGCTCAAGGTGGTCCAGCTGTGCACAGCAGGGTCAATCACATTGCTAGACTTCCCTGGGGACTTTTCAGTGACATTTGCTGCTACCTCTGTGGTCTTCTCACAGTGGCCCACCTCTGCTCCATGGAGCAGGCACCAGCAACTCTGCCTGGGTTCTGGCCCTCCTCAAGCTCATTACACAACTGAACAGAGGTCCTGCAGGTATCGCTTAGGTCCTGAGCCTCATCCATTAGGACCACGCACAAGGCTTGTTTTTGGCCATTTTAATTTACTATTTTGGTTTCTTCTTTGGCAAAATCCTCCTTTTCCAACTTCTCTCCTTTCCTCTTTGCATGATGAAACTTTGGCTCCCCTGTGTCCCACATCCCGCCCTCTCTTCCCCAGAATCTCCTAGGGTGCTAGGCCCCACTGCTCTGTCCCCTTCTCCCTCTACGCAAACCTGACACTGGGGGTGGGATCAGGCAAATCTTCCCCACTGCCCCGCAGCTGAGGGTCCTTCTGAAAGAACAGAGCTGTGTGCACTGGAGTAAGGTGCAGATGACCACAAGCACAGGAAGGACTCTTACTTGAGACCTTTCTGACCTCAGGAAGCCAGGATGGAAGGTATTTGTTTTGAGGAGGTAAACTCCCAGGGCCCCCAAAGACCAACATAAGTTTGTTCACTCATTTGTTTAGATCTTCATTCAAAAGTCATCTCATTAAGACCTTCCCTGAGGACCCTAAAACTCCTCCCTGCCACTCCCTGTCCCAGCTGGATTTTCCCTGTAGCACTTAACAACATCTAATATACTGTATTTATTTTGTTTATGACAACATCCAAGTATGGGTTCTCTCTCTCTCTCTCTCTCTCTCTCTCTCTCTCTCTCTCTCTCTCTTTCCCACACCATAACCCCAGAATGGACCCTGCCTATGGCACATACTCCATTTATATTTATTTCATTTGTTTGTTCATCAAATGAGTGTTAACTGTGGGCCTACATGACAAGCAGGATTCAATAAACTAGTTTTAAGAATAAGAACAAAGGTGGCCTTATTCAGGTTCCAGTTGGATATGGAAATAGATATTAAGTTTTAAAATACATAAATAAAATTCTGCTACAATTTATACATCCCAGAGGAGAGACCAAGTCAGTTAGGACAGTTTGCACTCAGGGATTCAGGGAAATGGCAATTTACTAAGTAGGGATGGAAATCCTTTCATCTTGAACAACCCAGTGGGGCAATACAGGCACATACCAATCACGTACTCACACTAGCATCAGAGGATCTCCTGAAGCTCCTTGTCTGGCCTTGATTCAACCCACAGTTTAAAAATTCTTATTACTGAGGTTTCAAGATGGGGGAATAGAGGAGGTCACTTTCCTGGCTGCTCCACGGCATGAAACCCAGAAAGCAGAGAGGCAGCTTCTCCACAAGGGAGGTCCTGGGAAACTCCAGGAACACCCCAAGTCCACAGGGCAGGAAGTCTACTGCCTCAGACCCATACTGTTAGACGGGCAGACACAAAAACGACATGTAAAAGCAAGGGGACAAATTGTCCAAACAAGCCAAGATACTCCAATGACAGAATCCATCGACACCGCAGTGGAATAAATGTCCGAGAAGGAGTTTAGAATGTACATAGTTAAACTAATCTGCAAAGTAAAAGACAGTCCAAAGAGTGAAATCAGACTGAAAATACAGGAGGGGCTGGGGTTGTAGCTCGGCAGTAGATCTCTCCCCCAGCACATGCAAGGTCCTGGGTTTGATCCTCAGCACCACATTAAAAACAAACAGAATGGAGATATTGTGTCCAACTACAATTAAAAAAATAAATATTAAAAAATATAGGAAGTGAAAGATCACTTCATAAAGATACAGAAATTAAAAAAAAAAACAAACAAGGAGAAATCATCAAAATAAAGGAATCAATAAACCAATTTAAAAATTCAATTGAAAGCATCAATAACAGACTACATCACTTGAAAGATAGAGTTTCAGGCAAGGAAGACAAAATATATAATCTTGAAAACAAGGTGACCATGGAGAAAAGATATCAAGAGACCATGAACAGAACTTCCAAGAAATATGGGATAACCTGAAAAGAACAAATTAAAGATTTTATCAGAAGAGATGAAGGCTCAGAAATATAAACCAAAGGAATGCACAATCATTTCAATAAAATAATATCAGAAAATTTCACAACTCTGAAGAATGAAATGTAAAATCAAATATAGGAGGTTTACAGGACCCCAAATATATAAAATTACAACAGAGCTAACCAAGGCACATTATTATGAAAATGTCTAGAATACACAATAAGAATAGAATTTAAAAACTGCCAGAGAAAAACAACAGGTAACATTTAGAGGAAAACATATCCAGATCTCAGCTGATCTCTCAACACAGACCCTCAAAGCTAGGAGATTTTGTAATAATATATACCAAGCTCTGAAAGAAAATGGATACCAGTCAAGAATACCATACCCAGCAAAATTAAGCTTCAGAACTAATGATGAAATAAAAACTTTCCATTATAAACAAAAGTTAAAAGAATTCAAAACTTAAAAGCCTGAACTACAGAACATTCTCAACAAAATATTCCATGAACATGAAATTTTTTAAAAAGTGAAAACCAGCAAAGGGAAGAACTACACTAAAATAACAGTGAACCAATGGAGAAACTAATTCAAATTAAAAAACAGAAATAAATGAAAATTTCTCAATAATTACATTAATGTAAATTGCTGAGAGCCATTGCCAAGTAGGAATGACGCATAGCAATTTCTTTGTCAGCCTACCCCATGTTGCTTAGAGGAAGGACTCTCCATTGTGGAAATGGGCTTGCCTTTGGACCCAGGTCATTTGCAGTGACACTGCATGTATGTTTGAGTAAGGTGACCCTGCTCAAGAACCAGGGTGGATCCGGGTTTAGGGAGGATCCTGCTGGATTAGGGTGGGTCCAGGTTTAGTGTGTATCCTGCTGGGAATAGGGAGTATCCCGCTCCTTGGGTTTAGGGCGGTTCCAGGTTTAAGGTGGACCCTGCTGGGAATAGGGCGTATCCTGCTGCCTCAAGCGCCTGCCCACTCCTTGAGTTCCCGCTGAGTTCTCGCGGGATTCAGAGAGTATTTTGGGATGCAGAGCCCAGTGGAAGTGTGGATTTTCCCCAGAACGTGCATGTAGAGTGCCGGTGTGAGTTCGGGAATTGCTGTTTGAATCTACAAGGCTGTGAGTGGCTCGTGATTTTGTGCCCAGCCAGACTGCGGCAGTAAATGACCTAAACTCATCAATCAAAAGACATAGACTGGTAGATTGGATTAAAAAACAAGACCCAACAATATGCTGACTCCAAGAGACTCACCTCATAGGCAAAAACATCCACAGACTAAAGGTAAAAGGAATGGGGAAAACATGTCATTCACATAGATCTCATAAACAAGTAGTGATTTCTATGCTCATATCAGATAAAGTGAACCTTAAGCCAAAGTTAATCAGAAGGGACAAAGAAGGATATTTCATACTCCTTAAAGGAATTATACATTAACAAAAACATAAAATCAGAAATATTTATGCTCCAAATAATGGAGTATCTATGTACATCAAACAAACCCTTTTCAATTCCAAGAATCAAATAGACCACAACACAATAACATTGGGTGACTTTATCACACCTTTCCCACCATTGGATAGATTCTCTAAACAAAAACAAAATAAAGAAGCTATAGAATTAAAATACAATTAATAATTTAGACTTAACAGACATATGTAGAATATTTCATCTACCTGAATATGTTTTCTTCTCAGCAACACATAGATCTCTCTAAAATAGACTATATCTTAGGCCACTAAGCAACTCTTAGCAAATACAAAAAAATATAGAGATAATACCTTGCATCCTATCAAATAATAATGGAATAAAATTAGAAATCAATGATAAGATAAAAAATAAAAGCTGCTCTAACACCCGGACACTAAGTAATATGCTATTGAATGACAAATGGACAGCAGAAGAACTCAGGGAATGAAATTTAAAAAAAAATACTTAGAGGTAAATAATAAGAGTGATACAACATATCAAAATCTCTGGGATGCTATGAAGGCAATGCTAAGAGGAAAGGTTACGGCATTGAGCTCATTCATTAAAAGAATAGAATATCAACAAATAAATAAGCTAACATTACATCTCAAAGCCCTATTAAAAAAAAACAAATCAACAGCAAAAGCAGTAGAAGACAGGAAATAATTAAAATCAGAGCTGAAATCAATGAAACTGAAACAAAAGAAACAATTTCAAAAATTGACAAAAAGTTGGTTCTTTTAAAAAAAAATCAATAAAATTGATAAACACTTAGCCAAGCTAACAAAGAGAGAAAAAACTAAAATTACTAAAATTCATGATTAAAAAGGAAATATCACAATGGACACTACTGAAACACAGACGATAATGAGAACATATTTTGAAAATTTATGCTCTAATAAAACAGAAAATCTTGAAGACATTGACAAATTCCTAGAAAAATTTGAATCAGGAGGACATAGAAATTTTAAGCAGATCAGTTTCAAGCAATGAAATTGAAGATGCCATCAAAAGTCTACCAAGAAAGAAAAGCCCAGAACCAAATGGATTCTCAGCTGAGTTCTACCAGACCTTCAAAGAGGAACTAACACCAGTCTTCCTCAAATTATTCCATGAAATAGAAAAGGAGGGGAACTCTTCTGAACCAGGGTGAAGCTAGTATCACCCTGATCCCAAAACTAGACAAAGACACATCAAGGAAAGAAAATTTGACCAATATCCATGATGAATAAAAATGCAAAAAAAAAAATTTTTTCATTAATCACAGTTACTTTTAATAAAAATAAAGCTAACTATTCACCATTTGCAATATTCAAAATTTTACAATGGATACCACGGCAAAAATTCTTAATAAAATACTGACCAATTGCATACAAAAACATATTTAAAAGACAGTATACCATGATCAAGTGGGGTTCATCCCAGGGTTGTTTCAACATACAGAAATAAATAAATGTAATTCATCACATCAATAGACTTTAAGGCAAGAATCACATAATTATCTCCATAGATGCAGAAAAAGCATTTGACAAAATATTTGAACATCTATTCATGTTCAAAACACTAGAAAAACTAGGGATAGTAGGAACCTACCTCAATGTTGTAAAAGCCATCTATGCTAAACTCAAGGCCAACATCATTCTAAATGGAGGAAAATTGAAGGCACTCCCTCTCAAAAATGGAACAAGACAGGGATGCCCTCTTTGACCACTTCTATTCAATATAGTTCTGGAAACTATAGCCATAGCAATTAGAAGAAAGAAATTAAAGGAATGCAAATAGGAAAAGAAGAACTCAAACTATCCCTATTTGCTACAACATAATCTATACTTAGAAGTCCTTAAAAAAACTCCACCAAAAAAAAAAAAACTCATAAATGAATTCAGCAAAGTAGCAGGATATAAAATTAACACCCATGAATCAACCACTTTTCTATACATCAGTGAAAAGTCAACTGAAAGAGAAATTAGGAAAACTATCCCATTCACAATAGCCTCACAAAATAAAATATTTGGGAATTAATATAAAAAAAGAGGTGAAAGACCCCTATGATGAAAAATACAAAACATTAAAGAATGAAATTGAAGAAGACCTTACAAGATGGAAAGATCTCCCATGTTCTTGGATAGGCAGAGTCAGTATTGTTAAAATGGCCTTACTACCAAAAGTGTTACACAGATTTAATACAATTTCTATTAAGTTTCCAATGATGTTCTTCACAGAAATAGAAAAGGCAGTCATGAAATTCATTTGGAAAATAAGAGGCCCAGAATAGCCAAAGCAATCCTTAGCAAGAAAAGTAAATCAAGGGACACCACAATACCAGATCTTAAATTATACTACAGCAATATAGTAACAAAAACAGCATGGTGTTGGCACCAAAATAGTCACATAGACCAATGGTACAGAATAGAAGACACAGAGACAAAACCACATCAATACAGTTATCTCATGCTAGACAAAGGCACCATAAACATACATTGCAGAAAAGATGACCTCTTCAACAAATGGTGCTGGGAAAACTGGAAATTCACATGTAGCACAATGAAATTAAACCCCTATCTCTCACCCTGCACAAAACTCAGCTCAAAGTGGATCAGGAACTTAGGCATTTGACTAGAGACCCTGTGCCTAATAGAAGGTAGGCCCAACTCTCCATCATGTTGACTTAAGAACCAACTTCCTCAACAAGACTCTGAAAGCACAACAAGGAAAATCAAGAATCAATAAATGGGATGGTATCAAACTAAAAAGCTTCTTCACAGCAAAGGAAACATGCAAACGTGCAAAGAGAGAGCCTACATAATGGGAGAAAATCTTTGCCACCTGCACCTCAGATAGAGTATTAATCTCCAGGATATATAAAGAACTCAAAAAACTTAACACCAAACAAACAAATAACCCAAATCAATAAATGGGCAAAGGAACTAAACAGACACTTCACAGAAAAAGAAATACAATCAGCCAACAAATATATGAAAAAATATATTTGACATCACAAGCAATTAGAGAAATGCAAATTAAAACTACATTGAGATTCCATCTCAGTCCAGTCAGAATGGCAATTATTAAGAATACAAGTAACAATAAATGTTGGTGAAGGTGTGGGGAAAAGGGTACACTCATACATTGCTGGTGAGACTGCAAATTGGTACAACCACCTAGAAAGCAATATAGAGATTCCTCAGAAAACTTGGAATGGAACCACCATTTAACCAAGTTATCCCACTTCTCAGCACATACCCAAAAGACTTAAAGTCAGCATACTACTATAGTGACATGGCCACATCAATGTTCATAGCAGCTCAATTCACAATAGATAAGCTATGGAACCAACCTAGATGCCCTTCAACAGATGAATGGATAAAGAAAATATGGTACACATACACAACGGAATGTTACTCAGCCATAAAGAAGAATGAAATTATGGTATTTGCCAAAAAGTAGATGGAACTAGAGGCTATCATGCTACATGAAATAAGCCAATCTCAAAAAAAAAACCAAAGGCCAAACGTTCTGACTCAACAATAGGCAGGGAGGAGGGAGACGGGGAGATTCGCCAGATTGGACTGGGGGAAATGGAGGGAAGGGAGTGGGAATGGGAAAGACAGTAGAAAGAATCAGACATAACTTTCACATGTTCATATATGAATACACGACCAGTGTAATTTCACATTGTGCACAGCCACGAGAACGGGAAGTTATACTCCACACATGTATGAGGTCGGAATACATTCTACTGTCATGTATAAGCAAAAGGAACAAATTAACAAAAAGAATATCCTGGACTTCCAAGAACTTCCACTACGTCCTTCCTTGGTATATACACACATTTGTGGACGTTCACTCTATGGGGAGGAAGCGACTATGGTTCCAGCCCTTAAATCTAGGTAGGTGGTCTGTGACTGCTTGCCCAATAGAGTATATTGGAAATAACGGTCTATGTGCACTATGAAGACTTTTCATGACCTACTGTCCTAATGCCCCATCCAAGGGGCCCAGGCTTGGTTCCCTCCTTGCCCCACCCCTTGTCTCACTCCACATTCATGTCAAACTTCTGTGGTTCTCCATCATTCTCTCCCTCAAGCGTGTGTCCAAACATTGTTCCCACTATCTGGAACACTGTCCTTTTTCTGTCAAACCCCACATTATCTTTCAGACTTAAGAGCAGACACGACTTCCTCCAGAATCTCTCAAGACTGAGCCTGTGCTCCCAGATCCGCTGCACTCGGGGTGCACAGCCTTTGGCCCTCTCATAGCCACAGGGACCGTGACTGCCTGCTACTGTCCATTTCTCCTACTGGACCAGAGCTACCTGTCCACAAGCTTGGCCTGTGTCTTGTTGTATCTCTGCCCCTGACCCATATAATGAAGGACCCCTGGGAGATGATATCCTGTGGAGCCTTCTAGTTTAATGCTGAAAGGCATTGATTCCTCAGAAGCCAAATTAGCTGGCCATCCTTTGGGTTTCCAAAGTGTAGAGCTGGCAATTAACTGAGTTCCACAGAGCAAAGGGTGGCACAGCCAACAACCAGCAGGGGTCCAGAAGCCAGGGCAGTGTGATAAAGCCTGGAAAGTTCACTCTAAGAAGGTCATTGAAGGGCAATCCAAGTCCCTGTCCTGCCTTCACTGTGGCAGGGCTCACTGGGGACAACCCACCTGCTCCCCTCTTTTATCTGCACTGAGCCCTACTCCACATCCCGATAAGAAAGGAGGTCCTAGGCAAGCAGGGTCCTGTGTTGAGACAGAGCAGAGGGAGAGTGGCACGGCCCCCCAGAGCATACAGCTGAGGGCCTCACCCTCCAATTAAAACCACCACCTGGCCCCACACGCCCAGCATGACTGTGGAGGCAGATCTGAGTGTGGTGTGGTCACAAGCCAAAGCTGGCATCTAGAAAT
Organism: Marmota monax; assembly: GCF_021218885.2. Lineage (NCBI taxonomy): Eukaryota > Metazoa > Chordata > Mammalia > Rodentia > Sciuridae > Marmota > Marmota monax. The sequence goes on along the minus strand of NW_026694493.1, from coordinate 489,636 downwards.
CGCACCGCCACTGCTCTGATCTATTTCTTTCCTCAGCACCGGGAGAAGAGAGATGCCAACAAGTGGCAGAGGAGGCGGTGAAGAGAGAGACCAATGCATTAATTATTCAAATTTATTCTTATTTAACTCCAGAAATAATAAAGAGGAATTCAATATTTCTGGAAAGACTGTCTAGGTAGGAGACTTTAACGTTTCTCTGACAGATCTAGGAGAGATAATATTCTTCTCTTTTTCGCTTGATCTTGTGTCTTGTAATTATTTAGGTCCATAATTTTTTAAATCTAGCAATAAATAAAGACAACCACGGATGCCACCTTCTCCCACCCACACTCACCCTCTCTCACGTCGACACCATCGTTTCCTAGTGCTCTGTGCCCTTTCTCTCTTATTAGGAGGGGTTTTATTAAAAACACGAAGTTTTTAAAAGGCCCAGGACTTCTTGCCACCCCAAACTTCTCACCCCTCCTTCTTGCTGGAAATCCTTCCCTGAGAATGACAGGATTAAGATGCTTTGAAAAACTAAAATATCAGAGCTACCAACCTCAGTATGGGCAAGTCACCTGCAGCTGAGGGCAGGATCCTCTGATACCATTTTACCAGTGCTCATGGGGGCTCCAACCAGATGCCAAGCACATGTGCTCCCGGTGCCAATGCATAGACAGACGCTGTGCCCGGCCCCACCCACCACCCCCTGGGTCCCCTTCTCAGTCATTTCCGTGGTAGGCTGAAAATGACCACCAAATCTGTTCACATTTTTATCTCCAGAGGCTATAAATATTTCTTCTGCAACAAAAGAGACATGGTAGGTATGATGAGGTGAAGGAGCTGGAGATGGGGTGATCATCCTGGATCCCCTCAGTGCAATCACGAGTGTCCCTGTGAGAGGGGCACAGGGAGATTTGACACAGAAGAGGAGGAGACACCATGACCATGGAGGCAGATCTAAGTATCGTGTGGTCACAAGCCAAAGAAGTCTGGCAGCCGCCAGGAGCCGAAAGAGGCACCCTCTCCCAGGAGGGGGATCAGCCTTTCTGATTTTAGCCCAGCGATTTCGATTTCAGACAGGTGACCTCCAGAACTGAGAGATTAGTTTCTGTTGTTTCTGGATACCAAGTTTGTGGTGACTTGTTATAGCTGCTATAGGAAACTAATACCATCTCCAAACACTTTCTCTCCATAGTAAAAGCCCAAAGTTCTACTGCCACAAGGAATCAGTAGCCATCTTCTAAGGCAGATGGAAAGTCCAGGGTAGGACTATTCTTTTTCCACCATATTCCATGATACGCATGTGGACTCTGAGCACTTCTTGTGGGCTGTGGGGCTTCAGCCCATGAAGGTTTGCAGCCCCTCCATTCCCCACCGCGTGAACCACGTGCCCGCCTAGATGCCACCACTGCTCAGGGGCGAGGAGCCCAGAGCCACCAGACTCCTTTGATTCCAGGCCTACACTTAAATGTCACCTCCTCAGAGTCTTTTCCTAATGCAGTGTCATAAAGAGTCCCCTTCCTGTTGTTATCTGCCAGCCTTTTATTTTTTCTTCACAGGACTTACACCATTTATAATTATTTTACATATTTTCTTGTTAACTTGGTTGGGTGTTGGGGGGCTGATTTTTTGCCTGTTTGTATTGTATTTTTCTGGCTGCCTCCTGCCCCAAGTACAGGGACTGTATCTGTCTGGTTCACTCCTGCACCTTCTGCCCCAGCACAGTGCCTAGGAAATGCTAGGCACTCCACAAATACGTGCTCAATTAATCAATTCGTCCCTTAAATTTATAGGATGTGGATGAAAGAAAATAGTGGGGAGTGACAACATAAGCCAAAGAAGGTGGGTATCTCCACTCATTTCCAAGTCCCGGCCATGGCGCAGGCTGGCTGTTGAAACAGAACATCAGTCTGCACAGAAATGCCCTGTGGGAAAACAGGAAGTGATACTCCAGGTATGTACGAGATGTCAAAATACCTTCTACTGTCAGGTATAACGAAAAAGAACACATAAAAAATTTTAAAATAAATAAAATAAGTTTTTAAAAAGAAAAGAAATGCCCAATGGAGAGGGTTGTCCTAGAGTTACTCTGACCCCCAGGAGTCGGGCTTGGTGCAACACATGACCCATGGCAGGTGAACCAGGCTGCAGAGGCACCGCTCAGTGTCAAGGGTGTCTCAGTCCCAGGCAAACTGAGGTCTGCAGGATCGTGTGAGTCTGGATCAGGGACCAGGAGCCGGCGGACACACCCAAGTCCCCTTGGCCTCGTTGTGAAGGCAGCAGGAGGAAAGAGCAGCAGAAAAGGCAAGGAGAAACAGGAGGGAGCCGGGAGCCCTGGCGGAGCGGGGCTCCCCTCGGCAACTCCTCTCTGTCACAGGACTCCTTGTTCTTGGGGAGCAGCTGCTAGGAACCGCCCCCTCTCTGGTGAGGGAGGGTTCCCGGCACCAGCAGCCATCACTTACCTCCTCTGCTGGGCTCCGGGGCTGCATTTCCAGCCTGACTAATGGCAGGTCAAGGGAAGAAGGATATTTCTCATACATGAGTGTCCCAAAATTAAAACAGAGCGTGGGGCCTTGGGGAAGGCTGCTTGGATAATTAAAGCATTAATTCAGACTCCGGGTTGCCTGAGAGCAACAGGCCCTGGAGAGCACCACTAAATCTCCCAATAAACACGAGTGGCTCCAAGACAGACTCCCAGCCAGGGTGTGGGGCCCTAAGGACAGGCCTTTCCCAAGGTCCCCGGCCAGCCACACTCAGGGGAGCACCCGGCACTGCGAGGTCAGGGAGTTGGGCTCCTCCCTCTAAATGTCTCCTTATAAATTAGGGCTGGCTAAAGTCTGACAGGCCAGTCACACAGCAAGAAACAGGGACAGAGAAGGAGGGTGACTCCTTTGAGGTCTCACAGGTGTTGGTAAGAGTGGAGACCAGAATTCAAATTTTCCAACTCTATTCCCTCATGCATTTCTCGGAGCCTCATCCTAAACACCTTGTACACCACACACGGAGCTCACGCACAAGTCTGCACACACACGTCCTGGGTCCTTCCACGCAGGCCCGTCTCCTCACTGTTATGGTCTGAATCTGGAATGTTCCCCAAAGTCAAAGATGATATTGTTGGACTTCCGGGTGGTAACTGTAGGCGATACTGGAGGAAGGGGTCCCAAGGAGCATGCCCTTGGGGACTATATCTTGTCCCCTTCCTCTCTCCTGGCTGCCATAAGCTGAGCCACTTCCCTCTACCACACCTTTCTGCCATGATGTTCCCAAAAGCTGATTAATGCACGGCCCCTCGCTGCCTCTGCACTTCTGCTGGAGAAGCTTTGTTCACCAGCTCTGCTACCTTCACCGTCTCCAACTGTACCCTCTCTTGGGGTCTTGATTCCAAGACTCTTTTCTCTTTCATTCCTCCAGCACTTGGAGGGTTCATGAAATATAGTTTGGCTCTGAATCCCACCCCCCCTCCTTCCACAGCACAGGGCTGCTGCATCTCATCTTCCCAAGAAGACCATCCACGTGAGCCTCCTCTCAGAAGTCCACACCCCAACCCCAGAACACAGGGAGAGTCCTTTACTGCCTCTTCCTTGCAGTCAAGGATTCAAGTTCAGGATTAGTTAACTTGTGTCCTTGGACAAGGCTCACAGGGGATCCACATCTCTGTTCCCACCCAAGCAATGGACATCAACTCCACTGAAGACCAATTTCACTCCATACTGTGGCACTTCCCTTGGTCCTGTAATAACAGCCCGTCCAAGCCTGCCCTCCCTCGTGTGTCCTCAGAAACACCCCAAAGACACTGCTGTCAAGGAACTTGTGACCACATGTCAACTCTTATGCTATCCCTGCCCAGTAGGAACAGTATAGCTGGTGACAAGAAATTCTGAGCTGGGGGTCTAGTCCTGTCCACACCACTACCTGACTGTGGGTCCTACCGCATCCCACCATCCTTCACCACCAGGTCTTGGCCTCTTAAATGAGGACAGTGGATTTCACTGCCACCCCCTAATGGCTCTACAGCCTGCACTGTTTTAAGTCCTAAGCAGATGTTGACGTCTCCATGCACAGATGCCAAGCAGGGCAGCTGAAGGCAAAAGGTGGCCTTAGAGACTGCGGCATTAAGAGGAGAAAAAAGAGAATTCGCTCTTTTCCTGGAAATCTGGTTTGGATCTCCCAGAAGACAGTGTGCAAATCAAACAGAGAGGCACCAGAGCTGCGGAGGCCACCAACACCCACCCAGCACAACACACTCTCCACCACACACAGCTTCCCAGGCACGGCAATGGGGAATCAGATCTGGGAGCCATTAAGACAATGACGTTGACATCGTTAAGAACTGCCATTAAGCAAACCACATTGACCCTTGAAGTCAGCCCTCAGACCACAGCTGTCTTCTACTGTGGGATGAGAGGTGAACTAGACACAGGGGAGGGGAGGGAAAGGTGAAGCCCCAGCCTCAGGTGGACCTCAGGCTCGGAAGTTCAAGGGCAGATAGGACGTGGCTTGAGGCCCTCTTTTCCATGGTGCTCACATCTGAAACAACAAAGGACCTTTCATCTCCACCGAAAGAACATCTTGTCCAACCAGAAACCGTCTAAGCTCCAACAATAGCTCAGTTTGGGGGATTCAAGTGGCATGAAGGGGCACGCACACACCCCTCCTCAAGGCAGATGACTTCAAGGAACAGGAGTGAGTTTGTGGTTGCAATTATAAGCACCAACTGCTCAATGTGGGAATCACAGTCTCAGGGTGGGTGGCATTTAGAGAAAGAGACCCGGCCCCTCTCCCTCCCATAAGCCAATGCCCAAACTTAAGTGTCAATGACCAGAGGATGGCAAGCCAAACAAGTGGCCCAGCAGAAAGCAGACCAGTCTCAACAGCAGCCAGTGTCACCCATAGGTGACCTGAGCAGACCAGGAAGCATAAACGTCATCCCTTGCTGGCCCAGCTGGCCCTAGGGGCACTCCCTGGAGGTTTCCTATGTGTTCCTGGCTGTAAGGTGAGAGCCACCTTTGGACTGGCCCAGGAAAACTGTCTGCAGACTCAGTAATTAACACCCTGCAAAGTGTATTCAGCTGGGACTAGTCATGCTTGATAAGAAGGGAAAATATTTACCATCTTAAAGCACTTCTACTAGAAACATGACAGAGCACAATACTCGGAAAAGCCCTCGGGGGGGGTGTGGAGGCTGTCCCCGCCCCAACCAACAGGCTGGGGTCTGCTTGCTGTCACAGCTCTGTCTCCCTGGAGAGCTGATAGTCAGTGAGTTTAGACTACACAGCCCACCCATGACTTGAACAGGCAATGTGAATCAAGGCCTGAGTCACAGGTGGGGGAGGAGAGTGCAAAGGCCCCTAGGAGTCCTCTTGTCAAACCCCCCTGAACCTATGGGCCTTGGGTTGGAGGTGGGGGCAGGAGCTCTGAGGTCTCTGGGTAGGAGCTTCTTGAGCAGGAATTCTTCCCACCTTGCCATGCAAAAGCAAGCTGCACATGGATTCATGGGCAAAAACGTCAATTAACCATCTGAGGATGAAAGGAAAGGAAAGGCAGAGAAGGGAGGAATACTCAGATGTATTTTTATTTTTCTATTTCTTATTTTGTACTTCCAGCTTGGGAAGATATCTGGGACTTTCTGGCTCCTTGGACAGCCATGCTTTACCGAAAATTAGAACAGTCCTAGGAGAAATCAGGTTGGGGCTAAAATAAAGAGTCTGTGGGACCAGACTGCGGGGTGCTTCATCTCTGTGATCCTGGTGAATGTGTCAGCAATCTTTTATCATGTGACTTCTTTTATCATGTGTCTGGCTCGGATCTCGGCAAGTCTGTAGGGGACTCTCTGCCTCAGATGCAAGGCAACCTCCCCTCAGGACACACTGTCCAGAGTTTCCTTCCACAGGCTCATTTCCATGAGGATCCAAGTAATGGCCCGAGGCAGGAAGAGTCAGATGCCACTTCCAGTATCTAAGAGGTACCCAATGGCAGCCTGGCACCAGGTGCCTCCCTGTTCCTGACCCTGGCTTTTGGAATTCTCACCACTACAGACATTTGCATGAAGGGAATGAGATCCCAAGAGCCTTTGGTAAAGACACCTCAGATAGGGAGGGGACCTGAAGGAATGGAACCCTGCCCAGAGAACTGCAAGGAGGGCTTTAGGAAAGGCTAAAGAAACTGCACTAATCAGGGAGAGCAGGGACCTACAGAAGTCGCCACAAGTGAAGGGACAGTGGTGGGGCCTAAAATAAATCCAAGCCGATTTCCTTGGTGGCCCCCTCCCTTCTGCAGGGAAGCAACAAATCAGACAGAGATCCCTGACTTTTTTTAAATTATTTTTTAGTTGTAGTTGAACACAATACCTTCATTTTATTTATTTATTTATATGTGGTGCCGAGGACCGAACCCAGGGCCTTGCACATGCTAGGCGAGCTACAGTCCCAGCCTGAGATCCCTGACTTTCCATAGCCTGCATTCTTTGGGGGATGAAGACAATAGGGAGGGTTTTTTTTTTTTTTCAAGTACAGCACAACAAATAGCATGTTTTAGGTGGTAATAAGGGCTAAAGACCTAAAATAAAACAGAGGGATACATTGGCGTAAAATTTTAGAAAGAATGAGCAAGGAAGATCTTTCAGAGAAAATGACTCAAGATCTGAAAGGAGTGGAGGGTTGGATTATGAGGAGGTGCATTCCAGACAGAAGGGCTAGCATAGGTACCTGAGGGCAGGGTGACATTCAGGACCCTAGTGACCCTTCATGCACCCTTGCGCTCTGTTGTTCCACAGCCCCCTTCAGCCATGCAGGGGTCCCCATTACACACCCTAACAGAGCCAACCTATCTTGAGCAAGACCGCAGCTTGACCTTTCATGTCCAATTGCCTACCTAAAATGTCAGTTGGTCCTTCCCTCAGGAACACTTGATCCTGTGTTGAAGAGGGGTGTGAGAATCTAGCCTTGGATGTGGTTGTGGGAGGAAAGCTCGCCCTTGGTGCCTACAGCCCTAATCCAATAGAATACGGAGGCCCAGAGGGCCCTTGACTGGGGGTAGATTTAGGTTCAGCCCTGCCCTGGCCACTCAAGAAACAAGGAAATTTGAGCAAGTCATCTGTAAAAGGAGGGTGCTGGCTAGCTCATCTCTAGCATCTCTTCCAGCCCTCACGGAGCCCCACTCTCTGCCAAGAAGCCTGTCCCTGCCAGCATGCTCATTTTTGTCTCCTCCTTACCAATAAGCTGACATTCTGACAGCGGCCCTGTAGTCACAAAGCCACATGCTCCATGGAGACTCCCATGCCAGCAGACCAGGGGGAGTTATCTCAGGCCCAAGCTTCCTCGGTGGCTGGCGCACACACCCACCCTGCACTGACTCAGCATGTGGTTGCATGGAACAAAGAGGAGAAGCAAGCCAGTCCCTGTGTGTCTGTCCTTCATCAGCCAGGGTTTCCTACTGCAGAGGTTGACAATGACTGACAGAGAGTCCACCCCAGCATCTAAGATGCTCTTACAAAAGACTTTACAAGGAAATAAGCCACCGGCACTCCAAGGCAATCACCGACACTCAGCACAGCAGGTGAGCTCACTCAACCTCGCGGTATCTCTCTGGCTCTAATTTCTGGGAGGCTGATGGCACTGGTGGCTGAAGGACGTTCCTCCGCACTACAGCAGAGGCTGAGACTCCCTGCACAGGCCCTCAGGTGAGAGGAGCCACAGGCAGCTGGCTGCGACCTCGGGAGGCCTACCAGCCCCGCCACTTGTCTGCAACTCCAGGGTCTGCTTTTGCTCACCTTTTTCAGACAGGCATGAAATTCAGTTTAGGAGAACTTGGCCACCTATGGATGGTGGGTAGTGGTGGAGCAAGAAAGGGATATGGCATACAGATAAGAATGACCTCAGATCTGGTTAAAGTCTTCAGCTCTCCTGGTCAGTGTAAACCAGTGTAAACCACCAGGGCCCTGACAACAGGTACTTAGAGAAAAGACTTAAAGTTCCCAGGCAGACAGACAGACCAGTGTCCTCACCTCAATCAGCCAATGAAAGGCACCCTCCAATGTACTCCATGTGGCTCTTTTTCTACTCAATGACTCCTCTAGGATTTATGTCAAATGGAAGTGGAGTGGCACATAATATAAGTCCTCTGGCCTTTGCCAAGTGCATTCCCAGGACAAATAGAGTTTTCAACTACTCAGACCCCTGATTTTCCCCAAGGCCAATACTGGATCGTTCTGTCTGTGAAAGTAGTAGGAAGGCTGAGTCCTGTTCTTCCTTCTCTGTCCTGTAACTGCTCTGATAATGTCTCTGCCTCCTCCTTGGAGACCATCCAAGACCCTCAGGCAGAAAAGGGTCTGTGCTTTCACTGACTCCAGGGGACAGCAGCAAAAGCACCAAGTCCTCCCCCTGAGGGTCTGTCTTGGGCCTCAACTCTTCAGCCTAACACAGGATGCTCCTTAAATAAAGTAGCCGCACCCAGTGTGCGGATCGTCCATCTCAGGGCCTTGACACAGCCTAGCATTGGGCATAGTTGGCTCCTTCCTGTCATTCCAGTCTCAGGTTAAATATCACCTCCTCAGACAACTCCCTTAGCCCCCAAGTTCGGAAGAGACCCCCAAATCTCCCTCTTTCACATGTTCTTGTCTGGTTTTCTTCTCTTCTCTGTGGGATGCCCCCTTATTTTCTTGTCTGGTTATTTGCTTATTGGGTACCTCCTCCCACCTTCCTGAGTTCAAGGTCTTTGTCTTCTTTATCTCTATATCCTCAGCACCCAGACCTATGTCTGCCATGGGGTGAGCATTCAATAAAAGGTTATTGTATGAATGAATGAATCTCCAGGAAAGATGGCCACATAATGAGTCCAGTGCAGTTGCAGAGAGGGGTAGAGTGAAGAGCAATGAATAGTTTGAAGAACAGCAGAAGAAGAGTAAAGGAAGGACAAGAACTATAGGTACCCACTCTGCTGTGGAGCACTTATTCCTTCTATCTAAATGCTTTGGCACCCCTAGCCCCACTCCTCACCACCCTCCCCTATCTCTAGTAATCGCCATATTAATACAAATTTTTGACTATTTTTTAGCTTCTATATATGAGAGAGAAAAAGGCAGTGCTTGTCTTTCTGTGCCTGTCTTATTTCAGTAAATATAATGTCCTCCAGTTCCATCCATTTTGCTGTAAATGACAGGATTTCATTCTTCTTATGGTTGAATAATAATCCATTGTGTATACATACCACATTTTCTTCACCCATTCATCTGTCAGCAGGCCCCTAGGTTGATTCATATCTTGGTTATTGTGAACAGTGCCCAATAAACATGGGAATGCAGGTATCTCTTTGATACGCTGATTTCATTTCCTTCGGATATAGATACCCAAAAGTGGGATAGCTGAATGAACCAGAAGAGCTCAAAGCCTCCAAATACCCAGAAATGATAAGAAGATGGAAATGCTAATTACCCCAATCTGATCAGTACATGTTGTATTCTTACATACAGTGAGATTTCATACTGGGTCCCCATAAATATGGACAATTATTACATGCTAATAAAAAACAAAATGGAAAGGAGGGAGAGAGGCAGGAGATTAACACTGATTAAAACTGTGCTCTGTGTGCAGGGCCGAGGGTGTCATTTCCCCTTTCCCCACGCAGGACTGATCCCTGGTATGCTAGGGAGCTGTGTGCCTCTTGCAGCCTGGCTGGGCCTGGAGCCCTGAAAAAGGTCCCCTGGGGGACAAGGAAATCTGAGCCTCCTCTAGGACACAAGCCAGCCCCTGATGCGGCAGAAGCAAGAGTGAGGTGCCATGAATCCTTGTCTAGATAGGGGAAGAGAAAGGTGAGGGAGTTTCATCATTTTCTCTGAGAAATCAAGGCAGCGGTAATGAAACAATTTGGGCTGTCAACCTGTCAACGCAACCCCTGGGAATGACAAACTTTCCCAAATGCTGCCTCAGTAAGTATCCAGAGCAGAAGCCAGCACCAGACCTCCGCGTCTCTCCACCCGGCTGCGGGGTGTGCTGCAAGTAGTCTGAGGCTCAGCCCTGCCCAGAACCAGACAAAGCAGCAAGTCTGTGCTTTGAGGTGGGAAGGCTGGAATTGGGAGTATTCCCAAAAGGATAGGCAGAAAGCCCCCTCGGGAGGTGTGGCAGGAGGGTGGGCCACCATGAGGAAATGGGAGGGTCCTAGGAACCTGCACTGGAAGGCGAGAAGTTGGAGCCCTGTCCCAGGCTGCCCTCCCCTGTGTGATCTAGGCCTTCATCCGCTCACGTGTTGACTACTTTCTCTTCAAATGGACATGGATGAATACTCTCCTTCAACATCCTAAGATTATGGTCAGGATCAAGTGAAGTCGCAAAAGATCTTTGTAGATAAATGTAAAATAGTAATAAAGGGCCTCAAACAAGCTCACCCCTCTGAGAGTGAAACCAGGTAGTAAATCACAGGCCAAGTCTAGAGCAAATGTCAGAGCCCAAAGAGACTTTTCCTTCAGGGATGCTTGTTGCAATCCTAAAATTTAACATCCTAATGATGTACATTCTCTTACCTAAAGCTCATTATAAACTGAATGCACTTTCAATAAAATTACTAATAAATATGGGGGGGGGAGATAGATAAATTTAAATTAAAGTTTAGACAATAATACCCAGGAAATTTTTGATTAAAAATTGTACCAAGTTGAGCAGCCCCACCATATACTAAGGCATATTATAAAACACCATTAATTAAAACATACATTCTATCGTGTAAATAGACAATGAACCAACAGAATGGAATAAAAAATGCTGGAACAGACATATAAGAAATATAAGAAATACGGAATTCTTATATTTCTATAAGAAATACTGAATTTCAGATCAATGAGGAAAAGATGAATAGTTCAATGAATAGTATTGGGAGAGGTGACTAGATGTGAAGGAAAAAAATTAAGTAGGTTCCTTTCCTCAAGTTTTATACCAAAATAAATTATCAATGAACAAAAGATCCAAGTATAAGAAATAAAACTGCAAAAGTAACAGAAGTAAAAAAGAAAAGGTTTAAATTTTGTGGTTGTGATGACATTGAAATACCAAAATAATAATAAAAAGACAGATACATTCAACTGCATAAAAATGTAAAAATTGTTATAACAACAAACAGCTCAAAAGGCAAACTACAAATTGGGAAAACATTTCCTGCATTTATACTACAAAGGACTAATTTTCTTAATATCCAAAGAATTTCTACAAACTAAGAAGAAAATGTGCAAAAGGTATAAACAGTCAATTCACAGAAAAGAAATTATAAATGGTTCTTAATGTTTGAAAAGATGTTCAGTCTCACAATAAAAAATGCATATAAAATAGGAGATACCATCTTTCATCTCTTTGATCGTCAAAGGACCAAAGAAGTTTGATAACACAGAACACTGGCAAAGGATGCAAAGAATCTGGTACCATGCTGGTTGATGGCTAAATTATACAACTTCCATGAAAGGTAATATGAGGCTATCTCACAAAATCTGTAAACCGTTTGGATCTACAATTATACTTCCTTCACATATATTTGCATGTGTGCAAGTTACATCTGTATGTTTATTCACTGAGGCATAAATAGCAATTTTTTTGAATTATATGTCCATCAGGAGGGGATCAACTAAACATATGGAATGCATTCAGCCTTTAAAACACAGAGGGAGATTTCAGTGTCCTGATCTAGAAGGAACTCCAAGATCAGTTCTTAAATGGAAAAATGTTGGGGTTAAGGACAGTAAGTTATATATGTCATTATTTGTTTTTGAAAAATTTAGACATTATAACTTTATTTATATATATGGAAATAGAACGTTCATTACACAAGAAAATGTAACCATTGTACCATTTTCAGTGATATCAATGGAGTAACTAGGTGGCTGGGGGAAATTTTTTAAATAAAGAGAACTTTTAAAGTAAGAGACAATGAAAACTACAAAATGTTATTGAAAGATATTAAAGACACAAACAAATGGAATGTCATTCCATGTTCATAAACTAAAATACTTGATATCCTTAAGACATTGATACTATCCAAAGTGACCTACAGATTCAATGCAAAAAAAATGTTTCAAAATCCTAATGGCATTTTTTACAAAAAAGCCAATCTTAACATTCATACAGAAGCCTAAGGGATCCAGAATAATCAAAATATCTTGAAAAAGAACAAAATTTATTAGATCTCCATGTGCCCCCTCCCCCCAAAAAAATTTGTCCCTTACTTTACACCATATACAAAAATCAAAATGATCAAAGACCTAAACAGAGCTAAAACAATAAAACACTTAGAAGAAAATATAGAGGGAAATCTTCATGGCAGTGAATTTGGCAATGGTTTCTTGGATATGACGCCAAAAGAATGGGCAACAACAGAAAACATAGATGAACTGGACTTCACCAAAAGACACTACTGACAAAGTGAAAATATCAACCTTTAGAATGCTAAAATATTTGCAAATCATAGATCTGATAAGAGATCAGTATCCAGAACATATGAAGAACCTATACCACTCAACAACAACAACAAAAAAATAAAAAGTGGGCAGAGAATTTGAATACACATTTCCCCAAAGATATACACCAATGACTAATAAGTACACGAAAAGATGCTCAATATAACTAATCACTAGGGAAATATAAAGCTAAACCACAATGAAATAACATTTCATACCCATTAGGATGGCTATTGTTATAAAAGGAAAAGAAAAAGACAATTTTGGGTGAAGAGTGTGGAAAAACTAGAACCCTTGTATATTTTCAGTGGGAATGTAAAATGTGGAAAACAGGATGACACTTCCTCAGAATAATTAAGCAGAATGATCAAGTTACCCAGCAATGGAGAACAAAAACAATAGAATCCCAAAAACAACAGAAAGCAGGGACACCAACAGATGTTGGTACACCCCTACACATGGCAATATGACTCACAAAATTACAGTAAATTTTTAAAACACTTCACGCTTTGAAAAAAGAATGAAATATTTCATACTGTATGATTCTACTTATCTTAGTCCTTAGAGAAGTCGAATTCATAAAGACAGGGAGTCAAATGGTTGTTGCCATTCAAATGAGGAATGGGGAGTGGGTTAACAGTCAATGGATCTGGAGTTACACCTGGGAAAGGGAAAAAAACTTCCAGATATGGAAGGTGATTATGGCTGCATAGCAACATGAAAGTACTTAATGCCACTAAATCACACATTTAAAAATGGCTCACATGGTAAATTTTTTGTTATGTGCATTTTGCCACTATAAAAATAAGAAAGAAAGAAAAAAACCTTGAACAATACATGAAAAAGTGTATGATTCTACAGTCAACCCTCCTGGATCCGAATCCTTGACCTTCTACTTAATCACTGTCACCTTAGATGAGGTGCTAACTTGAACATTTCCAAGCCTCAGTTTCCTCATGTAGAGAACAGCAACAATAGCACAGCAGCAGGGTGTTTTGAGGTGCACTGGGCCTCCAAGGAGTGCATGCTAAGTTGCAGTCTCTTATCTATTAATGTCTTTAACAAACAGATAACGGGCACCTACCAGTCCCAGGCTCTGCGCCGAGCACTGGGAACACAGAGGTGAAGGGGATGGATTCCAGCCTTGAAGACCATTGCCACATAGTAAATGGGACCTCTGTTTCCTTCTTCACTCAAGCCCGTGGTTTAGGAGTGTTGACAGAAGTAGCCTCAAGAAGAAAAACAGCGGATACAATTCAATAGAAGATCTCAAGTGCTTTCTAATGATTAGGACTGTCTGAAAATAGAGTGGGCCATCTTGAGAAGGAGCCAGCCTACCAGACATGCTGCAGAAGCAATTCACAGGGCTCCACTATGTGGTCACAAATGGCCCCATATGGCTCAGAGAGTCCATGATGCTGTGGAGTGGGGGCCCAGGACTGAACGTGAGCAGCTTGGCTGGGGAAAGACCCCAGGGGGCCACCTTGCAGACGCCTCTGCTTTATGACATCATCCATATTCCCCCAGCAGGGACCATATGTCAGGTTAGGATTCTAATTCAAAATGACAGACACGATTTTTGCATAGATGAGTGGAGAGACATGATTCTCCTTGGATGATAGACAAGAAAGGCCCAAAGTCTTCTGCCTTTTTTCTGTACAGCACAAGTTCTAGGCTCCAGGCCCTGGGATAAAACATTGCAGCAGGATGTGGGACAGAAGAAAACACCCTAAGGCCAGCTGTGAATCCAAAGAGGATCTTATAATTTCAAGGGGCAGGTCAGACTTCAACTGTAGTACCCTGTCAGGGCTGAGGACAAGGACAGGCAGGGAGCTGTTTGTTCCTTGCATAGTCTGCAACCAGTCAGCTTCCCTAGCAGTCTCCAGGAGAAAGGACATCCATCCCCACCCCCGTTGCCTGGAGACCCTGACTGTCTCTCCCAAAGTGCAGGGGGCAGGAAATAGCCACATGCTCAGGGATGGACTCCCTGGTAAAGTGATGTTCCAGCAAAGACCTAAAGGTGGTGAGTGAGAATCAAGCCACACAGCTATCTAGGGAAGAACTCACCAGAGAAAGGGAAGAGCAAACAAAAGGGCCAGAGGTAAAGTGTGCCCAGCATACCTGGGGCACAGCCAGGGGCCCGTGAGACTGGAACAAAGGAATGGGAAAAGTTGTCAGAGAGGTGAGAGGTCGGGGCAGGTACCAGACCCCATAGGCTGTTTCAAGGACTCTGACTTCTACTCCGTGAGACTGGCAGTCACTGGAGGATGAATAGGGGAGTAAGGTAGCCTAACTTAGCATTTATAAAGGGCCCCTTGGGACACTGGGTTGAGAACACACTCCAAGTAGGGCAGTATGACACTTGCTTCAGTTAGAAGTAGGCCGTTGCCACAGTGCAGGGGAGGCGTAGCTCAGACCAGGTTGCAAGCAGTGGAGGTGATAAGAAATGGGTAAATTTTGAAGACAAACTCAATAGCATTGATGCAAGGGGTGAGAGAGAGAGAGAGATGTCAAGGAGGATGCCTGAGCTATCTAAGGAAGAAGTTATGTGAAATAGGGGATACTGAAGGAGCAGGTTTAGTGGGGAAGAGCAAGAGTTCAGGTTTGGAAAGTTTGGCATGCCTCTCAGATGCCCACGTGGAAACATCTCAGGGACAACTGGATAGACGTATTTAGTGTTCAAGGAGAAGAGCAACTGAGAGCTGTGTGTTTAGAAGTCATCTGTCTATGGGTGGTGTGTTTGTCATTTTTCATCGCTGTAACAAAACCTGAGAAAATCAACTCAAAGGGGAAAGGTTTATTTTGGCCCAGTCTCAGTCCATGATCAGGTAGCACCATGGCTATGGGCCCATGATGAGTCAGAGCATCATGGCAGAGAGGGCCCTGTAAAGCAGGGCTGCTTATCTCATGGCGGCCAGAGAGCAGCAAGAGAGGAAGGGGCTGGGGACAAACTATGCCCTTCAAAGGTATGCTCCAGTGACCTACTTCCTCCCTCTAGGCCCCAGCTCCGATGGCTCCCCCACCTCCCAAGAGCCCATGAAGTTCATGGGCCTAATCCCCTGATGGGGCAGAGTCCTCCTTATCCCATCACTTCCCCAAGGCCCCACCCCTGAATACTGCTGCACTGGGGACCAAGCCTTCAACACACAAGCTTTGGAGGACATTGCAGAGCCAAACCATAATAGGTGGCATTTAAAATCAGGACCCTAGATGAGTGATTGTAGATAAAGAAGTCAGAGGACTATGTCCCAGGATATCCAACACCCACAGGCTGATCGATGAAGAAAAATTATCAAAAACCACTAAGAAGTTACCAAGGGGGTAGGGAAAACACCAGGAGAAGGTGTTATGTCCTAAAAGTTAGATGAAGAGAGCATTTCAAGGAGGGAGAGTAATCATCTGCTGGGTCAAGGATCTCAAGATGAGAACTGAAAGTCAACCATTGGATTGATCAACAGGCAGGCCACTGATGATCTTAAGAAGCACAATTTTGGTGGAGTCAGACAGAGGGGAGCAACATTAAGGGGTGTTCAGGAAGAGTGGAATCATCAAATAGTGCAAGGCAAGTTACTCTTTGGAAAGAATTCCATAAATGAGGCAGGAATAATAGCATTAGAATGTAAGCATTTTATAAGCACATAATAAAACAAACTATCTAGGCAGGGGCCAGCAAACCAGGGCCCTTGGACTACATCTGGCAGGCTTGCCTTTGTTAAAAAAGTTTTATTGGAACCCCTCCATGCTGGCCATTTATATACTGGTTGTAGCTGCTTCCTGACTACAGTGACAGCACTCGGTAGTTGAGACAGAGACCACATGGCCCACAGACTACAATATTTACTGTCTGATCCTTTTCCAAAAATGTCACCAACCATGATCTAGGTAATGATCGTCAGTGGCTGCTAATGCCCCAAGGTGAGAGACAAACAGACATTATGGGCCTGTAATGGATGCACTTACCACCCCAAGGAAGCCATCTTGCAAAAAAAATAAACATTCAAACCTGAATCAAATGGACTTAAGTACCAGTTTATAAGAAATTCAGGGAACAGAAATCTTCAACAACTCAGTGGGGATACAAGCAGCAAAATTCAGAATATGGGAAAATCTACAGGAAAAAAAATGTACAAGCATGTTAAACAAACTATAAGGCCCAAAGCAAAGTGGGCAAAGGAATCTACAGATTAAGGTTTAAGAAACTTTCAACCAGACATAATATATGAAAACCTTACTTAGATTCTGATTCAAACAAGCCAACTATAGAAAACAAAAATTCATACAACTGGAGAAATTTGAACACCAACTAGATACTTAAAGATAGGAAAGAGTTATTATTAATTTGGGGTTATACCATAATGCTATCATGGGTTTTTAATCCATTATCTTCAAGAGATTGGTGCTCAAAAATTTACAGATGGGATTATGTGATGGCTAGAATTTGCTTGAAAATAATCAGTGGGGAGGTACTGTGGGAAGTTTATGTAGAAAACATTGGCCATGAGTTGATAATTATTGAAGTTAGGTACTCAGGTTCATTATACTATCCTCTCTACGTTAGTATATGTTTGGAGTTTTCCCCAATAAAAAGTTAATTCAAAAAAGTTAAGCAAAAGTGGCAAGGCGGTGAGGGAACATTGAGCACCAAAGGATGTGAGGGTTCTAGGTGACATTGATTCCGAGAGGCAGTGATGGGCTTGGGGAGACACTAAGTATTCCCAGTATTCCCTGCAGGCAGTGAGACCCTGGAAGATGGGCATAGAGGAGAAAGCAGGCACTTCAGGAGAGGAAATGCAGGCAGTAAAGGCTGAGGTCCTTCAGGGGTCCCCTTCCACAGACTTCCAGACCATCCAGCAGGAAGAGGGTTAAATGATGCCATCCGCCTCACTCACCCTCCACTGTCTCACTCTGAACCACTTCCTGTGGGCCTTCTCAGTAGCATCAGGGCTCACAGCTGAGGAAGGAGCCCCCCTCCTGAAAGGTACAGGACGAATTCTCAGGGAGGGCCACTGTGCACCCTGAGGATGGAAACGTCCCTGCCTGGGTGACTCCTCTCCCACCAGGCTCACCATGAGGGCAAGCTCTGGCCAGTCCTCTTGTGGCCAATTCATTCTCAATCCCACCCAGGATCCACACAGGGAGGCTTTCAGATCTGGGGTCCCCTGATTTCATGCAAGGATTTGGGGTATGCATTTTAACAGTTGGAGTCCAGCACTTTCATCAGATGTTATACCTTTATTTTATTTATTTTTATGTGGTGCTGAGGATCCAACCCGGTGTCTCACACATGCTAGGCAAGCGCTCTACCACTGAGCCACAACCTCAGCCCTCATCAGACTTTAAAAGGGTTCTCTGACTACAAAAGTGAAGAATCATAACACTGGAAGTTAATTTTTTGACATGCTGGATTTAGGGGCTATTAGAGCTCCTTCAAATGTCAATATATGCTCCCTGCCCCGCAAAAAAAGAAGGGATTGTTTCTGGATCAATGAAAACAAAAATTAAAATTCTTTAATGACAGGCTAACAGCAGTGCAAATCTCAATCATCCTCTGCCTTTAGAAGTCAAATAAAACAGCAAACAGGAGCTAGCTCCCATTGAACAGCTGATGTTATACATATTTCACAAGCTCCACAGTTTACAAAGCAAATTGTTTCATTGGCACTTCATATTTTGACTTTGAGAATGGGGCCGTGAAGACTTAGAAAAGAAGAGAAAAACAATAAAATCAGGTGCAATTTGAGGGGTTTGTGTGTGTGTGTGTGTGCTCAGTTCTCTTTCGGATTTGAATGGCCTCTACAAACCAGCATCCCCCAAGTCCCAACACTTTACACCCTCACCACAGCCACGCCTAAAAGGATGTGGGATCCAAGGCAATTTGTACCATCTGCCTCCCACAAATATTTCATATGCTCATTTAATCAACTTTTCCTGGGCCTGAGGCTCTGAGATGCTGGAGGACAGCAGATTGAGAGGGTGGGCTGCAGGCACTATGATGACTCAGCCAGAGTTCCACCTGCCACTCTGCCCTCCCAGAGGAGCCCAGCACCATCTCCTGTTCTCAAACCAGCTTTGACTTTCTCTACCTAATATCTGCTGATTGTTTATATCGATTCAATAATTACCCAGGTCCTAAGAGGTAAGTACTATCCCTACATAGATGGAGGAAGCTCACATTCAGAGAAAAGAAGTCACCTGCAATAACTGATCAGCACTCTCTCCTTGGAGGCCTTCAGTTATAGAGGCATCCCAGGTCTGGAGGTGGGTGGAGGACAATGGGAATAGGGTGTTGGGCAGTGTGCATGGAGGAACAGGGCTGGGTCGTGGCACAGTTCTCCCTCTCAGGAGCTCACATTCTCAGAATGAGAGCAGCTTCTATTCCTCCTGAGCCAAAGACTGCAAGCAGTAAGTCCCCACAAGTCCCAGCCTCCCCCTCTCTCTTTCACTCCCAGAGACCCACATTCATTCATCCAACAGTGGCTGAGCTACCGACATGTGCTGGGCACAGTACTGAGAGTGGGAACACAGCCATGAAGAATACAAACATAATCCTATCCTCAGAGAACTTTCGGTCTGGGAGATGGAGACATTAAACTAAGAAATACATAAGCCTGGGGAGAGTGCTGTAACAGTGAAGGATACTATAAAAGAGGATAACAGAGAGATCTAAATTAGGTAGGTTGATGGTAGCTGTCTGTAAGGTCAAAGATCTCATTGAAATTCTTGAATTGACATTCAAGTTGAGAACTGAACCAATGCTTAGGCATTAACCAACGGGAGCCAGAGGATGGGAGAGGCTCAGAGGAGGTCAGTTTGTGCAAAGGCCCAGCCATGATAAGGAGCCTGACAGATTCTAAAGGAATCCAGAGTAGCTGGAAGGCAGTAGGAGAGAGATGTGGGCTGAAGCTGGAGTATGTGGAGAGCTGGTGCATGCAAGGCAATAGGCCTTGGCTAAGATCTTGATCAAGCTGGGAAGTGGCATGATCATGTCTACATTTCAAGATCATGCAGGCTACCACGTGGACATGGGGCTGTGACGGGGACCAAAGAGGAAACAGAACAGTTAGGAGGCTGTTGTGGTCACTCAAGTCCGAGATGATGGCAGCTTGGTCCAGCCAGTGGGAGCAAAGGTAGAGAGAAATACTGAGGTGTAAGATTGACAGGCTTTCGTGAAGGATTGGCTACGTGGAGACTTGAGTCAGATGAAGGGGCCATTCATCAAAACAAAAACAACTGGAAGACAAGCAGATCTGGCAGTCAGACCAAGAGTTCAGTTTGGATGTGTAAACTTTGAGATGCCTCTGAGAACATCAAGTGGACACATTAAGAATAACACTAGAAATAGAGGTCTGAAGCTTACAAGAGAGGTCTGAGCTAGAAGTGGAAACGTGGGATTGTTTTGAACTGTGTGATGACCTAAGAATGTGCCCAACAGACTTCCTACTATGAGGCGTGTGGTCAATTCAGAGCTGCCGGGCTCTGAAATTCATTACCAGGTTTGCACAGAGACAGCAGGACAGGGATACCCTGGACAGAGATATACTTGCTGCTGGGACCCCTGCTGCAGCCACCTGGCTGGCCACCCCAGATGATGGTCCACAGATGTGACACCAATCTAAACAATCCAATTTTAATCAAATCAGCTAAGAACCCAAGAACTACCCAGCCAAAGCCTAGAATTGTGTGAAATGGTAAATTTCCAAGTTTTAGGATGACTTATTAAGCAGTAAAAACTAACAAGTTCAGAAGTTTGAAGTATAAAGGTGGTATTCAAAGCCATGGGAATGAGATCTTATTGTAGATCCTATCCTCATTCTTGTCCTTGGCCACAGCTTGCTCTGAAATTTAATCTAGCACCTAGTATGTTGCAGACAACATACTGAGGAGCCCTGGGTATACAGTGATAACTGAAACAATCTTAAGAAAAACCTGGGGGAAGGAATATAGAATACTATATTCCTATAATTCTTCTACTTCAGCCTCATGACCTCTCCTTTCCTCAACTCCCCTGTCAAAGTCATAGAAGTGAAAACAGTGCTTCAGCCCCAGGGAAGATGGTTCCCCACAGAAAGAAGGGGAACTGGGATTTGCTGGAGGCTCCAGGGTAGCTTCTTTACTTGTTTCAATATTCAGTAAACTTACCCATCACCTGGTAAAAGCAAAGAATTGATGAGACATCAATGAAAGACAGGATTCCTGCTATCAGGATCTCACAGACTATGGGGAAGACTAACAATTACATTATCACATAAAATTGTGGTGCTAGAGGTAAGCACAGATGCTAACGGGGTACAAAGGAAAAGGATGGATGACTCCCCGAGGGAATGCTAGAATCTTCCTGGGAAAAGGGCATTGCTTTAGCCAAGCCCTCATGGAGAAGGGCTATGCAGGTCAGACTAATCTACTGTGGATGAAGAGCAGGGCAAATGGCAGGAAGAGGAGTCACAGACAATTCACACTCTGGTTTGGGCAACAAAATGGGTGATGGTACCATTTGCTGGAAGAAGCTATATGACAGAAGGACAAGACCTGGTAAATGATGATGCTGGGTTCCGTCTTAGATGAGTTTGAGGTACTATGAGGGGCTGAAATAGAAACATCCACTATTCAGCTGGGGAGAAATTCTGAATCATAAAAGAGAATCCTGGGTTGGAAAACAAATGAGGAACTCATCAGCATATGGGTAACGGCTGAAGCAAAGGAAAGGGAAGAAGACCCTCTGGAAGAGTGGGTACCATAAGTGAAAAGAGCCAGGGGTGGGACTGTGCAGCATCTACACTTAAGGATCAGTCACTCTGTCCCCATCTGGAGGAGGAACTCAGCCATCACTAGCCAAAATAGAAAGTGCCAGAAGATACCACCAGGTCCCCTGGTATCCCCGGCCCAGTTGTTCCAGCTCTCTTCTCAGCTGTCTGTTATAAGTGGCCAGGAAAGGAATCAGCACTAAGATGTAAGTGGTCAGTAACAGATGTCGCCAGTAATATCTTCATTTTAACAGGAGTCTAAAATCCCAATAATTCTGGCTTTGAGGCAAAGACTGGAGTCAAACCCATGCTCCAACACCTACTACCATCCTGGATTCTGGAGGCCTTTGTTCTCATCTATAAAACAGGAATAACAATTCATCTACCTTAAAGAGGTGTAAGATACACCAAGTAACTCGCACATGGTGGGTGCCCAACACTTAAGCCCTCCATCTCTATCTAACACATAGGAGCTCTATCTCCTCCATATTGCCCACCCCCTAACAGTATTGCCCATCCTTCTAACAGTCATTCTCAAACCGTGGTGTGCCTCAGACTCTCACCTGGAGGCGATCCCCTCCCAGAGTTCTGATTCAAAATCTCTGGGATGGGGCAGAGAAGTTCTTGGTGGTACTATACTGTTGGCCCAGAAACAAGCATGTTCTTCCCGAAGGGTCCTTACCATGTGAATGAATACCCCATGTACCCCAGAAACTAACCTGTGGCCCTGGAGAAGGGCTATGGGATCTAGGCTCTAAGGGTCTAGGCTCTAAGGGTCTGGAGCAAGATAAAGCAGTGGGAAACAAGGGACAGGGGCACGCACACAGCCTTCTGGTTCAGCTGTCACCCAAGACACCTCAAGGGCTAGAAGTGGAATGATTCACACCTCCACATTTGAAAAGCTGTGACTCATGGAACTGGAGACAATAGGTGGGCTGCATTGACTCAACCCCCAGGGAAGTGGCAGGGAAGGGGAGCAGGTCTGCATAGTCACATTCAAGTGGTCTCCTCCACACCATGAGCCTGGCACTGGCTGGACAGAAGAGAGATGTGGCAAAGTGGGAGGAAGCTGAAGTCTATGGAGAAGGTTCCCTGGACAGAAAGGGCAGTGTAGCTTCTTCCCAGATGTGGAGGTGGAAGGGAGGCCTGTGGGATCTTTTCCCAATTTCAGATAAGTTAACCTTGCTCTGAGTTCAGAAGACCCTGGAAATCAAGAAGAGCCACCTCGAACTTCCTCAGGAGCTCTGTCTCCTCAGTACTGCCCACCCCCCACCATCTCTCTGTGTCCTGGTGATGCCCAGGGAACATGGTGAGTGGAAATCTCCAGGAAGGCCCCTTACCAGCAAGAGTAGAAGCGAAGGATCTTCTTTAGACAAAGGCCTGTCATAGGCACCATCTAATTTTAGGTCTTTAAAAAAATCTCCCCTGAACTCTCAACTTCTATTTGTAATTTAATTCAACCCATATTACTACTATGCTAGGTGGTGAGATCGCAAATACTAATTAATTATAATACTCACACTCAAAGAATTTTGCCTCATAAGATATAAAATGTACTGGTTTTATTTTATAGTCTATAAAATACTTTCATATACCAATTTAAGTTATTCCTTATAAATCACAGAAAAATGATGGTTTGAGGGAAAATGGGGGGGGTCCTGAATTGGAATCAATTTCCATGCATGTATGGGTTTGTTGGGATGAACCCCATTATTCTGTATAACTAGAAAGCATGAAGAAGAAGAAGAAGAAGACGACGGCAGCTGATGATATGAATCCTATTTTATTCTTTATCTTTCTGATCTCAGTGTGAATATTACCTCCTCAGAAGTTTTCTTTGACATCCCAACCTAAAGAGTTGCCCAGTTATTGCCACATCACCCAATATTAATTCTCTGGGTGACTTTAATCATGTGTGATTTTTTTATACACGTGTTGTCTACTTACTGTGTCTTTCTCTGCAATAAAATATAAATTTCACAGAAGTAGGATATTTGACCATCTTGTTTATGACTGTATTCCCAGTTCACAACTCAGCCTCCAGCCCAGAACAGGCACTGGAGATACAGTGAAGGAAGGAAGGAAGGAAGGAAGGCAGGAGAGGGAGGAAGGAAAGAAGCTGGGGGTGGGGGGCGGTGCTCAGTGATGTTTCCCCTAAGTGTCAGAACTGAGGCACACACTCAGGGCTTTGTACCCCAGGCTGAGAGAAAAGCAACTGCCCACTGCCCCTGACTCAGAACCCAGCCCAGAACCCTGAGCAACTAGGACCAAATCCATGAGCCAAATGCTCACCCCATCCATCTACACCTTAGTTATCTCCTTTCCTTTCCCTCCTCCCACCTTGGGGGCCACCCTGAGCCAGCACCCAAGTTCTAAGGTTGACAAGCTGATCCTCCTCTCCTGGGAACAGAGGCAAATGCACCTTGGTCTCCAGTGCTGAACAGCTCACTAACGCAGTCTGAGATCAACAAAAAGAGGAGCTGGAAGTTGTGTTTTCACCCATCACAATGAAACCCATCACCAAGGAAAGGGTGGAACCTCTGCTTTATTTAAGATCATTACATTCAAAAAAACATCAATCAAGGACTAAATAAGTCAAGAGTTACTCAATTGTCTTTTAAGAAGTAGAAATGTAAAATGTTCCTCATCATTTTTTTAAATTAAGAACAAAGAATAAAATCCCTATTCGGTAAATATAGCAAACAAAGAAAAATTCTATTGTATGACTAGTCAAGGGTATGAGGGAGAGACAAGGAATAAAGAATAGAGGCAGAGGAGAATCACAGAAGGGTCTCTGGGGCCAATATTCTTTACCTAACACATTCTGACCCAATCACCTCCCTGCCACCTTTCCCCCCAGGTCTCGTAAGTTATGGTGCCATATAGTAAAAAGGGATGGTGAATAGTTGGAAGCAATGTCTAGAGTTATCTACATGAGGTTTTATTTTGGCCTTCATAAAGGTGAGAGGATCTGAGCAACGTATCAGCTGGGGGTGGTTCCGTTTTCCTGTAGTCTACATAATTACTTTTGAGGAAGCCGAAGGGTGAGAAAACTCTTTCCAAGCCAACTTGGTCAGTCACTGATTCAACTTGCACACTAACTGTGTGGGGTCAGCATTTGGCTCACGGATTTGTTCCTAATTGCTCAGGGTTCTGGGCTGGGTTCAGAGTCAGGGGACTGGGCCGTTGCTTTTCCATCCTGCCTTGTTCCTGACTCCAATGGTGACATGTATACTGCCTGTCCCTCAGACAATCATACTCCCAACCAGTATTCATGACTCGGATTCAGGAGCAAGATCACTCTGGGGGTGGTCCAAGTGGCCAGGTAGGGGATGGAATCACACACTTCATAGACACCAAGCAAGGACACTGCTGGCAGAAAAGACAGGGTAGCATGAGTCAAGAACCCAGCCCAAAGCCCTGAGCAGCCAGGACTAAATCTGTGAGCCAACAGGATGCCTTGTGTGGCACCGTCAGCTAGCCCTAGAATTGAAACCCAGCTCGGCCGCCTCATAGCTGGGTGAACTTGCAAGTTACTTAACTTTTCTGAACTTTCACTTCCTTATCTCTAAAATGGAGATACCTACTTAACAGGATTGGGTAAAGATTCATTACAATAATATCTGGAAACTGCTTGATGTAATAGCTGGAAAATAATAAGCTCTCAATAAATAGTAGCTAAACTTTTTGAAGCCCTGCAGGGATTTGGCTGTCTGGCAGATCCAGGGCTCCCAGGGGACTGGAGGTGTGACTGACGTGTACCTAAGATGCCTCTACTTCACTCCCTTGCACAGCAAGGAAATAAAAACCAGGCATTTTCCTGCAAAAGGATGATTCTGGAACATGAATTTCTCAACCTAAAACCCAGGCAGCACGTAGGATTTTTCTCTCCCTTCCGCTCTCTCAAACCCAACACATATACCCAGTCTCAGAGGAACGGAGAAGCTATGACAGCACTGATTCAATAGCTCAACTGTGTGACAGTGAGGGTCACCGTATATCATGCTGCCAACAACACAACACTCACAATTCCTGGCAGAAGGATGGCCTCCTGGGAGCCCCAGCCTCATAAATATCACAGTGAAGCAGACAGAGGGACAGAAACAGCTCCATGTAAATCACTCTCAATTTGTGATCCCTGCAATGTCAGAGCATGAAGTTCCATCCCAGGAAGGGGCGTTGCAGAGGGACTGGCAAAGTTGGAGAGGGAGTTCAACAAAAGAAAGAAATTTGTATATTGAATATGGATTTTTCAGAAGGAACTGAAATAAAGTCCTTTTAAAATCTGAGTCAGGAAGAACCATTGCAGGAAGGAAGATGCAAGATCAAAATGACATGAGAGCAAGCAGATACCTTGTGAATTGTCCCTTTTTCCAACCAGTTACTCTTAGGACACTCATTTATCTCTACCTGTATGGACAGTCTCCATTGTCCATGTGTACTACTAATGTATATTGATTGACTCTTACAAGTGACCTGGCTTGGACAATGAATGATGTGATTACCCCATATTACCAAGTGATATAGCATCTCAGCTGAACAGAACAGTAGAATTGAATCAAATAGCAAGAAAAGGTCATTTTCTTCTAGATTACAGAGATAGCTGCACAATCCTACAGGACCCACACATGTGCAGGAGAGGAAGTCCTATGTTTTCCATAGGTGAGTCCTCTTGGAACTGCCATCCCCAGTAGAGGAAGCCCCTTTTTGGCTGATTCTGATGTCAGAGGAGACAAAGCAAAGCTCTTCATTAAGCATCAAAAATACCCTTTTCTTTTGTGAAAACACTTCCCTGAGTTCATCTCTCACAGCCTCCCCTCTGGACTTATCTGTCCTGGCTCCCAGCCTTTCCTCTGAGGATGATGATGTCTCTATGACACAGTGTGGTTCTCAGCCCCCGAGAATAAGTAAGAATCAGGGTTCCTTCACCCAGGCCTCCAAAGGGAAGAGCTGAATCATTACAAGACCCCAGATCCAGGTCACCCACCTACCCACTCAGCCTGAACCACTGGCTCTGAAGGGTCACAGTCACAAATCCAGCAGCAGAGAGGATTACACACACACACACACACACACACACACACACACCTCGGGCAAGTGGCCAAACTACCATCTAGGCCCCCAGTGTGAGGAGGGAGCCTAAATATCAAGGAGAGGGGTCCCAGAGATGGGGAGGGGAGCACTTGCCATGAGTCTTTCCTGGGCACCTGCACAAGCAAAAAGGCACAGAGACCTGGGTGTTCCTTCCCTGAAAAAGATGAGCAACCGCCCTCGCGCAGGGAAACCCAAACCTAGTCAAAAAAGCAAGTCACTTTAAGTAGCCTGGCTTCCTCTTGGTACTCTCCCCACCCCGCCCTCGCCAAGTCCCAATTCCCAGCCCCCTCCTAGGAAAGGACCCACCTGCCCAGCTCTGACTAGTGGCTCCAGCGACAGCCAGGCCACCCTACACCAGTCCCCAGTAGCCCCACAGGTGCACGCAGCTTCCTTCACAGAAACTTCGCTGGAAGCGCAGCCCCTGGTCGGAGCGTCGTCTCCTCAAACGGTCCCCCACAAAACTTCCCAGTACCAAGGACTGGCCGAGCCGCCAGCCCGGGGAGGCAATGGAAAGGGCAGTTGGAGGCCCGCAAGCTGGCACAAACCCCAGGCCTGCACTTGCTCGGGGCTGGTCTCCGCTCCCCTCCGCGGGCAGCGAGCCGGCCTCCCTAGCTCGCACAACTCGCGGGGTGAGAAACGCCAAACCACCCGCGAGTTGTCACCCCTGGGAGCCCCGGCAAGGGGCACACCAGTCTGCTCCAAAAATCCAAACCGCGGTTTTCCCGCCCGGGCAATTGCCCCAGAAGTTGCAAAGGGGCAAAGGAAGACCCGTGGTGGAGGGAGATTCCGAGAAGGTCTGGCTACCTAGGAATCTCCCAGGTCCACGCACCCCCAACAGGTAGCGGCACCCGGGCCAGAGCCGCTGCGCCGCTGGGAGCGCAGCGCAGCCCCGCTGGCAACCCGCGCCAGGGCGCAGCCAGACACAGCTTCGGCAGCAAGAAGCGGGGCTTACCTTGAATTAACGCAGAGTCCCGCGCTCAGCTGAAGGAGGAGGGGGTGCTAGTATTCCCGAGACATCGCGGAATTATTTTAAAAGAGCAAAGGGGTGGGGGCAGGGGAACCGAGAGAGGAGGAGGAGAGCTGGTGAAATTGAAGGAGGAATAAGGAGAAATCGACAGAAAGAAGGGGGAAGGAGGGCAGGCGGAGGTGAGGGAGAGAAACGGAAAACCAAATAAATAAATGAGAAGGGAGACAGTTTAGAAAAAAATATCTGTCTCCTGCCCACACAGTGGAAAAGAAATTTCTGGCAATCGGAAAGAGATCTCGTACACATGCCCCCCCAGAAGGGACAGCCTGGGGACTAACAAAGGAGAAGGGAAGACGGGAGCTGTATCCAAACAGAAGAGATCGCTGTCCGGGCACGGCAGCTCTCCGGCGAGGGAGCGGGCGGAGGGTGGCGAGACAGAACGCCCGCGTGAGCGCGCACCGGGCTGGGGCGGGGGGCCGCCAGAGGCTTGACTTACCCGCGGGGATCTGTGCAGTAAACAGCCTGGGGTCGAGTAATTTAGGTGAGGGTTTCTGTGGAAAAGTTCAGTGACCTCAAACTTCTGCCGGCGATTTCCACTGGAGTACGCCATCCCCGTTGTGGGCGGGGGCGGTCCCCTCTCCTGGTCCTGCTTATGGACCGCACCAGCGTCCTGACCTCTTGCCTCGACAGGAAGGAGGAACTATGATCTACAGAGCACGGCCACATCTAAGGAGAAACAAAAGCGACTTGGGGGGGGGGGCTTGGGGGATCGAGTTAAGGGAGACAGAGAAGTGTGGGTAACCAGCCCTGAGCTGGATGCTGCTCAAAGAAATGGGCCCTCGTCCAGGGAGGAGGCTCCCTGCTGCCTCTGGACCACCCAGAGCCTCCCTGAGGGTCTCCAGGGGCCCACTGAGGGCTCTAAGGGAGACCTGTTCCCTGGAGGCAGTTAAGGAGCTCAAGAAACAAACAGCCTTAAAAACTGAGTCTAACTGGCATCTCCAGGGCCTCCTAGACCTGAATCCCCCCTAGAGCTTCCTCTCCCCAATTCCTCTGGCTCTCAGCATGTCTTTCCCTCAAGAATGACGAAAGTGCCTCTCAGAGCCCTTCAGCCAAGTCTCCCTCCCATCAGTCCGTCTCTGCTGGTCCCCAGAGGGGCATTGCAAGGTGGCATTATAAGCAATTGTCCCTCTCTCCCTTTCTCTTTGCAGAGCCCAGGAGAGGGGGTAGGGGGAAGGAAAGAGGAGGCTGTGGGATCTGAAGGGACAAGAAGACAACCAGAAGGGAAGCAACAGGGAAGGAGGAGGGAGGGGTGAAGGATTCTTCTCCCTTCCCTCACACTTTAAGCTTGACCTTGGACCAGATGAGGAGAGTTCCCTGAGGCTTCCGTGGAGGGTGCCAGAGTTGACAGAGGAGAATTGGCTTATTTAGCCATGAGCTTCCCGGGGTCGTCTCTACTTTGCATCCTATACACCCTGTCCACTTTCAGCCCGCCACACATGGCAGACTTAGGAAATGTGGAAGGGAACTTGCAGTAAGCTGACCTAGTAGCTGTGAAATTAAATAAATAAACAAAAAGCTCCAGTAGAGCATTCAGGGAATTTCTCAGAGGCTGGCAGATTTTGGAAACAGTCTTGCAGATCAGCTTTCCCTTATTAGGTGTGTCTGTCTGTCTGTCTATGTGTCTATTCAAGCAATGCCATAGGAGCACCTCCTGTGAAGACCTTGATCTCCTGCACAAGGGGAGGTCAGAATTCTGGGCCCTGGGGGTCAGCAACCCTCTCAAGGGAGCAGCAGCACAGAGCCAGGGAGGAGAACTCTTCCCACTTTAGGAAATTAACCCTGGAATCTGTTGGAATCTGACTTCATGTTCCACCAGCACCTTGACATACGCACAAGCAGACTCAAGGGAGTTGCCAGCCACCAAAACCCTCCTCTCAATGGTAATAAACAAAAGCATTCACCCTGCAATGTTTGGGCTTTCTTTTCTATTCTTTAATAATAAAAAAGTTTAAAGAACTAGGATACCAGAAGGCTGATGGTTTTCCTGGCTTGGAATCTCCTTAAGAGAAGAGCATCCAGGCTCACCACCCCCCACCACCACCACCACCAAAACAAACAACAATCATGCCCACAAACAAGATTCTCTCCGACAGCCCCTTCATGCTATTGGGAGAGTGCCATGCCCAACAACTAGATGGTTCCATAACAGATTCCCATAATGTCTTCATGGAGGTGACACAATCCCAGAGAGCCAAGCACAACCCCTGGGACACACCTGCCATTTTATTTCTTGCCTCTCTGGCTACAAGTAATTGAACAATTTGAACAATATGGTATCTTTTCAGACATAATGAAAACATTGGTTTGGTTCTTGTCCCATTTGAATGAGTTGTGGCTGTTGTTCTAGGCAGAGGAGGTGGAAAGTAGCCTGGGAGGATTGCTCTCAGCACACAGGCCCTTCTCCCTTCACCCAAGCAAATGCACCCTCCTGCCCCCAGGCCTACTACCCCCAGTAGGGCAAAGGGCCCCATGCCCAAAACATTCCCTCTCCTCCCAGTCCTCAGCCAGACAGCACAGAAGCACCTTGCAGGCCAGACCCAGACCTGTACCCCATACTGAGCCCCCTGATGGGACTTGGACTTCATGCTGGGGCCCAGGCTTCAAAGAAAAGACCCTGGTTTAATAATGCAGGCTGCTTGAATGCCATTTAGTAGCCATGGCAACCAGTTCCCTGACATCTAGTTGTAGGCAGGGTGTGGTTTGAAGGAGAGAGGGAGAGAAAGAGAAAAAGGTAGAGGGGATAGGAAAAGCAAGAAACCCAGCCTGGATTCCATGCAAACTTTCCCTGCTTGCACCTCCCCACCAAGCCCGACAAGGCAAGGTCTAAGAATCCCAGCTTTCCCTGCCCTTCCCCAGTTCTCTTCCCCTGTCTCTGACTCAGCTCCCTCCCCTCCTTCTCTCTCTCTCTCTCTCTCTCTCTCTCTCTCCCCCTCCCTCCCTCCCTCCCTCCCTCCCTTCCTCCCTCTCTTCTAGTAGAAACAGGGAGATCCGTCTTTCTGACTCAGCATTCCAACTCAACACCTTTGGGACTCTGGCAAATTCCTTAGCTTTTCCTTTTCTTGGGTTTCCTTATCTATAAAATATAGAGGGATCTATGGGTGTTTGCTATGGTTTCTACCAGCTGCAAGAATGCATGATTCTGAGGTCCTCTCTCCATATCTCTACCTTTCAGACTTTCATCTGTGTCCAGCTATCTCTGTCTTTCTACCTCTCTGCCTCTTCATTTGCTTCCTTCTTCTGTCTCTCTCCCTCCCTCCCTCCCTCCCTCCTTCCCTCTCTTTCTCATGAATACCATTTGCCATCAGATTTCACCTGTGAAGCCGCTATGTTTTTAATAAATATTCCAATACCCCTGTTAGTAAGCCATCCGCCATCCCCCTTCTTTACCCAGCTAATCTCCCCTCATGCTGCAGTTGCAGAGCAGATATCAGCTCCAATAAGAAGCCTCCCTATCTCCCAAGAGAGGGTTGTTGCCCCTCTCATAAGCTCCCATAGTCCTGGATTAACCTCTGTCTTTTCTTGCCGCACTGTGTTGTAATTGCCTGTTCACTTGCTCTGCCTCCCTTGGGGAGGGCAAAAACGGTGCCTTTTTCATGGCTGTATCCCCAGTATCTGCCATTCACGAGGCACTTAAGAAGCACTTGTTGAATGACAGGATAAATAAATAACCTAGAGCCACAGGTTACTGAGTCACTGCTTCTTAAAGACTCAAGACCCTCCACAATAGACATAGGGTAGGAAGGGGCAGGGGAAGCCAACCCGTGCTCTCCCATGTACAGAAGAGGAGAGACCTCCTCCCCAAATTGTTCTGATGAGGTGGTAAACCAAGAGCCAGGGGTCCTCTGAGACATCTCGGTGTGGACAACCCAGCACAGAGATAGCTCCTAAAGGGAATGAAGATAGCTCCAGTAGCAACAAGGAGTGTGAAGGATGCCAAGTGGGTGGTTCCCCCAGCCCATCTCTGAGGCTGCTCCGACAAGATCTGGGTAAACTCCAAAAGTGACTCTCCGCATGCAGCAATGGGGGTTCCTTCCAAGGTGTCCGCACTTCAGGCAACCGCCTGGCATCAACTGTCTCCCAGCCTTCTCGCCTGGCTCCCTTCTTCCTGGGAGCAGGGCCATGAGGGAAGCAGACGGAGGCTGGGATGGTGTTGCCAGAGGCACGTGGGCCATGTGGGCAGTGCTTCAGGCCCTGCTGGGAGACGCCAGTGTGGATTTCTATCCTCATATTCTCAAAGGTGGTCCTCTTTTAAAACAGGCAAACAAGACCTCTGCATTTAAGAAACTTAGCTGTAAATGTGAATGAAAGGCAAGAACTCAGAAGACAAGGATTTCTTCCTGATGCTTCCTAATGAATACTCTCTCATTCATACATCACACAAAGGGATAAACATACACACACACACAAGCCCTGTGCGGTGTGCAGAGTACTCCTGTTGAATTGAGAAAGTCTCAAGCACAAGCCCAGGTTGCATGGTATGCATCCCCCTCCTCGTAACCCAGAAGCCCAGGCATGTTTGGCTTGGAGCCTCAGCCCCCATGCAGCTTTTTCCCCAAATAATCTTTAATCCAGACGGAGCTGCCTACCCTCAAAGATCTGCCAAGTGATACACAATCTTCTTGATATCGTGCACAGACTGAGTGACACATTTCATTAGCAGACTTCATGAGTTGTCCTCACCGCCCCCTCCACACAAGCAACCTTCACATATCCCTTCTGCAAGAGGCAGGCTACTCCCAAGCTTCAGAAAACAGAAAGCTAGAAGACCCAAAAAAAAAACATGGACCCCAAAAAGACACTACTTTTTTTTCCCAAACTTGAATTTATATCCATGCTGGGTTGTTTAAAAGAAGTCCAATATGGAGTCACACTGAGTTTTACCATCACAGGGGAATAATTCCTCCCAGCTGATGAAAAATCCAACTCATGTTTACTTTTAGTGAAATACAAACCTGGTATGAGAAGAAAACAAGTTAAAAACCTTCCTCTATGCTCAACCCATGCCATCATGCCACCTTCCACTAAATTGAAAGCGCATGTCCTCTCCCACATACTCTAACCATCTTTGAGCGCAACACCCAAACATTAGGACAAACCTACGCTCTTTCACCACCCCTCAGAACAGAACCGGAAAGCATGTGGCAGCCAACACCCATGCTAATTCCATCTGATACACACACACCCCAACTGCCAAGGCATCACACAAACACACCCCACAGATACCATAACTGAAACATGGGCCCGTGCACACGTACTCACACAGCATATTGCCCTCTCAGGGCATGCTTGAGAGTGATTGTGTATGTGTGTGTGGCACGTTTAGCCTGGAGACTGGTGATGCTTTGGATTTTGAGGTTTCCATGGTAACCTTCCATAGAGGGAACCTGGGTAATTGAACTCTTGGGGTTCACCATTCAACAGATGCTGCTCTCTCGTGCCTGCATTGCTCTGTCTGCCTTTCATCACCTTCAGTTCTTGGTTCTGGTTTCAAGTCCATTGTAATAGAGTCAAATCCTTCCTAGGGATCTGGCTGGACCTTGGAAAGAGGGAAACTATGAAATGGAAAACTGACTTCAACGGCAAGTGACCCTGGAAGGGTCTCAAGCCGATTCGGATCCAAGATCATATATGCCCATCTCTCTCCCCGACTCAAGAAAGACAACCACTCAGGAATAAAAGAAAAACATTTGCCAATCCATAAAATGCTCCGAGACAACAAAATCCAAGGACCTGAGCTGGCAGGAATGGGGGCAGGGCTCCAATTCTGTCCTTATGCTCCCCTTCACATTCCTTCCCAGTCTTCTAAATGGCTGTTGTTTTAGTCGGTTTGGGATGCTATCATAGACTACATTGGCTTACAAACAACAGGAGTTTATTTCTCCTTAATTTGGAAGCCAAAAGTCTGAGCCAGCATGGCTGGGTTCCAGTGAGGGCCTTCTTCTGGGTTAAAAAAGAAGACCTGGGAGACCTTCAAACAGGAGGTGTAGGTTTATTCCTCAGACAAAGGAGAACAACAAGAGGAAATCTTATCAGAATGGGCTTCAAAGGCCAAAGACACACACATTCTCCATCCCTTATGTTATGGGCTGAATTGTGACCTCTCCTCTCCACCGCCACCAAAAAAAAAATATCACATATTGAAATTCTGACCCTTAATACCTCAGAATGTGATTGTATTTGGAGACAGGGTCTTTAAAGAAGTAAGAAAGATTTGAGGTTATTGGAGTGGGCCCTAATTTGACGGGTTTCTTTAAAAGAAGAGGAAATTTGGACACAGACACCCAGAGAGGGAAGACAATATGAAGATAGGGAAAAGATAATCATCTGCAAGCCAAGGCTCAGAGGAAGTCAGCTGATGATACCTTGATCTTGGACTTCCAAAATTGTGAGAAAATAAATGTCTGTTGTGTAAGCCACCAAATCTGGGATACTGTGTTATGGCAGCTGGAGACCAAACTGTAGCAGGTGCTGCCAAGTGGGACAGTAAGGAACGGCTTCTGAGCAGTGGTCCAGAGGCGGACTTACTGCCAGCTCAGCCAACTGAAAAACACATAAGCTTAGGCACGTGACTTGACGTCTCTGGGCCTCTGTTCCCTGTCTATAAAACGTAGGCAATGACGATAACCGCCTCACAGGGCCATTGCAATGACTAAAAGAGATAATGCCCTCAAGAATTTAGAACAAGCTGGGCATGGTGGCGCATGCCTGTAATCCCAGCAGCTTGGGAGGCTGAGGTAGTAGGATCACAAGTTCAAAGCCAGCCTCAGCAACAGCGAGGTGCTAAGCAACTCAGTGAGACCCTGTCTCTAAATAAAAATCAAAATAGAGCTGGGGATGTGGCTCAGTGGTCTGGAATTCAATCCTGGGTACCCCAGCCCCCCCCCCAAAAAAAATAACTTAGAACAGTGCCTAGAACATAGAAAATACTTAATGAATATTATTACAAAGACAAGACAAGCAATTTTTTATGAAGTTTTTTTTTAAGTTGGAATTCAGTCAAATATCTGCCTGCAGACAGGAAATGGGTAAGATAATTTCTCATGCATCCTCCTAGCTCTGGAATTACACAGAAGTCTAAGTACCATCTTGCTACTTTTCAGAGAGGGCTGCAAATTATAATCCTTAAAACCCACATATATTGGTTAGAAAATGTGAAAATGAGCCAGGAGTATTCATAGGTTTTCAAAGCTATCACAGTCTGTGACCTGCTCCCCACAGGTGCCTTGTGCCTCCCCCAGAGCCCACTGGAAGCCTTTCAGCTTTCATTTTCCCATCCCTGTTAACGCATTGTCCCCAACAGATCGTTGAAAGCAACCCCGCCCCCCAGCCTCTTCACTCCAAGGACAACAGGTCTGAATCACTCCTCATTCTGTCACTGAGAGGTGTTTAGAATAAGGCTGAGGGTGAATGCAGGAGGTAATCTAATGGAATCTGAATAGAAAAATTAGGAATCTGCTTCCATTGGTTTGGAAGGGATGGTGGCTAGAGGGTGCTGGAAAGAGCACCCCAAGGCAGTGCTCCCTGGAGCCTTTGTTTGAGTCTCTACGCTCTGATGACAATGCATCAAAAGTCTTTCACACTGGGCACAGTGGCACATTCCTGTAATCCCAGTGGCTTGGGAGGCTGAGATAGGACGATGGAGTTCAAAGCCAGCCTCAGCAATGGCAAGGCACTAAGCAACTCAGCGAGACCCTGTCTCTAAATAAAATACAAAATAGGCCTGGGGATGTGGCTCAGTGGGTGAGTTCCCCTGAGTCCAATCCCCAGTACCCAAAAGAAAAAAAAAAAGAGTCCTTCACCTCCTATTACCTGAGGCCATAAGCAGCCAACTAGTTGGACCTTTGATTCGGCTGCTGCTGGCTGAGCTCTGCAGTACTTTCATTTCTCTGCAAATCTCTTCCTCCTGCATTACCCCCAGGAACCATGGTGGACACCCAGACCTGTAGTTCTTGGGACTTTGGTCATTTGCAGACTTCCATAGGGCTATATTTGTCCAAGGAATTACCCAAGGCTAAGGAAACAATATTTAGTTCCACATCACCAGGGAATGCAGAAAACGGTGACCTGTCCACTCAGAGACCCCAGGAGTGCCCACTGCCAAGGCCCAGAATCATCAAACAACCAGCAGCAGAGTCATCCAAAAAAATTAAAATATTCTTATCCTGAGTCCAGAGGATGCTCTGTCCTAGAGCTGGGCCCCAAGCAGATACAATTAATCAGACAAAGCACTACTCCCCCAGCCTGTGACAGTCCTATCCTTCCTGCTAGACTCACTGACAGTGCTGCTGGATGGAAAGATGGCAATGTAGAACCTGTGTCTTTCCAAGTCCCTGGAGGTGGGGGACAGGACAGAGAGGGGAAAGGGGAAAACAATAAAGGCTTGGAATCACGGTACCAAAGAAATGTCCTTCTCCATTAGTGCTAATGACAAGTGCCTCCTTGCCCCTCTCACCATGCTGAGAGAGCAGGGTCACTATCATGTTTTCAAAAAGCACATTTGGAAAAAAAAGAAAAGAAAACACAAATATTTCAACCAGTGAAACTACCTCCTTGCCCACTAGAAGCTGGTGGTTCTTGAAGTCCCTGCTAATTTTTCCTCCCCCACCCCCCAAAATATTACTAGCCTAATCTTCATAAAAGAAAACAGGTTAGGTTTCTCACTAAAATGCTGCATTTCACCCAGACAGGCCCCACAGCACTTGTTAAGCACTGACTTTGACTTTGGCCTCACTTGGCTGGCTTTGGCTGGCTTTGTCCAGCGGCCATCCTGACCCAGGCATCTGTTATTTATTTAATAAAAGGTGAAAGGAGAGCACACTCTCATCACTCCTGAAACTCTCCTAATCTTACCTCCCTGGCTTCTAAATCCTTCTTTTCTCATGACTTTTTATATATAAAATTGAGTCTGTTTCTACAGAATGAGCAAGCTTCTAGCCTGGCTAAATGAATTTGATTCTGCAAGTACCATTTCATGAGGCTATTTAATCCAAATATTCCAGACCTCTGTCTCTCCCCACCCTTGAGACCCAGGGGCCTTCACACTGGGGACAACAGCAGGCCTGCACACCATCCCTGCACTGCCATGCCCGGGTCTCTCTGATGCCCAGGGTGAGAAACCATATCAATCTCTCATCTCTTGATTATAGTCCAACATGACTAACATGAACTTGTCCCCTTTAACCACTTGTAAGTAGACAGTTCAGTGCTGTGATCTGCATTTCCATTGTCATGAGCATCACCACTCTCCATTCTCTTCCAAAATCTCTTCCCCAACTGAAGCTCCGCACCCACCCCACTAGGGCCCCTAGCCCTAGCAGGCCTCTGTGCTAGGGCTCTGAGCTCTGCAGTACTTCCATTTCTCTGCAAATCTCTTCCTCCTCCATTAACCCCAGGAACCATGGTGGACACCCAGACCTGTAGTTCTTGGGACTTTGGTCATTTGCATAGAGACTTTCTGTCTCTATGGGACCTCATGTAAGTGGATTCACAGAGTATCTGTCATCCCATAGGCATGCTTTGTGTCTGATTTATTTCACTTAGCATGTTTTCAAGATTCGTCCATGTTGTAACATGTTTCAAAATAGCCCTCCTTTCAAGACTGAATAATACTCCATTGTATGTGTGTACCACATTTGGCTTATTTCATCTCTCAAGGGATATTTGGGTTGTTTCCACCTTGGGGCTATTGTGAATAATGCCGTAAAGAGCATTGGTGTGCAAGTGCCCAAGTCCCTGCTTTCAGTGCTGGGCCACATGGTCATTCTATGCTTAACTTTTTGAGAAACTGCCAGACTGTTACCACATTCTTCTGCAAAGGGCCTCATCTGTAGAGAAACCCTTTCAAGGGATTATAATCAACAACCCGTTTCCAAGTATTTGAAATAGCCAATTAGGCTTGGGGATTGAATGCCTTAATGTCCCCAGTCTTTCATCCCTCTCTCTACCCACACTCTGCTGTGTAACTTGGTAGCTCCTCCCACAAGCAGGCAGAGAACTCTTTCAGGGGCCTGGGAAATTGAGCTCAGCCTTGTGACTTGCATTGACCAATGGGACACCCCAGACAGGACCCAGGCAGAAGCTGGGCTTACACAATAGGACTGTCCCTCTTGCCCTTCTGCCACCTCTGCAAAAAGAACATGCCCTGGCAGATGCACAGTCCCGGGAGGAGCAGGAGGGCATGGGAAACAGCTACCCAACCACTGCAGCCTGAAGCACAGCTGCCCCAGCTCACTTGCTGCTCCTTGAGAATAAATGAGTGTTGTTTTAAGCCTCTTCATTTTGGGGTGGTTTCTGACAAAGCTTTGATGGTTGATGGTGCAGGAACAGGTCCACTTTTGTGGACCATTTGTCCTAAATGTAGGTGAGATTTCCGGAGATTGATAAACAGGATAAAAATCTCATCGACTTAAGGAATATATTTTTTTAATTTTTTGGTAATTGGAATCCACCCTAATATGAATTAAATGCCAGGAAATCCTTTGTCTCGCAGCTGTCAGGCCTCTTTCACCTATTCTCAGCCTGATGTTAGAACCTGACTTTGTTAGCAAATCTAGCCCGAGACAGTATCTTAACATGACATCCAGTGGGATGTGCCCAACAGAGCCATGGACCCAGCGGCTCTGTGGAAAGATGTGGTTCGCTGGAGCCTTTGCCATGGAGAAATAAGTAAATAATGGACTTGTGTATATGAGGATTTTTTAATGTGTGTCTGAGGGTGGTTGGGCAGTTTGGGAAACTCAGTTCTGTCGGTGCCTCCCGAATCAAGCAGTCTCAGAGATAAGTCACATAAACCAAAATTTCCAGGGACTGTAAAACTGGGCTGCCAGTGTATTAATTTACACTGGGACTTTATCCTTTCTGGGCCTGAAGTAATAATGGGCTCACATTCTCCGGCCAGCTTACCTCCTTGCTATCATTGTATCTGCAAGACCAAATTAGTCCTCACAAGCCTGCTCTGTGAGCCCAGAATCATAACAAAGGAAGGAGCGCAGCGTTGGCACATTTCATCCAGACCACGGAAAATTCCAATAAATATTCCCGTGTAAAAATAGAGTTCACAATTTAGCCAGCCCACAATGTATACACATTTTAGGAAACCATGTTGTGTACTATAAATATAAACTATTTTTATTTGATGATTTAAACAAATTTTTAAATAGAGCTCAATTCTAAGGATCAAATATTGGCATGGTTTTTTACCCATCTTAAGGGACAGCTTCTCTTATCAAATCAGTCTATCTTGATAAAAGTTTTTTTTTAATAATTTGAGAAATAGTGTGTAAAGCATTATACAGAAGGACCATGTTTTTTTTTACTTTTATCATTGTTGTTGTTGCCATTATCATGTATTTATAATAGTGTGGATAGAGCCTTCTAGAAACACACAAAACTGTTGGTGAAGACTCGGATTCCAATCAACTTTGCTATCAAATTACTGTCTGACCTTGAAAACCTTGGCTTTCTCGTGTGTAATTGGAGTGAGTGGAAATAAGTGCAGAGCAAAGGCAAAACATTATAACCTGGTGAGTCCCTAGACAATAAGGGCTTGGATTACAGAGAAGAAAGAAATCAAGGAGGATTATTCACATGGATCAGGAGAAAAATACCCATGGAGTAAAACAAAGCCAACAGCACTCCTGACAAAACAATTTAAAGTATACGTCACGTTGGGTCAGAAAGCGAATTGATGGACACAGGATGTCCAAAAACCACTTATGTCTAGGAGGACAACAACAATAATACAAATACAGTTGCTGATCTGCAGGCACCCTGAGAGAAAGCTCCTTGGGCTTACAGAGCCTTCTGGAAGAAGAAGTCAGGCTGTTATTTCATGTACAGGACAAGAATAAAATACTCTTATTCTGTGCCATGTCCTGACTCCATTGATGTTAAATCTTAATTTCCATTAAAGTGTCAGGATCATATTCTAGGATTTAACTCGGTTAAGTCTGCAAACTGTTGAAATAGCCATATTTACTTTCTTGATAATTCTCATCTTGGCTTTAAGTCCCTCTACTCAGGTTAAAATCCTCACACACACAAGTCCATTATTTACTTATTTCTCTTAAAGCTTCACTCCTAATATCCTATACTGCAAACTCAGAGCTCCCAACTGATACCATTTCCCTGACTTTCCTGGTGTGTTCCCAGCCTGGTTTTAAGACCACCTGTTATGAAATTTACAAGCGTAAGTTTACAGACATGATTTTCTGCTGCAAATCCAGAGCTCTGACCTGTCAAAATGGGTTTCTCATTTTAAGCTCTACCCAACCCTACTTTGACAGCATATCCTGTGCTGGGCACTGCTAGGTTGATAAATTGCTCAAGAAATGGGGATCCAGCTAAAAACTATTATAGGTTGGTGGAGAAGATGGGACATCTACATGTAAAATCATTAAAGGATAACATGGTAATGTAGTCCACAGGCACTCAGTTCTTGGAGAACTTTTTAAATAATGAGACTAGCAACAATTATAAAAGGCTAATTTATGAGAGAAGTGGAATTTGAAAGAGACCAAATTTTAGTGTGAGAGTTACCCAAAAGGCAGTAACCATACACTGGATCCTAGGATTCCAGGAACAAAGCTCCACCTTTGCTCTTTGTCCCCTGTGCTTTCCTACACACAAGATTCCCCTGAGGGGGATAAGGAGGTCATCTTACCATCATACTGAAGGATGTCCTCTTACATGGAAGACTGAAAGAGATTCTGCTCATCTCTACCCTGCACCTGCTCTGCAAACTGGGACCCTTGCTGAGCACAGCCTGCAGACTCGTGGGTAGGAGGTGTCGCACTTGACAATGCCTGGTGCGCATCTAGCTTCACAGCTAGCAGTGGAGGCTGCAACCTAAGCAGCAAGCAGTGCTCCTTCAGAGATGTGCTTTTAAACAGAAAGCCCCAACTCAGGCCTCAATTTGGGAAAGGCAGACTTTGCTGTAGAAGAGGTTGAGAAATCTCTACTGAAGGACTCTCCAGATAAAAGTAATCCCATTGGGGCCTGTCCCAGAAGCTGGGTTTCCTCTTGAACTTGACACTTGCAAAGCTTTACCACCACCCCCATAACCCACCCACCAAACTGGGATTGAACTCAGAGGTGTTTTACCACTGAACTACATCCCCAGAGCTCCTTCTATTTTTTTTTTTTTTTTTAATTTTGAAACGAGGTATGGTTAAGTTGCTCAGGCTGGCCTTAAACTTGCTGTCCTCCTACCTCAGCCTCCCAAGTGGCTAGAATTACAGGTGTGGACCACTGAGCCTGGCCTTTATAGCCTTGTAAAGTGCTAAAAGAAGTTCTGCTGCTACCATGGAAGCACAAATTCTTATGAAACAAAAGAATTGCTCTAAACCCTTGAGCAATAAACACAACAAAGAAATTACCTGATGGGCTGGGGATGTGGCTCAAGCGGTAGCGCACTTGCCTGACATGCATGGGGTGCTGGGTTCGATCCTCAGCACCACATAAAAATAAAATAAAGATGTTGTGTTCACCATAAACTAAAAAATAAATATTAAAAAATTCTCTCTCTCTCTCTCTCAAAAAAAAAAAATTACCTGAGAACCCTGAAGATTGAACAAAGGCAAGTATATTTTGAAGAGTAATAAAATTTGGAGCAAGTGGCCAATATGGAGTAAATTCTCTGTTTATGACGGCTTTGCCCTGAGAGACCATAATTGGAGCAATATTGGTATGGCTCACTTAAACACTGGTAGAAAATCCACTGTCTTTCTAACCAGAGGTATAATTGAAAGGAAAGGATCCAGGACAATCAGAGTTGCCCCAAAATAAGGGAGAACCCTGGAAAGGAAGAATAGAAGAATCTCAAACT
Organism: Marmota monax; assembly: GCF_021218885.2. Lineage (NCBI taxonomy): Eukaryota > Metazoa > Chordata > Mammalia > Rodentia > Sciuridae > Marmota > Marmota monax. Next base: position 448,534 of record NW_026694493.1, on the reverse strand, counting down.
GCATGTCTAAACCCAGCCCAAGTCTCTGGCTGACTTATGAACCTTGAATGTGTGGAACAAATAGCAATTCATCACTATGGCTTAAAGAACTGATCAAAGATCTGAGCCACCACCCACCACTGGCATGGCAGTTGGCATTCTGAGCTTAAATCAAGTTAATTGCCTGCTAAAACAAAACGTCAACACTCCTTGGAGAAACATAACAGAATAGAGAGTCTTCACAGCATAACATTCACAACATCCAGGATACAGTCCAAAATTATTCAACAAAAGAAAGCTCAGGAAGATGCAAGCCATTCTCAAAGTAAAAAATAATCAGCATATGCCAACCTTGAGATGACCCAGACGCTAGAATTCTCGGACAAGTACTTTCAAGCAACTACTACATATAGTATCACTAAGCACAGTGAGGTAAAGGAAAACATGCCTGCAATAAGTTAAAAGGTGGAGGATGCCTGCAATGAAATAGACATGATTATTTATGTGGGAGAGTCCTCAGGAGACTATAAAACACCTACTAGAACTAATAAATGAGTTCAGCAAGATTGTAGGATGTAAGATCAATATGCAAAAATTGATCATACTTTTTTGTACAAGCAGCAATTAGAAAATGACATTTCAAAATGTTAAATGTATATTTATTAATAAATCTCTGACTAAATTACAATTGGAAAGAAGAATGTATAATGTAGGAATGTATAAGTGGTACATTGAAACTCTATGTTCTGACAGTTTCCATGAAGGATAACCATTAAAACAGAGAGAGACTGGAGAGAATATGTGAAAAGTAAAAATAAGCTCACTGATGGCCTTATCTGAATTAATTAGGAGTAAAAGATAGTACTTCAAAATAGCTTCAGTAAAAGGAAAAAGGGAGAAAATAAGATATTATTAGTTAATTTCAATGTTGAACAAATGGACAAAGCAATGAACCTACCAACAAAAATCCCAAATCCAGGTTCTTACCAAATGGGGAAACACCAAATGCTTGTCTACAGAATTCAAGAATGAGACAGCAGAACCTCCATCTCTTCCTCTGTTTAACATTGTGCTAGACCTAAGACCATTTCGTTAGACAACAGAAAGGATCTAGAGGAGTCCATATTGAAATTAGAGAGGAAAACCTCTATTTGCATATAATATAATTTCAAAAATTGAGAATAAATGAAAGAACTGTTGTAGGAATTTTTCTAACTACAAATAAGAAGAAGAAAACTTAGTAAAGCCACAGGTACTAAAAGTATCACATATAAAGAAACCCAATTAGAAATTTAAAGGAAGAGAAAATTCCATTTTACTGCAGCAAAAATAAAATGTCTGGGCATAAGCCTAAAAGAAATACCCAAAACTCATATAATGAAAACTATAAAGTGATCTCAAAAAAAAAAAAAACTTGTATGAATGAAATGAGATACTATGTTTCTCAATAGGAAGATTCTGCATCCTAAAGATGTAAGTTTTTATAAGATATTTTTTTAATGTAAACAATTTAATAAAACTAGCATCAGTTTTTTAAATTTTTATATATTTTTTTGGTGCCAGGGGTGCTTAACTGCTGAGCCACATCTCACATCCCCATTTTTTATTTCTTATTTTGAGATAGGGTCTCACTAAGTTTCTCAGGGGCTCACTGAGTTCCTGAGGCTGGCTTTGAACTTGCAATCCTCCTGCCTCAGCTGCCAGAGCCACTGGGAAGATTTTTGATTTTTAATCTTGAGTTGATTGTAAAATTCATTTCTAAAAACAAAAAAGCAAGTATCACCAGGAAATATGTAAAACATAAGAGCTATGTGACAGGTAAGAGGACTAGTCTTGTCAGAATCCAATCTCACTATAAGTTTCAATAATTTAAATCTATTGGTATTGTCACATTAACAAAAAATAAAATCTGTAAATAATCCCATTGTATATGAACAATTCATATAGGACAGACAGAGTATCTCAAACCAGTAAAGAAACATATGGACTCGTTAGCAAGTGTTATAACCATATAACCATTTGGGGAAATATCAGATCAAAACTATACTCCAGAATAAATTTCAAATGTATCTCAGATTTAAATATTAAAAGATTATAACCATACAGGTATTTAAAGAAAGCATGGATGAATTCCTCTTTACTTGGAGTAGAAAGAATCTCCCTGACCATGACTTAAAATAACAGGAGCAATTTTGAAAAGTTGATCATTTTTATTACATTAAAAAAAATTTAAACTTTTGCATGACAAAAAAATGCCACAAGAAAAGAAAAAAAGACAAATTACAAAATAGAAAAAAACTCTTGGAGATTTATTTGTAACAAAAGCTTAATAGCTTTAATAGAGAGAGGACTTCTAAAAATAGAAAAGAAAGAGACCAATAGCACTTTTAAAATGTAATGCATTATAAACATGTGAACTGAGAATTCATAGGGAAAAATTAAATTGGCTCTTAAACCCATGAAAAGATGTTCACCCTCACTCATTACAAGAGAAAAGCAAATTAAAGTACCCTGAGATACCATCCCTCAGCAATCAAGTTGGGAAAAATCTAAAGTTAAACATCATATTCTGTTGGCAAAGCTTTTGAGAATGCAAAACAATATAACCCCCATGGACAAAAATTTGACAAAAATCTAGCAAAATTCCCAGAAAGCAAGACTTCTGTCTTTATGTCAAATGGACCTAGAAGTCAACTTGAATAGTTTCCTTCCAGCAAAAGATGGGAAAGTCTGAGCACCAAAAAAGGTAACTCCAACCCATGGAGACACAGTAAATTATCTATGAATTTATTATGATACTTTAAAAAACTTCACTGGTCACTCTTGGAAATTGACTCATTTAAAAAAAAAAAACTTGAAATAAAGAAAAAGATTCAAGTGTTTATTCTTCTTTTCTAATTCAAAATGATGAAGGAGATTTGAGGAGAGGAAGTTTCTTTCAGTGGTGTTTCATTTAATAAAGACAGAAATGATGAAAGAGGATATTCCCATTTTAATTTATCTTCTAATGAATTAAATATAAGGAGTGATCATCAAAGGCTCATCACATCCCAAGAAGACAGCCAGACACTGCACTCCCCCTGATGAGAGGGCACACTTCTACCTAGGAAGTGTAATAGCCTGGCCTCCCCCAGATAAAACCTGAATCTGATCAAACCTCTCGATCCGCCTTCTAACTTACAGAGGAGACAGAGGAGCTTGTTAAACATTCACTGGATGCTCCACTAGGCAAATCACCCAGTTTCTTCAAAAACGGAACAACTGCTAAGGGCAAAAAGAAATAGGATGGGAAACTCCAGACTAAAAGAGATTTAAGAAACAAATTAATCAATTGCATTGTGGGGATCCTATTTACATCCAGATTCAAAGTGTAAACAAATAAAAAGAAATGGGGTGAAGGGACGATCAACATTTTTAGTATAATCAGGAAAATGTGGACACTGATTGAATGATATTAATGATGACTATTGAGACTTTATGTTCAACAATAGCATCGTGGTTACATTTAAAAGGGGGGTCTTTGTCTTTTAGAAATAGATGCTGTATTGCTCCTGGGACTTTCAGTAAGAACGAGTATAGAAATATACACTTTAATGTTTATAAATTTTATTTGAGATTTGCTTTTTTAAAAATCTAGGAAAGGAAAGGAGAACAATATTGAAGGAAAACAATTAGCCACAAGTTGATAATCATTGCATCTGAGAAACCTACACAGGGATTCATTAGGCTTTCTGCTGTGAGTGGTTTAAATTCTTCATAATTGCATCAAATGACACACATAGAACAGCACTATTCCTCATGGATGCGTGCCTACTCAAGGTCATAGATTGAGCGGTTTAATATAACTGTTGATGTTGGAGAAGGCAATGGGAATGGGGACCAGGATAATGAAGAAAAATAAAATAATAATACAAGAAAATAACTTTGCAAAGAGTGATGTTATTACATTCCAAGGGCAGAAGAGGATGATTAATGCTACTCTCTAAACCCAAAGCCCCCTCCCCAGATGGATGAAATAAAACACATGAATAAAATAAAAGATAATGACTATTCATTCAAAAAGTGACTGAGGGAATTATATGTAATATACTTATTGGGGTTGTAATTGTACTCGATTTATCTGAGATTCTTGGGAGTACTGTGATCATCTATCAGAGAATGAGGTAGGAAGTGCCCCCATCAAAACTTCTTCATGCTTAAGACCCTGAGCCCTTAGGTTCTGCCCATGGATTCACCAATCCCTGCAAATGCACTAAATCTTTCGGAATCCATCTCCTCCGGCAGTAGCTCATACTCTTCTAACAAAACTGCTCCACGAGCAAGAATTTCCAGCAGAAAGTGAAACCCACAATACAAAAAATAGTCCAGAATCTGAGACAGCTCTCTGAACTTTACAAAGATACAGAAAACCAGAAAGGAAACCCCAGTTGGTCCTAAAGGAAGGGAATCCTGCCTTTTCCTGGAATGCAAGATTGAAGCTCAGGGAATCATAATTAAGGTCAAGCCCCGGAGGAGAAAGGCTAAGCAAATAAATGGGGAGGAAGGGAGGAAGGGAAGTCGTAAAGCTTAAAGTAACCCGGCTCATGGGAAGAGGGAGACCGCAGAGCAAGGGAAGAGGCTCCAGGCCTCGGGGCTCAGGCCCTGGTGCCACACATCCCATTCTTTTGTGAAAACCTTTTCTGAACTGGAGTGCCAGCTTACAGGTAATTTTCTATTAAATCTCACTGCTGCATGCTCAGTGATCAGAAGTAGGAGTGGCTTTGGTGCCTTCGTTTTACCTATGTGGTTCTTTCATGACATTCTGAGAAGTCAGGCCCCTGAATCAGAGCAAATGCATCTCATCTCTGCTGCCCCATTATCAGCCATCCTCGTAGGAGCCGAAAATGCAGATGGAGTGATCTGTAGGTCTGGCCCCGTCAGGTCACATGCAGAACTTGGAGAAGCATAGCTAACACTTCTCAGTCATGTCTTAAGGACAGGGGCTTATTCTTCTGGTGCTAAAAGAAGGGCTTTGCCTGCTTGGAGCTGGGAGAGTTAGAAAGGGTGAGTTCGTACTGGGGTTCATAATGATTTCCTGTAAAGAGCTCTTGGAGTGCATGACACACACCTCCAGTTAAACAGATCAATGTGTTGGAAAACTCAATTGACTGGGGTCTAATTGCAGCCTTGTCTGAGCAACACGCAACATCCACATGCTTTTTCCATTCTCTCCTGTCTTGGAAATTAGTCAAGTTCTCATCATAATTAGCTCCTATGTGCCTCGAGCTTCCCCTCGAGAGGTCTCTACATTCATCTCCTTCTCAACTTTATCTTGGTGCCTTCCCCCCGTCTGTGACAAGTAAACCTGTGTGATCAGGAACCACAGAACAAAAGGCGTATCTTATTGTCTAAAACAGAACTTAGCCCAGGAGCCCTCATTTATTTCTCTAGCAGAAATCATAATCTTTCCATTTCAAGGTTACTCAGCTTCTCTTAAGCTGAAATATGTTAATGTGAGATGTACACTCTCCCCCACCCCTTCTCCTTCCCTCCAGGCTAAGCATGTTCTGAACTCCTGTGTTTCAGAAAAGCAGAAGTTGTCCTGAATTCTGAATTTTAAAAAAAATCTGATTCCTCTGTCCTGGTCAACTCCACTGACGGATATGTCATCGTCTCTGGTCCTCAGCACTCATCACCTTGGTGTAACTTCTCACCCAGGACACACACATCTTGCATCCTCCTTGAGGAATCTAACCCCAGGTCCATGGGGCCTCCCCGCTTGTTCCCAGGTATTGTTATGGTATATTAGTCAGCTTTGCATTGCTGGGACAAAATACCTGAGAAAAATAGCTTGGAGGAAAGATGTATTTGGGCTCATGGTTTCAAAAGTTTCAGTCCATGGTCAGCTAACTCCATTGCTGTGAGTCTTTAGTGAGGCAGAACACCATGGTGGGCAGAGGGTGGTAGAGCAAATCTGCTCACCTCAAAGTGGCCAGGAAGCAGAGAGAGCAAGAGAAAGGAAGGGGTAAGGGATAAGATATGCCGGAGTACCGCTGCAGCAAATAATCGAGGGGTGACGAATAACTTGTGTACGTTGATACAGCAGGAGTGGAAGCCGTTTATTGCAGGACAGGAGCAGTATTTATACATTCCACACAGCTTATCTAATTAGCATAAACTAGATACATCAGTCAACCAATCAGGAATCTCCACACTTAATGGCTCACTTTTGTTACTTCTCAAACCACTCCCTCTGGCATTTTGCCAGGCACCATCCAGACTTGTTTACGAACTCTAACATTCCCCTGGCAAAATGCCAGGTGTTATTTTGACTTGTTTACAGACTCTAACAAAGATAGTCCCCAACGGCACACCCCCAAGACCCACTCCCTTCAACTATGTCCCACCTCCTACAGTGTCCCAACTCCCCATAGTCCATTTAGCCATGATGGATTTGTCCTTTGATGAGGTTGGGGACCCTCATGTTCCAATCACCTCCTAAAACTCCCACCTCCGAACACTGCTGCAATGGGGACCAATCCTTTAATACATGAGCCTTTTGGGAACATTCCAGAACTGCTGCAGTCCAGCTGCAGCAAAATAACGGGGGCGGGGGGGGGGGGTGATGAGCAACTTGTGTAGATTGATACAGCTGGAGTGGGAGCCGTTTATTGTAGGACAAGAGGGGTATATATACATTACACACAGTTTATCTTAATTAACATAAACTAGATACAGCAGGCAACCAATAAGGAATCTCCACACTTAATGGCTAGCTGGCATTACTTCACAAACCACTCCCTCTGGCAAAATGCCAGGCGCCATCCTGACTTGTTTGCAGACCCTAACACAGAACTACACCATAACACATGAGAACTCTTTGGATGTCTTCCACCTCCACCCTAGAAAGCACAGAACTTTGTAGAACACCACAAGGTTGTCCTCAGAACTGCCAACTAGACTTTCCATCACTACTCTACACACCAGGTGCCATGTTGGAGGCATGGCTACTTGGCCTGTGGCCACTGCCCAGGAAGGGAGGCAGGAGTGTCTGCAGGTCCTGGAGCCCCTCTCAACCCATTAACAATTTAAATTGTTCAATCATAACTCTAATTCCATGCAGTCTGGGGTACAGGTATGCTGAGCCCCTTCACATAAACTCAGCAGCACCCAAGTTCTAGCAATATCCACTTTGGTTCTCCTCCTCCCCCCAGATGGTCACATTTTTATCTCCTTTTGAAAATAAATTATGTCATCCTGCTTTCTAAAATATCAGTTCTCAAGGCTTTGGCTCTTGATATTTAAAGCCAAGATTTTTAGAATTAAGAAAAATCAGTGTTTAAGATTATTGTTTCTACTAGGCAAGGAAGAAGATTCAATCAGAAATCCAATGGGGGGTCAGGCACAGTGGCACATGCCTACAATCCCAACGGCTTGGGAGGCTGAGGCAGGAGGATCGTAAGTTCAAAGCCAGCCTCAGCAACTTAGTGCGGTTCTGCTTCAAAATAAAATATAAAAAGGGCTGGGGATGTGGCTTGCTGGTTGAGCACCCTTGGTTCAATCCCTGATACAAAGAAACAAAGAAGAAGAAGAAGAAAGAAAGAAAGAAATCCAAATCCAATGGACTTTTTTGTTCTTGTTCCACCCATCAGCCCCCTCTATACAGTGCAATAAAAAACTGAATTTTGACCATGAATGAGAACTAAAAAAAAAAAAAAAAAAGGAATTGTGGCAACAGGAACACAAGTTTTAAACATCTGAATGATTATAGCCAACACCAGACATCTACTGTCTCCCTCCCTTCTCATCTTGTCTTGCTTGATCTTTCTCCCTCTGGAGTTCCCTGTCCCCCAACCCAAGACCCTCACATCTTCACAGCATTGCTCACAGCACATCTCCTCCAGGGCTTCCTCCCAACAACCTGTCACCCCACAGTGCTCGCAGCCCTCACCCCAGGCAACCTGCCCACAGCTGTGACATCTGTATTGGTGTTGTCAGGAGGGGGCTTCTCTGCAAAACCGTCATGAGGCCTCAGGCTGCAAGGTGACCTGTTGTCATGAGGACTCCTTGTCCCCCTTAGAGGAATAGAAGGCAAGGCTTTGGGAATGACCAGCTCTGGGGACACAACTACTTTTTAAGACTTAAGAAACAAGGAAGGAGAGAGCAAGTGTGCCCCACATGCAACCTGGTGAGGAGTCGGAAAGGAGGAAAGCCTGAGAGATGGAGGTCGGCCCTGCCTGTTCCTCGAGACCCTGCTACCCTCCCTCCTCAACCTCTCCTGCGCTCGTAATTTTTCTATGTTTTTTATTTTCTATCTTGTTATTTAAAATATGTTTTTTAAAAATAATACTGCTATGTAGCAATAGAATCATATTTGTCTGCCCCTGGTTTCGTAGTTCTTTTCACATACTTGTGACAGAGCCATCATTAACTCCAACAATGATAATTTATTGTTCTTTTGAGAAATTGAAATTGAGTACACACCAAAGCCGGGGAGAGTGTGTGTGTGTTCCTCTGCACCTCCTCACGTGCACTAAGAGCGAGGGCTCAGTAAGGTTATGAACCTGATAACTGTCACAAGAGATATTTGGTGTTGGCACAACGAATCGCTTCCAAAGTGGGCTAGGAATTGCAGGGAAAAAAAAAAGAAAAAGAAAAAAAAAGAATTATTCCTTATATATCTTTAAAAAAGAGGGCATCTTCTCACAAAAGGAGAATCTTCTCCTCTATGGTCTCCCCTTTTCCTCAAGCCTACCTTGCCAAGGCATGGACTACGGCTGCGGAAAAAGGGACCTCGAAGCTCCGTGCTCGTTGGCCATTTCCAATAAGCCTGTCAGAGCCACACGAGGATGAACCAGCCATGCTGCACCTCAGGAAGCGCTCAGTCACTCCCTGGAGCTGCGCAAAGGAGGCCCGGAATCAGCCCCAGAGAGCCCAGTGGCAGCCCCACTGACCCTTTCCAGTGACCCCAGCCATGGTTAGAAAAGGCAGTTGAAGGTTGGTACAGAAAGAGTAGAGGGCCCTGGGTCAGCTGTCAGAAGTCAATATCCCAAGCAAGGTGTTCTAGGAGTGGTTTCAAGAGTAGAATGATGTGATCAGACTGACCACTATTAGGAATCTTGTTTCCTCCTATTTGGGGAATAGTGTGTGTGTGTGTGTGTGTGTGTGTGTAAACCTTTTCCTGGAATTTCATGGAAATTCTGTGAGATCTGAGCTTCCTCAAAGAGGATTTGCAATTCCTTCTAACAGGCTCCTAGAGAGACAAACAACCCAGTACAAAAATAAACCATAGTTGGGGGGGTTATAATTTAGGGCTTAGGAAGATGATGTAAATTCCAGCCCTGCCTCGACGGCAGGAGGGTGAACATGTAGCTAGAAATTCCCTTGGGGCTGGGGTTCCACTGCACTTAGAGCCAAGACCGAGAGCAGCACTGACTTCTCTGTCATCTCTCTGCTGCCTAGGTTTTATATTTGTAGGTAGAACCTGGACTTTGAGAGTCCTGGTGACTTACGTGCAGATCTCCAATCTGATCCACCCTACTTTGTCCAAGATGGCTTTGCCTGGGACAGTTTCGTGTAGATTTTACGTGAAACTCAAGCTCTGAACCACCAGGGATCTGCGGATGCCCCCAAGCCCACACCAGATTTAGCAGGAAGTGAGCTCTCCCAAGTTGTGTTTCCTGTCATTTCTGTCCTCCAGCGATTTCCTCTACCTGCCTGCCAGTGTATTCATGCATTTATTCTTTTCAATCTCATCAGCATTTGAGATATTCTCTACTAAGAGATATCCAGTCTACCATATCACTAGAAACAAATGGTAACTTTGGTCTTTTTAATTGAGATAATCTCTCGCAAGCAAAAATAAATAAAACTTAAAACATATTCACAAAAATAAATAAAACTTAAAACACATCCACATTAATAAATTAATAAAAGATGATGCTCTTACCATGGAAATTTAATTCATAAAAATACACACATACATGTACACATGTCTGTTCACACCCACACATACAAGTGCGCACACTTGTACTGTGGGAGATTGTGTCTCCCACGACAGTGTCTCTCATCTTATCTGCTTCTCTCAATGTGACCATACACTTCTGTTTTGCTTCTTTGGGACACTTGCTATTGACACCCAGCTGCCATGTTGTGAGAAAACCCAAACGTGGAGAGCTCAGTTAAAACTGACAGGCAGCATCAGCCACCAGACAAATGGGTACATAGACCTCTAGATGATTCTCACTTCCAATTATCAAGCCATTCCCTACCTTTGGGTCTCCCCAACTGAGGCATCCCATGTCACGGGGCAGAGATAAGCCGTGTTATGTCTGTAAAATCAAAAAATGAAAATCGGTATACAGAGTTCAACTTCCCCACTTAAGAGTTTCATGTCAGAATAAATCATTTTAACACACACCCATGTTTTCACATCGAAAACAATGGTGTCGGTGGGAATGCAGATAACAATAACAATGGCACTACCTACTTCACAGTGACATTAAATTCAGTAGGACAAGAACTACTGATGTTATTGATTCCAATTTTTGACATGCTATTTAAATGTTTTTATTGAAATTGAACCAAAATCTGTCCTGTGGCATCCCAAGGCTTCTTTGCAATATAAAATGTCTTAAGTGTTCTCTGATTACCCGTGTCATAGGTCACATAACCCCACGGGTATGGGCTTCTGTCAAGGTCTTTGGGGCCTCTCCAGGTCTCTAGATCACTAACACAGTGGCTGAAGGATTCTGTCCTCTCTCAGAAAACTCTGCGTCAGGGAGGGAACAATAGCCAAGGACAGGCTATTGTTCCACCCACATCCCTACTTATACCCACATCCCCAAACCAGCTTAGGCCCTCGCCAGCTCCTCTTGTCAGAAGCCATTTAAAATAGGGCTTGAAAAGCACAAAAGAAAAAAGGGTGGTAAAAAATCGACACCCCCAGCTTGAACAACAGTGAGATTTCATTTTAGCCTATAGAAAGCATATGAATCAGAATAAAAGAAGAATCATTTGCGCATTAGATTTAAACAGCTTCTTTTCTCTAAAAACAGGGCATTGCACTGGGAAATTGTAATCAATTAACATATTACAGGCTCAACTACTCAGGGCTTTGCCAATGTCATTTCACTCACTGGGGCTCAGCTCTGCCTCTCTTGAAACGCAACCACTTCTTGTCTGTTGTCCACTTATGGTGCCCTGTGGCAAAATGTATGCGTGGAAGATGTCAAGTGGAAGCAGAACATAAATGATAGAGCCAAAGAAAACTTTAGAGGCAGTTCAGTCCATCCCTTACTTGAAGCACAAGAAATCTGTGACCCAAGAAATGACTTCCTCAAGGTCACAGCTAATAAGGAATAGCACTAGACATATTTTTTTTTCAGCCCTCACATCTAGAAACAAAAGGAAAAATGATGCAAGGCTTCTGTGCACTCCCAAGAGACAGAACTCGGAACAACTAGAGAGTTCTTCCCAGATTTCTTAGCTTTGACATAAAATTGTGGATTTTTCAGAGGGAAGAGTCACCACAATGTTTGGGAGGGACTGAAGACAGGATCAGAGAGCCTGTCATCTAGGTTGACTCCAACAGTAATGACGTAAAAGGGGAGGGCAGTGGGTTAGTGTTTTACTGTTTTGTACCAAGCAGGAAAAATAATTTGAGTGGCAAAAGGCATGACAATTGAGCAGCAAGAATGAGCAAGGGAAATCAAGAAAGGAAAAATCAAGGCTGAGCATTATGAGAACCTTGCCCAGCACTCCCCCAAAGGGAACCCTGGACATTTTAGTGTAGATAATAATCTTTGGGCAGGAAAACAAGCCTGCCATGTTTCTTCCTCCTCCTCCTCCTCCCCCTCCCTCCTTCCCCTCCTTCCTTACTCCTCTTCTTCTTTTGATATTAATACACACTCACACATGAACACACGTGCATGTACACACAAAGATAAAGTTCAAACTTTCCCACAGTCATGAAAAATCCCTCTCTGAAAGCTTGTTTTATTCTAATTAATACCAAAGCAATTAACTTATGGTATGCTCCCATTACCTGCCAAGTTTTGTTATTTTTAAAATACAAGAGCATGGTTTTGGATTCTATTATGTCGTCCATACGCAGCCTCGGAAAGGTGGTTTCCTTGGTTTCCCCACATATGAACTGCCATCCAGGGAGTAAGAAAAAGAACAAAAAATCCTGTTCTGTGATGACTTGCATTGGCTTGATAGGACTCTCCTTTAAGGAGTTCTGAGCTGCCTGCCCATTCCCCAAGGCCTTCCTAGGAGACGTGGTGTGGAAAGTTACTATCATACTGTAAAGTGCACAGAAGCCTGCATTGGACGCTGGTCCGGCTGCCCTCCACTAGGCTTCCCTTCTTTTTAGACTTCTAGGAATTGGACAGAGTGTGTGCTTCTTGGAAAACAGTGCATTTTCTCTGCTGAGAAAAGTAGCAGTCAAATCACAAGCTAAGGGGAATATGATGCTGACTTTGGGCAGACCCATGTCATTAGCAGCAGAATCACTAAAATATGCTATAAGAAAAAGCCAAAGACCTCAAAGATGAACCCCAATATTGGACCAGGAGAGACTCAAAGTGTCCAACCTCTGCTCTTGCTGTAAGAATTTTCAAATTATAGAAGCGCATCAGTACACCTAAGTGGTGTTTTTCTTTTTTAATTTGTATATACACCATCTCTTTGCAGAGCTGTAGATCAAACCCAGATCCTCCTGCATATTAGGCAAGTGCTCTACCACTGAGCCACATTCTCAGCCTGAAAGATTTTTTCAAAGAAAAGTTTGGGGTTCAATGACTAAAGTTCCTAATGAAGAGTGCACAACTTTCCTAAATAAAAACTAGCCGATATCTTTTCCTTTAAGCAAAAAGATCTACCTGACATGTTGATATTTGTCATTGATACTTCAATAAGCACATTCATTATACAAGAGCATTAGGTTAGGTGTTATGAGGGACACACAACAGCACGAACCAAACCTCACCTCAATAATTTTATATATATATATCACACATACACATACACACATTTAGGTGTAGATGGACACAACACAATGCCTTTATTTTTATGTGGTGCTGAGAATCGAACCCATGTCCTGCCCATGCTAGGCGAGCAACCTACCACTGAGCCATAATCCCAGCCCCTCAAGAATTTTTTACAATCTATCCAGCTGCACTGGCACACATCTCTAATCCCACCAATTCTGGAGGCTGAAGCAGGAGGATCACAAATTCAAGGCCAGCCTAGGCAATTTAGAGAGATCCTGTCCCAAAATAAGAAGGACTTTACTCAGTAGTTAAACACACCTGAGATCAATCCCTAGCTTTTTAAAAAAAAGAAGGAAAAGAATTTTACAATTTATTGGAGATACAAGAAAAATACATGTGAGAAGAGAAACACCTAAGGCAATGAATGAGGAATGCAAGAATGTTCCAGAGAGGGATGATTTCAGGAGCAAGCTACAATATTCACATGTGCTAATGATGAGGCCACTCATTCCAGAGACCAAGAAAGCACACACAAACCCAAAGGAGAAAGAGAAATGTACCAGAAAAATATCAAACACAGCTTCTGAGTTGGTATAAGCTCTGTCTCCTGTTACGGGCAATAGAGCTCCACTCATCTCATACACATCCCAGGCCTTTTTATGTCCAGGAGTCTATGCAGAGCAGACGCTGTCCAAGGTCAACCTCCTTCAGTGGGAAGAACAGGCAGAAAGAGAGGCACCAAGGGTCATCCTTCCCCTTGTAGGGCTGCATTAGGCTGGTAGCACTGGATTTCAAATCTTTACCAAGAACAACAGGGTATTTTCTCTCTTGAAATTCTTTCTTTTCCTCCCTCTGCCTTGTCTCTAAGAGCAGCTCAATGTAGCTCAGAGTCAGTTTTTCGATGTCTTTGCTCTTTGCTCTTCATCCAAGCTCTCCCAGGTTCCTACTAGTTCCACCTCTCACCCTCAGAGGACATTGAGATAGGATGGCATTTGTTATAAAGTACAGAATCACAGACTCAAGCAATTTCAGATACTGGAATCCTTCCACATTCCCTCCAGAGGTATAAAATCTAAGTCACAATGGGAAATACACTACTGCAACAGACAAGCTATTTATTCCATCTTGTAGCAGTTCTGATAGCTGAGATGTCCTCCCTTGGGCTGAATTTTCCTGATATTTTGTCAAATTGTTCCTAATTCGAACTCCTGGCTCCAACCATATCCAATTCAGTGTTTCAAGCCAGTGCTCGGATGCTTTTGAGTTCTCTCTTCACAAGAGCAACATGAGATTTGCTTCAACCACTCCAAATAATACCTGGTTTCAAATATTTCATGTTCCCATTTTATCTCTTAATACTTTAAGATATCAACTTGCCTACATCTCTCTTAACCCCCCCCCCATCTTTAAAGATGAATAAAGCACTCTAGACATAAACTGGCCAAAGTGAAGCAGAACAGAAGCCTCATTTTAGATACTTAGATATGGTACTTTTATTAATTCAATCTAAGGCTTCATTCAGCTCTATGTTGTGACCACATGACATGGCATGTGCTTACTGGAGACTAAAAATCTTTTGCTGCAAGTGCTTCCCACCTGCTGATGAAATAATTGATTTTCATTTATTATGCCTCCCTCACACAGCTGGCGTTATCCCAGAAACTATGTAAGAAAAGACATCTCTCATACTCTCTCCATCCTTTTACTTGAGCCCCAATTATAGATTCAAATGACTGTTTCAACTGTTTCTAGAAAAAGAAACACTGTTCCCTATCAAGAAATCTCCATGGAAAGATGTCTAGGATGTCAATTCGAATTTCAGTGATATGAGAAGTAAGGTTGCAGCAGCCCCAAAGGACCCTGATTACCATCCTGCGTCTTCCTTCCTTATGTCCCTAAGCCAAGCAGAAAGCCTCAGAAAGCAGTCCTGAGGGGCACGTGAACCTCTCTGATGAGTGAAAAAGAAAAAAAGCATTTAGCAGCCATTTATTTTAGTCCTGAATGATCACTAGACTGTAAGACATTGAAGGATGGTGTCCTGTAAAGCATCACAAGATAATGACTAGATGGGTGACTGGGTGACTGGATGGATGGATGGATGGATGGATGAGCAAATTCTGAAGCTTTGTATTTCTGTCAGTGTCCAGAATTATGTCTGAGGGAGAAGAGATGTTCCATTTCTAGTTTAACCCATTAACTCAGTACTTATGGCCCTAAAATTTTATTATAGGTTTTTGTGGTAGGGATCAATTTTACAGCTTCTTAGAAAAATAAAATATAAGCATAAAACTGATTTTAAAATATTATTACTGTGAAAAATAAATTTTAAAATAGGTTCTTGTGGAAGTGGAAGAAAAAGGAAGGAAATTGAAATCATAGGATAAAAGCTATCATTAAATTACTACAGAAAAATCCCTATACTCTTTCTAACTGTTGCATCAAATATGTATGTTTTAGCCTGGACTTAAAGACTTTTATTATCAGGGGTCCTTCCTCTATCCAATTATAAACCCAAAGTCAAACTTCTACCATTTTCAGGTTATCCTGAACACATATGATGTTGCTCAAGTGATTCTTGTACACCAAAGGCTCTCACACCTCTTCTTCACCCGGTTACACTCAGCATATCTTTCAAGACATCATGCAAAAAACCTCCTCTGAAAAGTCTTCTCTGGATAACACCATCCCACACTGACTATCATTTTTCTTTCCCTAAAGCGTATGGACAATCTGTAAAAGTATGTTTGTCATCTTTTCTACCAAAAAAGGTATGAGAATTCACTTTGAAGCTGTAAGATATTACCAAAACAATGAATTATTATGATTAATTTTAAACTCGTGTTTGTTTTGCTTTCCAAAAGGGATCATAATTTTCCTAAGGGCAAGAGCAGTAGTCTTTACTTATTTGATATTTCTTTAAAATGCCAGAATCAAAATTAAATAAAATAGGTGTTGAATAAATAATACATTTCAGGGTGTGATTCCACCTCCCTTTCGGAGCTGTCCCGGGCTGTGGTGCTGAAGATAATGATAAGCTCTGGCACGGCCATCTAAGCAAATGACTTATGACAGATTCTGCTGACCCTTTACCCTGGGAGAGCTCATTGACGGTAGCATAGGAACATTAAATAATTGCTGTCCTGTCACCCTCTTATACGTATTCCTCCCTACTTCAAACACCTAAATCACCATTTCATCACGTTGACTTTCTGCTCAAGAGCCTGTATGGAAGGAAGGACTCCCTATCGTCTGCAGTAATTCTCATGCTGAGGGACATTAACAGAATAGAAAGTGAGACTTTTGTCATTGAGACATTAAAACACAATTTAGAAGAGTGTCTACAGATCATTTGGAAAATAGCACTGAGTGATGTAGGGTATTTCTGATAAATGTGGACTGTGGACTGAATTTTATCCTCTACTCCCCCAAAAAATTTATGTATCAAAGTCTTAATCTTCATATTTAAAGGCATGGCCTTTGGGAGCTAATCTGGTTCAGATGAAGTCAGGGGGGTAGGGCCCTTAAGAAGGGATTAGTGCCTTTATAAAAAGAAACACCAAAGAGCATTCTCTCTTTATCTCTGTCTCTCTTCCCACCCCATGTGAGAATGCAATAAGAAAGTGACCATCTTCAACCCACTGGGAGAGCCCTTGCCAGAATCCAACCATGCCAACCCTCTGATCCCATTCTAGCCTTCAGAGCCTACTCTTCTGCTGTTTAAGCACCTAGTGTATGGTTCTTTGTCACAGAACCTCAAGTAGACTGAGACAACGTGTATCAACATGATTAACTGCATATGACGACAAACACAGACTCACTTGATTCCATAAATGCAAATGCATCCATTGATAAATACTGTCCTATAATTCTGCTTCCACTTGTGAACAAGTAATGACTATAGGCATTTTCCTCCCAATTTAAGCACATCAAAATCTAGACAAAATACATTAAATGACTATTTTCAGAGATTGGACTATGATCTCTGATTAAGTTAGTTCTCTCCAAATTGATGTGAAAATCCAATGGGATTCCAGTGAAAATGCTTTTAGAAAGTCCTTCTAGAACTCAACAAGTCAATCCTAAAGTTTATGTGGAATATCAAAAAACTTAAAAGTATTCAAAACAATTTTGAAAAATAAAAATAAAATTGGAAAACTTACACTCCCTGATTTCAAGACTTATTAAAAAGTTATGGTCATCGAGACAGTGTAGTGTGGGTGTAAAGACCAATGGGACTGAATTGAAGGTTGGGAAATACATCTACATGTGTTTGGTCAATTGTCACTTTCTACAAAAGTGTCAAGGGACTCTAATGGGAAAAAGATAATTGTTTCAACAGATACTGCTGACTGCTGTATATTCATATAGAAAAGAATGAACCTCAATCCTTCCCAAACAGCATACCAAAAAAGCTAACTTGATATATATCACAGTTACATTTTAAAGCTAAAATTATAAAACTTCTAAAAGAAAAGTAACTTCAGAATAGGTGAAAATATCTTAAGATATGAAAAGCATGAAACATAGAAGAAAAAATTATTAAATTGGCCTCATCAAAAATACAATCTGGGGGCTGGGGTTATAGCTCAGTTGGTAGAACATTTGCCTTGCATGTATGAGGCATTGAGTTTGATCCTCAGCACCACATAAAAACAAATAAAATAAAGTTATTGTGTCTGTCTATAACTAAAAAAAATGCTCTTTAAAAGATAAACACTATTCATCTGGACAAAATGGTACACAGTTCTAGTCCCAGGTATTCAGGAGGCTGAGGCAGTAGGATCTCAGGTTCAAGGTCAGCCCAGACAACTTAGCAAGACTCTATTTCTTATTTGAAATTTTTTTTTAAAAAAGACTTCATTATAAAATGAAAAGGCAAGACACATAAGAAAACATTCTTGATACATACTTGTGATAAAAGACTGCTTCTAGGATATTTAAAGAATGTCACCAGCCCAATAAGACAATCAACTTTAAAAATAGCAGCCACTTCACAAAATAAGAGATATACAAATTTCAAAACGTGAAAAGATGTTTAACATCTTGATTATTTAAAAAAATGTAAATTAAAACCATAAAAATGAGATACCACTACATACCCACTAGAGAGGCAAAAATTTTAGTCTAATCTATTACATATGAAAATATGGAACAACTAGAATGTTCATATGTGGTTGACATTATACAAAATGTTTGAACCACTTTGGAAATAGTTTGCCAATTCAGTTTCTTTAGAAGTTAAACATACTCTCACCATTCTTAGGTGTTTATCCAAAAAAATGAAACTATATTTCCACAGAAAGAATTATATAAAAATGGCCTTAAAAGTTTTATTTAAAATAGCTCAAAAATGGGAAAAAAAAGTTCAACAAGTGAATGGATAGTAAATTTTGATATATAAACACGATGGAATATTATGCAGTGAATTTCTAAAACTACATGCTGCTAATAAAAGTTACATGTTATGTAAAAAACAGATAAATCTCAGAAACAGAAGGCTAAGGAAAAGAAGCCACTTTCATACAAATTCACTATTTATTTCATTTATGAAATTCTAAAGTAGCAAACTTTATGCCGTTTTTGGTTTAGGATCATAGGTGGTATTGGCATAGAGGGCAAAGGATCATGAGGGAGGATTTTGAGGTCGTAAAAATGCTTTATTCTTGATTGTGGTGATGTTGCCTTGGGTGTATACATTTGTCACAGTTCTAACTGTATACCTAATCTGGACACATTTTATTTCATGCAATTTATAGCTGCATAAAGTTGTTTACAAATAAAAACACTGCTGGTCTAAGGAATACACCCAGATCTCTCAGACTTGCATTCAGTACCCTCCTTGACTCACCCTAGTAGTTATGTTCTGTGAAGCTGCTGTGAACCCCAAATTAGCAAATACCACACCATGGCTCACAAGGGATCAAGGGGCAAGATTCCTGTGAGCCTCTGGCCCCGATATTTTCATCAATCAGTCAATATATTACTTTGTTTTAAAGTCACTTTATTTAATATAACTTGTCATATATTAAATAACTCATTGCCTGAAAGAAGCTTGTCTGACATATTTTCTCCATAAAGCACATCACTGCTTTCTTGTGCTTGGGAGCCTAGACAGCACCCCAGCACTATACTTGGGGGGACTGTTTCAAACACTGAAATAGGACAACAACAAAAAGGAAAAAAGTATTTAAGAAAAAAAGAGGCATAGCATTGAATATGCCACAGAGTATAAGAGATCAAACAAGAATTCACAGCAAACTCAGCTGGGAACAGGGCACTTGGGGACCTTAGGTTTTTTGTTTTTTGTTTTTTGTTTTTTGTTTTTTTTGGCTATTCTGTACATGTCTACAAATAACTATAAAAGTGCCATGAATATTGATTTGGGGATTACCAGTAAATTTTAACAGGTAGGATAATTCACAATAATAAGAATCACCTACACTTGACACCATCTAGGACAGTACAAGACACTTAGTAGGCCTTCAATTAGTATTTCTCCTGATAATAGAAGGACAAAGAGAAGATGAAACTAACCCATGACTTCACTTACATCTCTATCAAGACCCTTGTTTAAAATTCACTCTAGGGGGCATGTTCAGGCTTAGAGACAAGCTCTGTAGAAGTTAACTTTTTGAGACTTATGCGGATAAATTGTAGGCCATTGCTAGGGAGAAGCTGAGGAGAAAATCCCATATAATCATTTGTTCTTGGCAGCATCCATTAAAGAAAAAGAGTTTCTTGTTCTTTATTAGCAACCTCAAAGTTACGTACTTCTGATTGGGGAGGGGGATAAAAGAAAAAAAAATGATTGTCATGTTTCTAAAGCAAAGAGATATTTCCAATTTTACTTCTTGAACAAAAAATAGACTAGAGAGAAAATACACGTCATTTAATATACCCCATTAGGAATTTCTAAGAATAAGCCAGAAAGGGAGAAATATTTTAAGTTACAATTCCTGGTGTTGGCGGACATGTAGGGAAAGGAGCACACTCATACACTGCTAAAGAAAGTATAAATTGATATAAATTTTCTAGGGGGATGGTTAGTAACATAGCATGAGCCTTTAAAACACTTATACCCTTTAACCCAATAATTCTGTTCTGGGGAGTAGAATAATCCAAGCTACAGACTAGGATTTATATGCAATAATGTTCACTGATGGCAGTGTTATGTAAAATTGAAGGACCTTCTAGCAAACCAAATGTCTAAGGAAGAATGTTTAAATAAGTTATGGTACATGCAGTGTAGCTCAGAGGTCCTGAGGTTCCTCCCCAGCCATTCTCTACCCTTTATATTCAAGGTCACCTTCCTCTGCTACATGATGGGTGGAGCGTTTTCCCCTCGAGGAGCTTGTTACTCCCAGCTCCACCGTGGACCAGCATCACTTCCCAGGTGGTTTCCACAGAGTTTCTACGTACAGCCACCTCAAGGACACCACGGAGGCTGCCCACGCTTCCCTTTATTATGCTTTCCTTTACATTATGCCACAAGGCAAAATGATCTTTTACCAAAACAAACTGGGTTAGAGAAAAATATAACTAGGAACAGAGAACCTAAAGCTGTATATTATATGTGGAGTAAACTCTCTAAAACCTGAGATTTTCATGGAGATGAGGACAGTTCCTTTCATTTTCTATTTCTCCTGCTCCAGCCCCATTTCTACCTTCTTTTCTAACCTCCTCCACTGATTCTCCATACAAGTATGGCAAAGTTCTCTTTCAATCCTGAAGAATTGACCTCCCTTTGCCCAGTGGTGCATGTGCCCCAAGTAGAATTAGCCTAGAATACAGCCCTGGGTTTATATTGAGAAGAAATGGAGGAAAAGAGGAGAGAGGAGACTTCAGCATTAGGGTCAGTAATGGCTAGGACAGTGCCATCTGGAGGGGATGGACACAGGCGAGGGGTTGGCAATCCAAAACCCTCAGAGCAGAGTAAATAGGGACACTCCACATTTGATCTCTCTCTTGTGAGTCCTTGTTTATTAAGAGCTAATAAATGTGCCTCTTTATCCTCCCAATCTTCCAGCAGATAACTGTTAAGCTAAGTATGGGACCTCCTATACTCCCAAAACTAAACAGCCATTCTCTGAAATAGTAGTTTAAGTCGATAACTCTCAACCTGATTGCACGTCAGAATCACATGAGGTGTTTTTCAAAACGTCCAATGCTCAGGCCGCCCACCGCCAAAGATTCAAATCGAATTGGACTGGTGCAGATATTGAAGTCAAGCTCTGAAAATTATGCCACAATTATTGAAAACATTCTTGAGTAATACTTTCAAGTCTTATTCTTCTGAAAAAGCCTGTTCTGGAATCAAGAGACTAGACAGACTGTGTTAAAAGACAGCTCAAGGAACCTTCGTTAGCAAGATTTTTAGCAGGTGTTACAACCCCAAAATAAAGAAAACTTTAAAGGCTCTGTGCTCAAATGGGTTTTAGAAAAATCTAAACTCTAAAAAGCACTTAATATTTTCTTGCCACAGGGTTTTTCATCGGCCTTGCCATGTCACTATGCATCTTGACTTTCCAGAAAGAGGCTATGAATAGCACGCAGCATTTCCAAATTTATTTGATCAGAGAATTCCCATTTTCTTTTTGTTTTCTAAAATGGCTCTAAGAATATCTACTATGTTGAAGAAGTATTACCTACCATATATGTATTCTTTGTGCTGAGAGGTTTTTAAAAAGCCAATTTTAAAGGAAATTTTAACAAAAAGCAGATTATCTACCTGGTGCTAACCATGCTTTTTGGCTTAATCTTTGAGATTCACTTCTCTATATAGTGAGCAAACCACTTGGATGGTGGATAATCAGATAAATTTTATATTCTTCCCACTGCAGAATGGAGTCCATATCCCATCCCCTGAAATACGAATAGACTGGGACTCTTCTAACTTGAAGGATTGTGGAGCCTGGGTCACAAGGACCAAGTAGCTTTTGCCACTGCTGGAATGTTGCACTTTGAGCTGTAAGCTCCAGGGACCTAAGAAATCTGATGATCATGGTAGCCCAGACCCAGAGGGAGATGATATGCACGTAGGTACAAAGGTCGGTCTTTTGGCTGTTCTTACCAAAGTATCTGGCATGTGCGTGAAGAAGCTACCACTTGATTCTAAACCCTCATCCTTCACGTCTCTCAGCTCTTCAACTCTCCTAGCTGAGGCACAGATGTTCTGAAACAGAAACAAGTCATCCCCACTGTGCCCTGTTGAATTGCTGATTCAGAGTCCGCAAGCAGAATACAAGTTTTGGGGTGGTTCATTATGCAGCAGGAGATAAGCAGAGCACTAAGACAGTTTGTGAAAACATAGCAAACCCCAATCACAATGAAGCACACTGAGTGTGGGAAGGTGTGAGGGGACGTGAGGAGGGCAAGTTACCCCCACAGGTAAATGAAGAGGGCCTAAATCCATGCCTCTATTATTCCTAATGTTAGGGAGATGTCCCCCATGGTACCTATACAGAGGATACGCCAAGGGCTTGGGAAGGAAGGGGCTGGGCATTGAAAGGCCTTGGCTTATTCCTCATTCATGTGGCCTGACACCCTGCCCATCAGAACCCTGTGGCCAGCCACAATGTCCAGCCAGTCAGAGCCAGGGTCTTTTGTCCCTCCAGCCTGCTCTCATCCCGGGCTGGCAGGGCCAGCTTTCAGGAGCACCTGCCCCAGGATCCTTCCCTCCTTCCCCTGCAGCCGGCCAACCCTGCTCTCAGCCTAAGAAAGGGATCCCATGCCCTGATTGTTAGAGGGATAAAGGAAGAGCTAGGGGAAGGCCATGGAGATTATGGGAGAATGAGGTAACTCAGGGACGCATAGAAGCTGGTTTTTAATAAAGGAGTTTGTGATCTTGTTTGTATATAACTGGTTATTACCATATTTGAATTTCATCTGGACTCAAAGTTGTTATCATGTTCTGAAATATCAGCATATTTATATTCTGTTCTGTATTCCTACTTATTACATTTGCACTTCCTGCAAGACGAAGCAGTCTAGTCTCATAGAGACGATGGAGGAGGGGAAGAAAGAGGCTAATGGAAGTCCAATCATCCCGGTTTGCTCAGAACTAAGAGGGCTTATCTGGATTTTCTGATAAAACCTGGAAAGTCCTGAGGAAATTAGGACAGTGGTCATCCTCGTACCAATATCTCTAGTGACCGCATAGAGTACGGCCCTCCAGAGTGGGATGAAGGGGAACAAGAGTCTCTCCTGCTCAGACACCCTTAGGGGCCTATAGGAGCACACAGCCCCAGAACAGACTGTGACAATGGTGTCCCCAGGACAGAGCTTCTGTCTCCCAGACCAGGGTGCTCAGGACCGTTTTGGAAAACACAGGTTCAACATGACTAAGTAGATGCTTCTCCTCTGTTCTTCTCAGAGCCCAATAAGCTCCCTATTTTTCACTCCTCTCCACAGGATCCCCATGGGGAGCAGATGGAGCAAGAAAATGTCACCAGGAAGAGGTCCAATCCTCATCTTCATCATCACCATACCCAGCAGCAGCAGCATGATCCTGTCTTTACCCAGCACTTCCTGTGGACCAGGCGCCACGCTAAGGGCCTTCTGGGCCACTTACCTGCCATCTCAACACCACTCAAGGGGAATTCAGAAGATTTCAGTGACCCACCTAAAGACACACAGATAGTAACGCCCCAGACAGTGCAGAGCCCAGGTCTGTTCAGTCAGTGATCATGGGCAACAATCCTGGTGGCAGAGGCTCCTTCCTTGTCCCCACTCCCTTCTCTCATGACATGATTTATTTGTTTCTAGGGACTTCCAGCCAAGGAAAGAAGTTGTCTCAAGCCAGGGCTTTAGGGACAAAGAGAGCCATTTCATAAAAAAAGTTAAACAACATGTACCTGTCAGAAGTTTCACCAGAGGGCAACTAATAGCCAGCATTTAATGAGCAATTCCTGCAGCCTGGCACAGGCGAAATGCTCCACACATCTTCTCTCATGAGCATTAGAGAAAAACAGTCTCTCAGACTGAGCCTCACCCTTGGAGCCGGTATTTTATCAGACCCCACGGCTCCAGCGCATGTTGCTCTCTGTATCTCGGTTCACTCACTGCAAAGAAAAACAGATAATACTAGTTTCTACTTCACGGAATTATTGCAGGGATTCAGTGAATTAGTATGTGCAAAGCACTTAGTGCCTAACAAGTAGCAAGAACCCAGAAAGCATTTGTTTCTGTGATTTGGGTTCCAAACAAAAGCAGATCATCTCAGGAACCAAGGAACAAGGGCTCAGGATGGGTGTGAGAGGAGTTTCTATACTTTGAACAGCAGTAGAACCTCTGGCCTCAGCAGGATTCTATCTGCCTGCCTTTACCTCCCAGCTCCCAGAAAGATTCCCAAAAATGGCTGTTGGATGCTAAATTCCTGCCCGTTGTTTCCTTCCCCACCCCCACCAAATCCTAGTTAATAGTACCAAGCATGGAAACTGGGCCTTCCAAGGAAAAGCAGCCCATTGGCAGGAGCCTCCTGCTTCCCACTCCCTATTGTGCCTCGCCCTGTCCTGCCTTGCTTTCTTGGGTGGCCCAGCCCCCTTATCCAGACTGGTACAATGACCACCCTCACCAACTCCTCCAGGACTCTCTGTGTCTCACCCTCCCTGCAGAGGGCTGAGCTGGTTCCTAAGAAATACACCAAATCTGGTGGGTGCATCGCAACTTCTGACTCAGCATTAGAGATGGTGTTTGGGGCCTCTTGTGAGACCAGGTTGCCGAAATGGTTTATGGATATGGATGTCCCATTTCACAGATGAGGAAACTAAGGCTTAGCAGATCCGATGGCCTTAACACTTGCCACCCAAGTGTTACTTGGGTGGCAAGCAGTGATACCAAGATTTGTGCCCAGATCTGTCCGATGGCCATCTGGAATTCTTCCCATATTATCGTTCCCCTCTTATGCACCTTTGTTTAACTTCCCACAACCTTGTCTCATTATTTTGAGGAATTCACTCTCCTGAATGGGTTGAAAGCCGCAGCCATCTCTACTAACCTGCAGCCATCCACTAACCTGCATTTGTGGGCATGCACCCACCCCACAATGTCCTCCTCCCCTCCCCTCCTCTGAAATGCCCATTTGGCACATGGGGGGACACACACGCACACTTCAGTTTGTTCAGGTCTTTTTTATCATTATTATATGTATTTTTTAATCCTACCAAGTGGACTGGGGGTGGGGAAGTCAAATAGTTACTATATTTATACAGTGAATGGATTTAGGTGATAATAAAGGCAGATGTTGCTATAGCAACTAACATTCTAGGATCCCATACACATCTTTTTGCCTTTGTGCAAAGTGCACTGGATTGTAGCTAACATCTTCCAGAACAGTCCAAGCAGAGCAGGGCACAGCAACCATTGTGGTCAGGTCAGGGCCTGCTCACTGTCGGGACGCTTCTCAAGCATCAGTTGCGCTGATGGCCCCAGGTAGATCTAGATGCCAGCCCAGCCTCAAGGATGGACAGCCAGCCAGAGGCCACACATCTCCCTCCTGAGTAAACTCTCACCCTTTTTTGCCTTTTCTTTATTTTTTTTTCCTGCTGGTTCTAAATTATGCTAACTGGTTGATGGCACCCTGAATCATTTTCTGAACACCGCCTGGCAGTACAGGGTAGGTGTCTACTCAGCCAATATCCTGGCTGGGGGAGAGGGAGGCATGCTGTGTGCTATCCAGAGGGAGTAGATCAGGCCCCTTCCCCTAGCAGGAATCTCCCAGACCTCCTTCCATTCCAGGAACCCAGAAAGCTCTCTCCTTCACCTACCTAATAAACTGGCCTTCCATGCATCATAAAAAGGGGCAGTTGGCATTTATTTAAAGGGAGGTCATTCTAGCCCCACCCCTGACCACCTAGGAGCTGGGTGGCCTGTGAATCTGAGTCCCCTCCCCTGTCAGAGAGGCTGAATCTCTGAAGAAGGGGCTAGCCAGGTTGGATTCACTCACAAGTAAGTATGTGGAATCTAAAAAAGTCCAACTCACAAAAACAGAGAGTAGAATAGAGCTACCAGTGGCTGGAGATTGGGGGAGATGGGGAGATATTGACCTAAGGGTAAAACTTTCAGTTATAAGATGAACAAGGTCCAGGGATCTGACATACAGTGTGGGTGGTGACTGGTATGTCAATTAATTTGATTATAATAATAATTATTTAGTTTGTAACAAATCACTACATTATAACCTCAAATATATACGATCTTCTTAAAATATTTTTAAATTTTAAAACTTGTAACAAATATTTTAAAAATAAAAATTACATTCCTCCCCCACAAAAAAAAAAATGAATTCCTTCCAAATTGTAGAAATCAAGGCATCAGCAGCCAGGTGAGAGATATGCTTTCATGGCAATGGGCTCCCATAATGACCATCTACACACAGGGCCATCTCCCAGCAATATGGCTGCACCGGCTCACTCTGAAACAGCTGGGCGTCGTGAACTCAGAGCTTGGTAGAGCAGGCAGGCAGGAAGTGACTCTAATGTGATGGATATTATGGTACTCTAAAGAGGGATGCCAAAACTAGAGGAAGACATCAGCAAATGATCCAATCCCCAATCTCTCTGAGCATCCACTTCCACATCTATGAATTGGAGACTATGTCTTTCTCATGGAACAGACATTGTGATAGACAGCTTTCTGTTACTATAACAAATGCCTGAGATAAATAGCTTATACAAAGGAAAGGTTTATTTTGGTTCATAGTTTTGAAGACTTCAGTCCATAATCATTGGCCCTATTGCTTCATGCCTGTGACAAGGTAGCATATCATGGCAGGAGTGCATGGTGGAGCGAAGCTCTTCACCTCGTGTCTAGGACGCACAGAAGAGACCAAAGTCCCACAGTCACTTTCAAGGGCCTTAAAGTTTCCACCACTTCCCAATAACACCAGGCTGGGAATAATTCCTTTAACACTGGGGGACATTCCAGGTTCCAATTGTAGCAGGGTGGTCTCTATGATTGTTTCCACTCCATGCTTGGCCTGTCGCCTATTCCTAAAGACTCCTAGATATCCACTATCCCAATATTCAGACCAGGCTTCTTAAGACCTACATCCATGTGGCAAGGCAACAGCTGGCAGCTGTGTATCCCTTAGACGCCTCAGACTGAACACCGTCACACACCACATAACATTGCAGTGGACAGTGGATGCGGATGATATGGGATATGGGTCCCATAAGACATATCCATGTGACCTTGTAGCTATCTTAGTTTATATAAACACATCATGATGTCTACCCAAGACAAAGCTGCCTAATGATGCATTCCTCAGAACATGTCCCATGGTTAAGTGACCTGTGACTGTATATCACTGACTGAGTTTATCGTCTCTCCCTGTAAACCTCTGCCCCTGTTTTCTTTTAATTGGAAGCACTATCTTCTACCTCTTGCTTCTTCTTACATAAAATCTACTCACCACTCAGATCTATGGACTTCACCCCCCAAATATTTCTGAATACCTTCTCTACAATCCTTAAATAATTGCCTTAGTCCCTAACCGTCAATGTCTCTGGCCTCTAGCAGGCCTCCCTCTCCCAATCTGGTTCCCCAAAATAAATAAAAATTATTAAAGTAAAATTTTATTTAGATAAAAATTATATACACCCTCCAAATCCCTTCTAAATGGTAGAAATCGATAGCCTATCCTGTGAACTTGACTTGCCTCCCCAGCCCTCTGTTGGCTAATCAATTCCCTGCAAAAAATCCTACTGTTTCTATCCCTTTGATAGAACCCTGACTGATAGTGCACTGGACTTCAGAGATCCGATATACTAGACTTCAAAGACTGGACTCAAGTTCTTCCAGAAGAAAACATACTCAGGAGCTCTTCAAATGTTGTCACTGTACAGTAGGTTGACAGCATCCGTGAGAAGGGAGTGAGTGGGAGGGTCATGACCACTTGGCTCCAAGAGGACCTCAACACAAGTGGGTCAACGTCTTGTCCCAGATGGCACAGTAGGACTGACCATCCTCTTGACATGTTCCAGAAAGTCCTTTTTAACATGCAGAGAAGAACACGCTGCTCTCTGTCAACTACAGAAACATCCAAACACCTCTACAGCGCTCTCCAGGATGCAGCCCTACCCACTCTCCAGCTCACTGCCCTCCACCTCCTCATGCTCCTCACCCCAGGCTCACAGACCTGCATCCAGTCCCCTATAAATCCATGGTGACCCTCAGCTCTGTGCCCTTGCTTAGCTATGTGTCACCTCTACTTAGAACTTCCTCTCTCTCCTTGTCTCCTTCCCCTCTTCCCCCACTTTCCCCATTCACTCTCCTACTGGCATCATCTTCTCCTGGAAGGCCCCTCTGATCTCCCAGGCTGGACTCCTTGAGTGCCACATGCACAGACGTCTGGTGTTCTCTGTGTATGTGCTCATCTCACCCGCCAGACTCTGTCACAGACTAACCCTAACTTGTTTTACGGGGAGTTCTCGCTCCTCACATTCTGGCCCAAGACTTCCAGATGACATCTAGGATTGACGTGGGAATGAATGAAATGTTTGGAGGAGATGCTTTCTCTTAAAAATTTAACTGAGCTCCATGTCTTTAGGGCATTCTTTTCTGTCCAACTGGGCCAAACAAAGCCAATTATGTTAAAATGGATATCCTCCTCCAGATTGAAGCTGGGATGGTCAATTTTCTGTGTCAACTTAACTAGGATATGCTTTCCAGTTACCCAGGGAAACACTAATGTATGGCGGTATTTTGAAGATGTGGTTAACATCTATAATCACTGGACTCTAAATGAAGGAGATTCTCTTCATTAAGCTAGGTGGGCTTGACTCAGTCAGTGAAAGGCAGAGAACTGGATCAGAACTGAGGTTTCCCTGAGAAAGAAGAAATTGTGCCTGTGGACAGCAGCACAGATCCATCCTGCCCTTCTTGACAGCCTGTCCTATGAACTTGACTTGCCTAGCCAGTCCTCTGTGGGCTAGCCAACTTGGGAGTGTGTGTGTGTGGGGGGGGGGGGGATCCTACTGGTTCTATTTCTTTGGTAGAACCTGACTAAGACACTAAAGATTTCAAATGCCCCTTAGAAGCTTGGGCTGAGCTGACCCTTATTTCAAACTAAAGTTCTTGCAGAGAGGAATATGCTTAGGAACTCTTCAGATACGGTCACTGTACAGTAGCTTTACAGCATCCTTGAGAAGTGGGTGGGTGGTGAAGATCATACCGCCCTTGCTCCAGGAGAACCTCAGCACAGGTTGCCAAGATGGCACAGTAGAGCTATCATCAGGTGCCCCATGGCCCAGGCCAGCTCTCCTCAACAGACCAAGTCTAAAGCCTCAGTAATTTGTATTGATGGGAAGAAAAAACTGCTGTAGGTAATTGAACTTGAACAATTAACAATAAACAAACACGCGCCTGCAAGCCAGAGCTCTGGCTAACCCAATGTACTCTGTTCATTTAATTTGACATGAGTCGTTTAGTTTAATTAGGACAATGCTTCATGGCATATTAGCAGGAGTCCTGTGGTATCTGTTGTGGAAATAATGAAGGCTTAGCAACGAGACCTGCTTTAGCTCTCTGCTATTAAACCTTCACTGAGAAGGGAGGTGAGGCTGCCAGACTCCTTGTGGAAATGATTGGGTTTGGAAATTAGCACTGTTAGAAAGAGCAAGGTGAGACAGAGCCTGGCAAGGGCCCCAGACTTGAGCAAACCCAGGAACACTCAGCTCACGAGCCTGAGGACCATGCTGACTGCGGAACCTCATGACCACCCAGCTTTGCAGGTCTCAACAAGGCCCGGATCAGGCCCTCCTGCCAAAGGCCAAATGGCAGGAGGATGCAGCTCAGGCAGATTTGGAAGGAGAACATCCTAACCCAGGTCCTACGTGGTCACACTGAAACTCCACTAATATAAACCTTCGCTAGGAGACCATTTGTCTCTTGTAAAGTGAAGGCATTAACCCAAACTGTTCCTGTGCTCCAAGTTTCTGAGATGTCAGAGGGGAAAGAACTCATTCCTCAAAGACACCTCTTTTATACTGTACTATCTTGGTCTCCCCTTCTCCCTCTCTCTTCCTCCCTGTCTACTCCCCATCTCAGAATCCTGTCTCTCAGAATTCAGTGAGTCACCACCTTGTGTCTTATATCTGCATCCCCTTGATGCTACAGCTCTATCCCCATGGTCCATGCTCAAGATCCATGCCTCCCTCTTGCTCTAGGATGAAAACTGAGTCTTTGTTCCTTTCTTCTGACTTCGTAAGTGTGCTGGGTCAAGTCACCCCATCATGAAATGGTTGTAGTCATGCTCAGAAGTTGGATAGTTAGATGGGCTTCCCTCCTGACCCACACCATTTTATTTTGAATGCCAGCCCTCTAGCCTGTTTTTCCCCCCTGGGATAGCTCCCCCTGTCGTCACCCCTCCACGCAGACTCGGTAGCTCTTTCCTGTGGTCCCAGAAACCATTGTTCATTCTCTAAATGTGATTACCTTTGGTCATGTCCATCTCCCCCCTACACCAAGCCCTTGAGAATGGCCTTTTACTGATGCATGACCCTGAGTTCATGCCATGCCTATAGAGACACTGAGTTAATTTAGTTCACATAACTCATGAATCAACCAAGAGGACCTATACCTCCTCCCCGACCCCTGTACATGCACTCTCCAAGGCTCCAAATGTCATTGCCGAGAGTTGACTTTCTTTATTTTGTTTTACCAGATAGGGGCCTGAAGATTTGTGGGCTCTTTTTAAGCCTTATCATTATAATAGCTAATGTCCCCACCATTATTTCTCCCTTCTATCATATTACAGACTTCTGGGACTGTTTCCACTGACTGAGAAACCTAGGACCATGAGGATGGAGCCATGGCATCATGGGGAAGCAGATTCAAGACACAAGGTGGTGACTCACTGAATTCTAAGGGATAAGATTCTGAGATGGGGAGTAGACAGGGAGGAAGAGAAAAGGGAGAGGGGGAGACACAAGATAGGGGTGGTTGTTCAGTATAAAAGAGATGTCTTTGGGGAATGAGCTCTTTCCCCTCTGACATCTCAGAAACTTGGGGCAGAGGAGCAGTTTGGGTTAATGCCTTCATTTTACCAAAGGAAAATTGAGGCTCAAAGAAATGAGTGCCTTGCCCAAGGTTTTATATTGGGCTCTGTGGCAGAACCAGCCTGGACCATGTCCCTGTGTCTCCCAGTTCACTTCCTGCTCTGTAAACCTTGGGGAAAGAGATAATCCTGGAAGAGAGGATTGCCCAGACTAAGGCCTAGGTTGGTCTCACCTCCCCACTTCTCCCAGTTTAAGGTGGTAGGTTTCTCCCTCTTCCTTGAAGGACTTTCTGCACTTAATCACACCCCCATCTGTCACTCCTTCCTAGTCTCTTTATCTTCTCAATCTTTAAATGTTAGAAGGCCCCAGAACTTGATCACAGACCTCCTCTCTCTATTGCCACACTCCACAGAGACCTCATTTATGTCTTGCCTGGAGTACTACCTGCCCCTGGAAACCATCAGATTTTTGTTTCTATTTCTGACCTTTTATTTCCAATCATTAACTCAACATCTCCCCTTCAAGGTTTATGTGGGGTCTTTAACTGAATATAATTAACACTTAACACCCGATTTCTACTCTCAGCTCCCAAAACACTGCATCCCACTCAGTCTTCCCATCCCAGGTCAAAATCCTGGAGTCATTCTTGAGTTCTTTTCTCTCTCTCTCTCTCATCCAATATCCATCAGTCAGCAAAGCTGTGCTATTCCTACCTTAAAAATATAACCATACTTTGACCTCTTACCATCTCCACCCTTCCATCGGTCCAAGCCGCCAGCATCTCCCTCCAAGACTCTTGCAGTACCCTCCTAACTGATCTCCCCACCTCTACCTTGCCCTTAAAGTCAGAATGGCCCTTTAAAATTGTTAACCAGATCAGCCAGTGTTCAAAACCTCCTGGTGGTTTCTTGTTTCACTCAGAATAAAAGTCCAACGTCCCTTGTTTTAGTCAGCTTTTGGTCACTGTGAACAAAAAACATGACAAGGACAGAGTAGAGAATGAAAAGTTTATTTTGGGTTCATAGTTTCAGAAGTCTTGGTCCCTAGATGGCCAACTCCATTGCTCTGGGCCAGATGAGGCAGAACAACATGGCAGGAGGGCGTGGAGGAGGAAAGAAGCTCAGGACATGCAACCAGGAAGCAAAGATAGAGCTCTCCTCACTAGGAACAAAATACAAACCCCGAAGCATGCCTCCAGTGTCCTTCCTCCAACAGGCACACCCCGCTTGCCTACAGTTACCACCCTGTTAATCCATATCAGTGGATTAATCCACTGATTATATTACACCTCTCACAATCTAATCATTTCACCTCTGAAAATTCTTGCATTATGAGCTTTTGGAGGACATCTCATATCTAAACCATAACATCCCTCCTGTCACCTAGAAGAATCTTGGTGAAACCTGGCCTTAACTCCTACTGCCTGAAGCTCACTCAGCTTCAACCACGCTGGTCTCAATGCTGTTCATTTAATGTGCCAAGAACTAATCTCCTGCCCCCTAAGGTCTTCCCTCTATCTGGACTATTTTCCCTCCAGAAATCTGCTTGACTTTCCCCATCACTTCCAATGCCATGTCCTCAAAGAGCACCTCTTTGGCAAAGATATTTTATATTGTATCTGAGAGTCCTAGAAGAAGCAGATGGAGTACTCATTTACAATCTTTGGAAGATCTTTTCATGAAGGTGCTATCCACAGAGGGAAGCCAAGAAGAGATTTTGAGGTCCCCAAAGACTAGGAACACCCAGAAGCCAACACCACCCTTAGTCCTAAAGAAACAGGGGAGGAAGTGGTGTTCCTGGCCCCCTTGGAGAGCTAGAGTCATGGAAGTAGGAGCATTTGTTGGAGCCGTGGCTGTAGGAGAGCAGCCATTGCAGAACAGTGGCCAAACAGAGAGTGGAAAGACAAAGACCTCAGGTCTCCTTTTGGTCAAATCCAACTGTGGAATGGGAAACCAGAGGGCCGGGGAGCCCTGCTGTTGCAAATCCGTTCCCCCTTCTGTGTGCTATAATGACCAGTGACAATCCAAAGGATGAAGACACAGACAGCTCTGGCTCCAGAGTGATAAAAATGTAGAGCAGAGTCCCCCACTGTCCCACAAAGAACATGTAGCATGTGGGAAAAACAAACTCCTGAGATTTGGAGGTTGTTCCTGCAATGTCACTGAGCTTACCCCAACAGATACACGCTCCTCTACTAACTTCTCACCACTATATTCTCATCACTATATTCACTAACTGTCTGGCTCCATCCTCGAAATATAAGTCATGGGGGAGGGGCTGTTGTTCACTACTAAGTCTCAGCACCTAGAATAACAGCACGGGGCAGGTTCATACATTCTTAATTATGTCCTAAGTACATTCTCACAATTGAGAGTGAATGAATAAGCAATGTGCCTAAGCTCACACAACTTAAATGGTAGAATAAGTCATGAAGGCCTTTTGACTCCAGATCCCAAGCAAGTGGCCAGTCTACCATACTGCTTCCCACTGTGGAGTGAGCTTGGGAGGAACTTCCAGACAGGCCATTCCAGGCACAGACCAGAGACTGGGGCGATCCCTTGCGTCTGACATGCTGCCAAGTGTTAGTTCTGCAACCGAGAGTGACAAGCAATAAACTACACAGGGTAACAAGGAAAATTAAAAACTTTGACTATGTAAAAATAATGCTAATTACAGTCATTTGCATGAACTGCTTACCACTTGTGCCTAATTATCAGGCAGCACAACAATTGCGTTGAGCTTTAGCTAATGTCAGCCTAACTTTGTTGTAAGTTTTATTTGATTATAACCATAAAAGCTACAAACAAGAATTTAGTCTAACAATGAGTTGTTGCTCACAGAGACTGGTTCTCTGCCCAGAATTTAAAATTAGAACTCAACCACCTGGTCCCTGGCAGTTTCTGCCTCTATTATTGATGATCTTCTAGGTATAACGGTTTCATTTAGACTAGAAGCTCCTTGAGGCAGGGATTACTAGTTTTTACTAGTATTATTACACCTCCACAAGAGTAGAATGGGGCCCCTTTACCAGTGTTGGCTTATCCATTGGTGCTCTCTCTCTAGAAAGATGGTCCTGTCTGTCCTTGCTGCCTGAAGGCTGAGGATGCAGAAAACCCATCAATGTTGTGAAAGCATTGACTGGAAGACGTCATGTCTAGTTGTTCTGTGGACGAGGCCAAGATCCTTCCTGGAGCCCTGGAGCAGACCTTCAGGAGAGGTAGAATGAGGGACAGACCTTCTTGGTGGTCTAGAGGCTGAGCAGAATTCTTAGAATGTTATAACAGAGAGGCATGACTGTCTTCCCCAGCAATCCAGTCTTTCCTTCTAGAGGTACAAAAGTTCTAGCAGGGCACAGGGCAACCAGATAAAGCCCACTCCCAGGCTCCTTGGCAGCTAGGTGTGGCCAAAGGGAAGTTAGTGGAAGTGATGTATGGAAATTCAAGACTGTGCATTTAAAAGCAAAGGAGGAACTCTCCCTCTTTTCGCTCTTTCTTTCATCTGGGTGCAGGCAGGAGTTGAAGCTTAGACAACCCTCCTTGGACACGGGGTGGGGTGGAGGTCTTGAGCTACCAGAGCAGTTAGATCAAAGGAGCCTGAATGGTCAGAATCCTGGAGCTACTATTACAGGGCACTGCTACCATGGGAGGAGAGAGGGGCAAAAAAAGGAAGTAGGAAGTCTATATTTGCAGTATATGTATGTTTATCTGAGCCAAGGGAAAGTTCTAAAAGGACACTCGCAAACAATTATCATTGTTTACCTTGAAAGATGTAATAGGAGACAGGGAAAACAACTTTTCTTATGTACATCTATTATCTTATTTAATGTAGCAAATATTACTTATACTTTTTCTACTTAAAAACAATCAAAAATGTGAAAAGAAATACTCTATAGCTGTTAAAATTAAGAAATTAGAACTATATTATGTCATCATGGGTAAACTCAAACAGTAATTTTGAGTAAAAGAAGGAAATTAAGAATTAGCACATGCATTATGGAAATAATTGTGTTGTTTCAAAACAAAAAAATATATATACTGTAATGATACATATGTGCATGGCAATAGTATATACAGGGATAATAAACCTAAACTCACAATAATACTTACTCTAGAGAGAGGGACAATGAAATCCAAAGGAACATATATGTTCTTCCAGTGAATCCTTAATGCATTTGTGTGTGTGTTTTCACTCAAAGAGAGTATAGCAATGTTAAGACTTGACAAAATTAGGTGATAAACACACAGATGTTCCTTATAAAATTCTTGATATCTGTGTGTTTCAAATACTCCATAATAAAAATGACCTTATTTTTTTAATTTAGGAAACGTACTCACTGAAATGAATTAAATCATAAAAAAGGAAGTATGCACATTATTCATAGCTCCATAAATGTAAGAATCTTATTGCCTTGTCATAGTAGAATTGTATGCTCAAATAACCATGAACTCATGCATCCTCAAGGGCTGGGTCTATGACTGTTCATACGTAAATCTCGAGTGCCTGTCCTAATGCCAACATCTCCTATGTATCAGACATTTTACTAGATTGCAGAGATACAGAAAGGCCAGTCAGATCTAGACTCTCACACATTACAGAAGACACAGAGAATAACTAACTATAATTCACTAGGTTTGCTCTATGGTTTGACACCATCATCTGCTGATAGAGATGGCGGCCCAGGGGTAGCAGGGCAGGGTTACATGTGGGGGGGGGTGGATTTCTGCTCACCTCCCAGCTCTCCTCCTTACACACTCCTGGGACCTTGAGTCAGTCACACAATTCCTCATCCATAAGCTTTTCTCAGTACCATGAGTCTTCGATGAAACAGACAGATCAAAAACATCTAGTGCCCCACCAGGAGAGTCAGCACTGAGTAACAACTAGAACCCACGGGGAAAATGAGGATCAGGGGAGATGAATGATTCATCCAAGATCAAACTCTCATGGATGAAAAACTCAGGATTCCTTGCCCAGACTGTACTCCCCAAGGTGCCTGGAACTAGCAAGGATCTTGAGTAATCTGGATGCTCAATACATGCCTGTTGATTTGAGACTGAATTTTCAATTTAAAGTCAATCCTTCACTTATAGAATCCTATCATTATAAAGCTCCATTTTAAAAACATAACCACTTAACACTCTCTTCTCCAGCTCCCAGAATAGTTAGGAAGGCCGAGGCGAAGATCAATGGCCTTCTCCAAGATCCCACAGTGGGGCAGCCCAGACCCTGGGTCTCCCACTCCCTTCACACTGCAGCTCCCAGGTTCAGCAGCCCTCTGCCCTCTGCTGTCCCCTCTCACCAGTGTGACATGAAAACCCACCCTCCCTGAGCTCTCAAGACACTCTCCCCTGGTCTTCCTCCTACAGCATTGCCAGCTACCCAGATGCTCCTTCCTCTGCCAGTCCTTCTCAATCTGTGTGGCATTCTGTGTGGCTCTGGGGACCTTAGCCATTTCCTTGTGTTTCTGGAAAGTTAATTCAGTCCAGAGTGGGAGCCTGGAGTGAAGATCAATACAGTGCACAGCTGCTGAGGTTATCAGAATAGGAAAGGCCCCAGCAATAGTGATGTGCACTTACTGTTCGTCTAATGGGGCTTTTTGCTTACATCATTTCACTGAATCATCTGAATAATAGACTTGATCATGATTCTTTCTTCACACATAAGTAAACTACAACTAGTAAGAGGAGACAGAGCCAGGCACGGTGGCGTATGCCTGGCATCCCAGCGGCTCAGGAGGCTGGGACAGGAGGATCGTGAGTTCAAAGCCAGCCTTAGCAAAAAGTGAGGCACTAAGCAATTCAGTGGGACCTGTCTCTAAATAGAATACAAACTAGGGCTGGAGATGTGGCTCAATGGTTAAATGCTCCTGAATTCAATCCCTGGCTCCCCTACCCCTCACAAAAAGAGTTAGGAGACTTGTCCAAGGTCCCATAGAGTAAGTGGTAGAAGCAGGACTTGAACCCTTGAGACCAAAGCTCAGTGGCTGTGCTATGCTGTCTCCTTGGAGCAGAATGTGTGGCATATCACATTTGGACATAAGCCTATAAGATGGGGGAAATGAATCTGCACATGTATTGACTTTCTGGCATGAACAGTCAAGTTCAAAGTTTTGAGGCCCCAAAAAACTTAACACCAAAAAAATAACCCAATGGGCAAATGAACTGAACAGACACTTCACAGAAGAAGAAATACAATCAGTCAACAAATATATGAAAAAATGTCCAACATCACTAGCAGTTAGAGAAATGCAAATTAAAACTACACTGAGATTTCATCTCACTACAATCAGAATGGCAATTATCAGGAATACAAGTAACAAAGGCTAAGTTGTGGCTCAGCAGTAGAGTGCTTGCTTAGCACGTGCAAGGCCCTGGGTTTGATCCTCAGCACCACATAAAAATAAATAAATAAAATAAAGGTATTGTGTCCAACTACAACTAAAAGTATTTTTAAAAAAAGAATACAAGTAACAAAAATGTTGTCAAGGATACAGGGGAAAAGATTCACTTGTACATTGCTGGTGGTACTACAAATTGGTGCAACCACTCTGTAAAGCAGTAGGAGATTCCTCAGAAAATCTGGAATATACCCAAAAGATTTAAAAATCAACATACTATAGTGACACTGCCACATCAATGTTGATAGCAGCTCAATACACAATAGCTAAGCTATGGAACCAACCCAGGTGACCTTCAACAGATGAGTGGATAAAGAAAATGTGGTATTTATACACAATGGGCTATTAGCCATAAAGAAGAATGAAATTGTGGTATTTGCCAGTAAATGGATGACTCTGGAGACTATCATGCTAAGTAAAATAAGACAGTCCAAAAAATCAAGGCCAAATGTTCTCTCTGATATGCAGATGCTAACAAACAGTAAGGGAAGAGGGGAAGGAAGGATAGTACTTTGGATTAGACAAAGAAGAATGAAGGAAGAGACAGGGGATGGGAATAAGAAAGACAGTAGAATAGATTGAACATCACATTCCTATGCTCATATATGAATACCTGGCCAGTGTAACTCCACATTATATACAACCACAAGAATGGGAAGTTACATTCCATGTATGTCTGATACGTCAAAATGCATTCTACTGTCATGTATAACTAAAAAGAACAAACTTAAAAATCAAATTTAAAAAGTTTTGGAGGCCCACACCTTGGGCAGTTTGGTCTGGAGTCTACATCCACACTCCCAACCCCATCCTCCTGGCTTTTGCCTGAAAATTGACCAACTGCTTCTATGTTGCTCCATTTGGTATCAAGCTTTGGATTTCCTTCCATGCATTTTCTCTGTAGTCTCAAATGCCCCCTTGAAAGTCCCATAGTGAGCAAACAAGTCAAAACGCCACCCATCTGGGTTCTACTCCATTCCTGCAAGCAACAAAAACCCTCTGGAGTGCTCCAGTCTTCACTGCTAAGACCCTCCCCAGAGCCAGCTGCCTGCAGCCCACGACCTTCTCTCTCTTCCTCAGTCCTGACCTTTAACAGGAAGGACAGGTGAGAACACCCCATGAGCCCTGCAGTCCTCCTGTTTCCTCCTCAAAATGTCAGATCTGTAGAGACGCCATCAAGGTTTGTTTTTTTACCCAACAAGATTATTTTTCCTGAGTGAATCAGCAGAAATGGGCAATCATGGGAGACTTGAAGGAGCAAGCTAATCCCTGTCACATCCCCAAT
Organism: Marmota monax; assembly: GCF_021218885.2. Lineage (NCBI taxonomy): Eukaryota > Metazoa > Chordata > Mammalia > Rodentia > Sciuridae > Marmota > Marmota monax. The sequence goes on along the minus strand of NW_026694493.1, from coordinate 409,903 downwards.
TAAAAGGGATGACAGAAAGGACTAGTGGCAGAGCGCCAGTCAGATGTCAGAGATGAGCAGTCCAGAGGACAGAGGCATATCTCCTCCTTAGTCCTCTCATCAGACACATCCGACTTCATATCCCAAGGGAAGGGGTCACCAACCCCCTCCGGCCTGCCTCCCGGCAGCCCACTAGGATCCCTACAGTTATCTAGGCAGTGCCTGAGGAACACCTGTTTAACCAGGTGGATAACATTGTTCCCAGATGCACTGATTTGACATTTAGGGACCCGTGGGCTTCTGCCTTATCACAAAGACCTGTCCCCTACTCCATCCTGCGGCTCCGGTCCACCCATACCTCATAGCCCACAGATCCAGGCCTTCATGTTTGTGAAATTTAAAAAAAAAATGTAGCTAGCACTTATTAAACAGTTTACACACCGTCTCTCGTTTGATCCTTACACCTACGCTGTGATACCATTAACATAATACATTTTGGAAAACCAAGGCTAAGAGAGGTAAACTGACCTCACGGAGGTCCCGCCCTCATCAGTGGTAAAGTTGAGATTTGAACCCAAGGCCACGTAACGCCGAAGCCCATTCCCTGACCATTCCATCAGCACCTCAAGGAAAGAACACAGGCAGTCTCCAACTAATTAAAAACTGAGCCCTTGCGTTTTATTCCCTTAAGACTAGGTAAGACGTTCACAGATGTCTTCTTCATAAAGCCCCAAATCAGAAAGGCATCCAAGCAACACATCCTCCAAGGTAGCTCCCACAACAACTGGTACTCCTCAGACTCTCAAGTGCCAATGACAAACAGGGCAGACTATGCGGATTATCCCCATTTGTCCCCAATCCGCTTCCCCACCCTCTCTGTCTTACTTTAAAGGTCAGCCTCCATGGGCTCCTTCCCCCTGGGTATTCTTTTTTTTTTTTTAAGAGAGAGAGAGAATTTTTAATATTTATTTTTTAGTTCTCGGCAGACACAACATCTTTGTTTGTATGTGGTGCTGAGGATCAAACCCGGGTCGCACACATGCCAGGCGAGCGCGCTACCGCTTGAGCTACATCCCCAGCCCCTCCCTGGGTATTACTCCCGATTTTCTGTAGCCCATGAAAGACAATCAGGAGGTCAGAGGGCAGCAGGAGCAAGCAGCTGGGTGTGTATTCCCTCGGCTCCTTCCTTGTCTTGGCACAGTGTGAGCAGTGGCTGCCTTTCTCTATGGCTACTGTCTCTGAGGGACGACCCCCATCCCAAGCCCCAGCTCTCTAGGGTCTCTAGGGTCCCTTCCCTTGGCCCTGAAGGCCTAGGGGTGGTAATGGCTTCCAGTGCTCTCTCGTGCCTGGTGCATCCCTGTTGCATGTAGGTGTCCTGAACCCTGTCCACACAAAAATAGGCCCTTTCTCCAGGAACCTGATGGGTGGAAAGCCATTGGAGAGGAAGGAGAAGGAGGTGAAGGTGGCCCCAGGCCACCGGAGCACAGCTAAGAAGGAAGCTAAAAAAACAGGTTTGTCTCACGCATGCTTTCGCACACGCACTGTTGGCTATTAGCTTTCTCACCCTCCCGCAAATCTCTATTTCTGAATTTTCTTAGGCAGATCTGGAAAATCCTTTTAGAGGCAGTAGATGGCTTCTAAAAGAAAGAAACAAAGCAGTAAAAGGGAAGGGCACGGGGTCGTGTCTATCTGTCCCATGGAGGTTAGCAGAGAGGGCCTTCGTGCCAGCCCTACGGGAGATACCTCTTCTCCCTCCTGGACAACCGAGAGTGTCCACCAGTCGTGCGGCTCCTGGTCCACCCATACCTCAGCCCAGAGACCCCATACTCAGCCCAGAGATGGAGTAGTGATTATGCAAAGACTTCTGTGTCCGTGCAGGCCACAGACTTGTCTGCTCTTAGATCCATTCCCTGCTCTTTGCTGTGACACAGAAGACTCATGTCCTAGGATCCTTTGCCCTTGATCAGGTTCAACAATCAGGTCACCAGTAGAAAATTGGAGGGTAAGGAGAAAAGAGAAGCCAAGGTATTTTTCTCCGTCTCTCTCTGCTTTGGATGGCATCTGCCAGCATGGCTCTGTCTCCCCATGATTCTAGCTCCATCCTGGCATCCCCCCCCCCTCCATAGTACCAGCTGGCACTGGGCGTGTGCTCCTATGGCAAGCCCTGCCTTCCACCTCCTCCCTGGGTGCCCCCAGCCTCAGGAGTGGGCAGGGCTTCCTGCTAGGCTGGTCCTCGTGCCCCCAGCCTCTGTTTGGCTCTTCAGCTCTTCCATTGCCTATGTAATTAAATACCCCCTGACGAAACACCAGGGGTCTCTTTCTGTGTTCCAGGCTGGACACTGACCAGTACAGTGACCTGTATAAGATCACACAGCTGGTAAGTAACAGAGCCAGTGCAAACCAATCCTGCTGACCCGAAGTCCTGCTCCCCACCTCCGTGCCATGCCACCACTTTAACGGTTTCCAGGACTCCAGGTCTTGGTACAGGACCCTCTACCTCGGGGTCAGAGTTTTCATGTTTGGATTCAAAGGCCATAAATGCTGGTTAACGGATTCTCCTGGAGCAGGAGCAATCAGGACCCAAGATACAGCAGACTCCGGGCCTGGAAGGCAGGTCTCCTTTTGCCTTTGCTTGCTAGCTTATTTATTTTTGTGCAAGAAAATCTCAATTGAGTTTTAAGAACTCCCTCACCCCATATACAAATGCACCTCAAAACCTTCAGGGTTTGAAAGAAAACTTACCCAAGATTTGCCAAGTGAGGCAAAGGTGCTGTCCTGTTCGGAGCACCCTCTGGAAGGCCAAGGCCCGCTCCACTCCACTGACTCCGGGGCTATTACATAACAGCCCCAAAGGCTCCACCATAATTAGGAGGACCTCTTTTCCCCTGATTCTCTTCTTGCTGGGTGGAAATGACGAGAAACAGCATGTTGCCAGCCTCTCTCGGGCAGTTCAACGTAGACCCGGACCGGATGTGCATAGCACAATGGAATAATGAGATTTAGTCACCTAACGGAGAGGAGGTTATATAACTGGACTCAGCCCATTAGCAACAGCAAAACAACCAGGGAGGGTCAGAAAGACAGACAGCTCCGTTCTGAGCTTCAGTCCAGGTTCTGGTGTGGATGGGGGTGGAGATCAACAGCAGAGCCCACTAGGGATTCAGTTCCAAGTTATTCAACTGGACTGTCCCCAGCAGCAACGAAGGCTGGAGGACCCTGGGGAGGGGTTCTCTGCCCCCACCTCTCGATGCTCTCCTGCTATCTTCACACCACACCCATCTTGCATTTCTGCTTCCTCTTGACCTCCCAGCACAGTTTTCTGGGTACTGCTGGCTCCCAGATGCTTCTACCTGACTCAGAAAGGAGTGTGGGCAATGGTGTGGCACCGCCATGACAACATTCCCAGACCCTACTGCACGCACAGAGAGAGGGAGTGTGCAGACAGGAACGCTCTCCTTGTCTTGACAGTGACACCCAAACAAGGATTAGCTTTATTCCCCACCAACAATGGAATGAATTTTGCTGCAAAAGAACACTGTCCCTTCCAGCCATTATGATAACTCTGCTAGAGCAGGTGGCCCACAAAGGATGACCCTGCACAAGTCCGTGTACTCGCTCTCCATGGAGAAGAGTGGACACTAGACACCTGCAGATGAGGCAAACCCACAGCTCTGTAGCAAAACCTCCTAAGGACTTTTTAAAAGCTCATTCCCAGGTCTGGGATGCAGCTGACCTGACAGCCTGTCTCTGGGATAAGCTCAAGGTGACTACTGCTGCATCCCCCACAAAACCCGCCAGGGTTCCTCCTCTCTGTCATTCCTGGCCCTCACTGGGCCCCTCAGTTCCATTCACAGCCAATACAAAATGGTACCCAGAATTAAGAAAGTGTTCTCTATGATGAGGAGAGGTCACTTAAGATTCCAAGCTTCACATGTTTTTGTTCCAAACATGTTTAACGTACCCGCGGGCCAGGCTTTGCCAATAGGAGTCCCTGTCCTCAGGGCAGCACTCCCGCCAACTCTCTGAGGAGCGAGGTTATCATCGTCCCATTTACAAAGGGGAAGTGGAGGCACTGAAGGGCTCAGTGACCAGCACAGCCACGCAGTCACACGTGGAGCCTGGATCTCAACCCAGAAAGTCTACTCAGGGTCACACACATGCTCCCTTTTGTTGGTTCATGCCACACGAGCCATTTGAAGACTATGTCCAACAAAGCTGGGGTCTCCCAGAGGCCGATTGGAGCTGAAGTCACCCAGCACCCAGAGCAAGCCCTCAACAAAGACCCCTGAACCGAGGGCTTCCACCCACCTTTCCCTGGGGTCTGCTCCATGCCACCCACAGGGTGAGGGACTTTTCAGGTTGAGTCTCCGACAGCCTCCACCCCACCTCGACTCGCAGACGTCCTCCCTTCCCTCTGCCTGGCTCCCTCCCTCCCTCCCGGACCAGTGACAAGTGTCAGAGACAGACAAGTGGCTCTTCACAGGCAGATTCCTGCCTTGCTGTTCAGGCTGCTTCTGTCTTCCGTGGCTCTGAGCCATTGCCACCTTCCCTTCTGTGGCATCCTGTGACAGTGTTCCTTGTCAGGAGCAAAGGAAGGGGTCCTGAGACTGGGAGGGATGGAGCCAGCCTGAGTCAAAGCTTGCAGGTTTCTCGGCTCTGTGTGTCACCCCCCTGCCAGGCTGTGGCATCCTCAGGGCATCCCCACCTCAGTCCCCTCCACGCTGCCTCTCTGGCTGGTGACCACTGTGTTTACTGCAACTCCGCTCCTGTGCAGGGTCGGGCAAAGGAGTGTGGCACACTTAAGTGAATCTGAAGTCACACTTGTCCCTAGCTCAGGATGTTACCCAGATGAAGTCCAGACACCCACCCCCTGGCCCACCCAGGTTTTCAGTGTCTCCCTGGCCCCAGGTCAGTAGCCCTCAGTGTTTTGGGCAAACAGCCTCCTGCATCCCAGGTCCCCACCACAGCCTCCTAAATGGCCTCCCTGCCTCCTCCTGGTGTCCCCACAGTCCAGTTTCAACACAGCCCCAGAGTAATCCTGCTCACACACCAGGGTGACTGACAACCCTCCTTTGCTTGCAGCCCCTGAGGCTCCAGGATTCCTGCCCTGTTTGGGGTGGCCTAACTTAATCAGGTGACCTCTTTTCAGAGTCTAGAGGACATAGGCAAAAGAAGTCAGAGAGACTCTAAGCAACAGAGATGCCTTCTGAAACCACCATGTCAAGGAGAGGTCACGTGGCAGAGAGGCGCGCAGCCCCTGGGAGCTGGGCAGGACCACACGGATGTGCTCCCTGACAGGTGGGGAGCAGGGGTTGGAGGGAAGGTGGGATCTAGTCCTACAACTGCAAGGCCATCAGTTCTGCTGACAGCCAGTGAGCCAGGGAAAGGACCTGAGCCTCAGGGGATATTGCAACCCTGATGACACTGGACTGAGCCCGGCGAGCCCCTGAGCAAGGACCCAGTGATAGCATTCCTCAGGAACAGTGAGATGATAAGTTTATGTTGGTTTAAGTCACTGGGTTTTTGGTCATTTATTTCACAGCAATAGAAAAATGAATAAAAACTAATACATCTTCCAATGGTTCCCCACTCGCTCAAGTGAAAGACTTTGGCCCTAGCTTTGCCCTCATTCACTCCAAGCTAGTTAGAAGGATCAGGCATACACTCACCTCAGGGCCTTTGCACCCACTGTTTCTTCTGCCCACAGGCTCCTCCCCCAAAGGTTTACATGGCTCCCTACCTCACCTCTCAGAAAGCCCACCTCTGCATGCCCCAACGTGCTGACCCTCTGCATGGCTCTTCTTTCCTTTATTCTTCTTCAAAGCAGTCTACCCCTCTCAGTATAGCAATAAAATGATATTTACTTTGTTATTGTCCATCCCTCCCCATCAGAATGTGAACTCCATGTGTGCAGAATTTCTCGGCTCTCCTGTTCGCCGCTGTGTCCCAAGTGCCGAGCACAGGGCCCACCACAGAGTGAACACGCAGTACTTATCTGTTGAATGAATGAAGGGGTTCTCTCTGGCCTCCCTCAATCCCACATCTTCTCAGTTGTGTGAACATTCTGTATTGTTCAAGCCCTGACCAAGTCCTGCCTTCTCCTGAAAGCTTTCCCTTCACTAACCTCACGTGCCTCTTACCTCCTAAAACAACGTCAGTGTCTCAGTGTTTGTATAGCAGTTAATGACACGCTGACATTTTTATGTGACCTGATCATATTTTCCCAGGTTGAAATCCTCCCTTGTCTCCCTCACTTCCTTTTCTCAGCCTCATCTCTTGCACTGGACAATAGGTTTCTTGAGAGCCTGGCTCACTCCTCCATTTATTTATTCATTTTTAATTTCTAGAACACGTAAGCCAAGCCCTAATATCACCAAGGATACTTGACACAGTCCATGGTCTTATCATCTACATGAGGTCAGCAGTCTATTAGGGAGCACAGGGATGGAATGAACACAGTATTGCACTGAGTTCATCAAAATCAAGGAATAATCCAGGTTTAGCAGCCCGTACCTGTAATCCCAGTAACTCAGGAGGCTGAAGCCGGAGGATTGAATGTCCAAGGCCCATCTCAGCAACTTAGGGAGACCCTCAACAACTTAGACAGAGCCTGTCTTCTCAAAATGAAAAAAGGACTGGGGATGTAGCTCTGTGGTAAAGTATCCCTGGGCTCAATCCCTACTACTAAAACAAAACTAAGGTACAGAGCTGAGCAAGGCTGTGCATAAAATATAGATGATACCCAACTCACGATGATTTGACATGATTTTTCAAGTTTGTAATAGTGCCAAAGCAACATGCATTCCGTAGAACCTCTACTCCGAAGTTTAACATTTTGATCTTTTTCCAGGTTAGCAATGTGTGGTAAGATATTCTCTCAAGATGTTGGCAAGGGCAGCAAGCCACAGACAGAGTCAGTCACACGGTCACCAGGGTAACAGCGTATTCTCAGGTGCTCCGTGCTACCGTGTTGGGTAGGTTAGGGTGTTCAGTGCATTTCCCACTGCGGTGGGCTCATCGGGATGTGACCTCATCTGAAGCAGAGGAGCATCTGTACTTGTTGATTGGTCAGCTGGTCATGTGTAACTGGTGGAGGCCATCGTGTGTGGTGGGGGAGGGCTGGGACTGGAAGGGAGATCGGAGGCATCCACAGGAAGCACGTGCCTGTGTTCACGTAACCCACGCCCATAACTGTGTTACACGAAATTCCTAGAAGCTGTCATAGCCAAGATGACAAAATGATAAAGTGTCTCTGTCCTGACTTGTTTAGAGACCCCAACCCACGTCACCAGAATGCCGTGGGGGTTTCAGGGCACTGCCACAAAGAAAAGTGCTGCTGGAGTCTCCTCGGTTCCTGTGGGCCTCTCTTCCTATGGGGGGAAGGTGGAAGAGGAAGGTTAATAAGACAAGTTACAGTTTAGGGGAGAAGTTAATGGGACAATGACAACCCCATTACTGCAGCTGCCCTGGGCCTCAACCTAGCTCCTCCGTCTCCTCCACACTCTCCGTCTGGGTTCCTCACCTCCAGCCAGCTCCTTTGCTGGCCCCGTGCTGATGGCACAGCTCAGACTCTCGGCTCTGAAGGTGCCAGCCCCCCCGCCTTGCCCTGCGCCTGTCCAACTGCCAGCACAGGTGAGGAAGGGAAGGGAGTGCCGAAGACGTCCCCACGTCATCGTCATCCTCCGGCTGCCAGACTCCCCGCTGCCTCCACGGCTTATTAGCAGCTCCACCTTCTCTCTTCCTGCTTGCTGTTCCCTGGACAGAAGGAACCCAAAGTGCCTAGTGTGGTTCCAGTTCACAGAATTCTTGCTGAAACCCCTGGTGGAAATGTTCCCTCTTTGGGGAAGGGGACCACTAACGTTTCCAGGGCTCCGAGTTGCAGGCACAGAACGCACAAACTGGACAGAGCCATTCATGTCCTCCATCGTGGCCCCGGGCCATGAATTCTTCCAGTTTGGAACACAGTACTGCATAAAGGCCTTTCATTCAAGTACACATCGCACCCCAGAGACGCCACCTCGTCTTTGAAAGCCTCACCTCCGAGCTGGAGCTTCAGCAGGTCTCTGAGAATCTATAACTACTCCCACTCTGTGTCCAGCTGTACACAAATTATTTGTGCGTTCTCCTTTTCCCAGAGTACAATTGCCAGAGCAAATGGTTTCAGGTCCCTTTAGGGGAAGAACTGATAGAATCATCACCACATACAATTGCAGACCTCTGCAGACCCCCTCAAGGATTCTTTTTCCCCGGGGGACCTGGCCTCTCTTTCGAGCAATGGGTCCAGAAATTAATTCAGGTCAAGAAATCAGGCAGGGGATCATGAACTTTTATTTGGTGACTGCCCTTGGAGATCCGATCATCTATCCATGATTTCTTCTGCTGGTCCAAATTGACTATTACCCTTGTTTTTTCTTCCCAAATATTTTGTCCCTAAGAACAATTGAGTTCCACTAACCATCTCCACACTCCCTGTGGTCAGGCCCCCTTGGCCACTACTCTGCACTTGCTTTCCACTACAATAATTGCATCCATGATAATGACTTCTGTCATTGTTACAATTACTGCATCCAAAAACAGCTTCTGAAGGTCACCTACTGCCACCTGTCCTCTGCTGTGTGGGATTCCTATCCCTTCTGGTAACAGTGAGCTTAGTTCTCTAATGGTTCCTCCTACCATCATCTCTATCCCACAGAGAGCGGTCACCAGACTTGGTGGTGTTGGTGCCTGCCCCAATGATGTATTCCTTAAATGGTATATCCTCATCCAGTGGGTTTTCTGGCCTTACATACTATTTGCACTCAGCATGCCTCTGACACCAAGACTTCTAATTCCTTTCACTACCATTCATTTTGATAATTGTAGCATTTGGACCTCATTTAAGTGGGCAGTTGCTTTTTCCATGCTTCTGGGACCCTTCCTAGTAGCAAGTTCCCACCATCAGATTAAATTGAGTCTCTTGTGAGCATGTTCACATCAATTCACCTCCCTTATTCGATCTTATGTTCTGGCATTGGTGATCAAGCACTCTCAGAATAACCCAGGGAGCTGGTATGAAATACAGATGTCTAGACACCAACCCTCCAGCAGTTCGGCACACTGAAGTTCAAGTACCACCTCCCTATTTACAATCTAGGCTCCGGTGGAGCTTGCCTATTTACTTGTTTCTGTAAAATCTTTAGCATATTCCTATCTCCAAACTTCTCCCTCTTTTCTCTAGGAGATCCATCCCTTTCCTCTATCTCCTGTCCCTGACTATATAAACTCCTCTGTCTCAAGTTCCTCTGGAATCTCATGTGACCGATAAGGAGAAAAACATGCCAGTCCCAATTATCTGAGTCCAACCCCATCCTGACTACACCCCATGTTGCTTGGTAGCTGCAATGATACCTAGTTCCCTGGTTCACCCGTGTTGACCAGTTGGTTGATGGGTTCCATTCGTGTTATCTGTTGAGCTAAGGAATTGAAGCAAATACCCCATAAAGTATGATCCTGATTCAACAGTCCAAAGGGATTCCCCAAATGGGTGATATAGTAGTCTCCTGTGGCTACTGCAACAAATTATCAAAAACCACATGGCCTTAAAAAAAAACTGTTATTTCCTCACACTTCTGGAGGCCAGAAGCAGAAATCAGTTTCCCTGAGCCAGAATTAAGGTGTCAGCAGGGCCACACTTGCTCCAGAGGCTCGAGAGGAGACTCCATTCCTGGCTTCTTCCAGCTTTTCTGTCATCCCTGGACTTGCAGCCACATCCCTCCAACCCTCAAGGCCAGCGTCTTCAAATGTCTCCCTGCTGTCTTCACACCAGCTTCTCCTCTGGGTGTGTGAAATCTCCCTCTTCCTCCTCTTATAATGGTGCTTGTGATAGCATCAGGGGTCCATCTGGATAACCAAGGATAATCCCACCATTTTAAGATTCTTAATTCAATCACACCTCCAAAGCCCCTTTTTCCAGATAACACAGAACTTACAGGTTCCACGGTGGGGGACATGATGTCTTTGGTGGTCATTATTCAGCCTGCCCTAGGCAGCTTCTTCATTCATGAAACTTCCCACCAATATAGGCTCCGCACATCATCTGGCCAAAGCCCTCCTAGGTGGCTCTTACAGAGTCATCTCGGGAAGCAGTGGCTGCATATGCGTATCACTTAGGGAGTTGGGGAAAATACCTTGCTCAGACTCCCACCCACAACGACTGATGGTATTGCCTGAGATGGGCCTGGGCCTGGGTATTTTTTGGTAACCTCCCAGGTGATTCTCAAATGTGCAGCCAGCCTGGAGAACAACAGCATAAAGCACTTTGGGAAACCAGGAGGCAGCCCCAAGTCTCCCCGAGAGCAGCTTGAAGCTTGGCCTCTGTCTTGGCCTCTCTAGTCGACCTACCCAGGACTCCCAGGGGCCTTCTTCTGACATCTGGAAGAGAATGTGGAGTCCACGCTGTCAGGACCTGGCAGAAGGGCTCCAGTAGGGCTTCTTCTTTTCCAATTTGGCTATCTAGAGCTCCACACCTGCCCACTCCTCCCATACTCTTAGCCCAGGAGCTCCTGGGTCCTTGTCTTGACGACAGGGTTCAAGTCCAACAGAGAAGAACTTGACTGAGTCCTACAAGGCAGGAACCTGGGTGGTCTCCTGACTGAAAGTTCCCAAGTTCCCTGAGGACAAAAGATTGTTGGCTTAGATAGGGTCTTGGGCTACTCAGGAGAGGGGTCAAGGGCCCACCCAATGTTCCATGTTCTGCCAGGGGGTGGGGATTTTATTATTATTATTATTATTATTATTATTATTATTATTATTATTATCATCATCATCATCATCTCTGGACGTCTGAAGTCATTGTTCTGCAAGGGACTGCTTTTTGCTGGGTCTTTATTCTGATTTCAAGCAGATGGGGCTCCTAATTGGTGCCTACCATCTTCGGGTCCCAAAGAGCCTATGAGTGTTAGGTCAGGCAAATAAAGCCCACCACAGAGGTTAGTGAAGTGAAAATTATAAGGTTACAAGAAATAGGTATTGGGTCTAATGACCTTCAGCTCCTGGGGCTACTCCATGCCTTCATAACTGGGTAGTAATCTTGAGTCTCCTGGCTCAGATCTAATTATCTCACTTCCAGTAAGAAGAGGGTGAAAAGGAGAAGAGTCAAGCGGGACACCCCGGGGCTGAGGAATTATTGAAGAGCACACTACTTTCTTTTTTTTTTTTTTTAAATATTTATTTTTTAGTATTTGGCGGACACAACATCTTCGTTTGTATGTGGTGCTGAGGATCGAACCCGGGCCACACGCATGCCAGGCGAGCGCGCCACCGCTTGAGCCACATCCCCAGCCCCCACACTACTTTCTTAAACCCACTGCGTTCTTTCCAGGAAATAAGGAGAATTTCTCAGATCTCTTATTTCACACACACACAGAGAAAGAGAGAGAGAGAAATATATAGCTCTCCATGTCCTGGAATTGTTCCACTCTAGACACACACACACACACACGTGAAAACTCACACACCTGGCTGGCTGTCAGGAATGGGCGCCATAGCCCACCTCCAGGAGAACCCATGCATGGATATGAAGTGGTGGCAAAGGAGGGCACAGCTGACAGTTCCACACCATGCCCTGTGTACAAAGGGCACATTCCTCAGCCTCAACAGCAGGGAAATGCCAGTGTCGTGTGTAATCCAACGGCCTAAGTAGGACTGGGGCCATGTCACAGTTTTCTGGGAACAGAACCAATTTGGCATTGCAATGCTCAGAAGTGACCTCTGGGACTTGGCAGCAACTGGCTGCCATTTGGAGCCAGGAGACCCTTACTGAAAAGTAGAGAAGTCCCTCTGGGATCCACCACCTGCTTTAAGGCTATTTACCCAGTCTCAGACCTTGGAGGCACATTGGAGAAAAGCCAAGGCACTGTGGAGTAGGGAAATTGACTGTCTGTAGAGCACATTGCACCCTTGCCTTCACCCACATGCTCAGACCCGAGGTGGTGAGCAGGCTGTGTGCCCTGCTCTGAGTTCCTCCACGATGAACAGAAGAGCAGTTTTCCATCTGTGCCTGACCCTGAGTGACTCCATATTGTAAAGCAGTAGTTTGCCAAGAGTTACTCCATTGTTAGTATGAGTGCCAAGGTAGAATGACTTCACACCTTGTTTGTACAAGCAAATAACCACCATCTGCCCAGCACAACCATGAGGCACCAACCGATAAATAAATTAATTGTGCTAACTAATAATGACCTGTGAATTTGTCAAATTAAGACAGAAGCACATGAATGGATGTTCATATCAACCCCTATCAGGAAAATGAGGCCTATGAGTCAATCAAACATACCAGACCACTTAATGAAGCAACGTCCTTACCCAAGACCCATAAAAAAGAGGAGAACCCCAAAACTGGCTACAGCTGCACATGCCAACCCCAAACCCTCGTCAGACCATTGGATGGACATGGCCTATGCATACTCGATGAATTGCCATGGGTAAAAGTGATGTGGTTTGTGAATTTATTGCTATTCAAGAAATTCTGACATTGCAGGAAGACACAAACATGCCTGGTCTCTATCAATCGCATAACTCCCTCCCAATACCTCACCTGTCCCAGGTACCCACCTGCGCTGCGCAGAAGGCAGACAGGCTTACAGGCGGCTGGATGAGCCCAGAATTGGGAAATGCATCTGATCCCAAAACATCTGTGTAGCCCAGAACAAGCAATGTCACCCGCTTGCAACTCAGATTCTTCATCTGCAAGGTAAGGGGGTTGACTCAAGATCCCAAAGTCCCTTCCTGAGCTTCGGTTTGCTCAACTAGCTTTCATACATATTTAGTTTTTCAGATTTCCAATACTTCACTAAGTTATCTGTTCTGCTATCAGTGGACAGTTGCTTAACAGTCACAAAACCCCAGTGGCATACACATAATTAAAAAATCACAGCTCCCATGTCTGTGTGGAGTGGCCCATGCAGGCCGCGCTCCGCGGGGCATCGTACCTAAGCAGCTCTGCTCCACCTGCCTCCCTCCTTCCCCTCTCATCCACCTGCTGGCTCACCTGGGCAGGCTTTTCCAGGGAGACAGCAAAAGGACATGTAGAAACAGGGAAGGCCCCTAGGGGTGCAGGCTGGATGCTACGGGCCCAGAGTCACTGTGTCTTCTTCTGTTGGTCAAAGCAAGTGGCATGACTCATTCCAGGTCTGAGAAATAAGGCGATAGAATCCACAGCGTCCCATGGCATACGGGCGTGGATACATGGAGAAACTGGGAGAGAATCAAGGATGCGAAAACCCTCTGTAGAGAGATACCATCCAAGCAGGACGATGGTCCACCCTCCCAGGCCTGAGGGGATGTGGTGGAATTAGTCATTTCCCATGAACATGGTGGCTCTCCTTCCTGTGATGGTATAGCCTGGGAGGGAACCCTGGGCTACAAGTCCGCCATCTTGCTATACCCCAAATGTCATGGCCGTGGGCCTCCCCAGTGCTGGGTCAGGTTACGTCATGGGGTGACGGAGCAAGAAGCAGAACCTGCAAAGGCTGGGCCCTCGGCGGCCCTCAGTCCCTGGATTTGGTTGGAATTGAGGACAAGGCTCCTGAAAGTGGGGTGGGGGAGTCAGAAAGCAGGGGGCAGACATAGTTTCCAGAGAGCTGCAAAGCTGAGCCTCTGTAGCTCAGTGGGAAGGACCAAGGCTCAACCTCAGCATCAGGAAATGTGAACTATAGGTCCTGGTTCTGCCCCGGCATAACCAGGAGTCCCAGGGAACTCACTCAGCCTCTCCAGGAACTGTTTCCTTAACTAGGAACTAGTCTGTTCCTCAGGGGCTGAAATTAGGCCATTTTCCCAGTGCCACTAAATGCTCTGGGGCCTTGTTTGACACCCAACACCCGCAGCCTTGGGCATCATTACATGGGTGAGGGGTAACACTCTCTGTTTTCCATCCCCCTCCCCAGCACTACAGGGTGGTGGTGTGACAACCTCCAGCCCTTCCCCAGCCACTGCCCGTGTGACTTCCAGGCCTGGTGCACCCCACAGTTTGGAAGCCTCTCCACTCGATGGTCCTGCTGCCTTTTTCCATTCCCAGCTCTGGCTGCCTCCCTGCTGGGCAGTACCCCTGGTCCCTGCACCCTGGACCAGGTTAGGTTTGCCATCAGTAGCTCCTGGCTGGATTCTTCTGGTCTGTCCCAGCAGGTTGGCCACACACGCCCACGTAAAGGTCAGCTCTTGGATGGTTTTATGGCTGAGCAGCTGAGAAAAGCCTCAGAAGCTGATTTCTCTTTCTCTAGCTACTAGATCATTCTTTTATCCACTAATTCCCAGGTGAGAGGCCTCGGCCTGAAACGGACTGTCCCTGGTGCCTCAGAAAATGACATCTTTGAAAAAAATCTCATCTGGACTCCTCTCCCCGAGAAGACGAACCACCCAATCTATTCCCTTGACCTTGCTGAGTGGTAGATGCTCGCGCTGGAGACTCTGGGGAAAGACAGGCTGTTGGGGGGGGGGGGAATAAGGACCCCCAGACTTCATCTCCCAGCCGCACACTCAGCCCCGGTAGCTCACTGGCTTCCTGTGGCTCTCCTGAACCTGACAGGCAGTGGCCAGGGCAGAAGGTGAGAGGAATGCTTCCAGAAAGAGTATCTAGGCAAGGGCTGAGCAGAAAGAGGAGACCACTGTCCTGTCCGAAGGGCCAACTGTCCAGCATGGACACCTGTCTTCAGATAGCCTCTGGCCAAGGACTCACAGACTCATGAGCCTCCTACAACCACACTCTAAGAAGCAGATCCTGACCCTCCTCTACCTCCAGGTCAACAGACTAAAGATTTCTGTCCTTCAGTTGACAAGCACGTATAGATCCCCTGCCACGTGACAAGTTGGGGTGGGGGTAGGGATAATTCAGCAGAGAGTAAAACAGAGAGGCTCCTTGCCACCTAGAACTTACATCTCATGGAGAAGACAGATCGCAAACAGCTAAATAACTGGTAATTTAAATTATATCAAACTGAAACATTCTGTCCAGAAAATAAGTGAATTTCGGTGACAGAGCCTGACAGAGTGGGGCCCCCTCATGATGGCCCATTGTAAAGGCCCTTTAGAGGAGTTGATATTTAAGTAGAATAATAGTAGATAAAGAGCTGCAGGCAGAGGGGCTGCCTGTGCAAATGTCCTGAGGTAGGAAGCACCGGTATGTTCTAGGCAGCATGAGGAGAGCCATGTAATTAGTGAAAGAGGCAGGAACAGCCAGGGAACAGACAGGGCCACGGTGGTGAGTCCCAGAAGAGGCTGGATTTCTTTCCATCTACTGGAGGGTTTTAAGCAGGGGACTGAGATGATTAGTGTTTTGAAAAGAGCTCTTTAGTAATGTGGAGAAAATTTGAGAGAACTTGAATCAGAACAGAAGAGTTTTAGGGTAACCAGAAGAGAGGCTTTCTCATATACAGGACCTGCTAGAAAGGGACTTACTGCTCTCTTGAAAGGACTTGAAAATAAAATGGAACCATCTCCCTGAAATGGCTTATAATTTTCTTTCCCTGAAACATTCATCCACTTCTTGTTCCCCTATGAACTGACTCCCAGTAGAATTTTTCAATTATTCAAAGCAAATTAAAAATGCCTTTTTAACTTGAATTACTAAATTTTTAAAGCTTTGAAAACATTGTAAGTTTTATCATTCACAGAGGCCAGTGGAGTTTTTTTTTTTTAAGTCATTGCCTGTGGTCCTTGCACTGTGGACTGTACAAATTTCTTGTCACAAAGGCAGCCCCTGTCCCCAAAGACTGTGCACCTGATCTGGGGAGATATGACAAAACACAGTCTAATGTTGAAGTTTCTGTTCAAGACAAAGAACAGAAGAAATATTGTGAAGTTGTACCTGAGATCCTGAGATCTTGCTAAATACATTTTAAAGAAAATGCCCAAACTCCTGGCAGACAGGAGAAGTCATGCCCAGATAAAGTTGCACACACGGACAGCTTTGATCCAGGTCACCCCTGCGGGCGAATGGTCTAGACAAAGGACCAGTGGCATAGCATCTAGGGATGCTGGACATATCCCCGTGCAAACCTGATTGCTGTAAACAAATTAGCAACATAAGCAGGGGCAGACCTGGGTTTTGGGACCCCTTCAGCTTAAATAGGTTTTGTGCCCCTGTAAGAAAGAGAACACAAAGCACGGCAGGAAAGATGGTGGAATGAGACGTGCACGTGTGGTACGATGCTCATCATGTACAACCAGAGAAACGAAAAGTTGTGCTGCAATTGTGTACAATGAATCAAAATGCATTCTGCTGTCACATATACCTAATTAGACTAAATAAATAATTTTTAAAAAAAGAACACAAAACACCAAGATAAATTAGGCCTGAAACAGAACATTTTTTAAGAATGAGAAATAATAAATAATTACTGCTTTCTTGGAAAGCCAGGTACTGAAATATTCGTTTACCTAGAAAGCACCCTTAGAACATTCTATGACCCCCAGTAGCTCCCAGGGCCTGGAGTCTAAGCCTCATAAATGCAGGTAAGTCTGTCCCTGAACACAAGCCAAAAGGCAACTGGTTTGCATTTAAGTTCCAGAGAACAAAGGAGCCAGCAAATCCTTGGGGCAGACCTTGGGGAAGCCCCTCACACCCCACTGACTGTGGAACACCAGGAGAGCTGCAGGGCCAGCACAGAACACCCCCAATTCATTTATGCGGTGGTGAGTGACTTCTCATGTGGACATGGCTCTCACATGAACCCCTGCTGAGCTCCCCAGGGGGTCCAGGGGCTCAGCTGAGTGGGCAGGAAGTGTGCCTTTGTGTCCTGGAGAGCTCAGCCGGCCCAGGGGGTCTTACGTATGAATTCACTCCAACACCTCCAGGAGCCAGCAGACCACCAGGGGTTCAAGCATGGCGGGGGTCCAGGTTCTCACAGCAGGCACCCAGCTCTGCCCTCTCAGTCTCATGTGTGTCCTGTGAACTCTGCTCCACATTTGTAGGAGGACTTTTACTGACCCCCAGACCATGGCTGAAACTATCCAGTTTCCATACCTGGGCGCTGTGCGGGGGCAGTGTTGGTGAGGACATAGGAGGATGCCCCCCAGCATGGGAAACCTACCACCCTGAGTCACCATGAAATCCAAGTGCCACTGGCTCTCTGCCCAGGAAAGAACCTCAGAGACCACTCAGCACTTTTCTCCCAAGGACTCTTAGGAGAAAAGCCAAGAAGCCAAGTAGAGGATTCCTTCCACGTCGCTCATATTCCTTCTTCTTCCAAAGGCCATTAATTTTCTGGTCCCAAATCTCTACTCATCGTGATAGACAAGAAGTCCAGTATCAGTCATCTCCAGCCACTGGAATCACCTTCTTTGTCCTCTCCCATCCCCAGGGAAGGGGTTTAGTCCCCCATTACTGCTCCTTGTACAGGGAGGCCCTCCCTCCATGACCCTCACCCACCCCTGAGACTCTGCCACCCAGGAAGACACAGAAACATCCCTTTTGGGCAATTCCATTCACCACCACATACTTGACCACAGAGATCCATCCAAGTCCACAGCACAAGCCTCCAAAACACGACAGCCAGCCACCCATCCCCACCACCACCCCTGGTTCTGCATTCAAGGTGACAGGGTCTCCCAGGACCCTGTCAGACCCTCCCAACCAGGAAGAACACTCTCGTCCCAGACAGACACACACACATACTCACACACACACACACTCACACACACTCTTTCCTGCGCTCCCTCCCTCCCTCCCTGCCTCCCTCTCCTCCAGCTCTTCACACCCTAAACACAATGGGCTTGCAGGACAGTGTTCCTACCTGTGCCTGACACTTTGTCCTGAAATTCAAAAGCTGCTAACCAACCCTCAGAGCAAGGAGGCCAGAATTTCCCGCAGGAAGGTTTGGCTACTTTCTTAAGATGATAGAGGAAAAAGCTCATCCCATTCTGTGGAGGCCCTCCTGAAAGTCAGAACAAAGCCGGAATTCACAGAGGATCTCAAACCTCAAAGGATTATCTCACCATGCAAGTAAAATAAACCAAAGCAGGCGGAGAAGGTCAGAATCCTATGACCCCTGAGAGTCAGTGGCTTGGTGACTTTGAGGACTCCATCCTCCCCTCAACCCACACCTTGTCTCTTAGCGAATCAAACTGCAATTGCTCACCCGAGATCATTCAGCCCCCAATACAAACCCGAAACCACCTTCAGCACCAACAGAATTTGGCATTTGACAGAAGACGCCCCTTCCTCCTCAGTGGACACCTGAAATCTCCCAGGGATTCACAAGAAGGGAAGGAAAAGCAGCAAGACCAACTGGGCAGCTGTTACCCAGAGGCACGACGCTCACCCCGAAAGTGACTCTGCCCCTTGGGGAGGGGTTTTCCTCTGCTCAGTCAGAGCCTTTCCATTCTGGGCCTCCTAAATAATTGGAGAAGACTGAGAGGGACAAGCTCAGGCATCACAGAGCTCACCTGGGAGACGTCAAGCTGAGAGTGTGCAAGACACTCAGGAATCTGCCAAGCAGAACCCCTTTTCTAGAAGCTGTCAGAAGTGCCGCTGGGGACTGGAAGACGTTTACTTAATATGAAAATTTGCTCCTGGAGGAGGGGAAGGAACTGTGTCAAGGGACCCATTCAGCCAAACATTGGCAGGAGCCGTGGCGTCTGAAAAACCACCGCCAGGGTGCCTGGAATCCATAATACAAACGCAGGAAGTCGGAAGTCATCTGGTTAGCAGGTGCAAATTGAAAAGGAAATCCACATTTTGTTTTTAAGAAAAGTCAATCACGAGGAAGTGCTCATATGCTAAAAGAGTGTTAGTCAAGAGAGTCCATGAAATGCTGCAGTAACAAATAACTCATAATAAGATCAATCTTAAACCCGACAGCTTAATGTAACAAAGATTCCTTTCTCTTTCCTACAAAGGCTGGTGCCTTCAGGAGAATCTCCTCCATCAGGAAGGTCTGTTCTATGGAACAGATCAGAGAAGAGAGAAGGAAAAGGTGCCCGGCATCTCTCTTTATGCGACGATGGCTCCCACCACTTCTGCTCATGGTCCTTTGCAGATTCAGGTGCATGGCTCCTCTACTTGTGATGGGGCTGAGTCCCAAGAAACCCACCATCAGTTGAATATATTGTAAGTCGGAAATGCATCGAAAACACTGAACCTACCGCACATCATAGCTTCACGACACGGGACACTCTGTTGTTTGTCCTCATAATCACGAGACTGACAGAACTGTGTCACAAAGGAAGAAAACAGAGTTATGGCAGAATAGAAGCCTGCACCCAACCTCACCAGGGCGGGACAATGACACCTCATCTGAAGAAGTCCTCTTGCAATAGAGCTAGGAAGAGGAAGACAGGGAGACCCAGGGCATAAGGCAAAAGTACAAATGCTCCGAGGGGCAGGCACAAAAGTCCTCGAGGACTTTGGAAGGACACCTGGAGTGTCTGAGCTGCAGAGTAGCCAGGTCAGAGCTCAGAGGGCAATAGTGCCCCCACCCATCACAACCTCAGCAGAGGGGATTCCTACACAAAGGCATGTTCTCTGTTTAAATGAGATTCTTATTTCAATGTCGTATAAATACAGAGTTGTAGTCTGGCCTGGTCCCTTATTTACAGTGTAGGGAAAAGTTGGCAACTCCTCCTTGGTGCCGGACAGGAGATAATTCGTGATTATCCCCGACCCAACTCCCACATGACTTTCCCACCAAGGTTAAGGGTCAGCCAAACCCTCAGCAAGGCTTCCAAAGAAAATATATAGAAAAAAGACACCAACCTACTATAAAGAAAAAAGAGAACTGTAAAGTCACAAAGGTCTCCTTCCTGCTCAAACTTCTTTGCACCCTCAAAGTCTACCAACACCTCTAGTTAAATGATTTAAAGAAAGAAACTGGGGGTAGCAAGTATTTTTTCATGAGAGAGCCAATGTGAAAAGGTGTTCCAAGCCAGGCGTGGTGAGCATGCCTCTAATCCCACATACTGGGGAGACTGAGGCAAGAGGATCACAAGTTCAAGTACATCCTGGGCAACTTAGCAAGACCCTGTCTCAAAAAAGTAAAAAGTGCTGGGTATATAACTCAGTGGTAGAGCTTCCTTGGGTTCAATCCCCAGTAAGTGCCAAAAAAAATGTTCCATTGGTCCAGCAGGCACTGAAGTCTGAGTATAAGCCAAGGGGAACTAGACAGGCTGAAGAAGACTTGGAACTTGTGAATCCCACCCTGATCAAGTCTACCTCCAGGGCTGCTTCTCTGTCCAAGGGCCCCCAGAGTCCCTGGGTCTGGCATCCAGACTACTAATTCTGCAGGGCTTGGTCAACTGTGCCTGCTCCAGCCTCCCCAGACCTCTCCCAGCTTATCCCCCACATCATTGGCAACCTCAGAGCTCTTGGGAGCTTCTTCTCCTTCTCCTGCCTTCCTCAGCTCAGCGCCCCCTCTCAGGGACATGGTGCCTGAGCCCAGATACTGTGGTCCCCTAGCGCCGTCTACCATAATACCACCAGGACCCTTTGTTTTCCTTCTTCCTCTCAGGCTGCAAGCCCCTCGGAAGCAGGGTCCACTTCTGTGTGGTCCCTTGCTGTTTACCCAAAGCCCAGCGCGGCATCTGACACATGGCAAGGGCTCAGCCACTGTTTCCTGAATCAATGAGCAATCTAACCACACAACCAGGACTTAGATTCCTCAAAGCCAGGAGTCTCTGCCCAAGTTATTCACAGCTACATCCCAGGACCTAGGACAGGTACTGGTTAAGTGAACAGATGAACTTCTGAGCTAGGAAGGGCAACCTAGAGGCTTCCTCGTCTAATGCCCTCAGCCACAATAAGGAAACTAAGACCTGGAGAAACCTGCCCGAGGTTTCACAGCTCACATATCCAGGCTGGACTGCCAGAGCCACCAAGTTGTCATCTGTATATCTGCCTGTCCCTTTACTTGGAAGAAAACATTCAGGTGCTGGTCCTTTCCAGAAATATCTGCTCAAAGTCTGTAGGTATACAGGAATGTATTTATTTGTGTTTTTATTTTTTTCTCTCTCTGCTCAGTTCTAAAAAAAAAAAAAAACCTGGAGGCAGTTTGCCCACTGCAGCTGATGTCAATGATGTATTTTCCAAACTCAAGAACAAAACATGAAGTCAAAAAAAACCTGTTCAGAAGGAGGGAAGATAGCACCTCATGCAGAACTAGCTTCCTCGACCAGAGCAGAAAATCTCCAACAGACGGGGGGCTTTCTCTGTAATCCAATTACCAAAATTAGTGACTGAGAGGAACGGAGCAGATGTGTAAGGCTTCGATTTTGCTGAAGGTTTGGCACAATGTCTCAAGGAAACTGAATTTGCAAAATTCTTGCGTAAGGACAATGTCACGTGCAATAAAAATCCGTCTGCAAGACTACAGATGGGGGCCATGCCAACAACCAAACCCACGAGGTGATGTCATGGTCACTGGCAGGAATCTGATTATCCTCCTCCTTGTTTGAAAGGGGCAGCAGATGGCTCTGGAGGGAGCTGTAGCCACGAGGACAATAAACACCTTACATTTTCACACAGAAGCTCACTTTCTAAAGTCCCTTCAGCCACACAATCCAATCTGATCGCCACCGCCTAAAGTAGAGATTCAAACGTTATGTGATCTCTCAAGTTCACGGAGCACATCAGCTGCTGGGCACCCTGTCTTCCTGGCCACTTGTAGAAACCCCAGTGATTCACTTGAAGAGGGGCTCAGCGTGGGAAGACATTTAACTCTTTGTGGACACAAGGACATCCTACTTTTTAACACCCACATGACCTTACTGTTACCCTGCTAGATAAATTAGTCCCCTGAGTGAGCACTAAGTGATAGATTCTTCCAGAGGTCTAAGTGGACACTCGGTAAGGAGGAAAGAGAATCCAGAGGCTTGGCTGACTCAAGAGATGCTTCTCCAAGGAGTCCCACAGTTTTCATGAATGGACCCTTCCTCCATAGTTCCTAGGAAATATTTGCAGTCATGTCCAAACTGAACTCATGATGCTCTCCTCCGAAACCTGCCTCTTATCCGTATTCTTCACCATGACAAATGCCCCTGCCCAACTTCATAAACCAGAAACCTCCAGTCCTTCTTCATACCTTCCTCTCCCTCACCCCCAAGTCCAATCTACTGCCAAGTCCATCCCACTGCTCTACCTCAGTCCAAGTGATTATGCCCAAGGTGATTCCGACAGCTTCCTTGCTGGGGTCCTCATTTTCCCCCTGATCCCTCCAATCTACCCCTCCACACTGCAGCCAGAGTGAGCACTTGAAAATGCAAATTTGGACATGTTACTTCCCTCCATAAATGCTGCTGTGGCTCCCACTGTACCATCTCTTCAGCCCAGCCAACAGCCCCCCACATGCTCTGGCCCCTGCCTACCTTCTCAGCTTCTGCAGTGCTACCTTCACCCCTTGATCTCACACTCCGGCCCACACCTTCTGTTCCACGTTGAGATGCCTCGCTTCCTACCTCGGGGTCTTCGTGGGCCCCATTCTCTCCCATCTCTGTTCCTACCCTCATGCACCAACCAGATTCCTAGTCGTCCTGTAAAACACAGTCCAAACCCCAAGTTCCGAGGAAACCAGCCTTCCCCAGCCCCCTTCCAGAGGGGTCAGGTTGTCCTCACAGACACAGCACCATGTTCTTAGCTTTTACAGCCTGCATCACAGCTTAAATCAAATAATGCTCCGTGACAATGGCCACATCCCTCATTTGCGACTTTATTCCTAGAACAGGAACATTATCTGGTGCCGGATCAGAACTCAATAAATGTTTAATGGGAAAAAAAGAATGAATGAGACATGGACACAACAGATGGGGATATTGAGTCTCAGTGGGATAAAAGACCTTGAGAAAGGATATGAAGTCTAGCCAGGATCGGGCAGACCATGGGCAGCATCCAACCTCTAGAGATAAATCTGGCAAATATATCCTCCTGGAATCAGGAAATATTGCCATCAACAGACTTCAAATTTGAGGGACAGAACCTCCAAATATACACAGCTGAAGCCCTCATGGTGAGAAGGGCTGGCGAGGAAGGACCCAGGTCTCCACCTCTTCTCAATTATCTGCCCAGTGAGAACTGGGTAGACCCTGAAAGAGCCAGAAGCTATTGTTCAGCAGCAACTCTGAGCCTATGAGGTTGGGGAGGGGCGAGGAGAGCCGGGGTGATCCCACTCTGACGGTACGGTTGGTGGACTCCATGCAGCATCATGAATCACGAAACATTCATCAGGGCTTCCCATGCTCCCGGCCAATGGACTGATGAAAAACACAGCCTTCGTCCTTAAAAAGCTCCGAGTCTACTAACCAGATCCATAAATAGTTTCTTGCAATTTAGCAGCAAGTGCTAGATTACATGTGTCCCAGATGCTGTGAGAGCCCAGAGGAAGGACAGCTGACTCCCAGGACAAGATGAGACAGTCGCTGCTCAGGGACAGTGGCACTGAGGGCTGCTTCTTACTGGGCAAAATATCTATATCTTATTCTCAGGACCAAAGCTTAGAGAAGCGTCCATTGTCCTGCAGTGACGCATGAAAACAAACACCCAAAACAGTGATGACTGTCCCCAAGGACACCCTTCAAGTGGCCAAACCAAGACCAGAAGATCATGGTGCCTTCTCTTCACACCCAGAGAAATAAAGAAATGGAAAATGCCATTAACGGGGAAAAACTGAGAGCAGAAGACAATATACAGGAGTCAGAGAACTCGAGAGCCAGAGGGAGTGAGAAGCACGCTGGTCCCGAGGATGCTAGCCCTCGCTACACTGGGTTGAATAGTGTCCCCTCCAAACTCATGTCTACCAGGGACTCCAGAGTGTGGTCTTGTGTGGAAAGAGGATCTTTGCAGATAGAATCAAGTTTAAATGAGGTCATGCTGGATTAAGGTGGGCCTGATCCAATGAAGGGTACCCTTTAAAAGAAACACACAGGGAGAAGAAGGTGGCCATGTGACAACAGAGGCAGAAGGTGGAGTGGCAGGTCTACAAGCCCAGGATTGACAAGGATTTCCAGGAGGCCAGGAAGAGGCCAGGAAGGATTGTTCCCTGGAGCCCTCAAGAGGGAGCATGGCCCTGCTGAGACTTTGATTTCAGACTCTGGCTTCCAGAACTCAGGACAATACATTTCTGTTGCTCCAAGCCACTCTGTCATAGTTGACCATGGCAGGAAAAAATGTATGTGTCTAGAGGACAGAACAGAGAACGGGCATGGTGTCAGAAGTGGACCTGGACGTGGGGCAGGACCTAGAGAGCACAAGCCAGTTACTAGGCTTTAGCCAATCCCTGTTGACAAATATACCAACTTTTGTAGAGAAGGAAGAAATTCACACATACATGAAATTTGACTTTCAAATGTTAGCTCAAACGGCATTTTGGTTGGTGATTTTGTTCTATTTATTTATTTTTGAATCAGTATAAGCCAGACAAAGCCAGGCCACACTTCCCATGATACATATGAAGAAATGTGATTTGTGTCTCCCAACTCTTAAGCGAAAGTCCTGACTGAAACCACGCTGCACCCGCACCATCTTAAGAGCAGGGCCAGCTCACCCTGCTCAGGTACACAGCCCGCTGCTGGGGACTGCCTCCTGGCCCAGCCAGACATGCTGGCTACCATAGGTATCTGGTGCCTCCTGCCCAGGAAGAAGCAACACTGGTCAAGGCGGAGGGATCTTCAGAGATAAAGGGATTTGCAGGGGCTGGAGAGGGATGGATGTGGGGATGGAGGCTATTGTGAGCGAGACCCCTAGGAAGCCCAGAAGGGCCTCACCCGTAGCACCTGTGGTTGCTCGGGGGCCGCTCTCTAGCTGGATTGGAGCTCGTGGCTAGATGGAGTGAACATGGAGACATCCCAGGCCGCCCTACCGACTGTCGGAGAAAGCTGGGTGACAAAAGAGCACCAACACAGCCGGGCAGGCCCGGACACACACCAGAGGTGCGACGTGGCTCTCCCCAGAGCACCTTTGCAGGTCCGTTGTCACCTTCCTATATGTGCGCTAAGGGTTTTTGGAAATAAGCACAGGCCCATTCAGTTCTGTGTGCACAGAGACTGGTGTGGCTCCAGAGGTCACACCCCACTGCAAGTGCTCCTTTGCAAAAATGAGGAGGACCACACCAGTGCCAGAGCCCCATTCAGAGGCCTGGCACCATTCCTGCCCACCACCAACTCTGACTATACCTCGCAAGCTCCTTGGGAGAATAGGGGAGAAATGAAGACGGTGCTTTTAATATTTGGGTCCTTCGAAAAGATTCCAGAGAACCTTTGCTTTATATTTTTCATAAAGACCAGAGATGAAACTCACAGCACTGCCTGGGGTTTTCTAGCAAATCCATACAGATGTCTCTGATGTCCACAGAGCTCAGTGAGGTTGGAACAAGGCAGAGGTGGGCAGAACCAACCAAGCGGGGGAGGTCTGGGACCCCCACATACCTCTGGCTGGTAGAGGTGTTCTCATGCCAGGATGCTTGGTGGGACCCCCAAAAGCACATGAGTGGACGTGTACACACACACACACACACACACACACACACAAGCCTGCACACCCAAACACACTGCCCTCGCAATTGCTATTACCGATGAAAACAGGGCAGGCCCCAGAAGACAAGGACTCTTGTGTTGAAACATGCAGAGACACGCCTCTCTGCTAAGCCCCAATCCCCTGGCATCTGTGCCCTGCTATTTGCATAAGTAAATGGCAGCTCATTAAGAACACATTAGCAGCTCTGTAACCATGTAAGGAAAGCAACCCGGTGAACTCTAAGCCACTGGAGATTTCTCTGATTCAGTTTTACAGGCTCGGAAGCATGAAGCAGGCGCTGTCCTCTGCTGTCTGTCTAGCTGCAGGGGAAAGAATAGACCCTAATGGAAACAGTGAAGAGACTTAATAAATATTTGCTGAAGAATGAATGATGATAGACCAGGTTCGCAAAGGGCAAATCTTGCTATAAATAGGAGGAATGTTTGGAACTCACTGGTTTGAAGAGGCATTTCTCCCAGTGTCTGGCCTCCCCCGAAAGCCTGAGGACCGCGGTTACGGATCAAGGTTGTGCTGCAGATCACCTGTAGGCTGATCCTCTGTGTAGTCAGCTCTTTTGCTGCTGTGACTAAAAGATCCGACCAGAACAATTTTAGAGGAGGAAAAGTTTATTTGAGGGCTCATAGTTTCAGAGGTCTCAGTCCGTGGACAGCTGGCTCTATTCCTTGGGGCTCAAGGTGAGGCAGAACATTGTGGCAGAAGAGTGTGGCAGAGGGAATCATCTCACATGATGACCAGGAAGCAAGGAGAGAGAGACTCCACTCTCCATAAACAAAATCTATACCCCATAGCCACACCCCCCATGAGCCACTTCCTCCAGCCACATCCCACCTGCCTCCAGATACCACTCAGTGAAGCCCCTCAGGGATTAATTCACTGATCAGGTTGAGGCTATGACCCATCATTTCTCCCCTGAACCTTCTTGCATTGTCTCACACATGAGCTTTTAGGGGACACCTCACATCCAAACCATAACAGCATCATACATAACAGGAGGTCTCAGACAGGCCCCAAGGATATGAAGTTTTAAAATGCTCGCCGGAGATTCTTATTTGCTGCCCTTTTTGAGAAGCCTGGCTCTCAAGCTCCCTAGCCACAGCTACTGCTCCATAGATTGCGACATGGGCATCTCCTGGGAGCCTGTTCACGATGCCCCATCTCAGGGACTACACAGATCCGCTCAATCAGAACTGCATTTTGACAAGAGTCCCTGGTGGGCTTCGGCACATAAACTTTTGAGAAGAACCAATCTAGATCCTGTTAGGCGGGACTCTTGTGAGCCAGATGGCCAAACAGTCCCTTGTCTGAGCCCTATGACAGGGTGGCCTATCTCCACGGTGTGGTCCTCAGGTCCCTTCACCTGTAGGGTGCAGAGGTTGCATTCAGCATCCTCACAGGTCTCTGTCAGTCAAAGATTCCCGGGTTTCAGAATCTGAGGGCCTTTCTCGGCTTCAGTGCAGGTCCTGCAACTTGGAAGGAAATGAGCTGGACATCGCAGAGCTGTGGATCCCTGGCTTCCCAGGCCTGGCAAGACCTCTTCAGCCCTCCCAGACGCCCAGAGAGGAGGGCAGGCAGACTGGAGGCCATCCCCCGCCTGCCTCCAGTGTCCAGAGCTGCCGTGGTTTCCTCATCCTGCACAGGCTGCCCACGGGTTCCCAGGCTCATTCCTTCTGGTGAGATGAAATAAGGCGGAGCTGAGTCCACCAGGAAAGCAGCTGCCCCTCTTCACACCTGCCTAGCTCAGGCCTCCATCCTACAGCCATTAGATAATCACTAGTTTTCTGAAGTGCTGCCTTCCTGACCGCCAGGCAGGGCCAAAGCATGCTCAGAAAGATCAGACCAGTGCCAGGGAGCAATGTCTGAGGGCACTGAGACACAAGGCAGAGAGGCTCCTGAAACCACCCGATGCCAATTGTGGGGTATTTTTAGTCCCCATCCCTACGGAAAGACGGCTCATGAAATCCTCCTCTGTAGCATCCCTTCCTCCCCTGTCCCAGGAGGAACAGGGTTGCCTTGGTAACCCATCAGAGTGCAGCCACTGCTCTGGGGAACACCTGTAACCCACCCACAGGTATTAGGCAGAGGCACCCGGGGGTGGGTATTCTCACCTGCGGGCACTGGCCTCCTTTGCCTGTGCAGAGCCCCCAGGGAAGGGGACACAAAGGCTCCAGAGTCCAGGAAGCCTGTGCAAATGTCACAGTGGGCTCCAGGGGAGACCTGGAGACTTTGGGTTTTCAAAGATGTATCTAAGCCACCGTGAAAACGACACGCAGTGCCGGCTGCAGCGCGGGTCTTTAAATTTTCATGGAATCTCTGCGTGCGAAGATCAGATCCTCAGCCCGCGAGGGTTAATTATTCATGCGATGTGATGCTGCAGAGAAGCGGGGTCAGGCTCCAGGGGCCACCAGCCTCCTCCTGACTACTTTTTCCTCGAAAGGGGTTTGGGCAAGAGGTGGGCAAAGTCCCGCTCTGAGGCCAGGACCTGCAGGCGTCGCCTCTCTCCTTCTTTCATCCCTTCTTGACTTTCACCAGGCGCCTGGCAAGGTTGCCCCCCTGCCACGGGTAATGAACTTGGAGTGCGGCACGTGGGCTGGTGGTGAGCTTGTGTCCCTGAGGGGCGAGGGGGAGGTGCTCTGCAGCCACCTGGTTCCCTGAACTGGAAGAACGGCCGGCCACGAGTGTCACACACGGAACAGCAGCTGTGTCCAGCGTGAATGTAGCTGCTTGACCCACAAGAGGAGAAACCATGACTGTCCCCATTTTATGAGCTCCATCCTGCTTCTGAGGCTGCAGGAGGGCCTGAGAAGAGGAAATGCATTAACAGAACAGAACACAAATTCCTCTTTGCGTTGTTTCTCTTTTATTCTGCCACAGTGAAAATAGCTCTACTGGATTTTTCCCCCCCCCCCCGGTTATATAAATAACACCTGTTTATTGTAAAAAAAAAAAAAAAAATTAAACAGCACAGAAATGTATTAGGAAAAAAGAATCAGCAGAAATCTGGCCCCCAGAAATAAACACTGCCCATTTTTAATGACCAGTTTTCACACATCTGTCGCTTCAAAAACTCCTGCCCGTGTGATCTGCATACATGGAACTGTGTTGTGCCTGCCACACTCGTCACGCTTCCTCTTGGCACAGGGTTTTATCTTGAAGTCTCCTCCCAGCCCTCCCTCCCCGGGAGCCCTGTGTTAATAGCCCAGTAAGTTTCCTTCCACGTTTCTCCGGGTTCATACCCGACCTGAAGGCAGCTTCTCCTGCTCCTGGGCCTTCCTCTTGACCCACAAGAGGAGAAACCATGACTGTCTCCATTTTATGAGCTCCATCCTGTGGAGCCAGCTTCCACACCCTGGGGCTGGTGGCCCAACACTACTTCGACACCCCAGGAAAAATGACCCAGTAACAGCTCTAAGCCACTCTCTGTTAGAAACTGTCCGGTGGAGGCTTTGCCAAGGCCTAGGGGTCCCTCATGGTGTGCCTCTTTTTCTGATCATCTCCTACCAGACTCCCTTTTGTACCTTCTGCTCTGGCCTCACCAGCGTTCCCTGCCGCAGGACTTTTACACCTACCCTTCACTCTGCCTATTCTGCTCTGTCCACACACCCACAAGGCTCATTCCCTCACCTTCTGATCTTAATTGACACCTTCTCGGTGAGGCCTCACGGACCAGCCCTTCTGGAAACATGCAGCCTTTCCCCAGCACCCCTTTTCTGTCCTCCTCCTGCTCCTCTGCCTTACTTCTCACTGACTGCCTAATACCCACTACAGGGTCAATGATGACAGGTTATTGATTCTGCCCTGGGCACTGCCACGTCTCCTGCACCCAGAACAGTGCTGGTCACAGGTGGGAGGTGCTCAGTGTGTGTGAAGTGGGGGGATCTTGGCATCTTCCAGCTGAGCAGGGGGCCAAGGCAGTGAGCAAGAGTTTGTCCAGTTAGCGCAAGTTCCTTCTAGAGTGGTACCTTCAGGGTCGAAGGTGGGCGGGAGGAGGCTTGCTGTCCACAGCAGCCACGTGCCTCTCTATGGGCAGGGCATGCTCTCTGTGACTTGGACTCCAGGAGCAACAGGTCACTCCTTGCCGGCTCGGTTAATCGTCCATCCTTTCCAACACAGTCTCCATGCCAAACCTGGGGACTCCTGCCTCTGAGTCCTTGGAAGGGTCTTGAATGGGCACCCCGGCCATCTCCCTCCATGAAGACCCCTCTCCCACACCCATCCTCGGGGACAGGTCAGCCAAACTTTCAGCTACTGTGCAGTAGCCTCCCACTGCAGCTCACCACGCATCCTCCTGACCCCTGTCTGTGGGGCAGTGGACCAGAAACCTCAGCCTCCCTCCAGGGCACTGGGGTGGAGCATGCAGCCAAGGGCCTGGGCCTCACCTGGCTCCTTAGTCTGTGTTTGGGTGCTTCCTTATTCTCCTGCTGATGGTGAGTCGGTGACAGGGCCTGTGTTTTGCAGGTTTATTCCCCAGTATCATAGATGTGAGGCAACAAATGTGTGAAAATTCAGCTTGTGTAAATTGTCCTCTAGGTCTGCAATTGAACCTGTGGAAGAGGCAGGACAGGTGATGTGGGCGGGACAGAGTGGATCAAGGTCCCCCAGCCCTGCACTGAGCACCGCTGACACGGAGCAGGAGAGTCTGTCTATGAACACACAGACACACAGACAGACACAAACACAGGGACACACATACACCATACACCAGGACACACACGGACATACATGGAGCCCATAGATATACGGAGAGACACACACAGAGAAACACACAGATGCAGATGCACCACACACACACACACACACACACACACACACAGCACTCACAACCCAGATGGCAGGAGCCCGAGTGCCAAGCTCTCTCTGGCAAAAGGCTGTCTGCCTCCCCCCATCCCCACCCCCATGCCCAGGATCAGAAGCACAGGGCACTAGGAGTCTCTAAATGCTGCCTCAGTCCTGCTGTCCGACACTCCCCAGGAGCTGATGCCTATTCCAGCCGCCACCATGGCCAGTCCAGCCGGCTTCCCCCAGAGCTGTCCCCTCCACCACCTTCCTGGAGAAGAAAAGGTCTGCCTGCTCCCAAGCCTTCTACCCTCATCTTCCAGAAAAAGGCAGCCCAGACTTGTCAAAGGCAAACTCGGAAGGGAAGGAAGCTAGGCCACCCTCTGTGCTGAATCCCTGCCACCCGACAGGCAGATGGCTCCCTCAGTCACAAGGGTGGGTGGCCAGGGTGGACCTCAGCTCCAGAATCCATTCAACATTTGGAGGGTTATCTTCTGTGGGACTGAAAAGCAAAATGACATTGAGAAATGTGAAGGTGGAAGCATGAGTGAAATCTTGAATCCTACTAGTTGTAGAATTTTTTCAATGTAATTATGCCTCGTTCAACTACATAGAATAACATGAACTCAAGGCTCTGTACACAAACAGCTCATTTAACACTCTCAAGCAGTCTGCAAGACAACATTGGGATGCTGCTTTATACTAGGGATGAGCTGATAGTCAGAGGCCAGAAGCTAACAGCTGGCAAGTGGCTCCTTGGGACCATTTACATTGCATTGATCTTATGTGGAAAGATGGATGGGCGGATGGAATGTCAGGTGAATGGATAGATGGATGGACGGAAGGATGGGGGAAGGATGTGTGGGTGGATGGAGGGATGTGTGGGAGGATGAACAAACGGACAGATGGGTGGATGGATGGAGGGTGGGTGGTGGGTGGATGGATGGATGAGTAGAGAGATGGACAGACAGGCAGATGAATGGACAAACAAAGAGCTAAAAAAATTTGAAAAAAAAAAAGCAACTGAACACATGGCCTCCCAGTTAGCTAAACTAATGAAATAGTGGGGCTATTTAAAGGTATACATTAGGCTGATTGGCAATTAGCATTTCAGCAACTAAGAAAGAGGAAGCAGGAGGAGGAGGAACCGCTATAATTAGACATGCTCTCTGGAGCCAGACTGCCTAGGTTCAAACCTCATATACACCATGGAGTAGCTGGGTACCCTGGGTCTAATTACTTAACTTCTCTGTTCCCCATTTTCCTCATCTAGAAAACGAAGGGATTTTTAACGTATCAAGTTGTTTTGAGAATTAAGTGAGTTATGTAAAGTACTATATAAAAGACTTAGTACTTACCTAGCACCTCATAAGTACCCCATGAATTGTGCAATTGCT
This sequence comes from Marmota monax, assembly GCF_021218885.2. Taxonomy (NCBI): domain Eukaryota; kingdom Metazoa; phylum Chordata; class Mammalia; order Rodentia; family Sciuridae; genus Marmota; species Marmota monax. The sequence goes on along the minus strand of NW_026694493.1, from coordinate 378,265 downwards.
ATCCAGATTTTGTAGGAGGAAACTGAATCCCAGGGAGGGGAAGGATTCTTATTCTGTGTACTTTTTTCAGTAATGTCACTTTTGAGATTGATTGTTAGTGAACCTTTTATTCAGTCATGGTGCTACCAGAACATTTGTGTTAACTCCAGTCAAATGACTTTTGATTATAGTAAAATTTTTCAACTATTGGTTTTTCTATTTGTTTGTATTTTCTGGTACAGGGGATGAAACCTGGGGCCTCACACATGCTTCGCAAGAGCCCTAACAAGACCAAGTCACATCCCCAACCCATTTTTTCTTTTGTAAAACAGGTTCTTGCTAAATTACCCGGCCTGGCCTTAAACTTGTGATCCTCCTGCCTCAGCCTCCCATGCATCTGTGATTATAGGTATGCACTATTGCTTTTTACCTAACTTTTAAAAAGCAGAAAACAAAGGCAGAGGCTGGGCCTTATCGGAGACCAATATGCGCTTATTCTATTCAGGATTTCAGAAGCACTCCATGATGACTGGAAAAGGGTAGGTCTGCATTATTTTATTTTCAAACAACCAGAAATATGTGTTGGGGGGCTGTGGCTGTGGCTCAGTGGTAGGGCGCTTGCCTTGCACATGTGAGGCACTGGGTTCGATCCTTAGCACCACGTAAACATAAATGAATAAAGATATTTAAAAATAGATACTAAAAATAAAGAAAAAAGAAATATATGTTGGGTGAATGAATGTATCATTATAGGATTCAAGGATCCTTTCTCAAAGACCATGAGAATCCTTCTCAGACCTCGAGAGTTTTTTTCATCTAAAGAAATTTCTAAAACAAATCTGAAATACCACATCCTTGGAGCCAGAAGCATTTCAGAACCGAGAATGTTCACATTTTAGAGCAAAACTCTAGTACATTCTGTGTGATCCCCTGGGGTCTGCCTTGCCCCTAATAATGAAACATCCTGAGGGCTTTGCAGAGACTGTCAACATCCACCCAAGTGGACACACGTACACAGGGCAGCATCCATCAGGTCGCAGGCTGCTACCAGATTGGGTTCTTTTAAACAAGTAGAAAACTTCAGACTTCCAGAGCTTTCTAGGCTTCAGAATGGCTGTGGACCTGCTGTGAATAATGAGCTGAGCCCCCCTTGGCAGGCTGCTCTGAAGGGCTTGGCTTTGCCTCCCTGATGTGTCTCAGCATCCACCACCTGGGCGCTGAGGAAGCCTGTCTATGTGGACTGCCTCATTTGGTTCAGAGAACAGCTCTAACGTGGTTGAAATCAGGCCCCAAGAGGACAAGTCAGCAGCCTGAGGTCATTATTGAGGGTGGAGCTGGGATGCTCCCGGTGTCTGAGATTGGCCAATGGAGGCTTCTGGGCCTTTCCTTCCTCCCCTACTTTTTTATTTTTCGGTTCCCGTCTTGTAATAATAATTTTCAACAGGATTTTTCGCAGTGTTCTTCATTGAAACTAGTAGGTCAGGAGGTGTCACAAGATGTCTTGAAATCATGAACCTTTATCCCAAGCTTTCCAAAACAAGGAGTTCAAAGTCTCTTGTGAGGAGTTTTGGATGGGGCAGGGTCACCTGCCCGTAGCAATAACAGCAGATGCTACGTAGGACGCACTGAGATCATTTCTAAACGAGTCAACAGAATCCTGCTTAAAGCTTGGGCAAAGGACAGGAAGGGGTGACTCCAGGACGTCGGTGGCTTGGAAAGGTTGACTTTGGAGACTCTGAGCTCAATTCTGTAAAGGGCCTCTTCTGACTTTCTCAGTCCCTCAATCCCTCTGGTTTAGGGGACACCAGGCATGTGAGAGGAACAGTGCAGAAGCACAGAGCTGGCCGTGAAACCGAGGCAGAAGGCAAAGAGCACACTCCAGACCAGAGCGCTGCCCTGCCGTGTTGGACAGAGGATTCAGAGCCATCAGCGAGGCCAGAGCTGAGCTCACAGGAAAACCAGGGGCTGCAAAAATAGTCTGCTACCCACACACTCCAAAGGCCCAAGTGAGGTGTAGAGGCCTCACCCCAGGGTCCTGGAAACCCCTGGGGACAGTGGGACAGAGTGACCCAAGGACACTTGGAACCTTGTCTGTCTTGGTCATGGCCATCTCCTCCTGGTTCCAGGTACCTGGAGCAATACCTGGCACATTTGTTGAAGGAAGGGAGGGATGAAAGGATGTGAGGAGATTTACAGTGGAGCACACACTCGGTTGGAGAGGATGGGGAGGGCCAGAGACAGGAGCCCCGGCAGCAATTTACAGCAATGGTCCAGGTGGGGACCGACGAGGGAAATCAGTGGTGATGGGCATGGAGAGGACACAGGCAATGGACAAGGAGGGTGGGCTCAGTAGGGCTCAAGGCTCAGACGCACCCCGAGAACAGGGAGAAGAGCTTTGCCTCCTCTGTTCGCATCCTCTGGTGGGCAGGTGCGGGGAGGAACTGGGGGGAGAGGGGTAAACTGCGCAGACAGTGAGCGCAGAGCTCCTGCAGCTCCCTCCGTGCCCACCAGGCTGCCCGGCGCCTCGCATTGAGGATGCACCCTGGGAGAAAGACAGAGTCACAAAGCAGGAAGGGAAGTGGGGACATGGGGCAGGGGTGTGCAGGGGTGTGAGCTGGGGACTGGCAGCAGGAGCTCTGGGGAGGGGCCATCCTCCCAGTGAAAGCTCCTGGGGAGGCCGTCCAGCTGCAGCAGAGCTGGGGCTGGCAGGACTGATGATGGATGCATGCCGCACGGGGACAGGCCAGAGGGCTCCCTTTGCCATGTATAGGCATGACTTTAGGTTTGGTGTGGCCACGTCATTACCTTGGCACTCCCTCCACCCTGCTCCAGAAAGCAGGGGAGGAGCCAGGGGAACCTCCCGGAAGGAGCGCCTGATGGCTGTGACCCAGCCCCCATCCTGCTGGCTGGGCAGGGGTGCCAGGTGGCTCAAGGGACATATTTCAGCTGATTCTTCTGATAATGAGCCCTCAGAGGACCTGTGGCCCATGGCAATGCCGGCTCCTCTGGAAAGATCCGTGCAAGGGTCAGAGGTCAGACCTCTCCAGGCTCCCAGAGTAGAGCCAGGCTTAGAGGTGGGTGACTTACCCAGGAGCACAAAAAGAACCCAGAGCCCGGGGTGGACCCAAGGACAGCCTAGATTCAAACCCAAGTCTGAAACTAAAGACCCTTCGCAGTTTCCCCAGAAATCTGCATGGATTAAAGCATCACCTCCTGTTAGGTGCCTCCCCAGGAGACTCACCAGCTGGCCCTGGACAAGACCAAACAAGACAATGAATGTGACCCGCCTTCTAAGTCACAAAGGGCTGCGCCCCTAGTCCAGTCGCCATCCATCCCTAGATCTGAGCTGGCTTCTCAACAGCTGCACTGTGTTCAGATATGCCATGTGGGTCTGGGACAGGAGGGATGGAGAAGGACCCAGAAGAGGAGGAAGAGGCGGATAAAAGAGAGGAAGACCCCTTTCTCCAGGACACTTATCTCGGCAGTTGTCACAAGTGTGATTTTTTTTATTTTTTTATTTTTTCTTTGGTTTGTGTTGTTTTGTTATTTGTTGGTTTTTGTTTTTTGGTTAATCTCTGTCTCCCCCACCAGCTCCACAGGGCAAGGACCGTGGCTGGTGTCACAGGGCATACAGCAAGGGCCACATGCCCAGCCTGGCCAGTTGGAAAACTGAGTGAGTGAAGGGACAGAGGGGCATCAAAGTCATGACGACAGGCACAGCCCCAGGCCCGGGTCTGCCTGCCTCCTCCCCAACCTCCTCCCTGAGCGGAGGCTGGGGGGCGTCAGACTGCCTGGGTTAGAACCCAGGGCCTGCCACTGACTAGCCAGACAACCTGTGCCAGTGTCCTCCACTGTCAAATGAGGCCTGTAGGGTTGATGTGAGAATTTAATGAGTTAACGTTTGTAAAATGCCTGGCGCAGAGAAGGGCTCAGTGTGTGCTCTGATGAAGACGCCCCCACCCCCCCACACACACCCCATCTGTGTGCAGAGACCCTTCTCTTCTCTGCAGTTGTCCAGTTCACTGCACCCCAGAGAGGACTCCCTGGGGGAAAGAGCCATTGCCCTGGCAGAGCTTGGAGACCCTGCTCTTTGCCGACACCATCCCGACCTCCTCAGCCCCAGGAGCCGGAGCCTAGGCTGACAGAAGGCGGCCGGGCTGCTGGCTGGAGGTCTGGGAGGCCGAGGCTGGCTGCACCGCTCCGCGGCCCCTCAGCACGCGCGGGCAGCTGCGCCACCCAGTGGCGGCCCGCGGAACCGGCGGCGGAGGCCGACGGCAGAGCCGGAGGCCAGGGAGGGAGCCTTGGCGGACTAAAGGGAGAACAGGCAAAGGAAGGGGCCCTCAACAGAAGCACTGGGGCTAGACTCTAGGTCACAGGAAGTCATTCATTCAGTACAGAAAGCAGTGACCTGGGAGATGCAGAGAGGCCTGTGTCCATGTGTTTAGGACACCCCAGGGTGTCCTCTCCAAGGAAAGGACGCTTTGGGGCTGGGGCTCCCTCTCAGAGCCACGCCTGTACACCCCCAGTCAGACAAGACAGCTCTCTGCACCGCGTCGCCCTGCAGCGCGCCTCCTGGCTGAGTTTTTAGGGAACAGCATCCAGGGCGAAGAGTCCAGATTCCAGTTCCAGCTCCGCCTGCTCCTGTGTGCCCGTTGGTCTGTGCCTCCACGCAAGTCTGTGGGAAGAAAATGATAGAATTACAAACCTACGGCAGCTTCCTCTGGGGGACTGTGGGGATGAGACTGGAATGGGATAATGCTGATGAAAGCATTCCGAAGGTCAAAAATCGTTATTCAGAATTCCTTGTCCACAATGATTTTAATGGCCAGGCTGTCATTGTTTGTTCTTCAGTGTTTCCCAAAGGTCAGGTATTGAAGATGGTTGCTCACCTGCAGGCGGTGGAATCATCTAGAAGTGAGGCCTTATGGAAGGAAATTAGGTCACCAGGGCATGTCCTTGACAGAGATACTGGGACCCCAGTCTCAGCCTCTCTTTCCTTCTCTCTCGTTCCCTCTCAGCCGCCAGGAGCTGAGCAGCTTTGTTCCACCACACACTCCCCACCATGATGTTTTGCCTCTTCACACACCCAAAGCAGTGGAGTGGGGCCATGGACCGAAACCTAGAGCCAAAATAAATCTTTCCTCTATAAGTTTATTATCTCAGGTGTTCTGTCACAGTGACAGAAAACTGACTAGCACATAAATGAATACAGGCAAATATCAATACACCTAAAGAGTAGGACCCTCAAGTTCTGACTATTAAAATCTCCTCATCAAGAGGTTTTTATTTGGAGGGGAAAGGAGCATGCAGCTGAGATCCAAAAATACAAAGCTCCATATGGGAAATTTAAATGATCTTAGGGATTTTACTATATAGAATTTAGAAGACAGCTTGCTCTTTAGGAAACCAGTGGAATAGACATTACGATTCCCCCAAAACATTTGGAGGTTGCCGTAGAAGCCTAGAGACCCTATTGATCCACTTCAAAGGCAGAATTATGGAAGTTTGCAATGACCTGTGACATCCCTGTCAGCCACTGGCATCTATCTATTCAGCATTTGCATGAACACTGGCACTCGACCCACTGTACAGCAGTGATCCTGGTGAAAGAATGAATCTCTCCACCAGCCCCATTCTGATCCCCAGGACAGGAAGCGCAGCCGAGGATCATGAGGCCAAATCTCATCCCATCTCAGAGACCAAGACCTAGAACCTCAAGATAGGACAGGCCCCAGGCATCTCTGCTTCACAGTAGTTTTGTCCAATCTATTCTGCTTCTCGGGATTTTCTTCCAAATCTTCCTCCTCTGTGAGGGTCTTCCAAGGCATGCTGGAGCCTCTGGGTGAGCCTGGACAGACATCTCCTCTGAGACCCCATGGAGCGAGGGAGGGCTGCCGTCAGCAGCAGAGTGTGAGCTCCAGGAAGAAGATGCAGGATGGGTGGGCGCCAAACATGACAGGGGCCAGAGGAGTGGCTGGGAGGCAGGACGGCAACCAGGCAAATAAAATGGAAGGTGGGAGGGGAGCTCAAACCCCAGGACCAGACCCCAGAGAAGGTGTGCTGGGGTGGAGGGTGGAAGCTCAGAGAAAGGTCTCCAGGAGAATGGCGCCCTCCCCAGGATCAGGGAAGGAAGCATGGCCAGCTGCCCTGGGCCCCAGCTCACTCCTGTCCCTGCTCCCAGGATGTCCTGTCAATCAGCTGCTTCCCCCCATGCTACCTGTGTCAAAGCCTGGAATGTCCTTCCCCAGTCCCCTACCCTGTTCACCAGGCCGACTCTGGATTATTCTTTGGCTCACAGCTGTGTCTGGAAGTGACCCTGAGCCTGCCCTCAAGTCAGATGACTGTCCTCCTTCCTTAACAGGCCCTCCGCCTGCCTCCACCCTGACCCTTGTGCTGGTGACCTGCAGTCACCGCTTCTCTTCTCGTTTCCCATCACCCTGCAGTCTTCTGAAGAACAGTGTCCATTTATCCGTCGTGGATGCAGCAGTGTTTATGGAGAACCCACTGTCTTCTAGCTCCCAGATGCTGAGAGTTCTGTGGAGCCAATGCAGCCTACTGCCCAAGGAATGCTTGGCTAGAGGGAAGGATGTGACCAGTTGACAGAAACTGTCGGCACAGCAAAGGCCATCTCTTCCTAAGTCTTTATCTCCGGCCCCTAGCAAGGCCACACACGTGGAAGACTCTAAATAAGCAATAATGGAGTGAACAGAGGACATAATGATTTTGAAGTGTAGCAGGGCATCCAGGGGGCAGTGGGAGGAGAGGGTTGGCACTCAAGAGAGACAACCATGAAAGGGAGATTTCTGGAACTCTGGCCACTTGGCTATAAGTTAACGTGATTTGCATTGAACCCAGAACAGTATGTGGGGTCCCGTTGCCTACGGGGAACAGGAAGAGAATCAGAACGCTCCCTGGTGTGGCCTCCCACTTCCAGACCTGCTTAGGTGAACAGAGGACAGATCCTTGGTGCTGAGAGGCTGCTCCTGCTTGGAACACATCTGCTTAAGGGCCAAGGACATGGCGTCGGCCTGCACCCCACGGGAAGCATCAGTTGAGCAGCAAGCGCTCACATTATGAAATGTTCCTATTCAAGGCAGCACTAGAGCCCAAGGGGAGTGGGGACGCCACCTCCACGCAGTGTCCCAGAGGGCAAATCGTATCTCCAGGCACCAGACCCACCAACGCGTTTGATTTTTTTTTTTTTTGCTTTTTTCCCTAATTCAACAGAAGGCTTTAGCTCCATCCAAATGCCTGCAGCACTGAGAAGATCAAACATAGATCCCAAAGTGACTTTGAAAATGGAAGGAGCCTGTTCTCAGCAGAATTCCAGCCGGCCCCAAAAAGAATTCTCTACACTCGAGAGCTCCTCTCTGGCTCTCAGAGGAAGGCAGCAGGTGGGATTGCTTGTCTCTCCCACACCCGGCCTCAGATGCTCTTGGGAGTTCTGGCAAATTACTGCTACAAAAGCTTCTTGGTGTCTGGAAACACAAGTCATGGAGGCTCCCCAAAGTGTATGGCTTGATTTTAGGGGCTTCTGGGCTCCCTCATCTGAGCCCTCTCCCACTTTGTCCCAACCCTGCAGTTCCTAGGGCCTCCAGCTCATCCTCTGGCAGACCACCCATCATTTAGAATGGAGCCTGAGGGCTCCCTGAGGGCAGACACCCAGCCATTTTCTCTCTGTTGCCTCCCCAGCATCTAGACATGACCTGGTGCACAGTAGGCCCCTGTAAGTAGGATGTGGACTCAACAAACTTTGGCCCCTCCTGTGTAAGACGTAAGGACATCCAGGATGTGATTCCCAACACCCTTCCCAGGACGCCATCCAGAAAGCCCCTTCTCTCCCCACCAAGAGGCCCCTCTGTGATGGCCAAGGCCAGACACCCCCAGGGAGGTGCTGGGCTCAGAGGACACACGTCTAGCTACAGAGTCTATCCCAGACCCTTCCTCTAATCCTGCAGTGAATGCTGCAGGTTCCCCCTTCTGAACTCACCCCCCACCTCCAAACACTCCCGTTCCCTCTGGGAGATTTCCAGGAGCACTGGTGCCATTGCAGGGACGGTCCAATGGCGTGGCTTCTCTAACAACCTGGAACACTGAGTCATCCAAAGGACTGGTTGTTTTAGACAACCAAAGATAACAGTGGAAGGCTCTGTCTTCGCTAACCGGGTATCCATGCACATTCCAGGAGGGTGGACCCAGTGGTCAAGAGGCAGGCCAAGAGCCAGGGTACCTCAACTGCATCCTGCCTCTGCCGCTTACTTTCTGGAGACACTGGGGACAGTCCTTCATCTCTGTCAACCTCAGTTTCCTCGCCTAAAGAATGGGATGGTATTAATATTTCCTCTCATTGGAATGTCATGAGGTTTATATGAGAAAGCACTTAGCAAAGTGTGCAGTAGAAATTGAGTTTTGTTATTCTCTTTAATTGCAGTTCAGAAGGGGCCCCACCAGAGGTGTCTGCTCTGATTTACACACACACACACACACACACACACACACACACTCACTCACTCACTGTCACACTAGTTTCCTTTCCTCAGTTTAGGGTAGCATATTCCATCTCACTCCTTCTGTCACCAGGAGGCTCCTGGTGGAAACACCCCTGCCAAATCTCACCACTTCTCCCTCTACCCACAAAAGTGATCCTGTCACATACCTTCCCGCATGCTCTGTTACTTGATCAGAACAACCTGACTATCATAAGCAGGCCCTAAGCTCAGGGGCTCAGCACACAAAGGCTGGTTCTTCTCTCACAGTCCCATAGGAACTGTATTAGTCAAGGTTCTCCAGAAGAACAGAATCAACAAAAAGTATAATTATAAAAGGGGACTTATTAGGTTGGTTTACACAACCAGAAGCTGGATAGTCCACAGTGGCCATCTGCAGGCTGCAGAGCTGGAAGAACTCGTAGCTGCACAGTCCAAGAGGCTGAAGCCCCAGAACAAGAGGGATCAGTGGTGCTACCCTCATAGGACACTGAAGGCAGCTGGAGAGTCACTGTCAAAGTCCGCTTTGGAAGAGTGAAGAAGAAAGAGTCTGATATCCTCAGATGATCAACAAACAAGAAGATGTTCAAGAAGAATCAAGTTTGCATCTCCTGCTGCTTCCTTATTCTTCCAACTTTTATTCCATTCAAGCTGTCATCCTATTGAACAGTGCTGCCCATGCTTAAGGAGGATCTCCACTTCAGTTGGCTATCCCACATGTCAATCATTCCTAGACACGCCTCACTGACACACCCATAATCCTCAACATCTCTTAATCCAATCAAGTTGACAATTCATATTGACCATTACAGGAATGGAGGGTGGAGGTGTCTGTGCCATGCAGTCATTAGGGACCCAGGCTGCAGCCTGCTGACCGCACCATCTGCAGGGTCTTGGGGTCCCATGCTAGGTCCTTGGGACCCAGTCAGCAACTGGTGCACCATTAGCCTATCTTCCAATGGCTGATAGCTTAGTCCCACGGCCCCATCTGCTGTGACGGAAATTCAGTTGATATTCTTTCCATGTGATTGAAAGGGAAATAAAACCCATTTGATGAACACAGCTGCCCAGAGGTTTCCCTGGGAGAAAACTGAATTCATGTTCTTCTGGTCATTCTCTCAGAAAATCAGCACAAAGCAATACTTTATGTGTTTTCCTCTAACCCCATAGTGGATAATGTCCCTCAGCCTGGCCTCCTCCCATAGCTCGGCCTCTGAGGGAGTTTCCTGTGGCAAGATGGCTGCAGTAACACAGAGGGGGGCTGAGAGTAGGAAACAGCACCCATGAAGGGCAGATTGCTAGGAGAACCTGCCCTCCCCATTCTCAGCCCTCAACCATCCCACACGGTCCACCCCTCCAGGCCAGCAGGCAAAGTAAGAGTCAGGCTGCCCGGGAGAGCAGGTGCTCTTCTGGCTGCCTTGGACTATCTGGTTTGGTTTTCAGCTGTGCCTTGGCCGTGACCGTGGGAAGAAGAAGCAAGGTCAGGACGGTCTCAATAGAATTGTCAAGAAAAATCTGGAAAGCCAAATCACTCCCCACCCAAGGAGTGCCAGCTTGCTCTTTCTCACTCCTGGGACCCACTCCCACTCCCCTACCCCTACCCCCACCCACTCCCCCACCCCCACCCACTCCCCGGCATTTCATCCTCAGCTGATCCAGATGGTCTGTGGGTGCTGGGAGCCAAACAGTATAGGAAATTGGTCGTTTTGTAAGCTCCTACAGACTCTGTCCCTAATTGCAAACCCATTTGGGACATATTCTGAAGCAAGAGGCGTTTCACTAACCACGAATTCCTAAACACACACAGAGAGAGAGAGAGAGAGAGAGAGAGAGAGAGAGAGGAGAGAGGAGAGGAGAGAGAGAGAGAATCAGCACTTCTGCCCTCTCCCCTCTCTGCCCCTCACCTGTCTCCTCCTCCCCTCAACTTGCTGGAGAACAAAAGGTCACATCCACCAGTCACCTGCCAGAAGCCCCCAGCCACTGTTCTCCTAGCAACAGGAATTGCCCCAGCAGCAGTGGTGCTCAGCTCCCTCTGCCCAGCCGGGGTGCTCCCGTTGCTAGGAGAACATGAACTCGGGTTTAAATCTGCAACCTTCTTTGCGGTCATCACTTTTTCTCAGCTGCAGACACATCAAGGACGATGGCAATGGCGAGATGCACAACACTGGGCCCAGGGGGACATTCCCAGCCTCAGAGGAGACTACCGCATTGGGCTTTTTCTCCTTCTCTTTTTCTCATTTTGTCCCTTCTCTTGAATTCCAGATTGAGCCACCAAGCACATAAACAAACGAGAACTCTGGAGAACTGGCTGTTGGACAGTGCACACCCAACTATTGCCGGACACTTTCCTACACAGCACAGACACGTCTGGGAAGGAAACAAAGACCCTAACTGGGCGGCCTTGGAGGAGATGGCATCTGGGGGAGGAAGGGTGAGAAGTCCATCAACAGATTGATACACAGATCAATCAGCCTTCTCCAGACAACAAGACCAGTGGGAAGGGGACAGACTGGATGTGATGTATAGATACAAATGTGTGTGTGTGTGTGTGTGTGTGTGTATTATACATCGGCATAAAGAGACTTATTTCAAGGAATTGCTCACACAGTTGTGGGCACCAGCAAGTCTGATATCCATGGAGCAGGCTGGCAGGCTGCAAACTCATGCAGGAGTCTTGGGGCAGAAGTTCTTCAGTTTTGCTTCTTCTAAAGCCTTTCAACTGAGTAGATGAGGCCCACTAAGCCATGGAGGGCTATCTCCCTTAAAGTCAACTGATTTGAAGAGGTTTACCACATCCACACAAATACCTCACAGCAACTTAGGTTGACGTCTGGTTGAGTAACTGGGGTCTTATAGCCTAGCCAAGTCGACACATAAAACTCACCACAGCAAACAGGTCTACAATGTGTTGAACAGTGATAAGAAAATACAAGGGAGGAAAAGAAAGCAGGCGGAGGGGGCGTTACGGTTGAATGTTCCCAACCAAAACTCACGCTGGCATTCAGCCCTTTGTGGCACAGAACAGGAGTTGAAACTCAAGTCTGACTCTGGTATTGGGGGTGGATCACTGGGAGGTGATTCAGGTTGAATGAGGATATGAGGTTGGGGCCTCATCCTGTGGGACCATGGCTTTACAAGAAGAGGAGATGAGACCTAAGCTTGGACATTCAGGGTAGCCATGCAGTGTCCTGTGCCACCTTGGGACCCTGCAGAGGGTCCCTCTAGGGATAAGGACTTCGCCAGATGCCATGGCCCAATCCTGGATGTTCCAGCCTTCAGAACCCTGAACCCAATAAACAAACCTTCATCATTATAAATTATTCAGTTCAGTTAGAGAAGCAGGAAATGGACCAAGTCAGACAGGAGGCCCCAGGCAGTGGGGAGAACAGGGGACTCACCCACCTGAAATCCAGCATGCTGATCAGTAAGGACCACCTAGGCACCTCGCTCAAGAGGCCCGACAGAAGCCCCACTGAGTCCCAGATCTGCAGGATCCTGCTCAGCTGTACCACCACCCAGGACAGAAGCAACCCATGGTACACCTCTAATTAGTATTTCTTGACAGGCAAAGCCAACCGCAGGTCCAACCCCGGAGCCTCACCATTCCCAATGCTCCTCGTACTCCTGCCTCAGAGCCTTTGCCCATTCTGCATCCTCAGCCCACAAGGGTCTCTTCCTGGCCATGTGCTGCCTCTCTCCCCACATCCCACCCAGAAACACAACCTTGGCCGCTCATAAAACAGCACCCGCCTATCCCTCCCTGATCCCCTAGCCTATCTTCCACGTCTTCACGGCACTTGGGTTAAATTTGTTTCTTTGATGATTATGTATCTCTTCTCACCTAAACACAGGGACCAAGGACTCTGGGTTTTTGATTTTTTAATGATTTCATTCGTGTATTATAGCTACACATTATAGTTAGATGCATTCTGACATATTCATAAATACGCAGAATTTGCTCCATTGCAATCCCATGATTTGTTGAATTATAATCATGGCAGAATAATACAAAATGTCCCATCTTAAAATGTATGATTCAGTGGCCTTGGCTACGTTCACAGTGCTGTGTGATATCCCCACTCTAGCTCCAGAACATTCTCACCACCGCAAAAGGAAACCCAAACCCGCCGAGCAGTAACGCGGTTCCCCCCTCTCCTGGCCCATGCAACCGTGGATCTGCTTTCTGTCTTTACGGATTTGCCTATTCTGGGTATTTTATATAACAGGACTCGTACAACATGTGGCCTCTTACGTCTGCCTTCTCCCACTCAGCGTGATGTTAAGTTCGTCCATGCCGCGGTATGTGTCAGTACAAGTTTCGCTTATGGCTGAAGAATATTCACGGTGTGGACACCCCCCTTTTTGTCTATTCAACCACTGCTGAATATTTGGATTGTTTGCACCCTTTTCTGCCAGAAATGACACCACAGTGACCATTTCCGCACCGCCTTTGTTTGAAGGGGACAGTTTTGATCACTGTGTCCCAGATCTGCCCAGGGAAGAGCTCAACAATTAATAGCTGTGGACAGTTTAATCTTCAAGCAAATAAATAAGAGGCAGAGTTTGTCATCTAATTTCCTCCAAGCCTCTTCTTTCACCCTCTCTGCCACAGCAAAATGCCAGCGTGAGTTTTGGTTGGGAACATTCAACCGTAACGCCCCCTCCGCCTGCTTTCTTTTCCTCCCTTGTATTTTCTTATCACTTCCACTGCCTCCCCAGTACCCAGACCCTGAGTGTCCTTGAGCCAAACCCAGATGGCACTCTATCCAATGCCTGCAGATGGGCAGGGGTCCAGCAGGGCTCCTCACCAGCTCTCTGCTCCCAAAGGAAGCACATCCAGGCCATGGAGACAAATGGGCCTTTCTGATTCCCCTACAGTGATTCCACAATTCTGGCACAACTGGACAAGATGTCCACGATGTGGAAGAATCTATAACCACTGGAGGAGGAGGAAGACGGATCATAGATCCAAAGCCTCAGGTTGGATGGGCAGATGATGCTGCAGGTCAGGGAAATGCACAGCATCGGATGGTCCCTAGCACGAGAAGGTGCCAACTTGCATGACTGTGGTGCACATTGGAATAGAGCCCAGGCTCTATCTTTCCTCTGCATGTGTGTCTCTGTGCTCCCTGTTTATAAGGATACAGTTAGGTGGTTAGCTTTAACCATGAGCAGGTGGCCAGAGGGAAGGTCATTGAAGGGTGGTAACTTGGAGCACTGGAGACAAATGCACTGGAGAGAGTCCATAGGTCAGAGGAAATTTTATCAAAACAGGCGAGCAGGTGGAAAATGGGAACTAGAAGCCAAATCTCCCCCAGCCATAGTTAAGTATAACCCCTTAGGGAACTACAGCTTTAAGATGATGTCACACCACCCCTGTGGCCAGGTTATCATGACCCTCCCCTTGAATCAGGTCATCACTGAAACCTTTTCTCACCCACCCTTTGTGACCAGGTCATCATGACCCTCACAAAGAAAATTTGGTAAGAGCTGATAAAGGGATAATAAGCTACTTGAGGGATGTGAGACACTAGAACAAGAACCAAGGGACCCCCAAATCCTCAAAGACCCCAACTCTGGAAGAGCCACACCATCCTCTCCAGAGGCACCTGTGCAGCTCCTATATGCTGCGTGATCCTCACTTCTCACTCTTCCTAATAAATTCCTGTCTGTTATTCTTGGAGACTCGCTTGATATTCTCCAGCAGGATCTTAAGAACTGGTAACTGGTTGCCGCTTGGCTCCTTGGACCTCCTCTGCCACAGACACCAGTCACACTGGCTTAGGGCCCACTCCAGGACTTTGTTTTAAATGATTATCTCTGTGAGATCCTATTTCCAAATAAGATCACATTCTGAGATACAGGGGTCAGGACTTCGACCAATCTTTGTGGACACACAATTCAACCCAGAATGGCAAGAGATTAACAAGCTTTTTTCTGCGAAGGGCCAAGTTTTTCTGTAAATATTTGAGGCTCATGGACCTTACTTTGTCGCAACTACCCAATTCTGCTATTGTAACACAAAACCAACCATGGCCAACACATAAATAAATGAGCATAATTTGTTCCCATAAAACTTATTTACAAAAAATAAGTTGATAACCAGCTCATTTGATTTGGCCGCCCACAGTCTACAAAATTTCTAAGTTAGGAGACCATTTTTTAAGCAAGACTCAAGTTTATATAGCCTTTCTGAGAGAAGGGACTTGGCTAGGGAAAGAAAAATCAAGAGCAGTGCTAGAGTGGGAATCAAAGTCCTTGAGCCCAAAGACATGGAGTCAAGAGGAGGGAAGCAGACAGAGTCCCTGCATGGAAACCACACAACATGCATTGCTTGCCCACAGGCTCTGGGCACCGGTCTTGCAGATGAGGAAACTGAGGAACAGGAAGGCCAAGGACTTGCCAAGAGAGTTGGAGCAGGATTCAAACCCTTCACTCCTCTCAGGGTGGGGACCCAATAACTCCAGAGGACTAGAAAGCAGCAGGTCAGGGCTCTGGGGGCTGGGTACCTAAGGGTGAGGTCTCCAGGTGTTAGGAGATGCAGGACCAGAGAGCCTGAGATCCTGAAGAGTGGTGCTGGAGTCAGAAACGGGTCAGTCACTCACCACCCTGCCTCTCCATGAACTCCCCCACCTAAGGAAGCTGTGTCCACACCTCTGCCGAGAAAGCAAAGAGATGCTGGCACCTCACTCAAGCCAACTCGGGTTTTATCAGTTATGTTAAACACAACGTAATCAGTAAATATTCAGGGAATCTTGTTCAGCAGGATCATAAAGGAGTAAAAACAGAAGCAAGACCAGGGTACTAATGGCCGCAAGCTAGCTGTGCCCTGCCCTTGTTGGCCTGTCATCTTCACACTCCATTGAAAATCCATTAAAACAACTGCTGGGCCATTAACCTTGACTTTCAAATGGAAGCTTCCCTTGGGCACAGTTTTGTGACTAGGGTCCCTTCATTAACACTTAGTGTAATTGCTTGTGAGTGGTTAATGGTGATTACACACCACTCCTTAAATCCTGGGCGGGGCCAGGTGGGGGCCCTGATGGAAGATGGGACCTTTCCTTTGCATGTTTTTTATTACTAATATGTGGATTTATCCCCCTCAGGACAGATAATATATTAAAACTTGAATTTTTAAAACAAATAGAGGGCCCATCACTCCTTCCAACTACAAAAGAATTCACCATAGGATTGTTTCAATTTGTGAGTTCCCAAAGCAATCAAAATTATTTGATTTACACAGTTTCCATCTGCTAGCATCTTTTCCAACTTATGACTCCAGCATAAATGTTACACAGTATTTGAAAAAGAAACACACTGGCTAATTAGTACCCTAGTGACTGCGCTAAGCACAGCTAAAGGCTTACATTTATAAACAAGGTGGCCAGCAGGCATCTTTTAAGGACACCTTGAAGTTCAGGTCCAAAGCCTGAGACAAGTCTATGACCTGAGGGGACACATGATGAACCAACGGGGACACCAATTAGAGATGAGGGGACCTGAGATCAGACTGCAATTCGCAGCCACTTACTGAGTGCAGAGGGGAAACTCCTGCTTCCAAAATACAGGTTCCTTCCCTTTGTACCCCAGCTGCAGGCAGGGAAAGGAACTACCCAGCTCCACTTCAGAGACCTGCCTGTTACAAAGCCTGGAGGTTATTCAAGACCTTTCCCATAAATGAGTGGCTTTCTCTTTCAGCCTCCAGTGCTCTGCATTTAAAGGGCAACAAAGTCTCTGTGCTCAGCTCAATAGCGTTTTGTTCCTCCCTATTCAGGAATAGAGAGTGAAGGATTCCTCGCCTATGGTGAAGTCATCTGTAGAACTGGATTTTGCAAATAACTTACTCTTAGTGACTGTTTTAAGAGTAAATTCAAGTTTACCCCCACATTCACATCCCACTCAGCCTCTTGCAGTTACTCGGACAGAAGGAGTGGCGCACAGTTGACATGCTGAGAATTGCCCAGTAACACCACCATGCAGACTTGTGTCCCACTCGTTGTCCAAGCAGGGAAAAACAAGCCACCCAGCATGGTGGTTCCCAGGATTTAGTACATCACCTAACAGAGATGTCCAAAAAGTGTGGAGCCCTGAAGAGGATTGCAAACGTGCTACTTCCAAAATAAGAACACCTGACTAATCAATATCATCTGGGGCTGGGGGGGCAGCTCAGTGGTAGAGTATCCTCCCAGCCTGAGCAAGCCCTGGTTCAATCCTCAGTTTTGCAAAAAATAAATAAATAATCATCTTCCAAGGCCATTGCTTCATAAAAAAAACGAATATATTAACACTAACAAAGTCAGAAGGACAATCTCTAAGCATTCCCTTTAAAAAGACAGTAGATAATCAATCTTACATTAATTTTTTTGTAAGAAAAAATGCATGCTATGCAGCACTCTACCACTTAACTACATACCCACCCCATTTTATTCTATTCTATTCTATTCTATTATTTTAAGACAGGGTCTCACTAAGTTGCCAGGCTGGTCTCAAACTTGCAATCCTCCTGCCTCAGCCTCAAAAATAGCTGAGAATACTTTACATATTTAAAACCTACTTCATATTTCTCTTATCTTGCTACATATTGGTGAAAATTTTCCGCATAGACCTACATACATCAGTGCAGAAACACAGTCAGATTTTAGAAACCACTATATGTTGCCTTTGTCGTCTAATGTAGCAGGCACTAGACCCACTTGCAATGCGGCTAGACCAAACTGAGACATCCATAAAATTCACAGCAGAGTTCCAAAATAAGAATGCATAATGACTCATTAATAATTTTATATTGGTGATATGTTGAAATTATAATATTTTTGATATGTTGGATTAAATAAAAGATATCATTAAAATGGGTTGAACATGTATTTTCCTTGTTTATGTGGCTCCTAGGGATCTATGTACATCTTTACAGAGGTAAATTACAGCTTCTGATAATATATATGTTTTATATATTTGGCATTGCAATACCAAATAAATAGGACTCAAATGTATGTCTTCATGCAGGGAAAAGGGTCTCAGGGTTTCAGGCTGTATGCTGATGCTCATTATGGACACTAGAGGGCAGTGGTGTATATAAAATGTTAGCACTCACACAGCCATTGACAGAAGACCCCTCCCCTAGGCAGAGCCACTGCAGGGTAAACACTAAGTAATTATTAAAGCCCATTCTTCCCCTCCACCCCCCCCACCCCACCCCCATCTTATGTGCCATATGCCTGGGGAAGAGAAAGACCCCAGAGGACTGGATAGAGCCAGAGCTAAGCCCTTAAACTGTGTGGCTCAGAGCAGCAAGGCAGGAAGGCCATGCTGTGAAAGAACTCAGATGTCCAAGGGCAGGTGTTCAAAGAGCCAGGCTGCAGAACAAGGTTTGCCTTCCTGGCTCTGCTACTAAGGAAATGCATTGCCCCAAGCAAGTCACTGGGCCTGAACTCCCTCCTCTCCTGAGTGAGGAGGAGGATCAAGGTGAGCTTTAACACGGCCCCCTCTGTCGGCATTCTGTACTTTCCAGACTAAACCCCTGGGGCCTGGTGATGGAGCTGCCAAATGAGTTCTAGTCATAGGCCTTCCAGGCACAATGGTACTCTAAGCTCGTGCTGCAAGGGTCCTCCCCTTTCCAAACATTTAACAATAATAGCTAAAACACAAAAATCAAAAATTTTACCATCAAAGCCTTGCACAAAAAGATCAAGGGTCAGGGAAACACAGAACTAACACTATAGGCAGAAATGAGGCTGGGTCCTGGCCTCCGGGTCAGAGGGCAGGCAGAGGCGGCAGAAACTTTCTCCTAGGTAAGAGGGGACTACCACATGAGAAGGGTCTCCGAGCCAGAGACTGCTGGGCTCCCACACTTAAGGACCAGACATTGAAAAGATGAGGGCTGAGGCTTGTACATATCTTGTCCCAATTGAGGAAGAATGTGGCCCACTGAAAGACTCTGCCACATCCTCAAAGAGCGTGGATGCCTGCGCTGACCATAGACAATCTGGTTCAGAACTGGGGTCTCTGCGGACCAAGAAGAAGCTCCTATAAAACCACAAGCCCGGGAGGGGATGAGCACAGGGAGAATAAAATTAGTAGTAACTTTCCCAAAAGCAAGACCAAGAAGGTAGCCAAAATTGAGAATGCAATGATAGGAACTGAATTCACTTCTTATGGAGTGAACATATAGTCGGGTGATTAGATAGATAAGTATGTTAAGCACCTGCAATGTCCTAGACACTGTTTTAGTTGCTAAGGAAACAATAATAAACAAATCAAAGTTATTGCCCTCATGACACCTACTTGCTAGTGGAAGAACCCTTTTTGTACATTTTATAACATAAGCCCAGCATGGTGGCACACGTCTGTAATCCCAGTGACTCGGGAGGCTGAGGCAGGAGGATTTCAAGTTCAAAGCCAGCCTCAACAACTCAGCGAGACCCTGTCTCAAAAATAAAGTTTTTTTAAAAATCATAATATGCCAAGTAGTGAACAAGTATTATAAAGAAATGCTTAGGATTCTCAAAAAGATATAAAGGAATGACTTACAATCATTTATAAAAACACAAATTATGAAACATCAAATAGAAAAATAAAACTATATTATGAAAAAAAAATGAGATGAAAAAATATTGACATTTAGATGCACAAACTCAATTAAACTCTATAAAGTCATTATAGAATACAGAAACATTAATTAGAAGGCAGAAAAAAATTAGAAGTCAGTACTGAAGAAATCACCCAAAATGCAAAATAAAGAGAAAAAATGTATTTTTTAATATGAAATGGCAGCTATAGAATATAAGATAGACTGACAGGAGCCAATATACAGCTAATAAGAATTCCAGAAAAATAGAAGAGAAAGAATAAGAGTGAAGAGATGTTCAAGAAGGTAATATCTGAATTTTTCTAATGTTGCAATTAGAATTCATTAAGAACTCTAGCTATGGATACATAAGAATTTGTATTTTCACTATGTTGTATCTAAGTGTCCATACATTATAGTGAAACTATGAGATGTGTAAAGTTTAAAAAAAAATTTACCAGAGATAATAAAACAAATTACCTAGAAATTTGATAGTAGCAACATCATCAGATACTAGAAAATATAGAATCTTTTAAAGTCCTGAGAAAAAGTTACAATCAATGTAGAATTCTATACCCTGCAAAATTATCATTCATTCAAGAGTGAGAGGGAAATACACATGTGCACATACATTTTTTTCTCACATAAAATAATTAAAAGTAATTACAGACCTTGGGTTCCAGGTAAAAGAATTACTAAGGAATTACTAAGGAATGATGTTACTGTGGAAATTACCAAAGTTTTGAACTGAACAACAAAAAGCACTATACATTTTAACAATAATAATGGCTAAGATGTGTTGAGTCCAGCTATGAGTCAGGCCTCGTATTAGACATTTTCCAACCAGGACATCTGTCAGCCCTCCAACTCCAGTTATGCACTAGATTATGTTAACCCTTTTTTTTTAAAGGATGAGAAAACCTTTTGGTAGAACAAAGTAACCAGGCTCTTGGGGACTAAATGTTTTTCTCAAAATTCATATGCTGAAGCCCTAATCCCCAGTGCGATGGTATTAGGAGGTTAAACCTCTGGGAGGTAATTGGCTTCTGATAAGGCCATGAGCATGGAACCCATGATGGGATTAGTGCTCTTGTAAGAAGAAGAAAGGACACCAGAGCTCCCCTCTCTGCCATTCAAGGACACAGCCAGAAAGCAGCAGGCTGCAATCCAGGAGGAGCACCCTCACCAGAACCCAACCATGCTGGCACCCTGATCTCCACGTCCAGCCTCCAGACTGGGGGAAACAAATGCCAGTTGCCTAAATCACCCAGTCTATGCTATTCTGACATAGCAGCCTGAACTAGAACTTGTACGTAAGAGCCTGGGTCTGTACCAAGCCAATAGAGCAAGAAGAACAAGAGCAGGTGGAATTCTTACTGGCCCTGGAGAATAAGAATGGGGACCTGGGCCAGGTACATTTTTTTGACAGGGAGGAAGTGGACAACCTTCTAACTCAGAAGTAGTTCATGCTGGTGATGGCCTTTCCCCTGATCACCTTTCCTTAAGCCTAGGCTGCGTTTCCCTCATCTGAAATACTAGAGTATCAAGAACCCCTGCCCAGCTTTAAGCCGGAACTAAATTCACATTGTAAACAGAAACATTTACAGAATCCCATACTTGCACTGGAGGTTGGCAGTCCTGCAACCTCCTGGGGGACTTCCAAATATACTCTCCCCTCAAATTCCTATTCAATTGATCTTTGCTGCTACCTGAGCAACAGGATTATTTAAAGCTTCCTATTATTAATCACAGTGGAGAACTAGTGGCCTAGGACTGCATAAGACAAAGGAAAAATGTTCTTGCTGCACCAACAGGCTGCACCTGGGGACAGGGGCCTGGAGGCCCCTCCAGATAGCCAGGGCAGTGCTTTGGCAAACCTCAGAGGCCACTGTTCTGATGGCTTAGGGAACTGGTTCCCCTTTTTTTAGAGGAAAAGTAAAGCTCTTCTCTGAAATCAGAAAAGAGGAAGTGTAGGGTACTTGTCAGCAAAGCTGACAGTTCTGCAGGAGTGGGGGAGGGGTGCTGTCTCATCACTTGACATCAACAAAATTAAAGAGCAGCAACCATGAGTAAGAATGGTGTTAGATTCCACTTCTGGTTTGCACAGCCTCACATGGAAACGACCTCGACAGAATGGATCTGCTGTAAAACCCTCTTCTCTCATATCTAGAAAGCATTTCTCTCCCTCTTTCCTGTGTCTTCCCCGCCACCCCCGTTCATCCCCAATGTCCCCTAAATCCTGGTCACCTCTTCCCCACCCCAGCCTCATCGTTACTGCCCCAGCCCAGCACCCCCAGGCATCAGGCTGTGCTCCTGAGCTGCTGGCCTCCCACACAACCCCCCACACAGCCTCCCCTGCCCAGTTCCTGCGGTTCAGTGTCCTGGCTGCTCATTTTCTTGGCCAGTATCTAGAATAACACCTGACAGCCGTGCCCTGGTAGCTCCTCTCCTGGGACCTCCCCAGGGAAGATGGAATCGTCTCCCTGGGCACCGTGTGTTGACTGAATCATCCTCCTGTGTTCGTGACTCCCAGGGTTTGTTACATAAACCAGCCTCCTCAGCAGAAGCTTCTAGACTCCTTTAGCCTTATCTCACCCCTTCCTTCCCCATCGCTGAGGCTCACGAGCTTGGGCTCTCTGCCCCACACAGTGAGGTCACCTGTGCCCCGCCTCCTCTGACAAACTTGCTTCAAACTCTTACCACCCCCCAACACTCTTTCTTGGCATGCTCCTTTGTCCCCTCCTGCCTCCCACCCAAAGTCCTCTCCAACTACCCCCACCCACGCTCACCACCTAGGTGCTCAGAGCCCTCCAAGAGATGAACAATCAGCCTTTCCTGGCTTCTTCTCTTCCCCCTTCATTCCATCCTCAGCCCCTAGTAAGAAGCAGAAACCTAGCAAACCTTCAGGGGACCATGCCCAGTTTGTCACTGGACTCACCCACTGTGCCCAGCAGGTACCTAGAGAAGGCTGCTGCCTGGGCTGTCCAGGAGAGAGAGCTGATCAAGAGGGACTGCCTTTCCATTGCAGTCCAGTGGCCTGGGCCCTGTCTGCTCAAATCTCCCCCTAAAACCACACAGGACACTGGGCAGCAAAGACCTGGGGACCTCCCCTCTGCCAGCTGAGTTCTTTCCTTCGTTGACCACGTACCTGCTAACTCCTGGCACCAAGCACAGTGGGACAAAGCTGGAGAAGACAGGCAGACTTCCTGGGAAGTGGAGTGGACACAGAGGTAAACAGCCGTGGCCACGTGGAAAGATGGACACTAGCACGGAAGGGGAAGAGGTGAGAGGGAAGGTGTGGAGGCGAAGGGTGGCCCCAGCCACGCACTCAACAGCTCAGCCTCCTTCTGCAGCCTGCACAAGTCCCAGCTCCCACTGCCCGCTCAACCTCAGGGACAAGGACTGTGCCTTTGATAGAACTGGACGTCAACAGCCAGCCCTGGGCTGCACAGAACATACCTCCAACAGGGACTGTGGGGGCGATTTCTGCCCTGCTCCCGAGCATGAGGGGCCCCAGCCAATGCCACCGGAAGAGGAGGAAAGCCAGGCTGCCTGCTCCCACCCTTCACACTCGAGGGGGCCATGTATGCTCTGATGGCAGTGTGACCCTCCCAGGGCAACTGGTGGGAGCGGAATACAGGAACATGCCCAGACTCCAGGGCTTCCTGACAAACTGGCATAGAAGTCCTTAAGGGAGCTGCCTTCCTCACCACCATTCCAGCCCCACCTGCTTGGCCTGCAGAGGGAGGCCTGGAGACTCCCTCCCAGGATCCTCAGTGGGCACACAGTACACGGTTTGGTAAGTGGCAGGTGGTGCTGAGGTGGCTGGGTGGTTGTGGTCTGCAGGCGTGTGTGTGTTGTGGTTCCTGGTGTGTGTGCTTGTGTGGTGCTGTAGTTGTGGGTGTGTGATCACATGGGTTGCGGTGCTGCTGTGGCCGGGAAGTGGTGTGGCTGTGGCAAGTATTCTGGTTTCTTCGTGACAGACCAAGTTGGAGGCCAGCGGCTGGGGTGCGGTGGCTTCTGGACACCTGAGGCCAGCCAGCTCCTCACACAGCGGCGCCAGGATGTGCCCAGGCAGGCAGAAAGGGGCGGGCAGCGAAAGGAGGCTGCCTCTGTGAGCACTTGGGGAGGGAAGCACCCCACTACCCAGCCCCACAGCCCTCCGGCTTTGGCCGTGGGTGACTCCCCAGCACAGCTGCGTGGGCCACTTACCCACAGCTGAAGCCAAGTCCAAGTGCTTTAAAACCCTGAAGGTGCTCCTCCACCCAGCACGGCTTCCGTTCCCCCGAACACGTTCCTGTGCAGCAACCCATTATCTGCACCACCAAAAATAGCCCCTGTCCCAATCCCACTGCCTTGAGGTGCGTCATGCAAGCCCAGGCACGCGGCGCCGATAGCCGGGGGCGGGCGGGGCGGGGGACACGACACGTGGGGAGACGTGTACCTCGGTCCCCCGCGAAGGCCTAAGTGCATCCAGCTGTCCGCCTACCTCCTGGACCCTGGCAGGGTGGGCCGGCCCAACCCTCCGGGAGGCGGGGCCTGGGCATCTCCTTGCTGGACTCCACCCACCCCTCTTACAAGAGCCAGGTGAGTGGGAGAGAGCAGCGAGGCAGGCAGAGACCCCCAGCCCTGGGTCTCCAGCTGGAACTTGACAGCTGCCTCAGGGAACCTAAGTCTTATGCAATACACCTCCCACCTCCAGACCCTGCTCCCAATCGTAAAGTTGTTGCTTTAAATTTATTAAAGCATGGTCCAGTAGTCAAATGCACAAAAGGAAAGACAGCCAAATACCCCCTTCCCATTCTGTTCCCTGAGCCACCCAGGGAGAGTCTATAAAAACACCAGCAAATACATGAACGCACGCAGGAAGGCGGCACGGTGATGAGAGTACCAGCTCTGGAGCAAATTGCCAAGTTCAAGACCAGGCACCAACTAGTACATGACCTTGGACGACCTCCCTGTGCCCCAGTTACCCCATCTGCAGAATGGGATAAAATCACAGTGGACTTTTTCTGGGAATGTAGCAAGTTTCCACAACACCCATTGTTGCAATGTGTGTTCTTTTCTTTCCATTTCACAGAAATAGCACCCTGTTTTGCACACAGTTCTGTACCTCACCTTTTTCATTTGAAAATCTCTCTTGAAGCTTATTTCCATATCAGTAAATAAAAAGTTTCTAGAGTCTCAGTGCACTGGGATTTATTTAGCCAGGTTTTTTTTTGGGGGGGTGGGGGGGTGGGGGGGCAGTGGTTTACAATCATTTACTGTTTCAAACAATGTTGTAATGAATAACTTTGTACATACTTCATTTTGCCCAAAAGTGATTAGGATAAATTCCTAGAAGTAGAATATGGGTATATGCATTGGTAATTTTCACCATCCACAGAGGGTGTACAGATTGAAGGTCCCATAACAACATATATGAGTTTCTGTTCCCATTACCGTCACCAACAGAGTACATAAAATTTTCTAGCTTTTGTCAGTTTGGTAAGTAATACATGGTAAATGCCATCTCTCTGTAGTTTTACTTTACAAGTTCTCATGGTTTGAATAAAGTGAAACATTTGTGTTCCTTCTTCTGTAAATTCTCTGTTCATAACTTTGCCCACTGTTTTCTTATCATAGAGTAGGTAATTTTTATTTTTGGTTAGTAGAAGGTCTTTATGTATTACAAATATTAACATATTTTTCCTGGCTTGACATTATGCTTTTAAATTTGTTTTTGTTAGTTTTTCCATAGATAATGTGCAAACACATCATTTTTTTTATATTATGGCTTCTGAATTTAGTGTGATACTTTGAAAGTTCCCTATTCCAACATGCTCATCAGATCATTTTTTAATCTCTCATAGTTTCTTCTAGCATTTTTAAAAATTTAAATCAGTAAGTCCCCCTGGTATGTATCCTGTTATAAGAAGTGAGGTGTGGATTCCAACTTAATTTTTTTCCAGATGGCCACGAGTTGTCTCAACACTATTTATTGAATAATGCATCTTTTCCCCCAATGATTTGAAATGCCATCATTATCATAAGCTAAATTCCCAATAAGTTTTGGTCTATTTCTGGACTTTCTATTTTGTTCCAACTCCAAGATGTCCTGTACTATTTTAATTATTGTAGCTTTTAAATATGCAGCATGTCTTGTAGGGCTCGGGTTTTTTTGTTGTTGTCTTTTCGTTTATTTTTCCATATGTGCTGCTAGTTTTCTGGGGATTTTTCTTGATTTAGAGGTTAACTAAAGCAATAAAATTGATGGTACAGTTCCAGTCCAGTCTGAGGGCCTGAGATCTAGAAGAATCAGTAGTCAAAGGCAGGAGAAGACCTATGTTCCAGTTGGAAGACAGAGAGGGGAAGTCTTTCTTACCTAGCCTTTTGTTCTGTCCAAGTCTTCAATGGATTGGATGAGTTCCATTCATCTTGGGCAAGACAATCTGCTTTCCGAAATCTATCAATTCAAATGTTAATTTCATCCAGAAACATATTCACAGACATACCCAAAATAACATTCAACTGAATATCTTGGCACCCATGGTCCAGTGAAGTTGATACATAAGATTAACTTCCACACTATGCATTTTCCTCTGGGCACTGCTTTAGCTGTGTCTCAAAAATTCTGATAAGTAATGTTTTCATTATTGTTATTTGATAGATAATCATTTATCTTAAAGTGCTTTGTGGCCTGTAGTAAGAATATTTTTCTACTAAATTTTGATCAAGCAATAAGCACAAGACTTACCTTTTCATATAAGATTTATGGGTTTCTCATGAGATCAGTATGAGATGAACCAGCAGGACTTTCACAAGGCCCAGAAGTCGCTTTGAAAAAATTTTCTCAGAACTTGAAAAACTCATTAAAATGCCAATGGAAACAACACTCCCTGCCTATATGGGGTCTTTTAACAACCAAGATCAAGAATTCTCCTGCTGAATCTTGAATCTAATAAGAAACTGCCACCACCTCTCTGCCATCCAAATGCCCATAAATAATATTACTAACAAGAATTATAATAACTGCATAGTACCATCGAATGTTTCCAGTGTTTTATATGTGCCATCTTAATTTCTGCATCAGTTTTAAGACAAAAACATCATAATGTACATTTTAAAGATGAGAAAGCTAAGCCCCAAGGGGCTTACATAACTAGCTTAAGATCGCACTTCTTAAGTGGGGGAGCTAGGATTTCGCGTGGGCCATGTCTGACTTAAAACCTGTGCATTTTCAGGATGCTACTTTGCCTGTCTTGCCTTCCCTTTGCCCCAACTTGCAGCAATAAGAGGGTTTCTGCCACTTTGGCAGAACTTATTTTCCAGGCAAAGTAAGTACATCTGCTGTGGTCCACACTCTGGGAGGTACAGGTCCAGCCCGGAATTCTGGAACTGAGACACAGCAGGCCACCAGCCATGTGAGGCCTTTGCCTGTAGAAGCCATATGGATAAAGAGGACTCGGAGCCAAACGCTAATGAAGAGAAAGGGGAGGGAAGCAGGGTGGGGACTGACAGGGCGGGAGGTGGAGGGGGTTGGCAGAGCTGCTTCAGCAAGGGGACATCGTGGATTGTGATGGTCCATCAGTCCGACCACAGAGCCTACATGTGCCAGGCACACGCGTCACCCGTGCCAAGCCCATTAAGTTCACGTCTGGCACCTGTCCTCCAGTGAAACAAGCAAACAACTTCCTATATTTGAGGTTTCAGTCAGGGGTGTTGGCCAAGTTTCAGTGGGAACCAGAGAAGACGACCACATGGGGTTGGAGGCCCCGATAGCAGCAGCCAGAGAAGATCTCAGAGCCCCTGCCAACAGGCAGATTATCAGAGTCCTGCTGCAAAGAGATAAGGAACGTTCTGATCCAGCCGGAGAAGGGCAGGCTTTATATAGCAGCCTGAGTGGGCTGCAAGGGAATGTCCTGGCTGAAGGCCTCTTGTAGCCAAGCAGAGCAGAGAGTAGGTGGGGAGGAAAGACGGGGCTTTATAAATAACCCTGTGTGTGCTGATCTGCTCAGAGGCCTTGTCTCAGCAAAGCCAGAGTTCTAGGCCAAGAGGTGACATTTATAGATCTTTTTTCCTTTATATGTGTCTGTGTTTTCTGCAATGAACTTGAACTCCTTTTAGAGTCAACAGACTATAAAAATTTAAGAACATTAAAAAAGAGAGAGAGAGAAGCATAAAAGGGATTCCTTTGGGAATTTTAGTGACCATCTCCAACCTCCTCCTAGGTCCCCAAATATGTGTCCGTCCTCTCTGGTCTCTCCAGAGGAGTCCTTGGGGTGCCTGTATTTGCTAAAGCTGCAGGGTCTGACCCATTTTCTCAGTTTTCCCATGGCTCCTGCCATCCCCCCAGGCTCCTTCTGCTCCCAACAATTCAAATGTCACAGTTGCTGGCTTTGTTGTCTTTAGATAAGGTGTCTGTGCCCCTCACCTCTGCTGGGTCACTCCTCCCTGAACACAAACAAGCTTAGTGATGAGAAAAAACAATGGAGTCCCTGTGCGGAGGGTTGTTATGCATGCTGTGTCTCAGGTTCCTTGTCTGTAAGATGGAGATCATAATAGAACCTGCCTCAAGGAGACAGTTTGAAGGCAGTGAATATAAAGAGCCCGGCACACAGGAAATGCCCAAGTGAATATTAACTGATGATCAGTGCACCCAGGTCCTACTCACACCCTCTCCCCACCCGCCACACCCACAAAGCTTGGCCAAAGTGACTTTCACTGTTTCCAAAAATAACCCCCCAGGAGGTGTGAAGATTTGACACCCCAACTCTGGTGCTGATGCAAATCGGAGTTCCAAAAATGCTTTGAGAGGTGACAGGCTCCTTGGAACAGTTAGCCTCCACAGTGCCTCCTTATAAGGCAGCGGTCCTCATTTGAGGGTGAGTCACGATAGGTCGGCTGCTAGATAAACAGATAAGTGGATAAACACGCTGTTACCTCGTAGTAACAGTCTCCTGTGGGCTAAGTTCCACTCAGGACTACGGGGCAATTTTTAGGAGACATAAGTAGGTAAAGTAGCAATCGATCTTCCTTTTTTGAGCAAGTTCTATGTGCAAAAAGGCACTGTACTAAGATTCAAAAATGGAAAATTAAAAAAAGATGAATATTTCTGCTCTGAAAGAGACTACAGTCTAGTTGAGGAAGTAAAATGCAGATACAGGAATAGAAAGCTCACACAGTAAAGCAAGAGCTGATCAGTGGCAGGTGAGAGAGTTCCCACAGGATTCTGGAGGAAATTAGTATCATCAAGAGCGATACCAGGCCTTGTGGTGTCCTGATGCAGTCAGGGGAACGGAGCATCAGTACCAATAAGACTGGATGCTAGGTTCACACCAGGAAGATGGGTCCATTCATTCATTCCTTATTCAACATGGAACCTGCTGAATGTTTGCTATATGCCAAGCATTCTCAGGAAACTGAGAAGCCAGAGATCTTGGCAATCAGGACCCCAGGCCCAACACCTGCCCATCATCCTCAGCTCCTCCCCATCCCTCAAGCCCCTTAATCCAACAGTCACCCACCTCATCCTGATTGTCTGATCTTAATGCATTTGGACTCCTTCCACTTCTTTCCATCTCCTCTGCTGTTCCTTAGTCGAGGCCTCACACACTCTTCCTTGGGTTTCTGCAGCAACCACCTAATTGTTTTCCCTGCCTCTGGACTCACTTTCCTCCAGTTTAATTCCAAAGCACAAGCATGTAGTAAGCAATTTGAATTTCACCAAAGAGAGGTCTGACCTTTCCAGATCCTGGAAGGTAATCTCTACACCCTTGCAAATTTCCTGAGTGATACGAGTGCTTCGTTACTTTTGGTGAGCCCCTCACTTATAATGAGATGACCAGGGGTAGGTGTTGCCCAGAAAGAACCACCATATGATCAGTGGGTTGGAGTTCACAGCCAAGTGGTATCAGCCTGACCCCTGGAAAGGGGAGAGACCCAAAAATTCAGTTTAACCATGGATAAAATTCAATTGATCATACCTCACTTCTGAAGCCTCAGTTAAAACCCTGGACACTGGGGGCTGGGGATGTGGCTCAAGCGGTAGCACGCTCGCCTGGCATGCGTGCGGCCCGGGTTCGATCCTCAGCACCACATACAAAGATGTTGTGTCTGCCGAGAACTAAAATAAATAAATAAATATCTTTAAAAAAAAAAAAAAAAAAAACCCTGGACACTGAAGCTTAAGTGAACATCCTTAGAGCATTTTGTCACACATAGGTGCTAGGAGGGCTGAAGCATTCTTTTTGAAGACTTAGATTCTGCCGTGTGCATTTCTTCTTTTGACTGGTTCCAATTTTGACTATAATAAAACTAATCCTGGGGCTGGGATTGTGGCAAAGTGCTTGCCTTGTATGTATGAGGTACTGGGTTTGACCCTCAGCACCACATAAAAATAAATAATAAAATAAAGATATTGTATCCATCTACAACTTAAAAAAATTTTTTTTTAAATAAAACTAATCCAGGGCTGGGGATATAGCTCAGTTGGTAGAGTGCTTGCCTCACATGCACAAGACCTTAGGTTCAATCCTCAGCACCACAAAAAATAAATAAATAAATAAAACTAATCCTAAGTATAGAACTTTCCTGATTTCTGTGAGTTGTTCTAGTGAATCACTGAACCTGAAAGCACTTGTGGGAACCACCAAATTTGTAGCCAGTTTTTCTGAAGAGAAGTTGACCCTAGGGACTTCTAAACACGGGGCTGGTGTCTAAAGTGAAGGCCTTTTGCGGCGGGCACCTAACCTCAAGTTTGATTAACTTGCTGTATAATGTCAGGGAGGTTTTCTAAAATGGGAGTATGATCATATTACACAGCTGCCTAGCACACTTTAGGGACATCTCACTCCCTAGAATAAAGTCCAAATGCCTACGCACCAAGACTTCTGATGATCTAGATTGATGATCTAGACAGATCGACTCTCCAATCTCAAATCCTTCCAGCTGCATCAAGCCACTTGTCACCCTCTGAGTCCGCCATGGTCTCTCACCTTTCCAGACTACAAAAAACATGGCCACTCATCCTTTCATAGTCTTACCCTCCTTTCTGTTCGCTAACTTCAACTAGTCCTTGTAACCTCAGCTTAGATGTCACCTCCTCCAGTTCGCCTCTCCATGCACCCTCCACCAACCTAGAGCTAGAAGCTCACCCCTTCAACACACTTTGCTCATGAATTGAAATGGCCTGGTTACTCTCTGTCTTTCCCCATGGACTATGAACTTTCTAATTATGAGGACTGTATATTCTTCCTTGCCGTATCCTCCAGTGCTTAGCAGAGTAACTTACAACCCCAAAGAGAAAAGTAATAATGGTTCAAGGGGGCAAACATGGCAGACATCCACATTAGTAGTGTTGAAAGAATGAATGGCCATCTCTATTTGAAACATCTTCTGGTTTTTTGTTTTTTTTTTTGAACACCACGTCAGGGCTCCAACATCCTCCTTCTCTTTTGTCTCTCTGTCTATCACTAAGAACTTATGTTCTTCCAAACCTTCTATTTCTTGTTTTCCTCACTTCAGGGGCTTTTTGTCCACTGGGGATAGAAGGCTCTATTCTGTCTCAAAGCCCTGTTCCCATTAGCGAGGAGATTTTTTGACAAGAAAGGTATCTGAGGCCCATTTTCCATAAAATCTGTCACTGCCTGAGTGGTACCCTGTTGCTTGAGTCCTCACTCGTCTCCATGGCAATGTTCTGAAACTAGTCTGCTTGAGTAAGTTCAAAACCCATCAAATTATTTATCCTAACAGAGTAGGCATATCCCACCAGCGCACATATATACATATTCCATGCATCAAAGCAACATTTGAAAAATGTTGAAAAAACAGCCACGTATGGTTTGTGTTCTCCTGTGAACTGGAGAACCTACCCATCAGTTAATTTTGTTTACTCTCTCTTTTCTTTTTTACCTTCTTTCATTCAAGCATTCAGGCTTAGTGGGGGACACAGAAACATGATACTTACCTCTTCCTTGGGGGTTGGGGGTGGGAATCAGGGATGTCCGTCACTGAGGAGGGTCAGCTGACCAGCAAAGAGAAAGTGTTTTCCTGACAAAAACAAAGCCTGGAGATGTGAAGGAACATAGGTGATAACAAGACATGGGTGTCAGATGATAAGGCTAAAGAATGGGGTAGAGGAGGGTAATGGGGGAGGCCAGAGGGAATTGGGGCTGGAGAGAGGGATAGTAAAAATACCTGAGCATAAAATAGTGAGCTATTTTCACTTTTCTTCAAGGCAATGAAGAAGATTTTAAGAGGAAGGGCAGCATTGTTTTGGTTTGATATGAGGTGTCCCCCAAAAGCTCCTGTGTTAATACAGGCATATTTAGAGGCAAAATGATTAGACTGTGAGAGCTGTGACCCAATCAGTCTGTCCTAGTTTGAATGGACTGACTGGGGTGGTAACTGTAGGCAGGTAGGATGAGGCTGGAGGAGGCGGTCACTGGGGGCGTGCTCTGGAAGGATTCATCTTCCCTGTGGCTCCCCCATCCTCCTCCCTCTCTTCCCCGCCCCCCCCCCTCTCTCAGCTTCTTGGCCTCCATGAGCTGAGCAGTGTTCCTCCACCACACCCTTCCACCATGATGTTCTGCCTCACCTTGAGCCCAGAGTGATGGAAGCAGCCCACCAAAGACTGAACCTCTGAAACTGAGCCAAAATAAACTTTTCCTCCTCTAAGTTATTCTTTTGGTCACAGCAATGAAAATCTGACTAACACAGGCATTATCAGATTGACATTTTAGAAAGTTCTCTTTCACTGATGCACTGTTCCGTTAAAATGAGAAGGCCCACAACCATGAGCAAGTGGATGAAGGCCTGACCAGAGGTCAAGAGCATACAAAGAGACTCCAGTCCAGCTTCAGAGCCAGGTGGGATATGACCCACTGGAGAAGTGAGGGATCATGTGACACTCCCCCCTTAGAAATTGTATTTTCCTTCAACATAAGAACACCATTAAACCAATCTTACTCAAAAGAATGACTCTCATGTAGTCAATCATGATAAGCAACTTGGAGAGATCTTCCTTGCACCAATCACAAAGGCTACAGCTAAAAACTCATTCCAAAGCATCCAGTTTACATTCATAGATCAAGGGAACTTCCTCCCACACGGGCTTCATTTCTCTCCCCGTCTTGGTACTGGGAATGGAACCCAAGAGCATTCTACCACTGCACCATGTATTCAGCCCTCATTATTCCTTAAGACAAGGTCTAAATTACCTAGCCTGGCCTCCAACTTGCAACCCTCCTGCCTCAGATTCAAGAGTAGCTGCTGTTACAGGTGAGTGCCACTGTGAGTGACCCTCACAGGGTTCTGATCTCTTAGCAAGGAGTATTTGGATCACCATAAGCAGTCAAAAGTTCTAGAGTCACAAAGTTTAAGACCTGGCTCAGCCATTGACTTTCTGTATAAGCATGAGCAGTTTTTTGTTGGTTGGTTGGTTAGTATGGGGGGGGGGCAGGGTTTAACCCAAGATTGAACTCAGGAGCACTCGGCCAATGAGCCACATCCCCAGCCCTATTTTGTATTTTATTCAGAAACAAAGTCTCACTGAGTCACTTAGCACCTTGCTTTTGCTGAGGCTGGCTTTGAACTCGCGATCCTCCTATCTCAGCCTCCTGAGCCACTTGGTGAGCAGTTATGTAACCTTTGGAAGACCCAAGTCCACCCTGCATTGAACAGGGATTCAGAACAGCTGCCTCCAGGGTTGTCATGAGCCCTGATTTAAACGGGATGGTCATCATAAACATCCCTTCCCTGTCCCACCCATGCCTCCCCAAATTATTTGAGATTTCAGTCTCCATCAGTCATTCTCAAGGCCTCTGCTGTTTATCTCAGTGTCTTTCGGCACCCAATTCACTTAAGCCTCAATGTCTCCCTGTTCATCTGTTCTCAGCTGCTCAGACAACTGGAGGTGATGAAGAGCCAATCTGGGGCGCCCAGGCTGAGCCTGCAAACCCGGCGGGGCGGATGGTGCCCGCGAGCCTCCCGCAGGGGGCAGCATCAGGCAGCGCAAGGCCACTCGGGGGCTTCCTTGCAAAAAACGCCGGGGTCGGTCCAGAGGACCACAGAAAAGGCGCTTGTGTTCAGATTCCCCTGACAAAGGACCCTTTTACTCCGTGTGCATCTAACACGGCCTTCCAGGGGATCGGGTCGCTGGTGCACGAGGGAACGAGAAGTGGCTCTCTGAAAGCATCCCCAGCCCCAGCAAGTCCAGCCGGGCTTCTCCCAACCCCCGACTCCAGAACTGCGGTTAACCTTTCAATGCTTTGCTCATCTTGAGAAGCCAACGTCACCTCCCTCTTTACCCGTGGTCTGGCCCTTGTTGCAGAGGGGCCCCACAACCACCAAGTAATGGGAGAGAGCCCTTGACAAGGACAAGAGGGGCCTCTTAACACCTCCCATGGGCCCTTTTTAGAGTTTCCCACACACTTCCTCCCTTAAGGGAATCC
This sequence comes from Marmota monax, assembly GCF_021218885.2. Classification (NCBI taxonomy): domain Eukaryota; kingdom Metazoa; phylum Chordata; class Mammalia; order Rodentia; family Sciuridae; genus Marmota; species Marmota monax. The sequence continues at coordinate 344,804 of NW_026694493.1, read as the reverse complement.
TGGTAGAGACAAAAGAAAGAAAAAGGCACAGCCCCTGACTCTAACCTGGAGATGGAGACACGGATTTACATTATCAGGAGTTGGTTTTTTGTTTTTTGGTGTTTTTTTTTTTTATTATTTTGTTTTTCTTTTAATACCAGGGATTGAACCCAGGGGAGCCTAATCACTAAGCCACACCCCCAGACCTTTTTTTCATTTTGACATAGGGTCTCTCTAAGTTGCTTAGGGCCTCGCTAAGTTGCTGAGGTTGGTTTTGAACTTGTGGTCCTCCTGCCACAGCCTCCCCAGCCACTGGGATTCCATTAGGCAAGTGCCACCATGCCTGGCTCAAGCTCCATTTTTTAATAAAGAATGGTGGCTGTCTGTTCCCAAAGCCCCAGGTGGCATGGTCAAACACAGGATGATTTTCTATGATCAGTGAAATTGTTTATGTGGAACACAAAAGGGATAGAATGTTTAAATTCATCAAAACTTCCCTGGAATTCCAGAATATGGGATCACCATCAGGATAGAGAATGAGAGCTGTGGAAATTTGAGGAAAGGAGCTATTAATGAAGGAGATATTAAACAGCCTACACAGTGGACATGGTCACTCCTGAGAGAGCTTTGGGCCTCTGTGTCCATGAGATTCACTCTCCTTTTGACTTTGGTTGGGGAGAGGAACTGCCATGTCACCATGATGTCACCACCTTCCAGGAATCACTGAGTCAACTCAAGCAGCTGAGTGAGGCCCCAGGCAAGATCCACTCACTTCCTCCAACCAGAAGGCCAGGGAGGGAGTGCTGGGGGCAGAGCTGGGGGCCTGTTTTTCAGGCCCTCCCTACCAGAACTCAGTCACGCCTGACCCAGAGTGGGTGTCAGCTTGGCAAGGAGAGGCTCATCAGCGTGGGACCAGCTGTGCTCACCCCACCCACTCTCCTGCCACAGAAGGGAGGCCGCAGGAGGAATTGCACCATGCCACTTACTGCTGAGCCGCAAGGTCCCCAGGGAGGTAGCCCTCTTAGCCTGAAGGCTTTATGCCTCCTTGTGAACACCAGAAGCTGTTCCTAAGGAACAAATGTTGGGAAAGAAGAATCACAAAGGGATTAAGTCAGAGAGAGTGGGGGCTGGGGAATTACCTGCAGAAAGCAGATGATGGGGTGGCCAAACACCTGCGTCCACTTCACAACCAGAGGTGACCACAGATCTGGTGTCACCTAGAGCAAAAGGTAAACTGCTCTGTCCAGGCCCAGACTTCCCGCCAAAGGCAGCTCACTCATCCACAGCCAGAAGCACAGGTACAGGGCTGGGGGTGTCCTTCTGTGGCCCTCGGGGGTGACTTCCTCTTGACTCACCCCAGAATAGTCATAGGTGCCCCTCCCTCGCCATGTCAGACCCTTCCCTTCTCTGTTAAGAGGATTCAAAGTAGAATCTGCTCATCAGCATCTGTTTCATCTTTTCATTAAACTCCACGTTCCCTGCTCTGTAAGCTGGTCTGATGAAGGAGGAAATTAACCAGCAGGCTGGAATGCGATTTTACAGCATGGCGAAGGTCCTCTCTTCCTCCTTCCCCACTAACACATGTGTGCACACAATCTGCCATGTTTTAACCTTTTATTATGTTGATTTACTTAACATCAGCCTAGCCCTCGGCAAATATCTCCATCTTACAGGCGAGAACACTGAGATTCAGAAGGTGCGGGAAGTTGTCCAGGGCACACAGCTGGTGAGTGACAGAGCTAGTCTCAGAAGCCAGCTCCGAGGAGCTGGGTCTTTCCACTCGGATACTCTGACTCAAAGTAAGAGCCTCCTCTGCCTCTGAGTCAGAAATGATAAAATTAGAATTTCACTCAGCCAGTCACAAAATCTTAAGTTTAGGAGAAATTCTGAAGGGTGTCCAGGTCCATGACCCAGGCAGATGTCGGAATTTCTTGCATAGTGCCCTGGTTTCCGCTTAGATGCACCAGATCATGGAAGTCTCCTGGCTCAGCACATGCCAGCTGAGACTAATTGGACAGTTCTTTGAGGCTAGGAGGTGAAATCTCTCTCCCCCTAACATTTGCTTTGGGTCTGCTCTTGGGAACATACAGACCTAAGCAGTGTGTCATCTGAATTCTTTTCCTCCAGACTATACACTCTCCAATCCTTTAGACTTCCTTTTCTGTGCTAATACAGGCATATTTAGAGGCGAAATGATTGGACTGTGAGAGCCATAACCCAATCAGTGGAGGTTTGTCACACACTCCTTGATATGAGGTCTAATTTGTTCAATTTCAAAGTGAGACCAAAGTGGGGTGTGATGGACCCCAGCAGGAGCACAGACCTGCAGAAATGAGCTGACCAGCCCGGAGAAGAATGGAGCAGATCACAGTGTCTGTGACCCATTCATTCATTCACAAATCGTAATATGATGGGGACTCATTTTGACCTTGTCATGAATGAAAAAAAAAAAAAAATGCTTTTCCCGTGTGCTGTACCTAAGCCACATCCTCTCCTCCCGCTTGTCCAGCTGGGTGTAGGATACACCTGACCTGATTTCAGCATGCAGGCAAAGGCCCAAAAAATGCTCCTGGGTGGCCCCCTGCTGCCCAGCCCCCTCCTGCTGTTCCCGGGCACCACTGACCCCCTACAGCTCAGCCTCACCCTCCCTCGGGCCCCCATTGTGGTTGTTCCTTCTGCCAAGGGGCCACCCATCCCAGTCACTTCTCAGCACTGGATTCCCAGCCTCCTTATGCATCTCCAGGGGTTCTGAACATACCCCCATGCAGCCCTCAGGGAAGTGAGGGTCACTGTCATAGGCCCCTTCTCTGCTGAAACAGAATTCGCCAGCATTTCTATCAAGCTGGGGCTGCCCTGAACAGACACAAGGGATTCTCTTCCCAGAGACCCAACTGTGAAGAGCAGCATAAGCCCCTACTTTTTACTTCCTGTCCACCTGTGTGGGCCACCCCTCCCTGAGTACTGGGGTGGAGAGAGAGGCACAGGCACCCCACCTTGCCTCCTTATCCTTTCTGCCTTCCTTAGTGCTGAACCCGCTGCTCTTTACCCTGCAGCTTAACAGGTGGCCTTGTGTTCAGATGCCAAGCTCCCCTCTAGGAGAGAAAAGGAATCTTCTTGGGCCTTCGCCCTCTCGACAACCAGTCACTCGGGAATATGGATCATTCACTTGCTGTGGGGAAAAAGAAAAATCTAGTCTGAAAAACGGAAAGCTGGGCAAGACTTCCTTGTTCTAGAGGTCTGAGACTCTCCTGAAGCCACAAACCCATTGATTTCCATGGATAAAAGCATCTTGATCCCTGAGAGTGAAAATCCATTATTTTAATAACTTGAAAGTCTCCTCAGTTCTTCCTCATGGCTCAGGACAAACATCCGCAAGGACTGCTGCTTTACCCCCCACCCGTGCGCCCTTCTCTCCTCGCCACCAGGTCCTCACAGCTGAGCTCTGTTCTACCAGATCTCTACTTGGCTTTTGGCAAACAAGCCCCTACTTTGTCTTTGGGGGTTCTTTTCACGGGCCAGTTATCCCCATTGTGGCACAAAAGAAGTCACACCCCAAAGGTGTGCAGGCATTGGCTCCCATCGCAGTTCTCAGCCCAGGCCTTGGCATATTTAAAACCAATTCAGCTGTGGTTATCCTCACCCCAGCCACTTTATTTATTTGTTTGTTTGTTTGTTTATTTTGGGGGTGGGTACAGGGATTTGAACCCAAGGGCACTTAACCAGTGAGCCAGGGAGTCACAACCCCCGTCTTTTTTTTTTTTTTTTGTATTTTATTTAGAGACAGGGTCTTGCTGAGTTGCTGAGGCTGCCTTTGAACACACAATCCTCCTGCTTCAGCCTCCCGAGTCGCTAGGATCACAGACGTGCACCACTACGCCCGGCTCCAGCCACTTTATTCTTAATGTTCTTAATACCGGTGCAAAAGTGGGTTGTGGGTTGTGTTTGAACTGTATAGCCCTCTAGCCCTCTTCATTATAAGCACAGATGCAACAAGGTCTACACCAGTGACTCTACCTCCCCGGGACTCTCCCGGAGCATCAGGCTCTATACCACCACTGTCCTGGACACTGACCCCAGCCTGTGCCTCCACACCTCCCCTTCACCCTGCCAGCAGGGTCCTCCTCCACCAGGGCTATTTCCCAGAATCTCTTCCCAATGTCAGGTTTCCCTATCATAGGAACTTGGTTTTTTTTTTTTTCATTCATTTAACCTGTCTAATTGATTCAGCAAACATTCATAATGAGCTTCACTGTTAAGTGCTGTTCTAGGCTGGAGTAGGGAACAAGCTGGGCAAAGCCAGGCTTCCAGGGTGACTTTCTGGTGGAAAAACGCAAGACACCCAAGAACACACCTAAATAACAAGAGCACTGAGGACTGTGATTTGTTCCTTGAAGGAAACAAATAGGATCACATAAGAGGGGAGAGGGGGCCAGACTAGAAAGGGAGACCAAGCAGGACTCCACCGAGGGGCCTGGGATTGAAACCAACTCCTGCCAGACAAGAGAAGCAACAGAGGAAAAGGATTCAAGACCCAGAGAAAGGCCAGAGCAGGAGCCGGAGCCAGGGGCAAACTGGGACCTTCAGGCACCAGGGGCTGCGGGGTGTCTAAGAAAAGAGAGGCAAGGAGGCCTGGAGTAGAGGCCAGGGCCAGGAGAGGCCTGGCTCTCTGTCCAGGTGGGAGCTGCAGGAAAGGAGGGAGCATTTCAAAGCTCACTCCAGCTCTTGTGAGGGAGATGGAAGTGGGGACAGGGCAGGGATGGGGAGTAAGCCAGCCAGGCTACTGCCCTTGTCTGGAGAAATGATGGTAGGTGCTGGTGATGGAGAGAAGGCAAGGGAAGGGGGGGGAGACAGGATCTGAAGGGAGGTTATCGTGGAGTAGGACTAGCAGTCGTTGCACTGTCAGACTTTAGGGAAGTCCAAGAAGGGAAGAGCGTCTCATGGAGTCAGAGACAAACTATGGGGATAAGAGGGGCCACATGCACACAGAGGCCCGGAACTGTGCGAGGTGTGGTCCTGCCGTGCATCTCTATATTGTCTGTGAGTCCGTCTGTCTGCACAGGCGCATGCCTAGGATTCAAGGGAGAGCTGGAACCTTCCAGAAAGATCCACCAGGGGTGGGGGTAGAAAGAGGCAGAGGCCTTGCCAAGTACTAACAACCTGAAAATTAAAAGAAGCTGTGTTTCTAGCCATGACTGCAACACTCCCCTCCAGCGGGGCGCTTCCCCGTCATAACAAAGGAATGAGAAACATGAGCTTCACATCGGAGTCGCTCCCACCATGTTTTATCATAAGCAGGAGGGTTTGAGCTATAGACAGGCTTTTCTAGCTTAGCTTCATGACCTGCCTTTGTTTGTAACAGGAGTTCTGCGAGGGTAGGGGTCTCCAGTTCCTAACAAGAGACTATAAATAACTGGGACACAAGGCATGTCGAGCTGCCCTACCCAACCAGGAGGAGGGCCACCCTTTTGCACACCACATCGTCACCCATCAGCTTCTTCTTATAAATCAGTATCTCTCCTGCTTACTCAGGCTCAGCTTGGGCCACTATGACACTCCAGGATGTGTGTTCTCCTGTAGTTCAGCTCAGAAGGGCTTAAGCTGTTTGTTTTTGTCCTTGCTCAGAGTAGACTGGCCCAGAGAAGCCACCTCAAGAAGCACTTTTAAAGAAAGCCAGACCTACTTAGGAGTGAAGGCTAAAGAAATATTGTCTTGGGGCTGGGGCTCAGTGGCAGAGCACTTGCCTCGCATGCATGAGGCACTGGGTTCGATCCTCAGCACCACATAAAAATAAAAATAAATAAAGATTGTGTCCATCTACAACTAAAAAATAAAAAGAGAAAGAAATTGTCTTGTAAGTCCAGGGTGAAAACAATTCCATCTTTTAAAGGTCTATGAATGTAACCTGAGATCTCCCTGCCCCTGCCAGCCCCAGAGCAAGAATAATAGAACCTGCATTTGGCTAGTTCTGAGCCTCCCCTGCTCTAGTCCCCCTCTTGTCAAACCCCACCCAGTATTTCCGGAGGTCCCTAGAAGGATTCTCGAGGTCAGGGCTCAGACTGATGGGAGCTCCCAAGATGGTTGGTGCAGGACACTCAGTTTGCTTGTCTGTAAACTAAAAATGTAAACTGAAAAGTGGGTGTCTTACCAAGCTATGGGATAAAATGTATGTATAAAGGACCTAAGCAGAGGGCCAGGCACTGAGTGGGTGTTCAATAAATGCTGCTGCCACCGCCACCATTGTCAATATCCATCGCTGCTCCCCAGCAGATCTCCCGTCCCTGACCCTCAGAGCGCCTGCTGCAGAAGCCAGTCACTGCTCCCAAAGATCCCTTGGTCTTCATGCATCTGGGCTCCCAGCCAGCCTACCCCACAGGACATGCCCAGGCATGTGGCCCTCACCCTCACACTGGGCTGTTGCCACATGCAGACATGCAGGGACACAGGCAGAAGCATACCACTGGCAGACTTGCCCCTCATGTCCCTGGGTGACCCCCTCTGCAGGGCATCCCACCCCCTGACCCCCAAGACAGGAGACCAAGGGCTGAAGAAACTGGCTCCTGACGGGGACGGCTCCTGCAGGTGTTTTGTATGTTTTTCTTGTTTCTTTGGTTAGGTGCTGGGGACTGAACACAGGCCCTTGCACAGGCTAGGTGAGTGCTCTACCACTGAGCTACATCCCCAGTCCTTATCTGCAGTTTTATTTTGAGACAGGGTCTTGATAAATTGACCTGGCTGGCCTCAAATTCACCATTCTCTTGCCTCAGCCTCCCAAGTGGACGGAATTACAGTCATGCACCACCACGCCCAGTTTAGAAATGACAATTAAAAGCAGGAGCCTTCCCAGGAGTCTCTAAAATTACACTCATGAAAGTCAAAGGCAGAACACCTGGGGTAAAATCAGACAGACCGAAGAAAAGATTTGGGGTAGAAGAGCAAACAGCAGTCCCCCCAATTTCCTACACTATGAAAGTCCCTCCTCAACATGAAGCCAGAAAAATACTTGTGGTGGCATTCCCAAACCTGAGACCTCTAAGCCGACTCTGTCATTTGCAGAGTGACTTTGACAAGTCTCTCTCATCATCCAGCAAACCACAATCTCCTCATCAAGAGCAGCAGCGCACATCCCATGTCCCTCTGAGAGAGACCTTGGCCATGTCTTCACCCCAGCTGTGCTCATGAACTCATCGCTGTCTCCCTGTGTGCCAGAGCCATCGGGCCTGGGGAACAAAGGCCAGAGTTTGTTGGAGTCTCACCTCTCGGTTCCACTGGAGTCGTGGGCACCATACAGTGCAGGCCAGGGGCACAGGGAATGCTGGGAGCCAAGGCAAAGCCTCCACCCAGGAACTACAGGGAGCTCAGGTGGAGAAGGTGGGGAAACAAAGACGGGGAGGGCATTACAAGAGGCTCTCCTGATGGAGAAGGGGGAGGTGAAGCCCGAGCACCAGGTGAGAAGGAGGGGACCACCGGAGGCCCCTGTGCATTAGGGCAAATGTCACACTGGCTTTCCCACAGGGCCAGTCAGGCAGCAGGGGTATGCTGCAGAGCACTGCAGAAATCTGGAGAGGCACAGGGGCCAGCACAGGGTGGTGGCAGCAGGAATAGAGAGGAGGAGGGGAGAGGAAGTGAAGGGAAGCCGGCCTAAGTGTGTGCCATTGCCTAAGACCCCACTGCACATCAGACCCTGGTTCCGCCTAGCAGGTGCAAGGCCCGGGTCCATCCCCAGCGCCACAGAAAAGAAATAAGGACCACTGTTCCCCACTTGCCACTCTGCTCTGCAGCTTCTAGTCCTCGCGCCCTTGAAGAACAGCCAAAGAGTCCCCAGCCACTGGAACCATCTGGAGAACTTTCAAAATGCCAAGGCCCAAGCCCTTCTCCAGACCCAGTAAATCCCAAACTCTGGGGGTGGGGCCCAGGTGGCTGCAGTTTTATTTTTTAAGCTCCCAGGTGATTCTAAGACATGGTCAACATCGAGACCCACTAGGCAGGCTTTTTTTGTTGTTTCTGTACTGGGGATTCAATGCATGGTTCTTTTGCCACTGAGATACATCCCTGGTCCTTTTTCTTTTGAGACAGGGTCTAGCTAAGTTACTGAGGCTGGCCTCAAACTTGGGATCCTCCCACCTCAGCCTCTTGAGTGGCTAGGATCCCAGGCATGCACCACTGTGCCCGGCTGGACAAGCATTGTAAAACACCTGGTCTCTCAGGAGGATGGCGTTTTGGTGCCTCCGTGGACCAGGGCACCCTCTCCCGGCCTTTCTCCTGCTGTTCCTGTATCCCAGAACTGTTCCCTGTCCCCCACCTTTCTGGGACAATTGCCTACTTACCTCCGTCTTGGTTGAGGCATTGCCTCTGTGGGGACAAGTTCCCCAAGTCTGGACATGGGCCCCTCCTCTGCTGTCTTGCCTGCTTACCCACCGGACCCTGCCCTGACTCTTGACTCCTTGGGGCGGGGATTGGAGCCTAGCTATTGTATTAATCAGATTAAAAAAAAAATCTTATTTCCATTACAGTTTGCTTCTTCCTAGAGCTCTATCTTTTCACTAGGACTTGGAATTAATCCAAATCTATAATTTGAATTTAAAAGGGTTTTTCCTTGTGCAAGTGGAGTGTTCGAGAAGGGGCCACGGATGGGTGAGTAGAGGGAGGAGGAATCATCACCAGGCAGGATGGGGGCTTCGTACCCAGCCAGCCTTTGTCATGGCCTCTTGAACTGTCTCCCCACCAAACTGTCTCCCCACTCCCTGCAGCCAGCCTCTGTATCAGGCCCCTGTGGCCCCTGGCACCAGGCAAGGCCGCAGAAGGATGGGCGAGGTCTTCCCTGGGGAAGAGACAGTAGGCCCTGATGGGTCCTGGTGAAGGAAATTCTTTAAATGTGACGTCCCTGGGGCTGGGTTGTAGCTCAGTGATTGAGCGCTTGCCTGGCATGCGTGAGGCACTGGATTCCATCCTCAGCACCACACAATAATAATAATAATAATAATAATAATAATAATAATAATAATAATAATATATTGTGTCCATCTATCACTAAAATATATTTTTTTTTAAAATGTGACTTCCCTGAAGGTCCAAGGGACCCACATTGGGGACTGTAGTTAAGTCCCCAGCAGGCAGGGTCCACACAGGTGCCTCTGACCCTCAGCACCAGCGGCCACTCCAGCCCTGCAGCTCCCGGGAGCCCCAGGCTCTGGTGCTGTGGGAGGCTCAGAGGTAAGACGAGGGTCCAGACAGTGAGCTCAGCACCCAGGGAGCAGCAGAAAGGCCAAACACACGCACATGGGGATTGGGGTTGAGGATCAGTGAGCCCCATTGACCCTGATGCCCAGCCAACAACTGACCCTCAACAGGCTCCCAATCAAAATCCCCTCCCCCCTTCTCCTTTCCGTCCTCCCCGAAAGCACCACCTCTCTGTGACTTCCTCATTTCTATAAATAACCCGCCATCCTCTCAGCCAACAGTCAGTCCTTTTTTTATTTCTCCCAATTCTCACCCACTTGTCCCCCACCCTGCCCACACAGCGTCCCTATACAAAGTGACCTTGGGTAGACACGGCCCCTTCACCCTCCTCTCCACCCCCACTCCCTGCAGTGGCCTTCCACCTTGGCCCCACACCACCCTCTTCCCTTTAATTTCTCTTTTGGACCAGGACAGTCCTGACCCTGTGACTCCACTCATCAAAGTTTTCATGGGACCCCACGGTTATTGAAGAAAATACAACCTCCCACAGTGACATTCAGACTCCACAAAGTGGCCCCCACTTTCCTCTGTGGCCTGATCTCCAAACACTGGTCCATATTCTGTGCCCTGCTCAGATCTCCAAACAGCCCTGTGCTTTTGTGTCTGCTGTGTTCTCCATTTGGAAGAAATGTCATCTTTCAAATGTTAGAATCCTGCTCATTCTTTGTGGTCTTCCCTGGCAGCCACTGCTGACCCCAACAGCATCCCCAACACTAGTGCCTCTCCTTCCTTGCATTCCCATAATGCCTAGCTAGCAGTATGGCTCAGTAGAGAGTCCCCAGCCTCTGTTGTACCCTGGTCACAGTTTAAACAGTGGCATTGTCCTTTACTAGCTGTGTGATGGCAAGTTAAGTGCCTCAGCCTCTCTGGGCCATAGGCTCATGCCTTTCAGGGTTGCTGAGAGTACTAATCGTGACAACCTGTAGCACAGTGCCCAGCACATTTTTTTTTTTTTTGAGAGAGAGAGAGAGAGAATTTTTTTTATATTTATTTTTTAGTTTTCGGCGGACACATCTTTATTTGTATGTGGTGCTGAGGATCGAACCCAGGCTGCACACACGCCAGGCGAACGGGCCACCGTCTGAGCCACATCCCCACCCCAGCACCTTTTAAGTGCTCAATAAATAGCAGTTTACTAAAGTCACCTCTGAGCTGGGCACTGTGGCACACACCTATAATCCCAGCTGAGGCTGAGGCAGAAGGATCATGAGTTCAAGACCAGCTTCAGCAAGGACGAGGTGCTAAGCAATTCAGTGAGACCCTGTCTCTAAATAAAATTCAAAAAAGGGCTGGGGATGTGGCTCAGTGGTTGAGTGTCCCTGAGTTCAATCCCTGGTACCAAAAAAGAAAAAAAATAAATAAAGTCACCTCTGTCCCTTCTTCAAGTGGCTCAGCTGAGCCAGCTGTCAGCGCATCTGTAGACACACTTGAATGGACATCTCCTGTCAAGCCCTGCTGCCTCCAGTGACCTTGGGGACTTTCTGAACCACAGCCTGAGGACCTTCAAGGTGAACGTGCCTCTGTGGCTGGAAACACTCCCCGGCCTCCTCGTTGATCCCATCCCCGACCGAGGCACACCCCTCCGAAGCTGACTTGCACATCCATTTGGGGGCAGGATGCATTGCCGCCTCCCACCCCCACCCAAGCTGCAAAGTGCTTCCCAGAGCTGTCAACCCTAGCTCTTCAAGTGACTTTAATGGTGGAAGGAAAAAACACCCTGGCACTTGGTTGATGCTGAATGGACCTGATGCACTGGTGCAATCACACCGGCTCTGCTGCAGCCCGAGGTGCCCTCCCAGACCCTCAGGCACGGATTTAGTGAGGATGTCCTTCTTCAAGGACAGTAACGGTGACGAGGCCTGCTTTCACATGGGACCAGAAGACAGATGCTGACAAAGCCTTATGCCAAGGACAGGGGATATTCGGGGACAGCAAGAGGCTCACTGTACCTCAGGGCAGGGGACAGCCCTGAGTGCTGGGGCCCTGCCTGGAAAAGCCCAGGAGGGAGGCGAGCTCAGCTCGGGGTAGCGTCCTCTGATCCTTGAAGGAAGGGATGCTTCCGACCCAAGGTCACTTTGTATAGTCTCCCAGGAGAAAAGAGCCCATCCGTGGGGTCCTTTGTGACCTCAGCGAATGCAGAATGGGATCCTGAGCCTGATGGCACCAGAGAGATGCAAAGCAGCACAACCTTGTGGTTGTTATGTCTGTGTCCTGCCACTCGGGCTGGGCCTTGCTGCGGTAAAATCCCAAGGGTGAAATTCCTCAAGGCTCCTCTCGGAGCCCTGTGAATGCACATCTTTACACCCCAAGTGAAGCACATTGAAGGGCTCGTGTGTCCCTGGGACCTGTTCTCCTCAGTCCCAGGGACCAACTCCATATTCCTAACGGTCTGCAGCTAGAGGCTGGGCAGGGCGGTGGGACCCAGGTTGCTGGGATGCCACCTGCAACCAGGCCGCCCTCCTTCACCTACGCCTGGACAGGACAGGAAGGACCCGGCCCACATGCTCTCACTTCCCCTTTCCTGGAACGGAGGGGGCCCGACGTGCCCGACGTGGAGCCTGCTCTTCTGAGGACTTGTTCCCTCTCACACTCACTTTCTCCCCCCACAGAGCTCTCTCTTCTGGTTTCTCCCTCCTGCCCTGTCGTCCCCTTCCTCCCAGCTCTCCCAGGCAAGCCTCTGGCTTTCTGCCCGCCCCGTCTGTCCAGGCTCCCTCTGTCCTTCCTCCTGTCTGGAGGCCGTCCTCCTTTTCCGGCTCTGCTCCTCTCACACTCCTCCTTCCTCAATTCAGAAGAACGCCAGCCGAGACCCTGTCCTCCCCCTTTGCCGCCCAGCCTCTCCCTCCAGGCACACAAAAAGGGACAGAGGCACCAGATGGCCCGATGCTAACAGAGGGGCTCAGGGAGGCTGCCGCCCACAGCGGCCCCCGCCGGGCCTTGGAGCCATCCAAGCTGCTGCCGGCCCAGCCGCCCAGCTGGCAGAGGAGCAGGGCACAGGGCCAGCCTCCGCAGCACGAGGCCAGCTCCCCTGCCCAGCCAGCCCAGGCCAACCAGGGAGGGGCAGGGCTGCCAGCTGAAGAGCAGAGGGTGTCACCAAGCGTCTGGGCCTTGCACACCAGGGGCAAATGCCCAATGGCTGTGGGGACCCGGGCTTTCCAGGAGGGTGGAGAGGAGTGACCGGCACTCTGCTTTTTCAGTGGAACAGGCTGTGACAAGGAGAGGCCTCAGCAAGGGGTGCATGAGCCACAGAGGAGCGGCTATCCCACAGCTCGCCCCACACAAAGATGACTGAATGACACCATGTAGGATGCAAATGGCTCCCCTTTGTGCCAGTGCACAGCAGAACCAGGTGCTGCGCTGAGTCACTTACTGCAATATTCCTAACCCTTCAACAGTCCTGCAGGGTAAGCATTTTGATCTCCATTTTACAGACAAAGAAACCGAGGTTCAGAGAGGTTAAATGACTTGCCCCGAGCATCATAGCTGGCGAGCCAGCGAGCACAGGTTTCTCATCCAGTAAGATTCCATAAATCCTGCTAAGGTAATGGGCTCCTACAGACACCCACTAAGGCCTGCAGGAAAGTCGCTCAGGGCAGGGAAGACACCTCCGACCCTGGTGGCCCATCACCTGCCCGGGGGCCCTTTTAAGCTTCGCTCTTCTAGGCCCCTCCTCTGGAGGTTCTGAGGTACACGCGCCTTTCTGGAATCACTTATGTAGGAGCAGGAACCTGAGGCATCCCTCAGAGCCTCTGGTTCCTAGAATAAAAAAAAAAAAAATGGAGGTGAGGTTTTCTTCACCAGCGTGCTGTGAACATGTCAGGGCTTGGCCTATGGCCGGACACACCCAGGTGCCCTACTGACGTTAGGTCCCCTCACTTCCCCGTGGGCCTGAGGTACCAGAGTCCACACTTCAGAGAGCGAAAGGGAACATTGCTCTTGTTCCACTGACCTTTGACTCATGCCTTAATAAAATTCCAGGCGTTCCCGTCCCCCCATCACCACCTCCCACAGAGCCCCAGCACAGACCCACAACAAGCCAGCGTGCGGCCAGAGGAACACAGGAACAAGGAACAGAGAGCGGGGATTTCCAGGAGCCGGACTCTGCGCTCCAGACTTTCATAGAAAGGACTCGAAACCGGCCTGCTTCACCACCAAAGGTCAACAGCCAGACTTGCCGAGGGTTTCTGGAAACCTCTCCGTCTTCAAGCTGTTCCCAGCCTCCCTCCTCTCACCACCGAAGCACAGATGCCCAAAGGCACCGAGACCAGCCCCTAGGACAGTGACGGGCTTGACCCAGGGGGTGACCCTCCCGCCCTGCTCAGCCACCTTCAGCCCTCAGGCCACCCTCTACCACCAGCCTAGGCATCACCCAGCACCCCAAAACCCTCTTCCCTGCTTTGAAAGGCAACACATGGCCTCCAACTCCACACCCCCAGGCTGACACTGAGTTGGTGTGAGTCACCTTGAGGGTGGCCCCACTCCCAGAAGTTGGGGGGACTCTTTTTCATCCATCTAGTAGAGAAGAGCTGCAATGCTGAGCCACCCCCGTCCCCCAACCTACCTTCCTTCTCACAGGTGACATGGGCTGGGCACTGCACTTTCTTCATCTCCCCCTCCTGAGAAATTGGGAGGCAGGTGCCTTTTACCTTCACTGTGCAGATGAGGGACTGAAATGTGAGGTCATTCACAGCTGCCAGGTGGTGAGCTCCGGACTCGATCCCAGGACTTCTGGGTCCCGGACTAGAGCATTCTCTACTCCACCATGGCTGCCTCTAAGATCGTCTTGAATCTATTTCCCTCCGTCTGTGTGGTCCCCATCAGAGGTGCACCATCCAAGCCCCCACCGCCACTCACCTGGGCACTCATGTGCCTCCTGATTGGTCTCCTGGTTCCCCTTCTTGGTCCCATCCCCCATTTTTACAATAGCCAGCGATGACCTTTTCATGAGTGACCACGTCACACCCTACTGCATGGAAAAGAAAACCCAACTCCTTACTGTGTGTGGAATATCAGACTTGGCCAGATCTGGTCCCTGTCCCTCTCCCTCCTCATCTGGCACTTTGCATCCTCTCAGCCACCACACTATGGCCACACTGGCCTCCTTTTTCCTTCCTCTTTCCTACCCCGGGATCTTTGCACTTGATGTTTCTTCTCTTCTCTTGTCACTTTGTATAATGCCCTATTTTATTTCTTCATAGCACTTCTATCTGAAAGCATACTCTTTATTGACTTCTTGGGTGACCCTTCTTTGTTCCTTTTGCTTGCCTTTGCTGGGTAGCGTAAGCTTCACAAGATACTTTGGTCATGTTCCCCCTGTGGTCCTCTTGCCTAGAACAACATCTGCCCATAGCAGGAGTCAGTAATGACCCACTGGGTGAATAAAGGACACTGAGGAGACTTCAGAGAAGATGAGTGAAAGCATCAGAGGGGCGGGAGCTGGGCGACCTCACCTGCAGTGTGGAAATGGCCCTGCTGAGCTCCTGGGCAGCGGCCGGAGAGTGCGGCTCGGGCCTGGAACCGCGGAAGACAGCCCAGGCTCTGCCAAGGAGAAGGGACGCTCTGGAAATGGGAAGGGTCAAGGAAGAGGATGGAGATGTTGGGTTTGTGGTGGTGGTTGTTATTGTTTTAGGACGACTCATGGGGAATTCTGCAGAGGCCCAACGTGAACAAACACCAAAACTTCTAGAAAATAGAGGAACCAGAAAAATGGAGGGGACTAAATGTTGTGAGCTAAAGTGAAAGAGGTTCCCGAAACTTGATCTCCTGCGTGTGGGCTCCTGTGACCCTTGGGGAGACCTCTTCCAGAAGAAAACAAGAGGGGGGGGGAAGGAGGAGCGGGAAGACTGTAGCTCCCTGGACTGTCAAGTGTAAGTAGCCCCTGACACAAGACCTCCACCTTCTGAGACGGTGAGGCTCACATGCGGATGTTCCCAGAATGCACCCTGAGCTCAGAGACAGGAGTGTAGACAGGGTGAGAGGGCAGAGATTGGAAGGCAATCCAGCCCCCTGGAAAACACAACCGGGTCCCTCCCTGCAGCCCCAGGCCCTCCCTGTTTGGAAACCTCGGCCTGGCTGGCTTCTCCTGCTACACAGCCTGTGTCCCTGAGGATACTCGATACCTCAGGATAAATGGGGCCCGTCTCTCTGAAGCATCAATTTGACTTGATTATTTGGCGGGAAGCATTGTTTTTATTAAACAGGAATTTTTTTTTTTGCAAGAGATGCAAAATGTACATAAATTTTTAACACAAAATGTGAGTCTTTCATGAATTTCACACTTATAGGAGTTGCTATAAACAGCCCAAAGGATATTTACTCTCCCTGTTGTTCAGAGCGATCACTAGGAAGAGGAGTGTCGTGGTTGGGTGTGTGGGCTAGGAGACGGTTGGACCAGTTACTCAACCACTCTGTGCATCGGTTTCCCCATCCGTGAATTTGGGCTGATAGTAATAGTACCTCAGTTCACGTGCGTAAAGTGCTTAGAACACTGCCTGGCCCTAGGGAAGTGTCAGCTATTTTTTGCTCTGGGAAAGTTGAGAAGTTCCATGACAGATTGCAGAGCCTGTCATTCCCCACACCATGTCACCATGTGCTGCCCTCTCTCCACAAAAGCATTGGTACCACTGGGAGATGGGGACAGCAATCTGGCTCCTAGGCATGACTGATGAGCTTCAGGCACCACCCTCACCCTGCCCCCTCCAGAGAGGAGGATGAAGGGACTTGGGGCTCCACCCTCAGCCCTCTGCAGAAGGCAGATCCTTTACCTGGAATACACATCCTGGCTACTCTCCATCACCACCTCCCCTTTCCTACAACCCCCACCCATTCCCAGACCTGGGGCTGGGACTAAGGTGAAGCAAAGTAGATGCCTAGATTCCAAGGGTCAGGAGGCACTCCTCACTCCCAGGGTGGTGCAAGAGCCCAGCACTTGGTTCAGCTGTTACCACCTCCAGGAAGCCCTCCCTGAACCCCATCCACCCAAGTAATGCTGGCTATCCTGCCGCAGTCTGGCTGGGCACACAATCACGAGCCACCACACAGCTTGTAGATTCAAACAGCAACTCTTTATTCCCGAACTCACACCAGCCGTCTACAATCACGTTCTGGGGAAATCCACGTTCACTTCCCAAATCCACGTTCTCTGCCCAAATCCACGTTCTCTGCCCAAATCCACCTCCACTGGGCTTCTGTCTCCCAAAATATACTGTCTGAATCCCGTGAGAACTCAAGGGGAACTCAGGCAGCAGGATACGCCCTATTCCCAGCAGGAATAATCTTAAACCTTAAACCTGGAACCTAAACCGGGAACGCCCTAAACACGATTATCTTAAAACCGGGAACACCCTAATCTGCCTTGGTCCTTGAGCAAGGTCACGTACATTCAATGTCACTGCAACATGGGGTACGCTGGCAAGGAAATTGTCATACCTACTTGGCTAATGGCTCCCAGCACTATCCCTTACTGCTCTCACCGCCAATCAAACACCACTATAACTGTTGACCCATCTGGCTGCCCCGCTGTACTTGAGCTCCCTCCTCTGCAGAGCCTCAGCCCTGCTGAGCACAGAGAAGGCACCAAAAAATGCTGAATAAATCATTCTCAAGGGGAACCACAAAACCTGGAAAAAATAATATGCTGAGGATGTAGCTCAGTGGTAGAGCACTTGCCTAGCATGTGAGGGGCCCTGGGTTCAGCCTCCAGGACTGGGGGGCGGGGAGAGGCACTAATTACCCAGGTGGGACCATAAGAGGCCCAAGGGTTTCGGAAGGGAGATGAAGAGAAGGGCAGGCAAGCACAGTGGCATACACCTGTAACTGCAGCTCTTCAGGAGGCTGAGGCAGGAGGATCCCAAGTTCAAGTCAAACCTGGCAACTTAGATCCTGTCTCAAAATAAAATAGAAAAGGGCTGGAGGCGAGGATATAGTTCAGTGCAAGGGCTCTAGCACATCAATATCCAGTACTACAAAAATATAAAAATAAAAGGAAGATGAGAAGGGTGGAGGGGGCACTTGGAGTGTCTCATGGTGGAAATGTCCAGGTCCTTAGGGACGTATACTCAAGAAAGTGGGAAAACACTCCCTTCTCCTTCCGGGAAAGCATGGTATTCTGGAACGTGCCCAATCATTCTTTCATTCATGCAATAACCCTGTGCTGAGCCCAGCTGGGGCCCGGTGCTCTGCTGGAGCAGAGACCAGTGAGTGCACAGGCCTTCCTCCAGGGGTCCTGGGAGGTCCCACACCCCAGCTCAGTTCCTCTTTTCTCCATGCTAATGGTGGCCATCTGGGAATGGGCCAGACATGTCTGATCCTGGTAGGAGTTGCAGTGACCTCAGCCTTCAGGCTGCCTTGTGGCAATGCTACTGTGGGACTTGTGCTTCAGGACAGAGGGAATGAGGAGAGCCACACTAAGAGGGTGTCGAGTTGTGGGCCCTGACCATTGCTGATCCTCTTGTCCTGGGACCCCTATCCCTTGTCCCTTTCCTTGTGGCAGTTCCAATAGCCCAAAGAAAAATCTCCGAACTACACAACCTGCCCCTAACTAGGAAAGGCAGCAGGCAGCAATGGAGGATGCAGAGCCTTTGCCTGGATCTGAGTCCCGGATGTGACACCTCACTGCTGAGTAGTTGTGGTTGGGAAACCCATTAGAGACCCTTCCTATCTGAGCTATCTCAGTCCCAGCACTGCTGACTAAATGACATCACACCAGCAAAGGTCCCAGCACAGACCACAGTGGGCTTTGACAAAAGCTGACTCCATTCCTTTGAATAAGGCACTACGTCACATATACATATGGCTTCACAAAATTTCTTTTTGTAATTGGGATGTGGCTGTATCTCCTCCAGGTAAAAATAACAAATACTGTTGTCAAGCATCAGATAATTCCATTTCTGGTCAGCAGAGGCCCAAGCTCTGTTCTGGGAATAGGCAGCATTTTGTCAGGGCAATATTTCCACCGGGGTATCTAGAAATGCTAACAAAAACCAGGGAGCCTTGGGCTGGGTGAGAAGACATAGATAGGAGTTGGGAGGCAAGTGGAGGTGAGTGACGACAAGGGCAACCCAGAAAGAATGAACAGCTTGAGCAAAAATGGCACACTTGGGAACTGAAGGCAGGTGGTGTGCAGGGGGACAGGAGAGGGTGTGAAGATGTGAAGGGAGCAATCAAGATCCACCTGGAAAGGGAGTTTTCTTGAAAATAATGGGCTTGCATTTATCTTGAAGGTACAGAGAGGCACTTCCAGTTTCAGGTTGGATGAGAGAGGGTGAGAAGGCTCCAGGCAGGGAGACCAGTCTAGAGGCCACTGGATGACAGACGGATAAATGATCACCGCCTGGATCAGGCCAATGACCCAGCAATGGAAAAGAGGACGCGGAGTCAAGAGAAGTTTGGATACTAAGAAAAACAAGTGCAGAAAGTGGGAAGGAGAGAAAGGGAGACGCCCAGGAACACCTCCACGTCCCAGGCCGCAGGAGCAGTGGCTGAGATAGGGAAGCCAGGAGGGAAGAATAGATAGTGAACATGGTTTTAGATAAAATGAGAGTGAGATACTAGAACTTGCAAGCAAGACTGAGCTCAGCCCAAATCTGAAGGGTACTGAGCACGAAGTCTTAATCCTCTCAAGTTCCGTTCTGTGGCGTGGAGTGAAGCTGATACCTACTTCACGGAATTCTTGAGAGAAGGTAGACTGAATAAGACGGCCACCAAGAAGCACCAAGCCGCCTAGCTGGCACATGGTGGGAACCCCATGAATATTTGTTGAACCTGACGGTGACCGTGATGGATGACCAGGAGTGGTGGTTGGCTTCTTCTTTCCTCCGCTGTCTCCTGTCTCTTCTAGGTGAAGAGGATGTGGTCAGGATGGCTAGGCAGCAGCTGCTGCACAGGGAGCCCTTCACGTCCACCTCCTCAGCTTCCACCTGAACGACGCACCTCACCCCCTCTCCCTCCTACACAGCTGCTCCACCTCAACCAGATTCCAAAGACTAGGAGGTGCTCCCCAGCGCCCTGACTCAGGCAATCCAAGCCCTGGTTTCCACAAGCAGGACCCTGAGGCAAGTCTTGCTCTGGGAAGATAAACCGGTTTTTATTACCTCCACCTTCAGCAAAGCCTCAATCTCTGACTGCTCTGAGAACCTCATTCCCAGGAAGAAGAATGACCTCAAGTTGTGAGAGTACATGGGACACCTCCCTGGCCAGACTGTGAGCTTCCCAAGACCAGGAACTGGGTCACACAGGTCCTCCTTTCCCTCCTGGTCCCTGCACCTGCCTATCTGAGTTCATGGTCAAGGAAGGTTAGTTGGATTTATTAAAATCCTTTGTCTTTGGTTTCTCTTCTAAGCTAGGGTCTCCAACCAGGAAAGCAGAGGTAGACACACTCCTCAGAACTCAATAGGAAAACATCATACTGGGTCAAGGGTAACAGAATCCAGGGCCAATAGACCCTACGGCCTTCTCCTCTCCCCTCTCCTCTCCCTCCAACTCTGTACCTGTCCCAGCCTATGACACAGTGACCAAGTACCTCAGGAGTGGATTCCCGAGTCTTGCCTGAGACAACACAGTAGATTCACAAGCAGATAAGATTGGATTCACCAATCCCCAAATTACATCTCCTTCAGCAAGAAATGAAGACAGCCCCAAGAGCTTTCTCCTCCCCAAGGTCTCACAACTGAACCATGGAGCTCTGCAAAGGAGCAAAAGGTACCAGGGCCTGTTCCCTAACACAGATTCTTGCCACCAAAAACAAGCCAACTAACACTAACCTGCCTTCCTGCCCTCTTCATCTCTTGGGCTTCAGCGACCAGTACAAGGCAGACACCTATGGGCTGCTTCTTATCCCAACCAGCTAAAGGAGACAGCAGGGACTGTTGGCCCAAGATCCTGTCAACCTTGACCCAGCATGATATTTTCAGCCCCATGCCCTACATAACAGTTAAGGAGTATCAGCAAAAGGGTTGCTCCCAGAGCAGACTCCCCTCCTCCAATTTCCCAGGGCCAGCGGGGTCCCTCACATATTACCAGGCTGGACTACCTCTGCATTTGGACCAGCCTCTGACCCTCAGGGGAGCAGCCAGTCATCTCCACTTGGAGAACAATTGATTTCGACTTCAGAGATTCGGGAGACCTGGAGAGATTTTCCTAAACGAGATCCACCCCTTCCAGCACAGACTCCCCGTTGCTTAGCAACCGGAAGAAGCGATCTGGAAGTCTGGAGCTTATTCTGCAGACCCCTGTGTAGTGATGAGCTTGGTGGCCCACCTAGGGGGGAAGGGGCTGCAGCTGATAATTATCAGGGGTGACAGCCACAATCCCAGGCCTGCTATTACTGTGTTTACGAAGGAGCAATTGCTACGGAAGCTCATGCCACTGGCCTTTCCCAGGCCCTCACCCTTCCCACCCTGTGCTGACTAAGGAGTAGAAATAGCCTCCAGCCGTTCCCAGGAGTAGGAGCTACAGCCTCATAGAGCCCCAGGGCGCCCTGATACCGGTTCTGCCACTTAAGCTGCTCCCCAGTGCTATGCGTGGTCCCTAAAGAGGAAGAAGATGAGTGAGGCTCAGGGCACACACCCCTGGCCTGAGTGGGAGCAGGGGCATCCAGTAGTAGAACCAGAGGATGCTTGGGACGGCCAGAGAGCTGGTCTTGTTAAAGGAATGCTTGGCTTTCTTCCTCTTCCTGCCTGAAGCCAGGGGTCTGCTCTCTCTCTGGCCTCCTTTCTGAGCTGCCTCCCTGAGGCCAGGCTAACTCAGGAGTTGAGAATGTCAAGCAACCTCCCTTCTGGTCTCCACTCTCCAGCTGTGTCAACTGTGGTGGGGAAGAGAAAAGGGGAATTCAAATCTCCAGTGTCATGAAGCCAAGGAGGAAGAACAGAGGTCTTGAGCCAGTCCTCCTGCTCCTCTTTCTTGGGAACTCCCTTGTGATGAGCTGCTGACCTGAGCTTCATGGGTTAAAAAAACCACAAAACAAAAACAGACAGACTTGGAGCACATTTGTCTCTCTGTGAGCGGTGTGTCAACCTTTTGGAGAGCCTTCTCACTCTGCTTTCCGTCTCCCTCCTCCAGGCCCTGGTCCTGAATCCTGGATCTAACAACAGGATGCCCCACCTCTTTTCTCTGGTTCCTCTCTCTCCATGAGGCAAGGGCCAGAACACCACGGTGCCCACCTGGGAATCCAGACCCTACGGACCAACTAACCAAACCCATGGATTCACAGACTGTTAAATCTTAGCATGCCATTAAATATGATCTAATGTCCCCATTTCATAGTCAAGGAAATTGAGGCCCAGAGAGGGAAGATGCTTGACCCATGATTGCATTGCTGGTTAATAACAGAACTGAAATCAGGGCCTAACTTATATTCAATTGTTCTTTCCAACATACCAACCTGCCTCTTTTTTGTTGTTGTTGTTGTTGTTGTTGTTGTTGTTGTTTTAATCCTCGAATTGTTAAATGCCTGACACTTAGATCTTTCCAGTTTTTTCTTTTTTTTTCCAACAAGGTTTGAACCCAGGAGCACTTTACAACTGGGCCACATCCCTGAGCCTTTTTTATATTTTATTTAGAGACAGGGTCTCGCTGAATTGCTTAGGGCCTCGCTAGGTTGCTAAGGCTGGCTTTGAGCTTGGATCCTCCTGCTTCAGCCTCCTGAGATGCTGGGATTATAGGCATATAATCCACCATGCCCGGCACTTTTCAAATTTTTACAAAGATCTTATCCTATACACATAGCATTGTTTTCAAATTGATGAAATTGAGAACTTTATTGCAGAGTTAGGGAAACAGGCCAGAAAGAGTTGCCTCAAGTTTCGATAAGGATGTGTCAAAAATGGGAGAAGAGTTATTTTCCCTCACCTCTCTCCAGGGTTCCTTCTGCTGTGCTCCATACCTCCGTAAATTTCTTCTCTTCCTCTTTCTCCTTCTTTAATCTGGTGCTGGAGATTGAATCCAGGGCCTCCCATAGGCTAGGAAAATGCTCTACCACCGAGCTACAACCCCAACCCTTTTTATTATTATTATTTTTTTTTGAGACAGGATCTTGCCAAGTTGCCCAGGCTGGCCTTGAACTTGTGACCCTCCTGCCTCAGCATCCTGAGTAGCTGGGATTATAGGCATGGGCCACCATGACTGGCCTGCCACTGCCTTTTAATGCTGAGCTGCTTTCTTTAGCAATCACTGGTTCTCGGAGAGTGCCTCTGAGGGAAACCATTTTCCCCTCTTCTTTCCTTTCTTCTCTTTCTCTTTTCACTGCCCCTTTCTCCCAGTTTCTCCACATCCTTGGTGGAAAAGCCTTTCTACCTCTGTGGTTTCCCTTCTCTGTGAGGAGAAATGTCAGTGAAAGTGCCCACTCAGCATCCTGGGTGCTAGGTGGCTCCGTTGTCATTGCTTGGGGTGGGGGGTGTGCCACCAGTGCCTTGTTCTCCAGGAAGCCTGGCCCTGACCCCTGCCTTGGCCTCTCTGCTCTGGACAAGGATTTCTTTACTCAAACTCTAGCAGATCTTGTGGCTCAGAGAGCCTCAAGAATCCCTCAGAGGGCTTGCTAAGCCCAGATGGCTGGGCTGCATCCTGACAGCTGGATCCTGTGGGCCTGAGCTCCATTTATGAAATCTGCATTTCAAGTTCCCAAGTGAGGTTGATGCCGCTGGTCCAGGAACCACACTTTGAGAACCACCGTGATAAAAGACAACTCATCCAATGCAATGACCACGTGGGAATGGAGTGCGGAGAGGACCAGAAGTTGGAAAGGAGGGTTAGGGCTGGGAACCCGTTTGACCAGCCACCCACGCTGGCTTCTGCGTGTGCAAACAGCGTAGACCCGTGTAACCATTCCTATGTTCATCCTCAGATGAGTGTAGCAGTTTGGGAATTAGGAGCCTCGAGATGAAATCCCCTGGCAGTTTAGCTGGCAGTTCTCACTGCCTGCGTCCTCCCCGGTTTTCACTCTTCCTCTTCCCTCCCCTTGCAGCAACTTCCCTGTAGAGAAAGTTCCCATATCTTTGGCTCACTCTGCTAGTACCTCCACAGCCAGCAGCTGACTAGGGAGCAGGAAAGGAGGTCACTGGGAGCGCTGTGTGTGTGAGCATAGGTCTCCAAGTGAGCTGATCGCCAGGCACAGGGGCCTGAGGGCAGGTGCAGCATGCTCAGGGAGCAGGACTCGCTGGCCAGGTGCAAGAGGGCCAGGGGGCTTGGGCCTCTGATCCCCACTGTCAGAAAGGAAGGCATGGGGTGAGGTCAGGGAGGCAGAGGGGCAGTAGACACAACAGTGTGGCCTCAGCAAGGCCATCATTTGCTGAAGGTTGCCCTTTTCCTTCTCAAGGTCCTTCAGCAGGGACCAGCCAGGACCAGATGTCTGCAGATTTCCAGGAGGGCAGGAATCTAGACTCTTGGGTGGTAGAAGAGGATGGCTCTGAGAGATGGGGCCACTTCTGTGGAGGGGTATCTGCCAGCCAATCACCCGGCCCGATCTCCCCTTGTCTAATCCCTCTGCAGATCCATGAGCATGGCTGTTCTCAGCTATCTGCTGTGACTGCCAGGGAGAGTGGGAAGCAGAGGGCTTCTGCTCCGAGATGTAATGATTAAACACTAAGAAAGCTGACCCATCCCTCCTGAGTCACTTCCCAAAGAGCATCCCAGTAGCCAAGGGGCAAAATGCACCCAGAACCTACCTTCCCCGCAGGCTGAGGAGGCATTTGGTGCATTAGCTAAGGGGGAGCCCGGCGGAGCCCGGCCCCCAGATCCCTCTCCCATCCTTATGGTAAGGCCAGAAACCGTTCTCTTAAGTTTTCATTGCTTTGGGCCTTCAGCTATTTTGGGCACAGGAGCATGAAGAACTCTGGGATTGTTCTTTGCAGCAAAAGAATGCCATCTGGGAGAGGCTACAGAGATGACAGGAAGGAAGTGGGGACAAAAAGAGAACCTGAGAACTCATCACCATCCCAGCCCCCTCCACGAAGATGCCTCATACCAGTGTTCTGGAAAAGCATCTCAGACACGCCGACATTGGCCCCTGTGAGCAACGTGTTTGGCCTCTCCCGGCCTCCACATCCTCCACACCCTCACTCCTTCCCGCTTCCACCTGCCAGGCATGTTGCAAGAGTCCATTGACCAATGTTTACAGAATGCTCCAAAGAAGAATGATCCAGTTGCCAAATCCCTGAGTCATCTGGCCTAGTCACCCTTTGCTCCTCTGCTCTGGTTTTCCCACCAGAGTGGAGATCACGCTCAGCAACATTTGTTCACAGGCCTTGCCAGCCAGGAGGCCAAGCAGGCTTCCCCAACCTGCCTTTTACAAAAACAGGCAGGAAGAAAAGAAATCTTTAGTGACAGCCTGATGATACACGCAGGTACTGAGTCCGACACGCTCACCCACCACGAACCACGTTATCCAGCATCACAGAGTCCTGTGCAGTGGTGATTCCATACTCCCTTTTCAGGTGAGGAAACAGAAGCATTGAGATTACAGAGTTTTACCCAAAGACAGGACTATGAAGTGGCAGAGCCAGGAGGGGAACCTAGTTATCATCACCTGGATTCCCCCCCAAAGCAGAGCCTGGGACAAAGGCTTTTGTGCAAGTAGTACATTTGAGGATGTGATCCCAGGAGGCAGAAGCAGAGGAGGAGAGCTAATGCAGGGATTCCTATGAAGCTGTCTACCACCAAGTGTCAGCTGGTCAACCAGTGCCACAGGAAAACTCTGAAGTGGATCTCAGGTTGATCAACAAGGGGAAGAAGGAGAAAAGCATTTATCCATTGGTTCTGGTTTCCCAAGACTTACCTACCCACAGCTGACTCCTCTGTACTTGAGAGTTGCCCAGACACAAGGCTGGGAGTCCTGCAGAGAACCGGTCACAGGTGCAAGATGCCAGCAGCAAAGACTAGAAGCACTGCATTAGGGCTGTGTGCTGGACACAGTCCCACCACACCATGCTAGGTATGCTGAGGAGCCCACATGAGGTCACTGGGGCAGCCAGGGGAAAACAAAATGTGAATCACAGCCCATGACTTCCATGCATTCATTCAACAAATATTTATTGGAGACTTTGTTAGACATTGGAGTTGGACAATAAACGAAAGACAAGAAAGATCCTTGCTCTCATAAAGCTTAAATTCTACTGGGGGTGGGATGACATAGACAGATTAGCAACTGAACAAATAAACAAGTACTAATTCCATATTGGGCACTACGTTGAGAACCTGGAAACCCCAGAAGAAACTGTTTCCTTTTTGGGAAGACAAAGGCACAAAATACCACTACTGAATATGGTGACTGCTGTGGCTGGGGCACCTGCACACTCCTCTGGGAGAACAGAGAAGGTACATTTTACTCCAGATTAGAGAGCTAGGAAAGGATCTCTAGAACAGATGAGGCCCAAATTGCTTGGAAGGCCTCAGAGGATGAGCCAGGCGTCTCTGGATTGGGGGAAGGGAAGGATGTGCTCTGCATGGGCAGAGACACAAAAGCACAAGAGCACGGCATGTTCTGGAAAAGTACAACTGAAGTGCCATATCTGCTGGATGTTGTCAAAAAGCGAGGTGGGAAAGGCAGGCAGGGAGCAGACACAAAGGCTTGAACACCTGCTACGGGAGGATTTGGATGTGATCCTGAAAGTGAAGGTAAGCCTCTTTGCCTTTTAGTCCTCTAAGCCCAGCTAGCTCCTGAACATCTCAGCCAAGGATGAAGATAAAACCAAACAATCCAACACAGAGACTGGCAGATAGGGATGGGGAGTGCAGGGGGGTTCACAGGGAAGGCCCAGTGGCTTTGGAGAATCCAAGAATGGCTAGACCTGAGTTGCCTGGGTTACGTGTCCAAGCTCTCAAAGCTTGATGAGGCCCACTGGGCACAAGGGCTCTCTCTGGTCACTCCGCCTAGTGCACCAGGCATAAGATGAGATCCTCTGGATTGATCTGCACCTCGGCTCTTCAATCCCCAACTCAGCCTCTCCTCTTTATAGCCGGGTCCTGTACAGGCAGAACTCCAAGAGCTGTCTCTCAGGTGTCCAGGGCCTTGAGGACCCTGAATCAAACAAGCTGCCTCTGGCCCCCCTTTGGCGTCCATATAGTACCTGCCAGGGCTTTCCAGCTGAACCCCACCAGCAAGAGCTAATACCAGAAAAGCAACTGGCATCTGGCTGACTCTCTCGCAGAGGCCTGTCACATCCATCATCCGGGCAGGAGAAGAGCTTCCCGCAGCTCACAGCCGCGTCCCGCCATTCCCCTGCAGAGCCCTTGTCAAACTGAGCCCCTGGCTTCTGTTCATTCTTCAAAGTAAAGAACCCTGAGAGGATCTGAATGCAAACAAGAGCAAAACTCCCAGAAGCAGTCTTTTCTTCCCAAATTCAGGGCAGAATGAATCCCACTCGGCACCCACCTGCCTCCAGAGGTTCTCAGATAACTCAAGCGACACAGGTCCACAGGCCCCACCCTTCAAAGATGGCTGAGCACCTCTAGCCTGCAATTAGAACTGGGGGCAACTCCAGAGCCCTTCCGCTCACCAGGGAAGAAGGGTCTAGGCCTAAACTTGTATCTGACTTCTCTCCCTGGATCCATCCCCATCTCATCAAAATGCCCTAAGGTCCCTTCCCTTCAGACTCCTGGTCTGACCCGGGAGGCTCTCTTCTATGCCTACTCTTCTGCTCCATATAGCTGACAGTGATCCACAGGCGCTCTGCAACTAAACCCGGGGCTGTGGATATTGGGTCAGGTAGAGAGAATGTGTCTAGCATGGACAACACCCTGGGTTCAATCCCTAGCACTTAAAAAAAAAAATTTAAAAATTAAAAACTGGGCATAGTGGTATACAGGAATCCCAGCAACCTGGGATTCTGAGGAAATTGAAAGTTCAAGGCCAGTCTCAGCAACTTAGTGAGATCCTGTTCTCTAAATAAAAAAATAAAAAGGGCTAGGAATGTGGTTCAGTGGTAGAGAGCACCTAGACCAATGCCAAAAGAAGCTGCAGGCTAACAAGGGGATGTGAGAGCCCCGCTCCAAAGAAAACCTTCAAATCATACCCAAGCCCTTCTCCAGGTGCTAGAAATGATCCCCTGAAGGACATTCTAGGCCTAAGATTCTGAGTGTCTCTGACTGTGGAAGAAGGAGGTTATTCCAGGACACACAGAGAACAGAAAACAAAAAACTTTTTTTTAATCCCCGAGGTTGCTACAGACTCCAATGAAACACTCCTGAAGAGAAGAGCCAATCTGAATCCTCAGGAGCCTCTCCACTTCCTAGTATCATTATTATATCACCACCCTGCAGTGGTCACCTCCACCCTCACTCACCTCTCTCTCTGGCTCACAAGTCCTGAGAGTCCCTACAGACACCTGGACTGTTCCTGGGGAGGCTGCTGATGGGGAGGCTGAGGTGGTGAGCACTGGCCAGGGCAGGAGTTCTTGGGGCTTATCAGACTCCTCTTACCAAAGGTGGCCAAAAGAGAGAAGGGCCCTGGAGCTGATTCCAGGCTGCCCGGGTGCTCAGATCTTATCATCTTTCACAGCAGCATGGCAAGCCCCCACCTACTCATCCCCAGACTCCTGCTAGAAGCCAGCACAACAGATCTGTCTTCTTAAGTCCAGGCCTCTAACTAACTCAGCTCATCTTTTTAAAGCACCAAGAGAGATTAACCCTCCCGTCTCTTCTTGGATCTCAGTGACAGATTTTTTCGGATTCACCTCATTACCTCTCCCATAGGGGCCCATCCATTTCCACCTCATTGTCCTCTGGTTCTCATTCCTGTCCCCATCCCAGCATATCCTGGCAGGGTGAGCTCTATCTTCACTCAGAGTTCCCCTTGCAGACACAGGCCACTCTGCCCTTCTCTAAGAATACCATTCCTCTCTCCGGCCCCTCCCACACAGACCAAAGCCAGACATTCCTGGAATCCAGCATGTCAGGAAGAAACCAATCACTGAGAAATGGTGTGAGAGGATGCTGACCCTCTGGGCCTTGATTGAGTATGGGACAGGACCACTTGTTGTGGCCTGGAATCCTTCCTGAATCACTTTATTCCAAGTAGAGTTTAAGATCTTAAACCCCACTATTCACATCTCTGAATCTCCCAGATTCAGCAGAACAATGGTACAAAGTACACACTCAATACATATTTGATGAATGGAATCCCTAGTAAAGCTGCAGTTATTCATTGCATGCTGCCTAGTATCATTATTATATCTCAAAACTGCAGATTGCCTCCCACCCCCAACTGGAGATTGAACCCAGGGATGCTTTACCACTGAGCTACATCCCAAGTCCTTTTTCTTTTTCTTTTCTTTTTTTTTTTTTTGAGACAGAGATTTGTTAAGTTGCTAAGGGTCTCACTAAATTGTTGACGCTAGCCTAGAACTTGCGATCCTCCTGCCTCAGCCTCTCTAAGCCTCTGGGATTATAGGTTCCTGCCACCACAGCAATCAAAACTGCAGAATCTTAAAGTCAGAAGGGACCCTGGATGTCATAAATTCATGACCCACCTAGCACAGAACCACAAACTGCAGAATTCCTGACAGGTGGGCTTCTAGCCTAGGCCCCTTAGCCATCTCCATGACCATGAATGTCTAAAGAAGCCCAACCCTCTCAGAGTTGACATTTCTGTTTATGAGAAAATCCTCTCTTCCGTTTACCAGAAATCTGCCCTCCCCACCTCTGCATCCCACACACAATAACCACAGAACCATGCACAGGGCTTGTATTTTCCGGTAGAGTCCAAGGCCCAGAGATACTCAACTCAACAACCTGATTTGTGTCCAAGAGAAACTAACTTGCAGGTTGCTAAGGGTATCACTAAATTGCTGAGGCTAGCTTAGAACTTGAGATCCTCCTGCTGATTGAAGGTGGTAGCAAAATCCCTTTAAAGCAATATTGTTCACTGGGAAGATCACAGAAGGAAGGGAAGCCAAGTCCTGATAACTCTATGTACACTTTTTTGTCCCAAATTCATATAGTCCAGTGTCCATTCCTTTATACCTTCTTCAACCAACACATCAGCAATTAAAAAATAAATAAAATAAAAGGATCTAGTGTTGTTGGTCCCCCTTCTTGATTCTCATCCCCACCCTCCCCACCAGCTTTTGAAATGTTGGTCACACTCTCACAGAACAAAGGTGAGCTTTGACACCCTTCCTCAGGCCTCTGCACTGAGCATTCAGGATTCTGTTAACTAATTCAGAAGGTGGGAAGACAAATAACTGGTTAACATTGGACTATGTTTCAGACAAAATCTTTTAAAGTAGATTTTTTTTTTCCTTTTCATTCTGAGGCTTTCAAGAAATAAGATGACAACAAAGTCAGAAAAGTAGCTGGTAGGTGCTGAGGTTGTGGCTCAGCGGTAGAGCGCGCGCCTGGCGTGTATGAGGCCCTGGGTTCGATCCTCAGCACCACATAAAAATAAATAAATAAAACAAAGGTATTGTGTCCAACTACAACTAAAAAATAAATATCTTTAAAAAGAAAAAGAAAAGTAGCTGGTAACTTCCAACCCATTTGGGTATGCAAAGTTCCACTATGTAAGTCTAGAATGACCAAAGCACTTCCTTGCTGGTGTTTCTGAGGTCTGCATTTGGCCCTGGGCCTAGGCCTTATGGGTAGAGGTGGGTAGCTCAGTGATAGAGTACTTGCCCAGCATGCTCCAGGCCCTGGGTAGAATCTCCAGCACCAAATAAAATAAAGTTAGGGGCTGAAAGGAACCAAAGTAGGAGTGATGATAATGGCTGAAATGAAGTAGTGTAGGTGGGAGCTCTGTAAGAACTACAAAGCCCTATGTAAATGTGAAGTAGTACCAATATAAGAGCAGGTAGACATAAAAGGTCCTCAGGAAATGTTAGATACATTTTTCTCACCTGAAGCATAGTTCTAACCCTGGGACACCTTTTTTTTTTTCTTTTTCTTTTTTAAGAAAAAGCAAGATAAAAGCGATTTTGTTGAACAGAAAAGAAACAAAAGGAAATGCATACATTAACGATGTAAGTGCTTACCATTTGCTACATACATTCAACTCTGCCCATCAAAACCTCTGCCTGCTCCAAGCTCAGGCAGGGAGTCCATGCCAGGGTTCTGGGAGATGGCAGCAGAACCTCGGTTCTGGGGATGGCCTTGGGCTTGACTTTCCAGAACTAAAAAGGAAAGAAGTTGAAACAATGAAAAGCCCTCCCACCGGATTCCACCTTCTTCTGTTGGCCACTTCCTTCCTTCCCTCCTTTTTCCTTCCCTTCCTGCAGGAGCTACTCTGCCCCACCTTCCTTCCTGGAGAGGAGGACCTGCCCTTTCCTACTCCAGAGCTGGTGCCAAAGGATGAACAATGTGGCTGCTGGGGGTGGCGGTGTCCAGAGGTGGGGCGAGGCATGTGGTGGGTAAAACAAAGCAAGGCGTCACAGAGATGGGGTAAGAGAGAATGCTTAATACTCAAGTCGCATTTCAAGGGTCTCTGGGGGGCTGGGGATGTGGCTCAAGCGGTAGCACGCTCGTCTGGCATGCGTGTGGCCCGGGTTCGATCCTCAGCACCACATACCAACAAAGATGTTGTGTCTGCCAATAACTAACTAAATAAATAAATATGTTAAAAAAAAGGGGGGGGGGGTCTCTGGCCAGTTCCCAGTAGCTTCCTTTACTTGAATTTACAAACGGAGACGGTCAATGGGCACAACAGCAGCAGAACCCCTTATCCCCATCATGGTGCCCAATAATGTGATTTCAGAGTGACACGGGGTAAAGGTGGTGACAGCGAGATACAAAGGGGACTCAATCTAGGTGGATATTTGCAATCCCTCTAGCTGTCCCACAACCCGGGAAAGAGCCAATGCCAGGCGAGTTTCTGGAAGAGTCTTTAAAGGGCTGAGGACAGAAAGAAGGTTCTGAGAGAAGGGGAGAGGACAATAGAAAAGGTAACGTGGAGCTGAAAAATGCCCAAGAGCAGGGAGCGGTCGCCCTTACAACAAATGGACTGAGCTGCCAAAGGAGACGAGTGGGGGAGGGGTCAGATGGAGTCGCTTTTAAAGGCAAAGCCTTGGAAGGAAGGCCAAAGTTGAGGTGGCGAGCACAAAGGAGGCACTCCAGGAAGCAGTTGAGAGGGGTGGGACCAAGTGCGAGATGAAGACCGGAGCCGGGAGGAATCAAAGGGTTCGCCGAGGGAAGGGGGCCTAGGAAGCGCGCCCGGGAGGGCCCCGCTTTGTCTGGCGAGGGCGGCGGCGGGGGCAGCACGTGCAGCCGGGAGCGCCCCGGGCCGCCAGCTCCCCGCCGCGGAGCGCCCGGGAGGAGGCTCGGCGCGCGGGGGCGGCCGCGGCCCCTCCGATTAGCCGGGACCTCTTGCCGGCGGGGTCCGCGCTGCAGAAGCGGCGCATTGTTACGTCCCCGGCCGCAGCAGATTGCCGCTGTCCTACAATACCCTCGCACCCTGGCACCGCGCCACTGGCACGGCCCGGGGGTTGGAAATAACTGCGCCGTTCCCATGGCGACGAGGCAGCGACTCCCGCCCCCGCCCCGCCCGCTGCGCTCCCCCCGCCCGGAGCGCCCCGGTAACCCTGGCAACGGCGGCTGCGGCGCGCGGGAGGCGACTCCGACCGCGGCCCCGGCCCCGCCCCTGCCGCCCGCCCGCGGCGCGCCCGGCTCGGCCCGGCCTGGGCCTGCGCTGGGGCGGGGCGGCCCCTGGGCCCGCGGGCCTGGCGCTTCCCCTCCCCCCGCGCCCGGCCCGGAAAGGCGGGAGCCGGGAGGAAGCCCCACGGAGACCCGGCTGCGGCCCGGGCGCTGTGCGCAGCCTCTCCTGGCCCCGGCTGACCTCCGGGCCCCTTTGAATCCTCCCCGGATCACCCGCCCTTCCTCTAGGGATGGGAGGAGACCTTGGCCGAGGGTCCCCAGCCTGCGTGGCCGGATGAAAGAGGGACCAGGGAAATAAAACCTCCTTCTGCTTGAGGGCCAGGGGCCAGGCGGCGCTGGGCCAGAGGGAAGAAGTGCTGGAGGAGTCGCTCTCGGGATCCGGGGTCCTGCATTCCAGGGACCCTTAGTCCCCCCGCCCCGTGCAATGACCCGGTGATCACAGCTCCCTGTGTCTCTCTGCTGCGATGACTCCCACCCTGGGAGAAAGGTTTCCACCATGCATGGCCCTCGCGCGTTTCCTTGTGTTGGTTTGGTTTGGTTGAGGAGGGAGTATTGCAGATTGCCGAAAAGAGGGTCTCCAGCTCCCAGGGTGTCGATCAGAATTGACTTCTTTGGCGTCGGGGAGCGGGAAGCATGAAGCCGACCAGAGAGAATTCGATTTATACCCTCCTTCTCAAGGGGCAGTCTACACCTGACATTTGGAATATGAGCTCCTGCACCGCTAAAGCTCTGACACATGGAAGACTGTAAACGAAGTAAAAGTTTAGTGAATGGGTACAATTAAAATCAGAAAGTGCCTCATTCAGTTGTCCTGGATGGGCAGGACATCCTAAAAGAATAAGCTTAGTGTGCAGTGTGCCTTAAATTCAGCCTCAAACAAGAATAATAAAATATTACGACTGTGTATTTGCACAGTTATTCTAAGAATGTTACCTCGTTCCTTATATATTTTTGAGTTAAAACTGTATAAAGTTCTAAGCAGGAAGAAAGGATTCATATGAGGGCAAATTAAAAGTGAAGCTTCTCAACAGCTGGCATAGAGCCATAGTGGAGGGATTTAAAGAGCTTGGATTTTGTCGTTCCTAGAGCCCTGTGTTGGTATGATGGAAGGAGTTTGGAAATAAACAGAACCCTTAGGAGTAAGTCTGGGCTGGGCCAGTTAGGCCTTAGTTTCCTAGTCTGTGAAATGATGATAAGGTGAGATTGTGTATGAAAGAAATGTTCTTCATAAGCTATATGACATGTCATACAAATACTTTAGTTACTGGGACGTCTATAAATTGGTGGACAAGTCATGATTCATACACTGTAGCTACAAACTGGAGAGGGAAGAGGGTTCCAGATCTGCAAGTTAGGGCAAGTGGGGCCAGGGCAGAAGTGTTCTATATGCTAATGAATGTCCTTTAATAGTGATTGCTATGTATTGAACTGTGCTCCCCTGCAGATTCGTATGTTGAAGCTCGAACACCTCATGTGACTATATCTGGAGATATAGTCTTTAGAATATGACTATTAAGTGAGGTCACAAAGGTGGGGCCCTAATCTGATAGAACTGTGGCCTTATAAGAGAGAGAGTGAGAGAGATCTGCTAAGAGAGTAGTGAGAAGTGAGGAAGAGAGCTCTGATTAGAACCCCACCATTCTGGTACCCTGATCTCAGACTTCCAATCTCTAGAACTGTGAGAAAATAAAAGTTCTGTTGCTTAAACCACATAGTTTATTTCATTATGGCAGTTCCAGCAAACTAAGACAAATATGTCTTCCCTTGGAGCTAAGCGCCCCTCCTACCACCTCCACCACCTGGCGTTTTGTTCAGCACTTCCACAGTTGTCTCATTTTTAATTCGTAACCGTGTGAGTTGGAATTGGCACGATTTATTTTAAAATGAAACAGCTAGGACTCCAAAAGATGAAATGATTTGCTGAAAGTCATACAGACTGTGAATAACTGAACCAGGACTTGAGTCTCCCCAGACAACAGCTCATCCTTAGCCAGTACCAGATTTTGGGCTAGGTTATGGGAATAGGAAGATGAAATGTGATTTAGAGGTGGAGAGGGCACAGTCTGGTCAGGAGAAGGAACTGTGGAGGAATGACTGCAGAAGGTTGGCTCAGCAGGGAGAGCAGTCCAGGCAGAGGAAAGGTGGGGAAACATGGCTTTGGGGGCAGCCACAGGCATTGCTGAAGTTAGGGTTCAGTGGATAAAAGGAAGGGGCAGAGATACCCTGACACCATTGGAGATATGACTAGGCCTCCCCCTGCCGAGGACTCTTGATGGCCTCCCCCAGGCCCTGGCCCAAAGGGAAGAACTCAGAGATCAAGGCTGAGTCCTTAGGGACCCGATGTGCCTAAGGAAAACAACAGTAACCACTTCACTTAGGTTCATGTTGACACTTCTTTAGTAAATCACCTTTGTTTGACCTGGGGTCTCCTAAGGGTTAGTTTATTACAGCCCTAACCATTTGTAAGTAAGTGATAATGTGCTCTAATTAGAAGATGTGAATCACATACTTAGGGCTTTTCCTAGCAAGGTCCTACCCCTAATCAGTGTTTTCACAGAAACACTGGTCTCCAGAGGCACAAAGTCTTCCTTAAAAAAATACATGTTCATCCCTTTCAATGGGAATGCTGATAAGGACCTTAATTAATGAAGGGACTAACATCTGTCCTCCTTTGAGAGCATGAATACAAACTCTTATCAGTCACAGTCAGATACAAGGATGCACCTCTGCTGCTTTCTTTGTGGGAACAATTTGCATACCTGTGTTTATCACATCTTTAACCCATTCTGTCTTTCAGGGATTTGTTAAATCACTCACTCAAACACCCCCTCTGGAGAAGGGGAAGAATCAGGTCCAACAGGGCTACTTGCTCTTAAAGTTCCTCTCCCAGAAACCAGGTTCCAGACACACCCCCACCCACCCGCCCCCACGGCCCAAGGGTACTCATTCTGAGCACCAGGCCAACAGCCAATTTAAGGGCTGGCTTGGGGATTTCAGCTTCCCTCTGCCTGGGACTGAATGAAGACTATCACCTCTACCTCACTGGAGACCTCATTAGGACTTGAACTCTGGTCTTTGTTCCTTCCCAGCGGGTTCTGCACAGGGGGAGGAGGAGGGAGAGGAGGGATGGGGTAAACCCATCACCCCCAGAGCAGCAGGAGTCCAGCAGCTTCTGAGGACCCGGAAGTGAGTAAACAAGCAATTACCAAGAGAGCCAAGCGGGTAACCAGAGAAGGGGCTTAAATCATTTGATCCACTCCCTGCCCGAGAGAGGACGTCTGCCTTCCCTCAAGCCCTCCTCCCATCCAGCTTCTCAGGGGCTGGTTTCACCTCCCCCTGCCCACTTTCCAGGTGAAATTCCATCCCCGGTGGGGCCAGGTCCCAGGGTGAGAGGCAGGCAGTGATATTCTGGCCAGACTCTTCTTGGCTTTGCCTATATGGGGAGAAGGGAGAAGGAATGAGATGGTGCTCCAAAACCCTAAGCCCTCAAATCCTGCTGTGGGGAGCTTAGCAAGATCGAGGTGACTCAGAATTTGCTTCTTAGAAACTGGAGCGGGAACCCAGCTGGGCTGCAGGAAGTGTGGGGTCGGGTGAAAGAAACCTCCCATTCCTGCCTCCTCTGGCTTGGAGCTGCCTCCTGCTACCACTCCTAGGCTAGGCTAGTCCCCGTGTTTTTCACTTTCTCTGGTTCTGCTGACATCAATGCAGATCCCGGCACGGAAAGGCCTCTATGTAGATAAGATTAAGGTCCTGGGCTTATCTTCAAAGAGTTTGCAGTTCAGTGGGGAAGGGAGAGGTAAGTAATTTCAGGGAGTTAAGCAACATGGACATAAATAACAATGCGAGGCAGCATAAAGTAGATGGCTCCGGAGTCCCCTGCTGCTATTGGCCCCAGGAATTCTTCACTTGGTTTATTGACTAGCCTTTTGACTGCTCATCTTGTCCTTGCCCCCAGTCTTTCCTCTTCTCTCACCCTTAGTCCTGTACTTCAGCCAGTGATAAATCTAAATTCAAATCTGATTGGATCCCACCATTTCTTAAAAGCTTTCCTTGGCTCTCCCACATTTTTTTTCTAGTCCTGGAGATAGAACACGGGGCCTTCAGCTACAGCTACACTGAGCTGTGCCCCCAACCATCCCACATCTTTAAAGATAAAGCCAAACACCTCAGCACAGCATGCCTAGCCTTTTGTAGTCTGACCCCTCTTCATCCTAGGGCCATGCCCCATTCCATAAAGTGGACATTTGTGATATCTAGTTACTACTCACTCTTTGGCCTCAGGGTCTTTGCACAAGCAGCTCTATCCATCTGGAACGATTTCCCCCAGATTCCAAACTTGACTAACTCCAAATGGAACTCAGTCTAGAAATAGTCTCCTTATCTTAGGACCCTAGTAACCTCTCTGGGTTAAATACCCCTTGTCAATATTCCTATTTCACCATGGTATTAACCCTGGTTAGATTGGTTTCCCATGCCTCTACCTTCTAGACATCAACTTTCTTACTTACCCTTGTACCCAGTGTTTAGAACACAGTAGACAAAGGATGGCTGAATGAAACCTTGACTAGGCAGGCAGAATATGGGAAATCATTAGAGATCGAACCCGGGGCCTCATGCATGCTAGGCAAGTGCTATGCCACTGAGCTACACCCCCAGCCCCATTAGAGGCTTTTGAGTCAGAAACTGATAACAAAACCAAAACTGTACTGTCAGATGAGTGACCTATTACTTTATAAGGTAGGGCTGGGGCAGAGGAGAGGAGAGGCAAAGGGGAGAAGAGACTCAAGCATGACTCAAGAACAAAGACAATAACAGTGAAAGCTGGAGAGCAGAATGGAAATGAGCTAGGCAATGCTGCAAGTTTAACAAGAATTTGGGATGTGTTGGCAAGAGAGCTGTGGGGGAGGGGAGAGGTGAAGCCAAGATGTGCAGCCCTGGTGCTGCGGAGTGAAAGCCGGAGGACCAGACCACAGTCAGGAGAAGGCCCTGGTGCAGATGGGAATATGGAAAGGCCTGCTAGGGAACATGGAGATAGATGATCTGTTTGTTTTCAGAAATAGCTTCGGCTAATTAGAACCGAAAGCAAACAGACTGGAGGAATTTGGAGCTCTGGGCTGAGTTTTGTGTCTGGATGGTCTAGGCATGCAAAGACCAGCAAGTTAGGGCCTCACCTTATCCTTTTAGAAAAGTGTGACAAAGGCCCACTAATGATGTTGGTTTATAAATCACTGTCATAGTTGAACATGAAATCATCCCAAGCCGAGTGGCGTATTAATTCTTCTGCATTTTCTCCC
Source organism: Marmota monax (assembly GCF_021218885.2). Classification (NCBI taxonomy): domain Eukaryota; kingdom Metazoa; phylum Chordata; class Mammalia; order Rodentia; family Sciuridae; genus Marmota; species Marmota monax. The sequence continues at coordinate 307,725 of NW_026694493.1, read as the reverse complement.
ATGTTCCATGGGACGTTGCTGGGGGTAATGCTGTTTCTCCATCTGGACTGGGCTGTGTTTTATCAAATACTCTGAAGTTCTCAGTCCAGTACCTTTTGCTGCTTCTCACATTCTTCCTGTTTTCTGACTCTGAGTTTATTTTAGTCTTCTGTTTCTCTTTAAGTCCTCACAGACATCTGTCTCTCTTGTCTTCCCCCTCCGTCCACCCGCTCTCTCCTACTCCTACTTCCATCTCTTTATCCTCTCTCCATTTGCCTTAAGAGACCTAAAACTGCTTGGCTGCTCTCCTTCTACTCTCTGTATCCGGAGCCTCTTTGTTGGACGTGTCTCAACTTGTTTTCAGCCTCAGATTAATCCTCCATAACACTGAAAAAGACAGATGAGGTCAGACTTGGTGGGAAGGGAAAGAAGAGAAATTTTTTTTTTTTTTTTATCCAGGAAACCGTGCTCATTCATAACTGGCTTTCCAAATGAGCACAGACTACAAGTGTGTGTGCACACACACGCACACGTTTTTTTTTTTTTTTTTTTTGCTTACAAGAACACCAGATCCTGCTATCCTCATAGCACATGCCCGCAATCCAATATGTTTCAAACTCCTAATATGTAAAAGGGATGAAGCATCAGAAATCTCCATCTTAAGATGAGTGAGTGGCAGCACTAGGGTTTCAGGGAGTGATCCTTTTATTCTCCAGGATCCTCTAGCAGTTTGTTACCTTGCCAACTGGTATGTTGGAGTTTAAGCTGCGAGGGTCTTTGTGGGCTGGGAGTGAGGAAGAGATTGCAGGCTGCTGAAACTAACAAGGTCCCTGGAGTAATTTATTAGTGTCTCTGGTCTCCTTTTATTTGACAGAAGAAGGAAAAGAAAGTGTATATTTCTCCTGATAAGAGTCACATACTTAGGAGTTGAGATATATATATTCAAACCCCATTCGCCCTCATTATAGCTGTTCCTGCACCCATTGATTCTGTCTTAAGATGTGTGCGGCCCTTTCAACTGACCCAAGAGCCTTTCTAGCTGTCATCTTGATTCTCTTCACACCAGATTTCTTGGGGAAGGGGGTATAGTTAGAGCCTCCACATCCTTCTTTCCTTGCTCAGTGACATTTTGTTCTGGGTTTCCTTGACTTTTCAGCTGTCTAAAAGTCCCTTGGCAATGACCTGGCTGGACTCCTGCCTTCCCACACACTGTTCCTACTCCAGCCCCAACCTGGTCTCCCTATCACTAGGTCTCAGCTTCCTGCCCTCTCTCTCCCCTGGAGGGATATTTATTCTCACAGCTGAACTCATCAGTGGAACACATGGAAAGGCCCAGAAGCCGACAGAAAAGGAATGTCAAGAGAGACTTAGGCCTCCAGTGACCTAAAGCTGAAACATTCACACCGGATCCTGAGATAGGTGGAAAACTTTAACGTATATACCGATCATCCAGAGATCTTGTCTGGAGTAGGGCCTGAGATTCTGTATTTCTGATAAGCTCCCAGATAGTGATGTACCATACTTTGAGAGGCAGGGGACTCGACTCCATTTCATCTACCATCAGATTTTCTGGGGGTTTCTGTCTTGTTTTTGCACCTCCTCTGGAATATAATCGCCTTGAGGGCCAGGATTCTGTCCTCTGGATCTTTGTATTTTCCATTAATGAGTTCCTTCTGAGTGTGCCTGTAAATAATTAATGGAACCCAGGGCCGAGTTGTTTACAGTTTATTTTTAAGCTTTGCTTTACCAACACTTTATCTTCTAATCACAATTGTGAGGCAAGTAAATACTTGGGGAAAAAAAAGAAAAGAGAAAAGAAATAAACCAAGTAAGATGAGTGACTTTCCAGGTGATGAGCCACATATTCAGATTTGAGTTCACAGCTCCTTGCTTAGAGGGGTCTCAAGGAAGCAGGTGAGGGGTGACTCTGAAGGCCTCCTCTAGGTGATCCACCCCTCAGGCTCTGGACCTCATGTACTCTTGCTGTGAGAAGTAGGAGACTCCCCTGTCCCCTCTCATGAGGGCATTCCGGAGCCCTAAGCTCCGTGCTAGGAGGCCAGAGCCTGCCACTGAGGTGACTGGAAGGTTGGGAAGCAGACAGCTGGGCCAGCCCCCACGCCAGAATCGCCCCCACACCACATCTTTACAGCTGCTCTCAGTGGTGCTGACGAGGAGCCCCTTTTAAAAGACATTTTGAAGACAGAGTAGGGTGTGGGGAGAAAGCGACAGAAATTATAGAGCAATAAACACCCCAGCAGAGCGTCCCGTGTACCTCAACTTCAGCTTCTGAAACGGAATCTTTGCTTTTAGTGATTTCTCCCATGGCCATAAAAATAAAAGCCACTCTAGTCTCTAAAGTAGGTCACACAGGGAGGGGGAGAGAGAGCGAGAGGGAGAGAGTGCGAGCTGATAAATGCAGATGCCAAGGCACTTTCACCCCTTTCCAAACCAAAAATAAAACTTGGAAATTGCCTGAAGAAAATGAGAGATACAGCTTAAGAAAATCTGGGGAGAAAACAGTGGGTGGGGTGTCCTCCCTTCTGTGCACTTGGCCCAGGGCTGACCTGGAGCACTTGCCACAGTGGCAGGTCCTTGTGATGACCTCCCCCACCCGCTCAGACCTCAGCTCACCTCCTGTTGGTCATCTCTGTTGTGCAATGTCAAAGAGCTGCTCCCTTCTCCCACTTCTAGTAACTCATTGGAGTAAGTCTCTATTAATCAAAGGCTAGAGCAGGAAGGCAAAGAGGCACTTTTGGATTTCTCCATTTGAGTGGTTCTGTGATTCATTATCTGTTCTAGAAAGCGGGACATGCAGTTCTGTGAAGAAAGGAGGAACAGAAATACTGGGTAGCCCACATTCGGGCTCCCCTGGCTTTGCCTCTCCCTTCCTGCATCTGGCCACCAGCCAAGCCAGCTTCCAGCTGCTGCTCATGTTTCTAGTATGTATCCTCCCCTGCCCGCCCCATTATCATGGAATTGGGGGTCTGACGAGGCACAGGAGGCACAGGGAGAGGATGACTTGAAGCTACCACAGATGTGGCTTGATCTCTGAGGTCCAGAGTGTCTGGAGACTCTGCAAGTCTCATGGTTAGGAAAATCTTAATCTTCGCTCCTTTTCAGGGGCTGTCGTATGCCCAACTATAGCTCTTTCCCTCACAATCAGACTCTCCCCCAGGCAAGCAATGAACAGTAGTATCCTCAGAAGGTGGAAAGGAAACTTAGGCCCAACCCAGAGAACACCTGCAATCCCAGCCAGTCAGGAGGCTGAGGCAGGAGGATTGCAAATTCAAAGCTGGCATGGATACTTTAGTGAGAAAGAAAAATAAATAGGGCTGGGGATGTGGCTCAAGTGGTAGCGCGCTCGCCTGGCAGGCGTGCGGCCCAGGTTCGATCCTCAGCACCACATACAAACAAAGATGTTGTGTCCGCCGAAAACTAAAAAATAAATATTAAGAAAATTCTTTAAAAAAAAAAAAAAAAGAAAAATAAATAAATGCCAGTTATATAGCTCAGGAGTAAAGCACTTGCCTCGCATGTGCTGGGTCCTAGGATTAGTCCCCAGTACTGCCCCCAAACAAACAGAAAGCTCCAGACAGAAATGGAAAGACAAAACAGCCAGAGTACAGATGGAACACCTATTCTACAAAGGCTAGGGGACACTAGAAATAGCAAGGACTCGTGGATCAACTCGGAGAAACACTCTGATGGGTTTAGGAAGGGAATTGAGTGGGGAGAGCTGCTCAGGAAACTCTGTACCTCAGACTTCTGTGTTCTGAGCAGAAGGAACAAGACTGGCAGAGGGAACAGGATTTTTGTTGTTTTTGTTTTTGTTTACCAGCTGCTGCCCTGCCTCAAGGCTTAAGAGGTAGAATGGGTTGAAGAATAAGCAGTAGGAACACATGGCTTTCAGTTCTAGAAAAACGGAAAGAAGCCTTGCCTTGGCATCTGGTGGAATGACAGGCTGGGGAAACCTGGCAGAGGCCCAGTTCATAGGGAAAAAGCAGAGGGCTTGGGCCGGGGCTGAACTGGTGCTAAGTGGGTGGGAAAGAGGCAACTGATTGTCACCTCCATCCTGTCCCTTAGGGATGGCTTATCACAGGCCTAGGGGCTTCTTATGACCAGGTCCCAGAACACTTCATTATATAAAACTAAGTAGATTTGCCAACAAGCATCATAGGCATACTCTGTCAGTCCCCCAACACAGTTACCTGCTGGAGATGCTCAGTGGCAGTGGTAGCAACCAGCTCTTCTTCCTGCAGTTTCCAAAAGCTGGTAGCTAATTATCTTTCTCACCTGCCCATAAGTGAGCAGTATCCAGCAGTGGAGGCTGCTGTGGAACTGCAGGGTAGGGGAGAGGGAAAGGCCAGTTCAAGAATGCAGTCCCTGGAGGCTTCTGCCTCCCTGCCTGCAGGATTCCAAAGGCCTGAGACAAACCCCAGGCTGAAGTCCAGCAAAGTCGCTTTGGGCTATATTCCTCTGGGAGAGAGAAATTTCTACAGAGATTTTATTTTTAAAAACTTTATCCCCACTGGGGGAGGATGGTGGTGGTGGCTGGCGTTCAGAGGGTCTGTTTGGATCAGGAAGGAGGCATTCAATAGCCGTATTTTACACTTTCTTTTCTTTCATACTCATTCTCCATGGTACCCTCAAGAATTGTTACTGAAAAACTCTTAAGGGCATGAGTTTAGATTGCAGCAATTCCTAACATCAACTCTGCTCCTACCATTTTTTTTTCCTCCTAAGACTTTGCACTGGGTAGAATTTTAAATGTGAACAATGGTTCAAAGGCTGAGAGACAAACTGCTCATTACTCGAAAGAGTGCCAGAAATCCTGGGAAGCCGACCTCACTCCCCACCAGAGCACTGCACCTCATAGTAAGGGTTTCTTTCAGAGTCACGGGAAGGTTGGATCAGCATTTCTTTTCATTGCCATCTTCTTTCAGGAACTGCTGGGATAAAAGGGAGCCTAGGCGAATAAAAAATTCACAAACAGGACAAGAATAAAATATTTAGGGCAAGAGATCAGAAATCCTTTGGTTATTCAGTGAACTGAACTAACTCTGCTTTAAAAAAAAAAAAAGTGTAGGAAATAAAGGTCCATCAAACTCCATGTCACAGTGAGTATCAGCCTTTAGACTTGGTCTTACAGGCTCTAAGCCAGGTTGTCATGCCCAGTGAGTTGAAGAGACTTAGATTAGCCCAATGCTACCAGGGAGCTGTTTTGTCATCATTAACTTCATTCTCAGTATCAACTGCAGAAGTGGTTCAATTACCCCCTGCCTCCCACCTCTCCTCCCCAAATCGAATCATTGATAGACAGGGGGAATGGCAGGGTTATTAGGTGCCACAGAGAAGACCCAGTCGCTTTGGATGGGCAGTTCAAGCTTTCAATACTTAAAAAGTTCTTTTTCCCAAATACAATTGATGATTTCTGAAATGGAAGACAGGTTTAAAGCCACATGGTTGAGAAATACTATACTAAAATCTATCACCTTTATTTCCTACTAATATGATCTTGAATACTTGTCAAAAAGCACATTAAACATCTGGCTTTTAAGTGGCAGGCCAAAAACAGTATTTTCCCTCAGGCTGAAGAAGTAGTTCAGGGATAGAGAGCTTGCCTAACATTTGTAAGGTCTTGTGTTTGATGTCCAGAACCACAAAATAATTTTTTTCCAGACCAGAGCTATGGTTAATTTGATCAAGAGACCAGGTATTCCCAGAGTGATCCAAAAATGGATGTTAAAACTATGGCTTTTTTTGTCGGATGAACCCAACTACCACATATAACTATAAAGCTCTAATAAAATAATAAACGAGCAAAGAAAAAGCAAAACAACAACAACAAAAAAAAACCACTAAAAAAAAAAAAAAATCTGTGGCTTTGTTTCTAGTCACACTGCATCTAATTTAGTTTTGTGATACCCTATCTTGACATCAGGAAGGCACTTTTCCAGGGCCTATCAGTAAGTGTGGCTTATGAAACATTCTATGCCCAAGAAATTCAGGCTAAAAAAAATAGCTGTGAGCTATTTTTTTCTTTACTCATCCACATTTGTATGTCAACAAGAACTTTGCTCCTTGGGAGTTTTCATTCCTGCTTACTCCTCCCTGAAAATAGAGTTGTTTGATACAATCCAGGAGTCACAGGGTTGGTCTGAGACATACATAGCAACAAAATTACGCTGCTAGAACAAAGGTTCATGACTGCCAAGTGTCCAGAGCAAAATAGAATTAAAGAACCTAGCACTGGATAGAATTTAAAAATAGATCTTCCCTTCCCCTACTTTCCTACACAGAATTCACTTTTACATTAACAATTGAGTGCTTACTATGTATGAGGTCCTTTTCTCAGACCATTAACTCATTAATTTTCACAACCCTATGAGGTAGGTACAGTCATTTCAATTTCACATTTGAAAAAACTGAGGCACAGAGATGGAGCAACTTGTCCAGGGTTTTGGAGTTGAAATACAAAAATCTAGGCAGCCAGGTTCCAGAGCCCACGCTCTAACCATTATACTATACTGCTTCTGCAATAAAAAGATTTTTTTTTTCAAATTTCCTGCACAGATTTATTCCCCTATCAAATATGCCAATTTGCATTCTCTAAATTAAGCAGACACATGGTCCCATGGTTCATCTTAATGTGATACCAAGGATCAACAGGAACTTTAGACTCATCCAAAACATACAGCTCTCTTTAACACACCAAATGTTACCCCCTTTCAAATATAAAAATACAGAGATAGCTGTTCAAGCATAATAATTACTTTCTAGCAACAGGAAATATCTGACAACTTCAGTTTAAGCAGTAATCACTCAATTGATCTTGGGTGGCTATTACAGAACTTAAGTAGCTAATCTCTGGAAGAAAAACAAGTCAATTTAACAAGACCCTAATTAGACAATTTTATTCTGTGCATACTGATGGAGCATAAAGTAAAAGTTCCCCTATGCTTAAGGAACCACTAATAAGATTTGCAAATATCAAAGGGATAGCCTACTCAGCTATGATAGACATTCTTATAATTAGGACTTTAGCTAAGGTCAAAGCATCATCCATATATGCTCTCTTTGCTTAAAGATCAAAACCTTTATTTAAAGTCTCTTTCCTCATTTTCTCCCATTTCTTAACACTGTTTACTCAGAAAATCAGTACCATCTTTTAAAGTTCTGGGAACCATGTTTTACAACATCACTCGCTAAATGGTTAGCTTCTGAGATTACTGAATACCTTTCAGATATTGAACATTTTGCTTTAGACACAGCTGCCAGCAGTTCCCTTAAAAGTAGTAATCTTAGGAAAATGACTTGGCTGTCATCACTTCAGTGTTGATCATGACCCAAATGCTGATGTCATTGTCTAGGTGACAAAAGCAAATCAAGTTTTGCTAAATGAGAATTTACCTAGTCTTCCTTGGCCTCCTTCCTTTTCCGGTTTGACACATGCAATTTCAATTTCACTTTCACTAATTCATTTACTTTCTACAGCTATACCAGTAAAAGGGAAGGAAAAAAAAGAATTTCCATCCTGGCATCTAGTGGAATGCTGAGATGGATCTGGCCATTTGGACAAGTCAGCTTCATCAGCCTTTTGTGAGGTTCTAATGGGCTTTTAAAGAAAGCTACTAACTTTTCCCCCCTTTCAACACAAATCTAAAAGATGATCCATGGCATTAGCAACAGGAAACTAGAAGAATTTTTATGGAATGTGGTTAGGAAGGGCTTCAAAAGTTAGCACTTACTTAATACTAGACCCTGTCAGATTGGGCTGTAGAAAATCAAATTGACCTAAATCGACTTGAGAAAAGGCAGCTGTAGTGGCAGGTTTCAAGCCACTGGCTGTCACTGATGCAGTCCTAGGATGTTGAGGGGTAAAACCTTAAGGTTGTCCCTTTTGATACTCAGTGAAGTCAGTAAACAATGTCCTCAGTCTGTGAATGACTGATAGTGAGGAACCACACCTTAAATTTTCTAGCCCAGGCCTTAGCTTACCACAAAACCCAGGCAGGTGATCAGAGAAGGAGGCAGTGAAGTTGCTTCAAAATATTTAATACGTGTTAGACACGTAAAGTTACATTTTTTTTATACAAAAATCAATACAACGAAGGAGAAAATACTGTACAAAAACCTTATCAGCTCCCCCAACCTTTATACAACAAAGACTGGAGTCACCGTATCTACAAAACCATAAGGTCTTTCCACTTAGGGCTTTTGTCTGTAAACTTTGTTTCATTAAACACTTTTTAAAAGCACTGTGTAGTAGTTCTGAGCTAGAGCTTTTAAAAATATATCTCTTCTTTATAAACTCCATATTTCCAAGCTTGAACTCTTTCGTGAAGTTCGTCAAGCTTTCTCCCCCTGTGGGGAAGCAAAGGTCCCTTAATAGCCCCCTTTCCCAGAGCGATCACAGGGTATAAACGTTTCTTCTGTGCTGGAGAATGGTGGGGAGGAAGAGAAGTACTACAGGTCTCCGCTCCAGACCAAGTCCCTCTAGTCTGAGGAAATCCTGGGAGGAAACGCCACTCCTGGCCCTGGTGTGGTCCTAGCTTTCGTGAGAGGGGTGTGTGTAAAGTCCCTCCCTCCCCGGAGAACGAGTGGGGAACTCCCCGGCCGCCTCTCAGCCGCTTCCTTCTCTGTGCGGCCGGCAGAGGAAAGTCCCTGTCTGCCGCCAAAGTCATAAGCCCCGGGGAAGGGGTGGTGCATTCCAGAAGGACAAAACAAGTCTTAATTCAACAAGACAAACTTACAGACACACGGACATACACATACACAAAAATTAACGATCGTCCTCTTCCAATAAGCCTCCAACTCCAGGTCTCAGGATGAGACTTGGAGTGTCGGCACAGCCCGGCTGCCCAGCCGGGGACAGTGCGCGCTGCCCGGCAGCATCAGTCTCCCCAACGCGCTCAGCGCCTGCGGTCCCTGGGGCGTCCTCGCGGCCCGGAGCGGTCCGGCGCTCGCTTTGGGGACGCCGCGATTCAACCTCACCCCGGCGGGGCCGGGGCTCAGAAGGCCACGATGGCTGTGCTCCAAGGGTTAATGTCTCTCAGCACCGGCTTATCGCAGCAGATCTGCCCGGGCTCGGCGGCTTCCGCACCGCTCTCCTCGGCCTCTTCTTTCTCCCGGCCGCCCCCGGGGCTTTTCCGCAAGAGTCCCGAGAAGCTGGAACCGAAGATGCTAATGAGGTTAGCCACGTTCCCGGTCTCCATCTCCTCCTCGCCGTCCTGCTCGCCCGCGCCCGGCTGCTCCTCCAAGTTCCGGCGCGGCTTCTTCAGCGGGGTCGAGTCCGGCGCCGGGCAGCCCGAGTGGCCGCCGCCTGCCCCCGCCGCGCCGCGCTTCCTGGGGCACACCACAGGCGGCGCGGGGGGCTCCTCCTCGACGGGCCGCGGCGAGCAGCAGCAGTCGGCGCCGGGGGACGCGCCCGGCTGGTCCTCCCCTCCTGCGGGGCAGCCGCAGGGGCGTCGCGCAGCGCGCAGCCTCTCCGGGAGAAAGTCCGAGAGTCCCCCGGCCGCTGCCACGCGGCCCCAGGTAGCCTCCGTTGCGTCCGCCTCTCGGCCCGGAGGAGCGTCCCCAGCTCCGGCCACCGCTCCCGCCGGTTCCGCGTCTCCCGCCCGCGGCGCGTCTGGGACGGCTGGGCGCTCCGGCTGCGGCTGGGTCTCCCGCCAGGCGGCAAGGGCGGTGGGCGGAGGCGGCTCCCCCCAGCCGGCAGGGGGCCCGGCCGCCGGCTCCCCGGGCTGCTGCGGCGGCGGCACTGGGGTCTCGGTGGAACCGGCCAGGTAGAAGCCGGGACACGGGTCACTCAGGTAGACCTGGCGGGCGCTGCGCAGCACCAGCGAGACCAGGAGGTTCTTGTGCAGCTTGATGCCGCCGCGCTGGACCCGCGAGTTGTAGATCTTGCCCAGGGAGATGCTGACGATGCGGTGAGCCTCCAGCTTGAACTCCATCCTGCCTCCTCTGCACTGGGCGGGCACCGAGGGGTCGGGGGTGAGCCCCGGCTCAGGTTCAGAAGCTGGGAGAGGGTCGGGAAGCGTAAACAAGCCCGCCCCCGGGGGTACAGCCTCGATAATTTAGGGCTCCAAAGAGAAACCACTCCGGGGACGCGCGCTGCCCTCGTACCCTCTCCTCATCTAACCACCACCTAGTTTCGGGTCCGGTCGCTAAACTGAGACTGCCGGGCCGCCCCGCGGTTTATATAGACTCCGCGAACGCCAATCACGAAGCGCCGCCAACCGTTCTGGGCTGGCCTGCGCGCCCTCGTGCGCCGCGCGCTGCCAATCGGAGGCGGAGGAGGAGCGTCAGGGCCGGTTCGAACGTTAGTCCCGCGGAGCAGGCTCTTAAAGGGGGCGACGGCTGGCGGCCACCGAGCAGTGCCGGTGGGGCCTGGAATCGGCGGAGCTGGGGCATGGGGGCTCGCAGTGGTGTTTGTAGTTAAAGATTCTGGGTTGTGTGCTGGCTTCCCAGAACCAAAGCAAATGGAACCTTTGAACTTTCATCTGAGTATGGTGGTGGACTCTGCTCCACCATAAAGTCCTGATCCTTCCCAGGTCAACGGTGCCCTCCCTGCCTTGCCACCATTTCCAGCTATACACACCGTAAACCTAGGCCCCTCTATTTTCTGACAAAAATAGAGATGATGGCAATACGCGGCAGGAGATACGAAACGGTATTACCACAGGGCATTTGGCAGGTATTTGTGGAAGAGCCCCTTGCCCACTGGAGTCACACACTCTTAGGAGCTAATGATTCTAACCTCAAAGAAAAGGGGGATTCTAGAAGTTCTCAACTTTCTGGCCTCTTATCAAGGAATTCTATCAAGGTCCAATGTTATTGGTTCTCCACTAAAGTCAGCATCTGTCACTTGTTCCCTAGAATGTAGAACAAACCCAGTTGCCAGTTAAATGGAAGATGTTACATGTTTCTCCACAGCGATTTTTCTTCGACGCAAGAACTGACTAATCTGCCCTTGGGAAAATCTAGCAAGTTCTAAAAATACAAATAGAGAAGCTCTGGGTTCCCATAATGATGTCATATTTTTATTTGTGTGGAGGAAGGGTGTTCTAGAATTTTTTGGCCAGTCAACAAAAATCTGTCTACTGGTTTATTTTTTATTTTTACTTTTTATGCCCTGGGGATTAGACCCAGGGGTACTTTATCAACAGAGCTGCATTCCCAGTCTTCTTTATTTTGAAACAGCGTCCCACAAAGTTGCTGAGGGTCTCAGAGTTGTTGAGACTGGCCTTGAACTTGGAATCCTCCTGCCTCAGCCACTGGGTCGCTGGAATTGCAGGAGACTCCATCTACTGATTGTTACAAGTCCATGGCATAAGGTTAAAATCACCACAGAGTTATAACAGGGTCCTGAACTGGGAAGGTGAAGAGTCATTTCCTAGTTAGACCCACCTAAGCTCCATCACAGACCTGCCTTATGAGTCTGTGTAAATAACCTGAGGACCTTTGAGTTTCTTCAAATCTAAGATGTCTAAGATGTCTCTTATATGTCTACCTTAATATGCAGAAGACAAATGACAACTCTCAGCTACAATCTGAATAAAAATAACTTTGTTGGAATACAAACAATTGGCCTGGTCCTGCATCAGGATCTGACCAAGCTATGAGTTTCTTTAGGAGAAATACTAATGAAAGGTGGACTTTAACATGGCCAGTTCACAATCAGGATGCTTCCAGAGGACTTGATGCCTCCATAATGTCATTTTTTTTTTTTTTTTTGAGATAGGGTCTGGCTAAGTTGCCGAGGATGACCTCTTAACTTTCAATCTTCTTGGCTCAGCTTCACAAGTGGCTGGCATTGTAGGTTTGTGCCATCAAGCCCCACCAGTAATCTTATTTTTGCCCATAATTTATTGCTGGTAACTGAGACACAGACCATGAGACCTAGAGTTCCTCTGCTCTAGGAATTTTCAGTCCACATAAAGAAGGAGATAAATAGTCACAAGAATTATTACAAAACCTGGCAGCATATGTTGAGCAATAACATGATGTGCTAGTCAGCTGTTCATCTCTGTGCCCCAAATACCTAACAAGAGCGAATTAGAAGAGGAAAAGTTTATTTGGGTCTTAGTCCATGGTTGGCCGACTCTGTTGCTCTAGGCCTGAGGTGAGGCAGAACGTCATGGCAAAAGGGCCTGGTGGAGGAAAGCTGTGAGCTCCCGGCAGCCAGGAGGTGGAGAGGAACCAAGGACAAGATGTAGTCGGAGGGCACACCCCCAGTGACCTACTTCCTCCAGCCACACCCCACCTACATACAGTTACCACCCAGTAGACCATTCATTAAGCTATCAAATAGATGAATCTGCTAATGAGGTTACACCTCTGATCATTCCTGCATTAATTAAAACAAGAGCTTTTCAGGGGCATTCAAGATCCAAAGCATAACACATGAAAATTTTTTTTTCTTTTTGTTTTTTCTTTCTTTAGGTTTGATTCCCTATAAAAACAATGCTTAAGAACACCGGCTTCTTGGGTTGGAATCTCAGCTCTGCCTTTTTCTTGCTGTGTGCTGTTTTGGAGATTTGTTCCAGCCTTGTTTGAACACAGAAATAATAGTACCTACCTCTTAAGAGTTTCTGTGAGGAACAAACAAGGTAACACATTCAAAACTCTTAGAATAGCAGCTGACATGTAGTAAGTGATCAATATATATTACTTATTATAACATGTTATCCTATGCATGAACTTGAGATGGGAGAGGAGACCAGAAAAGGAAGAAACACAGATGAGGGAAAGTTTTATCAAAGAAAGTATATTTGAGGAGGTGTTGGAAACCCCTGAGGGAGGTTCCACAAGTTCTAAGCAGTGGACAAGGATCTGGTGCAGGGAACACCTACCTCATTTTGCAGGTGTGGTGGGCAGCACCAAAAAGTAAGCAGGGAACTGAGCCTCGGGCTGCTGATGTGGATTGTTGATAACTCAGGGAGGAGATAGGGCTACAGGGACCTACTGAGGGTTGTTGAGCCAAAGAACACAGAATGGATTCTAGAACAATTGGTACTCAGAATGCTGAAATTTGAAAGCTCTTCTGAGCATTTAGGCAAAGTGTCATGAGGCCTGAACTAGTTGGAGGAAGTAAGAATGAAAAAACCAAGAGACAAAAAGAACTTTAGTGATGATCGGGGACTCCCCCCATCCCCAACACACACACATACACACACTCACTCTGGGAAGCAGATTATTGACACACTCTTGCCTTGGTGACCCCTTTCTCACCACATGAACTGAGCTGTCCCACCACCCATCACTGCCCTCGTTACTTTCTCCTGTTCTTCCCAGGGGCCCTTCTAGACCACACACTCATCAAAGGCAGGAGCCTGTCTCACATCTGCAACTAGGAGACAGTGAAAATATGGCACGGTTGGGTACTAACCATCAAAGTAAGGTACAGTGCCAGGGATCATGGAGGGTTTCTGCAGAAGGGACTAGAAGGCAGGAACAGGAGCATCCAAGGGGCTGGGGAAAGAAGTTCTGTCGACAGGCATGGAAGCACTTCAATGTTTTAACAACAGGAGTGATAATGCACTGGGATTGGTGGATCCTTAGTGACAACAGTGTCTACCAAGCACCAGGCTGGTCACTTCACATATATTATTCAGCATCCTTATGAAGTTCTGAGAGGAGGAGGTCTCATTATCTTCATTTACAGGTAAGCGAACTAGGACCCCAAGAGGTTAAGTGAGTCTCCCAAAGTCATGGAGAGGGTAGGATTCAATTCCAAACTTATTTAAAACTTAAGTTTGGGGCTCTTGGTTAGATTGCCTGGCTCCACCTCTTCTGTGAGATCTGTGGAAAGTTATTTCACCTCTAGGTAAAATGAGAAAACTGTGTCCTAGTTTTGTGACATGGGTAGGTTAACCCCCCTGTGCCTCAGTCTACTGTGTAAGATAGAAATGATAAATATACTAAATTGCTTATACAGTCCCTATCACCATCTAAGTACCTAACTAAGTCTTTGTTGTTGTTTTTGTTGTTATGAATGTGGTTATTATTACTCCACGGCCTAGCACAGTACTGGACATGTGGTAAGTACATGTCAGTACTTGTTGAATTTGGAATGCTTTTCCTAATATACCACATAGTGGGTGCCTAATAAATGTCTGCTGATTTGAAATTATTAATAACCACAATTATAATCAGGGTTTCCCCTAATTCTGAGCCAATAAAATGGAATTTTTAGAATTCATCTCTGGAGACCCTGGGCTCTTATGATCAGAAAACTTTACCTCCACTACCAAAGCGGGAAGATAGAAAGAAGATTCTTCAAAACTTTAGCAACAGATAAGCAAGCTAGAATTTGCTGTAACCAATCTTTGAGATTTTTTTTTCAGTTAAAAAAAATTGGTAGGGCTGGGGTTGTGGCTCAGCGGTAGAGCGCTTGCCTCGCATGTGCGAGACCCTGGGTTTGATCCTCAGCACCACATAAAAATAAATAAGTGAAATAAAGGTATTGTGGCCAACTACAACTAAAAAAAAAAAATGGTAGCAGGATCAGAAGTAGCAGGGACTTGCCCCAGTTTCCTCCACCTGGCACAGAAAGGTTAGTACTGGGAGTGTCAGCCCCACTGTCCCCACAAATATCTGAAGCACTTAAACACTATCTGGGCTTGGGCCTCAGGATTCCTTTCAGCACAGGGCCAGTCTGTCTGTCCACTGTCGTTGACTTTATTTCTTGCCCACCCTGTTTATACAAGTAATTGAAAGCCAAGTATCATTATCAGTTGATAAAGCAATTTCTATTGCCTTCAATTGAGTCTAGTCTATATAAGAGCAATGCAAACCCACTACAGATATAGACATAATAGCTACATGAGATGTTGCAGTTAGTGTGAAGAGGGTGCATGAGAAAAGCTATAGGCACTGTCTCTATTTTTTAATGTGGTGACATTTGGAGTTTTAATTTTATTTATTTGCCAAGGTTCCTTGTGCAATCGAATAACCATTTATATGAAATCCATATTCCTTAAGGGAAAAGCTCTATAAGAATACATTATTAGGAGCTGGAGGTGTAGCTGAGTGGTAGAGCCAGGCATGTGTGAGGCACTGGGTTCGATCAGCAGCACCACATAAAAAATAAATAAATAGAATAAAGGTATTGTGTCCATCTACAACTAAAAATATTTTTAAAAAATACATTATTAATGGGCACGGTGGCACATGCCTGTATTCCTAGTGACTCAGGGGATTGAGGCAAGAGGATCCCAAGTTCAAAGCCAGCCTGAGCAACCTAATGAGACCTATCTCAAAACTAAAAATATAAAAGGACTGGGGATGTAGCACAGTGGTAGAGCATTCCTGGATGCAATCCCCAGTATCACCAAATAAAGAAAATATACATAATACACACATATATATATCTACATATATACACATACACACTCTTTATGTAAGTAATAATCTTCTTTCTCTTCTAAAAGACAAGTCCAGTTTTAATTCATCCCTCTTCTCTCTCACTATTCTGAAATATTTTACATCTTTTCTGGTTGTTTGACTTCTCTAGAATTTCTTTATATTCAAATAGTGTTTGACTTGGGATGAGCACCACAACTCTTTTTCCTCTTCCATATTTCCTTTACTTACAGCCCCAGCCTCATTCTTGCCCTAAATTTTATATCTTTGCTTGGAAAACCTCAAATTGTTTTTTTTAATGATCATCTTTTTTTTTTTTTCACCCTGACTTCTTTAAAACTCACAGAGAAAACAGATTCCTCAATTAGATGAGCAATCAAACTCATTACAATGAGCCCAGTATCTTCTAAAGCTGTAGAATGAAAAAACGCCCCCATATAAAACCCCAGGTCCACCTGGGCACTGTGGCATATGCCTGTAGTCCCAGCTACTCTGGAGGCTGAGGGACGAGGATCTCCAGTTCAAGGCCAGCCTGACAACTTAGCTAGACCCCTTTCTCAAAATAAAAATGGGGGCTGTAGCTCAGTGGAAGAGTGCTTGCCTAGCATATGTATAGGCCCTGGGTTCAATTCCAGTACTGCAAAATAAAAATAAAAATATATTAAAAAAAAAAACACACTAGGCCTGCTTGTTCAATAAGGTGGCCACTAGCCCCTTGTGGCTATCCAGCACATGAAGAATATGGCTAGTACAAATGAGGAACTCAGCTTTTAATTTTACTTAACTTTAATCAATTTAAACTAAAAATTGGAACAGGATAAATGTGCTTCCTGAAGCCCAACTTTATGGTCATATCTTTGAAGTCCCAGTTGATCTGTGCTTAAAAGTATAAAATACATACCAGGTTTCAAAGATTTAGTATTAAAAAGAGAATGTAATGTATTTCCTTAATCATTTTATGTATTAAAATGATGTAATTTGAGATATACTGAATGAAATTACCTTAGCAGTTTCTTTTTATATATGTGATTCAAATTATATTTCTATTGGGCAACACTGCTCTAGGGACAATAAAGGGATAGGGAGGTGTAGACATATAAATATGCATGAGCATATTGTGGGCAATTAACAAATGTCCTTGATTGAAGAATAGAGGAAGGACAGGAAAGATATAGTAAACAGAAAGTAAAATGCAAAATAAAAATAATAATTTATACTTAATTGTGGAGTTAAGGAGAAAATCAAAGAAAAATGTAAAAAACTAATTGGACAGAAGAAAGTTCTTTCTAGAACTGAGTCACCACAAAGCTAAAAATAAAACAAAACAAAACACCATTCTACTTATCTGGATCCAATGACACAGAAATCATCATAATATTATATCTTAATTCAAAATACAAACATGCAAACCACTTTCAGAGACCGTACTCGCTTGGATAACATCTTTCTCCTGGATTGTTAGGGTTTAGTTACTCTTGTCAATTCTGATGTCCAATTGGAAGTTGCAGGATTGTTTGTTTTCAATGTGCCATATTCTTGCACACAAAAGTGTCTTCAATGGCTTCCCATGACCTTTATAGCAAAAATCCAAATCTCTGGCCTCTTCTCCAGAGTACCACACCATACACTGACAAAGACAGACTGCTGGGAGCTTGAACAGAGCAGGTGCTCGGTGGGCATCCTGGCCACTCTCACTAGCTGGCTAGGGGCAAACCAGGAGGTGGTCTTTATTTGTAAATTTGGGGAGTTGGACTAAATCAGTAATCTTCAAACTATGGAATTGCCTGGGGAGCCGTTAAATATACAGACACCCAGGCCTGACCAGATCACCTAGAGTCTCTGGGGTGAGACTCAGGCATCAGAATTTTTAATAGCTCCACAGGTGATTATACCATGCAGCCGTATTTGAGAACCAGTTGCCCAACTAGGTGGGAATTATTTTAGGTCTAAAATTCCATTATTCTTTGACTCTAAGCAAACTTTTCCACCTTGTCTATGACTACTATGGGGAACATAAATGCTTCACCTCTTTCCCAGATAGGCAGGTCTCATCAAAAGTATACCTATTAGGAAAAAGGAAAAGAAAGGTGTGTGGGGGGTGACCTTATAAATAGAGGAAAGGGACCAGGGGTTGGGAGATGGGGAGGAAATGCTAGGGATGGATAATGGTCAAATTATATTGCCATGCCATGTGCATATACTAATGGCATGTAATTCATTACATACATATAACTAATATTATGTACAACTATAATGCACCAATACAAAATGTGGAGAAACAAAAAAGTCTATCTCCTAGGGCTAAGGTTGTAGCTAGGGCTAAGGTTGTAGCTCTGCGTGCATGAGGCCCTGGGTTCAATCCCCACTACCAGAAAACAAAAACAAAACAAAGTATACATGCATCTCACCTTCTGTTTCCTCAACAAAACACCTTCTCACTTCCTGCCCCAGCTCTGCACATCACTTCTTCCAGAAGCCTCTGTGCCCACTGGTGTTTGAGTCTGCTCACCCGCACACATGTACACTCTCTTAATCCAACAGTCAATTGTTATTTAAAACTACAGTGTCACTCACCATCCCACAACACCCCTCACCTTTCTTTTTTGTATTCTATTTCCTCACATATAACTTCACTTTTGTGTGGATGTATTTCTTACTTCCCAGAAACATTATAAAGTGCTGGGAAAGGCAACTTGGCATTTTTTTCCCATCCCACCTCTCTTATTCTCAGCTATGTGGGTATCAACAAATAACTACTTGATAAATTAATTAATGGGTTCCCCAAATTTGAAACTAATCTATTCAAACACAGCCAACTAGAGAATAAAAAAAGAGTACATTACATAAATTATTCTAGTAGTGTACTAACCAAACTATCACCACAAATACATTTTATTTTACCCTACCTGATAATTAATCATGACTCTAAGCTGTATCATTTCCCTGTAAAGGTTACTTTCCATATAAAATAAGTTGATTTTAGACATTTTGCTTTTTCTACCAAGCTGTTTACAAACGTATGACTTTATTACTGAGAACGTCATGGCTTGCCTACCCTGTTCTGAAAACCCTACTGAGTATAAGCACCTCATCCAGGGGCAAACCACACCTCTAACAATAAGAAAATCTGGTGTGCCTCTTTCTCTCTCACTCTAGCTGCTGTAGCTGATAAAACATGTCCTAACTCACCGATCAAGTCCACTCTAGATCAGTGCAGTGGCTCTCGATTCTAACATGAATGCTCATCAGCTCAAAAATCCCAAGTCATGCAGGGCACCGTGGCACCAGCCTGTAATCCCAGCAGCTCAGGAGGCTGAGGCAGGAAGATGGCCAGTTCAAAGCCAGCCTCAGCGAAGGCGAGGCACTGAGCAACTCAGTAAGACCCTGTCTCTAAATAAAATACAAAATAGGGCTGGGGATGTGACTCAGTGGTTGAGTGTCCCTGAGTTCAATCCCTGGTACTCCCCCCCCACAAAAAAAATCAATCACTAACCCATCTCATGTTCATTTTGACTAAGCAGATTCTGAGTATTTATGCAGAACTTCCCTCAGTGTGAAAGGGAGTTTCAGATCTGCTGTCTAGCCAGAGCGAGGGTGTGGATTAGGAAACCTATGTTTATGAGGCAGCCTGAGCTCCATTGAGAAAAGAACGATTATAAAGTAGACAGGACTCTCATGTCCTTCCCTTCACCAGGGTCGCTTATAAGCTCTCTGAATTCAACTTCTCTGTTAATAAGAGAATTCCTTTTAGTGTTCCCTGAAAATACCAAAATTTATATATATATATATATATATATATATATATATATATATATATATATATATTTACAACAACAACAAAAATAAAAACAGTGTCCTTTAAAAGCAAGTGGGACTAGACATTCATTCATAGGAGAATTGGTCAAGAAAGGACTGACTGGTTATGATGGGCCGTGTTGCCCTTTTAAGAAAAAGAATGTGTTGGTTCCCAGTCCCCAGCCCCCTTCCCTTCACAAGCTGACCTCATGCTTAGAAAGTTTCAGAGTCACAAGGAGGCCCTGGGTCAAAGACCCTGTAGCTTCTTCTCAGTCTGGGTCATTTTCCGTTTGCTTTGAGTTGGTCCAGGCGGTGACAAGCAGATGTGTCACCACGAAGGTTCTGGGGGATGTGCCTGGGCAGGTCTGTTCTCCAGTGTGTCCCTGGGGTGGTGTGGCAGGGCCTGGGGTCTGCTCGCAGGTTTGAACCCAGTGGTTTAAGTACACACTGTGGCCAGAATGGATGCCAGAGCCTCTGGTGTCTCCTTTCAGACATGACAGGGTATTTTGTGGGGTTGTTTCTGTTTCTGTTTTGCTTCGTTTTTTGAGTCTTCTGGGTGATTTTTAAACTATTTTGATTGGTTCCTGGACCTGCGCTATGTTTGTTTATGTGTTTCTAATTGGGTAGAAGAATTAGGTTTATTATTTGAAAAATGAGCGCATGCGTCTCTGTGTGAGGAGGCAAAGGAGCCCTTTCTCCCACCCTGTCACAGATGGGGGAGTAAAACAGCGAAGGCTCGCCCACGGTCTGCTCTTCTTTCCCGGCTTTTTCCATGGGATCTAACTGGACTGGAAGGGTTTGACAAACAATTAACAACCCTCCCTACTCAGCTGCTGTTTCCCAAAATAGCATCTCCTCTGCTGCCAGGGTAGATGGGGGCGTTCAGGGGAGGAGGACACAAAGGTGCTCTCTTTATGAAGCTTGAATGTCTGTGAGATCTTGAAGGCAGAGAGGAAACCCAGGGGATTAAATTAGCAGGCAGCCCAGGCTCCACCTGGAAGGGAAATAGATAATAGGCTTTAAAGACAGGAAACAGCTTGTGCTCCAAAATAATAATTTTCAAAAGCAACACATGATGGATGTTGGGAGGGTTGTCTCCCCCCATGACACCCCCAGTTTATTTTGAAGCGAAATCACTCTTCAAGACATGGCTCAGTGGATGACCCAGGTCGTCTGGTATTCCTGTAATTCTGCTCTGCCTCACCCCATATTTGGAAGGACTGTCACAGCCAGCCCTTTCCTGAACCTAATTCCCAGTCACAGCCATTGCTCAGCGCCAGGTCTCCTAGAGGTCGGATTAGAGCCAGTGTTCTCCTCCTTCTCCTCCTTCTGCCTTCTCTGCCTCAACCTTTCTCATTCCCCTTGCTCCGTGTCCTGCTCTCTGTGACTGCCACTTTTACCTCTTCCTCTTCATTTTCTCCGACAGCTGCCTCTCACAGTCCCACATGTCAATGTGTTCTGCCATCCCAGGCTCTCTGGGGTCCTGAAATGTCTCCTGTCACGAGTGGGAGTGGGGCAGTGCCTGGGAAGGGAAAGCGCATGTGGAGCTGAACAAAGGGATCCGACAGCAGCTTGCCTTCCAGAACCTCAGGAGCCTGGAGATAAGCAGGAAGGTAGAGAAATGCAGGGACCAAAATGTGCCCCCAAGGGATTGAAAGATTATACATCTCAAATTGGATTCTAGATTTTGCTGTTTTTAAAATTCCTTGAAAATATACCCAAGGGGAATTAAAGCAATCAGCAAAAGAAAAAAAAATGTTCCACGAATTAGCTCACAATCAGCCTTAGCTGTCCAAACCATGGACTTGATTCCTTGGCACCAGGAACATGCTCCCACTCTAGCAGTGACATTCTAGTTCCCGGTCTGATCATATGACAGCAGCCCTCTGGACTGGGACTTCCCTGAGGGCAAAGGGCAGGTCTTGTTCAATTGGTATGTCCTCAGTTCCCTGCACAATACTTGGTCCAAAGGAGGCTATCAAATGTTAGAAGGGCTTTTCAAGTGTTAAGGTGAGTGGATGGAAGGACGGATGGATGGATGGATGGATAAATGGATGGATGGATGGTGGATGGATGGGTGGATGGATGGATGGGTGGATGGATAGGAGGTGGGTGAATGGGTGGATGAATAGATGGCAGAGGAGGACATTTGGAATATTCTAAATCATCTCTTTTTCTCTCAATTGTCTAGAAAAGGGAATATATAATTGCCAAACTTTCTTCTGACGGGGCAGAAGAAATAATAAAGAAATGATATGATTAACTTTGGTGTTCCAGCAAGACTTGCTCCTCATATATCCTCTTCAGCATCTAGTGCTATAGATAGTATACACCGAGTCACAGGAGGAAAAAAAAAAAACAGTAATTCTCCTTTGAGGAAAAGATTTCCTGGGAGGAGAAAGAAGGGGCAGTATGCAGTGGTGCCAATCTATAGCATTTTATGACAGTGTTTCTCCAGCCTTGTTCTGAGGAACATCTAATAGAAGAGAAAACCTCAGGAAGAGAAGGGCTATTTGGGAGGAGTTGGAAGAACTCTTACTGCCAGGAGAGTGTGATGTGGCATTCCCAAAGTCCCCTCCTATGCAGAAGTCTGTGGCCGACTCAGCTGTTTGGTGTTCAGATCCAGAGAGGCTTATATTCTTTTTATGTGGCAAAGACTTTGTATGACCAAGGATATTCATCAGGGAGGAAGAACAGTAGGCAAAATCGACCACTTGCATCCTGGACATCGCTGCTTCTGTTGCAACCTCAATGAGGGGGTAGGGGCCGGGAGGCGGGGGGCGACTCCGTGAAGGACTTGGGTGACTCTAAGCAGACATATGATTGTGCATGTATATGATCAACATTTAGTCGAAGGACAAGATAGCTCAGGCTGGGATTTGACATTCAGCTGACTTCCCCCTGCCCCTGGGATTAAACCCAGGGCCTCACAACTGTTAGGCCAGTGCTCTATGTGAACTATACCCCCAGCCTTCATCTAGATTTAAGGATATTCTTCAACTCTCCTTCAGTCCTCCCGCCCTGCAAAAAAAAAAAAAAAAGAGTATAGGAGAGCTGAGATTTACATAGGCCTGCAGCCTTACCAAGTTCCAAACACAGAAAATACCTAGGAGGTATCAGAAAGGGCAGTTAATTGGTTGGCTCCTGAATGTGTTAATCCCAAGCAAAGCTGTGTTAGTACCTCATTAACACATTGATTCTACTGACTGTTCTCTGCAGTCCTGGATCACTTAATATCCTGTAGGTGGTTTTACAAAATCAAGTCACATTGACTAGAATTGCAAACTAAGATTCTTGGCTCAGAGGTCCTTGTTCAGGAAGATTTTAGGTTAAGAAAAGACAGGTTGTAAATATGTATGTGAAATATTTAGGTTGGTTCTTTCTTCTCTGCTCAGAAAACTTGTGACTGGTCTGGACATCATGGTTCCTCACCTCTCCCATAAGCACAGGGGGAGAAGTGAGCAGTCAGCAATCCACCCCACCAGGTGTGCTGGAAATGCCCCCCTGGGAATAGGAGATGTGAGCCCCCATCTCCACACATTTATCACCACTCTCCCAGAGGAAAAGGGGAGACCTGCAGCTAAGATGCCACCTTCGCACTCCAAAGCCATGTGCTAGTCCTTGGAGTCAAAGCTCATGGCTGTGTGGATTTTGCCTGCACCTTATTTTTTGCATGTATTTCTATAATGTTCTGCAGGCATATCTTCCTTCCTCACTAGATTATAAAATGATTCCAGGTAGGAACCTCTTTTTCAACATCTGTCTCTCCAGTGGAATTCATGCTACCATATGAAGTTTGTTGCTTTGAAGATTTGAGTTATAGTAGTGGGTAGTAGAAAGAAGATTCTAGAAAGGGGTTCTGCTGCCAGTCAGGTATGACCCTGTGCAAGCCAGGGCACTTTAGGGTCCTCAGGTTCTTACTCTGTGAAATGAGGTTGTTCATCCAGTTCCTCCCAGTTCAATGTACTAGAAAAAAAGGCCAATGGAGAAGACCTTGAATAGTCCAACTTTATTTGCCAAATTAGATGGAAAGTATGCATCGGGAACATTTAATTGGTTCTTTCTTCCCTGCTTAGAAAACCTGCTGTTTGGTCTGGGCATCATCATGGTTCCTTGCCTCCTCTGAAGTAGTAGACGGATATTTAAAGGAAAAAGGAGCTGCTTCCTAAGTGTTTCTGGTGCTTATTATAATCTCTGAAGTTCAGAGTCTCAACCAACAAAATACAAGGGGACAAAAGGTCCATCACAACATTCTAGTTAATTAACTTTAAAAATTAGTTATTTGACTTCACTCATCCAATGAAGACTCACTGATTGCTTTTCATGTGCTGGGCCCTATACCAGTCCCTGGAAATACCAGGAGGAGCACGGCCCCACCCACTGGGGCCTATGTGAAGCTCACCTTCTAAAAGAGACAGAAAGGTAAGAATACAACACAAATGCATTGCAATCAGTTCTTCAGTGGGACTATGTGCAGGACCAGGGTGAGATGAAAGTGGAAAAGGAAGTTAGGCACCATGGTGTACACTTATAATCCAGCTGCTTGGAGCCTGAGGCAGGAGGATAGCAAGTTTGAGGCCAGCCTGGCAACTTAGTGAGACCCTGCCTCAAAATAAGAAGGGCTGAGGATGTTGCTCAGCGTTAGAGTGCTTGCCTTGCGTGTGAGGCCCTGGGTTCAAACCCCCAGCAAAACACACACACACATACAGGCAGGGAAAACTCTGGTGATACTAGCCGTGGGGTGAGGGGAACTGGGGCCACAGCTCTAGTGTTAAAGAAAGAGGCTTGAGTTATTTTTCTTCTAGCTGCAGAAGAAGAGACTGCAGAAAGGTAGGGTGAGGTCCCATTGCCTCCAAATCTTGATGAATCTCCTCTGTCCCCCTAAATGTGCTTAGGGCACCACATTTGCTCAGTTGTTGACTGAAGTTCCTTTAGCACCTAGGACATCGGCTGACAGAACAGTGCTCCAAACCAGGCATGGTGACACATGCCTAAAATCCTAGTGATGCAAGTGGCTGGGGCAGGCGGATCCCAAGTTCAGGCCAGCCTGGGCAACTTACACAGACTGTATCAAAATAAGAAGGACTTGGGATGTGGCTCAGTGGTAAAGTGCCCCTGGGTCCCATCCCAGTACCATAAATAAATAAATAAGCTTTCCAAGATATTTGTTGAATGGATGAATAAAAATGCTACATTGGCATACAGCTTCTGTTCCTTATCCTTGAACTGCCTTTTTTCCTTTTTCTTTCTTTTTCTTCCTTTCTTCTGGGTTCTAGAGATTGACCCCAGGGATGCTTAACTACTGAGCCACACCCCTAGCCCTTTTTATTTTGAGACAGGGTCTCGCTTCGCTGCTTGGGTTCCACTTAGCTGCTGAGTCTGGCCTTAAACTTGCCATCCTCTTTCCTCAGCCTCCTGAACAACTGGGGTTACAAGTGTGCGCTACCATGCCCATCTTTAAACTGTCTTTTTGACCAGTTTCAAATGCTACAGTGCCGTCAGAATCCGAGGAAGGGCATCTCAACAAAGGACTATTCAGTGATGTTCATTCACAGCATCTCTTGCCGGAGGGGACAAGTGAAGTCAGACTGAGAAATAGATTGGGCACTTGAGAGTTTCCCATAATCTCTGCAGAGCACTGAAGAGTGATGGGGAAGTGAGGAGAGACAGACAGATATCAGACAACTTGCTCTTAAGAACTGTGACTGTGGAGATGGGGAAAGTTCTCTGGTAGAGAGAGAAATTCATGAACTTGGGAGGTTATGAAAGTTGAGAGAGATTTGTTAAAGGACAAGAGCCCAAGGAGTCCTTGTGCACAGGAAGGCCCCAGGGAGGGGAAAGGGGAATCTATTCACGCTGAATTCCCAGCGTTTTTAATCCCCCAACTACTCTTGGGGAGGCAAGGGACTTATATGTGAGGAAACTGGAGTTTGAAGATACTTTTAAAACTTGCTCATGATATGGTGCAACAGGATGAACCTTGAGAACATGATGCTAAGTGGATAAGCCAGTCGTAAAAAGACAAATGCCATGTGATTCCACATGGGGTGCCTAGAAGAGTCAAGCCCAAAGAGATAGGAGGTAGAATGATGTACTATTGTTTAAGCATTCACCACCTATCAACTGGGTGTTTCCAGTTTGGAGCTATTATAAATAAAGCTACTGTGAACATTCATGTACATATTCTTATATAGACATAAGTTTTCATTTCTTTATAATAAATGCCCAGGTATGAAATTGTTGGTTAAATATATATTGAATTGTTGGGGTTTTTGTTGTTGTTGTTGTTGTTGTTTTTAATGACCAAACTGTGGAGTGGCTGCACCATTTTATATTCCCATCAACAATGTATAGGCAGGTGTGGTGAACACACCTGTAATCCCAGCAACCTGGGAGTCTGAGGGAGGAGGATGGCAAGTTCTAGGCCAGCCTCAGTAACTTAGTGAGGCCCCAAGAAACTTAGCAAGATCCTGTCTCAAAATTTAAAAAATAAATAGATAAAAATTAAAAGTAAAAGGCTCAGTGTTTGAGTACACCTAGATTCAATTGCCAGTACCCCACCTCCCACAAAAAAATGCAAAACAAAACAATGAATGAAAGATTGAATTTCTCTATGTCCTTGCCCATATTTGGTAGGGTCCCTTTTATTTTAATTTTTTTACCTTTAGCTATTTTTCTAAATGTGTAATGATCACTCATTGTGGTCTTAGTTTTCATTTCCCTAATGACTAGTGATATTGCAAATATCTATGTCAAGTTATGAAGTTTATGGTTGGTGTTTTAGTCAGCTTCTTCACTGCTGTGATCAAAAGACCTGACAGGAACAACATAGAGGAGGGAAAGTTTATTTGGCCCTCCCAGTTACAGAAGTCTCTGTCGGTAGTTTCCATTGCTCTGGGCGTTAGTGAGGCGGAACGTCAGGGCAGAAGGGAGCGGTGGAGGAAGGCAGCTCAGGACATGGGAACAGGGAGCAGAGAGAGCTCCGCTCACCAGGGACAAAATATAGACCCCAAAGGCACACCCCCAGCAACCTACCTCTTCCAGCCACATTAATTGACTAATCAACTAATTAGTTGATTAATCCACTGATTAGGTTACAGACCTCAGAATCTAATCATTTCACTTCTGAAAGTTCTTGCATTGTCTCATGCCTGAGCTTTTGGGGGACACCTCATATCTAAACCACAACAGTTGGTTTCGGGGCTTCTCTTGGCAAGTCATTTTACTCCCTGCAAGCCTCAATATTCTCGTGTGTTTAATAAGAAAACTGAGCTATATGGGATATATAATGGGCTCTGCAGCTCTATAGTTCTATGTACCCATGGATCTACCCAGAGAGAATTTGTTTGCAAGATGAGAAGTTTTCAGTTTTGCCTTTGTACCTCAGTTATCCTCATCTGCTGAGAATTGACAAGCAATGAATCTTCTCCAGGAGCCTCACTGACATTTCCATGAAATGTGCGGTAACTTCATTTGGCCCTCCAGGCTGTATTTAGCATTCAGATCACATCATTCAAGCCTAAGCAAAAGTCTTTCACAAATCATAAGGGACTTTATTAATTTTCTGATTCATTGAAAAGATATTTGAATTCCTTTGTTCCCAAGGTTCACTATAGAGCATTATTTTGAGTGGATACCTCAAAATTTTGGTTGAGCATCAATTGAATGCCTACTGTGTGCAGATAAGATGGTGTTCTGTAAAGAGCATAGTTGTATACAGGGAGAAAGTTGGACTTAATTCATGCTTGTGCCACTTATTGACTATGTGTGCTAGATCATGTGTCATTACTATAATGAAATAGTTGAGGCAAGCTGCTTTTGAAGAAAAGAGGTATATTTAGTTCTGGAGGTTCAAGGGCATGGTGCTGATGCCCATAGCATGGCTCTAGGGAGACCTCACGGTGTCACGGTGGATGCATGTATAGAAGCAAGGAATTACATTGCCAAACAGGGAGCCAGAGAGGCTGGGTGGGGACATGTTCAAGTTTCTGTAACAACCCTCTCCCCAGAGCTAGCAAGGACCCTATCAGAAATGCCTTAATCCTTCCAAGGATACATCATCGATGGACCTAAAGAACCTCCCGCTAGGCCCAGGCTCTTAAAAGTTCTACACCGCCTCCCAGCTTGGTGGGAACAAGCTCCCAACACATGAACCTTTTAGGGGACAGACAGCATGCGAACCATGATGCTGTGTGACCTTGTTAAGAAACCCAATTTAACTGAACTTCTGCAATATGGGGACAGTAATATCCACTGGCAAAGTCGTCATGAGCAATAGTGATGATGTATGTGAAGTGTGAGCACTCTGGCGGCTGTGCAAAGTGCCAGTTTGTGTTTCCCACACAAACACTCTGAGTTCCCCATGAACTTTGGGAGACAGGCATTTACTCGTCCTGTCTTGTTAAAACTGAGGTTCAGAGAAGTGGAATAACTTAAGATCACCCTGATACTAAGTGAAGGAGATGGAATTCAAGCTGCGCCCTTAAGACGTTCCCAGCCTAGCCAGAGATAAGCTGTGCAGAAACAGATGAATACCCACACAGAGTAGCCAAAGTCAGTTAGGCACAGAGCCAAAAAGCATTTAGGAGTTCAGCGAAGGAGTTATTCTTGAAAATCAGGCAGTTGCGGGTGGGGAGGCACACAAGGAAACAGAGGATTAGAGCTCACTGTTTTGCAGAACAACTTTGAGTACCTTGCTGTCACCACCGCAGCTGCCTGTTGGTCCTGGAAGCCCAGCCCAGCTGCTGCAGGGAGGGGCATAGCGTTCAGCTCTTCACACACCCCCTCTTTGATTGGTGGCATATTTGCCTGCAGGCTCTCTCATTCACTCTAAAGCTCTATCAATCTCTGTTTTTTTTTTTTGTTGTTGTTGTTGTTGTTTTTAGCATGACCACTAAAGCTCACTGCCAGAACTGTTATTTCTTCTGCTAACACAAAACTCAGGGTTTATTTTATTGAAATATATTCTAGATTGCCTTCTCTAAATTGATTTTCTCAGATGTGAGCCTCTGCCTGGGCCATTTTTGCCCTTGTTCACTTTCAGAACGCCTCTGGGCTCTGTGCCTCTACAGCCTGCTCCTGGTAGGTGTCACGGGGTTCATTCAGTTGATATGCACACGTGTTGAATATCCTCCATGCACGAAACTCTGCAGTCTCAGACCTCGTGGAACATGCGTTTGACAAATGGCTGATTAACTCATAAAGGCCATAGAACTTAATTTGAATATCAATAGCCATCGCCTATCATTAATAAAAAATCAGAGTAAACACGCTTTGCCGCTTTAATGAAAATCGAGCGTATGTCATGCCACACAGAGAAACTGCTAATTCCTTGTGGCAGGAGGCAGTCTGAAGACGTCATCATTGGCTCTATAAACAGGTCATCTTGTAGACCGATTTCAAGTCTATGAAGCAGGGCTAGTTTACAGATCTTTGAAATGTGATCTGGATTTCAGTGGCGAAGGCCAGAGTTGAATTAAAGCAGCTCGCCTTTGCTCTTCACAGATGCTCAGGGATCAATGACTGATTCCGTTTTTTGAAAGTAGGGTGGAAGGCAGCCAGGCGTGCAGCCCCTGGGGGTTAGGGCTGGTTTGGAACTTCCTGCCCTGTGTCATGCGCAGATTGTGTATTTGTGGCTGTTCTGTGCAAAACATGCAGAGTACATGCTTCTGGGTATTTTTCGCTTTAGTCCACGAGAGGTTTCTATTTCAGCAGCTCACAGGACTCCAAATGTTGCCCTTTTTATTATTCCAGGCTTTCACACGTCCCTCAGATTGTCACCTTTTAGAGCATGTGTCTTCTCACAGTGTTCCCGGAATTCTCCATTTCCCCAAGGAAAAATATAGAACTTTCACTGAGCTCAGGTATTCTTAGGATCTGCTCTGGCACCCCAGGAAGAAAAACAACCCAGCAGAGTCAGCTTCAACCTTGGGGTGCCTGTCTCATTTCTCCCTTGCTCTTCCTTCCTTCTCCCTGTGGTGGCCTCCCAGGACGTCCTTGGAGCCCCTCCCCTTGACTGAGTTTTGGAGGTGAGGCTGTTCCCTCAGGAGTTCCTGCTCCTCAGTTCCCCTCCCTGGTCCTGCTCTGCTTCTTGCCTCAGGCCCAGGTTGGCCTCCCCTTGCCAGGGACTCCAGGCCTTCCAGCTGCCACTCAGCTCAGCACCAAGGGACTCAACCTTCTGCCTCCAAACATCCCCTCACCCAACCCCAGACAGGAGACAAAGGCAGAAGCCCTTGTTAGGTTCAGGTAAAGGAGTGAAAAAAAAAGAAAGAAAAATCATACAGAACCAATTCTTCCTGGAAGAAGCCACTTCATAGACCTCCTAGCTCAAGTAGATTGATAAGAATTAGTAAAATTTGTATTCAAAGAACTTTCATTAACCAAAGACTCCAATGACAGAAAAGAAAACCCAGACTGTACTATATAGCTCTGTTGGCCTTGGGAATAACAAACATAAGTACCAGATATTTGGACCCCCAAGATGGCTGAGAATTCATATCTCAGCACCTCTTCTTACAGCTCTCAAGAATAGTGGTGCCTCATACAAGAATCTGTGAATTATATACTTGTCCTTAATATGTGGGGGATGGGGTGGGAGGTCCCTAGAATGTTTGGGGTGCTTAATCACACACAGACACTACAAAGACATAAAAAGTTTATTAAACAAAAATGTTAATGCTGGGCTGGGGATGTGGCTCAGTGGTAGAGCACTTGCCTAGCATGTGTGAGGCCCTGGGTTCGATTCTCAGCACCACATATAAATAAATGAATAACATAAAGGTCCATCAACATCTCAAAAAAATGTTAATATTGCTGAAAACTTTGAAGAATTCAGCTTAGTCTGTGAATGGTTCATCCTGGGCACCCGGAATGACACATGATCCTGGTGGGCTATTTCCCTTCCATGACTTCACCGGTAAGATGACACTGTTCTTCTGCACTGGTACATGAAGACTTACTAATTAAAATACTGTACTGGTTCATTCAAGAAGTATTTAGTGAGTTTCTACGACATACAAGGCATCACGCAGACTGTGTAATATTACATAAACATTTTTAAAATAGATTGCCATAAATAAACACTGTGATAGGATTATGTAAGGCCTTTTAGATAATTTTAACTCTTTTTATAGACTACACGGGGCTCTAATTCTGCCATTTTGGATGAATTGACCTGTTTGTTTGTTTTTCCTCTATTTCCCCTCTCTTCCAAAATAATTCATTCATTTTAGCGTACAGCATACAGCCAATTTCTATCTATTTTCTAATGGTTTGGTTAGAGCTACCATGTTGGGTTATGCCCTCCACAACCCACTGAGGGGGCAACCATGGTCAATATTCACTCTCTGTGCTACTGGCCAAGCCATGTGACCTGGCCTGGGACCATGTTCACCCGCAAATGTCCTTCATGGATTAGCTGTGCCCCTGCTCATGCCCTCGGTTGGTTCACAAGCTAGAAACAAAATAAATGGTCAGAATTTAATATTGTAATCAAACAAGATTCACAAAGAAGATCCATTTAGTGGTACCTATGGCTTCATCTTTCTATATGGTAAGCCCCTCAGGTAAGTGGCTGTATTTAGTATTCTTTTTATTCAGCCACACCAGCTGTGGGGAAGCAAGAGGGACCTTATTGAAGAAAGAGGCCTCAGTGACGCCCCTGGAGCCACAGTTTAGGCTTCGCCCTCAGTCTTTCCACCAGTCTTCCGTCTAGGGCACCTCAGGATCCCAGGGTCTGAGCTGAAAGACATCAGCATCTGCCCTTTGGTGGAACTTGACCTTCTTATTGAGAATCAAAGATGGCATCAGAAGTCCTGGGCTCCAGAGGAAGAGCTAAGAGGGCAAAGAGGGGCTCCCATCTACAACTCCTCTCACAGTGTAACTTCAGCAATCTTCCCCATTGAAACGTCAACAGTCCTCTTGAAGCTGAGCCGAATGTGATTTCCTTGAGACGGCAGGAGTGACACTATGTGAGTGCTATGCATTTCTGCTTTGATTTCTCAGGAAACTGGCTCTGAGGAAGCTGGATGCCTTATAAGCAGTCTGACTGTCCTGAGGCCACCATGATGTAAGGAAGCCCAAAGGAACCTACAGAGAGAGACTGAATATGGAGAGAGACGCCTGGCCAGGACCTCAGCTGCTCTAGTCCTGTACTACTTTCCTTCCGGCCACCTCTTTGCCTGCAAATCCACTGACAGGCCACAAGCCAGCATTGTCTACCCAAGCCCTACTCAGATTCCTGACCTGCAGAAACTGTGAAAGATAATAAAATGATTATTGAAATCACTGTGTTTGGGGATTTGTTACATGGTCAGAAGTCCTTGGGACAAGCAGAGGCTAAATAGAAGGGTGTTAGAGAAAGGGAGCCCAGAGTGAAAGGGAGATGCAGAGAGATAAAAGGCAAATGATTGAATGTCCTAAGAAAGAAAGGAGGTGAAGGCATTTCAGAAAGGGCAGTGGAGAATCATCCTCTAAGAATGGCAATGTAGTCAACTGGAAAATACCTGGCTAGAGATGGGCGACCTGTGCCCCCTCCAGCTTTGCTGACCACTGCATGAACTTTGGGAAAAATCCCTTCTCCTCCCTGGACTACATTCTGTGAACCAATAAACTGTGTGTGAAAAAATAGCAAACCCCAGAAAAGAGGAACTACAAAGCAAAAATGTATCCCCCTGCCCCAATTCCGGGGTCACCAAGCACTCTTCCAGCTGTGAGTCGGTGTTTCTTAGGTAGACTGTCCCGCTGGCACAAATCCCACTTGGCCCACTGGGCAGTTCTTTTTCTGACAGCACCTTAATACATTGGCACTCCACTTTCTGTATCCATCTGATCACTTAAGGGGACGCTTGACCTGAACACAGGAGGACAAAGACCCCAGACAGTGGAGATCAAAATAAGGTGTGACCACTCTGTCAGACTCTGCCAGAAAATGGCCAGCTGGCCTCCCCAGTGGATGGCTGTTTCTCACGACCACAAGTGCAAACACTCTCGCCTGACCAAAAATAGAAGAGGAAAAACCAAGAAGTTCCTCAGAAGTAAGGAGAGAGTCGGAACGTGGAAGTTGTGGGAACAAGAGGAAGCAGAGGCCGGGGGAGTGTGGCCAGGAGAACCTGTTCTGGCTTCAAGCTGCTCTTCCAACCACTTTCCCTCCCTGCCTGGTAACATGGGCCACTCAGTACACGGTGTTTTGGTCTTGTGGTCTTGTGTGCTTAAAAAGAAAACAGTGAATATATGGTAGTTTTTAAAAAAGAAAGAACAGACGTAAACAAGTTCTTCATCTAATGTTCTTGATCAAAAATATTCAGTAAAGACAATTTAAAGACAAAACAGAGTGAGATGATAACACAGCTCTTTGTTTTCTCATATTTAGATTATGATACCAAATATTTTATACATTCTGATTACTGAGCATGTACAATCAGCAAATATGAACTAATGAAGTGACAAGTCTAAAGTTATTAAGAAGTAGTATAATTTGAACCATTGATAGTAAGAGTTTTAAAATTTTAGTTTTTTGGGTTTGTTTTTGTTTTTCTGCAGTGCTGAGGATCAAATCTGGGGCCTAGATAGGCAAGTACTTTGCTGCTGAGTTATATCCCAGCCCTAAATTTTAGACATTTAACAAAATTACCTGTTTATAGGTCTGGGGATGTGCTGAATGATAGGCCACTTGCCTGGCATGTGTGAGGCCCTGGATTGGCTCTCAAATACTGAAAAAAAAAAAAAAGTCACCTCTTTACAACTTTTTGTATTATAAAATCCCCTGGGGAGACACAGAAATGCTGCAACTGCAGGCATTCTTTTTGCCCCCCACCCCTTCATCCATTTGGGTCTATTATTGTTTTAGACCTAGGGCACAGCCTGGGGTGGACAAAGAGGCTTTCAGATACTCTGTCTTTGTTGAGAGCACCATGAAGCTGGAGAGTCAGACAGCTACACAGTTATGTCACCTGTATCACTTTAAGTGCCCAACCAAAAATATACTACATCCTAACTAATCAGATTGTAAGAAACCATTCTTCCAGAAATAAACTCATACATATTCTCTTTTCAGTGCAAGTGTAAGGCTAAAAGATGGTATGGAAATTGCCCATGGCAACACTAAAAACAAAACAAACACAACTGTCCTCATATACAACTCAACAGGCCCTGGGAAAGAGCCCTGTACGGTGGGAGGTTAATCCACGGAATTAGGTGGGGACAGTGGAGGCTGCCACACTGAGTGTTTTTATCTCTGGCTCTGACGCTTGAAGTTACAGCCTGGGCCAATGGAGAGCAGAGATGAAGCCTAAGGTGCATGTTCAAAGCCACTTGTCAAAGCTGGGGCCATGATAATAAGTATCAGGTCTGACACATGCAGTCGAACAGGGTCAGAGAATTAAGACAGACAAGTATGTGACTGGCAACTCCTGAGCGAGTGGCCTCACACAGCAGGACAGGAGGTAAATAAGGTGAGGACTTTGGGGGTTGGGAAGAGTAAGGAGAATCAATGATTAATTCTCACAAGGGGACTTCCCTTTATTCTCAGCACATATGTATGAAGGTGAGTCAAACCCAGTTATAATAAATCAGTATAGAAGAGACGGAAATAAGAATTGGACCTTCTGGAGATAAGGGTGTAGGCTCAATAGTAGAGTGCTCACCTAGCATGTGCAAGGTCCTGAGTTTGATCCTCAGCATGAAAAAAAAAAAAAAAAAGGAAGGCTAAAAGAAAGAATTGAACCTTCTTCTGAGGCATACACACACTATCATTTTACATTTAAACATTACAGTTAGGTCTAGATCTCCGTAGTTCCACTGGAGGTGACAATATGTTTGATAAGTATTGGTTTTAATTTCCAAAAGACAGGAAAGGTGAAGCCACCTCCACAGATCCAACCAGGCCATATTTTTAAGATTCCAAACTACCAGGCAGAGAAGCCATGAAGAACAGGGGACTTTTGCTTTCTCTCAGGCTAGGCTATGTGTAAAATGATCAGGCCATTCACAGGCTCTTGTAAAAACTTCTGGCCACTCATGAGGTTGTATTACCTATGGTAAGGTCACAATCAAGATGCCCATGATATTCAATGTTCTCGCACAGTGAAAATTCTCACAAAAGAAGAGGGACAAGAATGGGCATTTTGTAATGTATTGAGGTGCCCATCACGTGGTGTTTAAGTGGAGACCGGATGCTGGAGTCTAAGGCATCGTAAAAGATCATTTCCTGTCCTGGATGAAAAGGTTCCTTCCAGCTCTGAGATTCTCCAATGTTGGAGAATCATCACTGAGAAATGGGTGTAGAAAAGTGCCATGTCATGAGAGAAGCTGTACTTAAAGCCACATGTGATAAAGGAGTCCATCAAAAGAGACTGAATGCTGACAGCCCTTGTGGAGCCAAAGAGAAAAGAAAATGTAGTGGTTCCCATCTTTCTGCCATAATTACTCAATCCTTTAATGCCAAGACATGTTGTAGCTGCGGTCATGATCCTCAATCACTGGACTTGAGAGCAGGAGAAACAGAAGAGACTGTGTGGTTCCTAGGAGGGAGAACTGCATTCATGGATGCGTGTGGAAGGGTAAACGACTCCATTTTGCTCTGAAAGGAAAAGATGTTTTTGTTCAGATACACATATATTTCCTCACACTCAAAAATAAAGTATACAATGTTCAGCAAAACCTGAGAAGCAGGCATATTCAGATTGTATAGCCTGCTTAGTTAAGATTCTCTTAGTACTTCATAAATTTCAACTCAAATTCATAAAGTCCACAAGATAAAAGACAGGGACTCAGTCTGCATCATTCCTGATAGAGGTATGTAATTGTTAACAAAAAAATGTTTTTTCTTCAGCAACTTTCATTTATTGAGATTAGTGCTGAACTTTATTTATAAAGGAAATAGTAATGACCCACTAATTCTGAGTTGATTTTCTAGTAAAGGGGTTTGGTTGTACTAGGATCTACTAACATACTTTTGTACAGCAACTCCTAAATTGGGTTAAAGTTTGTGGCTATAAAGCCAAGCCAAGCTCTTGACCCACCTGGGTTCTAAGTCATGATTGAGGTTTGATCAAGATTGGCTGTGATCCACTGGAGCAACTAGTAAAACCAGAGGCAGCAAATGACCTTACGAGACATGATAATCACTCTCATAGAAGAAGATGAACAAGAAAGGCCATTTTGTGATGTATCAAGGTGCCCTTCATGTGAGTTTCGTTAGAGGCTGGATGACAGCAGGGATCAGGTCTATCTTTTTTCATCGTCTCTCCCAGCTGCCAGTACAGTTCCTTGAACACAGCAGGAATTTCATGCATACTCAAGGAATGAGTGTATTTTTTCCACAATGTCAAGGTCCTACATATCGCCTTTTCCTCCTTCCCCTTTTCCTTATCCCACATCCCATTTTTCAAAGGTATCCACTCTTACACATTTCATGTTTTGAAAAACGAATTTAGAAGGAAAAGGATTTTCATATGATTGGGAAAGAGAAATCATTGTCAAAGTCAAAACTACAAATGACTGTAGTTTTGAAACAAAGTGCAATGTTCCCACAGAAGTCCATGGTAATTATTAATAAGGATATGACTTGGCAAAAGACAGATCAAGATCACCAGATCATTGACTTAGGAAAACAGACCACTCCCCTTGCAAGCGTTATTTATAGTGAGCATTCCCTTTGTAGTGGAGAGTTACCCCAGGTCCTCTACAATCCCAGAACTAGGGCGGACCCATTTCTACGCGGAGCTCAGAGTGGCAGATACAGAAAACAAAATCCTCAGGAGCTAAAGGCAAGAGACTATCTCCAGCTCCCTAGAATTCTTCCCTACACCTCTTACCTCGGGGCCTTCTTCTCCAGGCCAGGAAGCCAACTCCAGCCAGGACAATGGTGAGGACAATGGCCCCAAAGACAGCTTTCATCACCAGAAGGATGGATTCCGATTCTGGAAGCAAGCAGATGAAGAAAATCCACAAGTGTCCTTTCCCTCCTGATAACTTCAGGGACTTTTGTCCCTGTACTCATCAGGAAATCCAACACTGTTTTTCTTCTTCTTCTTCTTTTTTTACGATACTGGGGATTGTACAGTACAGTACAGTACAGGAGCACTCTACCACGGAGCTACATCCCCAGCCCTTTCTATTTTTCATTCCCGCTAAGTTGCCGAGGCTGGCTTTGAACCTGTAACCCTCCTGCTCAGCCTCTCAAGTTGCTGGGACTACAGGCATGCACCACTATGCCCAGCCCAACACTACTTTTCTTACTGTCATTTCTCATCATATGATGGCTAATAGACTATGTGTGTGTATTTTCTGGTGTTTAATTTTTTTAAAAGTTTTAATTTGTAATATAGTAAACAGCAATAGGTATGGTCCACATAAATAAAACTCTGGGGTCTGCAATGATTTGTAAGAGTAAAAAAGAGCTTTGGGACCAAACAGTGTGAGAACCACTGACTTGAAAGACCCATTCATTCTAAAGCACACTGAGTTGGGTAGTGATCCACCCTCCCCTCCTTGACAGCTGGCATGGCTTCCTGCTCATCTTCTTTCCTCATTCTCACTCTCCAGATAGCCACTACCTAATCCTTACCCTGATGGCCCTGAAGAACCACGTGGAGGCCACAATGCTCCACGTGGCAGGAGTAAATGTCCCTGCTCTGTGGATCCAGTTCAACTGACACCCACGTCTGATAGGTTCCATCCCCGCTGGGAAGGATGTCTCCATAATCCACTTCTTGGACAAGTTCTTCCCCATTTTTCTTCCATATCATGGAAATTTCTGGAGGGTAAAATCCATGAGCTCTGCAGAAGAGAGTTGTAATCCCCGGAAAAAATTCTTTGCGACTTATTCTGACCAGTGGGGGCTCTAGGAGGAAAAACTACAGTTTAATAGAAATGTCTTGGATACTGAGCAAACAACATTAAAACTTGGCAACTAGGTTTTCCAAATAATTTTCTTCATTGCAGGAAACATCTAAAACCAGGAATGACCCAGAACCCAGGTTCATCAATAACAAAGTTAAATTATTGTATACTACTAGGGTGGTGTGCTAGGAAATTAAAAAGGTGGAGTTAAGCCATAGTCTGTCCACACAGCTTTGAGTGTTTGGAAAATTATTGGGATTATTTACAGTTAACCTGTGGAATACCTTTATGTATCAAGAAAAACTGAGCCATAATATGGGTAAGTGATTATTTCTGATAAATAATTCTGCGAGAGATTGGAGATTAGAACTCAGTATTCCTTGATCTCAATTTCGAATTTGATGGCAATGAATGACACAGCATCTCAGCTCAACTCTGGCTCCAAAATGCCTGTGTGCTCAGGTTGACACCTTGATGACTTATTATCAGATATAAACATATGTATTAGATTATGTCATAGTTGTGTTCCCAAAAGGGCTACAGAAATTCATATCTTAGAAGGGCTTTGGCAGTGACAACAAGGAATTGTCCATTTGTGACTTTGCTTTCTTGTAACTTCTTTTAATTTTCCAGATGGTTCTGTCCTTAACATTTCTGGCTGAAATGGGGTCATAGATCCATATAGAGACCACCCATACCAACTGGAAGACCTATTTGCTGCTCAACTTCAAAATTCACCTCCTCATTCACAACTTATTATCTGCCATTACTGATACAGGGAAGAGCCTTCACCTCAACAATGCCTTCCTTGTCTTTCCTGAGGCATAACATTTAGATGTAGAAAAAGGCTTTCAAACATTAGAAATAAAATATAAATGCCATCAGGAGGGAATTCTTATTGACAGTGCCTGTAAGAAATTAATCTGAAATCTTTTCCTAGGCACTGACCATATGGGTTGAGACCCCATTAGGACATTGATAGTAGACCGAGAGGAGGCTTGGAGTGGGAAGCAGTTCCTTGAGGTTGAACTTTCAACACCACCCAGGGCCCCCCTTGTTTCTCCAAGGAGCTCTTCATATCAGACAGAATCAACAGGGTTAGGATGAACCATCCCAATTCATAGCAACTGCATTCAGGCTTCCCCACCTTTTCCACAGTGTAGCAGGCCTGGCAAGTGAAGGTTCTCTGTGTTTGTAGTCAAAGGCTAAGAAGGTCACAGATCAAGGTCAGGAAGTGTCCCACATTGCCCCTCTTCCTACTGCCTAGGCTCAGCAGAAAATATCTTAGTGATGAAGCATCCTGTATAACCCCAAGGTGGCCACAGATGTCAACCACATCCTAAGCTGTCAGACAGTCTTCAGTCAGGCAACAGTAACAACATTGAGTATGTGAACAGAGCTCCACAGCTTACAAAGTGTTTCATATACATTATTCCATACCAGTTTCTGTGAGGTAGGCAGAATTATGCTCTTTATTTTACTCAAAATTATTGCTTTGTTGGTCTGGCATCAATTAGCCTCATCCCTTTTCTGACATTACG
Source organism: Marmota monax (assembly GCF_021218885.2). Lineage (NCBI taxonomy): Eukaryota > Metazoa > Chordata > Mammalia > Rodentia > Sciuridae > Marmota > Marmota monax. The sequence continues at coordinate 269,206 of NW_026694493.1, read as the reverse complement.
AACCGCTAAACAACAATGTATTTTGGAAGTTGATTGCACCCTCCTCCAGCAAGTACCAAACTAAATTCCCTCCCCAGCATCGTCTAAACTACAGGGCTGGTCAGTTTCTCTTTGCTGGTTCTGACCCGGCCCCTGCCCAGTGCACCAGGGGCCTCTAAGTGCTCCTTTGATTTGTCTATTTATTTAAGTAGCTAATGCTGAGAGAGAGTGGCCCGTTCTTCTGAAATGGTGAAGCCATGGGGATATGAGCTGTGCACTGGCTGCCCCACCTCCGTGGAGAAGGCCATTCATCATTTCTGACTCCTCAGGTCCCCACACGGCCCTGATTCCTGCCTTCGGATAGCTTCCCTCTTTGAGCCACTTTGAATAAGTTTGTCACTCAGCTTACAAAGGGGAGAGTCAAAGTCAAACTCCCCTCATTTACTTCAAGACCTGTGCTTTTAGACAGAAGCACTGATTCCTAACTGTGGCCTAGACACTCCTCCTTGGGACTCCAGGAAAGTCCCTCCACTGGAGATGACTCCTGTGGGAGTGAGTGCATCGCATCTAGGAGTTTCCTGCAGCACCGTTCTGATGCGATTTACCTTGAATAAGCTCATACATGAAAAATTCTGTATTAACTAGAAGCCAACCGATGGAATTACAGCGTTCATCTGCCAGCGAAGCAAAGACCTTCAGTTTGTCTTCTTCATAAACCCAGATATTTTTACTCAAAATGGGATTGTCGGAGCCCTTAGCTCTTGAACAATTTGTAAAAATCATCCCACCTCTGAAAGTATCTTCCGACTTATCCGTGACAGGAGATGGAAAGATTTGCCTCACTGGATCCCCCAAGTCAAGGTATCCTTGGAGGTACTCCAGTCTGTCATGACAAATGGAACTGCTAAATTTTGTCAAGCTGCTGCTAAAAAAATAACCAGGGAAAGTTATCCGAGGGAGTTCCAAATCTCAACAGTGCAGCTCTGGCGACGGATCTCAGCACAGGGTGAATGTCACCTACACAGGAAGAAGTTATATATAAAACCGATTTTGCTGGGAATTCTCTCTTGTTACCTGTTCTTAGCAGGGTATCTTTGCCGTACTCTAGGAATCTCTTTAGCCAGGCAATGCATTCTTCTTCCAGCCAATTCTTTTGATATTGTAACTCATGCTGATTGGCTTCCCATGCCCGTTTGGTGACGTGAGCCACATTATCTACTGCCATCCAGGACAGGGTGTCTTTATTGAAGACGATGAAATCCTGTCCGTCATATGCATATTGGAGAAATCCCGTGGTGCTTCCATCCTCCAGCAATTCACAGCCAATCATTCTCTGGTAAGTGTGAAGCCCTGGACACAGAAGCATGAAAGGGCAGGCGCAGGGCAGAGGGGGCTCTCAGGTGACATGACCGGGGCATGGCTGGAAGCATCCTCTGCTGTAGTTTATGTGACCCCACAGGCCTGCAAGACACTGCTGGGTCTTCAGGAGGTTGCTGTTACATAAGCCCACCCATCAACAGATATTTGGGGAATACCTACTGCATGCCCAAGCAATGTGATAACTCTTGCCCTGGAAAGTTAGCCTGTCTCGGGAGTGATTAACTGATAAACTTTGTGGCTATTATGAGTGCAGTGGAGGAGAAAGAGGTGCAGGAGCCAGAAATATCCCCTGGAAAGTTAATGTAGTCAGTCGTGCATAAGCAAGCACATGGCTGAGCCTGGCCACCAGGAAATGAGACCCAGTGGGCAAATTTAGAAGGGAGAGACACATCAGAAGGCGAGACGGCAATGAGATGGGGATGGGGGGCGGCGGTCAGATGACAAAAGGTTGCTGGGGAAGAGAAGGACAATTTGGAAGGTGCATAGGACAGATGGTAGGCATTGAACTCCATCAAGCAGATTTGCCAAAAGCCATGGAGAATGCAAGTCAGCGAATGCTCACATTGGCCACCGTCAGCCCAGGGACTCTGCTAGAAAGGGACCACGAGGGAGCTCGTTCATCCCCTCGCAGACACACCTGAGTGATTGTAGTGCCTCTGTAGGCGCCTCAGCTCCACCTTGAACATCTGCTGCCAGCCCCTGAGCAGCTGAGTGTACCTCTCCCAATGATCGGGCGCCAGGTTCTCCGCCATCCACGGGGCCCTCGGCTCCTTCTGCCGAGTGACACTGTCATATGTGGTGATAGGGTGGGAGTCCACATACCCAACTGAGATAAATTCAGGAACCCCGTGGCCAGGATCCGAAACGCCCAGGCGAAAGTATCTCAGAGAGTGTGTTCCTGGGCAGGAGGCAAGGAAGGGAGACAGTGAGAGTCCCAGACGACGTGAAGCCACACTGTACGTTTCAATGACTCCCCACCGGGGCTCCGCACTCAGTGGGGCTGAGACTTATGGGCCCCAGATGCTATTTCCTCTTACAGAATTCTAGAACTCTGGGAATTATACCTGGAAAGCCTTTTAGGGCTCTAGCCATGACTTGGGAACTTTTCATGTCTGAATCTTAAGGTGAAGTTTTTTTTTTTTTTTTTAATCTTTATTTTATTTATTTTTATGTGGTGCTGAGGATCGAACCCAGGGCCTCACACATGCTAGGTGAGCGCTCTACCACTGAGCCACCACCCCAGCCCCCAGGGTGAAGTTTTTTAAGTAACCAAACTTGTAAGCAAAGTATAACATGCTGCTCTAGCCTTGGGGGGAAAGGCCCCAAACCACTCATTGGGGTTCCCAGGGCTGCGCTTGAGGGAGCTCCGAGAAATCAGAAAACCATGAAACCCCAATTCCCTCGTTTTACCAACCAAGCCCCAGGTGGATAGACAAGGACCCCCCACTCCACACACACGCATTCACACACACAGACTACACACACACACATCAGGTCAGGCAGAGAGAAAACCTCCACAAGGACTTAGGCCTTCTGAGGGAAAAAAAAAATTTAAACAATGTGCTTTTCCTGGTTTTATACCAAACCACCCTCATTATCCACTTTCTTTTTTTTTTTCCTAGTTTTTCTTCTGGATAAATATCACTGTAAGGATTGCACTTATGAGTAAGGGCTAAAAGTCAACTGAAATGAAGCAAGGGTTTGGTCTCTGTCACGCCCACTGACCTCAGCTCAGGGTCTAGCGGAGTCAGACAAGGTGGCTTCAAAGTGGCACGGTACCTGCTGGCCTGCAACCTCAGGGGAGACTTTCCAGAGAAGTCAAGTCTTAAGGGATATCTTGGGACAGGTAGGAGGTGAGCAGGCGAAGGGACAGGGAGGGGACAGGAGGGAGAACAGTGGGAGCAGCGAAGCCATGCGTGTAGCCAGGAAGTCTGAGAGCTGTGCTCTGGGAACCAGATAGCCTCGGACAGCTGTGCACAGCATCACAGAGGGGACTGGGACGATGACACCTGGGAGGTACGCAGAGCCCAGGCTGAGAAGGCCTCCGTGTTGTGCCAAGGAGCCGGCAGACAGAAGGCACGTGGCTCTGCTTGCTGTTGTCAGGAAACACCCACCTCAGCCTTTCCTCCTGCTACCTCCTGCCATTCTGCCCCATCTAAGTCCTTCCCAGAGCCGGGCACGGTGGCACACACCTGTAATCCCAGCGACTAGGGAGACTGAAGCAGGAGGTACAAGAATTCAAAGCCACCCTCAGCAACTCAGTGAGGCCCTAAGCAACTCAGCAAGACCCTGTCTCAAAACAAAAAATAAAAAGGGCTGGGTGGGGCTGAGGCTGTAGCTTTACTATTTAAAGCACTTACCTCGCAGGTGTGAGGTACTGGGTTCAATCCTCAGCACCACATAAAAATAAATAAAGATACTGTGTGTTCATCTACAGCTAAATAAATATATTTTTTTAAAGGGCTGGGGATATGTTTCAATGGTTAAGTACCCCTGGGTTAATCCCTGATACCAAAAAGAAAAAAAAGTGAAATAAAATAAATAAATCCATCCCAGGCATCAAAACCCATCTCCAAAGACACTCTTGGAACCAGCTCTGACAATTACATGGCTAAGTGGAAAGGATGAATGGAGGTCCACATGCCCAGAGATCCATATATGTAAGAAGAATAAATCAAGCAAACTGTTAAATACATCCTATACTCTGACATTTAGGAATAGCTCTCCATATGACCCTGACGGACAAATCCAAATTTTAAAATCTCAGACTTTGTGAAGTTCTAGACCTGAATGCAGCGACACAGACAGAGAAAGCTGACCTGTGTCCTTCAGCCCCTGGCCCTCAACCTGGGACCCACCTCCTTCTCTTCCCACTTCTGGGCCTGCCAAGGGCCTGTGCACATGTTTAAATACCCCTGAACTCCCGCTCAGGCTCTGTCCACAATGCAGCCTTCTGGTCACCCCTCAGGTCCAGCAGGGCCTCACAAGCAGCACACTCCACCCTTCAGGCGATGGACAAGTGAGGAGGCCACACAGCCCTGAGTGACCTGACGGGAACTCTAGGTTCTGGGTGCCCGGAGTGTGGCTGGAGGGAGGGGCACAGATGGGGGGGTAGCAGCTCCCTGCAGCCTGTGTCCGATGGCTGCACTAGACACCACTTCCCCAGAGTCTTTCCAGATTGCTCAACCCCAACTTGCCAGCTGCTTTGGGAACTCACTCGGGTCTTCTGATGGGGTCTTCCTCATGCAGAGAACCTGCTGCCAAGGTCAGCCTCCTAGTCCCCAGGCTAAAGACACCTAACAATGCTCATTCCTTCTTCTTCATTTATAAGCACATAGTTAAGAAAAAAAATTCAGACTTTTAAAAAATCAGCTCCCAAAATGGTTGGGTTCGTTTCTATGTGAGCAATTTGGTTTTTAATTTTGTTTTCTCTCAACTGCCTGCTATAGTCTGGATCTGACATGTTCCCAAAAGGCCCCTGCATTAAAGGGTTGGTCCCCAGTATGTCTTTAAGAGGTGGGGTCTAGTGGGAGGTCTTAGGTCATTGGGGGCACGTCCTTGAAGGAGATGTTGGGACACCTGACACAATAAGTCTTTTATCTTTATAAATTGATTACCTAAGGCTTTTGTCATAGTGAAGGAAAGCTGACCAACACTCTGTTTATGAAAGAATTTACAATGTGCATATCAAGTCTGAGCACCAACAAACCACAGGCAAGAGCACCTTTACCTAGATTGGGGATGCTCCTTCCCGGGGTCCTTCTGCCTGATTGTGCCAGTTCTATAAAGGCAGTTTCTCTCTCTCTCTCTCTCTCTCTCTCTCTCTCTCTCTCTCTCTCTCTCAGCTATTCAAGCTGGAATGGGCAATTGGTAGCTATTTGGTGGACCAAATTGCTTGATCTCCCTCCCCAAAGGCCTCAATCCTGCAAGTCAGCAGCAGTTCTGAGCAAGATGGAAGCTGGTCTTCCCCGAGGCTTGGGTAGCATAAGAGCTCCAGTGACCCTTTGTACTGTTTGACCTCTTACTTCCCCCTTTCTCCTCCTGTGGTGGATGGAGCTGGGGTTGGGAGGGAAGACAGCAGAAACCTCTAGGCTCTCACATAAAAATGTTGGCTCTTAAAGAACCAGAGCCAGAGATTGAAGCAGAAGCATGAGTTCTATCACAGAACCAACAGTTACCGTGGTCGGCTTCTATGCTGCTTACCTTTGCTTATCTGATACCTACTTCTCTATCCTAAGGCACTTAAGAACTGGGACTTAGCTCTTTTCCTTTGCATTTCCAGCAAGGTCTAGTGCAAGGAGCTTGGCACAAAGTAGGAAGCTGGTAAATACTTGGAGGATCAAATTGTCGGTGAAGCACTTGATTTTTCTGCCTTGGAATAATGAAGTATGCAAAAATGAATATGGATCTATTTATCCTGGAACTTACAGTTTCAAAATACTTTTCATTCAAGGGAAGCCTGGCACACAGGGAACAGTCAAAATCCAGATTACATCTGATCTAGAATCTGCCAAGGGTGGATATGCTGGGGCCTGCTACTGCTTTTGAACAGCTCTGTTTCTCCATATCGGGAAAGGGTCTGTGGTTATTCTGGAGGTGCGACTGTTCCAAGTTGGAGGCCAAAGGGAGAACAAGTCATGAGCATTAGCTCTACACTTTCTTAACATCCATTTATACATTCAGTGAGTGCCTGGCAACTCTTCTAGCTCTGAGCAACACAAGAGCTAGAAAATGTCAGCCTGCCTAGAGTCTACACTCTGGTGGGTAGAAGAGAAGAAAGACAGACAATATAACTGAAAGAAAGATAGACAGATTCATATATATATATATATATAGAGAGAGAGAGAGAGAGAGAATGGGCAACACAATTTGAGACAGGAAGTTCTCCTCAAAAGGTGACTTCTGAGCATGCCCTCAGGGAATGAGGAAGGCTGCCTGGTATCTGGAAACAGCAGTCCAGGCAGGAGGGGCCATCAAAGGACCTGAGGAAAGAGCAACCTGGCCTGTTCTGGGATCAGGAAGAAAGCTATGTATGGTTAAAGCTGAGACATTGAAGGGGAAAGAAAGAGGAAGGAATCATTTCCACAGTTATTCATAAGAAAAACCTTCATAGAAAGCAGATTCCAGGGAAAGAATGGAGAAAGGAGAAGGAAGAAAGAAGAAAAAAAGTTTTTAAAAGCTGTGTTACCAAGCTCAGTTGGACTGTTGTAGAACTTCTCCTGGACTCTGGAATTCCCATAATGATATCTGGGTCTATATTCCTGGTAGATGCCAATAAGCAAAAAGAAGTACTAACAACTTGGGGCATTATTTTCATGATGGGAAGATTTATTCTAGGTCTCCTAACTTCTTCTTCCAATACAATATTTACAATTTAAATAATTTTACTATGTTAGTCAGCTTTCCATTACTATAACAAAATACCTGAGATAACTTATAAAGAGAAAAAGGTTTAATTGGGTCACAGTTTGGGAGGTTTTGGTCCATGGCATATTATGCTGTTGTTTTGGGCCTGTGAGGAGGCATTATATCATGGAAGGAGTTCCTAAAGAAAACCTGCTTTCATCAACAGCCAAGGAACAAAAAGTGAGGAAAGGGCTGGGGTCCCACAATCCCCTTTTGGGGGGATGTCCTCAATGATATGAAGACCTCCCACTAGATCCAAGCTCTTAAAAGTTCCTCTGTCTTCCACTAGCACTGGAGACCAAGTCTTTAACAAATGGGTGTTGGGGGAGACATTCAGGATCCAAACTATAGCACTTAGTTTCTTCTTTTTTTATGTATGTTTATTTAATTTTTCAGTTGACACAATACCTTTACTTATTTATTTTTATGTGGTGCTAAGGATTGAACCCAGGGCCTCACGTGTGCTAGGCGAGTGCTCTACGGCTGAACCACAACCCCGCCCACACTTAGTTTCTTATAAAAATATAAATTCATAAATGTTTGCATGATGTAGAATTAAACGAGGTAGATAGAAGTAAGTTCACTACACCAACCTTTTTCAGCCCCAATCTCAGTTCAATTCCTGGTTTGGGAGCAGTTGTTCTCCACCAGCCAGCCTTGACTTCAAAGGCTGCTCAGCCCCTAAAGGCTGGATTCCATCTGCCTGGCTGCCCGTCCATCTCTCTCAGGCAACCTGTGTGACGCCGCTCTAGGACATCACAGTCATGGGCCCTGTTACCATCTGGTGGCGCCACAGGTACAAGTCACACTTGCTCTTAGTTTGACTTCCAAAATGTTTGCAGTGCTGTGATGTCAGTTGACAGATGTGAAGTCAGCAACTCAGAGCAGAAAAGATAGGGGTAAGTCCATGGTACCCTCTCTCTCCCTGTATGTTAGACCTTGTGATAATTGACATCCTACTAGGACACGTTGCCCGGATGTTCAAGTTTCTAACATCACTATTAAGGTTGAATCACTTGAAAAGACTAATATGACCCCACAGAAATGGCAATTTCATACAATTAGGTCTAATCTTCTGATTTTCTCTTCTTGATCAGATACTTAGGAAATTGGGTTTATCGCTCCCTTTTCATGAGCATATTATTAGCATCAGCCTACTTATGGGCTAACATCTCTGATTTAGTTTGATCTTCCGTCCATCCAGCCAAGCCGCTTCTCAAAGGGCATTTGCTGCCCTGTCCCGTTAGCCTCTGATAGACATTGCTAGAGAGGCCGACCAACACAACCAAACAGCTCCCACACCAGGTGCGACTCCAATTTATACTCCTAAATTATGTCCCTTGAATTTGTAAATTAGCCATTTGGGCCATTTTTACAAATATCTGTGCCAAAATCACTGGATTATAAGATAACTGATTATGTGTTATCGGGTATTTGTCCCCAGGGGCAATTTACATTTATTGACTATCTACCAGGTGAGGCGTGTGAAAACAAATCAGATACCAGCTCTTTCCTCCAGGAATTCGTGGTGTTGTTGGGGAACTAAACGTGTAACATAACTAAATGCAATGCAGTAAAACACACAGCACAGAGAGGTACCTTGGAGTGCTCCCACGGCTCAGACGGCAGAGACCCTGCTCTCCTATGACCACAGGGAAATGCTCCCAGGAGGGGGTGGCAGATCAGGTGGCCTTCAATGAGTCACCAAGGGCAGCCGCATCTTAATCATAACCATCAGAACTCTATGCATTTATTGAGCAAGTACCATGTGTCAGGTAGCATTCCAGACCCTCGATGAGCAGGGGTTGTACTGACTCTTTACCATAACCTTCTGAGGTTAAGACTCCATTCCACAGATGGAAAATATGTGCAGAGAGATTCAGTAAATTGCCCAAGATCATCCTCAGAGTCCATAAATGAAGGAACAGGAAATCACCATCTGATCTCTCTACCTTAGGCCGCCTAACCCTCATCAGAGGCGGGGTGTTTCCCCAACCCAGCCTCCTTCGGGCTTCTGTCCCTGAAGCATCAACTGCTCTCTCCCGCCTCCTGGTGTCAAGGAGGACTCACTGTCTCTGATCTCCCAGTCCCTGGGGCCCAGGCTCCAGGCTTTCCTGTAGGTGGCCGAGAGTCCTGACTCAATTTATTTGTTATCCCTCCCAAGTAGACCGATGCCTTAATAAGGTCAAAATGATTATGATTCCTGGGAACTATGCTGGAATTTCAGGCATCGCGGGAATGAGGGGGAGAAGTGGAAGGCGATATTTTTAGTTAAGAGAACCTCTGGACACTTCTGGAGTAATGCAGCCATGTGGATGGCTCTCCATGCAGCAGGAACTGCCAGTCCCCTCTCCTAACAACTTGTCTAATGACAGGAATTTAATGGGATGCTATAAGTGCTAAATGTGACAGCTTGGCTTCTTAGTTACTCTTTGGAGGCCACTGTTGTTGGTTTGGTCTTTATTTTTTTAGAACTGGGGAGCAAACCCAGGGCCTCCGGTGCTCTAGCACTACTGAATTACACCCCCAGCTCTCCTGTGTTTTTATTTTGAGACAGAGTCTCACTTAGTTGCCCAGGCTGGCCTTGAACTCACGATCTTCCTGCTCCAGCCTCCCAGGAACTGCGGTTACAGGAGTGCTCCCCCATGCCTGGCCAGCGGCTACTCTTTTGAAGGTTACCAGCACATCATTTTATTATTTTCTGAATTTCTGGGAAGCCCAGGTCTAGCTGCTAAGGACACAGCAATGAACAAATCAAAGTCCCAGCCCTCTGAGCTAATTTCTACAAAGGATATTGGAAATATACAAATATAGAATATAAGGTCAGGCGGTGATAAAAACTCGATAGAAAATAAAGCAGTCAAGAGAGTGTGGGGAAGGTTGATAGCTTAGATAGAAGGACCGGGAGAGGCCTCTCTGAGCAGGTAATATCCGAGCAGATATGTGCATAGAATGAAGGAGGGAGCCATGCAAGAGGAACCTTCCAGACAGCACAGTAAGCCAAGTCCTTGAGGAAGGTGTGTGCTTTGCACATTGGGGGGACACTGTGGGGCCCCGTAGAGCTTTGGAGAGTAAATGAATGAGCTCTGGTGGTTTTTTCTGTACCCTCTGGGTATGATGATGACCATACATCTCCTACTTCCCAAAAGAATCCCAATTTTATGAACCTTATGCTTTTTAAGTGATCCATTGAAGTTGTAACAGAACGTGATTTGTTGGGTATGCTCTTGAAAAGTTTTCCCTAATAAATATAAATTCAGGTGTCAGAAAGAATGCACGTTGTAATCTGTCTCACTTTAGGCTTCATAAGAGAGAAGTGTTTAAAGAGTTGTATGTTTGACCTTTCATCTGGGTTCCCTCCTCCAGTTCTTGGCAATCCCCTGGAATAAGAGGATTGAGGTCAAGTGAGAATAAATAGATATTTCAACTAGTGAAAAGGAAAAATCTGTGAATTAGTCAAATTTCTCAGATTTAGATAGATTCAATTTCAACCCAGAAGAGGGCCTTAGGGGAGTGAAGTATTGTCTTGGAGACATTTCTATTGCATGTACCTTGGCAACAGCTCCATGGAAACAGACTGAAGTCTAATAAAGTGTATAGCAAATGCCCATATTTTCTCATGTTAACTCTTTGAACTCAAGGTCATTTCTAAGCAGATAATCTGCAAGCCTGTCTTCTGACTCTAGCCCAGTTGGCAGCTTAGGGGGCTTCTCCATTATCGGTCCTCGTATCTGAAGGACTCCATCATTCATGAAATGCATGGACATAGTAGATTAACACATCCATAAATTTTTGAGTAATATCAAGAGGCCGACGTTGGTTATGTCAAGATGAAACACACAAACCACATATGGCTACACAAGAGAAATCTTGTACATGTCCCCAGCCTGATTATGTCCACCCACATTGCCACCAGTTCCCAGTTTCACACAGGCTGAAAAAAACAACAAGATGAATTTTAAAAGCATGAAATACCCTTTTTGGTGGGAGGGGAGTACTGGGGATTGAACTGAGGGGCACTCAGCCACTGAGCCACATCCCCAGCCCTATTTTGTATTTTATTTAGAGACAGTTTCACTGAGTAGCTTAGTGCCTCGCTTTTGCTGAGGCTGGCTTTGAACTCGAGATCCTCCAGCCTCAGCCTCCCGAACCACTAGGATTACAGGCATGCACCACCATGCCTGGTTGAAATAGCTTTTTAAAATACCAATTCTGCAAACACAGCAAACCACTGGTTTGAATTTGCAGTCATTATTGCTGCCCAAACTATCTACTGCTCATAGTCAGATAATTTCAATTTCTTAGGGTCTTTATTTTTTTAACATAAATTCACTCTGGAAGCATTTATGAAGTACCTACTGGACATTAGGTAGGGCCAGGGGAATAAGAGAAAAGTGAGGCTCTCTCTCGCTGCTTTAAGGATAGCCTCACAAGGGAGAGTTTAGAAATAGAAAAATCATAGAACTGGGAACAGAAGCTAGAAAAACATAAAGCAAGAAATGGTCACCCGAAGGCTGTGGAGTTGCTAAGAGTAACACTGAAGTGATAGTGGAGTTATTTTGACCCTTCCTGGAGTTGTGACCCCACACGCTGTGGTATCTCCTCCTTGTGTTTCCTGTCTATCACGGTATAGTAGCATTTATCCAGGGCCAGCAGTAGACACAAATGTCAGGTGGACCAAGTCCCTTCTCGTAACCCCATGTCTCTCCCTGTTAATAACACTTAAGGCTCAGGAATGTTCAGCCAGGGCCCTGGCAGGAAACGGCCTTCACCCCAGACAAATCCCACCCAGGGACCTTAATGAAGGGACACCTTGCATAGGTAGGGGCAAGGCTAGGGAACAAACAAGGATGCGGGGCTCCCAGAGGTTAGCAGCAATGGGAAGCCATTATCACCTCTGGAGCTGAAGAAATCAGAACAGCAAACAGAGTTACCTCAGCCCAGTGGGAGTGAGAACCCTTAAGAAGGGCTGTTTCAGGCCAACTGCACTGGGGAGGGACCCGGCTACAGCCAGAGGCGGTGCAGAAGGGAAGGTGTGAGAAAGACGTATCTCGCCCTCCTTTTCCTCCCACTCTCTGGTCTCTCGTCTCTGAGTCTTGCACTGGGTGACCCTCCCCACCCCGAAATCAGCTGTAAGAGAGCCTGGGTGACCATGCGGTCTGTAGCCATGGGCCTCGGGGACACAGCAGGACAGGGAAGGAAGGAATCCAAGGAGTCAAAAGGAGACTAAGCAGCACAAAGGGACCTCCCCCACCCTTCATCACTCATTTATTTCAATTCCCTTTCCACCAAGTACCCGAGGGCCACCTATTCACATCCAGGGGCACCATAGTATTTGGGGAAAGCTCTGGACTGAAAGAAGACCTGCCTAGAATTCAGACTGCTCACTACGTAAGTTTAGTCCATCTCTCCAGGCCTGCAGAAAAAAACAAGACCTTTTTTCCTCCCTTTGGCTAAGTTGCCCAGGTCGTCCTTGAACTTGTGGGTCCTTCTGCCTCAGCCTCCCAAGTAGCTGGGAGGCAGGCACCACGGCACCAGGCCCATATCTTTAAATGGGGAATATTTTCTTAGAGTACCAAAAGGACACACGAGAACATTGGAGTGGATAATAAGTTTAAGGAACATTGTTCTATGTTATTGGAGAGTTCCTTGAGGAGTGAACGTAGGTAATGTATCAACTTCTTAATTTCTAGAAATATTACCCTTTAACTCCCCTCTCCCTTCCTCTTCCCATCTTCTGCCTCTTACCCTTATCCCCAGTGTTTCCCATTTCTGACTTAAATGACAAGGTTTCCTGGGTTACATTTTCACAGAAGCAGAGACTGTCTATCTTATTCGCTGTCATATCCTACTGCGTGCCTAGCACACAGTAGGCCATCAATCAGTATTTGTAGAAGTCATACACAGATGACTTGAAAGAGCTCCTTCCCGACATGTTCATCAGTCACCAGCTGGGGTAGGGCCACGTCTGAGTTCTGGCTCCCCTTCCGCCTCCCTCCCCCGGAAGTACCCCCCTCAGCCTGGAGAGTGGTTGCTTAGGGCAGAGGAAGGCTGGGGCTTCCTGTCTCCCAAGGGCCTCTCCTGCACTGGGGGCAACAGAAGGCTTCTGTTTCCCAGTGACATGAGCCCCCTAAACAATGAAAACCTCTTCCTACTATCGATTAGTGGATTAAAGTTTCTTACGTCCAGTAAACAAGCCCAGAGCCCGGTTTTTATCTGTCTTGGATCTCTAGTTACAGGCAGGGCTTGTGGTGAGGACGAAACACAATACCTGTGGACAATGGGTCCTGTCCACTGTCCAGTGCCCCTGGAACGCAACTGCAACCCCGTGAGATTTGCTAAGTTAGAGAAGAGGAGAAACAAAGTTAAGGGCAAGAATGTGAGCAGAAAAGAAAGGACGCAGCTCCCAGGAAACGGAGGAGGAAGCTACCAGGAAGGTCTTTCCAGAATGGCTGCCAACCCCTCAGAAGGTGGTGACCTCAAAACCCTAAAACGTTTGCCAGACAACTGTCCAGCTCATCCACTGCCCCTTCAAGTCCTGAGTGAAATGCACCCACGTTTCTGCCCCTGGTTTCATTTTTCACCACAAGTTTTAGGAAGCAAAGCTGTTGTTCCTTGCCCCTCTCAGAGGACTTGGGTACTCACGGGCATGACTGAGCTTCACCATGAATACAGTGATTAGAGGTACCAGGAGCACCATCAGCCCCCAGCAAAGTCCTTTGCTTTCCGATTGATTCGGGTCCCTGTTGATCTTTTTGAGAACCTAAACTGCAGCCTGTGTTGAGTAATTTAGCAACAGGGGCAGGACACAGGGTCCTCTTCCAATAACAACAGGGGAAAACACAGAGCATCATCAGCTGCTAGGTAGAATAGAGGCAGGCAAGTCAATGCATTAACTTTTAACCCTTTGTGTGTTTGAGACGCTGCTCCTGTGGCAAGCCGGTCTTCACCTTCGTCCCAACTTTTAAATATTTATTAAGCCCAGGTTTGCCCAAGGCCTAGGAAACAAAGGTTAATAATACATGGTTACTCAGGGAGCTCAAGTTGCTGCCTTTGCCACTTCCCTGGAGTTTAAATTGTACCAATGAGAAAGTCACAAGTTCCCAGAGTTTGGGACTCCTTCTCTAACTGCCTGCAATGCTATAGCCCATATGTCTGAGAAAGCATGTGCCACTCAAAGTGTTCTGTAGTTTTTAGCTTAAGGCTGTGTTCCCTGATGCTGTTGTACCGGGCACGGTAGGCCCCGGAAATCCTTTTTGAAAAGGGCAAGAAAAAGGCCTTAGAGAAGACTCCTAAGGGCAGCCACTCAGCTTGCTCCATCAGCCACCCCCAAGATCAAGCTATGACTACACTGTCATCAGGAGCACATGACAAGTCGGAAAACAACAGCTGTAGCTTGTCCAAGAAGCTGGGGGACAGGCCCAGACTGGAAAGAGGAAGTAGAGGTGAATGGGAGGGAAGAATGGAGGCAAGGCCATGAGGCAGGCCAGACTCGAGCTAGGGCTCGGGGACCCGGGTTTGCATCCCAGATCTTGAATTTGGGGCAGTATCCCAAATTTCTTGGTGTCTTCAACTTGAAAAGCAAATCCCAGCATGTATTTCACAGGATGGTTCTGTTTGCAATGTACTTGAGAAGTAGTGGAACCGCACACAGCAGATCCCTTCTGCAGGCTGAGTGATGCACAGCCCCAAAGATGTTCCCACCCTAGTCCCAGAACCTGTGAATGTGCTCCCTTACATGGCAAAAGGGACTTTGCAGCTGTGATTAAATTAAGGCTCTTGGGATGGGGAGATTAACCTGGATTATCTGGGGGTCCTGGTGTAACCACAAGGGAGGGAGGCAAGAGGGTCAGTCAGAGATATGTGAGGATGGAAGCAGAGGTTGGAAGGATGCCAGTACTGAAACGGGGGCATGAACCAAGCAATGCAGCCGGCCTGCAGAACTGGACATCACAAGGAAAAGATTCTCCCCAGGAGCCTCAGTGGGAATGCAGCTGCCAACACTTCGATTTTAGCCTGTAAGATGCAGTTGCAGAACTCTGGCTTCCAGAACTGTAAAAGAGTAAATGTGGGGTTGGGGGTGTGGCTCAGGAGTAGAGCTCCTGAGTGTGAGGCACTGGGTTTGATCCTCAGCACCACATAAAAAAATAAACAAATAAAATAATGTTATTTAAAAAAAAAAAGAGTAAATGTGTTGTTTTAGGTCACTACTTTGTGTGATTTTTTTTTTATAGCAGTAAGAGGAAACTAGAGTCTTCCTTTTTCCAAAAGACAAAAAGAAACCATAATAATGAAATTAACATTTGGCATCCTCTAACTACCCCCTTGCACTTCCCCTCCATCAGTATTTCTGTCTTCCTTTGTGCCTCCCTCACACATATGGGCACCCATGTGCCCCTTTGAGAGACCTCCAGATGTCTCTCCATAGGGCTGGAGTTCTATGCAAGTCTATTTTCCCTTTCAATTTCTGTTACTATCTTGTTCCCCCGAATGCATGTGTGCTATTTAAAAGGAGATATGGGCCCTGGGGACGTAACTCAGTGGTACAGCACTTGTCTAGCATGCATGCAGCCCAGGGTTCAGTCCCCAGTATTGTAAAAATAAATAAATAAATAAATAAAAATAAAAGAAAGAAAAAGGTATGGTGATTATGTCTTTCATTTAGTCATTTTATTCTAATTTCTAATTAATAAATTAAATCTGGAAAATACACCAAAAAAATCAGAGTAGAGTCAGTCGCTCAGATAAATCCATTGTTGGTATGTTTTAGTGTGTGTCTTTTTAGTGCTTTTGCTGTGAATATATAGGTATGTATACATGCACAAATTTTGGAGTTCATTATTCCCAAAGAGGGGTTTCAAATAATAATACTATTTTGTAAATTCTTTTTCAAATTGATATTTTCTAGTATGAATATGTGCTTTTAAGGTATAGCTTTACTCTTCCTTAAATTTTTTAAATAAATAGATTTGATCAGGACCAAGATCTTAAAGGACAAGACAGCCTCACTAAGCTGGGAGCCTGGTGGGGGGGCGGAGGGGGGGCAGTTAACGTCCTTGGCATCCTCTGGGAAAAACAAGTCCTACCTCTGTCCTTGAATTCTAGGCTGCACTTTTCAAAGCAGCCTGTCTTACCTTATTAACTACAAATCCCTTTATGTCTTTGGCTTTTTTTTTTAATATTCTTTAGTTGTCAGTAGATCTTTTTTAAAATTTTTACTTACCTATTTATTTACATGGGGTCCTGAAGATTGAACCCAGGGCCTCTCACTTGCCAGGCAAGTGCTCTACCACTGAGCCACAACCCCAACTGTCTTTAGCTTTTTAATACCTGATTTGTTATATACATTTTAAAGCCTTCTGAGGCATCACTCTCACTTGCAAATGGGAAAACTCCTCCAAAAATAGAAGACAAAGCTATTGAGTTAGTAAGTGGATCATACTTGTTAAATAATGTCATTTTCAATATAATGTAACTTACCACATTCAATAAGTAGTTTCCTCTTGGTTATATATTATTAAAAATAACTAGAAGTCTGTGTGTGAAGTTTGATTCATGCCATTCTCTGTGTGTAGGTAAAATCCCTTTGCCAGTTTTTGGCCAAGGCCAGGACAGCCTTGTAGAAACAGGCAATGGAATGCCGTATCAAAGGACATGGGCTCAGGTGTTAGACAAGCTTTTATTCAAACGAGGCTCTGCCACTTTCCACCTATGTGACTGCAGGCAAGCTATTAACCTTGCATTTGGATTTCTCCTTTAGAAAATGGGGAAGTAACAGTATCTCCATGACAAGGTTGTCATGAAGATTCAAGGAAATCAGTTGTGGTGGAACCAAGAGATGGCTTGTCACCTGTTGGGTCGTTAGAGCCGACTACTACACATACATAATTGTGGTCAGTTCTCTGGAGCCATACTAAATAAACCTATAATCTAAGAAAAACCAGTGGTTCTGTCTGCAACCTCAACCCAAGCCCCCAGCCCTGCTGTGCAACCAAATTACAATCTAGAACCTACTCCACCTGGAAATTCTGGAGCCACTTTTGAAGATAATGAAAATGTATCACTTAGTGCTTAGAATGCCCACTGCTAGAAATTAAAAGCCAGCAATCAGTATTATTATCTGTGTTATTCAAGTATTGAGTTTGTGGTTTTCCTTTCTTCTGTATGGACAAATTCATAAAGGATTGTCAAGGTCGAGGCTATAACTCCCCTTCCTGCAAATGTTCAAATTCATTGTCACGTCGAGGAAGACACTGAATTCCAAAAGCACATTTTTACTTTTTAATACTCACCAATATCAATCAATTCAGTCATTATTCCTAATGAAGGAAAAGTGAGGAACGAGAGACGGGTGAGAAATGAAAGACGGAGACCAGGCAGAGATACACATGAGAGTTTGTCAGAGCTGACAAATAAAGGCCATCTCTCTATAGTGGAGAGAGGCAATCTCTCTATAGTGGGTTCTTTGGGTGGGAAAGCGAAACTTTTTCCTAAAAATGGTGGCTGTCACTTAAGATGGCCTTCCAGATGCTAAGCAAGGACCTTATATTCTTTCCCTTTTTTGTTTTTTATTGGGGCCCTTAGGGAACAGGGATATAGGTCAGTCTTCTATAACTGCTTCCTGCTGGGAAAGGGGCAGCATTTGAGTCCCTCATTATGGGTGCGGGATGTCATTGGAAAGATGATGGAGGTTGAGTGGTGGTGGAACGCTGTCCCCCCGTGGCCCAATTTTTGTGAGGGATTTGTATTTCTGTAACAAAAGCTGGTTTACAGTTTGGTTAGAGATTTTTTGGATCTGATCTTTAACCAATCTAATGACGCGGGGGCAAGCATTAACAGAAGGCCCATGACAAGGAGAGGGGTTGATGAACCCAGCCTAATTCCATCCTAAGATTGGGATCTATCTCATCACTAAGTCATGAGAAGTTAATTTCTGTTTTACTATAAATTACTGTGCTTTCTAAACTTGTTGGGAATTCCTGCTCCTGCCTTGAACTCACCTATGCCTCACTTTCCCTGACCAGATAACAAACCTCTCTGAAACCTCAGGGGCTCCTCATAAATTCTGATATTGGGATCTGAATTTACTCCCTCCTTGAAATATCATGCCATGTAGATCATTTACCTACTATCTACCTTTGTATTATGCTTGTCAAAATCCTGTTATCTGTGAGTTCTCAAGACACCCCCCTTTGCAACTTTTTGTGCTATAAAACCTTGTTCCTAGAGAGCGGGGGTGCTGATCTCTAGCCTGGATTGGTAGAGACAGCCTCGGACCAGCTCTTTTTTATGTACACAATACAAGCTTGCTTTAATTTGATTTAAAATTGGGGTCAGTGGTGTTTTCTTTGCATCAGGGATCAACAGGGTCAGGAAAGAAAGTGCCCACTGGAGAAGGGGGTTACTTAGCTCCCATTGTTCAGCAGAGGAGAGCTGTTGTTTTTGATGTTCAAGGTCCTGTTGGAGTTGTTTTATCTTGTCCTTTACTATGCCAGATTGACTTTTTTAATATTTATTTTTTATTTGTAGTTGGACCTAACACCTTTATTTTATTTATTTATTTTTTTATGTGGTACTGAGGATCGAACCCAGGGCCTCGCATGTACTAGGCGAGGGCTCTACCGCTGAGCCATAACTCCAGCCCACCAGATTGATTGACATAAAAATAGCATTCCTCCTATAGGTACAAAGTCCTCCTTTTTCAGCTGTTAGAAGATCAAGGCCCCTTCAATTCTGCAGAACCACAGCAGCTAAAGAATCAAGCTGGGATTGTATGGTTAGTATGGTTTAAGCAAGTTGCTGTAAGTCTCCTAGAAATTGGAATGGCAATTTCTGGTAATAGTACCCCTGGGAGGTGAGTGCAGAATAAGGGAGGAGGGCAAAATTGAAAAGGGGAAGGATGGTGCTCATGATTCTGCAGTGTCCTCGTGGTCTTCTGAGACCGAAGGAAGATGGGGAGTGGTGGTGCTGGCCTTGAGAGGGCCTGTGGGTGTTACTGTATAAAAGGGTGGAGAAAATAATTTTATTTTATTTTTTAAAATTTGTTTTAATTAGTTACACATGACAGTACAATGATCTTGACATATACATTTGAATCAGATGGAGTATAATTTCTCATTTTTCTGAGTGTACAGGTTGCAGAATCACATTGGTCACACAGTCACGTATATACATACAGCAATAATAATATCTATTTTATTCTGCTGTCCTTCCTTTCCCCCCTTCCCCTCCCTCCCCTCCCTCCCCTCCCATCATTTCTCTCTATTGGGTGGAGAAAAAAAATTTTACATGGGAGTTATGAACCCAATATGGGATGCCCTCAAGGCAGGGTGCCTAGGGGCCTAGGGAGTGGTAAGAATGACCACCTAATGTATGCTAGAAGGGGCCAGAAAAGATGAGGAGCAAGGGGTAGTGGAGAACCAGAGAGTGGTGAGCTGAGCAGGGAGATAGGCTGTCCATAAAGCTCAAAAGGGGAGATGTTGAGTGCCTTTTTTGGGAGGGCTTATAACTTAAGAAGAGCCAAGGGAAGGAATTTAATGCAATCTAAATGTAATTCAAGGGATAGTTAATGAGAATGTTCTTCAAGGTCCTGTTGGTATGTTCCACCTGGCCAGAGGACTGGGGATGGCAGGGGATATGAAAATGCCAGGAGATGTTGAGAGCCTTAGCTACAGACCATGAAACATGGGAAGTAAATTCAGAACCATTATCAGACTGGAGCGAGGAGGGGAGGCCAAATTGAGGAAGAATGTGTTCAGCGAGGATGCTGGCTACCGTGGGGGCACATTTATTGGTGGTAGGAAAAGCCTCGACCCATTCCGGGGAGGTGTCGACGAGTACCAAGAGAAATTAGTATCGCTTGACCAGGGGCCTATGGGTGAAATCCAGCTGCCAATCAGAGCAAGAGAGATGTCCTCTTGCCTGGTGTAAAGGGAAGGCAGGTGGGTGGACAGTGGAGATAGGATAGGTTTTTTGGCAGATTTCACAGGAGGCAGAGAGAAATTGTAGGTCCTCTGGAGAGAGTTTAAGGTGGGAAGTGAGAAATTGTTTTAAAGATGTGGTGTTAGGGTGAAAGAGGTTGTGAAGGAAGGTAAGCATCTGTTGAGTGTCAGGTGGGGAAGAGTCCATTGGGGGACTAGCAAGGCAGAGGATGGCAGGTGGAGGAGGCTATGGGAGGGCGGTGGCCCTCGCCTCAGAGTCTGCCTTGTTGTTGCCAAGTGTCACAAAGGCAGTGTCTGTCTGATGGGATCTACAATGTGAAATTCCAACGGCAGTGGGAAGCTTTGAGGCCTGAAGGAGATCTGAGATAAAGGGGGCATGAGTAATTGAGGTTCCCTTGGTGGTAAGGAATCCGCGCTCCCTCCAATAGCAGAGTGGGAAAGAAGAATGTGGAAAGCATATTTAGAGTCTAAGGAAGCCCTTTCACAAGAGGTCTTGAATGATCGGCTGTGAGCCTAGGAGTTTCTGTCAGGAGAGCTGATATTGTGATTGGGCCAGAAAATGGAGGGGGTCTTTGAGACAGATGTGCATGGGCTTGTGGTGTGAAGGATGGAAGGACTTGAACATTCCAGACAGTAAGGTCCACCTTGGAAGGGGGTAATGGGAAGGCACTGGCAGACGGAATAGGGGATGGTCCTAAGGTAAGGATGGTCCTAAGGAGGATCAGGGGAGCAGCAGGTGAGTCTAGATGGAAGCATATATGGGGGGAGAAGGAGAGCATAGCCCCCAACTCTGTGAGGATGTCCCTTCCCATAAGGGGAACAGGGCACTGTGGAATGACCAAAAAGGAGTGGGTAAAAATTAGAGAGCCAAAAGCACAAATGAGGCTAGGTGTCTGTAAGGGTTGGTAATGTTCACCCTCCACCCCGACAATAGAGGTCACAGAGCAAGTAGTAGGCCCCCAGAACTCCTTGAGGACTGAGTATGTGGCCCCGGTGTCTAGGAAGGAGACAGGCCTGCCTGAAATACACAGAGTTACCCTGGGTTCCCGCGGAGTGAGGGTAGTGGTCGGGTGGTGGGGACCTGGGCCTCCAGGTCCTCTGCAGCCAGTCTGAATAGCTGGAAAGGGGAACCAGAAGGGCCAGATGGCCCGGGGGCCACTATGAGCTCGGGGACAGTTGGTGGCCCAGTGTCCTCCTGATGGCATTTAGGACAAGGGCATGGAGGTTTGCAAGGCTTGGAACATGTAGGAGCCCAGTGACCCATCTGACCACATTTAAAACAGGGTCCAGGCAGTTCTGAGGGACCCTTCCACAGGCCAGTGGAACCAGGGGCAGATGCTGAGGCTGGACGAGTGAGCATCTGATATTTCTGCTTCCCCTCTTGTGTCTCCTGTTATACACCTTAAAGGCCACTCCCAGAACCTCAGCTTAGGGAGTTAGGGACCCCCTTTCAGGGCACCTTAGTTTGGCCTTAATATCGAGGAAACTCTGGGAGAAAAAGTAGGTCATTAGTAGTTATCTTCCATCTGGAGTCTCAGGGTCCAGATTAGTATATTGTAATGAAGCCTTGGTCACGTGGTCTAAAAATGTTGAAGGGTTTTCATTCTTACCTTGGAAGATTTCCTGGAGCCTTTCATAATTGATAGCCTATGGGCTGCCTTTCTAAGTCCTGCCATGAGGCAAGTAATGAATTGGTTTCTACAGGTTACTCCTCTAGGCGAATTATAATCCCAATTGGGGTCCCAATCAGGGACTGCTTCAGTGCTGATAAGGGGATGTACCTTATCAGCATGATTTCTAGCTTGCTTCCAAACTTGCCTTTGCTCCTTGTGCAGGAGGGTGTTAGACAAGATCATATGGATATCGTGGAAGGTCAAATCATATGATTGAGTCAGATATTGAAGCTCTTTGATATATGTGATGGGACTTGAAGTGTAGGACCCAAGCCGATTTTCTATCTGTGAAAGATCTGACAAAGAGAAAGGCACATGACCTGGATTACATCATTACCCAGCCACCTCATGTAGAGGACACAGAGATGCAGGTTGGACAGCAACAGCCTGTGAGAGTGTGGCAGGAGGAGAGAAGGGCTGAGGGGCCGAGGGGACAGCTGCTGAGGAGGCTTCATTAGAAAGAGAATTATGGTATGGTGGAGGCTCATCCACTGGGTCGAAGGAGAAGGAGTCCTAGGTAGGATTGTCTGTCCCTTTGGAAGCAGGCACAGGGGAGGTGAGAGCTAAGAGGACTTGTGCAGGAGAACAAGAGTTGCAGAGAGGAGAAGTTGTAGAGAGGAGAAGGCCTGAGCGTATGATATCTCTTTCCATTTTCTGGAACACTATAGTTGAAAAGACCCCTGATAATATTGGGATCTAGAGTGCCGTTAAGTGGCCGTTTAGAGTCGTTATCCAAAGAATATTGAGGTCAGATCTGATTGCACAAGCAGATATATTTTGGGGGTGGAGTTAGGTCCGGGGTAAGAGAGACCCTGTATTAGCCAGGAGGCAGCCTAGGGGACGATGGGAGGGATGGATGAGGAGCTGCCCATGGTGAGATGTGAGAGTTGAATTTAGAGGTGGGGCATCCCCCAGTCTCTAATATCTCCTAGTTGAAAGGATGGTTATGCTCAGGGGCTCATCACCACCTCTGGGTAAGTGTTGGGGCAGAAGCCCATAGAGATTAATCCAAGGCACTTGGCCAGAACTAGTAGTAGGGGCAGAAACCTATAGAAGGGGCAGAAACCCATAGAGATTAATCCAAGGCCGTGGTCTCACCAGGAACAACTCCCAATCAACTCAGTGTTTTTTTCTCAAAACCCAGGACCCAAATAAAAGACCACCTATAGACCCAGTTGATAGGGATCAGCCTTGTGAAAGCTGTGGCTGGGGGTGCCTCCGACCATGCGGTGACTCTGGGAGTGCTGAACATTTCTCAGGACCTGTAAGTCGTTTAGGTCAACTGGAGACAGAGGTCTTACCTGGAATATCCAGCGGTGGGTGCAGAGAGGTGTTCAGCAGAATGGAGGGCCTGGTCCCACGATAGAATTCAGTTTGGAGCCCAGGGATGCTCAGTGACCCTTGAAGAGGGAGAGGGCACTCCGGGGAACCTTTTCCTAAATTTCAGCACCAAAATGAAGGGAAAGCGAGGAAGGAGAGACAGGTAAGTGAGAAAGATGGCAACCAGGCAAAGATACACATGAGAGTTTATTTGTCAGAGCTGACAAATAAAGGCCATCTCTCTATAGCGGAGAGAGGCAAAACAGGCTTGGATTCTGGGACTTCTATGGGGCAGGCTCAGGAATCAGAGCTGGGCGGGTCCTAATGTGCATGGTTAGGGTTTGGGTTGGTGTGAGGGAGTGGTAAGCCTTTCTCAGAAAGGCCCTTGGATGGGAAAGCAAAACTTTTTCCTAAAAATGGTGGGTGTCACTTAAGATGGCCATCCAGATACTAAGCAAGGACCTTATACCTAACTTGCCTTATTCCAAAAAAGATTTAAAACTTCTATGTTATTTTTGACATGTGACCACTTGATTGACTCACTTCTTCTTTATGAATGCTTCTTTTCTTCTTCTTCTTTTTTTTTAACTTTTGTATTCCTGATTATTCAAGAAAATATTTCATTGTAAAAAGTTGCCAAATTTTTTAGTAGAAATGTAAAATAGTGCAGCCACTATGTAAAAGAGTTATTCAAAAAATTAAAAAAGGAATTACCATATAATTCAGCAATTCCACTGATGTATTGCATGTATTCAAAATAGTTAAAAGCTTTTTTTGAAGAAATTTATGCAACTGTGTTCATAGCCCCATTTTTCGTTACAGCCCAAAGATGAAAGCAACCCAAGTGTCCACTGAAGGATGCATGGACAAGCGAAGTCCTGTGTGTCTGCAGTGGAATATCATTCTGCCTTAAAAGAGAAATTCTGCAAGAAGCTACAATATGAATGAACCTGGAGGACATTATGCTAAGTGAAATAAGCAAATCATACAAATAGTCCCACTCTGTGGCCTGGCCACCTGGACCCTATTGTCCACATTATTAGCTCCTTATTTCATCACAAGATACCTTGCTGGACCCCAGGAAGTTCCTTCTATCATTCATTCTCCTAACTTGGTGTCAGAGACGGACAGATATCTCTAAGGATGGGTCTGAGGAGTTCCCAGAGAGAAGGGGAAACTGAACTTGGGACCAGTGGGGGTCTTGCCATACGTGATGAAAAAGAATTTCAGCAAGTGCCAAAGACACAGACAGAGGTTTATTTAGGAAAGTAGATGTATATTTGAGGGAGAAAAGGGGCAATCTCAAGAGAGAGACGCCTTCTGGGTAAAGCAAGGAATAATATTCAAGGGAGAATTCTAGTAGGCTATCTCTAGAGGGAGAGCTAGCAACCCGTTGGTGTGTGGTGTTCATATTTATAGAGGAATGGTGCTAGGGACTGGACTAGAGATGGAGGCTGGGTGGGGCTACACAATTTCATGCTGGCTTTCCCTGCCCTTGCACACTGCCCTCATTTTACAAGGGCATGGGTCAAGAGTGCAATTGTTCATGTTTGCTTTTTGCATTTCAATGATTCATGGGTGTTTCCTGCATTACAGTGATTTACGGTCACTCCCTTTGAACCTCAGTATCTCTATCTTTATTCTCAAATATCTATCTCATTTGGAGACTCACTCAGGTACCAGAGGTACTGCTTGATGCCCTCTCAGGACTCAACAGAAAAGTCAGAGTTGGCGCCTCAGCCTCCTTCAGCAACCTGAACAGAATTTCAATGTCCCGGTTGGATGAGTTCTGGCAAGTGTGCACTGGTGTGACCCACACCCTGTCAAGATGCCGAGCATTTCTATTTTCCCAGAAGGTCTGCCTTCCCAGTCAATCCTCTCCTCCTCAAGGCAATCACTACTTGGATATTTTACTCCATCAGAAATCTGAGTGGTGAGGGTAGGGGTGTGGGGAGATGGCTTTTTGCTGAGTATTCACTTCAAGCCATTGTTTATGCTGGGACCTGGGACCTATTAAATGGGGAAACAAAAACAACAAATAACTTCCTTTGTTTCTCCTTGCATTTTAGCTAAAGCTTCCCTTTCCTGGGACAGGGCAGGGCGAGGTCTAGTCTGAGAGAGGGTGGAGGAAAATGACACATTTAATAAAGGCACACTCCCAGACCCCCACATAGTTCATATCTCAGTCTGCTACTACCTCCCTATTGTTGGTTCTTTTCCCAAGTCTCTAATTATGAGAACTTCTCAAGCCTCTGTCCTCTACTCTCCGTTTCTGCTTATAAAACTGACCTCTTACTTGTGGTCCAATTAATAAGTTCATGGATCAGATTATAAGAGGCTGTGCTAGGCCTTGAGGTGCAGATAGTACTAACATTGTATCTAGTCCCTCTGGGAGTTAAGTTTGGTGGGAAGACCAACATGTTAGCAATTAAGTTAGAGCCACCCAAATCAAATCTCCCCCCTGTGATTCCTTTCTTGGTGACTAGAACCCAACTACCCCATTGCAACCACAGAACCCTGCAAGCCTTCCTTCTTCCTTCACTAACCTCGGTGCACACTGGACCAATCAATCAATTCTACAGATCTTGCCTCTATCAAAGTTCTCTAATGCACCCTTCCTCTCCGTCTTAGTTGCTGTGAACCTGGCTCAGGACACTTTCATCCTTCCTCTGGACCATGACCTTCCAGCTGCCACAGTCTGACCCAGCCAATTCCCTCAGTCCACATGATCTACAGGAGAGTGCCCCCAGTGCCTCACATCACAAACAAAGGATCCCAGAACTCTGACCCTGCCTACCTCCCAGCCTTAGTTCTGGCTGCCTGTTCCATTTACTCCAGCAATGCCCTCTGCCACGGCTCTCCTGCATCATGAACCCCTTCTGCTGGCTTCTTCTAGCCACTGTTTAGGAACCCCTCAGCCATTATACATGCCAAATAAACGTGTACCTTGTCTCTTGCATCCCAGTATCTGTGGTTTTGTTTCTATGGCAACAGTGCCCTTCTCTCATTGTGTTTAACTATGGTCTCTCCCGGTGGTCTGAGAGTCCCTTAAAGTCAGAGACCTAGCCTTACTCATTTCTGTGTCCTCAGTGCCTGGAACAGTGTAGGAGCACAACACATGACCTCCTATGGGGAAGGTGTTGTGACTGTGGGTGTCCACTTCACTGTCCAGGAAAGCGAGAGATTAAGCAGCTTTCCCAAGACATAACAGGAAACGGCAGAACTGGGATTTAAATTCAAACCACCAGGTTCCAAGTGGACTCTTAATCTCTGTACTCAACTGCCCCTCAATGTTCATGTGTTTATTGAATGAATGATCACCCCTTTTCACCCCTCCCTATATCCATAGCCAAATTAAGCAATTCTTTTCCAAGAGTTCCCTTTGCCCACATCTACCCTCCCCTGCTCCTCCAAGGTCTTAAAGAAACCTAAACTCTTTGACTTTCATCTCTTTTCTTTTCTTTGCTCCCCAACTCTTCATTCCTTCATCATGTCTAGGTGCTTTGTTTTGTTTTTCTTTGGAAACATATTTCAGATTCACTCCTTTTCCTCCATTCTCATCTGCCATCATCCTGGTCTGACCCCTATCATTTCAGGCCAAATGACCACAGCAGCTTCTGGACTGGTGTCCTTGACTTCACTACCTTCCTCCTCTGGGACCTTGACATTTACATGCATTTTAAATTGAACCTTTATTATAATCAATGAGCTATCTATTATTGTTACATTTTAAAGACGAGGAATTGAGCAATAGAGTGCAGGTTCCAATGGTGTTTGTGTGATTCTGATTATTCTGTCAGCTCCAATGAGATTGCTGACCTTGGGCAAGTCACTTAATCTTCCAGTCTCAAATTCCTCATTCATAAAATGCAGATAATAAATAACAATAATTACCTCATTGTGAGAGTAACAGGATAACACTTAGAACCCTGCCAAATGCACCACACGTAAAGTGCTTGGTGATTTTCAGCAATTCAAGTTCCCATCCCCCACCCACAAACTCACATCTAACATATGAATCGGCTTATCATTCTGGACAAAATGCTTCCTAGAACGCCTTGACTCATAGCTGAGAGGCAGCTACTATACCCTTCTTTGTCTCTCAAAGGTGCTCTCTCCTGGGAAATACCACAGGCTGTATGAAAAGTTACTCAAGCTGTAATGCCCTGCAAAGAACACATACCTCATCTGGTGGAAAATGCACAGACTCTGTGGTCCTGTGTGACCACAGATCTTGAAACCTCTCTGAACTTACTTTCTCACCTGCAAAATGAAAATAATAATACCTTCCCCACAGAGTATTGAGATAATGCATATAAAACCTTTCAGCACACTGCTCGACCTACATAAGAGTTGTGCAGCCTTATCATGGTCAGACAGTGTGTATTAGAGTGCTTTATTAGAAGACGAGGATGACATGGACTTATAAATCACCTATGATCTAAATCAAGTACTAGAAATAGAGGAAAGGCAAAAGGATTATGCAAATCAGGCACAGCAAAGGCTTTCCAGAAAACCGGAACGCCTCAGTCTGAGGGATCCGGCAGAGCCTACTCGCTGAAGCTGGAGCAGAGAGGCGGGGGAAGACCGCCCCACTACCCTCGAGCCCCGCCCCCAGAACCGCGTGACGCTTGCCCCGGGCCTGCCGACTGGGGGCCGGGCCTGCGTTGGTCACGTGAGCGCGGGTGCGGAAGTGGAGCTGGGGCCGCGTTCGTGATTGGCTGCGGCTAAAGGTCTAGGGGCGGGGTCAGGCCTACAGACAAGCCGGGAGGAGCCGGGGGAGGAGGCTGCAGCGGGGGCTGGCGCCGGAGTCCGGGATTCGACCCGCCGTGCAGATCCAGGGCTGGACCAGCGACGGTCCGGGCACCCCAGGCTCTGCGCGCGCGCCCGCTGCTCAGGGCACCCCAGGCCGAGGCGCCGACAACTCCTGGAGGCCGGTGGGTGGGCGGAGGGAGGCCAGAAGGGCGCGGGCGCCCTGTGCGTGGAGTGGCGGAGGGGGCCGGGACGCCATGTCCATGGAGGACCCCTTCTTTGTGGTGAAAGGGTGAGTGTTGGCGAGGGCTCCACTGGAGGAGGCGGTGGCGGTGGAGGTGCTGGCCACCCGTGCCTCCCCGGTCTTCTTGCTGTAGGGAGAGGGGAGATAAGTTGAGGCTGGAGAGGGGACAGGGAAGGGTAGCCTTGAAGGCCATGACCAAGCGTCCAGAGACATCCCCTTCCCGTCCTACCTGGATTGTGGAACCCGGGTCCCCAACCAAGCACCCAGGGGGTCCCCTTTGGGGCTGTGCGCGGCGGTGTAACTTATTTGGGGATCGAGAGATTGTGGAGCTCTGCAGGTGTGGAAAGAGGACTGGGGACTGTCGTCGAGCTCCGATCCAGCTTCGAAGGAGGGAAAACAGCATCTGGGCAGGAAAAGGGAAATGGCCCTCCCGAGCTTTGTAGTTCGCGTGGACGGAGGTGAGCTCCATTGTCCATTGAGTTTGGAGCGCTCGCCCGCAGACCGGCGAGACCACAACGTGCCCAGAGGCGTCTGAGCACGTTTGCAGGGAGCCCGGCGGGGGCGGGTGTTGATCGGGGAGGCTGGGGAGCACTGCACCGGAAGACGACTCAGTTCAGTGGGGGAGTTTTCACTGAGTAATGTGAGGGGAGGAAAGCAGTCCTGCAGACTCGGTGCTGATGTTGGAAGGAAAACAAAATGACACCAGCCAAACCAAACTTTCCTCAGCTTTCTATGAGCAACCCGGATTTTCCCACAGTGCTAAAGGAAATGAGTGTTTCATTTTAACTCCTTGATTTTGTCCAGACCATTTGACAGATTTCCTCCACCTCTTATTCTGCTTTACGGGATTGAACAGCCTTATTTTTCCCTGGGAGCTGTCCTGACTCCATCTTTGATTGTAGGGTTGTTTGGAGATAGAAACTTCAGTTGCACTTGGTTGTAACAACTTTGTAGCCATTAAACAAATTCAAGAAAGATCTGTTCTCCTGTCTTATTTCTAATAACTCTTCAGCTTTGTGTTTTGAATGGCAAACAAACCTAAAAACCTTGACAGCTGCAAAGTTGTTACAATCCAAGAAGAGGATTACTAATAACCATAAAGTGTCCCTCGTTTTCAACTAGTTGCTACTAGCTTCCTATATCTGTACTGGTAAAATCTGACCAATTAAGCTGTATGCTGTCAAATATGTTTTGTATTTAAGGATTCCCCCAAAATTTCAATGGTACTATAGATGAAATACTTTATTATTCATGATACAGTAAAATATATTCCAACTATTTCTTAACATTTCACTAAAACATATTTTTCCCCCCTTCACCTTACTTTAATTTAGATGGGAAAATGGCAAGATGTAGATTTACTAGTAATATATAGTTCCCTCCCTGGGAAGTGTTATTTATTAGAACTGGTTTGGGGGTTAAGTTTTAAAATTTAAAGATGAGTGTTGAAAGTTCTTAATGCTTAGGATGCAAAGGTTATCTTTGGCGGTAGAGATTGAGATTGAAGACAATCAGAATTTTTGTTTTTTGACTTTGCAATTTGTGAAAACCCTAATTGCACTGTCATCTTGACAGTTTCCTAATAGTATCCAATATAGTCGATCAATGCTTATTAGACATCACTGCTTTAGTGGAACACAGGCTTGGTTTTTTGGTTGACATTTATATCATCTTAAAATGCCTGAAGGAAAAGAGATTCTCACTATTTTCTGTTGTGGGAAGGTAAAGTCAGTCACAAGGTTGTCTCCAGATGTTTGTGTGATGGCATATTTGGGGAGCCCTGTGCTGCTTCTGTTTAGTAAATGTATTGAAATGCTTTACACAATGTGGAGATATTAATGATATCTAAATTATGGTCCTTGGACTAGGAGCTTCTAGTCTAATCTGAGAAACAGATCACCCCAAAATTAGGTAAAAATGACAGGTGGTAAATGATTAAGGAACTAGTGAATACTACAGATGATAAACATCCCAAGAATTCAGAGAAAGGCAGCTCCTTAGGAATGGTTATGATGGGAGGCACTTTTGGAATTGTAGTAGGACTTGAGTTAGGTTTTGAAGGTGGGCAGAATTTAGGTAACTCAGGCTTGTTTTTCTTACTGGACACTCATGAAAGGGTTTATTATTGGTCTTCCTGCTTCGAGTCTCTTTCCTCTGCCTTTGGATTTTTTTTAAATTTTTATTTTATTTTTTGTACCAAGGATGAACCCAGGGGTGCTCAACCACTGAACCACATCCCCAGCCTGTTTTTGTTTTGAGCTAAGTTGCTGAGACTGGCTTTGAATTTGTGATCCTCCTGCTTCAGCCTCCTGAGCCAGTGGGATTACAGGCTTGTGCCACTGTGCTGAGCCCCTTGGATCTATTTGGTCAGTCTTGTCTAGTAGAAATATAATGCAAGCTATGCGTCATTTTACATTTTCTAGTAGCTACATTAAAGAGTAAAAAGAAGGGGCTGGGGCCATAGCTCAGTGGCAGAGCGCTTGCCTACTGGGTTCGATTCTCAGTACCACATAAAAATAAACAAATAAAATAAAGGCATGCTGTTCAACTACAACTACAAAAAAAAAAAAAAAAAAGAAGAAGAAGAAGCAGTGTGTTTGTAATCCTAGCCCCTCAGGAGCCTGACACACAAGGATTGTTTAATTCCTGCCCAATATGGGCAGGAATTTTTAAGGGAAAGAAAAAAAAAAGTAAAAAGAAACAGGTGAAATTAATGTTAATGTCTTCTTTAATATTTTCAAAATATTATTTCAACATATGATTAGTATAAGATTATTAATTAAATATTTTACTTTTTATACTCTCTTTGAAATCTGTCGTGTTACTGTACATTTACATCTCATTTCAGTTTGGATGTTAAATTTTCATCAGAAATACTTGATCTGGCCTGGCATGGTGGCATATGCCTGTAATTCCAACAGTGCAGGAGGCTGAGGCCAGAGGATCACAAGTTCAAAGTCAGCCTCAGGAACTTTAGCAAGGCCCTAAGTAACTTAGAGGAAACTCTGTCTCTAAATAAAAAGTAAAAAAGGGCTAGGGATGTGGTTCAGTGGTTAAGTGCCCCTGGCTTCAATCCCTGGTACCAAACAAACAAACCCCAAAAAACTTGATCTGTATTTAGCGTTCATTAGTTACAGTTGAAAAGGTAAATTCATATTCCCTAATTGTTCCAAACATACACTGTAGTTTTCTACCAACTGAATTTCATGTCAGTTTTTAAATTTAAATGGATTAGAATTAAATTTTAGTTCCTCAGTCTCGCCAGCTACTTTTTAATCAGTCATTATTTTGTGGCTTCAGTGTTGGACAGCACAAAGTAGCCTTTCTCAGCCCAAGCAGCCACACCCTACTTAATGTCATTTAGTGGCAGCCTGTTGCCTACAGAAGAATGTGCAGTGACTTTCCTGAAGCCACCTCTTCTCCAGCCTCCACTCCTTCTGTCTGCTCTCAGCCTTGGTGTTCCAGCAGTGCCTGGCTCCGTTCAGTGACTGTGCCTGCCATGCTGGGTGCTCTTACTCCATACGCACCCACTGCCTGATTCACCCACTCAGCTTTCAGGATTCAGCGTATCTCCACTGCCTCCAGGAAGGGCTTCCCTTGGCACCCGCGATACATTGCACCTCTCTTTGGCTGTCTTTCATTATTAGACTGTGAGTTCTGAGCATTGGGACTGTTTGCTTTTCCTGTATTTCCAGCCTGGCACCTTGACTGTATAGTGTTGAGTGTGTACTCTTTGTCTGTAGTGGTGGTGGAGGAGTAGTGCTTCATGGGTGGGGACACCGCCAGCAGAGGCCATGAGGGGTGGCCCAGTGCAGTATGCATTTTTGGGGGGGAAAGTAAGAATAATATCTAAGATTTAAAGGCTGCATCTCTGAGCCAGGCATTGTGTGCGAAAGAAGCACTTTGTGTGGGTTTTCACTTTGTTAGGGTACTCGCACCGTTTTAGAGAGAAGGAGCTGGCTGAGAAAGCATACTGGGGTTAGCTTGTTGGCCCTGGGTCACACAGCTAAGTGGACCTAGGAGTCACATATGAGTAGCCCAATTCCACTCAAACTGTTAATAACTTCACAGTACAGTTAGAATAGGGCCAAGCTATGTTGTCCTGAGGAGAACCTCATCTTGAGGCCAGTAGAGATTTTTGGAGCAGGGAAATGACATGAAATTAGGGTTTTAAGAATATAAAATTGGGAAAATGGAAAAGGAGATAACTGTTGTAATTTAAATGTGCAGCGATTAGCGCCTGAGTGTTTAAAGCTCCTTTTGAGAGGTTTTGACGTTTTCAATGCCTTGTTCAGAGCAAAATCTCAAAACAGGGATTGGGGTGTGTGTGTGTGTGTGTGTGTGTGTGTATGTGTATGGTGTCTGGAAATCTAGCTTAGGGCCTCACACATGCCAGGCATGTACCCTACTATTGAGCTCCATTCTTAAGTCAGTATTAAGAATGATATGGGTACTACTGCTATTATCATTTTATAATGGGGAAAGTTACACAGTAAAAAAAAAAATAACTTCTTCAAGTTTATAAGCGTTTAAGTAGAAAGGCCAGGATATGTGTGTGTGTGTGTGTGTGTGTGTGTATTACTAATAGTTTAGAAATTGGGATTATACATTATATATCACTTCATGATCTTTTCATTTGTATTTCTTTATATCCTTAGACAATCTTGGAGGGGACTTTTAACTACTGTGTTATATTTTGACATAAATATAATTTATCTCTTAGTATGGACATTTTTGCTTCTAATTTTTCATTATTAACAATTAATATGGTGGTGATCCATTTGTTATAGGTCTTTATTGCTGCTTCTGATTATTTTCATAATCTATTTTCCTAGAGTATAATTGCTCATTCAGAGGGTATACAGAACAAAACTTTAGATGCATATCACCAAATTGCCATCTGAAATACACCCTCCCTTCCCCCTCATACTGTTAAAGGGGACTATTTCCCTTAATTCTTTGCCAGTACAAGGGTTCTCATTTTTTTAAAATATTTATTTACATGGACACAATACACTTATTTTATTTGTATGTGGTGCTAAGGATTGAACCCAGTGCCTCACACATGCTAGGCAAGCACTCTACCTCTGAGCCACAACCCCAGCCCCAGATTCTCATTTTTAGTAAATCTGTACTTAAGAATTTCTTTTTAAAGAAACTGATGAGTGAAAAATACCATATTTGAATTTTGTTTTCATCTTTATGTTCACTAAGAATCCTTATGTTCAGTAAGAACTATTCAGTGTTTGATGAGTTTTTGGTCTTGTAACTTTTTAACATTTAGCCTTTGAGAATTTGCAATTTCTAATAACAAGCCACTAAGAAAAACCACATAATTGAGCTTGTTCAGATACAAGAGTTAAGCCACGAGTTGCTTCACAATGGGGATACATTCTGAGAAATGGCTCACTGTTGTGCAGACATCATAGATGTACTTCAGTAAACCAAGGTGTCTGTGACATCACCAGGCCATGATTGCAGGACCACTGTCACATGTGCCATCTGTTCTTAATCCAGAGTATCGTATGGGTACATTACTGTGTGTTATGCCCAGTGAGTCTGTCCTTTTGGTAAAAGGCACCGATGTGGGCTGGGGTGGTGACTCAGTAGTAGAGCTTGCCTTGCAAGTGTGAGGCACTGGGTTTGATTCTCAGCACCGCATATAAATAAATAAATAAAACATGGGTGTTGTTCATCTACAACTAGAAATGTTAAAAAAGAAAGAAAAATCACGGTTGTGTGGCTCCTTGACATTTTTTTTTTATTGGTTGTTCAAAACATTACAAAGCTCTTGACATTTCATATTTCATACATTTGATTCAGGTGGGTTTTGAACTCCCAATTTTACCCCAAATACAGATTGCAGAATCACGTCGGTTACACATCTACATTTTTACATAATGCCCTATTAGTAACTGTTGTATTCTGCTACCTTTCCTATCCTCTACTATCTCCCCTCCCCTCCCCTCCCATCTTCTCTCTCTACCCCATCTACTGTAATTCATTTCTCTCCTTGTTTATTTTCCCATTCCCCTCACAACCTCTTATATGTAATTTTGTATAACAATGAGGATCTTCCTCCATTACCATGCAATTTCCCTTTTCTCTCCCTTTCCCTCCCACCTCATGTATCTGTTTAATGTTAATCTTTTCTTCCTGCTCTTCCTCCCTGCTTTGTTCTTAGTTGCTCTCATTATATCAAAGAAGACATTTGGTATTTGTTTTTTAGGGATTGGCTAGCTTCACTAAGCATAATCTGCTCTAGTGCCATCCATTTCCCTGCAAATTCCATGATTTTGTCATTTTTTAGTGCTGTATAATACTCCATTGTGTATAAATGCCACGCTCCTTGACATTTTGCTGCTTTGGGGGTTTTGTGTTCCTGACAAGGACAGTTTTATTTCTGGGTTCTTAGCTGTGGACTGGTGTTGAAATAATGATGTAAATAAGCAGTTAAGCAAGACGGTGTATGTTGTATTGTCTCTCTTTTCTGAATATCTTGCTTTCCTAATGCTGAATTATAAGCCACATGAGGGCAAGCATCATGCATTTCATGCACTGTTAAGAAAACTTGTATTGACAGTATTGGTCTAGTAGAATCAGATGTTTTAATGTAGAAACAACTTTTCAGGCACTTACTATAATAAGTAATCCAGTTTGGAGAACACTGGGCCAGGATACGTGAAAGATATATTGTGTGCAAGATTCTGGAATAGTTGAAAAAAGGAAAGGCCCACACTGGGAATGTTGGGGAAAGATACTTTAATAAAGGAATTAGGCCTCAAACTGGGCCTTAAAGGGAGTGTCTGCTTTTCATTTGCTTTCTCCTTGGCTGGGGAAGCATCTGAGCAGGCCAGAGCCACAGTGAGCCAGGAGGGGATGGGAGGAAGACCTAGCAGCTGACTCAGAGTCCCAGGCTTTCGCAGCTCTGCCCTGCTGGAGGCAGGTGTTTGGCTTACAGGCTCCTTTCAAGGACTCAGACCCAGATCCTCTGATTCCACAAAGAAAATAGATTTGTCTGGAGGCTTTGCAAAATGGGATTAAATAGGTCTTAATAGTGGAATGTGTCTCACACTCAGGGTCAAAAGAACTTGAGGCAAGCAGCCAAGCTGTCTGAGCCCCAGCACTGATTTACTCTTATTTGTTCAGTGAGTCCAGACTAGATTATCTTGAAAGTTCCTTCCAGATCTAAAAATCTAGTGATTGAACTCAAGTGGAGGTTGTGCAGGATGAGAAGTGGAAGGAGGAGGCAAAGCAGCTTTGGTCTAGATGAGTTTTGAGACTTGGGAAATGGTACTGGTAGAAAGGGAAGTAAGTAGGTTTCCCTCTTGTTTTTAATTTTGGCTTTGTTTGCGTGTTTAAGTACCTGATTTTTTTGTAGGCAGGCTGTGATTAGTTTGATTTAAGACAAATAGAATGTTCCTAATGGAATGGAAATACAGGAATTAATCCTGGGTGAGGAGTTAGGGTTAGAAATGTGGTCCGGTAGTCATCAGCCTAAAGGAAGTGCTTTGAACCTGTGAGTGCTGATGAGCATCAGGGCCAAGCCTCAGGACACTGCGACTTGGAGTTTAATTCCAGCATCGTCATAAATTGCCTGCTGGCGTGGAGAGTACGGGACGCCCAGCAAGGTTTCTTGGTTTGAGGCTTCTAGTTCTTAAAAAGGAATTCATATTTACAGAATTGAGAAATTTTATATTCTTTAAAATGAGATGTCTTTATAGATACCTTTTAACTCTTTGTTTTTCATTATCATAGATAATACTAAATACTTAAAAATAAGCCAACTACTTTACATATAGGATACCATCCTCATTTTCTTCCAAATTGACCAGAAACTTTAATGAAGAGTAAAGATAGTAGATTTACATCTTACTTAATTCTCTCTGATTTTATCTTATATAGAATTTATCGTTAGAACTGAAAGTCTGTAGGCTGACATGAGAGGAACAGTTGATAGGACTGCCTAGCCCATGAACTAGATGTGGACCTCCTTGGTGGGTGCACTGATTTACTCTGTCCAAGTCCACTAGCTCTTCTTTAATGTTCAGCCTTTCAGCTCTCATAAGTACCCTATAGACCTAAATATTATAAGATGCTTTTCTTTATTTTTATGAGTGCTTTGATTTTTCCGGTGTTTGAAATGTCAGAGGGAAGAGGATGTATGCAAATTCTGTTGTAAAGCCATAGACAACAGACACCCTGATCAGCTAGAACACATTTTTGTGCTGTTTGTTCCAGAAGAATTGGTGGAGAAGTTGTGGGAGGATCAAAGCAGTTCTCTTAGTTTGGAAGCAGTGAGATTATAATGATTGTGCATGAGAAACCATGAGATTCTAAAATGATTCTCTTTGGTTTTTAATGCGGTAGTGTTAGAATATAACATTTAAATGGTGGGTACTGGCCCATGGGGAGGATAGTTCTTAAAATCTTGCAACGATATCTAACCTAAAAGCATGTAGATAGAGCACTTACTAGGCTCATCTCACACTCCAAATAAGAAAAATGCTAATCTGTTATGTAACATTTCTTAATCCAGGAAAATAGATATATTTAAAACTAATAATATTTGGAAATCTTCTCATGAAATCTTTGGTTTAAAAATGTCTCAGACTAAAATAGTTAACCTCTACAACACAAGCCGTCAAGAGAGTCCTTCCTCCCCCACTTCCCACCCCAAGAGAAGAAAGCCTGTACAAGGACTTTTTCATCTGAATATAAATTACTGTCACCCACATGGAAGCGTGTGGGGATATTAGTGACCCTTTAGTTTATTGGCAGGATTGCGTCTTTGTGTGACTTTTAAGTGTAATCTTTTCAGAGAAAAATTAAATGTGTCCCTCTCAAACAACTTGGAATTGTAGCTGCTTAAATAATGGCTATTTTATTCTGAGCATCAGCTGAGAACATAATACAGAGCTTGTGTGATTCAACTTTGGTATTTGCGTCTGAAGAGCCTCCTTCTGTGGGAATGGTGGTTGCCGAGGGTGGCCTTTGGTGCTCCATGCTAACTTCAGACACCCGGGAACTTCTTCATGCCACACGTTGTTTGTGACTTTTCCTTTCCCTTCATCTTGATTACAGAGAGGTACAGAAAGCAGTCAACACTGCCCAGGGATTGTTTCAGAGATGGACAGAGCTTCTGCAGGACCCCTCTGCAGCAACCAGGGAAGAGATCGACTGGACCACCAACGAGCTGAGAAACAACCTCCGGAGCATAGAGTGGGATCTGGAGGACCTTGACGAGACCATCAATATCCTTTTCTGTGGTGTCTGTGCTGTTGGCAGTGAACCGACAAACGGGCAGGTTTTTATCCAGATGTCTCAAGTACCTCGATGAGACGTTTCCTGTTATAATTGTTGATGTGCCTCTTATTTGTAGTATGACACATTTAAAATAATTGCCCGGTCAGCCAAGTAAGCAGCCCTATTCTACAGCACATGACAAATTCCGCAATATAAAGGCAGCATAGTGCAGTGGTTGTGACTTTTGGACCCTGGAGTGAGACGCGGGTGTTCAGGCTGTGGCTCTACCAGTGTAAAAGTGGAAACAGTTTTTTCTTTCTACTTTCACAGTCAGTAAAATATTTCTGTCATCACACAGATGGGAGTTTTTCCCAGCACCCTGAGCCAGAAGACACCAGCAGGGTTACTGCACTTCACTTCAGCTCCGACACTGTTTACCTGCAGACTGCATCAGATCCCACAGATCCAGAGTTCTGCCCCCAAGACTGTCCCTGCTTCAGGTGCCACTCACAAGCCCCAGGTTCTGACCTGTGCTTCCGATCCCCACTTCCACAGAGGTTCAGTTAATTTTCCAGAGCGGATCACAGAACTCAGGAAACACTTTATGCTCACCCATTTATTATAAAGGATATTTAAAAATACATAGATGAATAGTGAGGTGGAAGAAATTTGTAGGGTGAAGTATATAGAGGCACTGCCCTCTAGGAATCTCCACACGTCCAGCTACCTGGAAGCTCCCAGACCCTGGCCATATGGAGTTTGCAGAAGCTTCATTACATATGATTGATTACATCATTGATCATTGGTGATCAACTCAATCTTTAGCTCTTTTCCACTTCCCAGAGGTGGTGGGGGACGGCGCTGAAAGTTCCTACCCTCTGATCAGTTTGTTCCCTCGTGACCAGCCCTCTTCCCAAGGTTATCTAGGAGCTCCCAGGTATCAGTCACCTCGTTAACATACACAATGACCTTTATTACTCCAGAGATCCCAAGGGTTTTAGGAGCTGTATACCAGGAGCAGAGACCAGTATACACTTATTATATTACAGTATCACAAGCACTTACTAACAGTGGCTTGGGCACTTTGGGCATGTTGTAAAACTTCTCAGTGCTTCAGTTTTCTCTTCAGTAGAAAGGATAACAAGAGTACTGAACTCATAGGATTGTCAAGAAGGTTACCCATGAAAAGAGCTTAGAATGGGGCCTGGCACATAGTAAGCATCTAGACAGTATTGGTGGTTGGTCTGGAGGTGTAGGTCAGTGGTAAGAGTTCTTGCTTAGCATGCAGGAACCTGGGTTGAGTCCCCAGTATTGTAAAAAAGAGTATTAGTAGTTCCTGTTACAGAGAGGTGTATACAGACTAGTGTTATTAAAAGAAAATCTTCTTGTAGACTTCTTCCTATTTAAGAAGTGATGTTAAAATGCCACTGTCCATTGGAGAGTTATCTTGTACCATGAAATTGAGTTTAGTAAAAGCAGAACTAGTTATACTAATTTAATGCTATTGATGTTTATTAAGTCCACTGATCTGGCTGACAACCTGGAGAACTGGTGAAGCTGAATTATGTGGCTTTTTTAAATTGGAAATCCTGTTTATGAAAACTTTAGATAGAAAATCTGCCAGTTGCATTTCTGAGTTTTAAGCAAGATTAAAAACATCAAGGAAACCAGCTTTTGTAAAAAAAATCACTCACTAGTTAGCACAGGTTCATGTGTAGTTAAAATGTTCAGTGCATGATTTCTGTAATAATGACCCCGGATACCATTTAAATTATTAAAAGTCAAATACGGGGGCTGGGGTTATGGCTCAGTGGTACAGTGCTCGCCTCGCATGAGCAAGGCCCTGGGTTCAATCCTCAGCACCACATAAAAATAAATAAAAGTTATTGTGTACAACTACAAAAAAAAAAGTCGAGTATGTTCCCTAAAATAAAATGGGAGGGGACAGAATCAAAACCATAGATATAGGGAGATACTTCTTTCCTTGAGACCGAAGGAAAGGAAAAAAGATTGAGGGAGATAAATTGTGAGATAAAGAGGACAAGTTTTGAAAGATTTTCATCATTCATTCAGCAAACTTTTATTTTGGCAGGTGCTGAGGATTGAATCCGGGGCCCTAGGCAAGTGCTGTACCACTGAGCTCCATCCCCACTCAGCTCAGGAAACATTTCTTGAGTATACTATGGACCAGGCATCTTATTGGTTACTGAGATTGGATTAATAAGTAAGCCAGTATACCAGCCCTCATGGAACTTAAGAGTGCCAGTGAAACAGATATTAATCAAATAACAGCACAAATACATAACGGCAGGCTATGAGAAAGAAGTACCGAGCTATCCCAGTGTCTGACCTTATGCAGTTGTACCAGGCTGGAGGGCAAGGAGTCAAGGGCATCTTCCCTGAAGGCTTGATCCTGCTAAATTAAGAGGGTGGTTTAGAATCTTGGCATAAGGGGAAGTGGTTTGGAATGGCAAATTGAGAAAGGCTTGTAAAAGCTGTCATGGGAAAAGAAATCAGAAGTCAAAAAAGGAGGGGCAAAAGTGTTGGTAAGCAGCAAGAAGATTCTGCCCGATGCCCACCAGCAGCCATGCTGGGCACTGTGGGGAGTGGGCATCTCTGGGCCTCGACCTGGGACCCTGGGGTATTACTCCAGGGTCCCAAGGGCAGAGAAGAAGGCTTTGGGGGTCACACAAGACCACGACATGGAGGACACAGTGGCAGTGGGAAGAGGTGGACAGAGACAGGCTGGCTGGGAGCAAGGCCCAGCTGTGGTCAAGATGGCCATGGATTTTCAGTGAGCCCAATTAGCAGAGATTGATCTGGCAGGTCATCCTGGAGCAGAAGGGCATTTGTGTAGCTGTAGGCAGAGAAAGTTTGAAAATGCTTAGCATCAAGGTGACTATTTACAGAAGGCTTGGGCTGGGTTTTATTGCTTGTATGTGAGGGATTCTGTGGTTTAACAAAATGTTGTTTGTTAGGTTTTCGATGGTGAAATGGCTTTACCTTAACTTTTTGACCCACGCATAGTTGAAGCAAATCCTAGAAAATTCAACCTTGATGCTACCGAGTTGAGTATAAGAAAAGCCTTCATTACAAGTACTCGGCAAGTTGTCAGGGTAAGGAGTATGTTCTTACTGTTGCTATCTTTGTAAGAAACAGCTAAACTGTAGAAATGTTTCCATTAATTGTAAACTAACGTTGACTCTGGACTACTTTTTAGTATGACTTAAATGCCAGTTTCCCACATATAGCGTCTTTGAATAAAGAAAAAATTCTGTTTTTAATATTGTCATGGTTATTAGAGCAAAAATGAAACAATAAGCTGCTGGCTTTGAAAAGATTAGTAGTGTGATCCTACAGTCTGCACCTTTAATTTTTCCTTTCTATTTCTTTGTACATTCTTTCTGGACAAAAGGAAGGATTACTTTTGCACAAGCTGTTTGGTTTCTTGCCTGAACAGTATTGGCTTGCATTGCTCAAGAGTGGGTCTTCCTGGGTTTGAGTGGCAGCCTCTCCCACTGTCCGAATTACTTCTGGAACTCTTGGAACCCATGTTATTGACATTACCTTACACACTGCTTGACAGTCTTCCCAGAGCTATCCAGGGCAAGCAAGTGTCTCAACATGTAAAAAGAACCAGTCAAGTGGTCAAATCTTTATCCCCAAATTATTAAGAATAATACCCATTATTAAAGAATCAATAAGAGAATGTGGTTTAAATCTTGCATCATTAAGATATGTTTTGTATCTTGAAACTATATGGCTAAGCCATTTGATTAGCATAACTAGATGTAAGAGAACCAGCTGTCTTTAACATATGTACTAGAAAGCAGCTTCCTTG
This sequence comes from Marmota monax, assembly GCF_021218885.2. NCBI lineage: Eukaryota > Metazoa > Chordata > Mammalia > Rodentia > Sciuridae > Marmota > Marmota monax. The sequence goes on along the minus strand of NW_026694493.1, from coordinate 228,424 downwards.
AATAAAAAGACTTGGGATCAGACCAGTGCTAACATATGGCAAGAACCTGGTACACGTTTGCCAAGGACACTCTGCCACGTGATTTCCTCTTCATGTTATCAAATGGGAGGTTATCACTGAACTTTGGATATTGTTTTTTGTTTTATTCAGTAGTTGTCTTTCTATATACTTAAACCTAAATTGCTTGTAAACAAGTCCATATTTTAAAGGGGCAGAAGTGTGTCTGGACTTCAGGTGCCTCCTTTAGAGAATGAAGGTTTGGATTAGATACTCCTAATTTCTAGCCAGTTTGAAATAATATTCTGATAAGGAAGCCCTGTTGTTAAGTGACATATCTTTTTATACAGTTCCTCAGTTTTTAAAAATAAATACAGCATTCTTTTCTTTCTTTTTGTCTTTCTTCTTTTCTGTTTTCCATGGACCACAGCTGTAATATTAAATGGTGCCTTGCAATGAAGTGTATGATCTTTACTTGGATATTATATTTTTATTTCTGAGAGATATTACTGTGAATTTTGAAAATTGGAATTCATTGGTACATATTTTGAAAGTTAAGGTAGTTGGTATAATTGGAAGTAGAATCCAAAGTTCATTTTCTAATATTCAAAGTTTTTTAAAAGTATAATCTTAGTCTTATAAATCACATCAGTACTTCAAAATGTTGCTGTCCTTCTGGAGTTGAGATCTAAACCACCCTCAACTATGTGATCTAACTGACTGCTTTAGGTTTTTAATGGTTCTTGTTTTAATTTATTAAATTTAAAATTTAATTTTAATTTTGGAGAAGCTGTTAGTTTGGATTCTCCCCACTCCCCCGGGGATTGAACCCAGGAGCATTTTGCCTCTGAGCTATATCTCAGCCTTAAAAAAAAAAAAAAACAAAAACAGAAAATTTATCCTGTGGAAGGCTCTCACTGAATTGTCCAAGTTGGCCTTGAGTTTGCATTCCTCTTTTGTCAGCCTCCTGAGCAGCTGAGATTACAGCTGCCTGCCACAGTGCCTGGATGAGGTGTCAGTATTTGCCAGTGGTGGGGTAACAGTACCTAACTGAGCTTCTGCTGATTTGATTTTAAAGTCAATATTTGATTTTGAAAATCTGTAGGAGAAGGAAGCAGCAACACTGCTAATGGGAGTAAAAACAAAAACAAGAAACACACTCAGCTAAACAGTGTTTGTTTAAAAAGTCTTGTTGCAAATGTTCTTCCACACGTCATTTAAGATTGTGAAGTTTTTTAAAAAATATTTATTCTTAAGTTTTAGGTGGACACAATATCTTTATTTTACATTTATGTGGTGCTGAGGATTGAACCCAGTGCCTCATGCATGCTTGGCAAGCACTCTACCCCTGAGCCACAACCCCAGCCTATTGTGAAGTCTTTATTAAATTTTGGTGGCAGCTTTTACTGAAGAAAATAAAGTACTTGGGCTGGGGCTGTAGTTTAGTGATAGAGTACTTGCCTAGCATATGCAAAGGCCCTGGGTTCACTCCCCAGCGCCACACAAAAAATAGAAATAAAAAAGAAGAAAGCAAAATATTCTAGTTTTATGTAAATAGGCTTTATATATTTGATATCATCATTTTTTATTTGTGGAGTCATCTATATATCAGAGATTTCACATGTGAAATTTTTGTGTTTTGAAAATATATTCCAGAATTGACTCCACTTTAGTAGTGAGTTTTGCAGTATATGGCAGAACAATAATGAATAAGTGGTCAGGGAATCTAAGTTCTAGGTTAAGTTGTGACATTAATAAATTTTAAACAGAGTAAATCAGTCAGTCTCTTTGGATCTCAGTTTTAATAATGAAATGAGCCTCACTAATTTCTCCAACTTTAACTTTCAAAGGGACTCAGATTGCCCTGCTCTTTCCACCTCCCTCCCAAAAATCTATTCCAACCCAAGAAATATTTAGTTTACAGTTGTAAGTCAAGAAGAAGTGACAGTGGTTAATCAGAAAGCGTAAGATGTCTGTGTGCACATGATGTTAGGACGGGAAGCCCAGGAGTGGGGAGCACTGGGCTCATGTGGCCTCTGGTTCCGCTTGGAAGACAGCGTGGAGGGAAGCAGGAACATGATCAGGACATTTGTTGTTCGTTTGGCAAATGAACCATATTTTATTGGGACTAACTGCTTTTTGACTGCTGGTTCTAACTTCATGTGTTAGGAAGAAGATGAGTAATTATGTTTTTGGCATGATAGGTTGTTACAAAATGTTGAAAACTGTTTAGTAACATAGCTGAGAATTCCACATCCCAGTGCGAAGGTGATCTGTAATGTGGTATCTGGCGACTCTAACCTACATAGATAAAGTGCTGTCCTTAAAACTTAGCCCTTTACCGGCAGCCGTGGCCACACATACACACACACACACACAAACACAATCACAGTTTTTATTAAGCAGAAAACTTTAGAATTGCACCTTTAAAATATGTATTTCATTAAAGTAATGCATGTTCATTAAAGAATTAGAACAATTTTGCAAGAGGATAAAATAGAAAAAGAAACTGAAATGTGAAATGATAACTAACAGCACGTCAGTCACTTTCCTCAGTGCCTACTGGCAGTGTTTCTCGTAGTTGTGACCTTATTGTTCAGTGTTAAGCATTTTCATTTCTAGTAGCCACATGAAAAAGGAAAAGAAACAAGTAAATTAAGTATATTTTACTTAACCTATTATCAAGAAGGTTATCATTTGAACATGTAATCAATCTTAAGAAACATTAATGAGAGATTGAAGTCTTTTAAACTTTTTATACCAAGACTGCTTAATCTGGCATGTATCTTACACTTAAGCACATGTCAATTCAGATGTGAGATTTTCATTGGAAGAACTTCATCTGTAGAGAGCATCTATAAAATTTACAGTGAGAGTCACAAACCCAGTTTTTTCCAAACATGAATAGAAGTTTTCCAGTAACTGAATTTAAGTTCTAGTTAATTAAAATAAATTCATTTTAATTTCTCTTTTACTGACTCCATTTCAGGGCTCAGTGGCTGCAGATTTAGATAACCCCTTTTCATGGTTGTTTCCTTTTACATGATAGTATTTACTTGAGTGTTTACTAGATTTTTGACCACTGTTATTAATCATTCTTCATGTCTTTATTAATTCCCACAGTGATTGTATAAAATGATATTATTCCATAAATGGAAAAGAAAGAAAGAAATTGAGAAATTTGCCCAATTTAGCACAGCTATTATCTTTATTTAAAAATTAATTTGTTATAATAGAATGCATTTTGACGTATAGTATACAAATGGAGCACGATTTCAATTTCCTTGGCTGTACATGGTTCAGACACTCCACTAGTGTAATCATCCATGTATACAGGGTAATAATGTGTGTCTTTCTACTGTTCTTCCCGTCCCCACAACCCCACCCCTCCCCTGACTCCCTTCTACACAAACCAAAGTTCCTTTATTCTTCCCTATCCCCAAACCCCACTATGGACCAGCATCCACTTATCAGAGAACACATTTGGCTCTTGGTTTTAGGCTTCTTTCACTTAGCATGATATTCTCTGCATTACCAGTTTTTGAACCTAAGTTTTTGGCATGAAAGACCCTGCTGGTAACCTCTTCTCTAATCTGGTTCTGTTATGATTTATTTAACTATTGACCCACCAATAGATACTTTAATTGTTAATCTTTAGCGGTTGCAAACCATACTTCAGTAACTATCTCTGTGAGCATAACCTATATATTTGTTTAAGTAGTAAGGAATTCAATGAGGAGACACATTTTAAATATTGGTTAGTATTTCCTTGGTATCTACAGTAAGACTTCATAGGAGGGGGATGAACCTCGGGCCTTGTGCATGCTGAGCAAGCACTGAGCTACACTCCCAATTCAGAAGACTTTATTTATTTATTTTGAGGTACTGGGGATTGAATCCAGGGGTACTTTACCACTGAGCCACATCCCTAGCCCTTTTTATTTCTATTTTGAGACAGGGTCTCACTGAGTTCCTAAGGCTGGCTTTAAGTTTGTGATCCTCCTGCCTCAGCCTCCTGAGCGGCTGGGATTACCGGCCACCATGCCTAGCTTCATTTTTCCTTTTTTGGGGCCGGGATATTGGGGCACTCAGGGGCACTCGACCCCTGAGCCACATTCCAAGCCCTAGTTTGTATTGTATTCAGAGACAGGGTCTCACAGAGTTACTTATGCCTTGCTTTTGCTGAGGCTGGCTTTGGATTCGTGATCCTCCTGCGTCAGCCTCCTGAGCTACTGGGATTACAGGCATGTGCCCCTGCCCCCAGCTTCCATATTTCACCAACACTAAGTATTACTAGGCTTTTTCTTCTTTTCTTGTGGAATTAGGGAACGTATCTCTGGTTTCCCTTAGATTAAAAGTGGTTAGAGTCTTTTCTCATGTTTGGTCATTTGTGTGCTGTCTCGTTCCAGGACTCTTCATAAGCATACTGTCTAGTATATAATACTATATAGTATAAGTTGCTGTTCCCTTATTTGGATATGCTTCTTAGTTCTAGCTCTATATTATAAATAACATAGCATCACACGTTTTTGCACGTCTCTTTTGGTATATATTTGATGTTATTTCCTTAAAGTAAGTTGCTGTTAGTAGAATTTGTGAGTCAAGGCAGTGACTGTTTTGGGGCTCTTCAAATGAAGTGAAAATTTTTATTTTTAAAGAGTTGGTCCAGTTTACCGTCATTGTTTGGGAGCAGTATGTTTTAAAAAGACATTTTAATTAAAATATAACAGGAAAAGTTCAGGTACCTACGTGTACAGCGTGGTGAATTTGTTGAGCAGTACCCAGAGCGTCTCAGGGCTGCCAGCACCCCGGCAGCTGCCTGGTGCTCCAGTACCGTCGCCACTTCCCCTTGCATCCTGACCTCTGACAGCAAGAGTACATTCCATATGCGGCGTTCAGAGGCTCAGATACTACTTTTTACACACACATTTTTTTTTAGAAAGTTATGGTACAATGCATTGGGCACATTTTTTAAAGCTTGTATTATCTCCCTATGAACTTCTCAGGTATTTTTTAATAGTTATTAATGTATAGTAAATGAATGGAATTTTTTGTTTGGATACCAGAATGTTATCTTAAACTGTTCATTTAATTGATAAATCGAGAGGGTATCCAGGAGATACTAGTTTGTCTGATCATCTCACTTTGAGGCATCTAGCTTTTGTGTAGACCACAGGGGCCAGTTTAGACCTCACCATGAAGAGTCTGACTTGGTAGGTCTGGGTGGGGCCTTAGAGAACTGCATTTTTAACAGCACCTGAGGTGTCTGACTCAGGGAAGTCACCATGCAGCTCCATGGAAACAGAACGGGGCCTCATTTGTGTCATTCACTGCTGTATGCCTGGCGTGTATCAGAGGCATGCATATTTGAGAATGAATGAGTATGAGCTTTGAAAGTTGAAAGAAGGCAATTTTACCATAGTAGGAATCATAAAAGCCATGGTACCATCTCGTCTACCATTCATTTACTGTGGGTCATGGAAGAAGTTTCCATCAAAATCAAATACCTTACTGAGTGCAGTGGCTCACGCTTGTAATCCCAGTGGCTCAGGAGGCTGAGATAGGAGGATCTCGAGTTCAAAGCCAGCCTCAGCAAAAGTGAGGTGCTAAGCAACTCAGTGAGACCCTGTCTCTAAATAAAATACAAAATAGGGCTGGGGATGTGACTCAGTGGCCGAGTGCCTCTGAGTTCAATCCCCAGTACCAAAAAAAAAAAAAAAAAAGATCAATACCTTAACATGTGCATCTATAAAAATAATCTACTTGCCAACAGAAAGTATAATGTATCATGACAGCCTTTTTTTAAAGAAAATTGTAGTCATCCTATTTTAAATCATTTTATTGTATATCAGGTAATGGTTAAGTATGAAAAGCAAAATGGTTTATATTTAATAAAGTATTTTGCTCCAGATTTAATAATACCTTTATTTTTCTTTCCATACAAAATTACTTTTGATGCCACTGTGGAAACTCATTCTGGTTAGAAATAGTCTGTACTTCCTTTTAACTCAGAAATAAGTGAGCTGGGTAAGTGAGCATGCCTGCAGTCCCAGCTGCAGAGGCACTGAGGCAGGAGGTCTGCAAGTTTGAGGTCAGCCTCAGCAACCTAGCATGACTATGCCTCAACCTAAAGGGGGTGGGGAGGCAGCTCAGTGGTGAATGCCCCTGCATTCAGTCCCCGGGACCAAAAAAAGAAAGAAAAGGAATGTGAATATGAAAATGTTCTGTGTTTGAAAACAATAAATATTGTTCGTGATTTTTTATGTTTTTTTTAAAGGATGCTAGTCCTTGAGCACAGGTGTTTGTGTGCCTCAGGGACACCATTCACTGGCTTGCAGCTTTTCAGAGTTGTACATGTCTTTCTAGATCTGGGTCTCCTCAACCTGAAAGTGGTGATAACACCTGTTTCACAGGGTTGTTGAGAAAATTCAGTGAGAGCTGTTTCTGGCCTGTTGTAGGAACCCAGTAAAAGTTAGTTCCCTTCCTCTTTGCTCCTCTTTAAGTTTATTTTTCAGGTTACCTCTTTTTAAGGGAATGTCTCTTTATTTCCTTTATTGTTGAGGCTAAAAATAAAAGGTTTTTGTTAAAAAAAAAAACAGAACAAAACATAATAATGAACTATATGTATTTTGCTAAAGATATTTTTCATTCACTTTTTGTTCTTCTCTTTGTCTCATTAGGACATGAAGGATCAGATGTCAACTTCATCTGTGCAGGCGTTAGCTGAAAGGAAAAATAGGCAGGTGAGAAGACATCAAAATCTAAGTGTCAAAGAAAATACATGATTAGACATAGGAGTTTTAAATGCGGACAGTCTCTATATCACATAACAAAGAGCAAGACCCTGGAGTGACACGGAGAGATTTCGGGGAAGTCTAGTGTATCAGTCTGTATTCTGTTACTATAACGAATGTCTGAGATGATCAGCTCATAAAGAGAAAAGGTCTGTTCTGTCTCACAGTTTTGGAATTTGAGTCTATGATCATTGACCCCCTTGGTTTTGGGCCTGTGGTGAGGCAGCCATGGTGGCAGCATGCCATGTCTGTTCATCTCATGGTTAGGACATGAAAGAGGAAGGGGGTGAGGTTCCACTATCCTCTTTAAGGGCATTTCCTCAATGACCAGAAGACCTGCCACTAGGTTCCACCTCTTAAAGGTTCTGCCACTTCCCAGCAGTGCCAGGGGCCTGGGGACCATGGGTTTAACACATGGTCTAACCATGGCATCCAGTCAGCTGCTCCAACATGGCTGTTGGCTTCCCACCTCCAGCTCCACTCCTCTCCTCTCCTCTGCTTATCCGCCTTCAGCACTCTCCGCAGAGCTCTTTATTCAGGGGTTTATTCTGCACCTGTTGAACACACCCTATGCCAGGCTTCCTCTGAGGACCTCAGTTACTTGTTCTCTTTCTTTCTGCTGGACCCCAAGCTCCTTGAGATGAAAATTGTTGTTTTGATTTTTTATCTCTAGCTGCTACTACCTGCCTACCCATAGAACTCACTGGACACTTAATGATTGAAATTTAATGCAAAGACGTTTGAAGAACTTTAAATGTGTGTTAAGTTAAATATCTCTTTAAGTGGTGATAAGAAATTACTCATGGTGTATGAAAGAAACTCATTTCCAATTGTTAAAATATGATCCTTTTAAAAATATACAGTCATCACCTAGAACTTAAATTCACATTTGATTTACATTCCTTTGGTGGATAGAATGTTCCTTAACCTGTTGGTAAGCTGGTAGATGATTTTTATTGACAAATTGTTTTTATAAATTCTGTGAATATCTGTTTTGCTTTAGGAGTAAGAAAGATTTCATGGAAAATCACAAGGTTGTTCAGAGTGATATTATTTGCTTTGAATGACTATTCAGAGTCCAGAAAGTTACCAGTAATCCATTTAGAAGCCTTGTAGCTTGGGATTACCTCACTGTTATTACTAATTAGGAATTGGTAGTTTCTGACATAAATCTCTATATCTAGTAGGTGTTTGCTGAGACCCTTAATTTTGAAAACAAGTATCACCTGACCTCCTGTTTGAAGTCTTGTTTGTTTGGGGGGTTTTGATTTGTTTTTATCTACCTCCCTTTTTTTCCTTCTTTCTTCTTCTTCTTCTTTTTTTTTTTAATAGTACAGGCAGGAAAAGTCATTAGCTAGCTCATTCCACCTGGCTCTAACTCTAGAAAGAAGCTAATAAATGACCACAGCTGGCTAGTTTGGGAATTCCCTTGTCATTTGCACATGAGCATATAGGAAAGTAAATGACGATACCTGAGTAGTCGTGACAGTGAGGTAGGTAACGCCTGTCCTCTGTTACTTTTAACGTGTTTATTCTCTGGGTAGTTTAGGTGAAGTAATGTGAATGAAGTGAGAATTCATGCATTCCTTTCCAAGCACGACTTGGAGTCTTGTTTTAGTCTGAGTGACAGGTCACAGGGCCTCCTATTTTCGAGGAACAGCGGGGCCAGGGTTCTCCAGGCATCATGTGGGCAGTTGGTCTTTGTGCCAGGTACCAGGTGCCTTGCCACTCGCAGCCTCACCAGCACTGCCTCCACCTCTCTGCAAGCTCATCGCTCAGTGCTGCGGCCTCCTCCTCCTTCTTTCCCACTGAATGAGACTCCCGGGGATCAGACTGATGAACTCTAAGCTATTTCACGATAAAACCTACATGACTCTGAACAACATGACGTATGTCTCACCAAGGGTAGACCATGGACACTGTAGGACAACATAGCCCTGGCTGCGGTACACAGCCCGACGGAGCCCCAGGTCCCTGCCTAAAGCTCTGTGGTGCACTCTACCCCTTTTCTGACACTGAAAAAATTGTCGTGAGACCCCAATGTCCTCCACAGAGGTCCTTAGAGTTTGGGATTAGAATGAGCCGGATCTTTTAAATCTTGACATCCCTAAGAACAGGTCAGGGCAGAGCCACCACCAAAGGCCATAGGTCTGCTTTATTCCAGAGACAGTCACATCCAGCCTCTTGACTGGACTGATACCCTGAGCCTCAAAGATCTCAACAAGAACTTCCATAGTAAGTATCTCAGGTGCTCCTCTGACAACAGCCTCAGAGGTTGGTGTTCTGCATCCCGAACTTGCCCGCTCCTGGCCCCTGTGTCCTGACTGGTAGTAGACTTCACTTCTGAAGTCAGGAGGAGGTCAGTGTCCAATGGAGAGAGGCGTGGGTGGGGCTTTCAGAGAGAGAATCAAGTAACTGGTTAGGCTTTTAGTAGTGCCAGAGGTAAAAAGCACCTAGTACAAAGCTTTGGCCACTCCACAAAGAGGAGTGATTTGCAGTCACCAGCATCTTCTGAGTCCTAGAGCACTCCTGTTGTGAGCAGTCGGAAGGGGTCTCACATTCCCTCCTGACCTCCCCCGTAAGCGAGATATTCTCAAACTTAACCATTTCTGGCTATAAACTCCTTTGAGTTCATCCTGGGGAAAGCTACCCCTGGCCTCCAGAAACCCTGGAGGAGAACACCGACTCCTTGTGGTCCTGCTGCCTGGGGGAGCAACCCCGCATCCTCTGGGAGTCTAGCTTTCAGTTCCAGCGAAGGTGTCGGGTTTTATTCAGAGACTGAGTTCAGCAGATGTGGATGGTTCTGTGCCTTCTGTGTATGAGGGGCTATTGTTTACCTTCTTGTCATCCTGGGGAAATGCCCATCCCCCAAGGCCCCCAAGCTTCCTGGATCGTCCTTCAATAACAGACTCCAGATTTGTAAACCAGTTGGACTGGAAACTCGGGGTCCTTGGAAGAGCTGTCATAAGGGACTGAGTGCTGTTAAATTGTGAGGCAATTTACAATGTACAGATTTGTTTGTTGGGTTAGTGTGGACACTTATTTGCATTTTAATGGGACAGACCTAGGGAGGGCTTGAAGACAGAAGGCCCTTCAGGGCAGTCCCTAAGTTGTACTACACAGGCACCCATAGAAGTGTGGCCCAGGTAGTGAGAAATGTGAGAACTCTTTGTCACCCTGATGCCTCACTGTTCAGAGATGGTACCTGTTTGCTGTTCCTCACTCTGATCATCCCCATTCACACAGGCACTGCTAGGAGACAGTGGCAGCCAGACCTGGAGCACAGGAACAACAGATCAGTACGGGCGTCTGGATCGAGAGCTGCACTTAGCCAATTCCCATTTCATCGAGGAGCAGCAGGCTCAGCAGCAGGTACCCTGAGAACAGCCGGCCAGGAGGGGAGGTGGCAGGCGGGATACCTCCCCTGGTTCCTCCGCCAGCCATGGGAGCCACACTGCTTACTGACAGGCAGGTTTGAGCAGAGCTTGCCCCGCGGTGGACTGTGCCACTGTGTAATGTTCACATACACGAGGGGTTTTAAAGCCTTTCGAGCACAGTATTCAGAGAACCACGCTTGATTAGGTCTCAGAAAGCAGACAGACAGGGCTGGGGATGAGGCTCAAGTGGTAGCGCGCTCGCCTGGCATGCACGCGGCCTGGGTTCGATCCTCAGCACCACATACAAACAAAGATGTTGTGTCCGCCGAGAAAAAAAAAAACTAAAAATAAATAAATAAATATTAAAAATTAAAAAAAAAAAAGAAAGCAGACAGACATGAAAACTGAAAGGCAGGGGCTAGGTGCAGCTTGGTGGCTAGAGCACTTGCCTAGTGCACACAAGGCCCTGAGTTCGACTTCCAGCACTTCAACAAACAAAACCCTGAAGACAAGGCCAAGGATTTTTAAAAATAAAATAAAACCTTTTCCCCAACCTCTTATACACTCATTTTTTTTGTTCATGTCAATGAAGATCCTTCCAGAAAGATTTGAGTTTTTGTTTTTTCACTGAAAATTATTAATGCATTCTATTAAATGGAAAAATAATTGCTTTGATGGAAGTTGAGGAGGAGAAAGAAAATGAAATTGACTATATGTATGTTGTGCTTCTAATTTGTGATTATTAAAAGAAAGCTATCTAGGGGTTGGACGATCAGGTCTATTAAAACTATTGGCTCTTAAATTCTGTGTTTTTTGTGTATGTGTAGGTTATGTGTTCTTTTATTTCCATTAGTATGTCTCCTTAACTAGTAGTTTACTCAAGTTGCTGTTAACCAAGCAACCATTTTTTAGCCAGACGTAAACTGTTTTTGTTTTGTTTTATGATGCTGGGGATTGAACCCAAGGCCTCGTGCATGCGAGGCAAGCACTCTACCCAACTGAGCTGTATCTTCCCTCCAAGCAGCCATTTTTTAATAGAAAGAGAGGGTATAAAGCACAATTAAAAGTCAACATTAATTTGTCATTCAGTAGTTGTCCTTGAGATAACATTTCCATACGGCTTCCTCTAGATTGTGTTTGTGGAGGAAGAAAAACACTGTAGTTTTCCCACATCCCGAGATTTGACAGTCTCTTGCATTTAAGCTGGCAGTATGTTTGTGGTTGGAGACCTTGATCCTGGCAGTGGACTTCCTCTTCCCAAACATACCCGTGACTCAGTGGTCATCTGCATTTGTGTTTTCAGCCATTGTCTGTTCCTTTATTGGACTTCAGCCAACCAGAGTAAATCTCTCTTGGTGGTTTCAAGCCCTGCTGACTGTTCACAAGTCGGATCAGCAGGAGATATCAGTAGCTTGACAATCCAGCCTTTTGAGCAGCGTGTTCTCAGAGGCAACGGTCTGGTCCTTTGATTTCTGGGCTTTGCTTCTGAATGTGAATTGTCCCAAGCTGGCAGAGAAACTAGCAGCTGCTAGAGTGCTGGGCTTGGAACCAGGTAAGATGGATTTTAATTGCTTATTTCCCGTTTCTCTGGCACCAGTTGATTGTGGAACAGCAGGATGAGCAGTTGGAGCTGGTCTCTGGCAGCATTGGGGTGCTGAAGAACATGTCCCAGCGCATTGGAGGGGAGCTGGAGGAACAGGCAGTGTGAGTATCGAGGCACCCCTGTCATTGTAGTGAGACCGAAGAAAAAGCCATCTCATAGGACAGACCTCCGAAAGGCCTGGCAGTTATGTGACTGTAAAACCAAAAGCTGTTTTATTTATAGCTGCATTTTTATTCTGTTGTAGACTAGCCTCCCCTAAAGAAGCAACTCTTTAGATAAAATCTACAGCAGGGTTTGGGCATAGTTATTATTTTTAAACACCTCCAAAACCAGATACAAATTTCTCTGAGCAAATGTTTGAAGCATGATTATGAATGCAAATGTGAACAGGGATGTAACCTCTGGAGATTTTTGTTCCAAAGGGGATGGACAGTGTGAAGGGAGGCCTGTGCAGGTGGCATTAGGAGCTCTGCCACTCTGTCTTCTCGTGGCTGCTGCTGCATTGACAGGACTTTGCTTTAACTTAAATAATAATTTAATAGAAAAACTAAGAAATTTAACTCTATATTTAGCAAGGAAATTTTCCTCTCAGAAACAAAACAAAAAAATCAAGGAAACATAACTTTTTTTTAAAATTTTATTTTCTTTTAGTTGTAGATGGACAGCATGCTTTCATTTGTTTAGTTTTTTTTATACGGTGCTAAGGACCAAACCCAGTGCCTCGCACATGAGAGACAAGCACTCTGCCACTGAGCTATAGCCCCAGACCAAGGAAACATAACTTTTTAAATGGCCAATCTCTTTTACGTCATAAAGTATGATAGCAAAAAAAAAAAAAAAAATTTTTTTTTTTTTTAACTGGGGATTGACTTCAAGCAAACTTTACTGCTGTGCTTCATCCTAGCCCTTTTAAGTTTTATTTTGTGACAGGGTCTTGCTTAGTAGCCAAGACAGGCCTAGGAATTTATTATCCTCCTATCTCAGCCTTCCAAGTCACTCGGATTAAAGGTGTGTGCCACCATGACCAGCGAAAACAACCTTCTTAAATGCCACCATGCAGTACTTTTACCATTTTACAAATTTTTTTCTGGGAAACAAGACAGTCCATCAGGATATTTCAAAACTCTCCTATCTCAGTCTTAGATTACACAAGCATCCATTATAGATTCTTACTGGACACCTGTTCTACGCCAGGCCCCCTAGGAGGCCCTGGGTACATAGCACAAACAGAAGAGACACTGTGTCTGCCATTCAGAGAGTTGGCCACTTTGTGAGTGAAATGGACATTGTTTAAATGAAGTCAATATGGTAAGCGTTGACAGTGAAGTAGGAAGTTCCCCGGGACTGGTCTAGCGCTGCCGCCCAGGGTGCTCTGACAGCCGAAATTCTCTGAGAAAGAAGGGTTTAATTGAAACCTGCAGACTGGGTAGAAGATAGCCTGTGAGGTGGGACTCGTGCTTGTGCCAGAAGGCAGTGAGGGGGCGTGCACCAGGAGGAAGAAAGAACACCTACCTGTAAAGATCTGGAGGCAGAAGGGTGAATGGAGTGAGAGGTTCCGTGTCTGTAGCATGGGCATCAGAGGGAGTGGCCAAAGTCCAGATAGGGAGGCAGACAGGGAGCAGGAAAGGCCTCGTCTGGGTGGTAAGGAGGCAGGACTTCTCGGGTTGGGCTTGCTGGGAGACCAGGGAGGCGGCTTTGGGAGTGAGGTGGGATCAGGTATTGGAGAGGCTTAGCTGCTGTGTGATTTAGGTGGTGTCCCAGGGTGAATCCAGGCAGGGAGACCAGCTAGGCAGTTGGAATAGCAGGAATCTAGACTTTGCTTCCTGTCAAACACAGATTAGACTCTAAATTCCTTTGTTGAGATGGGAAGGAATTAATGACCTGAGGTAGTCTGTTGGTGAAGCAAACAGACAATATAGAAAACCTGAGGCTCCCAGTTAAAGATGTGAATTGAGCACACCCCATCTCTACTCCCTCTAAATCCACTAGAACAATAGCAAAGGAATTTTTTTAAGGCTTAAAACTTATGGGGTCATAAAATATGAAATAAAACAGTCATAACAGTTTAGATCCTAGAAAGCAGGCAGAGGCTGGTTATAGACTTGGCAGGCCAGAGAAGGGTGAACCCTCAGCCAGAGGTGACCACAACTGAGCTCCAAGTCCCACCACACAGCCCCCAGCCATGGGTAGCATTTATTCAGTAGTCCTAATGTAAATGCTGAATATTGATCTAATCAAACTGTGACTGTACAATCAGAGGGAAGTGGGGAGGATGCAGAGGTGAGATCAGATAGGAAGAGAGCTAAATTCTATGGTAGTGCTGAGCCAACAGGTAAAGTCTGAAGATAAAAATAAAAGTCAAGGTCCTGGGGTACAAGGATGTTACTTCTAAAAATGGAGAATGTACCAAGAGAAGACTGTGAGGGGGTGGAAGCACCTGCCCTGGGGAACAGAAAACAACCATGGTTTTTGTAAAAAGGCTTTCAGACCATTTATCTCTTTAAACTAGGTATGTATGTCACTCTGGTAAAAATAAGTAAATTAAAAGGAAAAAACATGAATCTTTGGCTGATGGTGCCAGTAAATAGCACGAGTCACACCCACATGTGCTTGTTGAGCAGGTGAAGTGTGAGCATTCAGATGGAGGTGTGCTCTAGGAGTCAAGTGCACAGTGGATTTTGAGGTGAAAAAAGTATAAAATAATTTATTAGTAATTTCTGCATTAATGATATGTTAAAGTGGTAATATTTTTCACATATTGGAATAGAGTAGATTATTAGTTAATTTCAGCAGTTTTTTTAAATTTATATTTTAGTTTTAGGTGGACACAATATTTTTATTTTGCTTTATGTGGTGCTGATGATCAGACCCAGTGCCTTGTGCGTGCTAGGTGAGCGCTCTCTCTCTGAGCCACAACCTCAGCCCCTTAATTTCAGCAGTTTTTATTTTTTAAACATGGCTCCTGGAAATTGTAAAATGTCATGTGTGCCACAGTGCCCTTCGGCTGGCGGGCATTGAGTTAGAGCAGGACTGGACGCTTGGCCTGTGGGTGTCCTTGGCTAAAGGTTAGCGACATGCCTGCTTTGTCTCAGTAAGAGAAGTCGTACCCAGCACACAAAGGTAGCTCTTGTTTTTCAGCATTGGGCCCTGCCCACAGAGGCCTGCCAGCTGCAGGGCTGCAGTGCTGCCAGGCTCTAAGAGGAGCTAAAAATGTTGTAGTGTGAGAATTAAGGTAAGGGACACAAATTTATTTAGTTGTTGATGTGGAGTTTATTTAGTAATTGACTTAATGAGGAGTTGATGGTCCCAAATCCTGCAGGACTGTCATGTGTCCTTTCTGGGCACACACCAAGACCAACAGTTTCTAGCTGCCAGTGACTCTGTCAGAGTTAAGAAGGCCTTTGTAGTCAGGCCCCTGGTACTAATTGGTGTGTTAATTCTAGCCGCAGAATAATCATGGGCTAATCAACAGCTGAAAGGTCTGCAATGTGTGGTGATTGATGGAGTAAGAGGACCGGATTTTGGTGTTTGCTTTCTCTGCTATACATTGGCCAGCAAATAAGGAAAGTGTCTCCTGGTGCTGGTTTTCCTGGAGGAAACTGTGGCTCCTCTGAGTAGGGGAGGTGGTGATGCCCCTCAGGGATGTTGGTGCCGACGCTTTCCGATTATGATCAAGCAAAGAGGGATTTAAGGGAGAATATATCTCATTAAAGTACGTTCCTTAACCCTTGTTGACACACGGCGCTTTTGTATTTTATGTGGTTTTCACAAGTACCCCATGAGGGGAATGGGGCTGGTAGGATCACCCCATTTTACAAGTGAGAAAACAGTCCCCCCAAAGTTGTAGGGTACCTTGACCAAGGTAGAAGGACAGAGCCTGGCTATCTGACTTCTCAGAGTCGCATTCTGCCCTGTGGCCCTATCAGTAAGTTTGTAGTATTGTGCAGTCAGGTCCACGCTGCCGTATCTGCAATTCTGAAATCCAGAAAGCTCTAAAAATCAAGCTTCTCTTTTTTAATATGCAGCATGCTCGTCTTACAGAAAACCTCGTCTGAACTGACTGCACCTGTGAATTTTCATAGTTTTTTCCACAGAAGAATAAATGTGTTGGCTGGGGCTGCAGCTCAGTGGCAGAGTGCTTGCCTGGCATGTGTGAGGCACTGGATCCAATCCTCAGCACCGCGTAAAATAAATAAATAAAGTAAAGGCATGCTGTCCATCTACAACTACAAAAAAATGAAGAAAAAAAAGAAATGTGTTGATTATGGGGGTGGGGGGCATGCCTCAGACCAGGCTGGGGATGTTGACTAATAGTAGCATATATAACTTATCTTTTTATAAACTCCCAGAATTCCAAAATCAAAAGAAGCATATCTTGTCCCAAGGATTTTTGAGTAATAGACTGGGTACTGAATCCCAATGTTGCCCGTTTTAAGTTGGCTGAAATAGAACCTAGATCCTGACGTCATTCCATGGTCTGTGCCTTGCTGAGTTTTGTGCGTATCACCAACCTTCTGCCTCCTCTTTCTAGCATGTTGGATGAGTTCTCTCACGAGTTGGAGAGCACTCAGTCTCGGCTAGACAATGTGATGAAGAAACTTGCAAAAGTGTCTCACATGACCAGTGGTATGTATGTTTAAATCTCATGAGTTCGTATTTAATTCCGAAGTGCTCTGGGGTCCCCTCACAGGTATGCCCACGCAGACCCCTTTCCTGTGGAGCATTTGTTTGAGGTGCCTTAGGATCAGAGAATAAAAGACAGGAATACAGAGGCCTCAGCTTCTTCTTGTACCCCTAACTTGGGAAAAGGGCCTTGTGACCCTCCCTGCAACGTTTGGTGATTTTTCTTTTAGTGGGGCAACTTTCTTTGTAATTACGAAATCCTTTTTTTTTTTTTTTTTCCTATTTCCTTGCCAAAATAGGGAACTTATTTAAAGCAATAAATAAGCCAGTTATTTTCTAGGAACTTTCTTTCACTGATAGAAAAATGTCTACTATGTCAGAGTAAGATGGCCTTGTTTGTAGATTTAATTTAAATTGTTGTATTTAAATTCACAATGAAATGTCCTAGCAAATTTATACCAGAGGATGAGGATGAAGGAGTAACAAACAGTTTTCAAATCGGTTACTGGGTAGGAAGATATATTCCAATGATGCTTTATATTTTTTGACTACTAGAAACCACCTCCCCTATTATCTGGGAAGTAATATATTTAACAAACAAACAATAAAAATCTCCAACATCATCTTTATCTGGTAGAGGGGCTTGGTGGTTGGAGAGACTCCCTGAGGTAATTTTAGTGTTGTGGACCACAGAACACATTAGAAGCTCCTGTTTCTTTTTCTTTCTTTCTTTTTTTTTTCTTTGTGGTGCTGGGGATCCAACCCAGGGCCTTGTGCATGCGAGGCAAGCACTCTACCACCTGAGCTGTATCCCCAGCCCCGAGCTCCTGCTTCTTGACACCTCATTCTTCTGTTAATTTCTTGCTATGAGGTACATGTGACATATAAGCCCTAAGTACACATGCGCATTTACTTTGCAGCAGTTTAAGACATAGCCAGGTTACATAACGGCTCTCTGGGCTCAGTTTTTATCTTTGAAAATAGGCTGAGGGCAGGGGATGCAGCTGAGCGGCAGAGCACTTGACTAGCATGTGCAAGGCCCCGGGTTTGATTCTCAGCAGCCTGCCCCCCCACCCCAAAAAGGGTTCATTCCTACCTCTTAAGTACTTGTGAGGATTAAATGAAATTTAATAATATAGAAGTGTTTAACATTGTCTACTACATATTAGTACTTACGAAAAGTTTAAAAATTACCTAAGGCACCAGATGGTCCTAGGAAGCAGAGGACCTGTCAAATCCAAAACAAAGGGGAATCTAGTTATTTCCTTCTTTCTCTCCAGGGGCTAGTATTTTTCTGCTTAGAGCAGGCTCTTCCTTGTCTGCAGCTGTGTATAAACGGCAGCAGGACCAGCTTCATGCATCGGTCACATGCCTAGAGAAAGGCTGGCAGCGTCTTCTTTTTTATTCCCTCTGTTCTCTCCTCTCCCACCCTCCACTTAAAACAAAAAAAAAGTTTTAATGAAGTATTATACAAGCAGATTAAATAGCGGCCCCTCACCAGTGTATGTGTTAGTTGTAAAGTCAAGTAGCTACTTCAGCGCCAGCCCTGTTGGGAAGGGCAACTGAACAAAGATGCACTGTCTTTGTCCCCAGTGTTCCTGCTCTGAATAGTGCACTGTGGTCAGCGCCTCTGTGGGTACAACAGCACTGGTCTTGCTTGTGCTTGATTCTGTCTTCTTCCAAAGGGGAAGTTTGGGAAGCAGATCGAGAACTTTGGTTATATTTGCACAAGAAAAAGAGCCTGGAAACAGCAGTTGTCCTAAAAGCTCTTCACTGTTTTCCTTTCACCTTTGCTCACTACCAAGAGAAACACCCCAGGGCCGCCTCCTGCAGGTGGGTCTGCTCCAATTTGTGGAGCAGGCAGTTTGTACTTGCCTCTATTCCCCTCCTAACTTTTGATGACGCTAACTGCTTTTAAATCAAATCTACTCACCAGAGTTTGATGAGGCAGCCCTGCACACACCTCCACAGTGCTCAAGGCCGAGCCCTCGCCCCTGCTCACGAAGAAGTCAGCCCAGAGTCCACATTCACTTATTGAATGACTCAAGAGAAACACTAACTTTTATCATTTTTCTGCCGGAGAAGTATATTCTTAAGTGAATATACTTAAGAATCCCCCCCACACTCACCTTACTTCCCAACATTCTGTCGTTCATCTTTCTGTTTAACAGAGGAAAGTGTTTGGAGAGCAAGAGGGGAAGTCAGAACAATTACCTTTGGAGTTCTCTTTGTTCCCCTCTTAATTTTTTTTTTTAATTTTTAATTTGTTCTTTTTAGCTACACATGACAGTAGGATGAATTCTGACATATTACACACACATGGAGCATGACTTCCCATTCCTGTGGTTGTGCGTGATGTGGAGTTTCACTGGTCGTGTATTCACGCATGAACACGGGAAAGTGATGTCCGATTCACTCTGCTGTCTTTCCCTGTCCCGTCTCCCCTCCCTTCCCTTCATTCCCCTTTGTCTACCAGGCCCTGCGCTTGCAAGGCTGCAAGGCGGATTGAGGGCTGGGGGTAGAGTTCAGGGGTACAGTGTGGGTGTGGGGGTAGCATGAACAACAAAAAAATAAAAAGAAGAAGAAAGAAGAAAACACAGGTTAAACTTTTCACTTGAGGTCACAAAAGCCCCTGTGGTTTCTGCCCCTTCCTTCTGTGCTTGAAGCCTTGCAAGAAGCGTTGGGAGGAGTCCGCCAGGGCAGCAGCTCCCTGGAGTTACCTAGTTCATGCCTCAGAGAAACAGCTTAACCACTTCAAAGGAAAATGGCTTTAAAAGAGCAGGCCTGGCTGTGCTAGCTCTTGTGCTGTGTGTTTTCACTTGAGGAAAACCCCTATTTAATGCGGTTGTAGAAAAGAAAGTGACTGGGGAGGGTAGGAATCTGGCTAGAGGCTAATGCGAAGCCAGAAACTGGGAATCTGAGTTGGTCTGGGAATCATGCACCAAGGATGGCCTGGTGCTGCCCGCCCACCCCGCGCACACAGGAGGTGTGTGGAGGTTGGGGCAGGGCAAGCAGTTACCTTCTGTGTTTTTGCCCAGTGAGAGTATGAACTAACCATTTAGTACGAGTGGTTTTAAATTGTTGAAAATATTTGTTTCTCTTTTTTAATCAATAAGCTTTATATTTTAAACCAGTTTTATGTTCACAGCAAAATGAAAAGGAAAATACAAAGATTTCCCCTATAACCCCTCCTCCCTCCACCAAGCTTCTCTTGACTTCTGATACCACAGTGGTACATTGGTTAAAATCCATGAACCTATGTTGAGATGTCATCATCACCCCCAGAATCCATAGTTTACTTTAGGGTGACTTTTGGTGTTCATTCTGCAGATTTTGACAGAAATATGACTTGTATCCACTATCGTATACAGAAGTTTCAGTACCCTAAAATTTCTTTTTTCTTTTAACTTTTGATTGATACATAATATTTGTGCATATTTACAAGGTACAGTGTGATGTTTCGATTGTCATATGCTTGGGGTAGTGAGTGATCCCCACCCAGTGCTTAGCATGTCCATCACCTTGAAGTTGTGTTATTTCTTTATGGTGGGTACATTCACAATCCTCTCTCCTGACTCTCTTAAGTTTTGTGATGCACTGTTGTTAGTTCTATTCACTCTCCGTGCTATAGAACCCCAGAACTTAGTTCTCCTGCCAAACAGTACAACCTTGTCCCTGTTGGCCAACCTCTCCCATCTCCCACTCTTTCTCTGGTAACCACTATTCTGCTCTCTACTGTGATGAGATCTTTTTTAGATTTCACATATGAGTTAGGTGATGTAGTGTTTACTTTTCTGAACCTAACTTATTCAGTCAACACAGTCTCCTTTAGGTCCAAAGTGGCAGGATCTCATGCTGAAGAGTGTTGGATCTCGCAGATGTACCACATCTTCTTTATTTCTGTTTGTTGATGGACATTTAGGTTGATTCTCAGTCTGGCTGTTGTGGATAGCGCTGCAGTGCCCTGGGCGTGCAGGTGTGTTTTCAATATGGTGATTTCATCTCCTTTGGGCATAGACCCAGAGGGGAGGCTGCGGGGTTGCAAGGTAGCTCTATTTTTAACTTTTTTGAGGAACCTCCTTCCCATTTGCTGTGCTGATTCACATTCCCCGCAGTGGGTGAGTGCTCCCCTTTTCTCCTTGCCAGCATTTGTCATTGTTGTCTTTTTTATAATAGCCATTGTCATTGGTGAGGTGGAAGCTCATTGTAGTTTTTATTTTGATTCCTGTTCATCCTTCCCTCCTCCTTAACCCCTGGCAATCACTGATCCTTTTAGTGTCCTCATGGTTTTGCCTTTTCCAGTGTGCATACAGTTGGAGTCAGATGTGCATACAGTTGGAGTCAGATGTGTAGAGCGTTTTCAGATCAGCTTCTCACTCTTAGTAATAGCGTTTAAGTTTTCTCTATGCCTTTTCATGGCTTGATAGTTCATTTCTCTTTTAGCACTGAATAGTTTTCTGTTGACTGGATATACCACAGTTTACAGTCATTCTCGCCTTATATAGGTTCCCAGACCCCCAGAGGTCCTCTAACCATGGATAGTACTAACCCCCATATATATTGTTTGCCCTTGTATGTAACACCTGTGATGAAGTTCAGTTAACAAATCAAGCACTGGAGAGATTAACAGCAATAATCAATAATAAAACAGAATCATTACAAAATATACTATAATAATAGTTGTATGACTGTGGTCTCTTAAAATTTTTGGTATGGTTTTCACCATTTTTACAGTGATGTGAGATGATACAGGCTTATATGATCAATGAAGTGAAGTGGGTGACACAGGCAGTGTGACACAACATGAGGCTGCTACAAGGAGGGTTATTTGAACACAAGTACTGAGATACTACAGTTCTGATAACCAAAATGGCTATTACGTGCCTAAAGGAGGGTAGCATATACAGTGTGGATATGATGGACAAAGGAATAATGCACTTCCCTGGGCAAGATATACAGCAGGATGGCATGAGGTTTCATCACAAAATCAGAACAGTGGGATTTAAAACTGGTTTGTTTTGTTTTTGTTTTTGGTACTAGAGATTGAACTCTTTGCTTTATCACTGAGTTGTGTTCTTAGTCCTTTTTATTTTTTATTTTGAGTTGGGGTCTCACTAAATTGCTGTGGCTACCCTCAAACTTGGAATCCTTTTGCCTCAGCCTCCCGAGTCCTTGGGATATTACAGGAGTGTGCCACTGTACCTGGCAGTAGTTTAAAACTTATGAATTGTTCATGTCTTTGATTTCCCACTTAAGGTTGTCAGGCCACAGTTGACTTGAGGTAACTGAATTTGTGGAAAGCAAAACTATGGATAGTTGGGCACTAATTTGACTTAGGCATCTCCTGCTGTAGGACGTCTTGTTTACTTCCAAGTTTGGCAATTATGAATAAAGCTGCCATATCCATGTGCAGATTTTTGTAGGGACTTGTAGTTCATTGAGTAAATACGGGGAGCATCGCTGCTTCATGGTTATGGCAGGAGTATGTTTGGTTTTGTGGGAAGTCAGTGAACTGTCTTCCAGAGTGGCGGCCCGAGTTTGCATTTCCACCAGGCGCTCCTGTTGCTCTGCAGCCTCACCAGCATTTGGTATTCTCATGTTTTGGTTTTGGCCATTCTGACATGGGGTTGCGGTTTCTCATTGTTGTCTAGATTTGCCATGTTGCCTTATAACAGCTGATGTTGAATGAAAAGACATCCAGTTATCTTCTTTGGTGAAGTGCCTGTTGAGGTCTGTTGCTTTTTTTTTTTTTTTAACCAGACTGTTTCCTTATTGTTGAATTTTAGAAGTTCTTTGTGCATTTTTTAATTTTTATTTTTTAGTTGTAGTTGGACACAGTACCTTTATTTTATTTATTTATTTTTATGTGGTGCTAAGGATCGAACCCAGGGCCTCACATGTGCTAGGTGAGTGCTCTACTGCTGAGCCACAACCCCAGCCCTCTTTGTGCATTTTGGATAACAATCCTTTACCAGATGTGTCTTATGCAAATTTTTTATCCCAAGTCTGTGGCTTGTCTCGTTCTCTTGACAGTGTCTTTCACAGAGCAGAAGTTTTTAATTTTAGTGAAGTCCCGATATCAGTTCTTTCTTTCGTGGATAGCATTCTTTGCTGTTGTATCTTAACTCATTTCCACACTTGGGGTTATCCAGGTGACACAGGAAAATTATAGTTAGGTTCTGAGGAAGCCTAGGTTAGAATTGGAGTTGGTCATTTCCCATCTCCCTGGTAATTAAGTTCTGATAAACCCCAACAGGTTAGGCTCTGGCAAAACAGTTTGTGCAGAAAAAATGGAATGGTCCTGTGAAGAACAGAGTTCTCTGGCTTATTGCAAAATGTTTTTTTACCCCTTTATCTTTCAGAAGCGAGAAGAGATTTTTCTCCACATTTTCTGTGAGAATCTGGTTGAGCTTCAGGAGGTAAAACTCAGAGGAGTGCGGGGGTCCCTTTCAGGAGACTCCCTGGGGCTCTTCTGACTGCGACTTAGCCACCCCGAGCTTCTAGTGTTGACCATGGTTGTTCAGCTTTCCCTCGGGGCACCGGTTCCAGTGGAGGCTGCTGCCGGAGGATTTCTGTTCTGTTGTGATTTTCTGTGTTTACCATAGATTTCTCAGTGTTGGAGGCAGCCTTCTACCCTGTGACCTTATTTGTCTGATGGATCTAGGAAGTTACTCAGTTTTCAGTTCAGCTTTTTACTTGATGGGACAAAAAGTGCTAACTTCTAAGCTCCCTCCATGCTGGACTGGAAACTGGAAGTTCAGCTCTCTAGAGAGAAGAAAGAAAGTGGATACACAAGCCTTCCTGACCATGCATGTGTTAGTTGAGCACATTGACAGGCTGTGGGAGGCTGAACCTGCTCCCGCGTCCTTTGGAGCAGCACGACTTCAGCACAGACGTGGGTGACCTGGGATCTTGGTCCTGATCCCAGGGTTACTTAGTGGGTCCTGGCGCGGCTGAGGTAGACAGGGTTTGTTTGCACACTAAGATAATACCAGTGTCTTTCTAGTGTTTACCTAGTGTCTTTGGCAGTTCTCTTGGCCAGTTCTAAGACTTTTATATCTATGACATTTAAAATGACTTTAAGTGCATGTTTTGCTTTGTGGCGATGTTTGCCATTTGCCATCTGTTTTCCTAGATCCAGCCCTCATCACAGCCTAGGTCTCTGGTGTGCTAAGGCCTGTGGGCTTTCCAGTAAACTTACTGAATCCGTGTACCTTATCCTGCTGCTCAGCTGGAACTCTTATTCCTGTGGTTGAGCTGCCTCGTCATGGCCTAGTGAAAATCTTCTCCATCAGTCAGACCCTTTGTGGAAGATAGCAGGGCTCACCTATGAGGGCCAGCTGGTTCTCCCCTGGTAAGGAAGCCTCCTGATGATGATGGCATCTCCTGTGTTCCATGCTTGCGCACTGTGTGACTGTCCCCTTGTAGCTACAGCTGGTGTAGAGTTATGGACCACAGGCGGCATTGCCGCCTCCCCAGGCCTGCCCGGGTTCTTCTGACCGCTGCCCTCCCTGCTCTCGGCCATTGAGAGGGACTCGGGTCCGTGTTCTGTGCCTGCAGTTCTAACCTGTTGGCAGTGTAGAAAAGAAAAGGCATTCCACTTGCACTTGCAGATGAGCCATATAAATTACTTTATCACAGTTACTGGCTAAGTAATCTTACGTCTTCCTTGAGTGGTATGGTATGAAATTAATCCTCCTCTCTCACTGGAGAGCAGCTTTTTCAGCTGTTCATTTCCTGAAGTGACCAGCAGTAGCTTTCATCTCCCTTCCACCCTCTCATTGAGAAAAGAGCATGATCATTGTTGAATTAAATGACTTTGGTGGGAGATTAAAGCAGGCAGGCTTTGATCTGTAATGCCAACTCCAGCACCTTTTCCAGGGACGCACTAACCCCCAGAAAAAAGCTAAGAGCCACGGATTTTAATTAAAGACTTGGACTCAGAGCACGTACTTATTACCAGGCCCATGTTCAAAGTCTTAAGCGCAGCCCAAGATCAGAGCACCATTAGCGTCCCAGGCAACCAGGCAGGGTCCAGGTCCTCTGCCCCTTTGCCTTAATCCTTGCACCCGTGTCTGGGGACACACAGCCCCAGGAGGGCTAATCTTTCTGCCCTGCCTTTCAGATCGGCGCCAGTGGTGTGCCATCGCTGTCCTCTTCGCCATCCTGCTGGTCGTGCTGGTCCTCTTCTTGGTGCTGTGACGGTGGCCCCCGTGGCCCGGGTTCCTCCTGCACAGGAGCCAGGGCAGGGGCAGTGCCCTGGGCACACACTCCTCCCGACTCCACCGCCAGACGCCCCTCCCTCCCGCGCTGGCAGGACTGGCGAGAAGAGGAAGAGGGACTGCACTCCTGTCGGACGACACCCCTGCTGCCCGTCCTGTTTGGGGGCCACTAGCCACTGCTTTGCCTTGCTGGACCCCACTCCCTGAGGAGAGACTGAGTCGCCCAGAAGGGTCAGCAGAGCCTGATTCGCCCGTCTCTGGCAGCTCCTTTCTTCTGCTGTCCATCAAAAGATCCCTGTCCAGGAGGCGGCCTGGGCGGGCCGTTTCCCATCGCTAGAGCATTTCTCACTCCCCAAGAGCTGGTTGTTGACGAGGACAGAAGGCTCAGAAGCAGTTTGTGACTGCAAATGCCGTGTTTCATTTTTCAGGGGTCAGGGCTGAGATAAAATTGCTTTTCCAGGTGCTTTTTTTGTGTGGTGGGAAAACTAATGGAAACAGTGAGACACCCTGGGGCTTGGGGTCGCTGACAGCCTTTGGCTTTAATGGACAAGAGCAATTAAAAGGCGCAGCAGGACCTGCTCTGGCGCAGCCCAGGGAAGGGGTGATGGTGTCTCCAGAGGGGGGGCCAGACCTGCTCTTTGCACGCCGCTGTCCCAGGGCTTCTTCCCAGAGGTGCAACTTACATTTTTAGGGGAACCCTTGAATACATCATTGCTGAACAGTGCAGAAGCGCACTCAAACGGATTAGGATGCTGGCTTGTCCTCACTGACACTTATTTTATTCTGGTGGCACTCTCCATTGGGGGATGGGGTTGGAGTGGTTAGTACATTTATTACATTTACGCAGAAACCATCTTGACCCAAAAAGGCTATTTCTGGGCCAGATTTCCCTTACCCTGTGAGTAATGGCAAGACGGGTAAGTGAACCTGACTCTTTTCTTCCTGAAGATGTCAGCTTGACTGGATCATCCATTCTAATAACTGAGCCAATCCAAATGTAATGATAGATGCTTTAATTGAGCTTAAGTAGCTGAAGCTGCTGAGACACTACACTTCAAGCTTCTGATGGCTTTAAAGGCCTTGAATGCGCACATGTATATAGGATATTTTTTATAGCTTCCCCGATGCATAACCTGATGTTAGAGTAGCAGCTGGACCCAGAGCCGCAGCTGGGCCCCGGGGGCTGCTGGCCTCTGGGCGCCGCTGCCTTTGCACTTGGAAAGAGCAGTAGCCCCCGGGCAGAGTTGAAGCCTGGCCTCCTCCTGTCCTTGTCTTTTTGTGCTTTCCTCGGCACCCTAACTTTTTTCTTACTTTTCTTGTTTTGTTTGTATTTCTTGTGGATTGGTTTATGGGGGGGAGGTTCCCCTTTTTTGTGATTTTTTGCAACAAGTGCGCTTGCCCAGCTAACTTTTGAATTGCACTTTTTAATAAATATTTGTAACAATTTTTAAAGAAGGCTATTCTATCTTGTTTAGGAGCATGGTAGGTAAGGAAATCTGCCTGTTAATGAAAGCTAAAAGCAAATTTATAAAGCTGAAAGGGTGGTTGGCATCCATGTTTACACTCAACTCAAATTTTGATATATAAATAAGTTATTTCTTTTTAAATTAGGAAAAAGACTGTTACAAAGGGCTTCAAAGGTAGGATATCAGATTATTTATGTTTTAAAAGTTTTAAGACTTATTCAGATAGTCTTCTATAAACTTAGACCAGGGATGGTCCTTAGGTTTGCATTAAGAAGTCAAATTTTGTTAAAAATAAGTGGGACCTTGTTTAAGCGCCGTTCTGCTCACTCCTCATTATGAGAAGTAGCACCTCAGAGAATGACAAGGTCCCCTGTTCAAAAGCCTTGCTATTCTCCTGCTGTCACCAGACCCTGGTCAGTACAGTAAGGCCTGTATAGAACACGCCTGGTCATTTTATGAGTAAGACACTCCCGTTAGTTTAGGGCCAAGTTTGGTGGCCCCGGGCAGCATGTTGTTCCATTCTTTTGCATTGGCATTTTTTTTTTTTTTTTTTTCTTTTTTTTTATTTTTTTTATTTTTTATTGTTGGTTGTTCAAAACATTACATAGTTCTTGATATATCATCTTTCACACTTTGCTTCAAGTGGGTTATGAACTCCCATTTTTAGCCCATATACAGATTGCAGAATCACATCAATTACACATCCATTGATTTACATATTGCCATACTTGTGACTGTCATGTTCTGCTACCTTTCCTATCCTCTACTATCCCCCCTCCCCTCCCCTCCCCACCCCTCTTCTCTCTCTACCCCCTCTATTGACCTTCATTTCTCCCCCTTGTATTATTTTTCCCTTTCCCCTCATTTCCTCTTGTATGTTCTTTTGTATAACCCTGAGGGTCTCCTTCCATTTCCATGCAATTTCCCTTTTCTCTCCCTTTCCCTCCCACCTCTCATCTCTGTTTAATGTTAATCTTCTTCTCATGCTCTTCGTCCCTACTCTGTTCTTAGTTACTCTCCTTATATCAAAGGAGACATTTGGCATTTGCTTTTTAGGGATTGGCTAGCTTCACTTAGCATAATCTGCTCTAGTGCCATCCATTTCCCTGCAAATTCTATGATTTTGTCATTTTTTAATGCAGAGTAATACTCCATTGTGTATAAATGCCACATTTTTTTAATCCATTCGTCTATTGAAGGGCATCTGGGTTGGTTCCAAAGTCTTGCTATTGTGAATTGAGCTGCTATGAACATCGATGTAGCAGTGTCCCTGTAGCATGCTCTTTTTAGGTCTTTAGGGAATAGACCAAGAAGGGGAATAGCTGGGTCAAATGGTGGCTCCATTCCCAGCTTTCCAAGAAATCTCCATACTGCTTTCCAAATTGGCTGCACCAATTTGCAGTCCCACCAGCAATGTACAAGTGTACCCTTTTCCCCACATCCTCGCCAGCACTTGTTGTTGTTTGACTTCATAATGGCTGCCAATCTTACTGGAGTGAGATGGTATCTTAGGGTGGTTTTGATTTGCATTTCTCTGACTGCTAGAGATGGTGAGCATTTTTTCATGTACTTGTTGATTGATTGTATGTCCTCCTCTGAGAAGTGTCTGTTCAGGTCCTTGGCCCATTTGTTGATTGGGTTGTTAGTTATCTTATTGTCTAATTTTTGGAGTTCTTTGTATACTCTGGATATTAGGGCTCTGTCTGAAGTGTGAGGAGTAAGACCTCACTGTTGGAAGGTGATTGCTGAACGGTGGCTGAGACATGATGGGGTAAAGCTGAGTAGGGAACGTTGAGAGGGAGAATCAACTTAAATACAGGTTCCCCCTGCAAGGCACTCCCACTCCCACCTTAGACTGACCTAGAGCCAGCCTGACCCTGCTGTGCCCGCTGAGAGTCACCGCAGAACAGCCTTCCTTGGAAGGGCCTCCACACAGACTCCTAAACTGGCAGTGAAGTGCAGAGGCCAGGGGCCTACATTTATTTTCAAGGACAAATATTTCTTCCCCAGAGATGGAGATAACCTAAGTGTTCCCTTCACTCTGTCCCAGAGTCGGGGGTGGGGGTGGGGGCGATAGGGACACCCTCGCTGCTTGTGAGTGCCTCCTGCTGGCAGCCCAGGGTCTTTCCCTTCAGCCTCCACACTGAGGCTCAGTCGTCATTTTTAAAGAACTGGCAGAATGCGGTGGATCAGAGAGAAGGAGCTCAAAGAGCTCATAAACATCTATGTTTGTGAGAAGAACATTTATGTGACCGATCTGGAGGGCAGGTGCGAATGGACCACCGAGAGTTGGCCCGAGTGGGAGTCCAGCTGGAAAACCAAAACACCTTCAGTTTCTAGTCCTCTAATTTGTGTTCCTGTCTTTGTGAGGACTGTGAAAAATCACAATGCTACATTTGCTTTGGACTGTGTGGCAAATGGAATTGCAGTGGTGTGTGTGTGTGTGTGTGTGTGTGTGTGTGTGTGTTACATGAGGATCTTGCACAACTTCAGAATTCACACCAGAGCTGAAGGGGGGAAACTTGGTAACTTGCCCATTATTCTCTGCTCTTAGCCAGAGTTAAACAGACTGATGGGTCTGGTAGCCAACAACTTGGCAACTTCCATGCCTTCTCACCTCGTGAGATTAAGGGCTGTGAAAAGAAATCGAGTCTAACTCAACAGAAATCTGTCTCTGTTAAGTATTTTACCTTCTGTAAGTAAAGGTGGTGGAGCCAAGATTTTTCTTTTGGTAATTTCCCTGGCTATAAAGTGAGACCAGAGGGACATCTATTGCCTGTAACTTTTCTGAAGAATTTGGAGCATATGAAGATCAAGAAATCAAATGACGACTGTGAGCTGCATTTCAGCTGTGTGGATGGTGCACTGCTCAGCTCCACCTGGTACCACAAGGTGAATCTGTAAGCAAAAGAAGTGGCTGTCTGGAAACCACACGCTAAAACATGGAATGTGCAGCCTGTAGTTCTCTTTCTCTCACCGGCATTTCTTTCCCTCCCAAGTTTTCAAGAATATTTTTTTCCCAAAGGAATGTTCTTTGCCTAGAGAGAAGGTGAACCAAAGGCTTCTCAGATGTATCTCCCCCTCCATTGCCGTGGAGAGGGCACTAAAGATGGGACCCGATGAGAGGCCTTGCTAGGCACCTTGCTCCTCCTGGGCCTTCCTTCCCAGTTGGGCAAGTTGAGTCCCCGGATAGCCTGGTAAGAGGAGGTGGTCTTCCTTTTAATGTCCAGTTGCCCTAACTCCCAGCCTTCAGAAAATTTGCTTAAATGGTCTGATTCTGGTGTGGCCACATTGGTCAGCTGTTTGTAAACATGGGTGCCACTGTCGCCTGTTTTCTTGGTAATGCTCACTGGGAATTGCCTCTGGTGTTGGATCCAAAAAGCAAGAGTGTTATAGGGAGTAGAGCTGCCCCTCAGCCCCAGGCAGCCCCGAGTGAGCCTTGTGCCTGGTGCTTGGCGACTCAGGCAGAGAAATGCCAACAGAGCAGACCTGCCTTGTGCCCTCTAGAGGGTCAACTCGGAGGGACCTGGGATCACTGAGTGTGATCTTGTTGCAGATGAACAATAACAGCTCACCCCAGTGTGCATGGGGGTGCACTGCATTCTGGACTTGGCCACCGGGCGCCCACACAGCTTGTGGAACAAGTTGAGGCTGACTTCGGTGACAGAGGTCATTGGATACTGAGTTGTGCACAACACTTCGCTGTAGACTATGTGATTTTTTTTTTTCCTTTTGAATACAGAAGCTCTGAAAGTTCCAGTGGCACCGAGGCCAGGTTGTAGTGACCTAGACATATTTGGGAGCTCTTTGTATACTGCAGTCTCTTCACTAATTCAGCTGTTGGGGAAGTGGTTGGAGAGGAAAAAACTTGGTTTCCCTCTGCCATAAACTAACATGTGGTGCTCTTTTCCTCTGGATGTGACCTTTGTCCAGAGGTGCCCTCCCTGTGTAGATGTTCACTGTGCTGAGACCGCGTTGTCCTGAATGCCTGCCTGTTGCTTGGGCTTCACGTGAACATCTCATGGCCCTGGTTTGCCGACTGTAGCCAGACCTTCCTGAGAACAGTGCGTGGTATCAGGTTATCTTTTAAGGTCATGAGCTGTCAAACTCAGAGCCACTTGGTTATTCAGGGGATGTTAAAATAAGGCCAGTCAGCTTCCTCGTTTGCTCTCAGGCCCTGCTCCTTGGCCTTGGTGGCAGCTGCAGCCCTGGGGTGGGATCAAGCTCAGGGCTGTTTGCCAGCTCCACAGAATGTAGATCCCGCCGAGACGCCGTTTGTGAGTGGGAGGTGTGTCCCCGAGCTGAGGTCCAGCTTGGGAGAGGCCGATGTCTCTATCCCCAGCAAACAGTGTGTGTCCTGCCCTCTGGGATGGGGAGAGGACAGCCAGGACCCCAGAGAAGCTTTTGGAACTGCTTTTAAGCTCCTGCGATGGCTTCATAACTGGCCAAGAGTGGGCCCAGCTCTCCACGGACAGACTTGAGAGAGTACCCAGGGTGAGGGGGCCGAGAAGCCACTGAGGGGAGGACCAAGGGACCCCAGCCCTAAATGATGGATGGGTTACAAGTTTGTAAGTGGAAATGGGCTTTTCCTTGGCTTATTTGTTATTAGAAATAAGTATGATTTAGAGATAGGCAAAGCCCAGCAGAAATCAATCATTATATATTATCCACGCATAAATAACCTTGCAGCATTTTAATTTTAAGTAACTGGAAGGTGCACACTAAGGGAATGGGGTCAGGTTAGAACTGCAGACACCTGAGCAGCTTCCCTTGAGATGGTGAGAAGGGGCCAGAGCCAGAGGCTGGAAGTTTAACCAGCCTTGACCACAGCTAGATTTGTTTCCTTTATATGTGGCCCTCCGAGGTGGTATGGGACCAGGGTGGCTACAGCATCACCCAGGAACTTGTTAGAAATGCACATTCCCAGACCCCTCTCTGACCTGCTGAATCGGCAAGTCTGGAGGTCAGTACTGTCTTAACAAGCTGTCCAGAGGGTTCCAATGCATGCTTGAGTTTGAGAACCACTGCCACAGCATCTCGGACTTCAGGCTACAGGAAAGCATCCCTACAAAATAAAACATCATCTACAGCTTTGATTGTAATCCTAAGATTTATGACACTGCAAACTTGAAAACTTGAAAAAATATACTTGGGTAAAACAAAACAAAAACTCAGCTAGCCACCCTTAAGAGTGATATTTTTACACCCCGAAGTCTATCGGTAATATTTCTTACTTCTCTTGAGATCATGTTACAACTGTATGAAAAATACTGTTCAGTATTAAAGAGAAATGGAGAGACCTTAAACTGTCTCGGGTGTTCTGTCGTTGTTTCTCATTTTTGTTCTTAGTTTTTTTTTTTTCATATCCAAGCACAGGCCCCTGTTCTCCTGCCCCCATTGATGAACACCCACTTGTGATGCGGGGTCAGGCAGGAAGATGGGAAGTAGGAACTGTGCTTCCTCTGGCCAAGCTTGGGACTCCAGCCACACCACACATTCAAGATGTGCCAGAATGGGGTTTCTGTAGGACAAAGTGTGGGGAGCACAGAGACTAGAACAAAAGAGACTCAGGTCCCCTTTCCCCCTTACTGGAGTGCTGGCCTCTGGGAAGAGCTCGTCAGTCATTTTTA
The DNA here is from genome assembly GCF_021218885.2 of Marmota monax. NCBI lineage: Eukaryota > Metazoa > Chordata > Mammalia > Rodentia > Sciuridae > Marmota > Marmota monax. The sequence continues at coordinate 196,712 of NW_026694493.1, read as the reverse complement.
GGAGCTAGTTTCTCAGATTTTCTATCTAAAGAGCTAGTGCTTCTGGGTGGTACTTGGTGACCTGGCAGGTCTTTTCAGCAAGGCTATAGTTTCCCCTTAATTCTCACAACCTATGAGGTACACGCTGTTGAGATCTGTTTTACACCTGAAAAGTAAGGTGTGAAGTAACTAAGAAACAAGAGTAAGCACACGAGAGACTTGGAACCCAGGTCTGACCTTTTCCTCCTTGAGACTGATTTCAGTGGTGGGGGGCGGGTCTCAGCCATCCTTCTAACTTGAGCAGTGGTTGCACAGAGCCGAGGGGGAGGAGGCATCAAAGCCGCTGTGCACATTAGTGGAGGATTAAGGCGTTGAACTCAGCAGTGCCGGGATATAGCATGGATACCAGTTGCCTTGGACTTGACCATGTCTCAGTTTTTTTAAGCCCATTGTAGACTCAAGAAATCTGCTGACCTGGTCCAGGATCTTGGGCAGGTCATCCTAACTGATAACACGTTTTGAAGCTTTTATTTATTTGGCTACAATTAAGCAAAATAAGTGAGCCAAACTCGATTGTATAAACCCAGAAAAGCCTAGAGACGTCTTGGGTGCCCAGGATGAGAACCAAAACTGGCATCTGAAGGCTGCCAGAAGCTCGGCTCCTGCCAGCATTCCTTGTTCCTAGTTAACTCTGGAGCGGGTGGAGGCTGGTGAGCTTGGGGGCCACAGGGCATGGAGCTGGCTCCCCAGGGAAGCCTTTCTGTCCCAGTAGAGTGGGGCCTCCTGCCTTGGTGCCTCCATTGTGGCCTGGGGCATGCCGGCTTGCCTTTTTCTCACAGCTGTAGCTGGGGATGCGGGCACCCCAGAGCAAAGCAGTCCGCTCCCCAGGCCTGGCACCTGGCCAGAGCCCTCAGGGCAGTTCCACATTGTGAGTAGGGGCCTGAGCCCAGGTTGCAGAAGGCTGAGACAAAGGCAGGCTCAGCGGGTGGCCAGGCATCCACAGGACAGCCGGCAGTACCCTCCAGGACTGGCAGGCAGCTGTTAAGCCCTGGCTTTGCAGGCTGAGTATCCGAGCCAGTCCCAGCAGCCCCTTCCTCAGGGGCCGCACTCCGACCTGGCCAAACCCACAGCCTGAGAGAGCTGAGCAGAGCTGCTTGCCAAGGAAGGCGGCTGCCATTTCTAAGCAGGTGCTCTGGCTCTGTGGGAAAGAAGCTCCACGGAGGGTGGTGGGGAAAGGGAGGGAAGGGGCTTCAATGACAGCCGGGCCTTTTGAATAGCTCTAGAATTCGCCTGGGGATTGGGGGAGCGGTGAAAATGGGTTGGGCCGATGGACCAGGGAAGTCCAGTTGTTGGCAGGTAAGTTTGACCTAAAGAGAGTCACCTTACAGAGCCCTGGGCACAAGATTTTATGGAAATTAATGAGAGGGGGCCAGAATCCGCATGCTTGGGTGCTCCCCGAGACAGGAAGCATAATCTCTTTGAAGGCTGCCAGGTGGTGTGGGTAGACAAGGAGAAGGACACCCCAGCAAAGACTCCCCAATAAGCATTTAAGGGAACAGTAAGTGAATGAAGGTGCGGTGAGATGAAGCCCTGCCCCCAAATGCCCACTTGGTAATCCCCAACCTGGAGCCCACTCAGAGGACTAGGAAGTCCTCAGGCATGACACTACACCACTCCTGAGTCCTGCACCTCTTCTTGGTGATGGGAATCTAGGCTGTCTTTCCCTAGGGACCAGGCCTGGGAGGTTTCCTCAGCTCCCCAGCAGCTCAACCAGAGTGGGCGGAACCTGCCCTTGCCTTAGGCCAGCTGCTCTGTTCTGCAGCCTCTGTCCACTCTTTTTTCTTTTGGTCAAATGCTAGTCTCCTGCAGCATTGCTCTTATGGCCCATCCACACGTGGGTTTGTCAGGCTAAGGAGGTGGAGGGAGGCAATGTTCTGCGATCCTCCGGTTGAGGTGCAATCCACTGGGTTTGAATCTTGCCTCCGCAATTATTTGCTGTGGATCTTGGATCTTGGGTAGTGATTTAACCTTTGTGTCTCAGATTCCTTCTTCAGACTAACTCCAAGGTAAGTACTATATTGCCCTCACCCCCAGAGTTGCCCTAGGGATTCAGGGCTGTGTCCCAGCAGCCTGAAGCAGGCTGGCAGGCAGGGGGGTGGGGTGGACAGCGACTGCACAGTCCCCGGAGTCCCAGGTTTACTTTGGTTTCCAAAGTTCAAGCCATGCCTGTGGCTCCCTCTCTTGCCTGAGGTATGGGGACACTGCATGCACTAAAGCTCATTCTTGGGTCCCCGGGTTCCTGCCACACAAACAGGGCCTGAGGTCGCCCCATTAACCTTCCCATCCCAGGCCAGCTGCGTCCTCCCAGCCTGGCTCTGCGCCTGTCTCCAGCGCTTTTCACAATACCCAGGCACCGTGCTGGGGTTGTCTGTCCCTTTCTTGCCCCCAACTGTGCCTTCCTCCAGGGCAAAGGGGGGTCCTCTTCATCCGGGCCTGGGCATCCGCAGTGCTGCTGGCGATCAAGGGCGTGCAAAACCCACGAAACCCGCCCTCTGCGACTTCAGCAGCTCAAGCCAGCCTGTGCCCAGATGCCGCCTCAAGGAAGTGGCCTTGTCACAAAGGCCGCGGCATTCTCTGCCACCCGTGAGTAGAGGCGGAGAAGTTGCTGAGCGTGGTGTGGACAAAGGCTAGAGGCGGCCTGGTGCGTCCTGCGTCCTTCGTTCTGCCCAGGCTCACGGCGACACTCTGCTGTGCCAATGCGACTCACAGTTGCCTCCGGAGGGAGGATGGGATTGCTGCCACCTGTACAGTCCCCTCCTGGTCGCAAGGCCTCAGCAGAACTCCCTCCTCCCTCCCGCTGCACCCGGCACCAGGAGACACAGGCGGCTTCTCCTGGTGGCTTTTGAACTGCTTCCTTCCCCTCACACCTGAAGACTGACAGGTCTGAGGCTAACGTTGGTGCCTCTCTGTTCTGTGTGTTCCCAATATCAGGTGCATCCTGTGAGCCTCTGGGGACATGGGTCCCTCTATGTGGGGAAACCGAACCTTCACACAGGCTCTGGATTTTCTGTCCTGAGGCCTTGTCCTTGCAGTTAAGTTCCCGCTCCCCTCACAAGACCCGCACCTCCCCCCAAATCACCTGCCCTTTGCAGGACCTCCCTCAGGGCCACAGGGTTCCAGGACCTCTGCTGCCCTCCCAGGCTGTGTGGCCATGTTGTGCTTGACTGGGTGTCTTCCGCAGGGCCCCATTCTTGCCTGGCACCAGGCTTGGCTCCTGGTAATAAACCAGGAAGGTTCTGATGGTCCTGTTTGTGAGGAGGCCTTGGGCCTCCGCGTCAGCAGCTCCCCAAGCAGAGCGAATGGCAGCGGCAGACGGGAGGTTGGAAGAACCGGAGTCCCTCCCGGCACACAATCAGGCCGGGCTTTATTTCACCCTGAGGGGTCACTGAAGCAAAGTTGGTGCCTCCCACCCACTGTCCTGGGTGCCTTTCCCCTTCCTTCTAGGCTATTCTGGCATGGGGGGGGGGGCACAGCAGTGGGAAGAATAGGTCCCAAATCACAGGGGTAGGGGAGGAGAGCCTGGCCATTGCCCTGAACTTGGTTCTCCATCCCTGTGAAATGAAGGCAGTAAGTAAGACCTACCCGGCAGAACTATCTTAGAGACTAAGCCAGGCATGGTGGCACACACTTGTAATCCCAGTCACCCCGGAGGCTGAGGCAGAAGGATGGCAGATTTAAGGCCAGACTCAACAACGTAGGACCTCGTCTCAAAATAAAAAAAAATGAAAAGGACTGGAGATTTAGCCCAGTAGTAAAGCACCGTGGATTCAATCTCCAATACTGTAAAAATGGTAATAGTAATAAAGACTAGATAAACATGGCAAGGCCTGGCCCGCACCTGGTGGGTGGCCGCTGCAGGAGCTCCTCCCCAGAGACTTTCCCTGCCTCCTCCCAAAGCTACCCCACCCCAGCTCCTCAGGCAGGAAGGCAGGCAGTCCTTGCCATCCAGAAAACCCAGGGTGCTTTTGGACCCTGAAACCCTCCCCTGCCCTTTGCCATGCTCGGATGGAACCCAGGGCCTTGCATATGCTAGGCAAGCCCCCTACCACTAGCTACACCCCCAGCCCTGAAGTCCTTTTCAAGGTGAAATTTCTCCTGCTTCATGACCCTGAGGGGTGCTGGAGCTGCCAGGGTTTCCTCGGCTGTAGTTTCCAACGGTGGGGCTGTTTTGGGTGGGGAGGGGGCCCCGTTTGTCTCTGAGGTGCCCCAGCCCCTAAAGCTTGTTGCTCTCCCTCCCTCACCCCTGCTCTGAGCCTCTGGGCTCAGGTGGAATCTCAGCCCCAGCCTCCAGGCCACTGTGAGAGGGACTTTAACTGGTTCTGCTGCTGAGGCCCTGGGTCACCTGTCATCACCCCTCAGGCTCGCTTCCCCACACCAGGGCCCTTCCTCACCCACAGTCTTCTTTAGCCTCCCTGTGCCCCTGAAAGCTGCCTGGGACACTCACTTCAGCCTGCTGATGGTGTGTGGTTTTGTGTTATTATTATTATTTACCACAGTTAACACCAGGCAAGTTCCAAAATGGCTCTAGGCTGCCTAGCCCACTCCCCAGCGGCACCTAGCCACGCCCCTGGGCTGTCTCTCCCCATCTTCAACCTTACCCAGGGCTCCTCTTCCAGCCCTAGGCCTCTCCCTGGAGGCTTCTGCATCTACATTGTCTGTGACTTTAACCCTGGGGGCCTCCCCCGCCTTCGCCTCTGGCAGGCTCACTGGCCACCCTCCTGCCTCTGCCCAGTCCCAGGCCTCCAAGGGCTAGTGAAAGCCAAGTGAGCCCAGAGAAGTTTCAGCTTGCATTTTAATAATTTAAGACTGACGCATGGCCACACACGGGCAGAACCCCAACCCTTCTGGCCGTATCCAAGCCCAGCGTAGGAAGCACCCAGGTGGAATGGCCACCCCTGTTCTCTGCAGCCTCCCTGCTGCCTGCCTGCCCACCCACGGCTGCCACCAGGGAGGTCTGGATAGGGAGCTTGCAGCTGGGGGCAGTGGGACACCAGCTGCAGCCCTGTCTGCACGCTGGACGCTGGACGGGAGAACAAAGCCGCGGCCTTCCTGGCCTGGCTGCAGCAACTGGAGCAGAGGCGGGGGGCGGGGCGGACCCACGGGCCAGCTTCTGCCCACCTCAGCTGTACTTCCCTGAACTTGGCCTTGATTTCACTTTTCCCCCTACATATCCCCTTACATATCATTAAAAAAAAATTCCTAGAAATTCTTAAGGTTCTGGATACCAGATAACATCTTCCAAATACTCTCACATCCTGATGGGGGGTGGAGTACTTCATCAGGCCACAGGTTTGGAGGTTTGGCTTGGGGTATCTGCTGGCTGGCTGGCTGGCTGGCTATTACTCCAGGATGCTGTGTCCCTTTCTGGATGAGGAGCAAAGGTGGTGAGTGGGAGCCAGGAGAGACGGCTGATATGGCCTCCATCTTTGGTTCTGCAGTGTTGGGGACTAGGGGCACCTTTGAAGGGGAATGGGACCAGTTCTCAAGGGCCAATAAAGGACCCATGGAATCTTTCCAATATGCCCCAACATGGGGCAAGTCAATGTTGCCATCACCTCGAGCATAAAAGGACATCAGGATTTTCTTTCCCCAGTTCTGCATAAATTAATGATCTCCAACAGATTTCTGGCCCTAGGGGAGTCAATCACAGAAGCCCTGCCATAGCCCGAGGGGCTACATGTCACCATCATCTGTGGTTTAAAACGGTCCACAGAGTATCTCTTCAGTGCATTCCAGCCATTCAATCCCGGGGCAGTTCAGAGCTTCCAGCTGCACTTCTGGGTCACCGTGGGATAGGCCTCTGCCGCAGGACACGTAGTGACAAACTCTCTGAGTGGGCCAGAAGCTCCTGGACGTGAGCCAGGCCCAGCCCAGCAACCTTGGCCCCATTCACCTCAAGGATCTCGTCCCCCACCCCGAGCAGCCCTGAGTACAGCTTGGCAGTGTCCAGGTCAGCCATCTCCTGCACGTAGAGCCCTGCAAAACAAGGCAGATTGCAGCAAGTGAGACCCGAGTCAGAGCTGGCAGCGCTGCAGGTGTGTCCAAGCGCAGGGGGAGAGGGCTGGTGTGGGGCACGGCCACGCGCACGCACAAGCGCGTGCACACACACGCACGCACACACATGCACACACACCTGGTTCTATCTTGCAACAACTGGCTTTATACTGAGATAGAGTGTGTCTCTTCCACGGCATAAGCCCATTTCTCTGTCTCCTCTTTAAAAGTGAAAACACTTGAGGATGGTGTTGTTCATCCACACCCCAGTGTGACTGAATTAATCTTATCTTTTTCCAAGATGTAAAATAAAGAAGAAAATATTTTTTTTAAAATGCCTACTGGGTTCCTGGAACTCAGTGGGACTCATAAATAGATCCAGTTGCCACCCTGAGTGGCACAGGACCAGCACAATGGCCAGGGTGTTAGTGGAAATAGCTGAAGCCCAGTTGTTTGCCACATGGTACCTCTGGGACTGACCTACTGTCCTACTCACATACAGTTCCTCACTTGGGATTTTGAGGCATCTGGGCAAAAGCCCAGGAAAAATACTTCAGAAGCCACGATGGCTTACTCTTCTGTTTCACACACCCCCTCCCTTCCCCTCCATGTGAAGAGGCCCCGCCTGGCCAGCATGATTATTGCCTGTGTCTAGAAGGTGCCCAGCAAGCACAGGGGACAGTGCTTCTCTGCCTATTCTCTGCCGCTGATTCTCAGGGAGCCCATGTTGCTGAGGCAGGCCCTGCAAGACTTGGGCTGGCTTCCCCTGTCCTCTGCTGGCCAAGCGGCACAAAAGCATCCAGCTGAGGGCTGGACACCCTCTCAAATTCGCCATCAGCTGCTCCATCTGAGATTAAATGAGGCACAGCTTTTTCAGGGAAAGCTGGATCCCACTACCCATTTTCTGTACTGAGTGACCACAGGGGTCTAAGGGCCTAGCCCAACCTGCTAGAGGACTACAGGGGATGACCTTAAGGGACAACATTTGTGGAGCTGACCACACTGGAATTCGCTGGGCAGCCTAGCACAGCCTCCACCCCTCCCACTGCCAGCCCTGCCCAGCTGGCTGCACATGGGAGACGTGAACAGCTGCCCACACACGGCCGTCTCCACTTCCTCTTCTAGAACCAGGTGCACAGCAAGAACCCCAAGGGGCATCTGGCTAGTTCTTCAGGGTCTGGTTTGAAACCATCTATGGCACCTTGGATTAGTGGCCTGGAGGAGCCGGGTCCAGCTCGGCCTCAGTCTGGCTTTTCAGAGCCAGCCTCTGAGCCTGGGGTCTGCAGCAGCCCCTGCCCCTGCTCCTGCTCGCAGCACCGGGGGTCTGGGCTCTGCTCTGCACACAGGGCTCTGCACACGTTCCCCGGCCTGGGGTCTGGCGCTCCCTTTGGTTGCTTCTTGGACAGGCTGAACCTTCCCAGCAAGGCTCCGTCACCCCTCCTCAAAGCACGTCTGCCCTCCTGGCTGCACGGGGCTTTCCGCCAGGCCTTGCCCTCTCTTTACTTCCTCTCTATGGCATCTGAGCAGCTTGCTTGCTCTTCTCCACACCTGTGGCATGGGGGAGGGATGGAGGGAACCCCAGTGACTCTGGGGAAGCGTCTGATGCGCAGTGGGAGAAGCAGGTGGGGAGTAAGGATAGACCCCAGAAGAATGCTGACCGTACTCTGGCGTTTGGGGGAGACGGGTAGGTGTCCCAACTCAGTCATAACCAACATGACAGAGGCCGCTCTTGCAGGCATTTGTTGTCTGCTGGAGGTAGCTTTTGTTGAGGATGCGGGTCTCTGTTACAGCAGTTATAAGCAGAGGCAAAGCCAGCTGTCCTCACAGGCTGGTGTAGAATGGGAGGTGACAGCCAGCAAGTTAACACCGGCATCCTGACATTTTTAGCAAGGAGCCAGACCAGCCCCAGCTCACGGCCCTCTGAGGGAATTAACTGCTGCTGGAGAAGGCCAGGAGCACCAGACCTGCCACGTTCCCTGTGCTCAGGGATCCCTGTGTGACACCAGGGGCCAACTGCAGCAGCAGGAGCAGGGCACACCTGGGAGGACCAGTGTGGTAAGGGGAGCAGACCAGGAGGAGCCCAAGGAGCCCTTGGTGGTTACAGACCCTGCCCATCACCACTCAAGGACAGGAAGTCTGGGAAGGGCTCTCTCCACCTACAAAGGGGCCAAAGAGACTTTGGAGGGGTAGGGGGGCATGCCCTTTTGTGGGCTCTCTGTTTCATGTTTGGTGCTGGGGATTGAGACCAGGGGTGCCCTATCACTGAGCCACATTCCAGTTCTTTTTATTAATTTTATTTTTATTTTGAGACAGGATCTCCCTCAGTTGCCCCGTCTGGCCTTGAACTTAAAATCCCCCTGCCATAGGCCCCTGAGTGACTGGGATTGCAGAGAGCCACTGTGCTCTGCTGTGTTTACCATGGGCACATTGACAGCTGAATGCAGAGCACGCTGGTCCCTGTCTGGGGTTCTGTTCCCCAAATATACCTTCTCTTTCTGCAGAGGGAAGAGAAGAAGAGTGCTGGACACCTTCCTCCCAGCCTTACTGAATGCCCGTCGGACTCTTCCAGATTGGTTCTGTTATCCTCATCCCACATGTTAGAGACCTGAGCTCAGAGGGGAAAGTTGCTTGCTCAAGGTCACCTCACAGCAGGGGCCCTGAAGTACACCCACTCCAGGGCTCTCTGGCTCCGCAGGGCCTGCTGGGAGCCTTTCTGGGTTCATCTAAGGAGAGGGGGCACAGAGAAGGTGGAGCAGCCGATGGCTTGGGGAGGGCTGGATGAGGCTCAGTCTGTGCTCACAAATGCCATCGCCCTGTGTGACTGGCATTCCCCCCCCACCCCAGGTCTAGAGTAGGAAGGACCTGTCCTCATGCTCATGTCCAATCCATCAGTGAACTTAGTCAAAACTACCTGTAAGACTCCCAGAATCCACCTCTTGTAACCCTCTCAGTGTGGTGCCACCCCAGTCCGGGCCACCACCATCTCTGAAACTGGTCTCCAGGACGGCCTTTGTCCCACCAGGCTCTATTCTCAACACAGTGGCTTTAGGCCCTACTCAAGGGTAAATCTGATAATTTTGCCCTTCTGCTTGAAGCCCTCCAGTGGCTCCTGTCTCACGCAGTGGGAGAGCCAAAGTCACTTAGGGCAGCACAGCCGCCACCTTTCTGAGCTGGGCCCCAGCCTGACCCCCTGGCAGCTCCTCCAGCAGCCCACACTCCCCTCCCCTCAGGACTTGGCACTTGCTGTTCTCTCTGCCTCGAATGTTCCTCCCCTGACACCAATGTGCTCCTCCAGTCTCTGCTCCAGTGTCATCTTTAAAAAGCGTGTCTACGCTAGCTTTGTGTTTGTCTCTTACATCTTTCACTAAGGTACATGAGGCCTGTAAGGTCACACACATACACATCCCACATCCGTGATTCACAAGGCAGACCTTTTGTGAACACAGCCCAACTCCCTCACTGGAATGTGAGCTCAGAGGTCAGGTTCTGTCTGCTCCACGTACTGCTGGAACCCGCCCTGGCAGGTGTTCAATATGTAGCTGCTGAAATAATGAAGGATGGGACAGGTGCCGGGGCTCGTGCCGTCTGCAGACGTGGGAGCAGGCAGATTTTTTTCCAGGCTAAACAACTTTGAGATAAAGCAAGCACTAACCCTCCCTGGCAGGGCCCCGGGACACAGGCCCTGAGAATGTCTTTCTGGGTCATTGCTCCCTTTCCCTCCCCTCCTTCCCCTTCCTCCGTGTACCTGCCCTCCTTCCCTCCTCACCTCACCTGGGGAAGAGCTTTGAGCTTTCCCTTGCCTTGGCAGCATTCTGGACCACAGACCTTGGGCAAAGGCCCACACGAATTGAGTTGCTCTGAAAGACTCACGGATGGCTGGTACTGAGCAATGGCCAGGGGAAGGTGAGGGCCAGGTCTCCCGACGGCCAGTGTGGAATCAAGACCCAGCAGGCCCCAGCCAGGAGTCTGGAGCCAGGGTCCACCTGATCACGACCCACAGAGGCCAGCCCCAAGGGAGGAACCTGGAGAGTGGCACGGGCAGGCGGGCAGGCAGGCGGGCGGGCAGGCTCCACATGCCCAGACAGACCCGAAGGGAGAGGGGAGCTGCTGAAACACATCAACCACATCAAAGGGATAGCTGGGACCTGGCAAGCACGGACGATTTCCCTCCGTTCTCCTATGAAAAGGTGTCCTTCAAGATTCTGATTTCAAGATGTCATTAGGTAGCAGCAGGGACAGCGAGTCAAACCTGGCAGCCCCACCCCTCACTTCACCCCTCAGGGCTGCACAGCTTCCGGGCAGGGTCTGCAGGTGCGGACTCCTGCAAACTCCAGTCCTGCAGATTTTGAATCTGCAAAGCTCCGCTGCTCAGCCAAAGGCCAGAAGCAACCCAACAGGAGCCAAGAGGCAAGACTGGGTTTGCTGAGGAAGGGGAGAGGCTTACCTGAGTCCCGGCGCCCATTCCCAGAGGCTACACAGAAGCCAAAAGTGCCCTCTGAGGAGCGCTGCAGCTGCAGCTGGCTCGTGCCATCTGGGAACACCTCCACCATGCGGCCCACGGTGCGAGGCAGGCTGGGGGCACCCACATCTTCCACACTGAGGGCCCGCCGGGGAGGGGCCTTGGCCAGCCTGCGAGGGGACCAGAGACACAGTGAGGACAAGGGCCCAGCCCTTCCCTGGCTTTAAGTTGACCAAGGCATCTTAGACTTCAGAGTCCGGGACTGAAGGCTGGGGCCCCACTGACCACAAGGGCAGAAAGAGCAGCCTGGGGTGGAGACCACACCTGCCCCGGGCTCTCAGTGCCTCTGCAGAACCAGAAAGCTCCCCCACCCAGCGGTGGTGTCTGGACTTTTAGGTAGAGACTTCTGAGAAGCCGAGAAGCCAACGAAAGTTGTAATTTCATATGACATTTCTAGGAGTTAACAGAGGGGGCACTGGGTGAGAGCACCTAGCCCACAGGGCTTCAGCAAAGAGGTACGTGTGGGTCAAGGGCCTCTCTGGGGGCCCCTGTCTCTGGAGGTTTAGTCAGATCTTTGCTAGGCTAAGAAAACTCTAGAACATCTGATTCCAAGATATTGTCAGACAGCAGAAGGAGAGAAGAATCCAACCTGGCAGCTCACCCCTTCTGGAATCCCACACCTTCTCAGCGCCCCCTGCACAGGATGAAGGCAGAGGTGCTACTGCTCCACCTGGCCTCTCCATACAGGGTTTGTTAACGGGGAGGCACAGGCAGCCTCTTAAAGGGACCGTGATGCTGAGGCAGGAAGGAATTGAGCTTATAGCTCCACTGGCCATCTCTGAGTTTACTCTCTAGACCATCTGTGTCCACTCTCACCTGCCTCGTGCACTGGAATCTCCTGGCCCCTCTACCAGGTACAGGCTGGACCGGTCCCCCTTGCCGCTCAGCAGAGAATGGAGGTTCTGAAAGGAGGAAGCTTTCCGATGTTGGTGGGAGGGTGACACCTGGTGGAAAAGGCCCAATATTGCAGGTGAGAAAACCACCTGGGCAGGGGTTGACAGAGGATTGAGGTCCTCTTAAGAAAGTGATGTGCAAACTTTGCTCTCTACTTCCAAGTGCTCAGTAGGACCCACCAGAACTCACTCCTGCAGATGGGCCTACACTGAAGCATCAAGGTTGGTTATAACAACTGCAATAACAATTCAGTTTTATACCATTAGTTACCTCATTAAGACAATCTAATTTTCTCACTGATTAGCAACAAAGTGAGTTTAACAATACAATTAAATCATATTTTAAGAGTTAAAGCCAAATATTTTGCGATTCTTTAGTATCCCTTTTATGATCACTTTTGTTCAAAAATTTGCTCTTTATGTACATTAAAACATGGTGCATAAAAAGTCCAACAAGGGAATGATCCCTCAAGAGCCCACAAAATGTTGGGAGTGGGGATGAGACAGCTTGGAAGCTCTGGGTGTGTAGTGAGTGCTGGGTGCAAAGCAAGGATGATGTGTAGGGAGTCAAGAGGGCTTCATCTTAGGGGTCTGGGGTCGCTGGGGGAGCTGGGAAGCAAGAGCTATCCATGTAGAGAAAGGAATGAAAGCTCCAGGAAGAAGAAAAATAGCATGAGTGAAGACATGGACAGACGTGAGAAAGCTTGGCACGTTCTAGAACATATGTGTGGTCTGGGAGGGGAGGTCATAGAGTTTGTAGGAGATGGGTCAGAACAGGGGCCAGCCCTGAAGGACCTCAAACACCCTGTTAAGGAGTGGCAGCATTATGTTAATTAGAAGGAGATCAGATCTGCACTCTAGAAAATGACCCAGTGAGGCCCAGCACAGTGGCGCATACCTGCAATCCCAGCGACTCAGGAGGCTGAGGCAGGAGGATGGTAAGTTCAAGACCAGCCTCAGCAATTTGAGGCCTTAAGCGATTTAGCAAGATCTTGTCTCAAAATAAAAATAAAAAGGGCTGGGGATGTGGCCCAGTGATAAAACACCCCTGAGTTACATTCTCAATACTCCCAAAACAAAAAAATAAAACAAAAAGAAAGTGACATAATGAGGAGACCCTTCTGAAGGTGGGGGTGGGGCTGGGCTGATGGAGCCAGGCAGAGAAGCAGCCTTTTAAGTGAATGTCACACATTATTTATTACATTTGGAATCTATGTTGCTATGGTCTGAATGTGTGTGCTCCCTCCATTCACTTGGAAGGAGGCCTTAAGGAGGTGCCTGGGTTGTGAAGGCAGAACCCGGTGGGCCCCCAGACAGCCTTTGGGCTTTATAAGGGAGGTTACAGTCATCTGAGAAAGCAGCTCTCATCGTCACCCACTGGGCCTCAGCCTTGACCTCAGACTCCCAGCCTCCAGAACTGCAAGAAACACATTTCTGTGGTATAAAAGCCTGGTCTATGGGATTTGTTGGAGCAGGCTGAATGGACTAAGTGATCTAAAGATGGCAGATCTACTATCAAGACGCCTAAGAGGCAGGCTCAAGTCCTCCTGGGAGGACAAGCAGACATTTCCTAGGGAACAGGGAGGAGGAAGGGAAAGTTTCCAGACACTAGCTCCAAGGGCCCTGAGAGGAGCCACAGCCCATCGGAGGGGTGGAAGCAGCTGGTGTGTTTGTGTATGAGGGCAGGCGGCTGTCCACTCTGAGGCAAGAGAATCACAAGTTCAAGACCAGCCTCAGCAACTTGGGCAGACTCTGTCTCAAAAAACAAGAGGCTAGGAACACTTTCCCAGCGTGTGCAGTGCCCTGGGTTCCATCCCCAGCACCACACAGAGAAGCAGCCACCGCCCGACCACGGAACACGAGTGTGCCGGCCCAACATGCTAACTGGCGGTGTCTTCCCTGGAGACATGTCATAAATACTTCTGGGTGAGACAGACTCCTCTTTTATCTCCTTTTTTCTTTTCTGGAATGTATCTTTCTCCTGCACTGTCCTCCTGCACTTTAGCCTGCTCTGTCCCGGCCAGGCTGCTTTCTGTTTGTGGGTTCGGCTTAAACCCCTCTATTTCACTAATGGTGTCATCGTTTCCCTTGAGGACTTTACAGAGATGGAAGCTCTGATGGCCGCTAATCTGGTCCCACAAATGAGTTTCTGAAGCACAAGGGCCCTGCGGTGGCCCTCTCCCCTGCTTGCCCTCTCTGCCTCTGATTCTCTGCCTTCCAGTCATTTGGCCAGCAGATATCTTCTGAATGCCAACCGCCTACCTGGTACTGTCCTTGGTGAAAGAAAGCGGGTGGAATTTCCATTCAGCTGGCATCCTCTTCCCCTGCAGCCTGAGAAATGAAAGGCTCCCATGCCCTGACCAAGCCACCTACCGCAGTCTGTCCAGGAGAGGTGGAGGTAAGAGGAGAAACAACACTGCACACTGCTAGGACAGGGCGGGGCTTCCGGAGCCTGGTAGGGAGCTAGTGAGCCACGCTTGGCTTGCTAAGACTGTGGCACGGGGGAAGGCTGCCGTTAGCCACCCGAGTCCACCCCCTCAGCACGCGCTGAGGGCTGAGCTGTGTTTGCCATCATGAGAGGCCTTGGCAGTGCAAAGATCAAACGGTGTTTCCTCAATGCACTCAGCGAGGGGAGTGAGGGGAGAAAGCAGAACAGCCATGAAGGTGGCAGCACCCAGCAGAGGCCCTGCTCCGCCAGAGGATCGACCGTCGTGGCTTCCTGGGAGATGGGCCTGAAGTACTGATGGGTGAGCTGCGTCAGCAGGCGGAGAAGGGGAGCCTCAGTTGAGGTGAAGACTCAATCCCTCCGTGTGTGATCTTACCACAGAAGTGCAAGGAGGTCTAGCATAACACACCCCAGTGTAACTGGGGTTGGGCGTGATAAGAGACAAAAGCAGACAGATCACAGAAACTCTCCGGCGACACAGAGCTGTCTCAACTTTATCTTGGGCATAAGTGATGAAGGAACAGATGTTCAGAGGGGGTGGTGCACATCTGAAAGACCATTTTTGGAAGCCATATGGAGAAGGGCCACAGCAAGGAGGCCAGTCAAGAGGCGTGAGGGAATCCAGGAGTGATTTGTACCTGGATTAAGAGAGTCATTGTGGCCACAGAGAAGGTTCCAGAATAACCGGCCCTCGCACTTCCAAAGACTTGTCAGAGTTAGCAAAGTTGAGGGAGGAGGAGAAGTCTAGGATGAGCCTAGGCCTGGGCAGAAGAACAGAACTTTGGAGTGATGCCTACCTGCCCTGGGCCCGGGGAACCCAAGTCTCACGGATAGGCTGTGGGAAGCCAGTGGCTCCCCTTTCTCCACCGTGGGCTCCCTGGGAGGCACCCTGGGCACATCTTTCTCCTTTCATCCTTCATTCCACCACCAGCCTCACAACCCCCGCTGGGACCATGGACTCACCAGATGCAGGGACTGTAAGGACGGGGCTCTCTTCACTTTGGAGGTGCTGGTGTGTGAAGCTGGGCTAGGCACAGCGGGCTGCAGCTGCTCCACACTGTAGCTACGGGACTTGCTCAACTTGGGCCGGGAAGTCTGGCCGAGGACTGAGAGGAGCTTCTTCAGCCCCAGGGCGGAGGCCAGGCCGCTGCTCCTTTTCTTGTTGGCTTCAGAAGCAGTAGCTGGGGGCACCCTGGGCCCTGCATTGGCCTCTGGTGAGGCTCTGAAACACAAGAGGGGAGATGAGGCGGGCTGCAGAGACCTGGGGCGGAGGCAAGGCAGGCCGCACCTTAGGGTCCCAGGCCGCAGCACCAATGCCTCATGAGGGGAACTGGCAATGAGTTGAGGAAGTAGACTGTGCTGGGTGCTCTGCCCCGGGGAAGGAGCCTAGGCGAGCCCCCGCCATAAAAGGCAGCTAGGGTTCAGCCCCTCGTCCATTCCTTATTTCTGAGGACTTCCTTTGTGCCAGCCTCTTCCAGACCCTGGCTATGTGGTGTATAAGACAAACAAGGTCCTTCTCTCAGAGCTAATCAACTGCGGACCACTAAGCCAAGGGGAAAACCATGAGTGACTGGTGAGTGCAGCAAAGTGACCAGGTGTTTGGTTGAAACAGTGGCCAGGGAAGGTCTTTTTGAGAAGATGGCCTTTACACTGCATTCTGAATGCCAAGCAGGAACCAGGCTGCCATGCTGGAGGTGCCTGGGCAAGACGGGAAGAGGCGTGGGCTCAGGAACCACAGAGTCCAGGACACAGGGTGTGGGTGCAGGGAATGGGAGGAGGGCAGAGAGACCAGGTGGAGGATGACCTGGAGCACGGCCAGCCATGGTGAGGGGTCTGAATTCTGTTCCAAGTGGGAGAAATAGCCATTTTAGGTTTTTAAATAGTAAAATAATGCCATTTAATTAAGGTTTTAAAAAGATGCTCCTGATTATCACGTGTGAAGAAGGAACCAGAAGGAACAAGAGAGCAGGTGGAGCAGGCCAGGGCTCCTGTAGGTTCACAAAAAGGAGATCCCACAGCTGAGACCAGGAGAAACGGCCAGGGGGATGTTGGAGGGGGAAGACTTGCTGCGGGTAGACAGATTTAGGGCTTGAGCACGGTGGGGCAGGCAGCGTGGTAGTAGGCACTGGATGTTGAGTTCTTGGGACTGGCCAGACAGGCTGAGTTCTGGAGTGCACAGAAGGCTGGAGATGTGGAGCTGGCTCCGGGTATGTGGGAGGCCTGGAGTTGCATGCAGTCACCAGGCAAGGTGTGTGTGTGTGGCATGGGACAGAGGGCCCTGGCCAGAGCACCAGGCTCACCACAGCTTTGAAGTCAGTCCACAGAGGTGCCCCAGGCAATGACTCAGACCCACAGCTGAAGAAGAGTAGAGAAACAGTTTTCCTCAGCATCTGGTTTCCAAGCCCCGGGTCAGGAGCAAGTCCTTCCAGACAGCACCCAGAGGGCTGGGACTCTGTCAGCTGGGTCTGTGACTCTGTCAGCTGGGTCTGTGACCAGCTCAGTGGCTGGGGCTGGAGGCCATTCAGGGGATGTTCAGCAAATGAACAAGGTGCATCAGACTAAAAAGAACTAAAAAGGAGTGTCAGGGCCGCCAGGCTAGGGCATGGTCTAGGGACTCCAAGGATCTGGGGGCAATGAGGCCAGTCATGCTACCATCCTGGGAGTCTCCTCCCCACCCAGCACCCTCTCCTGCAATCAGGGCTCCTACTCCTGCCACTTACCCAGGTGGCATGTGCCCTCCAGAACTGGACTCTGTCCTCTGCAGACCTTCTTCCAGGTCCTGGCTGGACTCCAGCTCCTCTGAGGCCAGGGAGAGGGTAATGCCCATGGAGTTGACAATGGTGTCTGCCAAGCTGAGAGAGCCCTGGAATCCTCCTGCAAAAGCCATAGCATCCCTCCTGTATCAGGCTGACCATTGCCCAGGCCAAGGTGGGGAGAGGACAGGCCCAGCCTCAGAGGCTGGAGAGCAGGAGGGCGGAAGGGGAGTGGGAGCCTCAGCAGAGCAGTGGAGGCAGCGGAGGGGGCAGCAGATGGAGGGGGCGGCTCTCTGAGGACGGGCCAGGGGAGTCATGGATGGGGTCTTGAGGCCTGCTAGAAGCTCATCACCCAGGCCAGCAGCTGGTACACAGTAGATGATTAGTAAGTGTTTAAGTGACGGTGTTGCTTGTGATAAGTCATGCCCCTTCTATATCATGGGACATAGTTGGAAATGGGGACATTTTATATTCCTGGGATAGCAAACAATTTGTCATCTACGATTTCTCACAGCTTTGACAACTGCCGCCATTTGGGGAGCATCTGTATGCAATAGGCAGTGCTGAGGCCCCTGGGGGTTCCTGGGAGGTTCCATTATTGTCCTTTACAGAGGAGCCTGGAGCATGGGGGAGTAGGTGACTTGCCCAGGTCTTGCAGCGAAGGCCTCCCCTGGCTCTCTGCTCCAGGCCTCGAAGGATGCCCAGAAAGGGCTCAAGATAGAAGCCCCATGGGAAGTGGTCAGGAGCAAACCAGCCACTAGCCTAGAGCCCCCTGAGGGAAGAGACTGCAACACCCAGGATCTGCCCCGGACGGGGGACCCCTCCCAAGGACAAAGAGGTGCTACCTACCCACTTCAGCAGCCTGCCCGCTGAAACCACCAGCCAGCCCAGCAGGGCCAGGGTCCTGGGGGACTCAGGCCAGAGGGCAGCCTACCACACCCTACAGGAGCTCTGCCTGCTGGTCACTGTGCCCCCTGGGAAGCAGGTCTGTCTGGCCACAGAAAGTCACAAGGGCAGGTCTCTTGTTGAAGCAGCTCACTTACATGTTCCCCACAGCCCCTAGCACAGTGCTCAACACCGCTGAGTGACAGAGCCAGTGGGTGCGTGACGTGGAAGGTTTCTGCCCTGGGATTCCTGGGCACTGACTGCCCAAAGCCAATAGCAGATCCTGGAGCTGCTGCCTCTTCCTGCTTTACGGGAGCCAGATTCCCATAAAGCCCAGGCTGCCCGCAGCCGTGGAGCTTGCTGCTGGGAACCACGGCCTTCCCATGGTCCTGCCTCCACTCTGGGCTAAGCTGAAGCCTGCCTCCGACCCACAGGCCACCAGCTCCCCTGACACCTGTCGTCACTCTGGGGGGCTGCTGGGAGTGTGTGGCTGTGATATCTGACCACTGAGAAGAAAAGCAAGTGAAGACTGAACGCCCAGAGTGTCCCCGACCTGGCCTGAGGCTGTGTCTGAGCAAGGGCAGTCCTTACCGTCTCCGCGGCTCTCCAGGGGCAGGTCCAGCTCCTGGCCACAGGGACCCCTGTCTGCCCTGCCGTTGTGGATGGCTGCTCCCCAGGGCTCCTGCAGCCCCAGGGGGGAACAGTTGTTGCAGTTGTTGGTGGACAGGGCCAACAGTGGGTGCCTGACTTGGGGACTGCAGGGCCGAGCCAGCGCTGCCTTCCTGTGAGGCACAGGGGAGGTGGTTTTCCTTGAAGTGGGAGGTGTTGGCAGCCAGCCTTCAGGGGAGAGAGAAGCAGCTGGCTGCCAGGCTGGGCGGTGAGCAGAGGGCTCTGCATGGCTCTGTTGCAGGGAGGAAGTGCAGACAATTTCGGGAGACTCGTGGCCTTCTATAACTTGGTCTGGTCTGCCTGGCCCCGAGGGCCCAAGCTTTGTGGAGGATGTTGTGACATAGGCTGTCCTGCAAGGAGCCCAGGAGTCCACAGGGTCCCAGTGACTTTTCAGTTCTTGTTCAGGTTGTTTCTCGGACCCAAGGGAAGACCTCTCAGATTCCAGGGCAGAAGGCTTAGGGACAGCATCTTCTCTCAGAAACAGAGTCCCATCAGGTGTATGTCCCCTGCCTTCCTTCACCTCATCTCCCTCCTCCACATCATGAACCCCATCCTGGGCCTCAGGGGCCCAGGACGACTCCATCTCAGCTTTCTTGGACCGCCTTTGGCCTCCTTGAGGCCTGGAGCCTCGCTGTCGGAGGCTGCTGCCTCGGGGCCGCCCGCCTGTCCTTCTGGGCTGAGAGGTCCCAGGTTCCTCACTGTCTGTCCGGCAGCTGTCTGAGGTGTCCGTGCTGTCCAGGGCAGAGTCCCCCTCCTCAGGGCACGTGGTGGTGTCTCCAATGTGTGTTTCCCGGACCCATTCTGAGTGGAGCCCTGGCTCAGCAGGGAAGAGCTGGAATGGGGAGCTGGGGCCACAGGAGGTTTGGGGCTCTGGCATCACCCCCTCCACTCCACAGGCAGCCTGGAGTCCCTGGGCGACCCCAGGGCTGGGAGGCACCTTCCCCTCAGCAGGGCGTCCGTCCTGAAGACAGTGGCCACAGGCTCTGCACTTCCCCTCGCTGCCCCATGGCGCTGGGGGTGCCAGGAGGCCCCTGCGGTCTAGGCCACCCAGGGGCCTGGGGAACGCGCCCTCGCCCATGTCCCGGTTAACGTAGTGGGTGACATGGGGCTTGGAGCGCAGTGGCCCCTGGCCTGAGGCCGGTAGCACTGTGCTCAGCACCTGGCGCTGGCGCTGCTGCAGCCGCTCCAGGTAGCGGGACTCAGCCTCACGGGCAGTCTCGTCTTGAAAGCGAACATGCGAAGGGGCCGTGCCCTGCTTAGGCCACTGCCCACTGCTGGACTCCCCACTGGAGGAGTCACTCACGTTCCCATTCTGGAGACTGTCTCTGCAGGCAAAGGTCATCCTGGGGTCCGGGGCTGGGCCTCTCTGGCCATCTCTAAAGGAGAGAGGTCACAGGTAGAAGAGTGGGTGTGGGGAAGATGGTCCCTCCCTGGGTACACCCTGGCCCGACCCTCACCACACAACCAGGGGAACAGTCTCCATGATGCTCTGGGATTGCTGTAACCCACAAAGTTACCCCAAATCAGCTTCCTGGGGCGTCAAGGCCAAGCACTGTATCACAGGCCCATTCTGATTCTGATGCCCGGCACCAAACAGAAGCCCCATGTTCCCTCTGCGGCCTGGTTGGGCCTGAGCTGAGAGGAAATGTCATTAAACTCAGGACTGTATGGAAGGAAGACACCAAAGTCCTTCTGTGTGAGAGGTGTATGTGTGTGTGTGTGTGTGTGTGTGTGTGTGTTCGGGAGAGGAAGTGGTCATCGTGCGTTGCTGGTAGTGGTGAGCTGTGGAAATATGGACAACCAGTCCTCTATAATCACAGGCTCTCGTCTGTGGATCAACCAGCTGCATAACAAAAGCATTTGGAAAGAATACCTGCATCTCTACCGCACACGTAGAGATCTTTTTTCTTGTCACAACCCCCTAGACACTGTAACCCAACGACTTTTCACATTGTATTAAGTGTTATAAGCAACCAACAGATGGTTGGAAGGAGTATGTGCACAAGTTATATGGGGTGTGTGTGTGTGTGTGTGTGTGTGGTGCTGGGGATCAAACCAGGACCTCCTGCATACCAGCTAAGTGCCCCACCACTGAGCAACATCCCAGCCCTAGATTATATCCAAATGCTATGCCATTTTACATCAGGGGCTTGAGCATCGAGGTTTTGGTATCTGCGAGAGGTCCTGGAACCAATCCCCCATGGACACCCCAAGGGTACATTCACGGCACATGTGGTGAAGCCCTTATGGGGAAAGGGTATTTTAAGTGCTGGGGAGAGTCGTCACAGCCATCAGCTTTGACTTGGGAGGCACTGTGGCTGGGGTCGGCCCTCCCTGTCTCACCCAGGCCCCAGGAGCCAGGTAGCCCGAGTTTCAGGCCACTGTGCAAGTGGGCCCAGGCCCCTGGCTTTTCTCCTATCAGAGGCACCTGTGAGGGCCACACTCTCCCTCCCCTTCCCAGCCTCCCACCAATCCACTGCTGAGTGTGTGGGAGCCACCCTGCGTCTCTCACATACCACTTCTCACACCTTAGTGGCCCCTTCTGGCCTCTCCACCTGCCTCCTGTCTGTGGCCCTCAGGAGCCCAGCTTTCTTCACACACCACAGTAGGACACAGGTTCCAGCTGATGGTCTTTGAGGTGAAAATATGGTCCTCCTCTTCCTCCCCACCTTCTTCTCCAGTTCAATGGCCCCCTCCCACTGGCAGGGCCTCTGGGCTCCTGCCCCTTCACCCCCACAATCCTCCTGCCATCCACCCTGGAGTCGTCCTTCTTAGCTCGCGTTTGGCTCCTACCTTTCTACATTTCTCTCTGCATACAAACCATGTGTGATGGTTAATTCAATGTGTCAGTCTGGCTGGGCCACAGTGCCTAGACACCTGGCCAAACACTATCCTCCATGTTTCTGAGAAGACTAACATTTAAATCAAAGGACTTTGAATAAAGCAGTGACCCTCCATAGTGTGGGTGGGCCTCACCCAACCAGCAAAAGGCCTTAAGAAAACAAAGACCAACTTCCCCTGAGCAAGAGGATTCTGCCCGCTGCCTCTGGACACAGACGCAGCATTGCCCTGGTCTCCAGCCGGCTGGCGTCCCCTGCAGGTTTTGCAGGCTCCCACACAGGGAGGCCAATTCCTTAAAATAACCCTCTCTGTATGGTTTGTCCTGTTGGTTATGTTTCTCTGGAGAACCCTGATTAGAGACACCCCATACTGGTGTCTCTCTCCCCCGAACACCTGCACCACTCATCTTCCCCCACAGACTGAGAAGATGCTGAGGCTGAGAGTGACCGCTGAGAAACAGCAACCTCAGCCTGTGTCCTACCCCCAGGACACAGGTGGACACCCTCCCCAGCCAGTCCACCCAACACAGGCAAGGCCCACTGGGGACCCTGGGCATGGCTTGGGAAACCACCCCTGTAAAGACCCCAGGCCAAGGCCCTGCTCTGCTGAAGGGATGTGGGCTGTAAACTCTGGCAAAACCAAAATAAGACCCCAGCTTTCAAGGCAGCACAGTCCTAACCCAACAAGGGAGCCCCCCATCAGGGTCCTTAACTTCTACACGCAAGATGGCGAACTGAACTATCCTAGGATTCACTCTACAGGGAGAAACATTTTTGTTTTAAAAGGAGGAGTGAGGCGAGTTGAGTCATGTAGGGTGTTTTTCAAACCCAGAGTCCCCCACCCCAACACAGTGGTAGCAACAGTATGAAAACGTAGGGAGAGGCCTTTAAGTGCAGACAGCATAAGGCACACAGCAAGCAAATCCCATGGCAGCTGCCATCCCAAGACGAGGCTGGCAGAGACCCCAGCAGCCATCCCTCCAGAACAGGCTTCTGGTCTGAGCTCTGCACCTCTGCTGTAGCCCTGGAGTTGTGTGGCCTCCGTGAGGAGACCCTCTGGGGCAATTGCTATAATGATGCTGTCCTAGCCACACGAGCAATGTGTTGTGTCAAGCTCTACAGAGTCTTATGTAGCCACCATTTACAGGCAGCACAGTGTCACTATCCAGTGTGCCTTCTGCCGACATGTGCTGCCCTTTTGGGATTAAGAACACCAATCTAGGTGCCTCTCCCAAGAATGGCAAGAGTTTTTGCTTCCAGGGGCTGCTTAATTTCTATGTCAATTTACTTCTAAAAAATGTAGCTGCTTCCCCGTCTTCACCTTCCAGAAAAGCCCGTGTGCTCAGGCTCGCCCTGTGCTTCCAGCCAGACCCAGGATAAAGGCCTCCTGGAGACTGCTCTGGGCACCCCTCCTCTTCCAGCAGTTCTCGCCAAGCTGCTTGGGGAAACAGCGATGCGCTGGGGCCGGGGCCAGAGCCTGCTACCTCTAGCTGAGGCCTGGGGTCTGTGCAGCATCCAGGGTTGACTCTGCTGGCCCTCCAGGGCCCTCTGACAGAGCGTAACCTTTAGCAGCAGCCGTGGCAAGCCATCTGGCTCGGAGTTTGCAGCTATACCCTGGGAGGATTCCCCAGTGCTGCCAAGTCACAATCATTCTTTTCTGGATGCAGCAGCTGCTAAAGTGGGTCACCTTGCATTTCTATAGCATTTCCAGGGCTGGGGAAAAGGGAGCCTACTTTAGGTTAGGACTGGGGTCATCGTGAGTGGCTGGAGTCATCTGGAGAAGAGGGAGTGCCCAGGTGGATATGTGAGCAGGAAGTCTGCTTTACAGATAGTCTATTCTGTGGCTTTCCCATCCAGTCTAATACCTGGGGAAAGCAGGACAGGAGAGATCCTTGGAAGTCACAGGCTTCTCCCTACACATATGTGAAGAACAGGATGCCTCAAGGAAGCCATGCTAAGTACCCCCTGGCCACAGGAAAAGGCATAAAATGTGGAAGCAAAAGGGTAACCTGTTGGGCACATCTTATCAGGATTTAGGGCCTCCTGAGCCCTTCTCCTAGGAGCCACAATGACACTAAACACAGAGGATCTGCTCCCAGTGATCAATGGTCCTTGAAGGTCCTTATTCTTGTTTTTCTTTTTTGATGGTGGTACTGGGGATTGAACCCAGAAGCATTCTACCACAGCTACATCTCCAACCTTTTTATTTTATTTTTGAAACAGTATCTTGCTAAGTTGCTGAGGCCTTGAACTTGGGATCCTCCTGCCTCAGCCTCCCAAGTCGCTGGAATTACAGGCGTATGCCACAGCACCCAATTGGTCCTTAGCCTCTACTAAGCAGGTTCAGCACCCTGTCAAAGAATACATGGTCCAGGGCTGGGGTGGTAGCTCAGTGGTAGAACGCTTGCCTGGCATCTGTGAGGCACTGGGTTCAATCCTCAGCACTGCATATAAATAAATGAATAAAACAAAGGTTCATCAATATCTTAAAAAATATATTTAAAAGAAAGAATACATGGCCCAGTTTCACTAGAGTCCTCACTCGCTCTGATGTCACATGATAATGGAGACAGACCCAGCGTGCCCACCATGCCATTGAAGTCACATGCTTGGTGGTTCAGTGGTCCTGCTTAGCCTGGCAAGATCTGGCATGGCCCACAGGAGGCTCAGGAGCCCTGCCAGGGCTGGTACTGAGTGCTGGAGAACTCCTTGAGGTATGAGCAGTTCTATAAGATGCTCCATACACAAAACAGGCACAGTGATGGAGGTGGGGCGTGTTGCTCAGGGGACAGACACTTATGTCTGAAAGTTCCAGAACCTGCTCTTCTTCCATCTGTTCATCCCACATGAGGTCCTGTTCATGGCTCCAGCATCATGAAATGAGGGAAAATACTCAAGTTTCTCCTCTAAGTATCCTGTATGCAACTGCCTGGTGGACATGGTCAGCAGAGGCTCTAGAACCTGTCCTCCCAAGCCTGACCCTGCACCTGGGCATCAACCTGGCTGGATCTCACCAAATGCCTGGATGCAAGTCAGACTCTGGCCATGTCCTGAATGCCTTCCACCCCCAGGTAATCAAATGATTGGCAGTCAGAGCTAACAGTCTTCTGGCACTCACTGCATGCCAGGCTCTGTTGTAAGCACATTTTGTATTTTAGCTCATATACCCCTCATGATGACCCTCATAAAGACAGGCACTATCATAACCCCTTCTTAAGGAAACCAAGGAACAGAGACCTCCCCAAAGGCATACAGACTTCCCCAAAGGCACACAGCTAATAAGGCAGAGCCAGAATTCAAACCTGGCTAGTCTGGTTCTGATGTTACCTCTTCTCTGCTGCCTTATTTAGCTGGCTCACTCTGGTTTTTTGGGGATTTCTGTGAGGCTTGCACACTCTCCTCCCCTGTACCTCCTACCAGGATCATGGCAACAGCCTCCTGTAGGCCCTCGTCCACCAGATCCAACACATCCCTGCAGCCAGCATGCATTACTGAGATGCAAATATGACCATGCTCTCCACCTGCTCAAAGTCCTTCAGTGGCTCCTGGATATTACAGGAGCATCCAAGTTGTTTATTAGGCCTGGCGGCCTCACTACTAGACTCTGTGAGCTATCTGGCCTCCCCACCAGGCATCGCAAGTGTCCCTGCTCCAGTCTAGCTGAATTCCTGAGCATGGTGCTTCCGCTTGTGGCTTCTGCCCTTAGGATGTTCACCCCTGCCTCCCTCATCTGCCCAGTGAACATTTGGACCTCTTTCGGGTCCTGAGAAGCCACCTCTTCTCAGAACCTCACCTGTCCTTTCTAGGTGGGGTTACAGGTTTCCAGCTTGGCACGCACATTTTTCCTCCCTACACCATAGTCCACAGAGCAGAGCCTCTGTTTGGCAGTCTTTCTCCCTGGAGACCCTAACCTCCACGCCCACAGGGAGTGCAGGTCATGGTCATTCATCTTTGTGTCTCAATTCATGACACTGTAAGCCCTCAGTAAAGGGGTGATGACTGGCCAAATGATCCCCACAAGTGCCTGATGTAGAAAACACACCACAGAAGGAGGAGCCTTCCCCGCCACGGTCCTCTCAGGCCAGCCTGGCTCCAGCCCCACTCACCGGCTGCCCTGAGCAATGGTGGGCACGATGTCATGGTTGGCACGGAGGGGCTGGGTCCTGGCCTTCATGCGGGCACGATGCAGCAGATGTTTGGCTTCCTCATGCCTGGCGCTCAGCATGGACTCCGGCTTGGGACCAAAGGTCCTGCAGGGTGGCACATAGGCCAGGGCAGGCGGAGGAGGGATTAGAAGAAAATAACACAGATTAGGAGGGGTTTAACAGTGTCAAGCACCAGCTCAGCCAGAAAAAGCCCTGCATGTGCACCTCTCCCTCCAGCTCCCACCCAGGGGGAACCCAGCCTGGGGCCTGGGGCCTAGGGAATGGCCCTGAGCAGCTTCAGACGAGGGGTGGGGAGTTGGCCCAGCCTTGCACATCTGCTCAGGGGCTGGAGGCAAAGACCCAGGAGGATCTAGAAAAGGGTAGGGGAGTCTCCAGATTATTCCATTGTTCCTTCCCTGGTCAGACAGCAGGAGCTGTCTGGGGGAAGAGGGAGGAAAGGACCTGGGGTTGGGGGCTGGGCCTGTGCCCAGACAGATGGTCCTGACATGCACCACCTCCTGTCTCCTCTTGGCCTCGGTGCACACATGCACACCCACTCAAGCACACACAGCTCCGCCAGCTCCCACCACAGACGCGGGACTCAGGCATCACCCATCCCAGTTCTGGTCCTTTGGGGTAGTGACATTTTCACAAATCCTGCTATTTCCTTGCCTTCGTCCTAATTCAAACCTGCACCGCATCAGCCCAGGGCTCACAGGCTCCGAGCTGAGAGGGGTTCGGCTGGACTCAGACCAAGTCGGCAAATGGCTCCGTTTCCATAATAATAAGGGTCCTCTGGCAGCACAACCTACCAGATGTGCTGCTGCCCAGGCCAGTCCAGAGCTGCAGAAATGACAGCTGCCCTTTTCCAAAGGTGTCTCCCAGGCGGTGACATACCACCTGTGCTGGGTGACAGCAGTAACCGCAGCCCATAGCCTCCTCCTGATAAGACTGTTTTCTCCGCAAAGCCCATTCCCCCAGGCAGGCTGGCCAAGGGCAGGTGTTCTCCCTGCTTGACAGATGAGGGTGTCCAGCGCAGAGAGGACACTGGCACATTGCTCAAGGTCGAGCATCAACTGAGAGCAAGCAGAGCAGAACAGAGGACAGCAGCCCCACTGCCTCCCGCGTCCTTCCTGCATCCTGTCCTCTCCCCTCCTTGAGTCCCCGGAGAGGTGGGGGATGTTTGTGGCTGAAGTCAGACACACTCTTTGATGTTAATTTCAGTGTTCTGTCACATATGCCCGGCTGTCCTCACAGGGAGGGGTTCACAAAGCAAGAACTCAGGCAGCCGGAGGCTCAGACAGGCCTGCGGCCCACACACCCGCCCCATATGCCATGTGGGTAAAGGGTCCTTGTCCTGACTGGGGGATGGAACCAGGCAGTTTCCTGATGACAGACGTGTGGGAACAAAGGCACGACTCTGGCCTCCAGGGAGAGGTGCTGCTCAGGCCATTCTTGGCAAGCTCAGGCAGACATGAATTTCTTTTTTTCTCTTCTCCTTTTTTTTTTTTTTTGCATCTAACCCTGCTTTGGGGCCATAGGGGGAGAGAGTGGTGGCACAAAGGCACTGTCAGTGCTTGAGAACCCCGGCGGGGCCCAGGCACAGCTTCGGAAGGAGGAGGGCGTCACAGAAGCGATGTGAAAGTAAATCTCCAGGCCCACTGCCCCAGGAGGCTTCCTTTGGCAGGAGAGGCCTCCCCTGCGCAGCTTCCAGAACAGGCGGCTGCTCCTCCAACGCGGCTGAGAGCAGCTGTGCTCCCTGGGGCTCCTGCTCCGCGGCAGAGATAATGAGGCTACCAGCCCGGAGAGGTGCCCCTGCAGCCGCAGGCCTCTGGCTGCCCGCCCGCACACTGGGAACCTTCCGGTGACAGCTGTGGTTCCCCGGCTGTCGGAGGGCATTTGTCACAAGGTCTGGTGGGCAGGCAGGAGGGCCCCTCGGCAGCTGGCCAGATGCTGCCGGGATCAGCCTTGCCCCCAGGTTTTTAAGCCATTTTCCAGCTTTGCTGTTTCCGTGCTGCTCCTTCATTTGAAGCTGGGTTCGCCCACCCCGCCCCCCTCAGCTGCTCGGCTGCAGTGTCTGGCAGACAAAGCTGGCTTCTCCACTGATTAGAAAAGCAGGCTTTCTAGGCGCCCGGAGGCATCATGCAGTAACACACTGAGCAAGGACGAGAGCGAAGCCAAGGTCAGCAGAGCAGGCAACTCCCAGCCACCGTGCACCCTGGTGAGAGAAGGTGGTCTTCATCTGAGAAGCGGGGAGCAAGTGGGTGTGGTGTTGTGGGGTGCTGAGCCTGTCCCTAACTGCCCACCTCCCACCGTCACATCAAAGGAACACCAACCCTGCAGGAAGCCACGTTCAGTCCTCCATTTTCTGACCCTGGCCTCTGCCCAGGGCACACAGCTGCCAAGCCAAACCCTTCTATTATGGACTATAGGACACAATCAATCCCAGCTCTCACAGTTCCCCTGGCAATTTCCTGAAGAGTGGGGCAGTCACAGTGTGGCCAGGCAAAGTCAATTCCCACCCAAGAATAGGCAGCTTTTGTTGCTGTCTTAAGAGCCGAGACTTCTGAGCTCATTAGCTCTGCATAGGGCATGGGAACAAGGTGGCTGAGAGTTGTTCTTCCCAGGGCCTCAGTTTTCCCTCTGTAACCCAGGGGATTAGAGATGGGAGGGGGCGCTCACTGCAAGCCTGTGAGTCTGGATCTTTGACCTTGTTGCCTACTGTTTGCGGTGGGAGGATCCTCTTCTGGGGTGCTCACGCCACAGAGTTTGGGCCCTCAGCAAGTCTACAAAGAGCTAATTGCTGGGGGAAAACTGGAGTTCCTTTAGTGTCCAGAGCCCTCCCTCTGCCCTCCTGTGTCTCCAGGACAAGGGCAGCATGTCTCCCCAGCTCTGGTCTCTGGTCTAGGCCAGGTTCCTGGAGGGACAGGCTTAGCCCTGCCTTTACCTCCCCTTGCAGCCAGGCAGGCAGGAGAACCACCACTCCTCTCCCAGCCAAAGAGGTCAAGGGGACAGAGCAGCCTTTTTCTACAGCCACCATAATCCTGGATTAAAATAAGAAGTTCCAGTGAGTCTGGGTTTAACCCTTCCATCTCAGGCACGTGAATCTGGAAATAATAGGAACTAGAAAGAGCACAAACTTCCCAGATTCCAGGGTGCAGCCAGTTCATGTATGCACAGACAGAGATTAACATTTTTCTTGGTGTGTGTTCCACTTTTGTATATTTTAAAGCTTTTGATGACCAAGGACAGAGCTTTCCTACTGTCATTTTGTGCAAGATGATCAGGTGTGCAGCGAATGGATTCGGGATGGCATGCTCCATAAGTCCAGAGTTCTTGTCTTGGACTCACAATGTCATGCTTAGTGGCACAGGTGACTTCCTCCCAGGTATGCAGGACCCTGACAGGACAGAGCCCTGAGCAGTGATTGAGAGTGTGGCCCAGGGGTAACTGCCTGAGTGCCAAGCTCTGGACGATTACCCCCTACCTGTGCCACCCTGGCAGGCAACTTCAGGGTGAAGCCCCACTTTGCTCACTTGCTAAATAAGGGCTCAGCTATGAAGACCATCACTTCTATCCCTAGCACCATTGTTTATAGATTGCTCTCACCCCTCCCTAAGCAATGGAATCCCTGAACATGAACTAAAGTCACCTGCCACCAAGATCACCTGCAGAGGAAAGGCATGTGTGGAAGCAACAGACATCTTGCAGCTGGAGAGGGCATTGTGGTTTTGCTCTGGATTTTCGAAAGCCTTTAACAGAGCAGCTTGGAAAGGTGATGTCTATGCAACAGGGAACAGGGGAAGTCAGAAGCTGCAGAAGGACCCCGGTGCCCAGAGGGGAAAGCTCTTCTCTCAACACAGAAGCGAGAGTGGATCCTCAAGATAGGCTGCTGGACAGAGCCACTTCATTTAGCATCTTTTTGAGACCTTGGTGGAGGCCTGCACTATTTCCTTCAGACTGCAACTTCTGGGGAGAGCAGAGCGGCCCTGCTCACTGTCCTGAAAGAGGCCAACGAATTCCAGGGCGCCCCTGCAGTCAGCACTGCCTGGGCTCAGGGTATGGGACATACAAGGCCCAAAATGGCATCAGGTATCTGAGACACCCCCCTGCTAGGCTCTGAAAGGCCAGGGGAGGGCTTTTTTTCTTGGATTTCAGCCTTGCTCCCCACCAGATGAGCGGCCTTAGGTAAATGAACTTCCTCTGGTAAAGATCGGCTTTGATGTGTGTATGGTGAGCACGTGGCGGGCCTGCAGCTGAGCATTCCAGGTGGCGCTGGCCTTGTTCGGGGCTCCAGGGTCAGCTTCCCTGACCGCAGAGGCTCCAGAGTACCAGACACCAAGGGAGCAGGTTTTGCGATAAAAAACTGTTGAGCTGTTAAACCTAATTATTTTTCTTTTTTGTTTTAGTCTTGGTGGGACTGGATGGTAATGGATTCTCCTTTGTGCCAACCTGTCTGAGACCATGGGGCAGCACAGGAATGGCTGGGGGCTATGTAAGCAGGACAGGCAGGGCTCAGCCACTCTTTTAGTGACACCCTTGCCCTGGGGGGTTCTTAGTTATACCAGGAATCCTGGGGTAGGGCAGGAGTGTCTCTTCTCCCATGCTCACCCCAGGACTCATTATGACTCCCTGATACTAGGGCCTGGAAGATCTGGAACCTGACTAGTGCCTCAGAATGATCTCCAAACCCCCTCACCAGGCTCTCTGACACAGCACCAGACCCTTGTGCTAGCCCACTCTCCAGGAGCTAAGATCACCCTGCTACTGGGGGGTGGGGGGCCACATGAGGAATATCCTTAAATGTCTCTACATTCCGATTAAAATAAAAATCCCAAGGGTTCTCCATAAGTAGCCTCCACCCTGCACCCTAATAGGGTCATCCACACATTCCACCTCAGACACTCCCAGGCATTTCTGCAGGCCTCACCCGTCTGGAATGTCCTCTTCTGTTTCCATCCAGACCCTCGCAAGCCCACACAGGTCCAGCCTTCAGTGAGCCCTCACTCACTCCTTCCTGCCTGCCTCTGCCAGTTTTTTGAGCCCCTGTTCTGTAAGCAGCACAGTTCCTGCCCCTAGGAGCTCCAGGAGGAGAGTAAGAGCTATGGCTGCAGCGATGCAGGCAGTGGGCAGTGAGAGCAAAACACGGGCAGTTCCACCTGAGATCACACTGACATGCACACACAGTGCTCCACTCAAACAAGAGTCTCTGTGATATTGTGATATAAGAAATATACATTGGGTCATTGCCTCTGGTTCCCAGTACACAGCTCCTACAACCCTTGGAATCTCCAGAGTAATCAACTTGACTTTTGCAGGCAGAGGGCTTCCAAACAGAGACCTAGGCAGGATTAGAAGGTTGGGACTTGCAGCTCCACCTCCATGTTCCCAGGAGGGAAAGGGTGAGGGAGAGAAGGCTGAGCCAATCATAGTCAGCCAGTGATGTGATCAAGCCTGCCTACACGCTGAAGCCTCCATCAAACCCCAAAAGGACAAGGTTTGGAAAACTTCTGGACAGCTGAACACACAGAGGTTCCTGGCAGGTGGCGCACCCAGAGGGGGTGAAAGTAAGGCGCCTCTTCCCACATACACACCTGGTCCTGCGCCTCTCTTCCAAAGATACTCATCTCTTCCCGTGGGGAGGGGAGGTGGGCACTAGGAATTCTTCCCCTCCAGCGCTCTAGCAGGCAGATCAATCATTAGAGCCCCTGCAGACTCTCTCTCTCTCTCTCTCTCTCTCTCTCTCTCTCTCACACACACACACACACACACACACACACACACACACGGTCCAGACTTGAACAGGACAGCCTGGGCATGCAGCATGCCTCTCAGTGGAGACTGCCTGCTGGGGAGGGCCCCCAGGCCTGGGGCCACCCAGGCACTTGCATCAGCCAGACGCCCTGTGGCCTGGGGTCTGAAGCCAGCCCTGCATGGACTGCTGCTCCTCTGGTTTCAACAATTCCATTCATGCTGATTCATGTGGGATCCTCAGGCACTCTGTAATCCCAGTATGTCTCTCAGAGCCTCCAGGAAGGGACAGATGGAGATGGCTGTGGCCATTTTATAGAGAAGAACATTTTGGATCTAAGCCCTTGGATGCCAGTGACAGCACAGCCATCGGCTGCCAGGTGTGGATGATGGCAGAGGCTCCCCAAGCACAGCACCCATTCCCTGTTCTCCCACCTCTCTCCAGTGAGCCCTTTACACTCTCTGAGGCCCCACGTCTCCCTGTATCCTCTCCCTCCCATCAAGACTCCAAGCCTGAACACCTCAGTGACACTCAAGAGACAACAAGCTTATTCCATGGAGTCTCCTATACCTCAGTGCCCACACCTGAGGAGATTCCACCCATCATATATACACACACACAAATCATACAATACACAAGATCCCCAGACCCCTAGCCCAAGGATGGCCTGTGGGGGGATGGGAAGGACAGTTTGTGGCCCTGAAACGTAATGGTCTCTGTCAGTGACCCAGGAGCAGCACATAAGGTCTGTCATTGGGATAAAGTGGAAGTGCAGGAACTTAGCGCAGCACCTGTGCATAAGGCTGGAGAAGAGCAGCTGTGGGCCTGGCCTTTGGACTGGCCACTGGGATGGTCCAGTCTTTTGGGGCTGAGCCTTCTCTTGCCTCTTAGTAGAACAGGACAACACTGAAGTTGGGATGGAGGTCTCCTCTGCATCTGACCCTTTGCATTGAAGATCCTGGATCTTTGGATGGCTCATCTCAGCAGCTGATTCCCTAGGACTACCTCCCAGCAAACAGGGCCAGCCCCCCCACCCCAAGTGCTAATTTGGGCTCTGTAGTCACCCTCATTTCATGAGCTTCTTGTCTCATTACCTTATAGAGCAGCAGGAAGTATGGACATAATGAAGTCCATGGTGGGTTGCCTGGTCGTAATGGCTCTCTGAGTGGAGCAAGAAGCTGCATGAATGCAGAGCTTGAGGAGGTGTGAGGCAGGGCTGCTTATTCCTCAACCCTGAGAAGAGCTGAGGCTCTCACTCCTCCCTGAAAAGGCCCTGCCTTTTGCATGTCCTTGAATGTCCATGACAATCAGCCATTCTCAGAGTGCTTCTCTGCAAGGGGTCCTAAACCACTTAGTATGGACACTAAGTCCAGGACCCTGACCTTGTGGTCCTCCAGGGTACAGAGCTGAGAGAAGCATGCCTTACCTCAAAGACCTCTTGTGAAGTCTGGCTCTATAGAAGTGACATCAGCAAACCACTTAAGGGGGATATGGAGCCCTGTGGTGTCTTGGGGACACTTTCATGTCCACCCAGAAGGCTCAAGAATGGAGCCAGATAAGGAGCCTCTCAGAGGATATGCCATGGTATGGCGGGTACTTCTCCCTCCCTGAATCTGGCCATGTTTCCTGGCCCTTCAGCCTGAGTATCTGCCTACATGGGACATGACCCTCATGTCAACTCTGTGTTCCTTTCTGCTAGGCATTTTTTTAAAAAAAATATTTATTTTTTAGTTTTAAGTGGACACATCTTATTTTACACTTATGTGGTGCTGAGGATCAAACTCAGTGCCTCAAGCATGCTAGGCGAGCACTCTACCACTGATCCACAACCCCAGCCCCTCTGCTAGGCATTTTAAGGGGACGTTTTGTTAGTGTTGGAATGGGTCCTAAAGTTCACTAAGTCACCTCTCCTCCCCGATCCCTGACACACTTGTACCACCCACCATATACACACATCAAGGGCGGCGGGTGGGGGTGGGAGGAGCAGCTGCAGGGAAAGGGGTGCCACCTCCGCAGGACCCAGGTGCACCTGCCCAGGTCACCTCCTCTGAGGGCTCCACAGGGAAGGTGGGGCGAGGACAGAAGGAGGGCGGGCGAGCAGAGCATCCCCGAGGACCACAGTCCTTCCTGCAGCCACACTCCTCATTGCTGGCAAGGTCAGGTAAGGAGGAGACAAGAGGCTGACCACAGTGGCCTCAGAAGTGGGAGAAGACTGAGGGTTTTCTCCACCAGACCCTTCAGCAAGCAGAAGCTAAATCACCTGACTGGGCAGCCCCTGCTTTGTTACAACAGAGTGCAGGGCCAGGGGTTACTCTGGTCCCCCCAAATTCATATGTTGAATCCTAATCCCCAGTGTGATGCGATTAGGAAGGGAGGCCTTTGGGAGGTGATTAGTGCCCTTGTAAAGGGACCCCAGAGAGCATTCTGGCCTCCTTCTACCATGTGAAAATAGAGTGAGAAAGTGACATCTATGAGCCAGGAGACCTGCCTTCACCAGACACTGAATCTGTTGGCTCTTTGATCTTGGACTTTCGCCTCCAGAACTGTGAGATACACATTTCTGTTGTTGTAAGCCACGCAGCTGATGGCATTTTGTTACAGTGGCCCAAATGGACTAAGACATTTGGACTAAGACAAATGGACTAAGAGAGGCCCTGCCCACATTTTCTGAAGGGCTGGTCAAACTAACAGAACTCATGCAGGGAGCGGCCGCTCATGGGGCAGCAACAATGCTGACCTCTGCCCTCAGCAGAAACCACAAGACCCTGGAGAGGCTGACATCACTTGTGCAGCTGGGGAAAAGGGAGCCGTTCCCAGCCCCAGGGCCTCTCTCAGCCTCATGTGCCAAGAGTCCAGCAAAGATGGAGGCTGAGGCCAACCTCTGCACAGGCACAGCAGCAGCTCAGGCCTACGGTGGCCCCTGCCCCACCTTGTGCACACTCTTCTTACCCTGCCTGGCTCAGGACACTGCCTGTGAAGGACAGGTGTCCCCAATTCCCCCATCACACTCCAGCACATCCAAATCCACAGAACACTGGTGGAGAGGCTAGGAAAAAAAGTCTGTAGATATCATAGTGAGGTTGGAGGTGAAGACCTTGACCCCTGCACATACCCTTGATTAGGAAAAGAACATTCATGTACTTAAGATTACCACAGCCATTATCGCATTTTTTAGTCTCACCATAATCCTATGAAGTAACCCAACAACTACAATTCTCCCATTTCACTGATAAAGAGACAGGCCTGGGCAGGGGAAATGGCCCCAGGACACACAGCAGGCAAAGCTCTTTGCACACCTCTGTGCCTGGTGGTTTTCACTAACTAGCAGGTAGGCAGCAGCCTGGGGCACTGGGAGCCATTGACACTTTTTATGGGGTCTCAGGGCTGATGATCCAGGGGCCCACTGTCCACCAGCATGGGGTTTGTTGTCTGGTTTTGCACAGTCTCCTAGTGTCCTGCTGCAGAGGAAATGGAGGGACAACAGTGAAGAAGGAGGGAGAGAAAATGCAGGCTCTGAACTCCTACCTGTTCTGGTCTGAGTCCTGCAGAGAGATGCCCGAGTCCCGGTCCACGTCCCCTGAGGGTCGTTCTAGGGCCCAGAATAGAAGCAGAGATAAGAGAACAGAAGCAGAAATGGGGCTCTCAAGTGCCTCTAACTGACACCAAGGAGAGAGATTTCTCCAGTAATTTACCCCAGATAAACCCAACAGCTTGCCTGTGTCTCAGTCAAAGAAATGCAGGCACAGTCTGTCATGATGACTGTAGGTAGGCTTGGTGTGGGCTGAGAGGACCACATGTGCCCTCAGGTGGGGGTGACACATGAGCTTATGAAGAAGGCTGTCTGCTGGGTCAGAACCCTAGCACCTCCCTGCAGCTCCACTGCAGGAGCTGGGCCCCGCGGGTAGGACGCTCAGCCTCTCTGCTGGGAAGGTCTTCTACCACCTGGGAACACAGTGAGAATCTGACGTCTATGCTTCTTTGATCTTGGACTCCCAGCCTCCAGAACTGTGAGATACACATTTCTGCTTGCCCCAGAGGGTGATGTGGTCCACCAGGGGGTAAGGCATGTCACTGGAGCAAGTTTAAAAGGCCACCATGGGAAGGGGTAAAGACACAGGGAAGAAGTTATAGTAGCTTCTACCCCTAAGCCCAGAGGGTGGCTTCTCATTGATCTGGAGGGTCAGGGGGCGTTTTACCAGGCAGCGCTGCCTGTGAGCTGGTAAAGAACCTATGTCAAGGGCTGTGGCTCACTGGCAGAGTGCTTGCCTAGCACATATGAGGCACTGGATTTGATCCTCAGCACCATATAAAAAATAAACAATAAAATAAAGGCATCCTGTCCATCCACAACTACCAAAAAATTAAAAAAAAAAAAAAAGAACCTATGTCAAAGCCAAGAGGACATTTATGATTTTGGTGACAGACAACTGTGCTCTCCTTCCTTCTCTGCTCCCAACCAAGCACCCCTTTCTTTTCCCTCGCACTGGACTCCCTTCGGCCGCCCCACCCAGACCTGCAGAATGAGCCTCACCTGGTGCAGCTGTATCCCAGGATGGAGTCCAGGCTGGAGTCTCCACCTTGGGAGGGCTCTGTCCTGAGACCTTCAGCATCTCCTGCAGCAGCAGGCGATTCCTTTCCACTTGGTCAGACAGGGACAAGACACTGCCCCCAGTGCCCAGAGCCTCCAGGTCTCCAGGTCTCCAGAGCCCTGGCAGCAGGGCTACTCTGGGGACAAAGTTCTCCTCAGAGGTCAGAGGAGTGCTGTCCAAGTCTCTCACTTCAACCAGACCATCTTGAAGGGCACATGGCCTTCCTTTCTTCAGGCTGGGCATGTGGGTGACTTTCCAAGGACCAGGCCCCCCCAGGCGTCCAGGAGTAATTCCATGGGAGAGGCTGTCTTGCAAAGAGCCAGGCTCTGGTGGCAGACCCTTCTCACCATCAGGCAACATCCATGTTGCTTCTGGAGACCACAGGCTCTGCCCATTCCAGCACTCCAGCCTAAGGGCAGGTGACCAGGGAGGCCTGGAGCCCCCATTTCTGGAAGGTTCCCCCTCATTGACACTGCTGTCCAGGGGCTCATTGGATGGGTTCTGAGCATGGGAGGCCACCATGCCCTCTGGTAGGGAACAGCCCTCTGGTAGGGAACAGCCCTCTGGTGGGGCCTGAATCCCTCCAGCTTTGACTCGTCGGCATTTGGGTTTTTGGGGGGATGACTGCTCGTGGGAGGTGGGGCAGGAGCTGGCCCCTTGTTTACTTGCTGTCATCTTCTCCTTCAAAGCCCTCACCTTGGACTCCAACACAGAGGGGCCTTGGACCCGCACCCTCCATGTGCTGGGAGGCTTGGGGGCCATCAGGCTGGGTGTTCTGTCTTCCCGAGAGTTAGGCCAGGGTTTCAGGAGAGGTCCATTGTCTGGTTGTGGCTCAGGACCATTTCTCTCCACAGCCGAGGTCACCTGCATGGCGGTGGCTATTCTGCTTCCTGTGTTGGACCCTCTGGAGGAGAAAATAGACAGAGAGCCTGAGATTCAGCACCAGGATGGCTCAAACACACCCTCCCCCCAGTGTCTTGTCTAGAGTCCTATCCACACCAAGTAAGCTGGAGTCAGAGCAGGGTGGCTTCTGGACACAGTGAGAGCACTTTGAAAAGTGTAAATCATGGGAGGGTTAGTGAACTTTTACTTTCAAGTCTGAGTAGTATTCTAGTATTTCTATCCCCATTCTACAAGTGGACATAATGAAGCTTCAAACAGCAATTAACCCTTTGCCGAATGTGGACCAGAGGGAAACCCAGGGTGAGTCCCCAATCCCTGGCCTTCCTGCTTCACTGAAAGGTAGCCTCAGTGCAGAACATCAGTGCCTGCTAATGGCCAACATGCTCTTCCTTGTGGATGAGGGAGATCAGGGAGATGACAGGCTGGAGTTGACCCTCCAGCGAGAAGAGCTGCTTTCCAAACCACCCACCCGCAAGCCTCAGACCACAGCATGGGATTGATGAGGCTGTGCTCAAAGGGAAACCTTGATCAACCTTGAACTCCTATGGGGGCATCTGCCCTATGCTAGGCAAAATCCTTTCGAGTGCTTTCCACAGCACTCTCTCAAATAATTTGGACAGAATGCTGCCAGAATGATGTCATGACCCTCACTTGTACAGAGGGGGAAAACTGAGGCACAGATCACATCACACATGTGCTAAGAGGGGCCTGCCCAGTTTGGAATGCAAAAGTTTCTCATTCCAAGCCCAGGACTCTTCAAAAACACTTAGTGATCACACGACCTCCTCCAGTTATTCTGCAGATGAGACCGTTCAGTCCACAAAGGTTAAGTGAGTTGCCAGCATTACACTGCTCCTCAGTGGCACGGCTGATGTTAACTGCTTCACAGGGAAAGAAAACATGCACCAAGATTTTATTCAAAGTGTTACCTGTGTGCATACATGCCATGAAGTCTTACTAGTTGCTCTGCTCTCTAGGAAAATGCTACTCAACATACATCTAGATGTGTCCCACTTGAAGTAAACTTCATTTATGAAAATCCCTGTGTGCATAAACTACAAATTAGGAGGAAATTATTCCCTTCACACATGGACTAAAAATTCACTACAAAATACTCTGAAGTAGCAATTCCCTCTAGAGTTGCTTGTTACAATTCAGCATATAAATAACGTCTCAGAAATGTGTGCTTTGTACAGCAAAAGACACGTATAATGCAAACTCTCGTATTATTTTTAAGCCAGTGAAGTTTAGGGACGGTCTTTAGGACAGAAACCATTTACTGTACCAGTTAATCTAGAATGCTTCTCTTTCCGGCCCAGCCACCTCTCCCTCTCTTCTATGAGTCAATCCAGAAAACGGGATTAGAGTCTAATACAAGCAGTTTCGGTTAAATTAAAAGAGCTTTTCGAACAGCCTTCCAGATGATCCTTGTCCGGAGACTAGCCTTAAAGAAGGGGCCCTCGCCTTGAGGCACCTGGGCAGCCTTCCGGGAAGATGGTTCTGCCGCAGCCGTCTGATTCTATGACCCAAGCCTTGCATTTGCTCTAACTCAGAGAAGCTTAAATGGAGATGGACGTGAAGGGCCTCGGTTCGCTCTCGGTGGCGGCGGCGGCCGGGTCCCCACTCGGCGGCCCCCCGCCCCTCCCGCGCTTCGCCTCCTCCATACTCACTGAGGGCTGCCGCTGGCAGGTCTGGCCGCCGCCGCCTCCATCCCCTCCATCCCTCGGAGAGGCGAGGCCCTCCTCAGCCCTCTCTCCCTCCCAGGCCCGCTGCAGAACTCGGGGAGGGACTTCCAGCCCCGAATCCGAGCGGCGGGCGGGAGCGCGGCCCGCAGGCCTCGCCCCTCGGGGCGCGCACGACCCGGGGCCCCGGAGGACGAGGCCGGGCCTCTCCCCGGCTCCGCGGGAGCCCCGGGCCGGGTGGGTCGGGCCGGAGCAGCTGCCCCGCGGGCCGCGGCCTGGGTCCAGGACGGGTCGGGCGGCGGCGGGCGCGGGCGGGGAAGGAAGCGCACCGGCCGCTAGTTCGTGGCTTCGCCTTGGAGGGGAAGGAGGCCAGGCCGGCGCCCGCCGGGCCGGGAAGAGAAGAGGGAGCAGGAGGGCAGAGAGGAGGGGCAGCGGAAGGGGCTGGAGGAGCCGGGACCTCGGCCTCCCCACCCCCAGCCGTCCGGGCCCCGGGCTCCGGCCAGGCCCCGGGAGCGCTGCTCCGCGCCGCGGGCCACAGCGCGGGCCTCCCGCACGTCAAGGGGGCGGAGGTCACCGAGGGTGGCGCCCAGAGTTTGGGGACCACGGGGTCGGGCGCTCGGAGGGCCGCAGGGCCAGGGCGCCTGACCGGACCCCTGCTCGGAGGGAATGGCCGGCCCGAGGCGGAGGCGCGCTCGGGGCGCTGGGTCCGGGGCGCTCGACGCGGGCCGGAGCGGAGGAGCGACACGCTCCTGCACTCCGCAGCCGCCTGTAACTCTACACCAGGCTCTGCGCCGGGTGGACGCCGAGGAATGCCTTTTGTGTAGGCAACTTTTTGGCTGACCTCTCGGTGGGGCCATCTCCGTGGTCTTAGGGCGCCCTTTCCTCCGAGGTCAAGGACATTGTCTCCCGCTTTGTAGAGGAGCTAGAGTAACCCGCTGTGGACGTGGGTTCGCTGGTCCGGTCTGCCAAGGCGAGAACTGGTACCTGCGTGGCCCACTGCTTTGGGCGGGTATCGGTCCTCAGGATCAGACTTGTCACTTTCTCCATACCTGGGAGAAAGGAGCAGCAAAGGACTTAGCCTACAGCTGTGATCCAAACTTGCGATGGACTTCTTTCTCTCTCCTGGAAGGAGGTGACCGAGTCTAAACTATTACCGGACCTATTTTTCCACAGAAGACAGAAACAGTAAAAGAGGATCCAGGAGATTCCAGAAATCTCTACAAAAAAGGAAGTGTTCGTTCATCCATCTTTCCTTTCGTAAAAAGCTTCACTCTCAGAATGGGGTACTTGAACCTGTGAACTGAGTCACCTCTCAATGGCAGGTATAGCAACAGGAAAGGCCATGGCAGTGTCAAGTGCATGAGCAGATCATGGAAGGGGAGGTTCCCAGAGGGGCTGGCCTCCA
Organism: Marmota monax; assembly: GCF_021218885.2. Classification (NCBI taxonomy): domain Eukaryota; kingdom Metazoa; phylum Chordata; class Mammalia; order Rodentia; family Sciuridae; genus Marmota; species Marmota monax. The sequence continues at coordinate 157,198 of NW_026694493.1, read as the reverse complement.
ATAAGGAGGATTTTCCTGCAGAAGGTGAGGAGGGGCAGCTGGGCAGGCAGAGGCACCCAGGGCTGACAGCCACCATTGGGGAACTGCCAGTAGTTTACAGTTACTTGGCCTGGGGCCAATTTAGGAACCTGAGAGATTATCCAGGGTAAACCCTCTATGTAAAGCAACAGAGCCAGGGTCACATAGCTCTGTTATGGGTAGTCTTCAGGGTCTGTGACCACTTCCTCCATGTTTCTAGAGCTAGTAGTTCCTCAAACTGGGCATTTACTGCTCTGTTTATTAGTATTGATCCCATCACAATATAGTTATGGTACCATCTGTGGATGGTGTACCTTGCACCAAATGTATGGCTAAGCACTTTAATCCCATTGCAATCTTAAGTACTGTGGTCTCCCTTTCTTCAGATAAGGAAACTGAGTCTAGTTGAGTGTCCAAGGACATAGGACCAGTAAGTGGCAGGTCTTCTAGAGTTCAAAACCCTCAGACAACACACTGTACAGCACTGTCACCAGTATCTACAAGTTCAACATGGAAAGACAGAGTTAAAAAAAAAAAATCAAAGAATTTGTGAAAAAAATCATGAAGGGTTGTGATTCTAAAAACATGCTGCCCAGTGCTCTGGCCTGTCCTTTCTGGATTCTTTGATTTTTTCCTTATTCTTGTAGTCCAGTGGTCAAATCCTGCACACCACACGAGACCCCTTCTTTTCTTCTACAGGCAATGTCAAACCTAACAGCATTGCTGTTACTATTACTGGGAACCTCCTATAAGCGAAGGCACTTCATAGAGGTTCTTCTAAATCTTTACAACAACCCTGTAAAATAAGAGTAATGGGTCTCCATTTTAGGGATAAGGAAACCTGGGACACAGAGAGATTGAGGGACTTACCCAAATCCACACAGCTAGCAGAGATAGAATCTGGACCCAGTTTTGCCTGCTTCCAAGATTTTCAGAGAGGCCTTCTCTGAACTCAGACTCCAAAAGGTAATTTCTCCATGACCCCTGCTCCCACCCTCCTCTAGAAGTTAATGATCTGTAAGGAATTTCTGAAAATTCCAGCGAAGGTTTAATGTTTAAAGGAAACCTGCCCCCCCCCCCACCTTTGGGGATGCAAATAATCACCTCTGGTTTACTCATTAAATTTGTTATTTTGCAAGGAGAGGGATGGGGTATCACATCTATTCAGAGGCTATAAAAGTCACCCCTCCTAAAGATACCAATAAGCTTTGTAGGATGCTATCAGATTATCATGGCATCCACATTCAGAGGGCATTTCTTATTCATCTGTATTCTGCTTGGTTCAGCAGACATTTGTTGAACTCCTCCTGTGTCGGGGACTGGGGAACAACATGTAGCACCACAGATCCTGCCCTGGAATTCTGGTCAAATTGAGCAAGGCAGGGCAGGGGCAGAGAGTTCTGTGTAAGTGCTCCCACTTGGGTTAGCAAAGGGTGGCGCAGGTAACTCTCAGGAACAGCTAGATTGAGGTGGGAAGGGTATGCTGGGTGGGATGGAGGTCAGGGAGAACTGGGTCTCAATGAGCAGATAGAGGGGAAGAGAGGGGTGGGAGAAGGCATTTCAAGCAGAAATTAGCATGTGTACTAACATGGAGGTATGCAGGCCTGATAAAAATGAAACCAAAAAATGCCCAGAAAGGACAGGATGAGACTGCGGAGGAGGGCTGGTGTGGGCCTGGTTGAGGCCTCAGGGACTCTTCAGGTTGAGAAGCTTGGTCTCCAGAGTCCTGTGAAGTGGGAGCCCTGGAGGGTGGTCTAGTCCACCCCCTCGCCTTAAGCTTGATGCACTCTGGGCTGGGGCTACTTATTTCCTTGTAGATCGGAAATGTTTTGTTACTATCTTTTGGAGAGAAATCTAGGAGAAAAAACATATGGCAAATAGTGACCCTGTAGCCCTCTTCCTTCATCTGAATGAACAGGGAAGGCCACCATATCCCGAGAAGCCTCAGATAAAGCACAGCCTCCCCTCCTCCCCACCTCTCCCAACATGCCCTGAACACTCAGCCTGAGCTAGGAGGAGCAGTGTGGCATGTGAATTCAGGCTCCACATAGGATGAAGGGAGAGATGAGAGAGATGGCCTTCGAGCTCATGCAGTAAGGGCCCAGATGGAGTAGGAATGGGGTGGCAGGGACATCTCTGCCATGCCTCTACTGTACAGCATAAAGGAGTTTGTCCAACGGAAAACCTGAGTTCCACCTGAGTTCCACCGTCACTTGCCTTAGCCATGGGCACGTGTTGCCATGAGAACAAGAAGGCTGGGCAGCCATTATTCATAGCCCCAGGGCCTTCAGCAGCCCCCAATTCTTTCAACAGAGGGACAAGAGAAGTCAGGGCGGGTCAACCATGCACCTGCTTTGTCCCTGCTTGAAACCCTCCCTGGGCTCCCTCAGAATTCTAGGCTGGAGATTGCCCAGTTCCTGTGTAAACTCTCTGGGGTGCTACTTAAGGCTGATTCCAAGGTCTCACTCATGGAGATTCCAGTTCCGTAGGGTGGAGGAAAGCCCAGGAATCTGTTTTCCAATAAGCGTGCCAGGTGATTTGGAGGCCGTTAGTTTGGGGAGGAATAGGTCCTTGGGTCCTCAGCCTCATCTCTCACTATCACCAACAGTGCTCTTGTATTCCCGCCATATTGAGTTGCCTCTGGATCCTGACAGGCTCTGGTGGTGCTTGTATCCTTTCCTTTGTCCAGGTTTTTCTTCAGCCTGAAAGACCCTGCTTCATTCCCCACAATACACATGCTGCTATGACTGAATTATGCTCCCCTAATTCATAGATTGAGATCTAAGCTCAATCTTGGGTTCTTGGGAGTAAAGTGCATCATGAGGATGGGGCCCCCATAATGGAATTAGTGGCTTTATTAAGAAGAGACACCAGGGAGCTTGCTCCCCACCTCCACCACTATGTGAGGGCACAGCAAAAAGGTGGCCACTTGCCAGCCAGGAAGTGAACCCTCCTTAGAACCTGAGCAGGCTGGCACTTGATTTCTGAATTCCCACCTCCTGAGCTGTGAGAAATACATTTCTGTTGTTCAAATCCCCAAGTCTGTGGTAATTTCTTATTGCAGCCCAAGCTGCCTAGCATACATCCCCATCCCAACTTGTCTATCTCCTGACCTTCCACACCCAAAGCTCCAATGTCCCCTCCTCAGGGAAGCCTACCCCCAACACACCCTTCAGTCTTAATACAGCACTCATTATATGGAGTTGTCCACACCTGGTGCTGTGTCCTCCATGATCCAGAGAGCTTCTTGGGTGAAGTATTGTGTTTAATCCTTATTGTGTCCCTGGTCCCTAAAGTGTACTCACCACACAAGTATTGAATAAAGGACAGATGGCTTAATGAAGGAAAAAAATTCCCACTGGGTAAGGATACCTAGCTAAGAGAATCGAGGCTACTTCCAATGGATTTGGTTTTTCCATTCAGTGTGGCCAGTCCTATCCCAGGCCCTGTGACAAAAGTGACCACAGGCAGAGCCAGGACCAACCAGTACCTGGGCTCCTGAACAACCCCCAGGTACACACTGATCACAGAGAGTGATGGGAGCTTTGCACTTTGATTCTGAGTGAGCCTGAAAATTTGGGGGTAAAAGAGCTCTCCAATGAGATGAGGGATGGGAGAGGAGATGACAAAGAGAGAGAGAAACACAAACAACAGGCTGGGAGAGAAGACCAAGATGAGTGCAGTCAGATGACATGACAACCGGACAGCCCCAGCCAGCAGCGCTATGTTTTCTTGCTGTGCCTCCCCACGCACTCCAACACTCACACACACACACACACACACACACACACACACACCCCTCACCCAAACCATACCAGCCTGGATCCTCAGACCTAGAAGTATGGTTCTTACCTGGTCAGGGTCAGCCTGCTCCACTTCTTCAGGCTGGCAGGAAGGAGCCCACTGTGAGGGGACAGGGACCTTCCCCAGGAACTTTGACTCCAGACCTTATTGCCTTTGACGCCTGCTCACCCTGTAGGAAGCTGACTCTGCCAGGCATTGTTCCCTGGCCAGAACCCAGGCTGCAGCTTTTCATTTAATATCCTCATCCCAGGCAAAGGCCAGGATTGGGAAAGTATTGTAACACTCTCCCTCCTAGTTCACCATGCCTGTTCAGTGAAAGGTCATCATCAATATGAAGAGAGGACGTCTGAGTTGGACCCGTCAGTCACTGTATCTTGCCAAGTCAGTTTTCTCATCCATGACAGGGAGGAAGATCTTGTGGGATCACTGAGGTCTGATGGCATTTTTGTGACACCTTTTGCTCTTGAGAAAAGACAGAAAATGATTAATACTGTACTAGTGATTGGCTTGATACCCATGAGAGACTATTAAAAACTATATTAGTCAGATACTCACACCTACAGTTAAGTGAAAACAACAAATACTTCAAGGGAAGCTGGAAGAGTATTTGGCAAAATTCAATACTTGTATGGAGAAGTGGAAGCCTTTCTTAACATGGTAAAAATGTCCTTCTCAAATCCAAAATGTAACAGCCAACATGTTACAAGATGATACAACTCCAGGATAGGCCCATATTAGTGAGAATGTTTCCCATCACCATATCCATCTATAGTGGTCTTTGAAATGTATCATTATTTAAAAGGAGTGATCAAATCATACACTGTGGTTGATCTGATTGTTTACATGGAAGACTGAAGCAAACTGGACACAAGAAAAATGTTAAAATCTAGTTTCCCTAATACCAGCACTGATAAAGTAGAAGACAGAATTGAAAGAAAAAATACTCAGAAATATAATCCCCTATTTAGAAATAACCTTTATGCTAAGACATTTACAAAAATGTTAACAGTGACATTGCTCATAACATGAAAACCCTGAAGACAACTCAAATGACCATCAATGGTAGAAAGGATAGTTTTAGCATAAATGAAAAATGAAATACAATGCATCCATGGAAATGAAGAAACAGTAGCTATGCTGAAAACATGACTGATTCTCACTAACATCTTGCTGAACAAACAAAGCAAGTCAAAAAAGAAATATAGAACTAAGTGATATATTTTTAGGGACATACACATATGAAGGAAAATTAACAAAAAGCAAAAGAATTATTAATATAGATTAATGGTAGTATCCTTAGTGTGGGATGAAAAAGCAGATGGCAACTGGGGAGAAGGACTCAGAGAGGTTTAAGTGCAGAGGTGAGGGCAAGGGACAGAGCTCAGTGGTAGAGCACCCTGGGTTCCATCCCCAGCACCACAATCAACAACAAATGCAAATGAATGCTTTATTAAGTGGGTGGGGATACATTTTCTTCTTCTCATTCACATTGTCATACATATATTTATTATATATAATATTTCATATGTATATAGAATACATTTCACAATTTAAAATATATGGAAGTCATATTTTGAAAAAACTTTACCATGGATATGACTAAAAAATCGACAAATGGAAAAATATTTACTCAGTGCTGCTGGACATTTACTAGATATGAAGAACATGGTGCTTTTTTTTTCAAGTTAATTAAACTATGTGATGTAACTTCAGTCAAAATTCCATATATCAGTAAGAATATTTGAGAAAAAAAAACTGTGAAAAAAGAAATACAGGAGGGGCTGGGGATATGGCTCAGTTGGTAGAGTGCTTGCCTTGCATGCACAAGGCCCTGGGTTCAATCGTCAGCACCACCAAAAAAAAAAAAAAAAAACCAAAACAACAACAACAAAAAACCAACAACAAAAAAAGAAATTGCATTATAAGATTACAATAACTAAAATAGGAAATGATGTAAAAATAACCAGGTTGATATAACGTAATGGATAGCATAAAAACAGACTCTAAACTTTGAGATACCTCTCTGATAAAAGGTATCTTTTAAAAAACATGAAGTTAATCTGATACTTTGGTGAGATTTTGAACATTTCCCTAGTTCAGGTACAAGGAAAAGATGTTCTATTTCTATTTAATATTGTAACAGAGGTCTTCACCAGCGTAATAAAGCTAGAAAGTATAAATGATGAAAGAAATAAAAGTGTGATTATTTGTAGATGACATGATTTTGTATGAAATCCAAAAGAATCTCCAAACTCTTAAAATTAAGAAGTAAACTATCAATTTTTCTGAATGCAAAGTCACAAAAAATCAATTATAATTCTATACACACTTGGCAACAAATAAATAGAAAATGAAATTTATAAAGCAATGCAATTGTCAGAAAACATCAAATACCTAGGAGTAACCTAACTAAAGGCTTTTAGCAAGACCTTTACAAAACTACATAACATTACTGAGAGAAATTAAAGGAGATAAATAAATGGAAGGATATCTCACTTTCATGGATTAAAAGTACCATAAACTGCACGATTTAAACAACAGAAATTTATTGCCTCACAGTTCTGAAGGCTTGAAATCCAAAATCAAGATGTCAGCAGGACCACGTTCCCTCTAAAGATGCTGGGGAGGGTTCATTCCAGGCCTTTCTCCTGGCTTCTGGTAGGTGGTTATGGCAGCGTAATTCCAATCTTCATGTGTCATTTTCATGGTGTGCTGCTTGCCTGTATCCGAATTTCCCCTTTAGATAAGGACACAGTCATGTTGCATTAGGGTCCCACCCTACTCCCTTTATCTTAACCCACTACATCTACACAGATCCTGTTTCTAAACATCATCACAGTCTAAGATACTGAGGGCTAGGTTTGTGACATATGAATTCTGGGAGGAAACAGTTCAATCCATAAGAGTGTTAAATGTATTCCTGTGTTAGTCAGTTTTTTGTTGTGGTGACAAAAATACTTGACACAAACAACTTGGAGGAGGAAATGTTTATTTTGGTTCACAGTTTCAGAGCCTGAGGCGAAGCAGAACATCATGGCAGAGGGCATGGTGGTGGACAGCTGCTCAACCAGGAAGGGTGGGGGAGACATAGTCCCCAAGGGTGTGTTCCCAGTCACCTGCTTCCTCCAGTCATGCCCCACCTGCTTATAGTTTCCACCACATTCCAGGAGTCCATTCAAAGTATTAATCCATCAAATAAATCGATCAACTGATAAGGTCCGAGAGCTCTCCTGTTCCAAGCATTTTCTGAAAGCCCACCTCTAGACATTGCTGCACTGGGGACCACGCCTTCAACACATGAAGTGGGGTGTGGGCAGAGGCACAAGTCTTCTTGAAGAAGTGAAGTAGTTTTTACAGGCAAAGGGCAGAAGGGAGAATTCTCTGGAGAAATCGGCCTCATGCATGGAGGCAGGGAGAGATCTCTTTTTTCTTTGGTACTGGGGATTGAATCCAGAGACACTTTACCACTGAGCTGTACATCCCCAGTCCTATTTATTTATTTATTTATATTTTGAGACAGGGTCTAAGTTGCTTAGGGCCTAAGTTGCTGAGGCTGAGTTTGTGATCCTCCTGCCTCACCCCCTGAGTGGCTGGGATTACAGGTGTGCACCACCGCACCAGGCTGGAGACATATCTTTCTGCAGGCTCATTTTGAGGACAGACAAAGATGAGGCTGGACTGCATAAGGGCCAGATCCCATCCTACACAATATAGGATTCATTGTAGCTAACATTTTAAATTACATAAAAGAGCAAAATTGAGCCTTTAGGTCAAAAGTATGTATTTTTGGCTTCTCACATCTCCTGGTACAACTATCAGTTGTGGCCCAGAAACTGCCCACAGCTGTAGAGTCTGGTTCATCTTGCTAACCTCCCCCTCCTAAGCTTCCCTCAGGAAGAGGAACCCCCAGAATCCTGGAGGAACTGCTGTTGAATACAGTGGACAAGGGAGCCATGTGGCACAGAGTGAACTGAGGTGGACACAGCAGTGCACGGCCAGGTCAGAGGTCTGTCTTCAAGGAGGGCCTTGCTGGGGGGAGAGGAGTGCCATGAGCACACGGGCTCCACTGGCCACAGCTGCAGGGGCTGTCTCAGCAGACAGCCACTATGCCCCACACCATGCTACTTCTGGTGGCTATGCCCAAAAGGCACAAAGCCCAGCCATCTTGTCCCAGCACTTGACCCTTCCAAGGGGCAACACTCGCTGGCGATTTCCGCACTGGGTTGGCTGAGGTTTTGTCTGATCTCAGTGCAGTTCAGTTTCTCCCTCTGCCCCACCCTGCTTCCTCCCCACCACTTCACAGGTGTTGTCCTCTAATAAACACTGCACACTGCACACCCCAAGCTCCTCTCAGTGCCTTCTGGGGAATCCAACCTGTGGGGCTAGGCCTCTTGCTTCTAATCCATCCTCCCACTACAATCCTGAGTTTGTTTTTGAAAACAAAACCATGTCATCTCCAGGCTCAACATGACATTTTTTTCTACATCTATGTACCAGATATATTCCTCCTTTTTCTCATTGTGTAATAGTAGACCCACAGGCAGAGAGTGACTTCATTTTGGTAGGGTAATTGGCCCTGATCACTAGAAGCCCTGGTCACGGGCAACCTAAAGATCCCTACCTCTCAATGCAAGAGGCCCAGGAATTCCCACTCTGCAGCTCAAAGATAAAGGGACAGAAAGAGAAAGTGAATTAGTGGCCATGACAGTGAGTTGGGCTACTTGGTCCACTTCATGCTACTTAGATCCAGGTGTCCATCCTTGGGGGTATAGTAATGGAGTCCTTAATTCAATGCATACACTGACTCTTGCAGAATGTCACTCATGCTCATGGAGTCTTGTTCATGTCATCAGTATACCATTCCGGTGCCTTTCAGGTGGTGCATTATGTGCAACCATCACTAAATCCCATTTTCATGGGCTCATTGTCACCCCACCTATGGCTGTCAAGTTGGATCTCTGGTCTGAGGTGGTGTTATATGGAACCCCACAACAGTGGATCCAACATTCTCTAAGGCTTTGGAAGGTCATTCAGGGTGAAGCTCTGATTAGGAAGAGCAAATGTTTGCCTGTTCTTGTGAGAATTAAGAATAAACTGCTGGGCCTTCCAGGAGGGCAAGGTCTCATTTTGCTGATGAGACTTGGCTGGTTGGTTTTCTTCAGAAATTGTGTCATGTTGAGGACTTTGGTAGCAGCAGTAGACAAATTAGTGTCTTACTAAATGACACTGTCTGCTGTTGCCTGTGAATAGTTACCATCTCTGCCACCACAGCCACTTTGTTCATCTAACCATTGTATCAACATTGGAGTGGCCAATGACAGAGGCTGGCTGAATCAGTGGGTTGAGGCCACCACTTGGCTATTCAGTTTTTAGTCAGTGATAGCTGCATGACTTTTGGTAGGATATGAATCTTCCTGCTTCTGTAAGTCTGTCCACATACCTCTACCCCAGACTCCCTTCCCTGATCTACTTTTTCTGACCAGGAAGATGGGCCATTTGCCACTAATATGCAGACTTTACATCACTCCTTTTTCCCTGAGTGGAGGGGAGGTGCTCTATTCAAAACTCTGACCACTGGGAGGATTTTTTTTTTTTTTTAACTACCATCTGATTTCATCTTGCAGCTTGCATCACTCCCGTGTGGAGCTGACCCACCCATAAAACAAACTAAGGATTTTTTCCTTTTCTTTCAGCAGGTCTTATAGGATAATGCCATCGGTGTGTCCTAAGGGAGGAGCTTTGGTGCAATAAATTGGCAGGTGACAGGGAGGTTTAGATATCTGCTTATGCCCTCTGATCCTGCTCGTGCTCAATCCTGGAGGTATCACTTCCATCTTATGGCGGATTGTGGCTGGATCTGCTGATGGGAAACAGCATTTGTTGGGAAGTTCTAGCCACTAGGTCCTTGGTGACCTATGATCAGACATTCTTTACCAGGTTAGGAGTTGTCTTTCAAAGGTATACCATTCTTCACTGCATGGCACAGTCTTGCTCTGAAGCCTGAGGGCCTTGCAGTATGGGAGGCTTTCACTACGGCTTGCCGCAGACTCCCTACTTTCCCACCGTTTGTACTTCCACAGGGCCTGTAGATCATAAGCTGCAGGATCGCTTGCATGAAGGCCTAGGCCAACTGCAGAGACCTTTCTTGTTCTGGATTCAAAGATGGGTCCCAGAACAAGAAAGAGCAAGGATGGAGTGGAATATGGTAAGAATTTGAGGCTTATCTATGCTGTGCCATCTTCTTCATAGCAGGAGGTACAATTTAATAATTTGCTTTGGGCATGATGTCTGATTACTAGACCCATGAAAACATTGACAGGTTCCTAATGTTTCCAGGTTTAATTTCCAACCCTCTGGCTCATGCATATCTTACTTGTCTCCAGCATGCTAGCCACCTCTTGCTCAACCCACCCAATTAACAGTGTCATTGATGTAATCAATGTGATATTCTGAGGATGTTCATCTGGTCCAGATCTCTTTGGACTTACCATGGCTCTTTGGAGCAAAACTATTAATGTATATTGTTATTTTCATGGAAATGTGAACCATTTCTGATTGTTTTGATTAGAAAAGAACACCACATCTGGTGCTGCATCTAATCACTCCCCCTAATTCATTTAGCTTCTTCAGGGACCAGATTTGTACAAGATGTGTGATCATTTCTATTCCTCTACCTCTTCCCGCACAATATGGCCCACCTCCCTTCCTGCACTGTTCCCACCTCCCTGACTGGAATTTCAACTTTGCTCAGCCCAGGCCATCACATTTTCCGTGCCTCCAGGGGCCATGTTAGTAGCAAGTTTGCACCAAATCCTGGATCCTAGCTAGGGAGTTAAATTCTATGTCTCGGGAACACTTCCACATAAAAAACTGTCCTCTATCAAACCTGCTCTGCTCTAGTATTTGTTTCTTCATAAAGAAACTCAATGGTTCATTAATCCCCATGAAACTTCAATGCTATCTATTTGGAAAATGTAAGACTACAGGCATTCAGCGTTGAGTATGTTATCAAACTGTAGAAAGAGTGTTCAGTATCAAGTGATTCATATTCATAGCCTATCTTGACTTTGGCTTGGAATCTCCATATTAATTACATTATTGTTCAGCCTACGTAGAACTATAGGAAAAACAGAGCTTCTGGTATTAAAATAAAATAAAAAGTACCCCCCGCCCCTGCACTGGGGACTGAAACCAGGTGTGTTTTTTCATGAGCTACATCCCCAGCCCTCTAATTCTTTTGAGACAGGGTCTTGCAAACTTGCCCAGGCTGGCCTTGAACTTGTGATCCTTCTGCTTTGTGTGCCACTGCACCAGGCTCCTGAAAAGGCTTTAATGCTTTACTTAATAAATTACTTTACTCTTTTCAATTTTTGGAATATTCATCTTATGGCCAGGTAATTTTATAATTTTTTTCTAGACAGATCTTGGAAGTACTAGTTGAGGAATTCAGCAGAAAATGCTATGCTCCCACATAGGGCACAGAAACGTTGTGACAAGTGTCCAGCTTTCCAAGATGTAATTAAACATATCATTTCACCTAATACTTGAGATCCTTTGTTTTGTGAGTTACTAAAAAAAAAAAAAAAAAACCCCACCAAATTTGTTGGATTAATCTCATTGCTTTAGAGTCATATCTCATGTAAAAGGCCCTTTAAAATTATTTTTTAATTTAGTAAAATAATTAAAAAAAAATTTCACCATGGTAGTCTGTTTTCCCTAAACTTATATGCTAGTAAGTCCCAAGGGGAACCAAGTTCAAGAATTTAAGACTCTCAGGCCAGGCATCATGGCACATGCCTGTAATCCCAAAGGTTTGGGAGGCTGAGGCAGGAGGATCGTGAGTTCAAAGCAGCCTCAGCAAAAGTGAGGCACTAAGCAACTCAGTGAGACCCTGTCTCTAATAAAATACAAAATGGGGCTGGGGATGTGGCTCGGTGGTCAAGTGCTCCTGAGTTCAATCCCTGGTACCAAAAAAAAAAAAAAAGAGACTCCCAGAGAGAAAACCACAGTAAGACAAACCATTCACTAGTGACAAAGGAGTCAGCAAACTATTGGAAAACAGAGAGCTTGTAATAATGAAAAAAGGACAAAGTTTTGTAACCAATCACTTATTTTCTTTTAAAAACACATAACCACATTAACTTTTGCTTTATACAACCATCTAGAAACTATAAAACAGTACCACATTGTGCATTTAACCTACTTATCAAGAAGGGAAATCCACGTCTTAAGAATTCTACCCATATAAGAAGGAAAAAGGAGACAGCTAAGAGCACAGTCACAGATACATCATGGTCCAAGCAAGCATCAGTTCTTTGACGTCACCTTTTCCATTTACTAGAGTGGAGAGTAAGAAAGAAAGCAAGGGAGAAAAAAGAGAGAAAGAAAGAAGCACCCACAGAGGACTAATCACAATCCATAGTTACTTTGACAAGGGTCGTTCAGGGTTTCATAGTATCATTTACCAACACAGCGTGGAGGAGGTTGGGTATGTGAAGGAAACAGAGGGAGAGGGTCTGAAAAGAAAAATACATTTTCCCACCCCGTTCCTCTCCTAAATACTCTTCATTGATACAAGCTTCTGTGCTAATGCAGAAAATGGCTAGAAATTAATCTTTACAATCTGATAAAGCTTAGTTTGTAGTAAATGAACTGAGTGGCTCACAATTTTACCGCACAGTTTGGAGCAATAAATGTCATGAATAATTACTCTTCAGTGATTTCCCACAATTTCTCCTTGTTCCCACCATGCTGGTGTTGCTACAGACAATCAGGGAAATGCAGGCAGGGACCTGAGGTAACAATCAAGGGACAGTGAGGTGGAATCCTTGCTCTCTCTTAGAAGTCCACATCTATCTAGTAGTGCTGCAGTCTGTCCTCTGATTTGCCATGTTACAGAGAAAAGGGAATAGAAGGCAAGTAACATAACTGTTTTGAAGGTACACAAGGTGAAACTGTGTAGCTAGCAGACATACTGAATCCAAGGCAGACAACAGGTTATTTGATTGTCCTTCAGTTGATGGCACCGTACAAAAAAACTGAAGGTAGCATTGATTTAATAATAAATAGGCCAAAGTTTTGCTACAAGGAAACACTTCAGAGGAAAATTAGCATAACGATTTCCCCCCCTTCAGGGAAAACTCTTGTCCCTCATGCTTCCTCTTCCACCCTAAGTAAGAAATATTGTTCTGAAAGATTGTTTCTGAGGGGCAACTCAGTGCCAGAGTTTTGACAGTCGGTAAAAGAAAGGTTTCAGGAGCCATACCAATCAGCAGGTTCTTTCCCATTCCCAGGCAAGATCCTATGTTGCTTAACTTAAGCTTTTCCAAACCTAATGAGATGCTTTTACTTTTTCATATTTGTTGACTGGTGTGTGGTTAATGCTGGTTAGAAATTGTTGATCCGTAACACTGAACAGCAGACAATTCTTATGCTATAATACAATTAACTCTAACCCATATCACCATTGCCCTAACAAAAAGACTTGAAATACAATACAGAAAGTCAGGAGCTTTTAAGATTTAGTATCAAGACTGACATTTGAAATGCAGAAGTGTATGTATAAGTAATTGAGAAAACTTTAAAATGACGAGCGAAAAAAAAATTTATATCAATGAGGAAAAAAAAACCTAAGCTGATATAATTTATTTTTCTTTACCTTTTTCAAAAGTCCTACCAAAACTTCTATTTCACCTGGTCACTTTAGATATTATCTGTAATGTACTGGTTTCTTATTAGATTTGAGAAAAGTATGGTGATTTTTGTAGTTGAGAGAGCCACGGATTCAACATGATTTTGCTTTAACCTAAGAAGCTATTTTAATTTAAAAAATTCAATATGTTGTTTATAGTAAGAAGTACTTATTTCTTGAAAATTAGGCACCTTTTATGCAAACTGTTAAAATAACAATAACCTGAAACCTGTTTATCAAATATAGTGGTAATCATTTCCAAGAATCCCAAGTTTCTGAATAAAATAACACTATGGATAGGGTTATTTTCTGAATTCTTTTCTTTAGAATAAGAAAATGTTCTAGTTACCTGCTTAGAAAATTTCACGTGGGGATATAGAACAATTTCGTGAATAATGCAAAGTAATGGAAAATAATGATAGGAGAGTAAAGGCAGCTCTTTCTGGGCAGCATAACAACTATTGGTGAGGGATGGAGATTAACACCTGCATACTAAGCTCACGTACCTCCTACGCCACCCTGCTTCTGCTGCCAAGGGCCAATATCCTCTTGTATTTTGCTATTTCCAAAATTAATTTAACAACAGACCTTTAGTTGAAGAGGAGTAATCTGCTGTTTGACTCAGTACCAGGTGACTTTATTCTATTCTTATCTTGCCTTAGTTTATCACTTCAGAAATGGATGAATTGTTTTCTCTAGTTGTGAATGTACTTCAGTCAAACCATGGTGCAAAGATACAATGTATCAACAAATTGCCATAGTAAGAGCTCAGTTAAATAGTAGAAATCTCATGTCTAGTATATTTAGGAATTGTGGATCCCCATTCTCCTTCCTTAAGGGTTTATACTGGTCTCTACTGGCATTCTCCTCCTACACCCTTGCTTCTGAATCTGAACTTACGCAGTTCACTTAAGGAGTCTAACAACAAAGTATTGGAAAAGAAGATTGCAGTAGGGTTTCAACTTCTTTCCAAATTAAAAATGACCATCATGATTAATGATGACTTCATCTTTGACCATTTTATTCTCTATATGATATGAAATTGCCAATTATTTGTTATAATGGTATGGGCAGTCTTAAATATAGGCACTCATTTGTGCATAACAAATAAACCACTTTTCTGTTTTTCCATTTCTCTATGTACATCAATGCTCTCCATATTATCATAAAATAAAAAATGAATTTTAATTTTTTATTAAACACCTTCCTTTTCATTCTTCTGGGGTAGGATTTTAACTGATATTAAAAATTGAGTGGCTCTTAAAAATAAAACTAGAATTTTAAACCTAAAATCAGATCGAGTTTCTTTCACCTTTGGTTAGACTGTAAAATGACTCTGTGACAGTTATTTTTAAGAAAGCCATTGAGAGTTTCAGTGTACAGGAGTCTCCAGTAAAATTTTAGGTAGGACAGAGCATTCACACTGCTTAGGCATATACAACTGAGGAGAGAAAAATGAATATAGACTTTTTTGAAGGAAAAAATTTAAATATATACTTTGTCTTCCAAAGTCTCTTGATGAGGAAAATTCCTTTTTTCTATTTACAGCTTTAAAAGGAATGTGGAGCTGTGTGTTTAAATACATATTTGAGCATCTGTCATGATAAGCTGAAAGTTACATACACCTATTTTTGAGTAGACTACGCCAGTAGGACAAATGTAGCAGAGAATACATTCTATTATTGTATTTTATATTAAGAAGTAATGTGGATGAGAGCCTAGAATCATAAGAGTTGGAGAAAGACAGAAACGGCCATAGGATACACTGAAGTAGAAACACTGGGGGGTTGAAATACCAGAAGCTAAGTGTAAGATTGTGTGTGTGACATCATCTAAATTTACTAATAGAGAATGAAGCTGACAATTCAAATGGCTCTGGATACACATTAATATCACCAATTTTATTTGTATAAGAGATGACTGGTCACTGGACTTTCTCTATATCCTCAGGATAATTACTGCTATTGCTTGACAGACCAGTGATATCTCCCTCATAGTTTTAAAGTACAAAACCCAGAATAATCAGGGGAAAAAATCTTAAATAGAAAAATGCAGTCTTTAATCCAACAAGGATCATTAAATTGGTACCACTGATTATTATCAAGGATTCAATTAATTTAATTTTTTTTTTTTTTAAATAAGCACTTTCTCTTCAGTTTTGGGACAAGGGGCATACTTGGCAAAACAAACAAAAAAAAAGCAATAGAGGCCACAAAATTGTATGATTTTTTTTTTCCAGAAAAAAAAATCTTGATTCAGAAAGGGAACAAAGGGAAATAATTTTGGAGAGTTGTCAGAATAAAGATGGAAGAAACTTCTTTTAAAAGAAACTGTCAGTTAATTAGAATAATTTTGGTAATAACAGTGACTTTAATGTAATCTACTGGAATTATGACAAGGGTTGAGTAAAGATTTATGATGCACACAAGAAGAGCTGGTGACAAAAGGGGTGAACTAAAGGGCAGTAGCCATTTGTTTTTAAGACAAAGCAAGTGACAACAGCTGCCTTCCTACTTATTTGTTCCTTTGACTTAAATGAAGCTGAAAATGACAGAAGTAAGTTCAAGTTAACGAGTCTACAGATGGTGACTCTGGAATCTTCACCTGCGTCTTGGAGGGGTAATTAAAACACACTTTACTTTTTCCTGGTATTTATGTTAATTTTGTTAGATAATGAAATGCTATTTTTAACTATTTTTGCCAGGCTGCAGACTGAGCCCCAGGGTCCTGTACATGCTAGGCAGACATTCTACCACTGAGCTACACTCCTCACCAGGCCTGAGATGATAGATTTAATGCTAATTATATTCAAGAAAGTAAAATGTCTTATAGTTTCAGGGCTTATTTGGGAAGAAAGGGAATAAATGGGACAAAAAAGTGAAAATGGGCACTGCATACAGACTATCATAGACTGAAATTTCTAAGAAATATATGTTTTATGTCTGACTAGTTTTAGGCCCTCAAAAATTTAAAAGCAGGTTTCTATCATGGGAGGGCATGAAATTCCTGCATTAACACTTCTGGGAGAAATGGCTGCCAAGATCTTCTGTATAAATGTAATATGAAGGAGGAAGGATAATTTGTTTCACATGCTCAAAAATATCCCATTATTGGACTTTTAATTTGATCAGACTCTGGCTTAAATGGGTGAGACCAGAGGAAAAACTGTCTAAAAAGGGAGTAAAATAGCCCTGCTTTCCAGAGTTAGTAAGGATTACACTACAATCACCCTACATGCTGAAGCATAATAAAGTGTAACTTCAGTTGTTATGGTTGGAATATGAGTAAATATTCCTAAACGAAAAAGTATCAGATTCTCTTATGTAATAAATTTCAATCAGTGGGGTAAAAGTGTGTGAAATACATGCCTTGTTATGAGAGATACTCTACAGCAGCAGCAACTTAAAAATTTAGTAATAAAACTTTGGCTTAAATTGAAAAGAAAAAAAAAAGTCAAACTGGTGCAAGTTGTCTCCCTAAAGAGGTATGTGGGACTGACCCTCATAAATGTCATCCACATTAGTTTCCCCCATCTTCTTTCACTGTTATCACTTTCATTGCACAGGAGTTATAGCATTCTTTTATGGTTAATTTCATAAATAATGAGAAAACTATATGTAACAAATACATCATATTTCCCACCCACCCAGCAACCCTTCCCAAATAAGAAAAGTTACATCAAATTAAAAAGTAGCTTCATGAATGAAGGTACTGCTCCAAGTTGCACTTTCCCTGCAAGTGCAGCCAGTGCCTTTGCGCTGGGTATGAAGGAAAGGAAAAAGATTCTCCACATAAACTGACAAAAAATTTAAAAACCAATGTCCGGTTTCAACCAGTCAAAACCGGGCCAAGCAGAAGCCAAGCTATCTCAGTACCATCCCATCAGAAGGTCCTTGCAGTGCCTGTTCTTCCTGATAGGTATCTGTGTCCTTGTGATTGTAAACAATCCATAAGGTACAATGTTTTTGTTCCTTAAAACGTCCTCTGATTGGCAAAATGAAGTAAATATTTGTTTTAAAAATAGAAAATTAAAATTAAACCAGAAGAAAAGAAAAGAAACACAGTGAGCTTGTTTGGAGTCCATAGGATCCGATCTGGAAGAGCTCGGAAAATGTGTTACGTGTTTTCTCCTGTTTTCAGCTGGAAAAAGGTACTAGAGGTTGCGTTGGTCGAGGAAAGAATTGTAGAGTAGGAAAACCAAGGATGTTAATCTAGACTTCAGAGAATTCAAGTGTTAGCTTCATCATCTGTGTCTTCTATCAATACCTTAGTGTCACGAGCCTTGGATCTGGTGGTAAGAAAGGGAAAGAAAAGCATTTAGTTCATTACTACATTATAAACACACACACTCACAATGTTAGGTACATTTCTAATCTCACCACCATTAATATATATAATAATATAATATAACAGGTACCATCTACTGCACAAGATGGTCTATTCCTGAAGTTATATGCTCAATTTCTGGCATTATTAGAAAAACACTAAGAGGAATGTAATAAGAACAATAGCAGGACATGTTTAACAGAGAAGAAATTTGAATAGGACCATCTGAGTTTGAGCACTGACTTTTGATTTATGACATTAAACTCTTTTGAGTGCCCCTTTCCATATCTCTAAAGAAGGAATAAAAATAACTATTTCACTTAATATCCCTTTTACCCTATGTTCAGTATGCATATCAGGTGAGAAAATAGATGTAAAAATCAATAAAGCATAAACAAATAAATCAGGATGAAAGAAAGAATACCATTTGAAGTATGCCTGAAAAATTAGGAGCTGGCTAGCAGAAGACAAGACCTAAGGAAAGGCATGATAGTTGTTTGTCTTCAAATAGTTGGCAAAGCCTGATGCAGAAGAGGGAGGAGACTCATGTGAGAGAGCCCAATGAGAATCAAACTGATGAAGTCATAGTTTAATCATAAGGACATACATTTCAACCCAATATAATCTATCCACTGCTATAATTATCCAACAATAAAACCAGGTCCCTCAGATTATTATACAGTTCATTAACACTATTGATTTTCAATCAGCATAAAATGATCATCTATTCATTTTATAGAGAAGGGATTCCTAAACTGGCTGAAAAATGGGATTAGGTAACATTAAAGTATTCTGGAACTTCTTAAGAGTCCATGAAGTCAAGTAGCAACTGGGGAAATAACAGTTAATATTCCTACTTGACAGAAGGGGAAATTTAATTCAAAAGGTTAAGGATGTGCTAAAGGTTGCATGAGTCATAAAGTCAGAACTAAGATCTTATTTTAGATTTCCTTCTCTCTCTCCATCACACAAAACCTATTCCAATCTAAATGTCTTTCCTTGGTTGCAACCTAAATTCTCAACGTTTTCCCACTAAACACCTGAAATTGAATATTATTTATTGCCAAAGGGTCTGTGTGTTTTTCAAACAGAAATAGTGTATGTTCAGATTGCCCTCTGCTGGTAACTAATAAGGATTAGACTTTCAAAATCAGGAGCTCAACAAGACTCTAGACTATATACAGCATTTTCTTCCAGCCTGCTGTGCTACTTACCTTTCTTCTATGAAAAAAATGTGATTTTCCCCCATGTACAAGATCAAGCTTTTACTTTTTGATCTTTGATGATATTTCATCTAGTCAACTAAAATTTTCTCATTATAGTTCTGTCACATGGTTTTCCTTTCTGCCCCTTGTTTCTACCTTGATAGTCTTCACGGAGTCTCTAGCCTATTCAAACACTCCTTATCCATCTCCAAACTGCTGCTCATTCTTAAATCTCCTCCTTCATTTCAGTCTACTGTGCTATCCACTATCTCTAAACTTCAAATGCAGTCACCATATATCCTACATTTATTATTTTGGGAACATACAAAGTAAATGACTGATAAAAATATTGTAGGTATTTAATAAGATAAAATAGTCATTGCTTATATTTATTGGGGACTTTCTGTGAAGGAACTGGAGTAAGTTCCATGTGATAATGAACTTAATCCTCTTAATCACTGTATGAGCACAGGCTGTATTAATCCCAATTTATAGAAGAGAGATAATATTAAGGAATTTAATCAAGGCTATAAAGATGACACGATTCCTACAGTTTATAACTGTATAAGTTTTATACAAAACTACTGAAGAGTCAAGTAAATCCTTCCCCAACAATTTTGTCCCCAGTGTACCTTGTAATGTCCATTAGTGCACTAATAACATTTACTCTTTTTTAAGAAATATTTTTTAATTGTAGATGGACACAACACCTTTATTTTGTTTATTGTTATGTGGTGCGGGATTGAATCCAGTGCCTCATGCATACTCAGTAAGTGCTCTACCCCTGAACCACAACCCGGCCCTATATGCGCTAAGACATTCTGTAAGTTGGATCATATGAAACTGCTATTACTTTTTTTGTAGGTGAACAATGGTTAAATGCCTGTAATTTCATTCAGGCATTTAACCATTGTTAATTTGATAGCTTCTTAGTCTAATGTTACTTAATGCTAAAAAACAGAGGAATGCCTTACACTAGTAGCAGCTATACATACTGAGAAGCGAGGCGAGGCCGGCGCAAGGAGATGCTCTGGTTGTACTTCCATGACCGATTCTTCTGGCGGTTTCGTACCCCATCATCCTGATCCATCATCTGTTCTAGGAGTGTCTGATCATCTGCGTTCAGGGGGGCCACAGAGATGTCTCGCACAGCACGAAATTCACCACAGTTATTTAGATGTTCATTTTCCAAGCGGAAAAAGTTCCACACAAACCGCCTTAGCAAAATGGGGTAGAGCAAACACACTAATTATAAAAGTTGAATATACTACTACTATCTGTAAAGCTCCCAGAATATCAAGTTTTTACTGATGAAAACAAAACAAGGAATTAAGAGCTAGAATATTTAAATGAAATGGAGAAAGACAGCATAGAGGTGGGAAAATAAGAGTGGACTATGCAAAAGGAAAGCAGTTTTAGACTACTCATTCTTTCACTTCATCCAACAAATATTTACTGAATGCCAACTGAAGGGAGGAAAAGGCATTGAATGAGATAGATAAAACCTTTGTTCTTATTTTATGGTGAAGACAGATATAAAAATCAACTGATGAAAAGCTGGGGAAAGTAAAGCAGGAAAAGGGCATAAAGTGTGACATATGGCTGGTGAAGGAGAGTTGTATGCATCTAGCAAAAAATCTGAATATAAGTAAGCAAGTCATGGAGAAAAATATCCTCATTGTGGGCCTGCTCTTAAGAGTATACTGGGATCCCTGCTGCTTTCCTTCCCTTTTTTTACTAGCTATAATGATCTTGGATGAGTTTCTTAGCCTATGTTTCAGGGTCATCGGTAAAATGGGATAATGGAAGCTACTTCATAAAACTGTTGTGAGGATTCAATAACTTATTAATTATAAAGAGCTTAGAACAGTGCCAGAGACATAACTGGTACTACATATAGCGTTTGCTCTATCATCATCATCATTAGTACAGTTATTAATAAAAATGGTATAGTTTGAATATTGGGAACAAATATTTGAATAGCAGATGATAAAAATGGAGAGAGAGGGAGTGGAGACAGGAAGTGTAGACATTTCTTGAAGAATTTTGTCATAAAGAAGAACAGATAGACGGGCAAAGTTGGAGGGGGTAAGAAGATTCTAAAGTGTTTTGTTTTTGTTTTAAATGGGTGACAGAAAATTAAGCAAATGAGTTCTTTACATTTTTTTTAATTTTCTTTTTTATTGTTGCATTTGAATTATACAAAATTATGGGTTTCACTGTGGATATTCATACATGCAAATAACATACTTTGAACATATCCACCAAGCAAATGATTTCTTAAAAAAGACTACCAAGAATTTAAAAAAAACTTTAAAAAAAATATATATATATTTAATTTACAAAGTAGCATATGAAAAAAAGAAGTGGGTGGAAGAGATGGTGGCATGATGTAGGATTCAGGCCCTAGACCTAGATATTTGGGAGAGTCAAGAAGGGAAGGAAGGGGAAAAATGGTCTGGAGAGAACACTGACAGCTACAAGAACACCGATTCCAGAGTTATTCTTTAACTTACAGGCTTTTAGTTTTATGTTTCCAGCTTTGATTACATTTTTATCAGGTAGTGTATGCCCACCCTGACTCAGAAATGTTATACACCTATCTGAGAATATCTTAGTATCATTTCATTTGTGAAAAATTCTCACTGGGTGAAGAGTTCTCATTTTCTTTTCTGCACACTGAAGATTTCATTTTAATGATTTCTGACTTTCATTGTTGCTGTTGAGAAGTCAGCTGTTAGTCTACTGCCACTGCTTTAAAGGTAATCTTTCTGGCTGCTTTTTTTAAAATAAGCATTTTTATTTTATATAATATACATATATAAAAGTTTGCAAATCAGAAGTATGCAAGCTTAATTATCATCAAATGAAAATCTTACGTAATTAATATCTAGAAATATGAAATTTATTAATTACCATATAACTCACTGAAAGCTACCTTTAGAGCACCCTACTATGCTAACTTGATTTTGTATACAGTATACAGTAGAATTCAATATTCATTTTTTTCCATATGGATATCCAGTTGACTCATTTTTTTGAGAGGGTGGACTGGGGTTTGAACTCAGGGTGCTTTACCACTGAGCTACATCTCCAAGCCCTTTTAAAACTTTTTATATTTTAAGACAGGGTCTTGTTATGTTGCTTAGGGCCTTACTAAGTTGCCAAGATTAGCCTTAAACTTGTGGTCCTCCTGCCTCAGCCTCCTGACTCCCTAGGATTACAGGTGTTAGTTGACTCATTTTTTAAAAAAGGTCTTTCTCCTATGTTATGTAGCTATCTTTGACATAAATCAGGCAGTGTCAATATATACATGGGTATGCGTCTAAATTCCCTGTTCTGTTTCAGTGGACTTTCCTTTCATCAACATAGTACACTATTTTATTCACTATAGTTACATGATCAGTTTGTATCTGAGAGTATAAATTTTTAATCTTGTTCTTTTCAGGATAGTTTTGACTATTCTTGATCCTTTATGATTCCATATAAATTATCAATTTTTACACACATAAATTTTTCATTAGATTTATGTCTAGGTAATTGATATATTCTAATGTTATTCAAATGTATTCCTTGTATTGAGGGGTAGGGAAAAATGTAATAATTTATTTGTAAACTCGTTTGAACTTTATGTATATGTAATCATGTCAGTGAGTAGTTTTATTTTTTTCTTTCTAATCCTTATTTTAAATTTTTTCCTCACTATACCAGTCATACTTAGAGCAAAATGTTAAATAGAAATGGTGATGGTAAATTCCTACCTCATTCCTAAGCTCAAGGGATATTTCATAGTGTTTTATGTGGAAAATATTTTTTTCATGAACAGGTGTTGAATATTGATTAAAATTTCTTTCTTTCTTTCTTTTTTCTTTTTTGAGACAGAGCCTTATTGTATTGCCCAGGCTCACCTTGAACTCCTAAGTGCAAGTCCTACCTCAGCCTCCCAAGTATCTGGGACGACAGTCGCACAGTCCCGGCCAGGTACTGATTTTTAACAGAGAGGTTCTCTGCACCCCCCACCACTTTATTCAGTTAAAGTAGTAAACTATATTAATTTTTGAATGTTAAGTATTATATTTCTAGATGAACCTAATATGCTGGATTCATTACCTAATATTTTATTAGAACTTTTGAGACTATATTGCAAAGACAATACAGTGGTTGAGACAGATTAGTATATTTTCTTAGAATATTTTTATAGGTTTAAGTAATAAAGTCATGCTTTTTCACAAAAACAAACTGAAAAGTGTTACCTTTTTTTTGTCCTTTTTCTCTGAAGCATCTTCTTAGTAAAGGGTAATATTTCACCTTCAAATATTTGGAAGAATTCCCTGAGCCTGGAGTTTTTATTGTGGGAGGTACTTTAGTAAGAATTTTATTTCTTTAATATATTCAAGTTTACCAGCTTCTCTGTTTCCTTCTTCATTGGTTTTGGTGAATTATGCTTTTTGAGGAATTTGGCCATTTTTGTCTAAATTTTTAAATTTAAGACATAAAGATGCTTCTAATATCATCTTACTCTTTAAAAAAAAGAAGTCTTTAGGATTTTTAAAATAATTTGTGCCTTTTTTTCTTTATTCCATCAATTTCTATTCTTCATATTTTCTTCTGGGTTTGACCTGCTGTTTTAGTATTTTTTTTTTTAATTTCTTACACTATATATTTTTCCAATATACACACCCTCTAAGCCTGGCTTTAACTTCAGTTGATATTTTCCTTTTGTTATATTTTTAATTTCATTCTATTCAAGATATTCTGACATTTGCATTACAATTTCAACTTTGATCCTCAGGTTATAAATTTCTAAACATTTGGGAATTTTATCTTTCTGTGATTTGAATCATCTGAAATCTGTTGTGACTTCTTTTATTGCACAATATGTGCTTAATTTTGGTAAGTGTCCTATATGCATTTAGAAAAATGTTTGTGTAGTAGTTTATGGATGCAATGTTCTATATATGTAAATCACGTTAAATCACTCTGAATCCCAAAGCCATCAGATCTAGTAAATTTTTAGAAGTGCAAAAGTAGCTTTAGTGTTCTGTTTATCTTGGGGTTCCTATTTTCACTTAGATTTTGTGCTATTTTGGCAGATCACTGATACTTTCGGAAGACTTATTAAACCTTTTTTTTTTTTTTTTTAATTTTTTTTGGTTGTAGATGGACACAATACCTTTATTTTATTTATTTATTTTATGTGATGCTGAGGATCAAACCTAGTGCCTTACACATGCTAGGCAAGCGCTCTACCACCAAACCACAACCACAGCCCCCATATTGAATCTTTTATCCAGCATTTTTGCTGCTTTCAAGTGAGAAAGTTTGTCTGAATAACTGAGGCTACCAAATTGCAAAATATAGTCCCAAAATATTTAAATTTCTTTTTAACACCCAATTTTAATTTATCACTCTCAAATGAATAAAAAAAAAAAACTTTAAATCATCATCAATAATTATTTTAACTATAAGAATTAACCTCTGCTAGGTGTGGTGGTGCATGCCTGTAATCCCAGAGGCTCAGGAGGCTGAGGCAGGAGGATCGCGAGTTCAAAGCCAGCCTCAGCAAAAAGTGAGGTCCTAAGCAACTCTGTGAGATCCTGTCTCTAAATAAAATACAAAACAAGGCTGGGGATGTGACTCAGTGGTCAAGTGCCTTGAGTTCTATCCCCAGTACCAAAAAAGAAAAAAAAAAAAAAAAAAAAAAGAAAGAATTAACCTCTAAGTCTTTTAGATAGGATTTTCCAACTCTGGGGCTGATGAGAAGTTTGAGAAAAGTTGGAAATTTAAACTTTTCAAAAATAAGTTATATTAAATTCTAATTTGTAAGTACTGGGCATCTTTTTGGTAGAAAGAATCTTTGATAAACTTTTCAATGGTTTGCTTACCGGAAAACCTCGAGAGGAGCAAAGACAGTAGCAATGATGTCCCCAGCATGAGGCAACAAAGTTGTAGAGGTAATTGAGATTTGGATAGTCCAAGCAAAGCGTAGTATCACATCCTCTATGATGGCACAGTAGTAGTAGGCCTAAGGAATAATAAGCAAATTGAGTATGTTTTCCATTATCTTTCTCACAAAGAAGCATACCTACCAAAAGACTCATGCATGTTCTACCAATAGGCATAGGTTCAAGAGGAAAAAGTTATATTCTATTTAATTTTGCATAAGTATATATTATATTTTAGGAAAAACTCATCAATTAGTTTTCTTCTTAAATGATGTGATATTCAAAACAAAATATTACTGAGTTTCAGTAATCATTTAACAAATATATTTCATTCCCATATTATACACCAACTCTCTTCTAGGCTCCAGAAAGACAAGATACATGAGAAATTTGATCTATTGAGGTTACATTCTAGCAGCTACATGATAATGTCTTAACAGATAATATTAAGGATCATTAGCAGATTTACTAACTGTGCTTTTTGCATTTGTGTTTTCAAATTGCCTTACCTTGTATCTGAAGAAAGTTTTGCCTTGTTTTTTGCTGTTAGTAAATGAAATTAAACTAGGATAAATTTTTTATTTGTTCTAATTAGTTTGGATGAGTTTTTAAAATGATCTATTTTTTTACATGGAGAACATAGTACTCTACTAATACTTCCAGGTACTCAGCATGATTTAGGATTCTAGTTCTAGCTATACAAATGTCTTAAATACACAAAATACCAACATATATTTCAGGGATTTGCTCATTATTAATAAAAATTACCTCTTTAATACATTTATTTAAAGGCTGTGATATTTTGGGAACTAGAATTGCTATTTATTAAGATATAATATTAATTTAATTTTAACAAAGTAATACTAGTCATTGTTAGGCTATTAACCAAAAATAAACAAAACAATTAACCTTGCTACCTTCTTTTTCCATTTCCTAGAGATGTTTTCAAAATTTGTAGTTACTCTACTAATTACCCTGTATATTTCTAAGTAATGTGTATATATGGTTTCATCTTGATTAATCAATTTTATACAATATCCATTTAAAGCTGGTTATTTAGATTTTATGAGGATTTTAACACATTCTCATATCTCTGTATCCTTCCCCATCTTCTCTCTATAGTAATAATGCAATTTTTGGACAAATCCACATTCACTACATTCCTTCTAGACTTAAGAAATAACTACAATTTCATGAACCTTTAAGAGTCAACTGATATGCTATCTATAGCTGAGTGGTGGCACTGTGAACTTATGTTATCAAAGATGTGAAAGAGTTTTGGGAGAAAACACAAAACTTGGGATAAAGAGACACAAAACTTAAGTTTGAATATGGAGATAACAAAAATGGTTCCTGGACCTGGGTGCTCAGTATGCATTGCTAATTTCTAGGAACTAATTAATTTTTAATGAAGGTTCATTGAACTTCACAAATAGTTTCTTCACTTTTCAAGCTGGATGGATTTTTACCTCAATATTTTCCTTTTTAAAACTGAGAGGGATATGGTGATTTAACAGAACATTTTTCTTATAAATTTACAAACTAAGATACAGGAAAACATATTCTTTTATTTCCTAGCACCATGAAAATATATAATAACAAAGAAACTAAAAAGATTCTATTCACTTTTTAAAAAAATATTTATTTTTTAGTTTTAGGTGAACACAAAATCTTTATTTTATTTTTATGTGGTGCTGAGGATTGAACCCAGTGCCTCATGCCTGCTAGGCGAGCACTCTACCACTGAGCAACAACGCCAGCCCTATTGATTAATTTTATTACATAGAAACCAATGTCATAATTATTTGAAAAAAATTAACATTTATTTAAAGATATAAATAGTTCATTTAAGCAATCATTATAGTGAAAAACAAATATAGCTCTAACGCATGAATAATATAAGCAGTAATAAAATACAACATTTTGTGAGCATAAAGGGCCAGTTTTATCTGAACTCATGACTATTCTCTGATTACTGATTTTTTTTCAAATGAGACTTATAAAAATACGTCTGAGGTCTTGAGCATATGTAAATTTTCACACTGGGATTATTGCTATAGTTTTAAGTTAAAAAAAAAAAAAAAGATCAACATCAATGAATGCCCACGCCCATCCCCTTCATTTGCTTATCTGAAGTTAACTTATATATACATCATTTATCTTTACTTTCCTATAATTTATCTTTTAATCTTCAGGCTTGAAACAGCCTTCCCTACTTATCAATTGACACATTCACATACTTTTAAAAATATAATTTTGAGTTATTGAAGACATTTTGGTATAGTATAAAATATTTGTGGCCCAATCTATACTTTCTTACCATAGAGGAATTTCAGAACTGGAAATACCTAAAGAAATAATTTAATCTAACACTCTTACCTTTTAGAATCTTTTGTAGTCTGTATGCCCAATGAGACACAATTGGTTAGTCAGAGAGCTGGGACCAGAATTCATGTGTCAGGATTCCCAATTCATTGTTTAATCTCTTTCAAGGTTACTAGAACATCTGAGTAAAGATACTTTTGGTCTTTTGACTTTTAAATTCAGCCTCTCTTGTCCTTATTTGTATGTAGGTTTAAATAAATGAAAGGAGAGTTAGGCCCTCCCTTTCCTTTGAGTGTCCATAACACTGCTCCTTCAGGGATGTAAACATTCATTCATTGCATAAACATTAAGTGTACCACAGACCAGGAACTATGCTTGGCAGTGAGAAATAGAGATACCTAAATAGATAATTATAATACAATGTGATAATTGCTATAATAGAAATTTATATAGGTCAAAAAGGACTAGTATAAATGGCTAAATATGCTAGGAAAAATAAAGGCTTTTAAGAGACAGTAACACTTAAACTGACTTAAAAAGGAGGAACAGGAATTTATAAAGCAAATAAAGAGGAGAAAGGGTACTTCAGACAGAGGGAATTCTATCTTCAAAAACAAACTGTAGTAAATTATTTATTCTTCTAGTCTTTATCATACTGTACTGCAATCTATTTATTTATCTGCTTAGATATAGCTTATGGCCTCCTGGAGAACCAAAATTTTATTTTATTTTTATTTCTTATAGTGCCTATCATATAGTAAGCATTTGATACAATTTTGCTGACTGAAAAATTTAGGTAATTATTCTTCTACTGTATTAGTTTAGTATAATTAGGGACTGGGTCTATAATTTTGATAGGACTTAACTAATGATTATTTATTTATTATTTTTATTTTTTAAATGAATACAAACACTTTGTACATACTTTTTGAGGGTATACAATCTCTTCTCGGAGGAAAGTGTTTTCTCCCGCATTCCTGTCAAAGAGACCCCAGTCCATCTTTAGATCCCAGATGAGGGTATAACAGGAACTAATGATATAAAAGACAATCCACAGGTAAAAGAATACCATGGTATCTGAGTGACCTCGTTCTGAAGAAGGAAAGGGGAAAAGGAGAAAAAGAGAATTACTAAAGTTAAACAAAATTCTTAACTAAATACAACTATAATTAAACAGCTGATAATTTTTATAGTGCCCCATAAAGTAAAACTTTAAATGAATCTCCTTAGTAGTATCACTGTTTAACAAAGGTTAAATAATACCATTTTTTCCCCCTGTGGTCCAAAGTAATCATAAAATAATCAATGGGGCTGGGGATGTGGCTCAAGCGGTAGCTCGCTCGCCTAGCATGCGCGGGGCGCTGGGTTCAATCCTCAGCACCACATAAAAATAAAATAAAAGATGTTGTGTCCACCGAAAACTAAAAAATAAATATTAAAAAATTCTCTCTCTCTCTCTAAAAAAATAATAATCAATGAACATACAGAATTTGTACAATGTGAATTTGGAGTTTAGGAGGCTCTATACTGAATACATAAAAATCCAAATAACTGCAAGAGGTTTTAAAAATGTCATTTTAATTTTTACCATCAGGTGGCAGCTTAGGGTAAAAGATGAAAAAAAAAAATTAGAAACAAAGAATGTGCTCCATTTGCTTTAAGCAAGTGTTGGGTTGTTTTTGCTTTAGAACATTTCCTTTGTACACTTACATCTTGTCAACACTTAATGTGGAAACAATCAAATAATCCTAGAATAAATGTCAGAAAGCAAAATTTAAGGACATATGAAAGTCAAATCACAAAGCAAAGCATGATATTTTTCTTTTATGGGTATTATTGATACAAAGGCCTAATTTGGCTTTATCCTGGAAACATGATAAAATAACTTTGGCTTTATGCTCAGAACACTATCAAACACACTAAATCAGAATAAAAATATTTTTCAAATGTAGTTATACAATTTAATTTTTTTTTGGCTTTAAGTGTTTCACATATTCTCTAAAACATTTCTTTGGTAAGTTCTGGAGTCATCATGATGCTCTAAGTGTTATTTAGATGCAGGATACAGGTATAAAAATACTAATTTGGTTCTGAATTACCAGAAAAAAAAAAGATGTAAAACATCTAAATTTTAAAAAAAGTTTCAATTTTGATCAGTTTCTCAAAGGTAGAGAAAACAAAATCTATATCATGCATTATCCATAATATTTCCTATTTATCTAGATAAGCATTTATTAATCATTTTAAGGCTATTAATATTATGTATAGTATGATTTCAAAGGTAATTATTGTAAATTTGTAATCTAGTATGTGAAATAGACATTTGTTATTGATGATAAATTTGAGCTCAAAATGAAGTACACACAAAGTTCTGTGAGAACATCAAGAAGAACAGGAATGTACAAGTGTACCCTTTTCCCCACATCCTCGCCAGCACTTGTTGTTGTTTGACTTCATAATGGCTGCCAATCTTACTGGAGTGAGATGGTATCTTAGGGTGGTTTTGATTTGCATTTCTCTGACTGCTAGAGATGGTGAGCATTTTTTCATGTACTTGTTGATTGATTGTATGTCCTCCTCTGAGAAGTGTCTGTTCAGGTCCTTGGCCCATTTGTTGATTGGGTTGTTTGTTCTCTTATTGTCTAATTTTTTGAGTTCTTTGTATACTCTGGATATTAGGGCTCTATCTGAAGTGTGAGGAGTAATTGGTGCAGCCAATTTGGAAAGCAGTATGGAGATTTCTTGGAAAGCTGGGAATGGAGCCACCATTTGACCCAGCTATTCCCCTTCTTGGTCTATTCCCTAAAGACCTAAAAAGAGCATGCTACAGGGACACTGCTACATCGATGTTCATAGCAGCTCAATTCACAATAGCAAGACTGTGGAACCAACCCAGATGCCCTTCAATAGACGAATGGATTAAAAAAATGTGGCATTTATACACAATGGAGTATTACTCTGCATTAAAAAATGACAAAATCATAGAATTTGCAGGGAAATGGATGGCACTAGAGCAGATTATGCTAAGTGAAGCTAGCCAATCCCTAAAAAACAAATGCCAAATGTCTTCTTTGATATAAGGAGAGTAACTAAGAACAGAGTAGGGACGAAGAGCGTGAGAAGAAGATTAACATTAAACAGAGATGAGAGGTGGGAGGGAAAGGGAGAGAAAAGGGAAATCGCATGGAAATGGAAGGAGACCTCAGGGTTATACAAAAGAACATACAAGAGGAAATGAGGGGAAAGGGAAAAATAATACAAGGGGGAGAAATGAAGGTCAGTAGAGGGGGTAGAGAGAGAAGAGGGGTGGGGAGGGGAGGGGAGGGGGGATAGTAGAGGATAGGAAAGGTAGCAGAACATGACAGTCACTAGTATGGAAATATGTAAATCAATGGATGTGTAATTGATGTGATTCTGCAATCTGTATATGGGCTAAAAATGGGAGTTTATAACCCACTTGAAGCAAAGTGTGAAAGATGATATATCAAGAAATTTGTAATGTTTTGAACAACCAACAATAAAAAAAAATTAATAAAAAAAAAAAAAAGAAGAACAGGAATATTTCCAACAGTAGGAAATGAGAGGAAGTAGCCTTTGAGCTATTTCTAGTAGAACAATAAACAATATCATAAAAGTCAGATGAGGTAAGATCATTCAAGAATGAAGGAAGATAAAGAGAAGGCATGGGGCAGGAAAGCACAAGGTGTGTTTAAAAAGCTACAAGTAATCAACATCAAGTGAAGGTGACACACCAAGGATGTGAGAGAACTGGTATGATTTGAAATGAAAAGGAATTTTGGGTCTGACTGTGGAAGGCCTTCTTGGGTCTTAGGAAAGGGGAAAAGATCTGTATTTTGTAAAAATAACTGGTTGGTAGGTTACTTACATCTGTATTACTTAGTTGTTTTTAAAAAATAGATACCTCAGAGCTCTAATGTTATGTCAAAGTCAGTTTGTATCAGCTCATAAGAATGGATTTGCTGAATTTTTAGAAATTTTGGATGCTGGTTGTTAAATACAAAATTAAAAATCAAGTCACAGTAATTTATTATTAGCTATATTAAAAATAAAAGTAATAAATATAGTTCATCACTTCCTAATAGTACTAAATTTCACTATTATCTATTTTTTGAGGTTATATATATTTATTCTATTTGTATGATGGAAATACAGTGCTGTGTTCCTGTATACCTTTTCCTAACTCTATATATTCAAGTTATTATTTTAGTAACCTAAAACTGGCTACAGTGGAAATATTTATACCATGGAAATCAACAAACACTACAAATCAGTGCTCCCTATCACCACTCCCAACTAAGAGCTGGTTTGTTAAAGATATACTAGTATACATCACTGTTGAGCTTCTTCTCTTAGAAAGTTAGTGGTAGGGAAAAGCATCTGCTATTCAAAAAGTGGTTCACAAGTGATTCTTATGAACACCCCAGCTTGGATAAACATATTTTCAGGTTTAATTATTTCCATAGAAACTTTTCTTTATCAAAAGCATACTGGGAGTCGGGTGCAGTGATGCATGGCTGTAATACTAGCAATTCAGCAGGGTGGCGCAAGAGGGTCACAGGTTCAAGGCCAGTCTCAATGAGATCCTGTCTCAAAAAACAAAACCAGCATGTTGCTGCACACATGTAATCCTTGTAGCTCTGGAGGATGAGGTAGGAGGATTCCAAATTCAAAGCCAGTCTCAGCAACTTAGTGAGGCCCTAAGCAACTTAGCCAGACCCTGTCTCAAAGTTCAAAAAAAAAAAAAAAAAAAAAGAGGGTGGGGGGTGGGGGCCGAGTTCAATCCCTGGAACCAAAAAATAAAATAAAAATAAAAACAACCAAGATATAGTTCAATGGTAGGGTGCCCCTGTGTTCGGTTCCTACTACCATATGCACGCGCACGCTCGCGCACACACACAAATGTTGAATTGAATATCTATACGACATTGTATATATGAATTATTAATTTAAAATGTCAAATTATTTATAACTAAATAGAGTTGGATGTATTCTGACACGTTTATTTCATTCTATACAGAAATACAGTCTTGCTGAGTAGAATCATTCAATCACTCCTATCATGGTTCTTTTAAAAAAGAATGCTATAATTCATATACAAAGGTTTGCAAAGAATAAAGTAAATTTAGCAACTTAATAAAATTCATTCTCATGTTTCCACAAAATGAACACAAAGAGATGAAGACAAGCACAACTTAACTATAAATTATACCAGCAACTTTTAAGTTGAATTCCTAGCATATGCCACTTACTCTACAAACATTACTTTACTAAATTTTCCAACACAATGATACCGTTTTGTTTGCTAGTACAAGTGAGGACATGAGAATAGAGTAATAGATACATTAGGTAGAAAATTACAAAATGACTATTTTCAAATGAGCATAGGTACTATCAAGTCCTACTAGTGAAAACTGATTCTTTCCTTCTTTACTAATTACTGAAGAAATAACTGAGTTTAATTTATCAAATGAGATTGTAGAAAAAGTGAAATAAAAACAATAGATAATGAAACTAAAAGCAATGTACTAATTTTTCAGTATTCCTAGATTTTTAATCCTATCCTTACAGTATAATTCTTAAAATGGCACAATGGGTCAGGTATTTCTCTTATTCAAGCCCATATTATTTCTGTGAAACTTTAATGAAACACACATGAGGAATGACTTTTAAATAAACATACATTCTTACAGAATATTTCACAGGAAGCAATATTTATCTTATGGACTTCCTCAACAATTAGCATATACTTGGTCTACATTTTAGTCTCATTTTAATTATTGCCCTCATTTGATCTTCCCCATTTCCCAAATGAAGACTGCCTCTCCCTGAAATCATCTGCCTTCATTGGTATTCAGAGGATATACTGAAAAGATATTATCACTTTAGGCAAGCAATTACATCTTATTCTCTCTTGGCTAACCCCAGTAGTCCATTTTAGTGATGTTCAGAATCACAGAAAATCAAGTCATTGCTATTCTACCCTAAGCTTATATCTATTACACACCAGCCACATTAGAAGCATAATTCATACTGAACATATTTATGGTAATAACATCTGCTGAATCAAAAACAAACAAAAATAAATTTCTTAGAGCTGTGTACCCACAGTCATTGCAGGAATGATAAAAGTGAAATAATGAGTCAGGAAAAGTGGTAATAGAGAAACCAGAATAATTACAGAAATCATTCTAAATCATGTTTCAGGAAAGAAATTTTGAAAAATGAAAAAAAGCAATACCATGTAAAGAGAGAAAGTAAATAGTTTTCTTTTCACCTTGTATCTTTCTGCTGTGGTAAGCTTATTAGTATTTAATCTGAAATTAAACACAAAAATGAAAGAGTAGACATAACTTTCAAAACCACAGCCTATGATTGAGCTTTAATATATGGAAAATCCTCAATCTATTCTTATAACCTAAACAAACAAAAAACTTGCTGAATTATAATTAGTGATGTTTTCTGAAAAATGAATTAATACACAATAGTTCCCAACTTATGATGGTTTGACTTCCAGTTTCTGACATTATAAGAGCGTGAAAGTCATATGCATTCAGAAGAAATCATTCTTTGGATTTTGATCTTTTCTTAGGCTACTGATGACAGGCAGCAGCAATGAACACAGATATGGTAAACCATGAGACTGTGATTGTAAACAATTAACACTATATTATATTGTGTTTCTAAGCAAAGATGTTTAGAAGATTAGGTGTATTAAATGCATTTTTCACTTTGCAATAGTTTCAGTCTACAATGCACTTATTGGGCTCCAAACATACAAAAAGTTGTAAGCTGAGAACTCAGTAAATATTCTCCTGATCTTTACTGTGTTTTATTTAAAAGGGGAGATCACATGTAATTACTCCCTTGGTGATTACCATTTTTAGCCTGAGGGCATTATTATTCCCATTTTACAGTTTAAGAGTGTCAGTAAGTGGGAAGATAACTGAATTTGAAATCAGAGAAGATCTGGGTTTGAATCCAGACCCCAACTTTGTGATTATAGAAAATTTATACTCTTAAAATGATTGACACAAAAATGGAACTGATTAGGACTAAGTATAAAAGGGAGAACCAGAAATAGGAATCCTCATGCAAGAAGTGTTTTGTACTAGACGGTGTTGTTTCTCCAAGTTCATCTTGACTTGAATATGAAAAAACAGTTTCACAAGACTATGAACATTAAAAACATTTCTAAGAGTACTGGGGGAATGGCTCAGAGGTCAAGTGCTTGTTTAGCATGCAAAAGGCTAGGTTTGATCTCTAGCATTGAAAAAAAATTTAAGATAGTGTAGAAAAATTGAATTTAAAAGCCAAGCACATGGGCTGAGGGTATATAATTCAATGATAGGGCACATACTTAGCATGAGTGAAGCCCTGAATTCCATCCTTAGCACCAACCCACTTCATCCTGCCCCCTCCAAGAAACCCGCAAAATCAAAACCCATACACAAACCCCCCAAACTATATACATATTATTATTTCACATTGTATGGAAAATTATGTCTATAGGAAAAGATAAAAGTGGTCATCCTAGATGAAGGATAAGATTAAAGGGTCTGTATTTCTAAATTATTTGAAGTTTATAGTCATATACGCCTATCCATGTTTTAATTATATAATTAAAACTAAAAGAAACAGCTAAAGTTCAAGAAATAAAACCAAGAATTAATAAGTAGGATAGCATAAAATTAAAGTTTCTTCACAGCAAAGGAAACAAGAGCATGAATAGAGAGCCTAGAGTGAGAGAAAACCTTTGCCAGTACTCTTCCAACAGGGATTAATATCCAGAATAAAGACTTCAAAAAACTTCACACACACACACACACACACACACACACACACACACTCCCCCAAATAACCCAATCAAAAGACCTGTTTAGATATTTCTCAAAAGAAGAAATACAGATCACCAAAAAAATATAAAAAAATGCTTGACATCCTTAGCAATCCATGAGATCCAAATCAAAACTACACTGAGATTTTATCTCACTCCAATCAGAATGGTAACCATCAAGAATTTAAATAATTACCATTTCTGATGAGGATGTGAAGGAAAAAGATAAACTTCTACACTGTTGGTGGGACTGCAAGTTGGTATAACCACTGTATTCCTGAAAACACTAGGAAATGGAACCACCATATGACCCAGCTATCCTACTCCTTGGTATTTATACTAAAGAACTAAAATCAGCATACCATAGTGATCAATGTTTATAGCAGTATAATTCACAATGGCCAAGATATGCCTAAACAGCTTTTTTCTTTTTCTTTCCCTCTCACTTCCTCACCCATTCCTCTTCCTTTCTTCCTTCATGCCAGGCAACTGTTCTAACACTGACCCTATAATAACTCCTATAATAGCCACATTATGGAAACAACCTCGGAGTCAATCAACAGATGAATGGATAAAGAAAATGTGGTATATATACATACAATGTACACAAGCTAGGCAAGTACTCTACTGCTGTGCCACAACCCCAGCCCTGATATATTGTTTTTTATAGTAAAAAATGGCATGTAGGTACTCCTTTATTAATCCAACAAAGGTTTACTGAGTGTCTACTATAAGCTGCTTTGTTTATCTATTTATTTTTGGTACTGGGGATTGAATCCAGGAGCTCTTTACCATTGAGCTATTATCACCAATTGTAAGGAAGAATTAAATTATGTCATTTGCTGGTAAATGGATGGAACTAGACAACAATCACTGTAAGTGAAATAAGCCAGACTCAGAAAGTTAAAGGTCAAGTCTAATGAACTTCTTCTATTTTCCCCTCCCCTCCCTTCCTTAATGGATGTTAGCATCCGCATATCAGAGAGAATATTCAGCCTTTGGATTTTTTGGGGATTGGCTTATTTCACTTAGCATGACAGTCTCTAGTTCCACCCATTTACCAGCAAATGCCATAATTTCATTCTTCTTTATGGCTGAGTAATATTTCATTGTGTACATATACCTCATTTTCTTTATTGACAAAGGGGAATGAAGGGAAGGGGGGAGGGAAGGGAATAGTAAAGACAGGAGAATGAATTGGACATAACTTTCCTATGTCCATAAATGAATACATGATCAGGTAACTCCACATCATGTTCAACCACAGGAATGGGATCCTAATTAGAATAAATTATACTCCATGTATGTACAATATGTCAAACACATTCTACTGTCATACAGAATGACAGTATATTTTAGATATACTGTCATGTATATCTAAAAAGAACAAATAAAAAATTTTAAAAAAAGAATTTTAAAGGTGGAATATTTTCTCTCATATGTAGAAGGGAGGGAGAGGAAGGAAGGAGGAGAAAGAGAGAGAGAGACAGAGAGAGGGAGGAAAGAAGGACACTGGGAACTACTGGGGTACAAAATCTACCAAATTATGCTATGTCTATGTATGAACATACTACAATGAGTCTTGCATACATATATGAACATACACATATTTATAATCCATTAATGAATATATAACATGTATAGTACACTAATTAAAATAATAATAATAAAAGGGAGATTAGTGGATGAGGGAGAGGGAGGAGGGGAGAGAAAGTGAAGGTACTGTGGAATAAGGCTGATCAAATTATGCTATATATATGAATATGGCATAATGAATCCCAGTACTATGTATAATTATAATACACCAATAAAAAGAAAAAAGAAAAAGGAAGACAGTGGACTAAAAGGAAACAGTTGTTATTAGGGTAGTTACATTAGTGATTTAAACAAGTCTTTAATATTGCTATATTGGTTTTTTCCCCTTCACCTTTACACCCATTGTATTATGACACTGTTAACAATAGCCAAAATGTGAAATCAGCCAAGGTGTTCAACCACATATGAACAGACTAAAGACTGTGTTATTGTGGTGAATAAATTGATATTACTTGTTGCTATACTGTTTTTTTTAAAAATATTTATTTTTTTAGTTGTAGCTGAACACAACACCTTTATTTATTTATTTTTATGTGGTGCTGAGGATCAAACCCAGGGCCTCACACGTGCTAGGCAAGTACTCTACTGCCGAGCCACAACCTCAGCCTTGATATATTGTTTTTTATGGTTAAAAAATGGCATGTAGGTACTCCTTTATTAATCCAACAAAGGTTTACTGAGTGTCTACTATAAGCTGCTTTGTTTATTTTTTTTTAAAGAGAGAGAGAGAGAATTTTTAATATTTATTTTTTAGTTTTCGGCGGACACAACATCTTTGTTTGTATGTGGTGCTGAGGATCGAACCTGGGCCACACGCATGCCAGGCGAGCACGCTACCACTTGAGCCACATCCCCAGCCCTTCTTTGTCTATTTATTTTTGGTACTGGGCATTGAATCCAGGACCCCTTTACCATTGAGCTATTATCCCCAATTGTTTTTTATTTTTTATTTTGAGACAGGGTCTTGCTTAATTGCTGAGACTGGCCTTAAATTTGTGATTCTCTTGCCTCAGCCTCTAGGTTGCTGGGATTACAGGTGGTGTATGACTCCTGTTTTGTGTGATTTATTACCTAGATATAACACTTAAGATTAAATTTAAAGGAAAAATCTGCAACCTGGTATGTTCTGCAATCATTGGCTGAATGTCTATGGGGAAAGCAAGTATATTCTGGTGAATTAGAATGTACAGAAGAACCATTAAAGGTTAAGCCTAAAAGAGGAAGAGACAAAAACACAATGTTTAAATACAATTTTAGAACTATGCTTAGAGGATTTAGTTAGCCAGGCTTTTAGGAGGGAATATAGCTAGGAAAGGCTTCCTAAAAGATTTGTTACTTGAGCTGACTTGAGTTAAACAGGTTTATGGAGCAGAGACCCATTTCCAGCAGAGTAGAAACCATTAATTCATTCAACAAATGGACACCTGCTATATGTCAGGCACACAGTAGTGAATATTTTTCACAAAAGGGCAGACATATTCCCTGACTCACTAAGGATCACTATTTATCATGGGTAGATAATCATCATATACACACACAAAAATCTAATACTTCAGAGAGCAGAAAGTACCATGATGAAAACAGAAGAAAGTGATATGATTGAGATGGGCAGAAGTGTTAAGGCACAGGCAGTGTTCAGGTAGAGAAGATCTTTTTTTTTTTTTTTGATACCAGGGATTAAACTCAAGGGTACTCAACCACTGAGCTACATTCCTAGCCCCATTTTGTATTTTATTTAGGGACAGTGTCTCACTGGTTTGCTTAGCACCTTGCTTACAGGAGTGCACCACCATGCCCAGCAGAGACGATTTTAAGTAGCGTCTTGAGGAAGAAAAAGGAGCCAGTTATATGAAAAACTGAAGCAAGAGTCATATATATAATAATATATTTTTTTAGTGGCCATATTTGAAAAGGTAAAAAGAAACAGGTAAACTTAATTTTAATAATATATTTTATTTAATTCAACATATTTAAAATGTTATCATTTTAGTAAACATTTGATATACATTCAATGCAAAATTATTGAGATCTTTTACATTATCTTTTTTATACTAAGCCCTTGAAGTTGAGTTTGTACTTTATACTTACAGCATGTTTCAATTTAGACCAGGTACATTTTAGGGTAGGGGAGCTAGAACTCAGTGGTAGAGCATTTGCCTAGCATATATGGGGTCCTGTGTTTGACCCCATGCACTAGAAAAAAAGAAAAGAAAACTGATAGACTAAGCACATTTCAAGTGTCAATAGTTGCATGTACTAGTAGTTATATCACCGAGCAGTACAGTTTAAGATATTGTAGGGGAGGGGCTGGGGTTGTGGCTTAGCAGTAGAGTGCTCGCCTTGCACACATGAAGCACTGGGTTCCATCCTCAACATCACATAAAACTAAATAAATAAAATAAAGGTATTGTGTCCATCTACAACTAAAAAATATTTAAAAAAAAGATATTGTAGGGGAGATGAATTGGGGGGTAAAGACTGAAAGGGCCCTGCTAGGCAAATGCTCTATCACTGAACTACATCCTAAGTACCCAAGTATGTTTTAATTATTATACTAATAAAGTTGTCAGTTCAGTGAGAGAAATGATGAGGACTAGAATTGAGCATGAGTATATGGCACAAATATGGAAGGCAAAATCTGAAAAACATTTAGGAACTAAAACTGGCAGGACTTGGTACATTTTGAAGGTGAGATAAAGGATGCTTCCTACTTTTTAACCTGGGTAACTGAGTGGGATGGTACCATGAACTGAGAGACAGAACATGTCACCTAAAGCAAGCTTAGGGGAAAAAAAATGAATTTTGTTATGAATATTTTGACTTTGAGGTATCTAAGGGACAACAAGGTGCAAGATGTCCAAAGATCAAAGAGAAATAAAAATAAGAAGCTTAAAATACAATTTTGGGAGTCATATAGACAGAGATTGTAACCATTTTGGAATCATCATAATAATTGATACTCCTTCAAGTTACCATTTCTGAGATAAATAAAAATTCAATAGTTAGCAAAGGACAAAATGTAAATTTAGAAAGAATCTCTTATTCCTATGATATTCATTTTTGCACAGTACCTTACATTTCAACAAATATTTGGAGAAGGCAACAAAGATACTGAGCAGTCTACACATAATGTGTTCCTGAAAACGTATATAAAATTAATGTGAAAAACACAATGAACAGACTTATATGTTACACAGAGATTGTTTCTCCAGAATTAAAAGGAAGTAACATAAGCTGAGCATGGTGGCACATGCCTGTAATTCTGGTGACTTGGGAGGCTAGCAATGTTGATGTTAAATTGTCAGTTTCAGAAATTTAACAAGACCCTGTCTCAAATTTTAAAAAAAGGAGAGGGTGCTGGGGATGTATCTCAGTGGTACAGTGCTTGCCTAGCATGAGCAAAATCCTGGGTTTAATCCCCAGTACTGTAAACCAACCGACAAACAAAAGTAACAACAAATTTTAATAATACTGGATAATACTAGGCTGGGGTTGTGGCTCAGGGGTAGAGCGCTTGCCTAGCACACATGAGGCACTGGGTTCAATTCTTAGTACAACATACAAATAAATAAAAAATAACAACTAAAAAAAATTAATACCACCATCCCTTGCCCTCTAGTACCATCTTTAATGAGATATTTCTAAAACTTTATATGCATTATTTGTTTTTCCCTTTACAACAAACTACTGTTGAACTTGAAATCCAATAAGTACCATACTGATAAAAAAAATTTCTGATTTTTTAAACATCTTATAATTTACATCTTTGTTTTACATAAATTCATTAGTATTTGTGAAGAAGTGATGTTGCCAAAACTCATTAGTTGGCAGTTAGTCCTATGAAGCAAAAAAAAAAAAAAAAGAAAAAAAATCTTAATCATAAGAGGTGTGTGTGTGTGTGTGTGTGTGTGTGTCTTTCTTTCACCCTCTCTTTCCAATCTCATAATACCCAAATGTCCAGGTTTCAACTGAAAATCATTAGTCACACCATTAACCAAGAAAGATCTCAAACTGGATGAAAAAAAAAAAATTAAAAGCTGTCAAAACTGAGATGCCAGTGATGTTGGGATTATTGGATAACGATTTTAAAGTAGTCATGATAAAGAAGAGCCAAATGGAAATACTAGAACTGAAAATGCAATAAACAATCAAATAAATAAAAAACCCAGAAGCTCAGCAAAACAGAGGGGCTTAAGGAATAAATCAGCAAGTGGAAAGACAGAACAACAGTAATTATATAACTTGAATAACAGAGAGAAAACAAACTCCAAAACAAACAATGTGCCCCTGCAACTTGGGGATCAGTGAGAGCATCAAAAATGATCTAACATTTGTTTTATTAAGATCCTAGAAAGAGAGGAAAGAAAGGATGTGAAAAAGTATTTGAAGAAATAGTGACTGTAAATTCCACAAAATTGGGAAGAGATATAAACCTATATTTCAAGATGAGCAAACCCCAAATAGAATAAATCCAAAAAAATCCATGCCCGAACACATAACTGAACAATTGAACTTCTGAAAAGTAAAGACAAAACAATAACAACAACAAACAAAAAAAAAACCTCAAAGTAGCTTAGCACCCCCACCCCCATTGAGGAATAACCATTTGAATTACAGAAACCTTCTAGAGGCCAGAAGGAGGCAGCACAATATTTATCAAGTACTCAAACAAAAGTCCTGTCAACCGAGAATTTTATACCCAGTAAAAATATCCTTTAAAAACGAAGGAAGCCAGGCGCGGTGGCGCACACCTATAATCCCCAAGTCTCAGGAGGCTGAGACAGGAGGATTGAGGGTTCAAAGCTAACCTCAGCAACAGTGAGGTGCTGAGCAACTCAGTGAGACCCTGTCTCTGAATAAATACAAAATAGGGCTGGGGATGTGGCTTAGTGGTGGAGTATACCTGAGTTCAATCCCCAGGACCAGCCCCCCACCCCCTGGCAAAAAGGAGAATTCCAGACATCTTCAAGATAAAGGAAAGCTAAGAGAATATCACAGCAGCAGACATACTTAAAAAACAAAACAAACAAACAAAAAAAAAAACGGTGGAAATTCTCCAAACAGAAAGGAAATACCAAGAGAAAGAACCTTAGGACATTAAGAAGGAAGAAGACATTAAGCAAAAATACGGATAAACACAATGGGCTTTTCTTCTCCTAAATTCTACATTACACTTAACCATTGCAGCAAAAAATATAAACACTGTTTGATAGGGTTTTAATATGTGTAGAGAAGGCATTTAAAACCATTATAAATGGGCAGGGCCAAAGAGATCAAAGGGAGGTAAGATTTCTACCACCATTCAAACTGGTAAAATGATGGTTAACAGAACATTCAGTCATGTATATTTAATGGAATACTTAGAACAACCTCTAGAAAAGCAACATGAAGAGGTATGCTAAAAAGTACTATACGTAAATCAAAATAGAATTATAAAACAGTATAAATAAAATCATAAATTAAAAATAAGAAAAAAAGAATATACTTCAACATCTAACATTCGATAATTACATTAAACGGCAATGATCTAAATACACCAATGTAAAGAGAGATAGGCTGAATGGATTAAAAAACATGATCCAACTATATTTTGTCTATAAAAGGTTGGATGTAAAAGAATGAAAAATACATATTATACAAACATTAATAAAAGGAAAGCAGAAATGGCTGAATATATAAAACTATCAGATAATATAGACTTCAGAGCAAAGAAAATTACTAGAGACAAAAAGGGACATTATGATACAAGAGTCAATCAACCAAGATGCAACAATCTCAGTTGTGTTTGTACCAAACAATAGAGCAACAAACTATATGAAGGAAAATCTGATAAAGAAAATTCAAAAAAGAAGCTGACAAATCCACAATTGTAAGTTTTGAAATTTCAACATTCCTCCTCAATAATCAATAGAACAAATATAGAAATAAACAAGGAAAACTCAACACCACCTACCAACAAGATCTAATCAATATTTGATAGTAACTCACCCAATAAACAGAACATATTTTTCAAGTGCCCACAAAATATATACCAACATAGACCAAATCCAAAGCCATAAAACAAACCTTGACAAATCAAAATAGTTCAAATCATACAGAGTCTCTTCTGTGATTATACAAGTTAATCTGAACTAGAAATCAATGAGAGAAAGAGAAGAGGATTTGAACCAGAAATTAGCAACACACAGA
Organism: Marmota monax; assembly: GCF_021218885.2. Taxonomy (NCBI): domain Eukaryota; kingdom Metazoa; phylum Chordata; class Mammalia; order Rodentia; family Sciuridae; genus Marmota; species Marmota monax. Next base: position 114,244 of record NW_026694493.1, on the reverse strand, counting down.
TGGTAGGAAAATCTCCAAACAGTTGAAAAGTAATCAGTATACTTTGAATTAATTCACATGCCAAGGAGGAAGTCCTAAGGGATATTTTAAAAATAAAGAATTGAATAAAAAGGGAAGTATGTAATCAGAATTTGTGGGGAACAGCTATAGCAATGCTGAGAAGAATTATTGCATTAAATAGATATATTAGAAGAGAGGGAAGTCTCAAGTCAATAATCTAAGCTAAGCCCCTATCTGAAGAATCTAGGAGAATCTGCTTCCTCGTTGCCATGTCCTGAACTGCTTTCTTCCTCCATGTCCTTCTGCCATGATGCTCTGCCTCACTTTGGGCACAGAGCTACAGAGTTGCCCTATGGTCAGAGACTTCTGAAACCACCTGATTTCACCCAGTACAAAACAAAATAAAACATGAGAAGTCTGAAGAGTGGGATTTTTCCAGGAAGGCAAAACAGTATATGGATAAGAGTCCCATTTGCTCGCCCCCCAACTTACCTCTGGATCTTGTGCCCTATCCCGAAGCCAGGTCATCTCATAATTGTAAGACCATGGATTCCCATGGACCAAAATCACTGGGCAATGACGATAATCACTGTTGAAGATACACCCCAGAATAAGGAATGGAGTTCTGAACCATGCTGCCATGGATGAACCTCAGAGACACTTGGAACTGAAGCTTGTCACATATTGATTAATTCCATTTATAGAAGATATCCAAAATAGTTAAATTCATAGAGACAGAAAATGCATTGGTGGTTTTGAGGAGGGGGAAGGGGAAACAACTCCTTATTAATTATCCCCTCTGGGGATAATTAAAAATTTTGGACTAGATAGGTGGATGCACAACAGTATGAATATACTAAATGCCACTGAATTGTACTGACATTGCCTTTAAAAAAAGCAATTTACAGATTAACTTTGTATGTGACTTCAGGATGTGGTTTGCTCTATAAACCAGTTCCAATGCTTTTAAAGATGGAGAAGTGAAAAGAAAAATAATGGTGGTGCTTGAATTTCCCTCAATTGAAATGGTACTTGGTGCAGAACATTCCTGATGTGAAAGCCACCAAGGATTTCCTCTGTTTATTCAATGCCTATTACTTGGGTTTGGGGACTTCTTTTTTCCTTTGGTGCTACAATAAAGTTCCATTCCATTAAAAAAAAAGGAAAAAAAAAGGTATCTAGGAAAAAAGAACAAACAATCCAAAAATAAACAAACATCCTACAATAAGCAGAAGAAAGGAAACAATAAAGAGCATAAATTAGTAAAATTGAAAATAGAAAAACAATTGAGGGGACAAAATCAATGAAATAAAGATCTGGTTCCTTGGAATGATAAAAATGACAACTTCTAGCAAGTCTGACAAGGAAAAAAAAGACACAAATGATCAATATCATAAATGAAACTGGAAATATCATTAAAGTCTCTGCAGAAGTCAAAAGGATAGTAAGAAAATACTTAGAGCAACTCCATATGCATAAATTTGGTGACTCAGATGGAATGGGATAATTCTTCCAAAAAACACATATAACAAATTAACAAATACTAAGTAGATTACCTGAAATAGCCTATTAAGAAAATCAAATATGCAATTTAAAAGACTCCCAACAACCAGTCTCCAGGCATGGATGATTTACCTTGAGTTTAACACTGTATCACTGGGAAAGGATCAGAAAATTCTATAAACTTAGAAAGCAGTATTGGGAGAACAAAAATAATCACAAGGTCTAGGTGTAAATTCCAGCTTTGGCACCTACTTGCTATTTGATTTTGAAGCTATATTGTCTGCATCTAGATTGATATCCCAGGTTCTTCTACTTCTTAGCTGTATGAGTTAAGCAAATAACTTACCCACTCTGTTTTCAATTTCCTTGTCTGTAAAATGATAATCAAGTGCTGACCTATACTCTCTTTTACCTAAGTCTTACAAAGACTCTTTTTTACCTAACTCTAGTCAGACTTCTCTACCCTCTACATCTCTACTCTGGCATCTTAGTGTCTGCATCAGCCAGTTGCATAAGAATCTTGCTAAGCCAGTTGAGAATCCTACCACACTGTTTTTCCACCCTAGGTATCTGATCACCATATACTGCCATCAGCAAGAATCCTGTCAAGTCAGTTTAGCCAGAAATCCCCCCTAACCCTAATGTTTTCTTTTAGTGTTTCCCACCCAATGACCCTCACTCTGCTTCTTGGCTAGAAATCTCCACTTTTTAATGATACAGTTCTATGTGGAGACAATTTTTCTTCAAATGCAATAGTTCCTGAATAAAATGCTATTTTACAGTTCTGTCCAATTCTGGTTTTAAGACCTCAGCTTTCTGTGAGCATTAAATGAATTAATACATGTTAACTGCCTTAAAATAAAATATTCCATAAACATTAGATTTCAATAACATCACTATTCTTTATCTACCATTTGTACATGCTTTGCATTACTTTTTAACAGGCTACCAAATAATATTTCTGTTACTATAAATAAACTATTCTATTGCCGGACACCTATTAGATGATTTCAGTTTTTCACTATATAATGCCATAGAGATACACTCATTTTTGCCAACTTTTTTACTTGCTTCTGGAGAAGTTATGGAATGGGAGTTACTAGGTCAGAAGGAATGAATGATTTTAAGACTCTTACCAGAATCTCCAAATTGCTTACCACTTTTTACTCTATCAATAGATTAAGGGTTCATCTCTCCATACCCTTGTCAACAATGAGCATCATAACTTCTTTGATTCAGTATTATTTTAACTTTCATTTCTTTGACTATTAGTGAAGTTTAATATTTTTCATGTTTTAAAAAAATTTTTTAGTTATACATGGACACAAGATCTTTATTTTGTTTATTTATTTTTATGTGGTGATGAAGATCAAACCTGGTGCCTCACATGTGCAAGGCAAGCGCTCTGCCACTGAGCCACAACCCTAGCCCTATTTTTTATATTTATTAGATATATATATTCTGCAAAATGTTTATGTCCTTTGCCCACTGAAATCAGTTAAATTGTTTTCCATATAAAAGTGGATTAGATTATTGCTAAAAAATAGCATCTGGACCACAGAAATATTCCACAAATGGGGGAAGATAGCAGATATAAAGCAAGTACAGGTTTTAAATGTATTTGTGAAGTAGGACTTGTTTTTGTCAGTGACACTTGAGAAGCTTCCCTGGAAAAATGCTGTTGCTTTAGTTGGGGTTCCAGTATGAACACAGAACAGACCTGAACCTAACCTGCAGTGAGGCGCCAAGTTCAGCTGAAAAAGAAGCTGGAAGCAGTGCTATCAAAATAAGCCCAGTCTTGTTCAGTCAATTCCTAGCAGTCCTGAAGATGCCCAAACAGGAATAAATTATAGCTGTTTTAAGCTACTGAGTTTTGGGGTTGGTTTAATAGGTAAAAGTAGATGAGCATACTTACCATATTAAACTATAAAACTCTGATGGAAAGAGATTCATATATACTCGATTACTAAGTTCCCTAGAGTAACACATAATAGTTCTTAGCAGAAATTTAAGGCCTTATAGTACATTCACCTATTCCTTTGTTTCCTTTCTCTTTCTCTCTCTCTTTTATTTATTTCTTTTGCTGAGAACACCTAGACACAATAACATCATTTGATGTTTATTCTGATCACCAATAGCATTCTCATGTAAAACTATGTATGATATAAAACAGTACATAATAAAAATTAAAATTCTGTTTTCAAGCAATGGTCTTCAAACGTCTTTCCAACTTTTAAACAACAAAATAGTATAATTTTTTGTGTATGAGTGTTTTAAAAGAACATAATTATACATGGAAATTCTAACTCTATCAGTTATAAGAGCATTTAAGACTAGAGAAAATACAACAAAATGGTATCAGGGTGTAATCACGTGTCATTTTTTTTAAGTCCTTTTTTAAAATGACAGAGCAGACACAAAGGGAATTTAATTTACTCAAAGCTATAATTTTTATTATACACACATATTTAAGCAGATTTTAAACATTTTTTTAAATTTATTTTTTCAATCATTTTATAGAGAAACAATTTTAACTGATTTTAATCGGCAAAGGACATATATTTTATATACTTATTAATTTTTTTGTATGATTAAATCCAGGGGCACTTTAGCTTGAGCTACATTTCCAGCCCTTTTTTATTTTAATTTTGAGACAGGTTCTCACTAAGTTGCTTAGGCTGACCTTGAATTTGTGATCCTCCTGACTCAGTCTCCCAAGTCCTGGGATTACAGGCTTGTAATTAATATTTTAAAAGTTATTACTAGATATAATTATAACCATTTTAAAATTAGTACGATGCCAGGTACATTTTTGAATTAAAATCAAAATAATCAGAAAAAAAAAACAATATCTTTTTTGGCTTTATGATGTCAGTAGGTCTCAAGCAATACTGTCAAGATGAATACTAAAACAATCCATTTCTTTTCTGCATTATTAGTCAGACTAGGACAATTACAGCAGAATATATCAAGTTCAAAAGCATTAAAAGTTTTGAGCTCCTTTCAATAATAAGGGAGAAATGGGAACATTTGTCCAAATGAGTTTAAAAAGTTTTCAAAAGCTAATGGAACAAAAATTTCCCTAGAGAATTAAAAAAAAAAAATTACCATTTCTATTAAGATTAAAATTTGAAAATCTGGTATAGTAGCCTATTCCCAAGGGTAAAAACAGGGTAACAAACTGACCATACCCCAGAGAAGAAGTACTTCTGGACTACGTGGATCCAATCAAACCAGTGAAATGGCTATTGCACTGAAGGCACTTGACTCCTGTAGAGGAATCCTTATTCGGTAGCACAAGACCCCTAGAGAATGTTAAACAAGAAGGGATCTAGAAGGGATTTGGACGCTAGAAAACAATCAACCTCTCAGATATAAATGAACCCAGAATGTGCACAGAACCTCTCTTTATTTTTAAGTATTTAAAAAAGTTTAATAGCAATGCTAACAACAAAAACAAACAAACAAGAAGTCTATAGGAAAATATGTAGTATTTTTTAAAAGAAGGCCCCTTCACATAGTTAAAAGAATAGCAAAGAATTTAAAAATTAAGAATTTATAACTATTTGAGAATGTTAGGAACTAAATAAAAAACAGAAAATCCAAGAAGTGCTCTCCTTTAATAACTGGTTAGAAGTAACAACATAATGGCCTTTTCTGTTATTGTATCAGGGTGTACCTCCCACAGGTTTTTTCCTTGCCAAAGCCAAGAAACCTCAAGACACTTAAAAAAAAATATTTAAAACAATTTCCTGTTTCCTCTAATCCCAATTCCAACACTTGTGAGTTGGCTTCAAATTTAGCCATATACTGAAATGTGAATTCTTAAATACAGAGACTGGCTGCTACCTAAATTCCTTTGCTTTTGAAACTCAGTGAAATATTTCAAATGTGCTTTCTTCTTAATATAACAAATGAGGACTGACTACAATATTATTATATTCAGTCCCCCTAAAATGGGTTGCCTAAACCTTTTCCTTCACTTTCTAAAAAATGATTCTAAGTGCAGAGCTAACTCTTATAACTCCATTAAAAAAAAAAAAAAGTCATGCAGTATAACGTAAAATACAACCTTTGAAGCAATCTTGAAAATTCCCCTAATATAAAGCTGTTACTATGGTAACTCTTGCAGGCTAGTTCTTTGACTAGATTGTTGAGTGTGAACAAGGTTACCTCACTATCTTTTATTCTATTCTTATGAAATGTTATCCTTTTTAAAGAATTTTTTTTTTTTAATTTTTAGTGTTTATTTTTTTTTTTTAGTTTTCGGCAGACACAACATCTTTGTTTGTATGTGGTGCTGAGGATCGAACCCGGGCCGCACGCATGCCAGGCGAGCGCGCTACCGCTTGAGCCACATCCCCAGCCCATGTTATCCTTTTTAATAGCACACACATTTAAAAGAAAAGTTATCTACCCAGTTAGCCATACTGAACCTATTCTTTTGATTCAATGCTTTTTTCTAAAGTCTAAGTTTTCTGATGACTTTTCTCCTTGAATACTATTTCAAGAAAACAACAGAAATCAAATCTTAGTTGTGATCATCAATCAACGCCATATTTTCTGTTAATCATCCCTCTGAGTTTTCTTTGTGACATTTTCCCATTCTAGGCTTTTTGGGTAGAAAATTTCAGTTATAAATATTAAATATGTGGCAATTCAAATTATTTTTTAAAATTTTGTTGTTGATTGACCTTTATTTTATTCATTTATTTATATGCAGTGCTGAGAATTGAACCCAGTGCCTCACACATGCCAAGGCAAGCATATTCTGTCAGTGAGCTACAAACAACCCAAGCCCTGAAAATATTTTTAAAAACATTAGGGATAGGATTAAGGTACATAACCAATGATTCCTTTTTTAAAAAAGCTTTAAAAAAATTGATGGTTATGTGAATTGTGTTCAATGAGTAAACAGCTATATTACTTAGGCAAAATGCCAAAGACATTCCTAACTGATACTTCCCCTGTGCAGCCTCCCAACCCACGACAATCATGAGTTTCTCTTAAAAAGACTACAAAGGAAGACACACATAAACCAGCTCTAGTCAGCAAAAGGAGCTATATTTCATTTTAGCCTAAATTCCACTGATGTAGTACATTATAGTCTATAAGGTAATTTCATGAGTACTCCCTTACTGAATCCCATGACCAATGTGTAAAGTATACAGGATAGGTACTATTACCTCCATTTTAAAGATGTGGCTTTGTGTGAAGCACCTCCCCTCCTCCTCCACTAAAAAAGCCCTAGCTGATGAACAGAAGTAGTAAACTATCGCTTCTACAATGCACAAATCACATGGCTAGGTAGCTCCATGGCCGAGGATTGTCTAGCATACAGGAAGCTCTGAATTCAATTCCAAGTACTACTTACACACACAGAAAAGACAAAATAAAAATCATGGCTTTGGGCAAAGCACATGATGAGATAATTAGAGTCCTCTTAATATAAACAATAGGATGTAGTTCTCACAGATGTTACCTTACATACATAGGTCTTCTCTAAACTTCCTGATTCTATGGCATACAGGGCTGGGTCAGAGACTTGTGTTATTGGTTCTTCTGGTATCTTGCTTCTCTCACTGCATTCTATGTAAAGTTTTTTTTTTTTTTAATATTTATTTTTTAGAAGTAGTTGGACACAATACCTTTATTTATTTATTTATTTTTATGTGATTAAAAAAAACAAAATTTACCATTTTAACAATTTCCATGTGTACAATTTGGTAGTGGTTAAGTATAGTCACATTGTACAACCAATTAATGCCTTTTCGGTTGTCTATTTTCCATTTTCCCCTGGTAAATTATAATTCTTTTTTTTTTTTTGTAATGCTGGGGATTGAACTCAGGCCTTGTGTATGCAAGGCAAGCACTCTGCCAACTGAGCTATATCTCCAGCCCTAAATTATAATTCTTTTTTTTTCAAACAAAGAATAATAATTTTAATGAGATGAAAATTACCCTGATCTGATAATTCTTAAGGGAAGAACTATGTTATGTTTTTAGTGCCTAGTACACCCTATTACACAGAATAGTCTTATATACTTCTGTGTGTGTGTGGGGGGGTGGTACTCAGGATTGAACCCAGGTGTGCTCTATTCCTGAGCTTGACATTCCAAATCATTTTTATTTAGTTAGTTTTTATTTTGAGACAGAGTCTCACTAAATTGCCCAGGCTGGCCTCAAATTTGCAATCCTCCTGCCTCAGCCTCCTGCGTGGCTGGGATTACAGGCATGTGCCACTGTGCCCAGCTTAATAAATACTTTCTGAATACAAGTTTCTGCTGCATGTTTGTCTGTCTGTCTATCTATCCATTCACCTAATTCAGAAACAGAACTAAGGAATGAGGTATTTCCACAAAAATGATGCAAATTTGTTAACCAGAAGGAAAGACTTTTTTCGACTAGTTCCCCAATTAGGGTATGAAGAGAATTAGATTATGTCCCCCCAAATATGCCACCTTGTCTAAAGACTAAACTAGAGCAACTGAAAAAACAGCAGATGCAAGAGAATCTCTTTGCCCTCTTCTTTTCTGTCTAAAAGCAAGGCAATAGAAGTTTTCATTCAAACAGAAGCAAGGCAACAGAAGTTTTCATTCAAAGTTGTCTCTCTCTCTTAATTATTACAGATGACTGACTCTTAATGAGGAGACACCATTTGAGTCTGCACAACAAACATTACTAAAAAAATCTCTTTCTTCTGTTAGTTTTCCCATAAATTTAACCTCCTACCATTTATATTCCCTAGAAACCCAATCACCTCACCCATGTCTACTTACTTTTCCACAATTTATTGCTCTCTGTAAAAATGATATATAAGCCCCTTGGTCTAACCACTTCTTTGGATCTTCATTTCTTTCCTATGAAGACTTCTTTATATATAATAAACCTTTTCTCCTGTTAATGTATCTTCTGTCAATTTAATTTGCAGGACATCTGTCATTAATCTAAGTTTGGATCTGGAGTGTCCTCCAAAGTTTCATGTGTTAAAGGTTTGGTCACCAGTCTGTGGCACTAGTGGAAGGTGGTGGAAAGTTTAGGTGGGGCCTAGTTGGAGAAAGTAGATCATTGAGGCCATGTCCCTGAAAAGAAAAACTTTTCTCTCCCTTCAGGTAAATTGCAGATATTTTCATAAATTTGGATGAGTATAATCTGTAGTTTCAAGATTTTTCTCAAATATACATTTAAATAATGTGATAAAATCAAAGTAGTTTAGCAAACAGGTATTGATATTAACATGTTGCCAGGTATGGTGGCACACACCAGTTATCCCAGAGACTTGGGAAGCTGAGGCAGGAGGATTGCAAATTTGATGCCAGCTTCAGCAACTCAGCAAGACACTGTTTTAAAATAAAAAAGGCTGGTAATATAGTGCAGTAGTAGAGTGTCTCTGTCTTCAATGCCCAGTACCCCCACCCCTCCCGGCCAAATTAATATTTTAACTTTCCTATTATTTAAATATGTGGGGCTAAATAAGGATGGACTATTGTTGAGAAACTAAAAATGTTAATAACTAATGACTGGTTAACAGATCAATTTTTATTCAGTTTATGATTAATTCTTTGCTTTAGTTTATTTCTAATTCTGTTTTCAAAAAGGAAAACTTGCTTAGTATAAATAATTCATAGACTACTATGTAATTTTGTTGGCATATAACTGAATTTGTTCAAACACCTGAGTGACATCTGCAACATTCTCCTCTTCACAGCAATGTTAATAAGATTTTTCAGACTTTATCTAACTGAAAAAGGGAAAAGTAACATAAATTTATTTCATCAACAAATATTTATGTGCACCAGACACAGAGGCACATGCCTGTAATCCCAGCAATTAAAGAGGCTGAGGCAGGAGGATCACAAATGCAGGTCAGCCTCAGCAACTTAGCAAGACCCAGTTTCAAAATAAAAAATAAAAGGGCCGTGGATATCCCTCAGTGGTAAAGCACCCCTTGTCAATCCCCAGTATAAAAGAAAAACAACAACAACAAAAAAAAAAAAAAAAAAAAAAAAAGAAGGAAGAGGAAAGAAAAGAAGGAAGTTTGGTTGACTTATGTGCAATTTTTATTTTATTAAAACTTGTAATATATTTGTAAAGGTGCTTTGATCAACCATAGATAATAATCAGGATAATAATAATTACAACCCAGAAAAGAAAAAAAATTAATCTTTAATCAGCACCTTGTAAAGAAGTAAAGAATTTAATTTCAATTTATATACATACATAGATGACAAAAGTCATTAAAATATAAAAATGTATTACATTTGTTACATATAGTTTGGAACTGGAGTGTCCTCCAAAGTTTCATGTGTTAAAGGTTTGGTCACCAGCCTGTGGCACTAGTGGAAGTGGTGGAAAGTTTAGGAGGTGGGGTCTAGTTGGAGAAAGTAGATAATTGAGGCCATGCCCCTGAAGGATATATTGGGATCTCTCTCTCTCTCTCCCCCTCCCCTCTCCCCTTCTCTCCCCACTTCCGTACCCCCATTTCTGGTTACCATGAGCTGACCAGCTTTGCTCTACTGAACATTCCCTGCAACGATGTTTTGTCTGGTCACAGGTCCAATATTGATGGGAACAAGCAACCATGGACAGAAACCTCTGGAATTCTAAACCTAAATAAATCCTCCTTTAAGTTGATTTTTTTCCCCCAGGTATTTTGTCATGGTGATGGAAAGATGACTAACACAACATTAAAATAAAAATATATTACATTAAAATAAATGGGAAAGAGATAAACTTTCTATCGTAGACTGCTTAATTTTTTAATAAATTATGCTAAATATCAGACTCTTTTATTTAGGCAACCTGGATATATTTAGTAGAAATATTTAGCAGTTTTATTTTAAAATATGTTTTAAATGTACTAGTAATGACATATTTTATATTTTTTAAAACTTCAGATGAAAAATTTCAGCTGTAAATTTAAAAATGTTCACGAGATAATATAGCATATAAAATTAATTGTAGGGACTCATGAATGGCCAAAAATGTCTAAAGACCAGAAAACTATTAAAATTATCATTTTTCTAGCTTTGACTTTTTTAGATTCGGAGTGCCCCCCAATCTTACCTCCATACTAGGGATTTAACCTAGGGGCTCTCTACCACCGGGCCACAACTCCAGCCCCTTTTTAAATTTTGAGATAGGGTCTCACTAAATTGCCCAGGCTGTCCTCAAACTTGGAATCCTCAGCCTGAGCATCTTAAGTAGCTGGGATTATAGAAGAATGCCACCGTGCCTGGCAGGATTTAGGAGTGCTTACAGACTTAAGGAATTCAGGTTTTTGGCTTCTTAATGAATGGTATTAGTATAGTCATAGCTACATTATGTTCTAAAATATTCAACCAAAAATACAATGTTTATTTTCACCTAGGAATGGGAGAATGGTTCTTAATAATTTAGTAAAAGGAATCATAAAATACCATGTATCAAATCAGCTGGCTAATTTATAAATTTATTATAACAACCTTCAAAATGATAATGTATTCCAACACTGAAAGATGGCATTTCTCAGCAAGAGTTAAAATTATGGGAGCTATGGGGATGTGTTTCCTTCACTGAGGTCCCTAAATTATATCAGTTAACACGAGTACCTATTAGTAGTAAAATTATTGGCCACATTTATCACTACTACTCTAACCACAGAATCTATTGCAAAAAAATACAAGTATGTTATAATGTGTTCTGCTGGACCAAATCTCAAAGCTTACTAAAATAATGCCCTAATCTTTCATGACTATCAGACACTTTTGGTAAGTATTTTGTAGCATTAGCTAAGGCTCTTAAAATACAGTCTCTCAATTAAAAAACAAAAATCACTGAAAAAATTTTACACAAGTATTTAAAAATAACTACAATAATTTTAATTAGTTACATTTCCTTTACCAACTACAGATGAGAAGCACAGTATCTAAGGTGTGGGCTAATATTGATTTAAATAGATAAAGAAGGAATGCACTTTAGTAAAAGGAAGTGAGATCATTGATTGACATTTCTTGGAAAAAGGTTAAAAATTCAAAAGGAGTGACTGCATGTAGCTCAGAACTTAAAAGCTTTTTTCTTTTCCAAACAGAAGAGCACGAGCAAGTAATAACGGGTTGCCATGGAGACAAAAAACTAGAGGGATCTAAGAACTCAATTTGCAGTTAAATGGGCTGGAAATAATCCTTACTACTTGGTGAAGGAAAGCGATTAAAAGTATACTTGATTGCCAGAGGGACTCTTTTTTACCTAGCCATTTCCCCACCTCATTAATGAGCAAGGAAGTCTAAAAAACCAAATGAAAACCCAAGGTATCCTTAGACTGAACCCATTAAACATAATTCAGGATTTCAAACATTATCACAATCCTTCCTATTCTAAGCGACGATATTACTTTTCAATGGTATTCATCAGTAAATATTAGAATGAGACTAAAATTACGTTTAAGAACAAACTGATATAAATGAAGGAACCATAATTGCAGTGAGGAAAAAGAACATGACCAATGGAAAAGTAACCAGAGTGAGAAATAGATTCAAGAAGTGAAAATTCAGACCCTGAAAAGTCTCTTTAAGTCAATTATAGTATACCTTTGTGAGTGCTGTAAAGGGCTGCAAATGTCACCATGAAGAAAGTTGTGGAGTATTTGCCAGCATTAACTAAATGAGGAAAGGCCCTTCTTGTGTCACGGTATCGACGCAGGCACTGGATGAAGCGAAGCCAAGCAGGAATGCACTGAACAATGGCTCGCACACCATATGAATATTTATGGCAGATTTCTGGTTCTGTGAAGATTCCAAAAAAGAAAAAAATTACAACTAAAAAATAAGCATGTTTACAACACATAGTCATACAGGGTAACCATTAGCAAGTTCACAAAGGCAAAAGGCTTAGGGTTCAGAATTACTTCCTTCCTTGCAACTATTATATTCTCAAGCCTTTTAGTGGTAGTTAAACCAAGGAAAAGAGGTAAAAATCTATAGAGGGGACTAGAAGGAAAATCTGCTCTCAGATTTATGGATATGTGTTCTAGAATCACTTTCTTTGGAGTTTGCCAGACCTTTAAGAAAATTAGAAAATAAGTACACTATAAAGAGGGGAAAACTAATTTGCTCTATAATTTGAAACATCTGGAAAATTAAAAAATGTCACAGGTGACTTCAGATAATTCGATGAACTGCAAACCATCACAGCATAATACATCCAACAGTACATGCTCTTGTGCTAAAAACAAAACAAAACAAAATAAAAACCCCAACCAAGAATAAACATTCTATTTTTAAATGAAAAGAAAAAGTTAATAAATTGTTTCTTGAATTCTGGTTATATATTGTTGTGTGTTCAACATACAATAGGGTTGTGATCCACTGGAAATCACTGAAAATGTGTCTGGCACAGACTTTATCAAACTTTTATTAGTCAGATGTTACATAATCTATCTAGATGCTTGTCATGAACATAAAATTGAATTCCTGGCACAAAATAGGAGTGGGACAAAGAGTCAGAGAAAATCAAGGTTCCAAATAAGAATTAAAAGTCATTATCATGAATTACTTGAAGCACTTATTCTGATTCCATATAATCAGAATTTTTGATCGCTGGTATAACATTCTAAAGCATACTGTGATGACACTTCGTTGGCATCACAGTATTTGTGATATATTAGAGCTTTAAAAAAATGGTTTTAGAATTCTTTAAGTATAACTTGTAAATCTCTTGGCAAACAGATGACTAAAATCATAGCACAATTTAAAAGCCAAATTATTTCAGATAAGGAATTGTTAACAGAGTGCCAAGTACATTTAGTTAAGTTTGTAATATTATTGGATGAGTTTTCACCATGACCTTAACTTTCTCAGTTATCATTCCCGATATTTCTTGGTTTACACTGGCAATTTTGTAGTGGGAATGCAAGTTCATATCCTACCTTCTGAATCATTTGGCAACAGGCCCTTACTTTTATTCCATTCAAGCTCAAAACTGTAGAAGCAGATCATATATTCCAGGTCCATTAGGATCACTGACAGGCTGTTCAGCTGATCAGCCAGCCAGAAATCAGCAAAGCCTACCTTATGAAAGGGGGCAGTAAATACTCGAAACTGAGAGAAAAAAGAAAAAAAAAAAATCAGAAAACACAGAAAGAAGAAAAGTCATATTAGATTTCTCTAATTCATGTCTGAATACTCAGCATTATTACTTTAGTTGATAAAATGAAAATCAGTGGACCAATCACAGACAAACACAAGGACCAGGAAACTGGCTTGGTAGGGAAGGGAATGAATTCAATGGACAACTAAGAAGGAAATGGGCATGGAGGCAGGATTGCTACAGTTAAAAAACAAAGAGAAGAGGTAGGAAGAGTTGAAGCTGAAAGTGAAGAGTGGCAGATGGTATAAGTACTGAGAGGAAGTTTAATGTTAGGCTCTAATGGAAAATTTGCTGGACAGGTGAATACTATGATCATTTCCAGAATGTACTATCTTAGATAAATGAATACAAAGCTCTGTGCCTGCAAAGGACAGGTAGGAAGGAACACTATTTGAAGCACACTTTATTCTCTAACCAAAGTGAATTTCATTTCACTAATGTTATGGTAATAGTGTGTTCATTTTGAAATCAGCCCTCTTCACACTGTTCTAAAAACAGTGATAAATGTATTAAACAAATTAAACATTAAGATAATAAGTTACAGGGCTTATGTGTGCTTTAACCCTCATAACAATTCTATAAGTTAGATACTATTCACGTTCTCATTTTCCAGAAGACCTACACAAACTTAGCCTGCCCTGTTCTGTGGACGCCTGTTTACCATGGCAAAGGGGGTGATTAATGCAGTCATCAGAAACAGGTTCAATCTGCACAGACTGCCTTGATAAGCCTGTGTGAAGTAAAGATGAGATGAAGGGAGCTTTATTCACTCTTGGACCTCTGCTATCTTACTACAACAGGAGAAAATGGACTCCTGAAACAAGGAATTCTGACAAGCAGCAGTTTTGAAAAAATGAGTAATTCTCTTGCTCCCTAGAAATCTAGCTATATATATATTCTTTTAGTAAACAAAATCAACCTGGGAGTGTATGGCATTTCCCTTTCAGACTTGTTTTTTCCCCCCTAAATACTTCTCTTTATTATTTTAGGAGGATAAATGGCTATATATAAATGGCTATATTATGAATCAATCCTGGGTGTCAACTTTCTATGACAGATATTGCCTTGGATCCTTGGAGAATTGGAAGCTAGACCAGGTATTTGTGGGATACAAAGCAGGTTTTGAGATGTTATTTTTCTGGAGCTGATATATCTTGGTTCCATGACTCAGTCTCTTGATTACTCTGACACTTTTTCAGTGAATCTAATAAACCAGAGAGAAAAGTTATACTATTTGTGACCATAAGCTCCAGATACAGAAAATTCTTTTGGATGGGTGTTGTAGGGTAGTGTAGGATGGTAGTTATCTATGCAAGTAGAGATTCTGGTGCCAGTTTTTGTAATATTTTAAGAAACTCTAGGGTACAGGATAGACTTAAAGACCAAAGAGACAAAGACAGGATGATAATTAAGAATATTAATGCCAAAAAAAAAAAATCAGGAAGTTTACTCAATCTCTTTTTTAAAAATAAAAATATATTTTTAGTTGCTAACAGACCTACATTTTATTTATTTATATGTGGTGCTGAGAATCGAACCCAGTGTCTCACACATGCTAGGCAAGCGCTCTACCATTGAGCTACAACTCCAGCCCAAGTTTACTCAATCTCTAGTTATAGACTTTAGTGAAATTCATAGCCTAGGAAAAATTCTTCTGACATAAAGACATTCTCTCACAATCTGTCAACCCCATCCTCAAAACATGGCTGATATAGAAAGTCTCCATAGAAGCAGCAGCAAAAGATAATGCATTAAACAAGAAGCCAAGGGATGGAGAGATAGCCATAAAAAAAAAAAAAAAGACTGGTATGAAAATAAAAATGAGAGGAAGGGAAATTTTACAGAAGATGAAAAGAGGAAGAAATGAGGGAGTAGTAAATGTTGGTTTAAGACAACTAATGAAGGAAAGAATGCAGTTATAGTCATTAATGCATTTAACAAAGACTTATTAAGTATTTATGTCAGGCCTTGTGGAGGTAGAGATAAATAAAACATAGTCTCTATCTTCAAAAACACACAGTCTAGGTGAGCAAATAAATACCCAGACATAAAATTATAACACCATATAGTAAGTGCTGTAATAGAGATAGACATATACTACCCTGGACATACAGAGAAGGGAACAAGTACATCTGTTAGAGGTAAGGTGACATGGAGAAAACAAATAGATAATACTTACTCTGACATTTACACATAGTCAAATTCATTTCAGATTTATCTGAACTCTCCTTCTGAGTGAGAATCTAGTAACTTGCCTTTCTTTTTTCTTGTTCTGGCTAAGGCCTTTCAAGTTCTCCACTTCTACTTTGTGATTATGATAAAAAGGATAAAGATTTCTAGAGTAGTAGTAGTATGAAATTGAGAGTCAGGTCTGAATATCTGATGTTTTACTATATACATATAAAATACCAATAATAAATTAGTCTAGGATGAGTATTCCTTATGTGAAATGCTTGAGGGCCAGAAGTATTTCAGATTTTGGAATAGTTGTATAGATGTAATAAGATATCTTGGGGATGGGACCCAGGTCTAAAGATAAGACTGAGATTCATTTATGTTTCATATATACCTTATACACATAGCCTGAAGGTAATTTTATATGACAGTTTTAGTGTGGCTGCATTCTGACTATGAAATGTAGAATTTTTTTTTCTAGTAGCTTAATGTTGGTGCTTGAAAAGTTTTGAATTCTGAAGCATTTCAGCTTTTCAGATTTGAAATGTTCAGCCTATGCAAAGAATATGTTAACATGATCTTCTAAGTTAATATGAATAAACAGATAAGAAGACAAAGTTTTAATTTCTACTTTTTAGAGGTTTGTCAATAAATACAATACCTTTCTAAATTTGATTTTTATATTCCACTACTTTTATCCACTAGATCAAATAAAGTATTTTAGATAAAGTGACTAACAGGTCTAACTGCTAAATGTTAGTGTTCAATAGAACAGTTTATGGAGCCAGATGGCCGGGTTTCATATCCCATCTCCATTACTTACTATGTGATTTTAGGCAAGATGTTCAATTTTTCTGATATATAAAAAATGGGGATTAACAGCAGCTCCAATCTTAGGGCTTACTAAAAAATTTAAATAAATTATTACATATAAAATGCTTTATTAACTAACAATACATCCCTATACACTTTTTTCAGTGCTGGGAAGGAACCCAGGACATTGGGTATGCCAGGCTAGTGCCCCACCATTGAAGTACATCCTGAGCCTTCTATTATAATAGACATGTAAAAATTTTACTATAGAACTAAAGAAAATACTGTTAAAAACTGATTTCTAAATTATATAACAGAGAACTCTTAAGTTAAAAATGAATTAGCCTATTTTAAGTTCATGTTTTTGTTAGAAAATATGAGTCATTTTTTATGTTTTCTAATTGGATTTCTGATTGGGGCAAATACAGATTTAGAGAAAAGAATATATGATTTAATGGATGTAAATAATCTGCAAAAAAACCAACCTGCACTAAATTTGACATACAATATCAATATCAAAATAAGTCAGTATCTGAAAAAAATTTTCATCTTTTTTTCAGAGGTGGGGAAAGAATAGCATATATCAATTTCATAGACTCCATTATAAATATGAATATAACCCAGCTGCAGTGGTACACGCCTGTGATCCCAGTGACTGCGTGGCTAGGGCAAAAGGGATCACAAGTTTAAGAACAGCCTCAAAAACTTAGTGAGACCCTGTTTCAAAATAAAATAAAATAAAAATAGGTTGGTGATGAAGCTCAGTGGTAGAGTGCTCCAGGTTCAATCACCAGTACTGGGGGAAAAATATACACACACACCACCCAGTGCCTACCATTATGGTCAAGTGACAAATGGAATTTTCCCCACTAAAAATTAAAAAAAGGGGTAAAAAAGAGGAACTAATGAAATATAGTTTATTTTAGGATGAGGATTTACAACATAACTAAAGTGAAAACATTCTTGTTAATTTAATAAAAATAAACCTGGATTTCTCAGTGAGATTTGAATTAAAATAAGTCAACAGGTCAATTGATATTAAATGACCTATACGTAATAACATTAATAACAATAATAATAACAAACCACAATGTTGCTTTCTGTATCTCACTGTTTTTTGAAGGAGCATTTTATTCATCATTGCCAACCTGTTTCATAAACAAGTCCTCATTTATCAACAAACATACAGCAGATACATAAACAAATGTCCACTCAATGGGAAACCCTTCTCTAATAAGAGTAACTGGTCATGCATAAATCACAGCTTGCTATTTAAACAAAGAAGAACGCAGGGGGGAATGTTCACTTCACACACAATGAACACAACTATAGTATTATCCTGTTGTTACAATGATGTAATTATAGAAACACCTGAGTTTTCTGAGTCTACTGAAATCTCATTTTAAAATAATTTTACAGAGATTTCACATTGAGGCAAGAAACAATAGTGTTTATAATCTAAAAGATATTTCTCTGGAACTAGAATAATACTACGTCTTTTGTGGAAATAACAGCTGAAAAATTCCAACTCTAATAACAAAATGACAGATCATCTGAAAGAAGAAAGGTAATCTAATATTAAACTGACAATGACTTATTTTTTTGTACTATAAACCTCAAGAGATAAATAAAGGTTCAAATTTGTCTTCTATCTGCAAAAACAAACACAACCCCTGACAAAATGTATTAAAGAGAATGATTTTCTCATGACTGATCAAAATGCTTTTGTACATTTAATTTCCACAAGCAGAAGTCAAAGGTGGGTCTAGTGGTACTATTACACTTAAGGTTTATGTCCCACTCTCCAATGAAATGGGAGAAAATCCCAATTTGTAATAAAAATCTTGATGAAAGGTGAATAAATTCCTATAAGAAACACAAATAGAATTCAATCAGCTTTGGAAAATAAAAGCCAAGGATCTGAGGTCCATTGCTTTGCTATAAACACTTACTTGTCTGTAACAGGGATTGAGCCCAGGGGTGCTTAACTGCCAGGCCACATCCCCATCCTTTTTTTGTTTTTTATTTTGAGACAGGATCTCACTTGCTAAATTGCTGAGTCTGGCTTTGAACTTTCGATCCTCCTGCCTCAGCCTCCTTAATCAGTGGGATTACACGTGTGTACTTAACATGTTGGCTTTTTTTTTTTTTTTTAAATCATAGACTGTTAAAGAGAAAACAAACAGCAACAACAACAACAACAATAAAAAAAACACCAACAACAACTCCTCTGCTAACCCACAAGGGCATAAAAAAGGCAAACAAAACAAAACCCAAAAAAACCCTACATTTTTCAGGGAGTTATACTTATGTGGTTAAAGAGAGAAGACAATTATGGCAATTCTAAAATTTATATGGGGACTTGTCATTTTAATCACTAATTCTCACTCTTGCTGGTTACAGTTTACAATCTAAGAAGTAATTATATGGGCTGGGGTTGTGGCTCAGTGGCAGAGTGCTTGTCTAGCATGCGTGAGGCACTGGGTTCAATCCTCAGCAACACATAAAAAGAGATAAATAAAATAAAGGTATTGTGTTCATTTTAAAAAAAATTTAAAAAGAAGTAATTATATGACAGCATTCTTAATTGATTTTTAAACAGAGCTGGCCTAACTTAGAAGTAAGCAGAACAACTCTCCCAGAGCTACCTTTGTGCTACCACAAAACATACAGCTATCATTTTTATGGAAAACTTTATACTCTATTATTGAGAATAAATTATTTTGGAGACCATTAAGAAACAGGTAAAGTGGAAGAAATGATATTTATTACAAACAACAATCAAAGTTTGTTTCTCAAACTGAATGTGGTGATCTGATAAGAAATCTACCAGTTTTAGAAAACCAATCTTTCCTAATATAAAGTACTGATTACTTACATCAATAACAAGAAAGTCACAATAGTTTTAACAATTTTTTTTAAAAGAAAGAAACTGACAAAGCCCTACATGTTATCACAGCTGGTTAAATAATCTATGTAATGAATTCATAAATCACTATAATTTGCAAAATCATTTCAATATCTGACCACTTTCCACTTCATTATAGGAGGAGAGGAAAAATTCATGAGCCCTTTTTCCAAGGGCCACCTTACTACACACCTTTCAGGAATCTCTGCTACATACATTCTTTGCTTCTCAAGCTGAGGTGCCACTCACACAGACACAATGTGAGTAGTGCCTCTGGAGTTGTACAACCACACAGCCTTAGTTTTATCTTAGAAGAAGCCAATAACCAATATACTATTCTAAAAATACTACCAAGTTTCTGGACTTACCAGCAGTTTAAGCAGCCAAAATCGGGACTTATAATAGAAAGTTTTAGTGGGGTTGATAAGAAAGAAAACCATAAATCCATAAAGGGCAAGTGGATACACATATGTGGGGATGACACTAATTGGAGAAAAGAAGCATGCCAGAAGGCTCAGGCACCACAATATCCCCAGGAATCCAGCAATCTGGTAAAGGACAAGGAAGACAAAAAGAGAGAAAATTATTTCTATTTTTACCATTACTTAGAAATATCTCTAATAAACAAAAGTAAGAAAAATAATTAGTAATTAAGCAAATAATTCCTTTTAAGTAGAAGATGGATTTCAGTACTCTAATAAACTAGCTATACATATAAAGCAAACTACATTCACGGGTCTAATGTCTTGCTTTGATTACCTCAAAGAGATGCTGATGAGACAAATTGTTTCTTGGATTAAGTTCAAAGATGAGCACATGATTTACTCCAGCCTGTCTCCAACCATACGTGTTGATGCCCAGTAGAAAAAGGAATTCGATCAGAAGAAAGCCACCCCGATAGATTCTTACCAAGGGCCATATACTTTGATTTGTTTCAAGTTTAAAAATAGCTGAAAGAATATTAATATATTAGTTAGTTATAAAACCCAAAAAGTCTCCTTTAATTATTTTCTTCATTTTCAAAGACTCCGCTAGGAATTTTTCATAAATAAAACCCATACCTATGTTATTTCAAGAGCCTGATAAAGTTGCCTCCAGATTCTTTCCCTTCCTTATTTTACTCTGCAGAATATTATTACAATAATTTTTTTATTCCACTGGTTTCTTATATTAGAGTGAGGTATGGTGAAATAACTGAGAATCATAAGATCAGCTTTATCAGTTGGGTATTTTGGGTATGCTACAAACTCATTGGTTTTATTGTCTTAATGGTGAACTACAGTTGCACATAATGATGGGACTTCTTGATACCCATTCATACATGTACACATACAATATAATTGGGCCAATATCACTCCCCGGCATTTCTCCCTTCTTTCCCCACCTCTTACTCCCTGCTCCCTTTCCTCTACTGGTCTCCCTTTGATTTTCATGAGATCCCTCCCTGCTTTTCTTTTCATTTTTCCTCTTTGGATTTGTTTTCTCCACCATCAAACTAGATAGAATAATATCTACATCACAGAGTTGCTGTATAAAATAAATCTTTGCCCCCTGCACCTCAGATAGAGCATAAATCTCCAGGATATATAAACAAACTTAAAAAAAAGTTAACACCAAAAAAACCACAAATAACCTAATCAATAAATGGTCAAAGGAACTGAACAGGCATTTCACAGAAGAAGTAATATATGAGAAAAAATTCAACATCTCTAGCAATTAGAGAAGTGAAAATTAAAACTACATTGAGATTTCATCATACCCAAGTTAGAATGGCAATTATCAAGAATACAAGGAACAATAAATGTTGGTGAGTATATGGGAAAGATACACTCATACATTGCTGATGGGACTGTAAATTGGGGCAACCAGTATGGAAAGCAGTATGGAGATTCCTTAGAAAACCTGGAATGGAACCAGCCAATGACCCAGTTACCCCACTCTTCGGCATATACCCAAAGGACTTAAAATCAGCATACTATAGTGATGCGGCAACATCAATGTTTATAGCAGCTCAATTCACAATAGCCAAGCTATGGAACCAGCTTAGGTGCCCTTCAACAGATGAATGAATAAAGAAAATGTGGTATATATGCACAATAGGATATTACTCAGCCATAAAGAAAAATGAAATTATGGCATTTGCTGGTAAATGGATGAAACTGAAGACTATCATGCTAAATGAAATAAACCAATCCCCACCAAAACAAAGGCTGAATATTCTCTCTGATATGTAGATGCTAACAAACAATAAGAGGGCAGGAAAGGGAAGAATTGAAATTCATTGGTTTAGACAAAGGGGAATGAAGGGAAGGGATAAAGATGGGAACAGGAAAAACAGTAGAATTAATCCGACATAACTATCCTATGTTCATATATGAATACACAACCAGTATAATTCCACATCACGTACAACCTCAAGAATGGGAAGTTATAGTCCATGTATGTATAATATGTCAAAATACACTCTACTGTCACATATATCTAAAAAAGATACAACAACAACAACAACAAAAAGATATGGAAAATACAAGTTTTGGTGAGAATACACAGAAATAGAAACTTTATAAACTGCTAGTGGAAATGGAAATGGTGTTGCTTCTACAGTTAAGAGTTTGGTGGGTCCTCAGAATGTTAAAAATGTACTCAAATCTAGTTAGATCCATGTTTGCAGCAGCATCATTCACAAAAACCAAAAGGTAGAACCAACCCAAATATCTGTATATAAACAAATTCTGGTATGGAACCTTATTCAGCCACAAAAGGAATGAAGTATTGACACATGCTAATGGACCCTGAAAACATATTTAGTGAAATAAGCCATACAAAAATACCACATATTATATGATTCTAGTTATATAAAATATCCAGAATAGTTAAATTTATAGAGACAGAAAGAAGATTGGTAGTTGTTAGCAGCTGTGAGGAGAGAAATTCAGGATTGAGGTTTCTTTTTAGGGTGATGAAAATGTTTAGTTAGATTGCAAAAGAATGTCAATGTACTCAATGCCACTAAACTGTTCATTTTAAAATGATTAATTGCATATTACATGAGTTTCATCCCAATAAATAAAAATAATTGCAGAGGGGAAAGTAATAGATACAGTAATAATACAGTTAGCATTACTAACTCCAATGCTAGGCACATGCTCTGAACTAGTAGTAGTGATAATTATGATTCAAAATTTTCTAACTGTATCTAGTTCGCATCTGTGGTCATGGATAAAAGAAGGCTAAATAGCTTACTCAAATATTTATAGCCCTAATAGCTGGGGTGTTTGCTCCACATATGAAGGAAATTTCCATGAACAGGAAAATATAATACATATTTATAAAACCTAAATGCAGTCTGGCACAGGGTGCACACCTATAATCCCAGCAGCTCGGGACACTGAGGCAGGAGGATTGAGAGTTCAAAGTAAGCCTCAGCAAAAGCAAGGCACTAAGTAACTCAGTGAGACCCTGTCTCTTAACGAAATGCAAAATAGGGATGGGGATGTGGCTTAGTGGTCGTGCACTCCTGGGTTCAATCCTCGGTAACCTCCCCACCCTAACAAAACCCTATTAAGTTCTACTTAATAGTGTAAAAACTGGAAAAATCTCTAAAGCTTTTATAACTATGATCTTGAATAAAATAATATCCTTGAATTCCACAATTGGTAAGAAAAGTTAGTAAAACAAAACAAACAGCAACAAAATACCAAGGATTATTTGTAAAATAATAAATTTAAAAGATAAAGCCTTCTGAATGAAAATATAAAACTACATCTTGTAAATGAACTGATTTAGTTTCAAAAAACACATCACAATCTTAATGATTCATAGTCAAGTTATTAATCAAAGACCAGAAACTTCAAATTGCTCAAAATATAAAATCTAAGAATATAGATTAACTTCTTTCTGAAGCAACATTTTGTAGAGGTACTGGAGATTAAACCACAAAAATTCTTGCTAGGATAATAATAGATAATCTGGGAAATTCCAATATATTAAAAAACAGAATGAGTTAGCATCATTCTTTTAAGAATAAGGATATCATCTCTGTGATCCATTGTTCCACAAAATAAAACATATATATTGTTCCATTTCAAACTCTCCATGGCTTTATGAATTTTTAACTAGAAAACCCTAACATTCATAAAGCATTTATTCTGGGCTAAGCAATGTGCTCAGTGTCGTACATGAATAATTTCATTAATTCTCACAGCAACACTCTAAATTGGTTTTCCTTAGCAGATACATGAAGAAACTGAGGCTTAGTTAAATTAGGTTCCTTGCCTAGGGCCACAAGGATTTAATATTGGCAAAGTGGCTCCAAAGCCTGCACTTTTAATAATAGGGTTATACTGTATAGAAAGTAATATGTGCTTACAGAAAAACAAAATAAAACAGAGGCTTATCCTAAAACTTTTTAAAAAACTAGTCTTCTCTTTACTGTACCAAGTTGCCAAATCAGTTTTCTTTAAAAGAACATTAAAAAATTTTTGAACAATTTTAAAATTAATTTATTTTTTTGTATTTGAGAAAAAGCTCTTCAAATCATTAGAAAGGCGATAAGAAGCCTCTTCTTGCTCTAGGTCCTATTCCCCTTTCCTAGAAGTTAAAAATTTTGTTTATTATCTTCCAAGAAATTCTTTTTTTTAATATTTATTTTTTAGTTATAGTTGGACGCAATACCTTTATTTCACTTATTTATTTTTACGTGGTGCTGAGGATCAAACCCAGGGCCTTGTGCATGTGAGGCAAGTGCTCTACCGCTGAGCCACAACCCCAGCCCCCAAGAAATTCTTAATGTACAGAGAAATACTCACTGAATAACTTTTAAAACAAAACAACTCTGGGCTGGGGATGTGGCTCAAACGGTTGCGCGCTCGCTTGGCATGCGTGTGGCCCGGGTTCAATCCTCAGCACCACATACAAACAAAGATGTTGTGTCCGCCGAAAACTAAAAAATAAATATTAAAAATTCTCTCTCTCTCTCACTCTCTCTTTAAAAAAAAAAAAAAACAACTCATCAGATACAATAGGAAGCATGCTACACATGTTTTAAAACTTGCTTTATTCACTTATATTCTGGAATGACCGTATCAGTACATAAATTCCTTTCTAATGTAAAGTTCAAGTGTTACATGCATGTAGAAAAATGGATAAATCATAAGTACACAGTATAATGAAAAATGGGAAAGTATATTAGAAACCAGAAGAAAAAACAGTACAGTACACTGTAGCATTCCAAGGCCCACTGTATATCCTCTTTCATGGTGCTGTCCTTTCTAACATTGAACTAGAAATTGCACCCAGGGGCCTTACACATCCTAGGCAAGTACTCTACCACTGAACTATATGCCCAATCCTTCTTTTTTTTTTTTTTTTGGTGGTGCTGGGGATTGAACCCAGAGCCCTTCTTAGTTTATTTTTCAGACAGTATCTTGCTAAGCTGCCCAAGTTGGTCTCAAACTTGTGCTCCTCCTGCCTCAGCCTCCCAAGTCGAGATGGAATTACTGGTGTATACCACCATGCCCAGATGTGTCTGGCTTCTTTTGCTCAATATCTGAGATTCATCCATGTTCTTGTATGTAGTTAAATTTAATTATTCTCACCACTATATACTATTCCACTGGGCACAGATGTACTATTTTTTATCCATTCTATGGCTGATGAAATTAGGCCTGTTTCCAGTTTGGGGATAATTATAAACAGTAGTGTTATTAATGTTCTCATACGTATCCTTTGGTGAAAATACGTAGGCATTTCTATTATTAGAGCTGGATCATAGGTTATTATATGTTCGGTTTTGGTAAACAGTGCCAAAGGGTTCTCCAAAGTGCTATGTCCATTTTCACTTCTACCACTATCTCCTTTATTTTAACATCTCCACTGTATTTCATTGTACAGGGACAATATAATTCATTTAAATAGTTCATGACTGAAAGATATGTAAGTGATTTCTAGGATTTTGCTATTATAAATAAAATGGCAGTGAATACCCTCCTTGGATATATTTTTTTGCAACCACGTACAAGTATTTCTGTAGGTTAAATTTCTAGAAATAAAATTACTTAACTGTATTTAAACTTTTTACATAGACTACCAAATTACCCTCTAAATAGATCACAACAATTAACATTATTACCACTAGTATACAAGTGCCTACTTCACACCCTTGTATCTACCATAAATGGTCATACTAATAAGTGAAATATGGTATATTGTTATTACATGAAATTAAGGTTACTAGGAATCTGTAAGAGAGACAAGTTTTTAAAAATTTATATAGGATTCAGATAGAGCCCTAATATCCAGAGTATACAAAGAACTCAAAAAATTAGACAATAAGATAACAAATAACCCAATCAACAAATGGGCCAAGGACCTGAACAGACACTTCTCAGAGGAGGACATACAATCAATCAACAAGTACATGAAAAAATGCTCACCATCTCTAGCAGTCAGAGAAATGCAAATCAAAACCACCCTAAGATACCATCTCACTCCAGTAAGATTGGCAGCCATTATGAAGTCAAACAACAACAAGTGCTGGCGAGGATGTGGGGAAAAGGGTACACTTGTACATTGCTGGTGGGACTGCAAATTAGTGCGGCCAATTTGGAAAGCAGTATGGAGATTCCTGGGAAAGCTGGGAATGGAACCACCATTTGACCCAGCTATTCCCCTTCTCGGTCTATTCCCTAAAGACCTAAAAAGAGCATGCTACAGGGACACTGCTACATCGATGTTCATAGCAGCACAATTCACAATAGCAAGACTGTGGAACCAACCTAGATGCCCTTCAATAGACGAATGGATAAAAAAAATGTGGCATTTATACACAATGGAGTATTACTCTGCATTAAAAAATGACAAAATCATAGAATTTGCAGGGAAATGGATGGCATTAGAGCAGATTATGCTAAGTGAAGCTAGCCAATCCCTAAAAAACAAATGCCAAATGTCTTCTTTGATATAAGGAGAGTAACTAAGAACAGAGTAGGGACGAAGAGCATGAGAAGAAGATTAACATTAAACAGGGATGAGAGGTGGGAGGGAAAGGGAGAGAGAAGGGAAATTGCATGGAAATGGAAGGAGACCCTCAAGGTTATACAAAATTACATACAAGAGGAAGTGAGGGGAAAGGGAAAAATAATACAAGGGGGAGAAATGAATGACAGTAGAGCGGGTAGAGAGAGAAGAGGGGAGGGGAGGGGAGGGGGGATAGTAGAGGATAGGAAAGGCAGCAGAACACAACAGACACTAGTATGGCAATATGTAAATCAATGGATGTGTAACTGATGTGATTCTGCAATCTGTATACGGGGTAAAAATGGGAGTTCATAACCCACTTGAATCAAAGTATGAAATATGATATATCAAGAACTATGTAATGTTTTGAACAACCAACAATAAAAATTAAAAAAAATTTACATAGGAAACTTATAATTTCCAAGAAACTAAATTCTGGAATATGTGATTTTTCAGAAAAATTATCAAACACCAGGTCATCTCCCCTTGAGAAACCATAGCAATTATGCACATAATTTTTTTGATGTGAGTGCTGAAAAAAAAAAAGACTCATGCTTGTACATGCATTATTACTGCTGTGTTTCTTTGAGACTCTCAACACTTATCTTCTGAACACCAGCTGTGAGACAAATAAGGATTGACAGCTGGTTTTCAAAATATTTATCCCGCCCCCCCAGCAAGACACACAAAGATCAAACAAAGATAGGTTCTGAGGTAAGAAAATACAATGCACAACACTAAATGCATAAATCACATACATTTAAAAAACACACAAAATTGTATCACAAAAATATTCTATACTTACTATACAAAACTAAACCTCAGATTGTCCTGAATTAAAAAGATAAACCTTTCTTTTTAAAAATGAAAATAAAGAAGTTTGTTTTTTCTTATGTCATACTTAACTATGATGATGATAATACCACCATAGCATCTTGGAAATAAAAAACAATTCTACTCACAAATGATTAAAGGTGTTTTCCAACAGAAATAACAACCTCCGCCACAAATACCACATATACCTTTTATTGATGTACTGCTCTGCAATTAAAAGCATATTTTACTAACACTTCTTATCTGATCCCTATGAACTATTATCAAAGCTAGATTTTCACCCTTTTCAACTAACATTCCCTGCTGTAGGTGCATTTACCATTTTTCTCTTTGATAACCATTTGCTTCTCCTGTGTACCTCCCTTACCCAGGATCAACTAACTATGCTCATTTCTTTTCTCCTCTTGGAATGCCTTTAATCCATTAATGTCTAGCATAAATTCCCTTTCTTCCATAAAAACTTCCGTAATGTTCTCATTTCAAAGTAATCAGGGCTAGCTTGGTGGCACATGCCTGTAATCCCAGCTGCTGGGGAGGCTGAGGCAGGAGGACTGTGAGTTCAAAGCCAGCCTTAGCAAAAGTGAGGTGCAACTCAGTGAGACCCTGTCTCTAAACAAAATACAAAATAGAACTGGGGATGTGGCTCAGTGGTCAAGTGCCCCTGAGTTGAATCCCTGGTACCCACTCCCCTCCAAAATTAAAAAAATAAAAATAATCAGTTGTTGGGCTGGGCTTGTGGCTCAGTGGTAGAACACTTGTCTAGCATGTGTGAGGCACTGGTTTTGATCCTCAACACCACATAACACACACAAAAAAGTTAATAAAAAAAAAGTAATCAGTTGTTCTTTTGAACTGCTAAAATATTTAACATCTTCAATCTCACAGTGTATTATTATTGTTTTAATACATACCTTAATCTCTTTAGCACAACAAAGTTCATAAGGAAAGTGATTTTCTTTTCTATTTCACAGGTATCAAGTATAATCATGAGACACATAAAATTTACTTGTTGAATAAATGAATAAAGTCTAAAACAACCCTGTAAATTTAATATATTAAGTTCATTTAACAGATGAGAAAACTGTTTTTAAAAAGTTAAGGAATGTCCTTAAAGCCAAAACAACTAACAAACAGTGAAGCTGGGACCAAAAAGGCAGACCTTTCGTTGTTTCCACAACAGCTAGCTAGACAATCTAGACTTAGATTTTTATACAATTTCCATGTATTGTAAATATGTAGATTGTGTTCACCCTAAAGAAACAGAACAAGCTTAAAATGTTATTATAAATTACATCAATATATTAAATCATAAGCTTAGGTGTATAATACTTATTAAAGTTAATTTTTAGTAACTGGTCAGAAGAACTCAAATACAGGTAAAAACACACTATTAATAGGTTAAGTTCATATATTCTCCAAAAGCATTAGAACTTCTGGGTTATAATTTCATAATGTAAAACAGACAGTCTTAAGAAGAATGTTTATGAGGAATAATGCACTCTGCAAATTATTTCTCAAATATCTGATATATGCTTGGAACTTTAAATACAAAAATTATTTATATATATATATATATATATATATATATATATATATATATATATATATATATCTCCTGCAAATCAAGAATAGGAAAAAAAAAAAAGAATAGGAATAGTGTGATAGTATATTAACCGTCTTTGTTCAGGTATTATTATGATTACTAAAAATCCAAAATGGAGTATCATGGATATTTATATAGTAATGTCTATTTTTAAATCATATTTCTTTGCAAACTTTACTGAGCAGAATTTACTTTAATTAATAATCAAGTTATCATAAACCTAATTCTATGACTCCTGAGGTACATCATGATTACTTGCTCTTAAATTTATAAGAAAAAAAATACTTATCCCTGACAAGTTTCTTTCAGTAACATTGGTAGATGTACACTTGATTCTTTACAGAGGAACAGAATTTGACACAGAATTAATTCAAAATTTAAACTACTTGCCTGCAAACACAAGGGTAATATTCAGCACAATGAATATTCCACAAAATAGGCCAACTCTAAAAGTAGTCCATGCTGGTGCAGGCTGTGAGCAGAAAAACAGAAGTGTAAATTAAAAAAAAAAAAATCAAATACATTACTTATATGCTGTAAGTCAATAGTAATAAGCCTCAAAATTTTATCACGAAATAGTACATTATGATCTGAATTTTTATAATCTGAACCAGAGAATCATTCACCCCTCATTATCCTATAAATAACTACAGAGTTGCCAGTTGAATTCTTTTACAGAAACCTGAGTCATGAAATAAACAAGATTATAATCTTAGGCATCAAATTACACATACACTGCAGTTTTCTAATGAGATTTAAAATGTCATTTCATTTTTCCAATGTACATACCTCTAAAATTTCCCAAGTCATTATTACTCAGAGCTTACATATCTGGTACTATGAATAATTAGAGACCTTGGTAAAATTAAACATTTATTTCATGAATTTTCTGCTAGTATTTAATTATTATATTAGGATAATTTTAAGTAAAATTTTCAAGACATACTAGAGATTTTTGACAAACTGGTATATCAGAATACTTTTAGAGTATGCAGGTTCAAGTAATATTTTTCTTTATTATAATTTTATATTTATAATTGCCTTGAAAACTACTATTTTCTAAAAATAAAGAACAGAAAGTATCTGAGATTTTAAACATAAAAGGATGAGAAACACAGATAATCTTATGGACTTTTCAGAGGTGATATTATATTTCCTATATTTTAAATATTTTCTAAAAACTTTAACCCCTCTCCCCCCCAAAAAAAACATTGAAACTTTGATCTTTTTCAGTAACAGATATCTGAATTAATGAAAGCATCCAAAAGGAAGATGGTCATAAATCTTAAAAAAAAAAGCTATCTTTAATTTCAAAAATGATTCAACATATACATACAAAGGAATGTATTTAATGTATTTGGATTATAAGAAATGATAAATAAAATAAACCTATATAATGCCTATCACTCATCTTTTTTTAAATTTTTTTTTAGTTGTAGATGGACACATTTATTTTATTTGTTTATTTTTATGTGGTGCCAGGAATTGAACCCAGTGCCTCCCGCATGCTAGGCAAGCACTCTACCAATGAGCCACAACCCTGGCCCCCTATCACTCATCTTTAGAAGGAAAATATTTCCATCAACTTTGAAGTCCCTTATCCCTTATTAAAAAAACCTTCCCTACTCATGGGAGAGAACTACGTCCATGTTTTCTTCAGCTTCACCTCCTCTAAATACATTCCTATTTTCTTCTTCTTCTTTTTTAAAATAGTTTTAATTGTATATGAACACAATATCTTTATTTTATTTATTTATTTTTATGTGAAGTGGAGAATCAAACCAGTGCTACACACGTGCTAGACAAGCACTCTACCACTGAACTACAACTCAAGCCCAATATGTTCATTTTTAAAAAATTAATTTTCTCATTTTTAACAGCTTTATATTTATCCAAATATAAATAACACGCAACAAACTGCATATATTTAAAGCATACCATTTGTGTTTTTTCCTCTCTAGATGCTTTTAAGATTTTTCTCTTTATCTTTAGCCATTTGTGATATAGCTATTTTTTATAGTTCATTGAATTAATTGATATACAATAAACTGCGTAGACTGTATTTAAAATATGCAATTTGATAAGCTTTTATATATATATATATATATATATATATATATATATATATATATATATACATACATACATACACACCTATGAAACCATTACCACAATAAAGACAATGAACATAATAATGACTCCACAGTTTCTTCAGGCCCTTTTGTAATCCTTTCCTCTCACCCCAACTCATCTGCATTTAACCACTAATCTACTTTCTATTATCATTGATTTGTCTGTTCCAGTCTCAGTAAATGAAATCATGCAATCATCACTTTTTAAAAATTATTTATTTATTCTAATTTGTTATATATGATGGCAGAATTCAATCCATTTCATAGTAAGTACTTTTTTTTTTAAGTCTTCCTTCTTTCTTTCAGCATAATTATTTTGAAACTCACCTTGTTATATGTATCAATAGGTTATTCCTTTCTATTGCTGAGAAGTATTCTGTTGCATGGATATATCACAAATTGTTTATCCATTCACCTACTGATAGATGTTATGGTTGTTCAGTTTCCGGCTATGAACATTCATGTAAAAGTCTTTAATGTACATATGCTTAGATTTATCTTGAGTAAACACCTAAGAGTATAATGGCTAGATCATATGGTAGGTATCTATTTAACTTTTTAAAAAAAATTTTTAATATTTATTTTTTAGTTTTCGGT
Source organism: Marmota monax (assembly GCF_021218885.2). NCBI lineage: Eukaryota > Metazoa > Chordata > Mammalia > Rodentia > Sciuridae > Marmota > Marmota monax. The sequence continues at coordinate 82,536 of NW_026694493.1, read as the reverse complement.
GGACACAACATCTTTATTTTATTTTTATGTGGTGCTGAGGATGGAACCCAGAGCCCTGCGCATGCCAGGTGAGCACGCTACCGCTTGAACTACATCCCCAGCCCATCTATTTAACTTTTTAAGAAAATGCTGAACAGTTTTCCAATGTGGTAGTAACATTTTACATTCTACCAGGGATATGAGATGAGAGAGTTCCTGTTCCTCTAACATTTAATATGATTGTTTAATTTTAGTCATTCTAATAGGTATTTTCTCACTGTCGTTTTAATTTGTGCTTTTCTATTGTCTAATGATATTAAGCATCTTGTGACATACTAATTTTCCACCTGTATATTTTTTATGAAGTATCTGTTCAGGTCTTGCCCAGTGGAAGTTGTTTTCATTACTGAGTACTGGAGTTCTTTATATATATTTTGTATACAAGACCTTTATCAGATATGTTTTGTAAATATTTTATCCTAGTCCACCGATTTCCTTTTCATCCTCTTAACAGTGAATTCTCTTATATATTTATTTATTTATATGTGGTGCTGAGGATTGAACCCAGGGCCTCACGAGTACGGGGCAAGCGATCTACTATTAAGCTAAAACCCCAGCCCTTAACAGTGTCTTTTAAAAAGTGTAAGTTTGAGCAACCAAAAATCACTAGGATTTTCTCTTACATGTCCTTCTAGAATTTATAGTTTCTTTTAGGGCTATGGTACATACAGAAACACATAATGTAAAATATGGATAAAAGTTCGATTTTTTTTTTTTGCATATAAAATCCAATTGTTCTAGCACTGTTTGTTCAAAACACTGTTCTTTCTCTAATGACCTGCTTCTTTGTATTGAAAATTAGTTGCTCATATATGACTATGTTACCCTATTTTTGGACTCTATTTTGTTCCATTGAAGTATTTGCCTACCTTGATACTAATATCACACTCTTTTTTTTTTTTTTTTTGGTATCAGAGATTGAACCCAGGCAGGGGTACTTCACTACTGAGCCATATCCCCAGCCCATTTTTATTTTTTATTTTGAGACAGGATCTCACTAAGTTACTTAGTAGGGTCTCGCTAAGTTGCTGAGGCTGGCTTTGAACTTGCCAAACTCCTGCCTCAGCCTCCCAAGCTACTGGGATTACAAGTGTGTGCCACTATGATTGGCTCACACTCTTGATTAATGCAATTTTAATAATAAGCTCTGATACAAGGTAGGTAGTGTGATCTTCTAACTTATTTGTTTCAAAGTTGTGTTGGCTGTTCTAGGTTCCCTGAATATCCATATGTACTTTAAAACTAGCTTGCCAATTTTTATATGCATACACAAAAAATGCTGCCTGCTAAACTTTTTAAGCTGAATTGTTGGTATCTATAAATCAATTTAGGAAATAACATCTTAAAAAAACTGGGTATACCCATTAAATCTACATAAACATGATGTTTCTAATTTAGGTTGACAATGTTTTATAGTTTTCAATATAAAGATCTTTTACATCTTTTGTTAGAATTCCTCCAAAATATTTTCTATTTTGATGATATTATAAATAGAATTATTTAAAAAGTTTTGGTTTTGTAATTTTTTTTTTTTGGTATTGGGGATTGAACTCAGGGGCAATTGACCACTGAGCCATATCCCCAGCCCTATTTTGTATTTTATTTATAGACAGGGTCTCACTGAGCTGCTTAGTGCCTCACCATTGCTGAGGCTGGCTTTGAATTAGTGATCCTCTTGCCTCAGCCTCCCAAGCCACTGGGATTACAGGTGTGCTCCACCACACCCAGTGATTTGTAACTATTCTTCCTAATTCACAGATGTACAACTGATTTTTTTTTTTTTGTAAATTGATACTGTATTCTGTAATCCTGATGAACTCTCTTATTGATTCTAATAGCTATTTTATAGATTCACTGGATTTTTTACATGGGGAAAATTTACACTGGATTTTTTACTGGCAAAACAAACAAACAACAAAAACCCAATTCACCGGTTTCACTTCTTCCTATCTATATAGAAACACATAATGTAAAATATGTGTTTCTATATAAAAATCTGAATGCCTTTTATTTCTTTTTCTTGCCATATCACACTGGCTAAGTCAGTACAATGTTGGATTAAAAGTAGTAAGAGTAAATATGTATTTTTATTTCTAGTCTTGGGGAGTAAGTTCTTGGTGTTATACCACTAAGTTTGATAGTAACTCTAGGTTTTTTCATAGATATCTTTTATTAGATTTTGGAAGTTTTTTCTGTTATTAGTTCAATTCCACTCTGGTCACAGAAGATACCTTGTATCAGTTAAATTCTTTTAAATTTATTAAGACTTGTTTCTGATACAGACATGTTTCATTATCTAAACCTTCCATACCATCAAAAAAAATCTCATCTTAATGGTTTAATGAGACCAAGAAGTTCACATGTTAATAAGAGTAAACAAGAGAAGGAGTACAGAATAACAGAAAAGCCGGAAGGAATTTAAATTTGTCATGAAGCAAAAGCTGACATCTAGTTGTTTAAAAACTTGAACAACAATAGTAACAACTATTTATAAGTTTTGGCTCAAAAAAATGTAAGGTAATAATGCCTGTTAACAACCAGATTGTGCTGATTATTAAACAAGCAGAAGCAAATACTAACCTGAGCAGCTCCCAAAGGGGGGACACGTAAACGCTTCATAGCCTTTTGTCTGTCACCATCTTCAAGTTCATTGGTCACTACAGCCTAAAGAAACAAATTATTAAATTTCAACACAAGTTATTCTATACTTTAGTAATGCATAGATAATTCTGTACCGTTCTTATAAACTATATTTTGATAACCTCTTGATTAATGTACACTGACATATAGCAAAAGAAGACAAATCACAAGTAAGGCTATACATATCCAAAGCTAACAACTATTTACAAAAGAATAGAAACGCAGACCTCTTTCTTTCAAAGTAAGACATGAATGTTATTGAAAACGAGTTTAAAAAGGTAGGATTATTATACCTCAGTTTCAGAGATGAGCTGGTTGATTTTTTTGCATGTATAAAATGGAGCCACTTCTACATGAGCCACTCGCCAATCTGCTCCACGAGAAGTTTCCAGGATCTTGTCATGCTTTTTAAGGATTTTTCTAAACCCTGTAAAATTCAAATTCTACAGAAAAAAAAAAATCAGAAATACAACTGTAATTCTTCACCATCAAAAAAGATGAAAAATAAAAATCACTAAGCACTGACAGAGGTGACTGGATAAAGATTGAGTACCCAGGGAGATAGCAATGTTTTCATAAAAGTACTCACTACTAAAAGGATAAGATTCTTCTGTCTTATTTCACTCACTCGTTTCAAAGTAGTATGTTATTAGTCACACAAAGAGATACTGAACTACCAACAATTTCCCTTCCAAGTAAATTAAAGACCTAAACTGAAAACATTTTTAAAAATAGTTTTCTTTAGTTGTAGATGGACACAATGACTTTATTTTTAGTTATTTATTTTTATGTGGTGCTGAAGATTGAACCCAGAGCCTCACACATGCTAGGTGAGTGCTCCACCACTGAGCCACAACCCCAGCCCAACATTTTTACTTTCATATTTTTTATATACAACTATTGTCAAATTAGCTTAATTATGTTACTTTACTGCTTCGGTCAAAAATATTTTCAGAAAATGCTTTTTATTTATTGTGCTCAGAACACATTTATTTAGTACTTTGCTTTTTGAAGGACTGGTATAGAAGTACATTTTCTCTTCTATCAGGTAACCCATGTAAGCACGTGCAAGGAAAATGGATGCTCATTTATTTTGCTCAACTTTCCTTTTCCTTTCATTTATCTCAGATTGGGGATAGGAATGCAAAAGTCAGTAGGAAGGAAGAAATGAACCCAGTTGATAGTGCAGAAATTGAGGAAAAGTGGGTTCGTACCCTATAAAAATAGTATAAACACTAAACTTTTCCACATTTTCAAATTCTGTTGTTGTTTGCCCATTGTTTGAAAAAGCTAGAAATCATGGATTTCTAAGGCTAGATCTATAAACTAAACATCTCTCAAATCTGATGATTACACACTTCATTAATAAAAAAGAATGAGCACATACTCCAAAATAAGCTCTGCTTTCGTATTTTTAAGATTTTTTTTCCCTCTCAGGCTGGGAGTGTAACTCAGTGGTAAAGTGCTTACCTAGTACCTGTGAGGCCTTGGGTTCAATTCCTACCACTGGAAAAAAATTTTTTTTCTTACCATATTTTACTGTTTGATATTAAACTCTCCTTGGGGTACACATATTATAACTTGGACACCGCTTTTAATTTCCCCTTTTCCCTGATTCTCAAAATAAATGTACTCTTATAGTATAGAAACCCCCAAAGAATAGAGACGAGAGCAGAACTTTCATGATTAACAATTACTTTTGTTTTCCCAAGAAGCTTTTTTATAATTTCCCAAACAAAAGTTGCTGGAAAAAATTGATACAACAAAATTTAACAGGGTATTTTCCTGAAACATAAAAGCATGTTAAGGAACTATGAAATACTGTTTTTATAACATATGGGAAAGTACTTTGTTTCTTTTAAAGGTTAAGTTATGAACTATAAATTTAAAAATTAAAATTAAGTTATAAAGCTATGGATAAAGTTTCAAAACAAAGGAGTTTATCATTATACATATTTTATTTCTTTTCTACTGTTATTTTCCAATTGAGTTCTTCTTTAAATGATAAAATATTAAATCATCAAAGAAGGTAGAATGATGAGGGGGCAAGTTAGAAATAAGTATATGCATTAATGACAGATTACTATAAATATGGGACTTTAATTATTTTTTATTTTAAAATTCGAATTCTTATCTCAGGCAATACTTTTGTTGAACTATCTTTACTTTTTACGTGTTATACCATCCTATGATGGTCTTAACCACTCAATACAATAATCACAAGACTAAAATGAAAAACAAATAGTACACCAGATCTAATTAGATGCATTTGCTTATTTAGAAGTTTATAATTGAAAACAGATTTTTAAAATAATATATTTTATTTTTTAGTTGTAGATGGACACAATGTCTTTATTTTATTTTTATGTGGTGCTGAGAATTGAACCCAGGGCCTTGCATGTGCTAGGTGAGCACTCTACCGCTGAGCCACAACCCTAGCCCTGAAAACAGATTTTTTGTTCAATAATCTTTTATAATTTAACTATGTGAACAAACTTATAAAAAATTATAAATGAATAAATGCTCTGTATTTCCATAATTTAGCATACTTGGAAGTTCAATTTTTTTCAGACAGGTTTTTAAAATATTAAGTGATATAACAGCCGAGATGTTCAGTCTCAACACATCTGCTGTGACTTAATTCCTCTCTTTAGATTTTTTTCTTTTAATTTGGTTATACTGAAGTCTGTGAACAATAAAATTGAAAGGATTCTGTTAGTGGCAATCTGAAAAAGTCAGGATCTTTTGTTTTATTAGTGCTAATTGCAGGAATGTTAACTGTTCAAATTTTTTTGTGGAAATTTTGCTATTGGTTAGTAGGAACATAAATGCTCTTACATAGCCCAAAATGGTTAGATAGATACTACCAGAACTGCTTTAAAGAATAGAGCGTAAACTGTTAGTCCCTGAGTCAAGGGATAACTCCTCATGTAGAATGCTTCTTAGAAAATTAATGTTCAAAAATACAAGTCTTTCCTACCATTTTTTTGCTCCATGGTTTTTAGTCAATAAGGACATCTAAAATCCCAATAAGAACATCAAGAATAAATGTATGCTAATGACTTTCCTTTTTGGATTGACTCATTCGTATAGTTCAAGATAGTTCTATTAGAATTTCTCATTTACTTAAAAATACAATTCTCCAAGATGAGAATCTAAGTACCTGATAGTTCTGCAGCAGGATAAGACTGAGGTAGAACTCGCTGAAGGCCAGTTTAAGGTCTTTAATATTCCTATGTTGGACACGCTCTTCATGGGACAGGTGGAAGACCGGCTTTCTGCGTTGTCGCAGTGTAGTAACACCAGTACTTTCTTTCTGGGCATCCAGTGATGACTGAAGCTCATTCTGAAGTGTAGCAAATCTACGCTGAGCCTCTGCGAGTTTCTCTATTAGATATAAAACAGAATTGTCAAATCAGTTAAGGTAAATATTTGATAATAAGAGTTCTCACTGGCTTATGAAGTTTTATTAATTATTATAATTTGCTTTCCTAGAATTTCTAGAGGAAAAATGTTACATGTAATATTTAGAACTGGATAGAAAAAACATTTTAATGTAATATATTTTTCATTCTACCCCATAATTCCCTTCAAACAAAAATGCTAGTACCCTTTCTTTATACAGATGAAGAATAAAATGTAAAGAGTTACTAAGAGTCAGAATTCAGAATGGTACCTCCATTCTGAAATTTGAAAAACAGTTTGACTGATCTCAAAAAGTAAAACAGAATTACGATATGATTTAGCAATTCCACTTCTAGGTATATTACCTAAGAAAACGGAAAACATACACTGAAACAAACAAATACACAAACTTGCATTCACAATAGCCCAAAGTGGAAACAATCCAAATGTCCATTAATTGATGAAAGGATAAACAAAATGAAGTGTGTGCACGCGCACACAAACACACACACACAGTCTCTCACAGGAATATCAGCCAAAATGAGTACTAATTCATGTTATGTTGGGTAAACCTTGAAGATATGCTGTGAAAGAAGCCAGACACAAAATATCACATATTGTATTATTCCATTTATATGAAATGTCCAGAACACAGAAATTCATAGACAGAATATAGATTAGTGATTGCCAGTGGCTTGGGGACAAGGATATTGGGAAATGACTGCTACCAGGTATGTAGCATCTTTTGGGGATGATGAAAATATTTTGGAATTAGATCATGGGGATGGTTGTATATCCTTGTGAATAAAAATAAAACCACTGATTTATACATTTTAAAAGAATATCTTAATTTTAAAAAACTAATATGAAATGTTTCTGGTTGTACAGTTTAGTGGAGAAACAGGATTAGAATTTGGGACTTTAGGTTTTTAATCTTGTATTTCCTACCATGTATTATTACTTCTCTAAAGCAGGTATTCTAGGAAAAGACCAAAACTAAAAAATTATGTGTTTAAAAAAATTAGGTATATCTGGATGTATGTGCTTATACAGTTGTCCCTCAGTATCCCTCAGTATTTACTTCCAAGGACATACTGGAAATGACTGTGGGGAAATGATTGTGGTACCCCAAATCTGTAGATGCTCAAGTATCATTTAAAATGGTATAGTATTTGCATATAACATACAATTTATTTCCCACGTACTTTCTTTCTTTGCAGTGCTGAGCATTGAACCAAGGGCCTCATACATGCGAGGCAAGCTCTTTACCACTGAGCTATATCCTCAGTCCTCTCCCATAATATAAAGTGTCTCTAGATTACTTGTAAAAGCTAATACAATGTAAATTATTCATTATACTGTATTTTATTTAGGAAATAAGAAAAATGTCTGTACATATTCAGTACAGATGCCATTTTCTCCAAATATTTACCTATTTATAGCTACATATCTAAAATATTTAATTTAAAAAATATATATTTCTTTTTGCAGTGCTGGACATTGAACCCAGAGCTGCACTTATGCTAGACAAGCATTCTACCACTAAGCTACACCCCCAGCCCTCCTAAATATTTTGGACTTATAATTGGTTGGTTAAATTCATAGATGCAAACCCACTGACGTGGAAGGTCAACTGTATTTAAAAATAATACTCTGGGGGGGAAAAAACAGAAAAACAAACAATTACAGCAATTAAGAATAAAACTCTGTAACTTTACTTCCAAGGACATACCGGAAATAGGTAAATGTGGTTTCAAATCTTTGACTCATTAACTAGTCAATTTTAGTCTAGAGATTTTTTTTTTTCAATTTTTCTACTCCTTTCATAGGTGAAAGAGAGAATGCTAACTCCCTCATAAAATGGTTGCAAAAATGAAAAACGACAAGGAACTTAGCACTCAGTAAATAATGACGTTAATGATTATGTAATAAAAAGCATTATTTATGACTCCTTTCTCAAGTTCTTCCCTTCCTTTTTTTTTTTTTTTTTTTTTTTTACTGTTATATGATCTTGTCTTACCCTAATCTTTAGTACTGTTGTCTTGTCTGGCATTGCTTCTTTATTATTCATTGCTCTCTTTCTTTCAGTATCTTTCCTTTTTTTGGGGCAGTACTGGGGATTGACCAGGCCTCACACGTGCTAATAATAATAAGCAAGCCTTATCCACTATCATGGTATTCCACGTAGTCTTGCTTTTAAAGAAACTATTTACATAGCAAAGGCAACAAAGCCATGAGTTCATACCCATGGAATAAACTAGTCACAGAAGAACTTATTTCTCATGTTAATGTCTGTATGTGACAACCCAAAGCCAATGTCATACTGAACAGAGAAAAACTGAAAACGTTTCCTCTATAATCAGGAATAAGATAAGGATGTTAACTCTCAACTCTCCTAATCAATACAGTTTTGAAACACAAACCAGACCAATCGGACAACACAGAAGCAAATTAAAGGGATGTGAACAGGAAAAGAAGTCAAATTCTCTGTTTGTTGGTGACATGATTTTATACCTCAAGAACCCAAAAAAGTCCATCAGAAGACTTCTAGATTTGACAAATTCAGCAAAGTAGGAAGATACCAAATCGACATACAAAAATCAATAGCTTTCTTGTACTCCAACCATGAATCTGTCAAAAACTAAATCAAAACTACTCCATTCATAGTAGCCTCAAAAAAAAAAAAAAACCTTAGGAATAAATCTAAGAAAGTGAAAGATCTCTATGAAAAGTATTATAAAACAGCAAAGAAATAAATTCAAGATGACCTTAGAAGATGGAAAGACCTACCATGTTCATGGATAGGTAGAATTACTACTGTCACAAAGGCCATATTATCAAAAGCAATCTATAGATTCAATGCAATCCCTATCAAAATACCAATGACATTATTCACAAAACCAGAGGGGAAAATCCTCCTAAAACTTATAGAGAAGAACAAAATATCTAGAATAGCCAAAGTAATCCTGAGTAGCAAGAGTGAGACTGATCTCCAATTATACTACAGAGATAATAAATATAGCATGCTACTGGCATAAAAACAGATGCAAAGATGAATGGAAGAGACTAGAAGACAGAAAAATCCAGAGTCATCTGATCCTCGACAGAGATGCCAAAAGCATACACTGGAGAAAAAATAGACCTGTGCTGGGAAGACTGTATGTAGAAGAATGAAACTAGATCCCTACCTCTCATACTGTACAAAAATTGACTCAAAGTGGAGTAAAGACCTAGGAATTGCAACAGAAACAGTGTAACTTCTAGACGAAAACATAACTCCAATATACTGGCACAGGTACTGACCTCCTTAATAACTCCTGAAGTTCAAAAAATAAGTCGACAATCAATAAGTGGGATGGCATTAAAATAAAAAGCTTCTGCACAACAAAAAAAATTTAAAAAAATACTGTGAAAATCAAATAATAATAAAAAAGGAATCAACAGCATGAAGAAAGAATATATAGAACAGAACAAATTCTTTGCCACCTACTCTTCCTACAGGTGATTAGTAACAAGAATATATAAAAAACTCAAAAAGCTTAACCCCCCCCCAAAAAAAAAAACTAATAACCAACTCAGTAAATGGGCAAAAGATCTAAAAAGACATTTCTCAAAAGAAGACATACAAAACTGGGGAGATGCAAATTAAAAAACCTTGAGATTTCATCAATGGCAATCATCAAGAATCTAAATAATGAAAATTGTTGGCAAAAATGTGGGAAAAAGTATGGTAGTTTATACATTGCTGGTGGAATTGCAAATTAGTACAATTAGTTTGGAAAGCAATATGGAAATTTCTCAAAAGAACAGTAATGAGACCACCATATGACCTAGCTATACCACTCCTCAGTATTTATCCAAAAGAATTAAAATCAGCATACTATAGTGATACATGCACAACAATGTATAGCAGCACAATCCTCAATAGTCAAGTTATAGGTACCCATCAGTAGACAATTAGATAAGGAAAATGTGTTATATATACACAATGGAGTTTTACTCAGTCATAAAGAATGATATTAGGGGCTGGGTTGTGGCTCAGTGGTAGAGTGCTTGTCTGTCATGTGTGAGGTACTGGGTTTGATCCTCAGCACCACACAAAAAGCTATTGTGTACACCTACAACTAAAAAAAAAAAAAAATTTTTTTTCTTTTTGCCAGGTCCCCAGCCCTTAAAAAAAATAATAATAAATAAGAGATTAATGCTTTAATGGAGGTGGCTGTGGTAAAGATTTTCTCCCAATCTGTAGGCTTTCTCCTCACTTTATTGTTTCCTTTGCTAAAGGAAAAAAAAAAAAAAAAAGGCTTTTTAACTTGAATCCATCCCATTTACTAATTCTTGATTTTACTTCTTGAGCTTTAAGAGTCTTGTTAAGGAAGTCAGATCCTAGGCCAACATGGTGAAGATTTGGGCCTATTTTTTCTTCTATTAGGTGCAGGGTCTCTTGTTCTAGTGCCTAAGTCTTTGATCCACTTTGAGTTGACTTTTGTGTAGGGTGAGAGATAGAGGTTTAATTTCATTTTGTGACATACGGATTTCCAATTTTGCCAGCACAATTTATTGAATAGACTATCTTTCCTCCAGTGAATGTTTTTGGCACCTTTGTCTAGTATGGCACCTTTTTTCCTAGTATGACATAACCATATTTATGTGGGTTTGTCTCTGTGTCCTCTATTTTGTACCTCTGTACCACAAGTCTATTTTGGTGCCAATACCATGCTGTTTTTATTACTATACCTCTGTAGTATAGTTATGATGCCTCCTGCTTCACTTTTCTTGCTAAAGATTGCTTTAGGTATTCTGGGTCTCTTATTTTTTCCAAATAAATTTCATGATTGCTTTTTCTAATTCTATGAAGAGTGTCACTGGGATTTTAATAGGAATTGCATTAAATCTGTATAATGCTTTTGGTAGTATGGCCATTTTGACAATATTAATTCTGCCAATCCAGGAACATGGGAGATCTTTCCATCTTCTGAGGTTTTCTTCAATTTCTTTTTTTAGTGTTCTATAGTTTTCATGGTAGAGGTTTCACCTCTTTTGTTAGATTGATTCCCAGGTTTTTTTTTTTAAGGCTATTGTGAATGGAGTAGTTTTCCTAATTTCTCTTCCAGGGGATTCTTTGCTGATGTATATGAATGTGTTTGATTTATGATTATTGATTTTTATCCTGCTATATTGCTGAATTCATTTATTAGTTCTAGAAGTTTTCTGGTGGAATTTTTTGGATCTTCCAGACATAGAATCATGTCATCAGCAAACAGTGATAGTTTGAGTTCTTCTTTACCTATTTGTATCCCTTTAATTTCTTTCTTCTGTCTAATTGCTCTGGCTAGAGTTTCAAGGATGATGTTGAATAGAAGTGGTGACAGAGGACATACTTGTCTTGTTCCAGTTTTTAGCGGGAATGCTTTCAATTTTTCTCTATTTAGAATGATGCTGGCCTTGGGTTTAGCAATATATAGCTTTTACAATGTTGAGGTATGTTCCTACTATCCCTAGTTTTTCTAGTGTTTTGAACATGAAGATGTGGTGTATTTTGTCAAATGCTTTTTCTGCATCTATTGAGATGATCATATGGTTCTTGTTTTTAAGTCCATTTATTGATTTCCATATATTGAACCAACCCTGCATCCCTGAGATGAATCCCACTTGATCATGGTACACTATTTTTTTAATGTGTTTTTGTATGCGATTTACCAGAATTTTATTGAGAATTTTTGCATCTGTGTTCATCAGGGATTTTGGTCCAAAGTTTTCTTTCCTTGATGGTCTTTGTCTGGTTTTGGTATCAGGGTGATATTAGCCTCATAGACTGAGTTTGGAAGGGTTCCCTCCTTTTCTATTTCATGGAATACTTTAAGGAGTCTTGGTGTTAATTCTTCTTTGAAAGCCAATCCCACAAAACCAAAGGCGGAATGGTTTCTCTAATATGTAAATACTAATTCACAATAAGGTTGGGAGCACTAGGGAAGAATAGCATACCTTAGATTAGGTAGAGGGAAGTGATGGGAGGGGAAGAAAGGGGATGTGGGGATAGGAAAGATAGTAGAATAAAACAGACATTATTACTGTATGTATATATGTGACTGCATGACCCGTATGATTCTGCAACATGTACACTCAGAAAAATTAGAAATTATATCCCATCTATGTATATCAAAGTGTATAAATGCATTCTACTGTTATGTATAACTAATTAAAACAAAAAAATTAAAAAGAATGAATTCATGTCATTTGCTGGTAAATGGATATAATTTGAGAATATCATGCTTAAGTGAAATAAGCTAGACTCAGAAAGTCAAAGGTTGGGTATTTTCTCTCATATATGGAACCTAGAGAGAAAGAATAAAAAGGGGGCTCTCATGAAAACAGAAGGGAGATCAGCAAAGGCAGAGACCAAGGGGGAAAGGGAGGAAGGAAAAGAAAGAGTAAGAAGTAGGAAATGAAGTTGGCCAAATAGTTCTATGTGCATGTAAGAATATATCACAATTCATCCCAATTTTATATAACTCTAATGTACCAATTAAACAAATAAATAAACAGAAGGAAGACTGATAGAGTAGAGGAAGATGATTAGGAGAAGGGATGAGGGAAAGGAAAAAGAATGTACTGCAGAGTGAAATGGAGTAAACCATGTTACATGTGTTTATGAATATATCAAAATGAACCCAACTATTATGTTTAACCATAATGCACTAAAAAAAGTTAACTAACCTTACCTGTTCTTTGCTTTTAGAAAACAGTTATTTCAGAATTACAAGCTATTTTCTGAAGAGCAAAGCTATTATATTTTTAAGCAAGTAAAAAATAATTCTTTATAAAATAAAGTTAGTGTCTAAGAATACTTTTATTACTTGTCTACTAGTCTTGCAATGTTATTATCTTGCTGATTCAATTTACGGACTTCAGTGTTGAAGCCTATAAGAATGTTCACCTATCACAGATGATTCAAGATAGTTAATCTTGTTAAATTACAAGCAATGTTTATACTGCTTTCATCTGAAATTCTTACCACTTGATACTCTACAACTCAAATACCAAATATACCAAGAAGACTTCTTAGTCACAGATTAGTAATGTTTCTACCACAAAGGCTCCCCTCCTTTTAAAATTCCCTGCTCCTCTGGTGGTATTCAAATACTAAAATACTTTATCTATTAAGATAAATAAATGCCCAATCCTTATTAACCAACAACATAATAAAAAAAAACAATAACTTATATCAGGTTTCCTGAATATTGACTGAATATAGCCTTTGACTCTTAACAAGCGGAATCCCAGAGGGTTAGGATCATTTTGCTCATTTTATAAGCAAGCACATGGAGGCCTAGGGAGTTTAAATAGTAAACTTCTTCTAAAGAAAAAAAAACAACATAAGATTCAAAAATTCAAATTGTAATAGGTAGATAATGACAGGTACTTTCATTCAGTTTTGTTTGGCTTTTTTGAGTGTGATTAGAAATAGAAACAATAAAATGTAATTTAGAGGAACATATGTCACTTAAAAACTGATCATTTTTAGATATAAATAATTTGGTAGATGTAAGTGGATGGAGGTAAGTTAATATTATCCCTATATTATTTATTATCCTTATATTATTTATAGTTTTTCATGTGCCCTAGAGTCTGAAGATTACAGTCTACAAGACAATCTCCCTTAGAGAAAGCAGCTAAATAAGAAGCAAAATGATACTGTTTACATCAAGTGCCAAACTCTATTTCTGTCAATCATGTCTTCATATTACCCATTACTTCCTGACCTGGCAAAAAGTCAGTCTGTAGACTATCCATTTATACCTACTCTGATGACATCAAGAGATATGCCCCAATAGCCCTGCCAATACACACAAAAATGTAATACATCACAGCATCCAAATTTTTAATAGCTAGCCTAAAATTATTTTTAAGAAGTGGCCTAGTCTAAGACACCATTTTTCAAATTGAGTGTTACAACCCGTTATAGGGTCATAAAACCAAATTAGTGAATCATAACCACATTTAAAAAAATAAAACAGAAAAGTATGAAAAACAATATATTGCAATATATTGCAAGTAGTAAGGGTAAGTATCTTTTCACGAAAAATATTTAAATTATTTAAATTTATTGCATACTCACAAATATAAATGCACATAAACATACATAAAACACATTTGAATATATGTACTGAATCATAACATGGATGTATTTTATTTTACCTCAAAATATAAAAATTATATAGTGCTAAAAATAAACATTCTTTGTAAACCAAGAGGCATTATCTATAATTTGCGATATAAATCATCCATTTAGAAGTAGGATCAGAGATCCTTCCCAAAAAACAGCACAGTAAAAGAAAAATGCTAATCCAGGAGTGTTCAACCAGTGAGCCACATCCCCTTCCCTTTTTGTATTTGGAGACAGGGTCTCACTGAGTTGTTTGGGGCCCAGCTAAGTTATGGAGGCTGGCTTTGAACTTGTGATCTTCCTGCCTTAGCCTCCCCAGCCTCTGGGATTACAGGCCCTTGTGTCACCAAGCCTCCAATAGCCTTTTCTTAATTTAAACACTCTTTCCAATGCAAATACCTATTGTTTTAGTCATTTCTTCTTCTGCCTATCATTCCTGCCCTCATTCTCTAAGGCTGGTTCCTCCTTATCCTTTTACCTCCTAATTGTGGAAATTATTTGTCCTTGGAACATTGCAATTCCTTCTGCATATTTTTCCTTGTAGAAAACCTATCTATTTGCAAATAATATTTCTATTTTGTCTTCTATTTTGCTTCCCTAGGTATTTGGAATGTAGCAAAACAGACATGCATACATTCCACAGCTTTTCATGGCTCTCTTTGCACTAGTTGTTCCCTTTGACTAGGAAGAAGCCTAGCCGTAAATGAAAAATAATTATGAGGATACAGAGTGAAAAAATTTGCTTGTTTACTTTTGTTTAAAGGGAGTGACTTGCTAAGAAGACCAAATCAGTAAAAAGAGGAGTTTAAATAGATTTATATTGAATCATTCTCAGAGGAAATCATTACTAGAGCAAAGTCTTAGAGTTGTAATTCAGTCAGTAGATATAAAGATCAGCTATAAAATAAAGAGGGACAGCTATTCTACAAAGATTAGAGAAAATTACATAAGGATGAGAATGTTTATAGGTACTTGGGGGAAAGGTGGTATACATATTCATGATATTATCCATCAATAGAAGTTGATGTCCTTCATTTATATTTGCAATGTGGGGGGTATAATGAGCATGATGAAGAAGATAGTGGAGTTAAAGAATTAAGAAGACCATTTATGTACAATGTGTCAAAATGCATTCTATAGTCATGTATAACTAATTAGAACAAATTTTTTAAAAAATTAAAAAACAACAACAACAACTAAGGAGAGAACCTGAGGTATAGCTCAGGTAGAGTGCTTGCCTGCCATGTTCAAGGCCCTGGAATCACTCTTAGCACCACCAAAAATAATGACGATAATAATAACAATGATGACAATTCAGGAGAATGGGTTAAGGTTTATAAAAACACATGGAAAAGAATACTAAGTAGGATTCACAGGCAGTTTTGAGGACACAGTTAAGGGTGCAACAATGAATTTATAGTGGTTCCAATTTGTTCTCCTGTTTTCCTAAGCAGTTCTAGAAGTAGGCATGAAAAAGGCAAAGGTTATAATGGTCTAGTTTTGCTAGGCATATGCAATATAAAGCAATGAGGGTAAAAGGATTAAAAACACAAGGGACAAAATGGCTAAAATGATTGACGAGAAGGAATTAATTCTGGGAGAGGCATAATTGACTAGAAAAAAATGAAGGAGTTAAAGAAGTTGAGTTCTATGAGACTGAAAAACAGATGTTAAAGGAACAGGAGGATTTAATATTTTAAAGCAGAGCAATTCTGGGCAATGGGTGTGGCTATGGGAGTATATAGCCAAAGTAGAGTGGAACTAAATATGGATTGGAAGTCAAGAGTCTGAAGTTTTCAATGAGCAACCAAAAAAATCAACAGATGTAAATGTAGGAACAGCTCAGAGTAGAAAGCTCTATAAAATAATGAATGCTTAGAAGATCCATTTTTGTACAAATATGCAGAAATACTGATTTAGAACAACAATGGTAGCTAAAAGAATGCTGGACTTAGCTTTTTGTGTTTTGGCAGGTTCTTGTTACTGCCATTTCATAATCTCTCTCCATGTCCCCTCTCCCACTATGTCATAAAAGAATAATCAGCCTGCTTTGAAAGGGCTGCCAAGAAAGGACACCTGAGTAAGATGCTTCCAGAAGTTGTAGACAAGCTAGGGAAAAAAAAAAAAAAATCATCCTCTGAAAAAGAAACTAGTAAAGGCATGAAACTATTCATCCTTTGACTAATCCATACTAGTATTTGGTTTATGATTATACGTGTTAAGATTATGGTATTTCCAAAGTTTTTGCCAAGAGATGAGGGTATATTCTCAATAATCATGGCTGATATAAAATTTAAATCTCTTCTAATTTAATAATATATTAAATAGCATTGATATAATTTGCATATTAAATACCAAAAAAGCAACTTTATAGCTTGATATCATAAAATATAGAGCAAAATTTATTTATCCATTGCTATGATTTGAATATAGCAAAGCAGGCTGAAGATTAATGTCCCCTCCAAAACTCATGTTGAAGATTAATCCCTACTGTGTGGGGGGAGAACTTAATCCAACTATGGTATTTAGAGGTGGGTCCTTCATTAAGTGGTTAGGAATAGACGAAGTCTTCAGTAGAGCCCTTGTGATTGAATACTAGTGACTTTAAAAGAAGGAGAAAGACTAGAAGACACATACACGTGCATGTTCCCCATTTCTTGCCATGGATTATTCTGCATTGCTGTGAAACAATGCCAGCAAAGCCATCAACAGTCATGGCTCCTTAACCTTGGATCTCTAGAATCATTAGCTAAAATAAACTCTTTTCTTGAAAAATTAGTCATGGTATCACCGTTCTTAGCAATAGAAAACAGACTAAGAATTCATTACTGCTTAAAGCATGGAGATATTATACCCAATAGGTATTCTAGTTATTAGGGTATAAACTCAGCAATATAGGGATTACATGTAAATTTTTTCCCAGAGTCTGGATGAAATGGCCCTATGAATCTAACTCACTTTTTTTTCTGATTCTGAACTAATGAAACCATCTGATCATCACCTAGGTTTCACAGGAATTATGATGTTTAAGGCAATACTCTCTAGAGTTTTAAAAATTTTTCATCATAAAGATATTGTTTTACTAATCCATATTATGTACCTTGCAATATACATACAAGTGAAATTTTAAAGGGTCAGACATAAGTACGTAGAAGTTCTAACATTTTCTTCCAACATTCCAATGGCATCTTGTAGACAGCACTCTGGAGACCAGTGCTCTAGAGAGATAGGGATGAGTGTTCTAGGCAATGGAAAAGGCAAAAAACTGACATAAGTGATAATCTAGAACTGTGCTAACTCAGCTCTGTGTAATATGATAAAATCATTCAGCACTGTGTAAAACGATAAGATGATTTTCAAAGGTCCTGAAATCTATACAACTACAAGAGAATCTAGGCAATGGACAAATAAAACTTTAACACTGAGGAACCAGATGAGTCCTGTTCCAGCTAAACAAAATATTCCTTTATTGCAATACAACAAAGAAAGCAAGTCTCAACCAAACAATATAGATATGGAAGTCTAAAAAGTGCTTATAGAATCTCTCCCCTCCCTAGCAACAGAAATTATCTTTTGTAACTACTCACCTGAATAAAATGTGTTGATTTTGGCAAGTTCTTTTTCACAGGTTTGGAAAAATTTTTCTTCAAACTTGGCAAAATACCTCTTTACTGTGTCCTCATCTGTAACTGAAAGGCAAGAAAAACTACTGAATATAATGTCAGAAGGCCAACTTGGAAAACTAGAAAAATAAAAATTTACATCCTAACTTTCTTAGTCTTTAAAATGGCGACTATATATGTATTATCAGAGAAAATGAATTGTAAATTATATTAAGAAGAGAATAATCAAATGTCTTTTCACAGGAATACAACCCTTAAGTTGAATGAGACTAAATCTCTACTACAATAAAATTTTTAATGTTGAAGAAAAGTATTCTAAGATGTCAGAAGAGGAAGAAACGTCTATAGAAAGAGATAATCTGAGTCTGAGTAGGATTCATTCAGCAAGAAAGTAAATTAATTATTTCAGGGAAGAAAAAATATAACAGCAAAGCATGAAGACATAAATGCATGGTATGTTTCTGGAAAAAATTGATTTTGTTCTATGTTAAATTGCTACCTAGTCTTTGTACCTCAGCTTCATGAAACACAGAAAAAAAGTGTAGACTACTCAGTGTAAATTAGATGCTCCAAAGTATCAGGAGCTTGATAAGTAACATAAAGGAGTTGAGCAAGTAGATATGGCAAGTGTAGTGATAAATGGTAACTGACACCTTCAGGATAAGGAGTGGTATGGAGTCTGGCAAACTAGAAAGTACACGTCTGTCTAATTGCTGCCATGTGGTGATATGGGGCCCACTTTGTCAGATCTTCCAATTTTTTAGGAGACACTATTAGTTCAGATATTTTTAAAACACTGTGTGGGTCAATCAATATGTTTCTGCAGCACTGATCCAATTTGTGTTGTCTTACTGAATACTGTTATGGTCTAGATCTTGAATGCCATCCCCTCACCCCCTGCCAAATAATTCATGTGTTGAAGGCTTGGTCCCTAGCTGATGGCGTTATTGGGAAGTGATGGAAGCTTTAGGAGGTGGTGCCTACTTGGAGGAAGTAGACTATTGAGAGGGTGGTCCTTAAAGGGTATATTGGGTCCCCAGCCACTTTTTTTTCTCTCTCTGCTTCCTGGCCACTATGAGGTATACAACTTTGCTCCACCATGCACTCCCCACTATGATGTTTTGCCTTGCCACTGACCCACAAACAATGGAGCTAAGTGACCATGGACTGAAACCTCAAAAACTGTAAGCCCAAATAAATCTTTCTTCCTTTAAATTGATTTTCTTGGGTATTATGGCATATTAATGGAAACCTGACTAAAACAAATATCAATCTACTAAATCCCAAGTACAAAATACATGTAGCTTCAGGATTCCTAAGAACAAAAGGGTATATTTCTTCCCCCAGTGAGATTCAAATAGACTCTCCAGATGGTAATCATAATATAGAACTACCTTATTTCTGGATCTCTTGGAGTACTCTAAGCTTGAAATATGTAGAAAACAGGTTCCTTTCTCTTCCCCTCGTCCCCCAAATCTTAATGTAATCCCAGAACTCTTAAATAATGACCTGAGAACAAGGGAAATGGTATTTCCCTAAATAACATGCGATATACACATACATACAAATTCATAGTACTACAGATATTTTAAAGAAAAACAAAAGCTTTAAATAAATTCTAAAAACATATCAAATATATTTGTTAAAAAATTAACATTGTGTAAAATTTTTATGTATACATGTCAACTTCTCTAGACATGGAGAGCTTTAGATCTGAGCACATAAAGCAGGATATTCTATTGATTTTACAGGGAAAAGGGGGGGATGGCCACTTTTATGTTTTTCATGAAACTTAATAATTTGGATATAATAATGAAATCAATTAGCTGCTGAAGGCCACTGAGAATTACTTTCTTAAAGCATAAAACAGGCCCCAGCTTTCTAAAACAGCTGACCTTGAGTTAAGGAAGCTCCATGGTAACAGATGTGGCACATATTATAACAGCATCTAGCTATAGCTGATTTAAAACAAGAAGAGTTACGATTATTTTACTTAATTACCTCCTTTTTCATTTTAATTTTGTTTCCTATTGTTAAGACAATTCAAAATCAAAAACATGGGCTTGTTCAAAATAATATATTTTGCTTTCCTATTAACAGGCAACTTTCATTAATATAAAGTGACTAAATTAAGTTGTTCAGCAAAATGATTTAAATATAGTTTCTGTTCTTGAAATAATTTTAATATAAGTCATTTATATAGAGGCTGCATATTCAGCAACATATACTATATAAAATGCTACTAAGAACTTAGAAATAAAACATGTAAAACAAAACATGTATTAAAGTGGGACCATTCTACCCATGAATCAGTTTCCTACAATTTCATTTCCTCACTTTAGAGATTTTTTTTATCTAAAATGCCAACAGTCTGTTATATAGTTTCCTAGTTCATATACAACTTAATAGCCACAAATTAGACGATGGTATTGTAATGTTAAAATAACCCAAAGAAATAAAAGCTGTGAGAAAAGAGGAAGAAAATCACAAATAAAAACAGCAAGGATTGTATAACTAATTACTACAAATTTAAAAGACGAAAACCAGTAAGGATAGCTGTGCAAAATAAATTAAATGAATAATAGTGTTCTTTATCCTCTCAGATTTCAAAAGACCTAGTCAACTACTAAAACCGAAAGTATACTATTGGTAAAGGAATTAGCAAAATACAACAGAAAAAAATAAAGTCCAGAAATAGATCTGCATACATATGGAAATTTAGATTAAGATAAAGGGGCTTCAAGTCAGTGAGAAAGGAATGGATTTTAAACGGAGAGGTTATTTTTAACACTACACAAAATACAAAAACCATGAAAGGAATGACTCATACTTTCACAAAATAAAAAGTCTTCATTCCACAACATACTATAAGCAAAATTAAAAGAGACAGGGAAAACATAATCTGCAACTTTTAAAATAAAGGATTCATATACAAAATATATTTTAAAAATTCTTACAAATCAGTATTAAAAAAGACATTCAAGTTCATAAGAAAAATGGGCAAATTACAGCAATTCATAGAAAAAGAAATAAAAGGCCAACAATGAAAGGAGGCTCAACATTCAAATGTCATACAGATGCAACTTTTAAAAAATGAAATACAATTTTTCAACCTCAGACTAGAAACACTTCAAAACAGTGTTATCATTTTGGCAAAGATGAGGGTAAATGAACATTCTCACTCCCTGTCAACAGATATATGAATTTGTAAAGTCCTTTATGAAGGCAATTTGGCAATAGCTATCAAAATTTTCAGTATGTTCAATCCCAGATGTAGGAAACATATTCTAAAGGAATTTTTGCACAAACAAATACAAGGATGTTCATAGGCCATTATTTTTTTTCAAGTGATAAAACAAACTGTTGAGAGCCACAGCCTGAGGGGCCCCAGCAAACTTCCAGCTGCCAGCAAACTTCCAGCTGCCGGCTGATGATTGGCTCACAGGAGCCCCAGCAACATCTAGCTGATTGGCTCCTCGGCCCCAGCAACATCTAGCTGATTGGCTCCTCTGCAGTGATGCTCATTGGACTGTTTCCCTGCCCTTTCAGACCACGGAGCTGCTCATTGGGGGACTTTTTTGGCTCCGCCCACGTGACCCAGCCAATCGGCCTCAAGAGCAGGAGGATTGTGGGAGGTGGGGAGAAGCTTGTGTGGGAGAGAGAGGCTTGTGGAAAGCCGGTGGTGGCAGTTGAGGCTCTGAGGGTTTTTCCTGAGAGACTATTTTGTTTGTCGTGAGTGGTTCTAAAAATAAAGTTAGTTTCTTTTGACAAGTGGCTCCTGATTGTGCCCAGCCAGACTGCGGCATTTGGTGGCTCGCACGGGGAGCGACTGAGGGTAAGTGAAACTGCTCGCCCCTGAGGGCAGGGCGAGAGGATGGGTAGCCATTTTAAGATTCTTCTTTTGTTATTTTGTTTCACTTTTGTTTTAAGTTGCCTGTCCCTGGAGATGAGTGAGACGGAAGAAAAACCGCTCACATCTGAGGAAAAACTATTTACGTCTGAGGAACAGATAGGGAGAAAGGACGGATGCCCATGTCAGGAGGATAGAAAGGCTATAATGACTTTTTGTTGTTCCCTTTTTATTTCATTCTGTCTCGGTTTTGTTTGGCGTCATCTTGTTGGGTTGTATTATAGTAGAAATACGGGATCAGAAATTAGTAAAAAACAAACTGAAAGAGTGTTAAGTAAATTGTTAGAGGAAGGAGGCATCCCAGTAAAATCAAGAGCAGTCAGGGTATACGTTGATACAATACAAAAATGTAGCCCATGGCTTTTTAAGGAGGAGTTGTTAAATATATCACAATGGAACCATCATGGTGAAGATTTAAAAAGAATAGAAAAGAAAAGCCCAGGGACTCTGCCAGTTGGCACATTGCCATTGTGGACGTTCATATCTTGTTTGCTTAGTCCAAAGCCTTCAGTTCAGACAATGGTAGAGGAAGGAGAAGACATAATGATTCAAGTAAAAGAGAAGGTCTCTCAAGTTAGTCAGACAGAGAAAGAAAGTGTAAAACAGAAAAAGCCATCAGGGGGAAAGGTACAACAGGAGACTGCTACTAACACCTTTCTATCACCAGAGGGTGTAAGTGTCCAACCAACAGCACCACCTCTACAGGAGACTGCTACTAACACCTTTCTATCACCAGAGGGCGAAAGTGTCCAACCAACAGCGCCACCTCCATATGCTGGGAGGCCCCCAACCCCCACAGTTGATAGTTGGGATCCTGAGACAAGATCTCAAATATTAACATGCCCTGTATTTGAGGCAGGAGGGCAGCGATTTTACCAAGTTTTAAATTTCAAAACAGTGAAGCAGCTAAAAGAGGCTGTAACAACCTATGGTCCTCAAGCACCCTTCACTGTAAGCTTGGTCGAATCCATTAACAACTTGAACATGACGCCAGCAGATTGGGCTAATATGTGTAAAGCTGTGCTAAATGGAGGACAATACCTGTTATGGAAGGTTGCCAATGAGGAATTTTGCAAGGAGACGGCTAGGCGAAATGCAGCAGCTGGTTATCCTCAGAGAAATCTAGATATGTTGTTAGGAAAGGGACCTTATGAGGATCAGCAGCAACAAATTGCATATGATCCTGGCGTATACGCACAAATTGCTGCAGATGCAATTAAGGCATGGAAGACTTTACAAGGACATGGAGGTTTACAAGGTCAATTATCTAAGGTAATACAAGGAGCTAATGAACCTTATGCTGAATTTGTAGATAGGCTTATTCAAACAGACGGTATATATTCCCCAAAGATAAACTTAAAATAACGCTTTTTACTCTAAACTTTTTAAATTTGGATTCATCAGGACTTAGTGCTGCGGAAAGGCATATGTGTCCAAAAAATGTACATAAGCCCAAGGTACTTTGGAAGGATATTCTAACAGGACAATGGAAAGGTCCTGACCCAGTAATTGTCTGGAGTCGGGGGTCTGTTTGTGTGTTTCCACAGGGAGAACAGCAGCCGATTTGGATTCCAGAGAGATTAACCAAGGTCCTGACCCAGTGATTGTCTGGAGTCGGGGGTCTGTTTGTGTGTTTCCACAGGGAGAACAGCAGCCGATTTGGATTCCAGAAAGATTAACTAAAGCGATTTCTACAGACCAAAAAGAAGATGATTTGGCTCAAATCCATAACAACTGATATCCAAAACTCCAGTTTGGCTATTCTTACATCTGCAACAGAACCAGGATGCTTTTTTCAATATCTATTTTATTATTGCCTTTTGCCATATCATGAAGTTCTATTTTGTTTTTTGAGCTCATACAGACCTAGGTTAATGTTTTGCTGATCAGTTCTATTTTTTGACTATAGAGTTTTTAAGCATTGCAATGGAGATTTCACCTGTAAAAAGTTATAAGGCCTTTACTATAATGTTATGTGTTGTATGTATTATATTATGTGTGCACACTTGTGTTTTGTGTTATATGTTTGAATGTACGTATGTCCATATATCATATATGATGAGCGCTCATGATAAAATGGATCCAAATATTTTTTTTTTTTTTTTTTTTTTTTTTCAAACCAAGCTTGGTAGGCACCCAGGACTGTAGGTTTATCTTGTTGATGGGACTGCACCAGGCTGCTGCTAAACCTTCTAGCCTGAGGAACACAATGCTACCCCTTCCCTCCCTTTTAGGTTCTTGAGCCTTTTCCTACCCAACACCAGTGCCTGGGGCCTATCCGTTACCTATCCTTACATGACAACAAATACATCAGATACTTTCCTGGACATAGCAAAAGGGTGGTGGCCTTGTCCATGTCACCTGTGGATGACACTTTCATTTCTGGGTCTCTTGATAAGACTATTCGACTCTGGGATCTCCGGTCTCCTAACTGCCAGGGCCTCATGCATCTTCAGGGCAAGCCAGTTTGGCTATTCTTACATCTGCAACCCCATCAGGGTAGTGCCCAGGACACATTGTCCATCAGATCCCTCATCAGACAAACCAGAGGGAGCGCAGGGTTGGACATCTGCGCCTCCGCCAGAGCAGTACTAACTCCAGAGATGGGAGTTCAAATCATTCCCACAGGGGTGAAAGGACCTCTTCCCAAAGGAACAGTAGGCTTATTATTGGGACGCAGCTCTTCTACTCTAAAAGGACTTATGATAAGTCCTGGGGTAATTGATCCCGATTATGAAGGTGAAATAAAAATTATAGCCAGTTCTCCAAAGGGTATATCAGTAATTTCACCAGGAGATAGAATAGCACAGTTACTAATAATACCCAGCCTACATGATAAATTTTCCAGTCGTACTGTAGAAAGAGGTTCCAAGGGATTAGGCTCCACAGGTGTAGATTGGGCTATGCTTTCTTTAAATTTAGATTCTCGCCCCATGCTAAAACTAAATATTCAAGGACATGAATTTAATGGGCTACTGGATACAGGTGCAGACCTTAGCATCATCTCTCGTCAAGAATGGCCAAAACATTGGCCATTACAACAAGCCACTCAAACGCTTCGAGGCCTAGGAGTGGCGACTAATCCCCATAGAAGTGCAATGGTATTAGATTGGAAGGATCCTGAAGGATGTGAAGGAACTATACAGCCATATGTATTGGATCATCTTCCCGTAAATTTATGGGGACGAGATGTCCTAGATCAATTAGGTTTGACATTAACAAATAACATCAACCAAAATGCACCCACTATTATGACTAGACAAGGTTTTAGGAAAGGAAAAAGATTAGAAAAACAAGAACAAGGTATAGCAGCACCAATACAAATAGATCAAGGAACAGACAGACATGGGTTGGATTTTCAGAAAGGGCCACTGAGACAATAAAAATTACTTGGAAATCAGAAAGACCAGTATGGGTTCCTCAGTGGCCCCTGACTAAAGAAAAGATACAAGCAGCCCATGACCTGGTCAAACAACAATTAGCAGAAGGACATATACAACCTTCTGTATCTCCCCATAATACTCCCATTTTTGTCATCAAAAAGAAATCTGGTAAATGGAGATTATTGCAAGATTTAAGAGCCATTAATAATGAGATGGTTATTATGGGACCTGCTCAATCAGGGATTCCTCAGTTGTCTGCTTTGCCAAAAACCTGGTATGTTTTAGTTATAGATATTAAAGATTGTTTTTTTTCAATTCCAATTCATCCTGAGGATAGTCCACGTTTTGCATTTACTATCCCTGCACTGAATCATGAAGGTCCTGATCAGAGATATGAATGGAAAGTACTCCCTCAAGGGATGGCTAACAGCCCAACTATGTGTCAAATTTATGTTAACAAAGTAATCCAGCCACTTAGAAATCAAAATCCTGAACTACAAATATTTCACTATATGGATGATGTATTATTAGCACACAAAGATAAAAACACATTGCTAGAATGTTATGCCACACTTACAAACTTATTAAAAAATTATAATCTAGAGATAGCAATAGATAAAGTACAATTAAATTTTCCAATTAATTATTTAGGAGTTCTATTATCCTCAACCATGGTCCGTCCACCAAAAATTCAAATACGAGTAGATCAACTCAAATCACTTAATGACTTTCAAAAGTTATTAGGAGACATAAATTGGATAAGGCCTTATTTAGGTATACCAACAGGAGAGTTGGGACCTTTATTTGATATCCTAAAAGGTCCATCAGATCCAAATTCACCCCGAATGTTAACGCCTGAAGCAAGAAAGGCATTAAAAATCATTGAAACATATATGGAAAATATGCATTTGGATAGAATTGATATAAGTTTGCCTTTATTATTTATTGTACTACCAACAAAAAATATTCCTACAGGAGTATTTTGGCAAGAAGGTCCATTATTATGGATACATTTATCTTATTCTCCTAACACTATTCTTACTAGGTATCCTGAGGCTGTAGGACAATTAATACTCAAAGGAATAAAAGCAGCAAAGGGAGTGTTTGGAATTTCTCCCAATAAAATTATTACTCCATATACTATGAATCAAATTGATGAGTTAGCTAATGAGTTAAATACTTGGGCAATAATCATGTGCAAATCTAATGTTTCATTTGATAACCACTTACCATCTAATCCTTTATTGTCTTTTTGGTCATTGCATCCTGTAATTTTTCCAAAAATGACAAGAAAAACACCTATCATGAATGCTCCAAATATATTCACTGATGGGTCAAATAATGGTACAGCAGCAGTAGTTACCCCTGATCAAACTTTTACATTTTTAGTACCCAAACAATCAGCTCAAAAGGTAGAGCTTAATGCAGTTTTACAAGCTTTTGTGATGTTTAAAGATTCTGTATTTAATTTATTTTCTGATAGTCAGTATGTAGTTAATGCTATAGTATCTCTTGAAGATGCTGGTAGGATTTCCCCTTCTTCTACTGTTTTCTCTTTGCTTTCCACTATACAAAGTCTAATCTGGGACAGAAAAGATCCATTCTTTATAGGACATATCAGGGCACATACAGGATTGCCTGGAGCCCTTAGTTTGGGCAATGATTTAGCAGATAAAACTACACATGACATACATATTTTCTCTACACTAGAAGAAGCTATAAATTTTCATAAAAAGTTCCATGTCAATGCTAATACTTTACAAAAGCACTTTAAAATAACTAAGGAACAAGCTAGACAAATAATAAAACAATGTCAAAATTGTGTGACCTTTTTACCACAAGTTAATCTTGGAGTCAATCCTAAAGGATTGATACCTAACCATATTTGGCAGATGGACGTCACACACTTGCCAGAATTTGGAAAATTAAAATATTTGCATGTTACAGTTGATACTTCTTCTGGATTTTTGATGGGCTCCCTTCATGCCGGAGAAAAAACTAAAGATGTTATAGCTCATTGCTTACAAAATTTTGCCACTGTGGGTGTTCCAAAACAGTTAAAAACAGATAATGCCCCTGGTTATACTTCTACCTCTTTTAAACAATTTTGCTCAACATTTGGCATTACTCATATAACAGGAATCCCATACAATCCACAGGGACAAGGCATAGTTGAAAGAGCTCATCAAACTATTAAAATGTACTTATTAAAGCAAAAAGAAGGAATTGGGAAGGGGTATATATTCCCCAAAGATAAACTTAAAATAACCCTTTTTACTCTAAACTTTTAAAATTTGGATTCATCAGGACTTAGTGCTGCGGAAAGGCATATGTGTCCAAAAAATGTGCATAAGCCCAAGGTACTTTGGAAGGATATTCTAACAGGACAATGGAAAGGTCCTGACCCAGTAATTGTCTGGAGTCGGGGGTCTGTTTGTGTGTTTCCACAGGGAGAACAGCAGCCGATTTGGATTCCAGAGAGATTAACCAAGGTCCTGACCCAGTGATTGTCTGGAGTCGGGGGTCTGTTTATGTGTTTCCACAGGGAGAACAGCAGCCGATTTGGATTCCAGAAAGATTAACTAAAGCGATTTCTACAGACCAAAAAGAAGATGATTTGGCTCAAATCCATAACAACTGATATCCAAAACTCCAGTTTGGCTATTCTTACATCTGCAACAGAACCAGGATGCTTTTTTCAATATCTATTGTATTATTGCCTTTGCCATATCATGAAGTTCTATTTTGTTTTTTGAGCTCATACAGACCTAGGTTAATGTTTTGCTGATCAGTTCTATTTTTTTGACTATAGAGTTTTTAAGCATTGCAATGGAGATTTCACCTGTAAAAAGTTATAAGGCCTTTACTATAATGTTATGTGTTGTATGTATTATATTATGTGTGCACACTTGTGTTTTTTGTTATATGTTTGAATGTACGTATGTCCATATATCATTTATGATGAGCGCTCATGATAAAATGGATCCAAATATTTTTTTTCACGTGATTTAAATGGTTTAATTTAAATTGTGTAAACAACTGTTGAGGATTGTTTTAATATGTAAACAAAAAAGAAGGTTAACAGATCTGTTTGTTTACTTTCACCTTTCCTTTTCATTATATTTAATAATTCTCTTAAAGACAATGTAAATTGTTAAGAAAATTGTTTTCTTTTAGTGCCTTCTGTAATGTTACATAATTTTTTCTTTAGCCATTATTGCCAGAATTCCTATCTTCATCCCAGTGCCAGTGAAGACAATGTAAATTGTTAAGAAAATTGTTTTCTTTTAGTGCCTTCTGTAATGTTGCATAATTTTTTCTTTAGCCATTATTGCCAGAATTCCTATCTTCATCCCAGTGCTGGTGAAGACAATGTAAATTGTTAAGAAAATTGTTTTCTTTTAGTGCCTTCTGGAATGTTACATAATTTTTTCTTTAGCCATTATTGCCAGAATTCCTATTTTCATCCCAGTGCTGGTGAAGTCAAAGATAAAACCAATCTACAGCTTCTACAATAGCCATCACTGAACTGCTTGCAGAACTTGCCTGGACACATTGTGAGCTCACCTGTATGCATTGTGAACTATCTGTTGGTGCAGCGACTTATGGTAGTGTTGGGGTATTTTTGCTGATGATGTCACCGGTGGTACAATTTTTCAAAGGAGCCCTCAATTGGCTTAATGTCATGGCATTTTGCATCCTCCTCTACTAGTGATGGTCTAAAATTTGGGGGCCAACAGAGGTGAGGCAAAGAACCTCACCCCCCCACAGGTGCAAAGGCCTATCCACAAGTATGGCTGTATGCTGGACCGGTAGTCAGTGACGGGTATGATCCAATTGCAGTGGTACCAACCTAAGACAGGAGGCTGACGCCTAGAGGTCAGTTCATCCGATGACGGGTAAGGACCATATGTTGAATTGGACTGCCTAACAGGCACGGTCCCTAAGCCACATGCTTGTTGTTTAAACAGAGAGGGGGAGATGTTGAGAGCCACAGCCTGAGGGGCCCCAGCAAACTTCCAGCTGCCAGCAAACTTCCAGCTGCCGGCTGATGATTGGCTCACAGCAGCCCCAGCAACATCTAGCTGATTGGCTCCTCGGCCCCAGCAACATCTAGCTGATTGGCTCCTCTGCGGTGATGCTCATTGGACTGTTTCCCTGCCCTTTCAGACCACGGAGCTGCTCATTGGGGGACTTTTTTGGCTCCGCCCACGTGACCCAGCCAATCGGCCTCAAGAGCAGGAGGATTGTGGGAGGTGGGGAGAAGCTTGTGTGGGAGAGAGAGGCTTGTGGAAAGCCGGTGGTGGCAGTTGAGGCTCTGAGGGTTTTTCCTGAGAGACTATTTTGTTTGTCGTGAGTGGTTCTAAAAATAAAGTTAGTTTCTTTTGACAAGTGGCTCCTGATTGTGCCCAGCCAGACTGCGGCAACAAACTGATGTCCAGTAAAAGGGGGGTTGGTTAAACAAATCATGATAATATTACATAACACAATAGTCATTACACCATAGTAATCATTTAAATAAGTGACATACATACATCCTGGCATGTATGAAAGAATCTCCACAACACACTGTGGTGGAAAAAAATTTAAGTAACAGAATATATATATCATGATTCCATTTATAAAAAAATATGGTTATAAATATTCATCTATACATTCATAGAAAGAAGATTGGAAAGAGGCATAACAAAATGCTAATTGAGGTTACTTCCCTTGACAAAGAAGTATAAAAGGGATTCTCAAGTTTTGCTATCTACAATTATTGTATTGCTTATAATTAAGAGGTATTCATGAATACAGATAAATCACTGGTATAAATAAATGGTATTATATGTTAGAAGAAGAAAAAAAAATACATGTCACATCCAACCTCTACATTATACATAGTAAAAGCTAACCAGCATAGCTAGTTAAAATGACTGTATCAGAATCTAGAGGTATTTAGAATGATTATACCTTCCATTCCAGTTATGGGAAGTTGGTAGAAGGCTGACTTATAGAATATAAACTTCTGTTATAGAATGCTTTCAAAAACACACCTACTGAACAATGTAGGAAAACATTAACTCTGAATTGGAGAATCAAAGAATTTCAGAGTTCAAAATCTAGTATAATTTCCTTATTTTGTAGGTGAAAAAAACTGAGGTGTAGATAGCCTACTATGAGAGAGGATTCCTCCCTCCAACAATAACAATATACATTTCATAGAAAATCCCTCTATTTTCTTATAATAAAATAAAAAAAACTATCTACATATCAACTAAATGAAAGTGACCACTGAGTGTTATATGGGTTTTATGGCTTGAATATATGCCTCCTCCAAATTCATATGTTGAAATCCTGATGCTCACTGTGACTGTATTTAAAGACAGGGCCTTAAAAAAAACATGGTATGGATATCTTGCTATTAAGCAAAGAAACAAAATTTTAAATAATTTACTGCTTAAAAAAAAAAAAAAAGACAGGGCCTTTAAAGAAGTAATTAAGATTAAATAAGACCTTAAGGTTGGGCTGGGGATGTGGCTCAAGCAGTAGCACGCTCGCCTGGCATGCGTGCGGCCCGTGTTAGATCCTCAGCACCACATACAAACAAAGATGTTGTGTCCGCCGAAAACTAAAAAATAAATATTAAAAAATTCTCTCTCTCTCTCTCATTCTCTCACTCAAAAAAAAAAAAAAAAAGAGTACCTGACTTGTAGCATGTACTCAATTAAAATTAAAAAAAAAAAAAAAAAAATTTTTTTTAAAAAGACCTTAAGGTTAATGGGGCCCTAATCCAATAAGTCTGGTGTCCTTATAGGAAAAGGAAGAGACACTTGAGTCCTCCCTCCCTCATTACATACAGAAGAAAGGCTACGTAAGGACACAAGTCTGCAAAAGTCAGGAAGAGAGGCCTTACCAGAAGCCAACCCCACCAAGCATGGACTTCAAATCTCCAAACATTGAAAAAGTAAAATTTCTCTTGTTTAAAACATCCCACCTGGGGCTGAGGTTGCAGCTCAGAGGTAGAGTGCTCACCTAGCTCCCGTGAGGCACTGGGTTCAATCCTCAGCACCACATATAAATAAAATAAAGGTATTGTATCCACTTACAACTAAAAAAAAATTGAAAAAAAAAATCCAGCCTGTGGTATATTTTTATGGCAGCCTGAGCAGACTAATACAATAAGCTAAATATGTCAACCATTAGTCACTAAAGTCACAAAAGACTAATTCTAGTTCAAAGAGAATTAGTGTTTAAGTACAAATGTTAGCAAGATACAGTAACAACAAGAACAGCATCAACAGAAAAAGGGAAGACAAAAGGGTGAAAAAAAAATCCAGAATTGGTGAAGAATTATTCAGAGAACACTGTTAGAGAGATCCCTTTCCTGAGTTAAGTAGACATGAATTCAATCAATTATACTAAAGGGGGAGGGGAGAGCAGGAGGGAATACCAGAATGAGAAACAGACATTGATTTTTTTGTCATTTGTATTGTGGTCTTATCTTCACCTCACATTTATGGATGACAATTTTTTTCTCATCCATCCCCCTAAATGACTATGTTAATAGAAATTACTTAAGAGCACCAATCAGGGCAAAATACTGCTACTGCATAGTAATCACCACCAAGTGCTTTTTACAGCAACTTTCAGGAATATTTTAACTTTTAATAACATAAATGTCACCTAACCTTGTCATGTAATCTCTAAGTTAGATAAAAATGAAGTCTATTAAGATTTAAACCCAATTAAGATTTAATGCAATTGCTCTTTCTGCAGCATAGCTTGTTGATGATGGAAATACCAAATACTGTATTATTTGCAACAAAAGTTAAACTTCCGCTGCTATACACTAACTCAGAAATTTTGATTTTTCATTAACTTGACTGATTAAAAATTTATGTAAATTAAAATAAAATAAAATAAAATCTCCATTAAGGCTGATTCATAGTGGGATAGGGAGCGGGAGCATGAAAGGAACAGACGAACTCTAGATAGGGCAGAGAGGTTGGAAGGGAAGGGAGGGGGCATGGGGCTATTAAAAATGGTGGAATGTGATGATCATTAATATCCAAAGTACAGGTATGAAAACACGAATTGGTGTGAATATACTATGGATACAACCAGAGATATGAAAAATTGTGCTCTATATGTGTAATAAGAATTGTAATGCATTCCGCTGTCATATATTAAAAAAAACTCCATTAACTCCATTACGTATGTGATGTTACATTCAAATTTATTGACTAGTCTCAATTTCCTTAATTTCCAGATCTATGAGATATTGAGGGTAGAATTATGTCTATTTTATTTTTATAGATCCTATACTCAACATAATGTCTTGCACACAGTATGTGCTCCAAGATGGACATGGTGTTGCATATAATCCCAGCGACTCAGGAAGCTGAGGCAAAAGAATCCCAAATTTGAAGTCTGCCTAGGCAACAGAGCAAGACCCTGTCTCAAAATAAAATTAAAAAGGGCCCAGAGGCAGAAAGCTCCTGGGTTCAATCTCCAGTATTACCAAAAAGCAATCATCAAACACAGTATGTGCTCTATACACTTGTTTTTTAAACTGCAAATTTGATATAATATTTGTGAAAAGTATGATTTATTAAAGTGAAAAAATCCAGCAATTCAATAGTCATATACAAAAAAACTGAAGATGGATCTCTATCATACCATATATAGAAATTTAGTCAAAATGTATCAAAGACGTAATGAAACAGCAAAAATTATGAAACTCTTAGAAGAAAACACAAGCATAAATCTTCCTGACCTTTGACAAGGCAACGGTTTCTTAGATATGACACCAAAAGCACAATCAATAAAAGAAAAAATAATCAATAAACTGGACTTCTCAAAATAAAAAAAGCTTGCCTGTTTAAAAAGGCAATATCAAGGGGTTCGGGATGTGACTCAAGTGGTAGCATGCTCGCCTGGCATGCGTGAGGCACTGGATTCGATCCTCAGCACCACATAAAAATAAAATAAAGATACTGTGTCCACCTAAAACTAAAAAATAAACATTTTTTTTAAAAAGGCAATATCAAAAGAAAAAAGAGTGTCAGAATGGAAGAAAATATTGTCAAACCACATAGCTGTTAAGGCTCTAGTAGTTAGATTATATAAAGAATTCTCAACAATAAAAAGAAAACCGTTTTCAAAACAGGTGAAGGATCTGAGTAGTCATTTCTCCTAAGAAGATACACAAAAGCCAATAAACACATGAAAATATTTCAACATCATTAGTCACTAGTGATATGCCAATCAATGCTGCAATGAGATGCTTACTTCATATCCAGTAGCATAGCTATGATAAAGGCAGGAAAACAATAAAAAATGTTGGTAAGGAAATGAAGACATTGGAACCCTAAAATATTGCTAATGAGAATGTAAAATGCTACAGCAACTTTGCAAAACAGTTTGGCAGTTCCCCGCAACAGTTAAATATAGAGTTACCACAGAATTCAGTAATTACACTTCCAGGTATATATACCAAAAGAAGTAAAACCATAAGTTTACAGAAAAACTCATATCAATGTTCATGGCAGCATTATTTAAATAGCCCCAAAATGGAAACAACCCAAATATCTATCAAAATGTGGCATATTTATACAATGAAATATTATTCAGCCATATAAGCAAGGACATACGTAAAATGCTACACTGCAGATAAGCCTTGTAGAGAAAAAATGGGAAAGCCCTACATTACAAAGGCTGCATATTATATAGCTTCACTAATATCAAATGTCCAGAACAAGAAAACCCAGAGACATAGAAAGAGACAGAAAGGAGATTAGTGGTTGGCAAGGGCTAGGGAAGAGGAAGATGAAAAGTGATGGAAACTATTAGTGGTGATGGTTGTACAACTTTGTGAATTTGTTAGAAACTACTGAACTGCATAGGGTGAATTTTATGGTATGTGAATTATTTATCAATCTCTCTCTCTTTCTCTCTCTCCCTCTCTACGTGTACACACACACACACACACACACACATTTTTTGAATAAAATTCAAACATCTTAACATGGCCTTTGTACATGAAAGTCCCTTGTCAACCACCCTAACTTTACTCTATCATCACCTGTGGTCAGACAGTAACATCATTAGCTTTATTCAATTGTCCGTCATGTACCCTAGTTTCTTTCCTAACATGCTGTTTCCTCTGCTGGAAACCATTTTGTCTTTGTTTTTTCTTACCATTTAGGTTAAGGTCCCAGATTAAACATCATCTACTAAAGAAAGGTCTTTTCTGATTATCTCTTACCCTGTCAGAAAGACAGTATCCATGTGGAATAGATAAAAGAGAAGAATTCTGTCCTTAAATAAATTTGGGAAATGTGTGATAAACAGTTACACTGATTTCTTTAAATTAGTAGTTCCCAATGATAGGCAAGTCTGCCTCCCAGGGGACATCTAACAACATCTGGAGACATTTTTGGTTGTCAAAACTGGACATCTGGGAGGATGTCATTAGTCTAATGGAATAGAAGCCAGGGACAATGCCAAACATCCTGTAATGCCAGGGACAGCAATTCCTTCTTTGCCTCCTGCCCCTCCAAAGAATTAACCTGTCCAAAATGTTAACAGTACCAATGCTGAGAAAATCTGCTGTCAGGCAAAAGAAGCTTTAGTATGCTGGTATACACTGTTACTCTATGAACTGGGACATAGCATACTGTATTTCCAAAAGTTATGTATAAGAAAACCATCCTCCTTAGATATGAAGAGAGTAATGGCAGGAGAAAGATATGGAAGGGGATAGAGAGCATCAATCAAATCTCCAGGAACAGTAATCTGTGGAATACTTGAGAGACATTAACTTCAATATCACCATGACTACCTCTTTGCATTTCAATTACATTCCATATACAATAGTTTCTATGACTTTAAAGTTTCTCCTATTTATGAGAGAGATTATAAATAAAAATTAAATATGTAACTATGCTCCATCAAATATAGAAAGTACTTAGTATTACTGGTTTCATGTTTTAAGAAAAGGGGGTGTTTTTTTAAATTTTTTTTTAAGTGTGAATTATAACTGGGAATAGCTAACTTGAAGTTTTATTTTTTTCCAGATACCATTACATCAACAGATGGGGGAATAAATTACATAAAGCATATGGCAAAGATGATTTCAAAGATAAAAATGTTACTCTGAAATCACTGATGTAGTAAAACTAGGGATAATTTGGGAATCATTCACTTAACAAATATTGAGTCCTTCCTATGCACCAAAGCAATCAATGTAGCAGGAATAGAGATAAAATAATAAGAAAAATGAACACAAATTCTGCCTTCAGAGATTACAGTCTACCTAGGGAAAAAGACTTTAATTAAAGGATAAATTACACAAAGCATATGGCAAAGAGATTTCAAAAATTAAAAATGTACCTCTGAAATCACTGATGTAGTAAAAACAGAGATAAATTGGAAATCATTCATTTAACAAATACTGAGTCCTGCCTACACACCAAGCAATGTGGCAGGCCAAATACCCAAAAACTCTGCCCTCAGAGATCACAGCTTACCTTGGGGAAAAGACTAATTAAAAAAAAAAAAAAAGACACAAAAATACAAAATGAATTTTGAAGAAAAAATGAACATTAGGAAAAAAAAACAGTACTGGAACCTTATAAAGAACAGAGCGAGGAGAGGTGTTGGAGTGTCAGAAGAAGTGTCACTTGAGATGAAATCTGAAGGATAAACAGGCATTTGCTAGAGCAAAAATGGTCCAAATAGCAGGAACGACATGTAACAATATGCTATAGAAAGAAAGAAACATGGTACGTTTGAAGAACTGAAGAGAAGTCCTATGGAACCAGTCCCAGGAGCAAAGGGGGACAGTAATGGCTGTTAAGGCTAGAGAGGCAAGGGGCCTGATTAGTTAAGGGCCAGGAAAACAAAGGGTTAGCCTTCATCCTGAGATACATGAAACATCTTTCAAGGACATTAAACAGAGGGATAATTATGATCAGATATGCTTTCCAGAAGAGGGGATGTCAGGAGACCAACCAGACTTAGCACAGCAGATATCAAGTGAGAGATCATGACAGCCTGAACTAGGGTAAAGGCACTGGAGACATCAGTGAAAAAATTCAAGAGATATTCTGAAGGTAAAATCCACCTATTTTAATGATCAACTGGATATAGTTTTGTTGCCAATTACCTACGTGAGCTTGAGTAAGTGATATTTTGGCACTGTGTTTTCTCTTTTAAAAAGGAGAGCATGTAAATAAGCAATCCTAAGTCCTCTTCTAATGCCAAATAATTAAAACTGCTAATTTCTACCAAATGATTCTGAATCCAGCCAGGATTAAGTGATCTCTAACAATATTTTCTGATTTCAGTCTATTTTGGAGTTTAATGATATGAGGTTTATTTCACATATACCCTCATAAATATTCTTGAAGGAACACACACACAATCTTCTAATCCATATTAGTGACACGTAATTGAGATGAAATGAATCTCACTGACACTAGCTCTTATTAATTACCCCAATGAATACTTACCTAATGTCTTGCTAGCCAAAGAATACCAACACTAGAAATACTGATAAATAATTCAAAGAAGGGCAATAAATCAATAGTAAAGACAGTGGTACATATGAGTGATTTTTCAACTTTTTTTTGCTCTTGTAACCTCTAAAAGAATTATGAATCTTGCATATACAATGTGATTTCTGTTACACTGTAACTTAAAAAAAATGTCATTATTTAAAGCATATAATGGAATTTAAATGCCCCAGCAATTTGGTAACTACCATCATTATCAAATACATTTAAAATATTATATATCTCCACACACATATGTGTATGTGTGTGTGGATATATATATACAAATGTATATGACTATTTGATACTAGGGAAAGAACACAGGGGTGCTCTACCAATGAGCCACATCACCAGTTATTTTTAGTTTTTGAGACAGGAACCCGCTAAGTTGCTAAGGTTGGCCTTGAACTTGTGATCCTCTTGCCTGAGCTTCCCAAGTAGTTGGTGTTGGTATTCTTTAAACCTCCTCTTTAACAACTGGAAAATAAATATTCCATTTTCTTCTTTAATTTTTATTCCCAGTCAACATAGATTACAGAATTTACCCTGATATGTTTTTATGTTTGAAAGCTGTTTATGAAATATAGCATCATACATTAAATATGTATATAAATTAAAATTTAAACATAAAACTTTCCTAGCCATAAAGTTAAATATTAAAAATTCTTCTGCACTGGAATATTATTACAATTTATTAGAATATACTGCATCAAAACAACATAAATATTTACAAATATTAAACATAAAAAATTAGATATTATTGGAAACTTTAAATCTCATATTTAAATAGAGCATTTTCTCCCAATTGGCTCACATTTCAATCGACAAATGTTACATTATTAGAATGATAAATGTTACATCATTTGCTAGAATATTAAATACTATAGACAATTATTCATTTCTATCCCTATTTTTCAACTTATCCATGTAAGTGCAGAGAAACTTCATATACATAAATAAGTAGATCAAAATGGAAGTTTATTGTAGCAATGAAATGTCACCTTTCCACATATTTTTAAAAAAATCACACAATAATTTTAATCCTTAAAATTAGTTTTAAGGATTTTTAAGCTTCATGATTAAGTCTTCCTTCAATTTCACTGAATACAAAAACCTGGACTTGGAAAAGTCCAATACCTGCAATGAATACTGGAGTACAGTCAATCATCATGATGAGGCAGAGCAGGAAGGGTACTGAATCCTCTACCAAGGTTTCTCCCTAATGCAAACTGCTTCCAAAAATATGTTTCCACCACCGACCAGGTTCAGAAGCTGCTGACTACCCTCCCAAGCTTTCACATAATCCCCGCATACACAATATGCCTGAACTAGACTGATAAATGACCTTCCTTGGATGGCAACAGCTAGCACCTTTACTATCTTTTACAAGCCCCAAAGAAAAACCTAACATGCATGCACAGACTGTCAGTCAAGTGCAGCCTCTGATGCTGAGAGCAAAGAACTGACAAGATATGCAGAAATCCTGAGATCATGTATAATAGCTACCTGCGTGGCTGTGCGAACTCACCCTTTGTCTATATGAACTTTGCTCAAGTTGGGTCCAGGAGCCCTACCCGACACAGTGTCTTCCTTGTGCTCATGTATAAGCCCTAATGAAGTCTCACTTAGATGTATTGCTAGCATCTTCATGATTTCTGCCTTGAAATAAGGAAAAGAACCCTGAGATGAGCTGGTAATACTAAAAGCTAAGAGCTGGTAACATCAAAAAGAGCTGCCTTTTACCTTTTTGTGACTTCTATCCTGAACTGAGCCAAAGAATTCCACATTTACTGGTAACAACAATGGGATTCATTCTGAGACTGAATCATTAGTCAGTTCCTTCACTGTGCAAATATCATAGAGTGTACCTCTACAAACCTAGAGAGTAGAGCCTACCATATACTTTGGTGATATGGTAAATACTGTCATATATGGAATCTATCATTGACTTAAATACTGTTAAACAGTGCATGACTAGATTGAAAAGTATTCTTTTGCTTGGAGGCCAGAGTGGCAAAGTATATATCAAAACTCAAAGTGAGTAAAAGATGAGTTTTTCTTTCATAGAGTCAGGGAAAAACAATAGGAAAGGGAACATCTTGACTGCAGGCAATTCATTATTCAGGCCGAACAATTCCAGGAATTAGTATATATGGAAGATCTGGAAATAGATTCTATTAAAAGACAATAATAAGAACTTCTTCCAGCACTGTTCTATATTTAACCAACATGACAAAACTTGTATATAGATGATATTTTTAAGAGAATTATCTATTCTTTATTAAAAGATTTCCATCCACTAATTCTGTTAGCTAATTAATAGATCCACCTTTTTAGAGGATCCAAGATGGCGGGCTACAGGGTGGCTGCATGCTGTGTCGCTTCAGGGCTTGGGAGTAAGTAGTGGGAATATGTTTCTCTGTGAGTGATTAGAGGACCCCTGACAGCTGCTCCAGTGCAGGAAACATGGCCTGCCAAGCCATGCAGGTCTCCAGGTCTTAGTGCTAGCACAGGACTCCTGGCCACTCGTCCTTGCAGGTCTTCCGGGTGCCCGAGTAGGACCACCAGCATTAGCATCCACGCAGGACTCCTGATCGCCCACCTGTGCAGGAATCACGGCTGTGCTCCCAAGCAGGATACCCAGCTGCTGCCTACATGCAGGAAGTCTGGCCACTCCTGTGTGGACCCCCATCTACCAATGTGGGGCTCCTATGGTCCCCTTCATATTGGGGCACTGCAACTATCTGCCTCGAATTAAGGAAAAGAACCCTGGGATGAGCTGGTAATACTAAAAGCTAAGAGCTGGTAACATCAGCCGCCTTCATCTTGGGACACCTTTGTGGCCATCTTTAGTTGGGGCAAGTCCCAGCTTAGAACACTGGCTGGGGATTAGAAGCAATATCAAGGTACCAAAAGTCCCCAACTCCCCACTCTCCTGGCAGCCGCTAACCCGGCACAGTGCCTGTGGCTACAAGGTTGGTCCACAGCTCACAAAACCTTGTCCTGAGCTGCTCAATATAAAACAGCTTTCTGTGACAGCTCCCAGAGTGCAGCCCACAAGGCCTCTGCAGAGAAAGGTTCCTGATTGGGAAGTAGAAAGGAATGGGGATGAGTGAGATACAGTTTAGAGACTAAAATAGAGAGCAGGAATTGTGAGGTCTGTAGGCGATATAAGGAGATAAGACCAGATGTCCACATCACATGAGTGGGCTCCAAAAGAGAACCTTGAACCAACCCTCCTACCCTAATAACCTCCACCACCCTGAGGGTGGAGATATCAGCAAACAAAAGACAATCCCACCTATTGGATGAGAAGGAAGCTAGAAAGATACTGATCTCCAACAAAAACAATCCTTGTATCTTCCTTTGAGATTTTCTCTCTCTTCCTTCTCCCACCATCATCACATCCCCAATATTTGTGAAACCAAGTACTTTTCATGAATTAGGCTACTGAGGACTGAAATGCCTGAATAGTATATTACAATGGTGTTGTATATTCTTTTATCTCCTATTTATACATTTTTATTTTTCTTAATTTTTATGTTTGTTTTCTCTCTCTACTGTCTTCCCACTTACTTGTCTCCCCAAAATCACTCTCTCTCTTCTCTTCCTACTAACCAACTTCTTTAGATTCCTCTTTCACATTTTCTAAAATCTAATATCTCTATATCTTCATCTCCTACCCCCTCAACATCTCATCCTACAATTCACTCCCAGTTCTTTGTCCACCATCAGAAACTGCAGACCCTTTTGAAAATCTTTTGTAGATAATTATTGGACTTACCTTTTCTGTTTATTGTGATAAACTCATAAACGTCTTTATAGCAGCTGTTTGGTTTAAGGTTGTATATTGTTTGTATTGGGATCTATTCACATTGTTCTCCCCATTAAAAGAAAGGTATTAGAAACCTTCAGGGATACTATAAGCCTATAGGGTAAAAACTGTAACACCTCGGATCTGCAGGGCTAGAAGGGAAGACACACGAACAACATGAAAAAACAAGGGAAGAAAGTGCCCCCAACAAACCAAGATATTATATTATTAGAATCTATGGCCAGCACAACAGATGAAATGACAGAGAAGGAGTTCAGGATGTACATAATTAAAATGTTCTGTGAATTAAAGGATGATATAAGAGTACAAATACAGGCTGTAAAAGATCATTTTAATAAAGAGCTACATAAGCAAATATAGGAAGCAAGAGATTACTTCAATAAGGAGATAGAGGTTCTGAAAAACTATCAAACAGAAATCCTTAAAATGAAAGAAACAATAAACCAAATTAAAAGCTCAATAGAAAGCATCATTAACAGATTAATCACTTGGAAGATAGACAATGAAAACAAAATATATAATCTTGAAAAGAATGTTGACCACACACTGAAGATGGTCAGAAACCATGAGCAGAACATTCAAGAATTATGGGGTAACACAAAAGTCCAAATTTAAGAATTATTGGGATAGAGGAAGGCATAGAATTCCAAACCAAAGGAATGAATCTTTTCAATGAAATGATTATCAGAAAATTTTCCAAAAACAAAAAATGAATTAGAAAACCAAATACAAGAGAGGCTTACAGGACACCAAATATACAAAATCAAAACAGATCAACACCGAGGCACATTATAATGAAAATGCCTAGCATACAGAATAAGGAGAGAATTGTAAAAGCCACAAGAGAAAGGAATCAGAAGAGGGAAACAACCAATTATAATATCTGCAGGTTTTTCAGCCCAGACCTGAAAGCTAGAAGATACTGGAACAACATATAATAAGCTCTGAAAGAAAATGGACACCAACCAAAAACCTTATATCCAGCAAAATTAAGCTTTAGTCTTGATGATGAAATAAAACCTTACATGATTAAAAAAAAAAGTTAAAAGAATTTACACATAGGAAGCCTATAGAACATCCTCAGCAAAATATTCCATGAGGAGGAAACAAAAAACAACAATGAAAATCAGCAAAGGGAGGTATTACACTAAAGGAAATACTAATCAAAAGAGAAACCAAGTCAAGTTAAATACCAAAAATAAACAAATATGACCAGGAATATAAATCATGCTTGAATGTTAATAGCCTAACCTCACCAATCAAAAGACATAGACTGGCATAGTGGAATTTTTAAAAAAAAAAAAAAAAGACCCAATAATACGCTGCCTTCAAGAAACTCTTCTCATAGGAAAAGACATCCACAGACTGAAGGTGAAAGGTTGGGAAAAAAACATACCACTCACATGGACTGCAGAAACAAGTAGGAGTTTCCATCAATAAGTAGATGGAAATAAATAAGTTAATCCAAAGGGATAAAGAAGGATATTTCATAATGCTTAAAGGAACCATTCATCAACAAGACATAACAATAATAAAATTTATATGCACCAAACAATGGAGTGTCTACATTTATCAAACAAACTCTTCTCAAGTTCAAGAGTCAAACAGACCACAACACAATAATTCTGGGTGACTTTAATACACCTCTTTCACCACTGGATAGATCATTCAAACAAAGGCTGAACAAGGAAACTATAGAACTCAATAATACAATCAATAACTTAGACTTAACTGACATAAAAAGAATATTTCAGCCTTCAATTAATAAATACATTTTCTTTTCAGCAGCACATGGATCCTTCTCTAAAACAGACCATATATTAAGCCATAAGGCAACTCTTAGCAAATATAAAGAAGTAGAGATACTACCCTGCATTTTATCAGATCATAATGGAATGAAATTAGAAATCAATGATAAAAAATAAAAGCTACTCCAACACTTGGAGACTAAATAATATGCTATTGAATAAACAATGGGTTGCAAAGAGATTAAAATCAAATAAGAGATTAAAAAATTCTTAGAAGTGAATGAGAACACAGATACAATGTATCAAATTCTCTGAGACACTCTGAAGGCAGTGCTAAGAGGAAAGTTCACTGCATGGAGTTCATTCCTTAAAAGAAAAAGTCAACAAATAAATAACTTCATATTACATCTCAAAGCCATAGAAAAAGAAGAACTAAAAGCAGTAGAAGACAGAAAATAATTAAAATTAGGGCTGAAATTAATGAAATTGAAACAAAAGAAACAATTGAAAAAAATTGACAAAACTAAAAGTTGGTTCTTTAAAAAAATAAATAAAATTGACAAACCCTTAGCCATGCTAATGAAGAGAAGGAGAGAGAAAACTCAAATTACCAAGATCCATGATGTAAAAGGAAGTATCACAACGGACACTACAGAAATACAGAAGATAATTAGAAATTATTTTGAAAACTTGTGCTCCAATAAAATAGAAAACATCGAAGGCATTAACAAAATTCTAGGGTCATATGATTTGCCCAAATTGAATCAGGATGATATACACAAGATAAACAGATCAATTTCAAGCAATGAAATAGAAGATGCCATCGGAAGCCTACCAACCAAGAAAAGACCAGGACAGGATAGATACACAGCTGAGTTCTACAAGACTTTTAAAGAATTAATATGAGTACTCTTCAATTTATTTCAGGAAATAGAAAAAGAGGGAGCACATCCAAACTCATTCTATGAGGCCAATATCACCCTGATTCCAAAACCAGGCAAAGATACATTAAAGAAAGAAAACTTCAGACCAACATCTCCAATGGACATAGATGCAAAAATTCTCAATAAAATTCTGGCAAATTGAATACAAAAACATATCAAAAAGATAGTGTACCATGATCAAGTGAGGTTCATCCCAGGGATGCAAGGTTGGTTCAACATATGGAAATCAATAAATGTAATTCATCACATCAATAGACGTAAAGA
Organism: Marmota monax; assembly: GCF_021218885.2. Classification (NCBI taxonomy): domain Eukaryota; kingdom Metazoa; phylum Chordata; class Mammalia; order Rodentia; family Sciuridae; genus Marmota; species Marmota monax. Next base: position 39,035 of record NW_026694493.1, on the reverse strand, counting down.
ACCATATATATGATCATCTCAATAGATGCAGAAAAAGCATTTGACAAAATACAGCACCCATACATGTTCAAAACACTAGAAAAACCTAGGGATAACAGGAACATATCTCAACATCGTAAAAGTTCTCTATGCTAAGCCCCAGGCCAACATCATTCTAGATGGAGACAAATTGAAAGCATTCCCTCTAAAAACTGGAACAAGACAGTGATGCCCTATTTCACCACTTCTATTTAACACAGTTCTTGAAACTTTAGCCAGAGCAATTAGACAGACGAAAGAAATTAAAGGAATACAGATAGGAAAAGAAGAACTCAAATTAGCACTATTTGCCACTATATGATTCTAATACCTAGAAGATCCAAAAAATTCCACCAGAAAACTTCTAGAACTAGTAAATGAATTCAGCAAAGTAGCAGGATACAAAATCAACATCCATAAATCAAAGGCATTTCTGTATATCAGTGACAAATCCTCTGAAAGGGAAAAGAAGAAAACTACCCCACATATAATAGCCTCAAAAAAAAATTGGAATGAACCTAATAAGAGGTGAAACAAAATAAAAGACTTCTACAATGAAAACTACAGAAGACTAAAGAAAGAAATTAAAGACAACCTTGGAAGATGAAAAGATCTGCCTTGTTCTTGGTTAGGCAGAATTAATATTGTCAAAATGACCATACTACCAAAAGCATTATACAGATTTAATGCAATTCAGATCAAAATCCAAATGACATTCCTCATAGAAATAGAAAAAGCAGTCATGAAATTCATCTGGAAAAATAAGAGACCCAGAATAGCTAAAGCAATCCTTAGCAAGAAGAGTAAAGCAAGTAGCATCCCTATACCAGACCTTAAACTATACTACAGAGCAATAGTAACAAAAACAGCATGGTATTGGCACCCAAATAGACTGGTAGACCAATGGTACAGAATAGAGGACACAGAGACTAACCCACATAATTACAGTTATGTTATACTAGACAAAGAATCCAAAAACATGCATTGGAGAAAAGATAGCCTGGCAAATAGTGCTGGGAAAACTGGAAATCCATATGCAACAAAATGAAATTAAACCTCTATCTCTCACCATGCACAAAACTCAACTCAAAGTGATCAAGAACCTAGGAATTAAACCAGAGACCTGAGTCTAATACAAGAAAAAGTAGGCCCAAACCTCCATCATATAGGATTAGGCCCCTACTTCCTTAATAAGACTCCTAATAGCGCAAGAATTAAGAGCAAGAATTGATAAATGGTATGGATTCAAACTAAAAAGCTTCTTCCAAGCAAAAGAAACAATCAATGAGGTGAATAGCGAGCATACAGCTTGGGAGCAAATTTTTAGCACTTGCACATCAGATAGAGCACTAATCTCTAGGATATCTAAAGAACTGAAAAAGCTAAACACCAAAACAACAACAACAGCAGCAACGAAACAATCATTAAATGGGCCAAGGAACTGAACAGACACTTGATATACAATCAATCAACAAATATTAAAAAAAAAGTTCAACATCTCTAACAATTAGAGAAATGCAAATCAAAACTACTCTAAGATTTCATATCACTCCAGTTAGAATCGGCAGCTATTAAAAATACAAACAACAGTAAGTGTTGGCGAGGATGTGGGGAGAAAGGCATATTCATACATTGCTGGTAGGACAGCAAATGGTGTAGCCAATATGGAAAGCAATATAGAGATTCCTTGGAAAACTGGGAATGAAACCACCTTTTGACCCAGCTATACCACTCCTTGGTGAATACCCAAAGGACTTAAAAACAGTATACTCCAGGGACACAGCCACACCGATGTTTATTGCAGCACAATTCACAATAGCTAAATTGTGGAACCGATCTAGATGCCCTTCAGTAGATGAATGGATAAAGCAAATGTGGTATATATACACAATGGACTAATATTCACCATTAAAAGAGAATAAAATCATGGCATTTGCAGGTAAATAGATGGAGTAGGAAAATATTATCCTAACTGAAGTAGTCAATCCCAAAAAACCAAATGTTGAATGTTTTCCCTGATATGAGGATGCTGATCCATAATGGGGATGGGGGTGGGGAGGAGCATGAGAAGAATAGAGGAACTTTAGATAGGGCAAAGGTGAGGGAGGGGAAGGAAGGGGGCAGGAGGGTAGAAAAGACGGTAGAATGAGATGGACATCATTACCTCAACTACATGTATGAAGAACCGAATGGTGTGACTCTACTTTGTGTACAACCAGAGACATGAAAAATTGTGCTCTATATGTATACTTAAAAGCAGAGAGTAAGCCCCTACTGGACAACAAACCTGCTGCCACTGCCTTGATTTTGATCTGCCCAGCCTCTAGAAATAAACTTCTATTATGTATAAATTCCCCAATTTAAATATTTTATTATAGAAGCAGGAATGAACTAAGACATATAACTAGAGAGAATACATTGCTGATGAATACATTTCAATATTTCATTCAGATATGAAACGTTAAGAAACAGAAATTTATTTTAAAAAGAGAAAGAGCACACAATTGAGACTGAAAAATCAAGACATGGTTTTTAGCCTTTGTTAACTCTTTGTTTTAAAAACATTCCTCAATATTTCCAAAATTTATTGACTTCACAGCAATATTCCAACTTAAAAAATTAAATTCTTAGCTTGAATTCCCTCAAAGCCAAAGTTGTGTATGCTTCCCCCATCCTCAACTTTCTGGAACATTTTAATATTCTTCAAATTAGACTAAAGAGGCAGCCACTTATTTGGTAAAAGAATACTTCCACTGACTGAAAGAAAACTGACAAATTGCATCACAAAATCAATATATGCTAAGAAAGATGAGAGAACAAAGAAAAAGTACATAAAACAATAAAATTAAGACATAAAAAACTGACTACAAAAATGCAATTTTAAAATAAGCCTAGTGGTTTTATATCAAAGACTTGGACAGGTAGTAAAGTCTCTATTTTCTTGAGAGTAAGAGAACATATATAATACAATTTTAAAATCTTAACAATTTCTGATCTAAAAATCACTGTTTTGGCTCTTAATTATATAAAGATAAACTGAACATATAACACCTATAGCATACTTTTTTTAAAGAAATTATGACTCTTTTTAAAGAAATTATGTCAATACCTTTGTAAAATTATATGGGATACAAAGAAGCATAAATACAATTTTGTCCTTTTTAAGTCTAATAACAAAAAGTTATGCTAAACATGCTTTTCCACTGTAGAAAGGAGGAAGTAAAGGGAGTATAATTATTCAGCTTAAAATACTATAATTGACTCTATATCTCAACCTATATAGCTATGCTAAGCTATTTTCAGTTCCTGGATTCAATGATCCTTTCCTTACCTCTTGAGCTTAACATATGCCATTTTTCTCCTAACCACCTTCTCCCATTCCCAATATTCATATTCATTTATCTTCCCAGTTCACAGATACCCTCTTAAGTAATCCTTCTTAAAGACATTACTAGCCAAAACAAACCTGAGTCTTATTAACATACTAAATAAGTATTTACCAGTCTGTATCTCTTGACACAGAACTATCAGGTAAATTTCAGGCACAGAAAACATGAAAGAGTATTGGGAAACTAAACCTTAAGGAGCTGGAAAAGGGGGAGAGCTATAATAATTCTTGTGTGTTAGAATGAAATCAGAATTCATGGTAAATGGGTACATGCTGATTGGCAGATACAGAAATACAGGTAAGTATATGCAAGGTTAACACACACACACACACACACACACACACACACACACACACTCTTACTTCCTAGCTCAATCCACTTCCCAGTTTTGGAACAATGATACTCTAGTAATAATGCAAACCCCAAATACTCAGATCTTGGTTTCTAAATACCATTCTCCAGTAAGAGAACTTAGGAATCTAAGGAGATGAAGCTGATTTCCAGAGCTGAGAAGGGGAAAATACAAGACATAAGACATTAAAAAATAAGATATATTCACAAAAGGATGGTGACATACCAAAATGACATAAAATGAATTCAACCAATATGAAGAAACTCCCAGTGGCCAAAGCAATAAAATAAATGATGTAATGGATTATAACCCATAAAATATGCATATCCATATTGATATAAAATAATTGAATAATAGGTCTGGGATGAAGGATAGTTCTTCATTACAGAGGAATTCTAATTAATAAATGTAGAAGGAATGAGAGAAATACAAAATCACCATCAGGCAAATACCACAGTATTATCTGTCAAAAGCAAGATGCATTTATGGATACTAAAATCAGTGTGCAAAAATTTTGAGGAGCAAGAGGATATTTATCAGTCCAAAAGGAAAAATAGTAACTTTACAGGGGATAAATTGGGCATATACCACTTTGAACAGATAATCAAGGTTAACACTAACAATAAACAGACAATAGACAGATCTACAACACGTGGTCCCTGAAATGATGCACTGTGAAGGACACAACATCACTTCTCTGAAACTCTTGATACAAGTCATAACCTGATTCTAATAATTAGAAAATAATAGACAAAAATATACTGAGATATTATATAAATAAGTCATCAAAGTACCAAAGACATGACAAAGGAGCTGTCTCAGATTGAAGGAGTCTGAAGAGAAAAGTCAACTGAATAGGAAGCAGGATCCTGAATTGGGTCCTGGTACAGAAAAGGACATGAGAAAAAATCTGGTAAAATTCTAATAAGGTCTATAATTTATTTAACAATGCTGTATGAACATGTTTCTTTCCAGGTTTTGAAATCTGTTCTGTAGTTATTAACATTAGGGAAAACTGGGTGAAGAGTATATGTAAACTTTTATACAATATTGTATCTTTTCTCTAAGTTCAAAATTATTTCATATAAAAAAGTTAATTTGAAATTTCTAGGCCTTGAAAGCCTAGAAAATTTAAAAGTAAAAACAATTCAAACCTCATTAAGAGACTGACTTAAGTATAATACCATCCCCTGAACTACTTCATAAGATTATCTAATAAGGTGTCTTAAATATCAATGTTATATATTCAATAGTAAGTGGTGGGGGGGGATATAGGGATTGAACTCAGTGGTGCTCTCCCATTAAGCTATATCTTCACTCCTTTTTACTTTTTGGAAAAAAAAAAAAGTCAAATTGCCAAGGCTGGCCCCCAAGTCATGATCCCCCTGCCTCAGACACTGGAGTCACTGGGATGGTAGGTATATGCCACCATACCCAGCTTCAACAGCAAGTTTTTTAAAACTGTCTACTATGTGCCAGAAACTGTGTTACTGATGAAGGACACAGTGATGAGGAAGGTGAATTTAGTTCCTGCACTTCAAGAGAAAATAGATTGAATAAATAAGTAGAAGAACAAAGTAGTAATGAAAAGGGAAGCACAGGATGGGAGAAGGGCATGCCAATAGGCATTAATCCATAATAAAGAGGTCAAGCAAGTCTTCCTGAGGAAGTGACATTTCAGTTGAGATATAAAGAAGGAACTGAGGGATGAGGAGCACAAAGAGTTTTTGTAAAAGTAAGAACTGAGAACATGGCCCATGTTATGGTTTGGATATGAGGTGTCCCCCAAATGCTCCTGTGTTAATAATATAGGAAAGTTCAGAGGTGAAAAGATTAGGATGGTGAGAGCTGTAATCTAATCAGTCCATTCTCATTTGGGTGATAACTATAGGAAGATGGGATGTGGCTGGAGGAGAGGGTAACTGAGGGTATGTCTCTGTCTTTCTGCTTCTTGGTCACCATTAGTGAAACAGCTTTCCTCCACCACTCCATTCCACTAGGATGTTCTGCTTCATTCCAGGGCCAGAGCAATGGACATGGCCAACCATGGACTAAACCTCTGAATCCATGAGCCAAAATAAACTCTTCCTCCTCCTAAATTGTTCTTGTCTGGTATTCTGGTCATAGCAATGAAAAGCTAACTGACACAGCTGACTTGAGAGAAATCCAATATCGTTGAACAATATCAGAAAGTAATACAACATGTAGCTGAAGAGAGGCAGGGGCCAGAGGAGGGTATTATGTAAGACTCAGTAAGGAGAGTAAAATGGCCTGATGTACTTTTTAACAAGGTTATTTTCAGCTAAGGGTAAAGAGATTGAGACTCTAATTTCTGGAAACAAGGGAGACACCATACCCTAAACATGTAAAAATGCTGCATGAAATTTAAAAATCATTTAAATTTTAGTTCCCCAGTTCATATGCTGAAGCCCTAATACCCAATATGATACGATGTGGGGCCTTCTAGGAGGTAATTAGGTTCAGATGAGGACAAGGGGCAGAAGTTTTTAATGATGGCATTAAAAAGAGGAAGAGGGGCAAGATCTCTCACATAAACAAACCAAGGAAATGCCATGTGAAGAAACAAACAGAAAGAGTAACCTCACTAGAACCTGACCATTCTGGCACCCTGATCTTGAAATTCTAGCCTCTGAAACCATGAACAATAAATGTCTGTTATTCAAGCCATTCGGTCTATGGTAATTAGTTTTTTGATGGGGAGAGGGGATTGAACTCAGGGGCACTCGACCATGGAGCCACATCCCCAGCCCTATTTTGTATTTTTATTTAGAGACAGGGTCTCACTGAGTTGCTTGGTACCTCACTGTTGCTGAGGCTGGCTTTGAACTCACTATCCTCCTATCTCAGCATCCCCAGCCGCTGGGATTACAGGCATGCACCACCACGCCCAGCCCAGTCTATGGGAATATTCATTTTAGCAGCTTGAGTTAAGCCAACATCTCTTTAAATATGTAACTATAAGAAAGCAAGGGACAATTTCAAAGGCCAAAAATATGAGAGAAAACAAAATACAGAAAGGTTACTGAGCACTGAAGCAAAAGATTACATCTAGGATGACTGTAGGCTGATATGCTGACTAATAAAATAATAAAATCATTCAAATTAGCAATAGTTATATGTAACCATAGTAATAAACTCAAAACCAAAGCAATTATTTGGAAAAAATACTGAATTAAAAAACGTATATTGATGTCCTTTGTTATAGACAATTTTAGATATATTCTCCGAAAGTAATTCCATGATTTGTATTGCTAGGAGTACCTAAGTTGACTGAGATTTGTTTGTGTTTTGTTTTTTTTCGCCCAATTGATCTGGCTATTCTATTCTTTCAATTCCATGTGCTATCATAATATCCCTAAATAAATCCTCATTTTACTTAGTCAATCAACTTCAGTTGCTTGAAACGAAAGAACCCATTGATACTTATTTCTATAACTAAAGTAAATCAGACATCCATGCAGGTGAGTTAATTTCTACCTACATTTACAATCTCTGTCGCTAAGTGAAACCACACTATTGTTTAGGGAAGTCAAAACTAAACGTTTAAGCAACTTAACTTGAAAACAAGCAAAGGAATAAACTCCTTAGTATAAATGCACCTCTTCAGGTGATTTAGCTATTATAATAATATTCAATTAATCTAAACATCTTTTAGCTTTCACTTTTGACTTACGCCAAGGGCAAAAGACTTTATATATTCCTTGGCTTGTGGATTCATCCCAGGGATTTGTGTTAGCATATACTTGTTGTTCAGTAAGTCCTAAGAGAGATCATAGTTGTTTTAATCAAGATTACCCTTAATTTAAGGGTAGAAGGCATTTAATCCTATTTTTGCTTTGTCAATCTCACAGTAATGATCTGTTCTTTGCAAAACAAAAGGACTCTCTAGGTTTAACCCTGAAATATGTATTTTAGTATCTCACTCATTCTTTCATAGGAAACAAACTTTTTAAAAATATTTAAAAAGCATCAATAAAAAATAAACAATTAATGTGGTTTCTAGGAAGCAACAGAGTGGAAATTCTCCTTTTAAAAAGAACAAAATCTGTGCAGAAAGAGTTCCTAAAACACAAACAAAATCAAAGATAGCCCTAACACTGATATTCCTTTTTTTTAAAAAATGTTTATTTATTTATTTATTTTAGGTGTAGATGGACACAACACAGTGCCTTTATTTTTTATGTGATGCTGGGGATCGAACCCAGGTCCCGCCAGTGCTAGGCAAGCTCTCTACTGCTGAGACACAATCCCAGCCCCAACACTGTTATTCTTTATCAAAGGTTCCCCAGAAGAATATAAGGAATTCCTTCTGCAAATAGATGTAAAATGTTATAGACTCCAGAGATGGTCTATATTTTTCTTAAAATATTTAAAGTGATTCATTTATCTTAAAGAAAGTTAAGACCCACTGCTTCAAATGCTAAAATCTCTAAAGAGAAGCAGATACACAACTCTAGTCTATCTTCCCTGTTCTAGAATGCCTGGAACAAATTAGTCCAAGCAGACTGCAGTTGACTAAACTTATTGAATGTTAGCCAGTGAAAAAGTGTTACTTTTCTGAGCTTATTGAAATCTGTAGCCATCGACTTTTTTATTCACATACAGGGAAAGAAAGTTCTTTTATTTGGGTAAGATTCAGAGAATCAGTATGAATAGACAGCTTAGAGCCTTAAGGATATTGAGAAAGAGCTCATGTAACTAAATCGAAGGACTCTAACTTGTCTAAAGAGGTTGGAATAGAAGCAGTGGGATAAGAAGCCTTTGGTTCTGGTAGCAAAGTTTATGCATTCTGCAGACTCATGAGTTCTACATTTAACATTTTCTATTTACCTTTGTTAAAGGGTGGTGTGGTCAAACCCTGTAAAGTGAAATAACTATGATTATGATTTCATTGTACCAAAACCTCTTCAGAAAAATCCTTCCCACAAATTATATAAATGAAATCACAGTCATATTGCCAATGTAAACTCAGCTGGCATTCCTCAAAAGATTATAACAGAATTAAATGCCATTATGGGGCTTTAGGATCTCCCACAAAAGCATCAATTCTAACAGTTAATTTTTGATGTACTAAGTCCAAAAACAAATGAATCTTCTTTGAATGAAGTAGATCCTCCTAGAAAACTACATACAACTTACAGTACACAGTCTCTGGAGTTAAAGAAAGTACTCTAAATAAAACTCCATAGTAAAAACCTTAGTTTTAGATCACATCTCTACTCAGTAACTTTAAACAAACAAAAAACTTTTTAAGTTTTTGTGGTAAGAATAATAAACCTTTGCTATCAGTACGTGTAACACTCATGACAGTTTAAGTCACTATCTTCTCTTTTTTTTTTTTTTTTGGTTACTGGGGGGACTGAACCCAGGGATACCCCACTAAGCCTCAGTACCTCACTGTTGCTGAGGCTGGCTTTGAACTCCTATCCTCCTGTCTCAGCCTCCCCAGGCACTGGGATTATAGGCATGCACCACCACACCCAGCCCAGTCTATGGCAATCGTTTTAGCAGCCTGAGTTAAGCCAAAATATCTTTAAATATGTAACTATAAGAAAGCAAGGGAAATCTTCCAAGGCCAAAAATATGCTGACTAATAAAATATCCCAGGGCTGGGGTTGTAGTTCAGCGGTGAGGTACTGGGTTCAATTCTTAGCACCACATTAAAAAAATAAATAAACAAAAATAAAGATATTGTGTCCATCTACAACTAAAAAAATAAAATAAATAAAATATCCCAGGCCTTTTTATTTTTCATTTGAGACAAGGTCTTGCCTAATTGCCAAGGCTGGCCTTGAACTTGTGATCCCTCTGCCTCAGTCTCCTGGGATTACAGGTGTGTGCCACCACAACTGGCCATTTTGGCACATTTTTCCTATAAATACATATTTATGTACATGTGTTGTATGGAATTAGGATAACAATTTGTAGTGTGTGGCTTATAGCCTTTTATATAATACTGAATACTTCCCCATATTATTTTATCTTTTAAAAAGCAAAATTTTAATGGCTTCTTAATGTTCTTTCACATGAAAATTCTAGAGTTTATTTCATTTTCATTTCAGTCGGAATTTACATTGTTTTGCTATTTAATTTTTGTTTGTTTTGCTACTTTAGACAGTGCTAGAATAAACTGTTACCCATGCATTTTTTGCTCATAAGCTGATTAGGATAATTACAGTAAAAATGTATGTGAATATTTACAATTTTATTTTATCTTATTTTATTTTATTTGGTACTGGGGATTGAATCCAGAGGCACTTTACCATTGAGCTACGTCCTGAGTTCTTTTTATCTTTTGAGACAGGGTCCTAACAGATTTCTGAGCCTGGTTTCAAACTTGTGATCCTCCTGCCTCTCCTCAGTTGCTGGGCTACAGGCACCCGGCAATAATATTTATAATTTTAAAAGGGGACCTTGAGAAAATGCTAGCACTTAAAAGTCACAAAAATATTTCTAAGAGGCATAACATATTGCTCAAAATGATAATTTATTTACAGGTCCTGAAGAATTCATCTTTAAATTTCCTGCTCTATTCTTATACTGGTTTAATATTCTTAAATAAAATTACATACTGGACTTAGAGTAATCAAATAGCAGAACCAAAACAGTGGTTGAGTCACAGTGCTACTTAATAAATGGATGAGCTCAAATAAGTTACTTGAAATTCCCTGAACTTCAGTCTGAGAGCACTTGCCTAACACGTGTGAGATGAAAAATTTGTATGAACTAGTGACACTGAAACAGATATAACATCCTGATATATTTCATTACTCACATATTTGTGGTAAAGCTGCTAAAAACAAATGAATTACATTGCCAGTCATATAAAGGAACAGCACAAATCATTATGTACAGTACACAATATTTGATAATGATAATCAATTATTATGTTATTGCTTTAGGTATTTATATGTACTATGCTGTACGTTTAATCATCATTTTAAAGTGTACTCCTTCTGATTAAAAAATACTTATATTAGTCAACTTTTTATCACTGTGACAAAATACCTGAGAAAAGCAACTCAAAGGGGGAAAGATTTATTTTGGCTCACAGTTTCAGAGGTTTTAAGTCCGTGGTCAGCTGTCTTGTTTGCTATTAGCCTGTGATAAGGCATACCATAATGGCAGAGAGGGACTGACAGAGCAGAGCTTCTCATTTCACCACAGCCAGGAAGCAGAGACAGAGAGAAGAAAAGGCGAGGACAAGAAATGTCCTTCCAAGTCACACCTCCAATGACCTACTTCTTCCAACTAGCCCCAATCTCCTATAGTTTCTACCACCTTCCAATAACACCATCAACTACAAACCCATCAATGAGGTAAGAGCCCTCATGATTCAATCACTTCCCCAGAGTCCACCTCTGAGCACTGCTGTATTGGGGATTCAGTCTTCAATATGTGCACCTCTGGGAAACATTCCAGATCCAAACCATAATGCTGTAAAATAATATAGTGTGTTGCAACAGTAATAGCCTCATACTTCTTGTGTTCACTTCATTTTTGATTGCTCAAGAGGCCACATCAAATGACTGACCTTTACCATCTAGGTTTGTGTTAAGTACTACAAGATGTTTGCACAAGAAAAAAGTAGCCTAAAGGACACACTTTTCAGAAGTATCTCTGCAGTTAAAAGACATGATTAATTATTATAATGATTAATTATTTTTAATTATTATAATATCATTTAGAAAATACACTTAAAATATCCTGGAAATAATAATTCTAAACAATGACTAATTAAAAACTCAAAGAATCAAGCTCAATCTTGTCCTACTGAATTAGCAGATGTTGCCTGCTTTTGTTTGGAATGCATGTTATTTCGTGGAATTAATTATTTAGCTAATATTTTCTTTCTTGTAAAATCTGGTGTTAATTGGAAATCAACTTTTGTTAAGTCTAAACAAGTTAAATGTCTAGAGAAAACCATAATGTAATATTCAAATCTGTTTAAAATCATTTAAAAAGACAATCCGTTTTCAAACAGATTTGGACTATTAAATATAGAACAGACACAGTCTGTCTAGCAATATGCATCTCTGGACTGAAGTGTAAGTCTGCACTAGAACTTATTCAATGGATCTAGAGTAAAACCATATTAAAGACTAATTATCCCTCTGAGTAATGAAGGGAACTAATTTGCATTCCTGTGAGGAATGGCTCATTCTGTTTCCAAATAAGGGCACTTGATGGGTCACAAAATGACATCCCTACTGCTATAAAGACACTGGATCCTATGCTACATTTCACAAGTCTGACCACTCAGAGTTCTTCGCAGTACCCCCCATTTTGATTTCCAAAATAATTCATGGCAGGTTATTCCAACTAAAAATTTCCTCCTATTAAAGACTGAAGTCTAATATGACAAAGACTCCAAAATCTCTAGTCCACCACTTTATTGGGCTCCAGACTGATATACCACGCTGAACATCTGCACTGCACCCATAAACTCACCCATGGTGCCCATATGCACCTTAAACTCACCATGTCCAAAACCGAATTAAGCAATTTGGAAGTATAATGATTAGAAGAAAAGGTTCTAGAATGAAGACTACGTGGGTTTAAATCCAGCCCTGTCCCTTTTTTATTAAATGCCTGACCCTGAAGAAGAAACTCCAGTCTTTGTTTTACTCCTCTGTAACATGAAAATAATAATCATAATTATCATGAGAGGACTGGTATGAAAATTAAATGAAATAATGTACGTAAGCATTTAGAATACTTGGCATATAGGAAGCAATGAAAATATCATCTTCTACTCCTCAATCTTCTGGTTTCCCTAATTCACTTGTCTATACTGACTATGGATAATGCCTAAGGAAGAAACCAGAAAGTTATCCTTGACTCCTTCCTCTTATTAATACAAAATAAAAGTCTGTCTTCTCTAGTTCTTTTAAGAGTTCTTAAATCTGACCATTGCTCTCCAATTCTACTCCATCTACTTCAATTTAGGCCCTCTTCACTTCTTGTTAGATTATTTACGGAGACTCTCAACTGTCTTCTTGTTTCCTGTTTAGCCCTTCTATTAATTACTGTCAAACCCTCCTTAAAATAGTTTATTCCCACTATTAGTTAAAACATTTAGCTTGGTACATACCTCTATACAGTGCTTTTTATCTCTTCTATATCTATCAAATCTGTCACTGAGAGCAAGAGCCAGAGATTTGCTAGGCACTTAGGGCAGAAAACGAATGCAACAATACCATATTTCTTATCCCACCTTGCTCAGTTTCATATACAAAGTATCTCATGAGTCAGACAGCAAGCACATGATCAGCACTGTGATCAGTGGCTGATCAACATCCTATTGGACAAGGAATGTAGGAACACCACATGTCTCACTCTGGATATAGAAACTCCCCTCCTTAAAGTCATTTATCAATAGCTTTAAAGGTCATCTCCAGGAACTCCTAAAAACCTCTACACAATAGCAGCCCTCTCTGTTTCCTCCTCTGTAGAAGCTCCACTTTTTTCTGTTTCAAAAATACATTCTCTTACTTTGCTCTCACCCTCTATTATCCATGGATCTCATTCTTCAGATTAGGAGAAAAAGAACCTATACTTTGCAGCTTCTAATCACAATACTGACTGTATTTGCTTTTACTCAATCACAAGGGAAAAAACAAGGAAATTATTCAATTTACAAGTCACCTTATAATTTCAAAGTCAAAAGAAAATTCTTATTAAAAAATCACACCTATTATACCAATTTTCTGCACATAATGTTTAACTATGATGTACTTTTGAATACTCAATTTTAAAATTTTACTTAAAATTCTAAAAATATCTAGTGACAAAGCAATAAGGAAAAAATATGCAAGCTTTTTAGAAATCTTACTAAGATTTAAGCATATTAGTTAAGATACAAAATAATCTTGAGAAAATACATTAAACAGAGTAAATTGTTTTAGTTATCAAGTTTTTACTTGATATACTAAAAACAAAATGCTTTAGTTAAGAAATCCCAAAAATATTATTTAAGGGGCTGGGGCTATAGTTCAATGGTAGAGTGCCTGCCTTGCATATGCAAGGCACTGGGTTTGATCCTCAGCACCACATAAAAATAAATAAAGATATTGTATCCATCTACAACTAAAAAAAATTTTTTTTAAATATGATTTAAAATTTTAGTTGAATTATGTAATAGTTTTGACCTCTGGTGTCCTCTCAACAGGTCTCAGAGAACACAAAGGGGTAACTGGACAACATTTTGAGAACTACTGACTTATAGATTCATTAGATATATTGCCAAAATTTATTAAGAATTATATGCCAAAAATTTTGTTAAATATTTTATATATATATATCATCTCATTTAATTCTTAAAGTATTTTGAAGTAGTTTATACTGTACTAGGGCTCTCTAAGATGAGAGTGCTAAGGCCTAGAGAGTATAAAACTTGTCCAACAGCATGCAGCAATTAAGTGGTAGAGCCAGGACTTCAATCCTGTTTTTCTTATACTGATGCCCATACTTGTAACTTATTTGTAATATTTCCTCTAATCAAGGATGCCAAAAATTCAGATTCACTTACAACAAGAGTGTCCAAATTGACAGATATCATATCTAGGTAAGTTCAAAGAGACCTTGGTAAATTTATTCTTATTCAATAAAAAGAGTTAATACATGTAGTCTTTTCCAAGAGAATGCAAAACTATGCTCTTCATTAAGTCAGAGTGATGTGGTGATAGTGTTTAACTATCACTAAATCATTACACATCCTTTCTTCCTCAAATTTTCACTTTCTCTTCCTATTCCTATTCTCAGTGACTTTCATCAGGAAGACCAGGCAGATTAAAAAAAAAAAAAAAATCACACTAACTTACTGGTTTGGTTCTCAAACTTTCCAGTTTTAAAAGTAATTTTTAAAAATGCACATTCCAGGACAACCCCTAATCAGGTCCCCTCTCAACCTTCAAGAACTCTCTCTTCTTCCCACTTGAATAAATCCTACTCTTTTACACTCACTCTTCCTAGTCTGTGGATTTCATTCTTTGGATTCATGAAACAAGAACCCAGAAAGAAGAAATGATTGTAGGTGAGCCGCTGGGGTCTGCTGTGAAACTCGAGTGCATAAACCCACCCACCAGCAGAAAATTGAGTTTAGTTTCAAACTCCAGTTTCAGCATCACTATTTGAAGGCTTACATAGTTATGTATCCAGTTCAGCATAATATCTTACATATCCTCTAACCAAGAATCTCATTGTAGGGCTCAGAAGAAATTGGAGCCACTGAAGCATTGTGCAGTGGTCTTACATACTGTTCTTCACTCAGAAACTTAATAATGATGATAAAAATAAAATAGTATAGCCTGTTTAAGACTCAGAGAAGCATCAAGTCAGTGACAATTGCTGCTGGGTCAGATGGTCTGGCATGAAAACAAATAAATTAATTTTAAAAATGCACATTTCCAAACTATATCCACTGAAATCTATATCCACTGAAATCCTCATTCAATAAGTCTTGAATATGGTTAAGTCTTGAATGTGGTTAAGACTTTAACAAGTATGTTTTAAGGTTTTTAACAAGAATCCTCAGATAGCCAATCCTCTGAGAAACAAAGTGTTGAAGTAAAGCCTTATCTCAGTTTTTCTAATTTATGCTTGAATACACAAGCTGTCTTTTCAGAATTCTTACCCAGGATCAAGAATAGTCAGGGTCTGCAATGTTCAATCCTTGTTTCACCCTGGAAGTTCATTCTATGTCTGTTAAGATGTGATTTTTATGATAATGAGTTTGTGAAAACGAAAAACTACAGTGCTTCTTAGAATGAAAGATGTATTCTCCACATCACCACATTTAAACCATGGCTCTGTTATCTGTGTTGCATACATCTTACAACGTTTCGTATTTTGAAAAGCTAATATTAAATTGATGATAACTGGGGAATGAAGATCTTACCTCTCAACACAATAATTATTTCATTGACTAAACTAGAGGCATCTTAGGATTTATTAGTTCTAGCTAAGTGCTGTTTATTTTTCTAGTCATTGTTGTGCTTCAAGTGGTAGTAGCATGTAGAAAATAAACAATATTTAAGTTCCTTAAAATGAATTATGGTTTACTTATCAATTTCTTACTCCAGGTTTTGCCAATCTTGGCTCCTCACATTCACATATCTTTACTTACTCTTCTAGGCAAGGGATATTATAACTTTCACAAGACCTAGGCACT
Source organism: Marmota monax (assembly GCF_021218885.2). NCBI lineage: Eukaryota > Metazoa > Chordata > Mammalia > Rodentia > Sciuridae > Marmota > Marmota monax. The sequence goes on along the minus strand of NW_026694493.1, from coordinate 23,083 downwards.
TGTGCCTTTGTAAGCCATAAGCCACTTCCTCCATTTAAAAATATGCTAAAATTATATTTTACAACCACATTAGTACAAAGATGAATACAATTCAGGCTGGAATCATTATTACATATCCATCCCATTCACATTCATTTTTTACTGATTTTGAAATAAGTTAAAGTTGAAACATATTTTGTGGGCCCAAGGTACTGTTTTCTGTGTCTAATGAATGATGGCTCTGCTTCTAGGCCCTGTGGCCCTGTTCAAAAAAAAAAAAAGTCAGATCCTCTAGCTATTCTTTGATCTCTTAAATGTAACCTCAAGAAAGAATGCCACTCTCATACTTTTATAAGAACACTTGATTCTCTTTTCTTACAACATTTATTTCAGAGAACCCACTCTTCTCTCCATCTTTATAGAAAAAAAGGCAAAAATAAGAATTTTAAGAACAGAAAGAATTGAGGAGCAGAAATGGTGACACATGCTATACAGATAGAGCTTTTCAACACATCATCACAAAATAGCCAAATGTCTCATGAGGCAAGCCAATTGCCTCTCCTAGTAAATGAAGAATAATTTTATAATAATTTGTTAGTTAAATTAAATAAAAAGGAACATAATGAATTAAAAATTGATAGTTTGGGATGACTAGTGTAGAGAGAAGATTCTAGAAGATGAAGATACATAAAGGGAAGAGAAAAGGAGTAGGTTATTTTACTATCACTATCTTTCACAATGGGATTACATTATGTCCCCTAGTTTCTAAATGAGAGTAAGTTCTCAAAAACGTGCACTCTCAAAAGGATAAAAGTAGTTCCTGCTACAAGGAAGAGACTTAAAGTAGTTTATGCATGGAATTTTATTAGAGAAGACAGCTACTATATTTAGATTGACTGAAAGAATTTCATTTGATATTTGGATATATTTTGTGGCATAGCATTAGTATAATCATCAATGCATCAACTCTAAAGTTACCTATGTAATTAATATACAAATGAATTTAAATCCCCCAAATAGGTGCATATGCTAAATTTCAGGATTTCTTAAGTTTTAAAGTTTTAGCATGCAGTATAGCTAATTTTGGAATGAGAGAATATAACATCAAAGTTTTAATAATGTATGAAGCTATAAATTTCTACAGGGTTAGGCTGTCTAAAAAAAATTCCTATAAAGTAGAAAGCCAAAACTTCGAGAGGGAAGTGGTATTTAACATTTGTATACTCTTAAGAAGACGTAGAGCTGGGGATGTAGCTCCTTGGATAGCTTGCCTAGCACACGGACGCTCTGAGTCCAATTCCCAGAACCAGGGGGGAAAAAAAAAAGGAAGGAAGGAAATAGTCTTTAAATATTGTCAATGACAAAGCTATGTGGTTTATCAGTTAGCCCAAAGCTCTGAAAATTTCCTTATAGAGGAGATCTGCTGTGCTGGAATGTAAGATTAAAGAGGATGTTCACCATCCACCTACATACTTATTTTATTCTTTTAATTACAAAAACTGATGATAAAATGAAATGCATTCACATTAAAGGTCCTGGGGGACATTTAATTCTACTAATCTATGTAAACACACCACCTGTCTAAAACACACTACTCTATAAATAATCACAGCTTTCCCCATCTCCAAAATGGAAACATTTCAGGAGGAAAGCAAAGCAAGAAAAACAACTGTATCAAGTTGAAAAACAGTCTGAATGCTATTTTAGGATTGGTATTCTGATGGTCAAGCATTTAGTTTTATTACATAAATAAAAAGTTAACTTATCAGATAATAACAAAACTAGTGAAATTATATTTGTGTTCAATTAGGTTACATTATATTTCAGATCATTTTATACTATAGGCCAATATGAAATGTCTATAGTTATTTCTAATATAATTTCTCATTTTATTTAGACCTTTCTTAAAATGAAGGTTCTAAATAAAATCAAAACATATAACTAAGTGTAAACCAATTAAAAAGGAAATTAAGTTAAAATGACAGTTTAAATTTTAAACACTTCTAACTCTTCTCCTTGAACTTTTTGTTCATAACAAAACACAAACACTGTTTCTTTGAAAGACATTTTACATACATTAAAACATGACTTCCAAACTGTGACCCACATAACCAGAGGCCAAACAACAGATCAGTTCCTGTTCAAATGGCAGGCACAATTTCTTCCCTTACCTTCCTCAAAGAGACCTAGTTTGATACTAGCCCAAGTGATATTCCAACCAATTAAGAACGACTACCTAAGCCTACCCCAGTGTGTTAAATGCAACACTTGTTGACTAATGTCAACAAATGATATAAAAAAAGTAAAAAAAAAAAAAAAAATGGAATGATAAATTTATCTCAAACACCAAAATCTGACAATCTAGATTTCTCTAGTGTCTGAGCAGAATGGAGGAATTTTTTCTAAATTCAAATGATATATAACCATACCATGCTCTGATTTCATCCTCTGATCAATTTTCTTTTTGAAACATTCTTATACAGATGGTATAGGTGATTAAGATGCTCTATAAGGGCAATAATGTTAAACAGTATATATAGAATTTTATTTACTAACTGGTACAACAAAGGGCAATAACATTTAAAGTCCCTGGTTTAAAACTTAAGCATACCTTTGAAGAGACTATTAAAACCACAGATAGCTAGGACCCTATCCCAAAGTGTCCTAATTCTGGTCTAGGATGCCATCCAAGAATTTACCTACCTTTCTCTCCTTCCTTCTTTCCTTCCTTCCTTACATTTATTATGCTACCAGAATCATACTTAGGGGCCTCATACATGCTAGGTAAAACTCTGCCACTGAACTACATCCCCAGTCCCTGCTCCTCAAGAAATTACATTTCTAACAAGTACTCAGGAGATACTGATGTTACTGGTCCAATGACCATACTTTGAAAATCAATGATCAAACAATGTTAAATTATTTTCATGTCATACAAAAATTGTACCTCAGATTGCTCTATCTCACCAATTTAAAAATTTACTTTATGCCAACAAGTTTTCAAATTTTCTCTTATTAGATGACATACAATTATCATGGATATATAATTATCATTGTCTACTTCTTTAAGTGTTTTATGCTATTCCTCTACCAAAAGAAAAGCCTCCTAAAAAGCTAAGAGACCATGCTTTAAGATGTTGGAACTTGAAACTTCCCCAGAAATTATATCCTATGTCAATATATTGTTGTGTTTGCCATTCCTCATTAATCAAGTTTATTCTCCCAAACATTTTGGTTTAGTTTAAATAAACTACATTTATTTTTGTCTTACTAGTTCTTGAATGATGTTATGGTTTGGATAAGAGGTATCCCTCAATAAGCTCATGTGACCTATGACAATGCAGGAATGGAAGAGATGAAATAAGATTGTGAGAGCTATAACCAAATCAGTGGATCAATCCATTTGATGTATTAATAATTTAATGGAATACTGGGTGGAAACTGTAGGCAGGTATGGTGTAGCTAGAATAAGTAGGTCAATGGGAGTATATCCTTAAGAATTATATCTTGTCCCCTTGGCTTCTTGCACTTTACACATTCATTCCCCGCCCCCTCTCTCACTCACACACACACACACACACACACACACACACACACACACAGTTTTGTAGCTGCCATGAGTGAAGCACCTTTCTTCTACTACACCCTTCAGTCTGTTCTGCTTCACCTTCAGCTTAGAGCAATGGACTCAGCCAACCATGGACTGAAACCATGAACCAAAATAAGTTGCTATTGTGAGGTTTTTTTAGTCACAGCAATGAAAAGCTGCCCAACACAAAAGATAATCTAATAAACTGTATTTTGAAATTCTCAATCTCCTAGCATTCACATTCCTCTTGTTTATTTTAGAACCACTTACCTTTTTATAAACCACTTTCTTGATCCCTACAAAATAAATATTAGTAAGATGCTAAAATACATCAATATTTCTTAAATATCACATTCAAACTATGGAAGAGATTTTCTCAGGTTCAGAAAAAGACAACATGAAGCCATCTGTATCAATGTGAGCTTTCCATAACTCAGTTGCAACATTGTTGCTACTCTACAGTATAGAAATAGAATGCCTAACCAGGAAGATGTATTACCTCATGTGAAACAAAGAACTGGTATGTAGAAGAAAACTAATATAGTCTGGCTGCCCTAGCCTTTATATAAGAATGAGCTGAGCCTGTGCCCCACAATTAAACATACTGCTTCCTGCTGAATGCCCTGGTGTCTAGCATCTCTGTGTGAGAATTCTGCAACAAAACTAGACCAAGTTCTAATTTACCCCTCCAACCTATCTTTTCAGATTCTTTTAAACAATCTCTATGTCCTTGCTAGTTTAACTGCTAAACCTCCCAATAGATTTCATCCTTCTTAACCATAAAGTTCCATGTACTCCTTTTATCAATTAATATCACCTTTAAAACAAGTTTGAGCCAAGTAGTAACTCAATTTTCCTTTACTTTTATTCATTTCAGTATTCTTTTATCTGTAAATATATAGTGAGTTTGAACTATGTTATTTTGTACCTTTCAAAAAACTGCTTTTTTCAGTCACTCATTGTATATTTTATTTAAAAAAAACTATGAAGCCCTTTGATTTCTTTCTTTCATTCCTTCATTTAAAGAAAACTATATTAATATAAGAAGGCATGAAAGAAGTGCGTACGGAAGATAGTGACTTTGAAATAAGCAAGTTTACTAAACAGAACAGAAAAGAGAGCTTACTGATATGACTGTATTTCCTCCTCTGCCTGGGCACACAAATGAATTATGTTCTTTAAGGTTTTTTTTCTAATTAGATATGGCAATGTGACAAAGTTCTGGAAATGATATATTCCACTTCTAGGCATAATACACACAATATCCTTTGCAATATATATAATATATAGTATATATGTGTGTGTATACATATACAAAAACAATATCCTTTTTTTTTAATACTTCTGTGGTGACCCTGGAGGTAACAGACTGAAAATGGTAGAAATACATGAAGGATCCTGATCAGGACTTCATGTAAATGAAAATTAAACTTTCACTGAAATTTTAGTGAACTATTACAAAATTAGTAGTACTTTACACTACAACCAATAACGTTTGAGAATTTTTAAAAATCTTTGTATATTCCCAGAAATTTAAGTTAACTACACAATGTCCTAAATATAACCTGGGAGGATTAATAGTCTTTTCCATGCATCAGTCAACATGTTTTTCCTATGTTCATGTTACAGTAGGTTATGTGAGAAGATAATTAATTATTTAGGAAATGTGAGTAAAACCCCAGTTCACAAAACTTTTCCCTGCAGTTCATATATGGATATGTGGACAACTTAGATAGCACAGAGTATAATAATTAAATCACACAATTAAAGAATGAAAGAAATCTGTGAAGTGAGTTCTGGTAGGCAACTTATACACCAAGAGCAAAGTCACTGAGCTGAAAAAGACCATACAGAATCCTCTTCTCTCATTTGATTCTCTGGATGAAAATATTGCATTAAACCTTACAGAGAAAAGCACTTGATATGAAAAATATCAAATTTGCATAAATTAGTCCATTCTTTCCATTGTTACATATAATTTTCCTTCAGTTTTCCATCCCTATAATATGTAAGGTATGATTATTATTATTTTTTTTAAAGCTGTTTTCTTTATAAAGTTAGTCTACCTTAGGTGTTTTTTTTTAATATTTATTTATTTATTTTAATTATCGGCGGGCACAACATCTTTGTTTTTTGTATGTGGTTCTGAGGATCGAACCCGGGCCGCACGCATGCCAGGCGAGCGCGCTACCGCTTGAGCCACATCCCCAGCCCCTGATTATTTTATAATAATTAAATAAAAAAATAATAAAAGTAATGGTTGAATTTTATTATAATAAATTTTTAAACAAAGGGTAGTACTCTTCTTTCTTGATTGTACTCTTTCATATCAATATGCCAATTTTTTTAGGTATCTGATAGATTTAGCTAAAGAAATATGATACTCATAAAATACTTATTTTTTTTCCATAATTTCTTTAGCCTCATTATGCAAAAACAAAGTAAGCCAGATTAAAACTATAAAAATTTCTGGACATGTTTGAAAAACATATATTTAACTCTTCTATTATACATTAAAATAACACTTAAGAATTAAAAAAGAAAATGTTTGTAAGCTGTATTCACCTCATTTTGGGAAACAGTGCTTTAAAATATATATTAGTCTATGTGGCAGGATGTAACTCAAAACCACTTACCTAGACTAAATTCATGAGTAACCGTTAAGAATAAAAATAAAGAAAAAAAATGAACATTACACAAACCTTGAAATTATTTGTTGGACTTAAATAAGGAACCATAAAGACTCTTGAATAGTGCCATAATTAACATAATACAATAGTGTCTATAAAATAATATTTGTTGAGCATCTATGATATAAACAGAGGGTACTTCCTTCAAATATCTGATAACTACAATACAAAGTTGGTCACTGTCATGAGGGGAAAAAAAGGCATTAGGAAAATATTATTTTAGCCTATAAGTATTACAAAAGGTTTTGGTGGAGACATTTTAAATTTAGAATTTTTACTGGTAGATATAGAAAGACAGTTATGTTTATACTAGAAAGAAGAGACAGCACAAGCAAAACTCAATGAACTAAAAAAAATGCTGAGTTTTCAAGGAACAGTCAGTAATTTAGTTTAACTTCATAGAGAACTAGGAGCTCTGGCTAAAACGTTAATTTGGGGTAAACTCATGTGAAAGCCATGCAAACAAGTAGGAGTTCTAAACAACAGACAATAAAAGATTTTTTGAGAAACAGAATAATAATATTTGTTTTTAAAAACATAATTTGGCAGTTAGAAAAATCCAATTAGGATACTATTACATTGTCCCAAACAGGGATTCTCAAATCTTTGGTCTCAGAACCCTTTAACACTTAAAACTTACTGAGAATTCCAAAGGACTTTTGTTTATATGGATTATATCTACAGATACACATTATGTTAGAAATTAAAACAGACATTTAAAATATTTACCTACTAATCCATTTTAAAATAACAAACCCATTACAAGTTGACACAAATAACACGTTTAATGTTTTATGAAAAATAATTATACTTTCCCCAAAAAAGGAAATTTAGTTATAAGAGTATCTTTAATTATATTTTTATAAATGTCTTTAATGTATGGCTTAATATAAAATGACAGAAAACTCAATACCTGTTTCTATATTTAGTCTTCTATAGTATGTTGTGATTGAAAATTATAGTTGGAAAAAGTGGAAAAGAGAAGAGTATCTTGGTATTCTTTTCAGTTACTATGAATAGATCTATTGACACTATATACAAACAAATATTAGCTTCTTAAAGGTTAGTTGTACTATGTATCTTTTCCCATATTGTTAACATTATAATCCATTTGTGTAACCTACACTTTGAATAGATTTTTGCATCACTCATTATTTTGTAAAATATTAGTCATCTGGAAAATATTAATTTGCTGAATTACCCAATACTTCTAAAAATTGACATAATTCCATTATATAATATTTTAAAATTATTTTTATTAACTGAATATTTGTATGCACACAAAAATTCATATGTAGAAATCCTAACCTCCAATGTGATTGGGTTATTGGGATATGAGGCTTCTGGGAGGTAATTTAGGTCACGAGGTTAGAGCTCTCATAATCAACAAGAGTGCCGCTCTAATAGACACCAGAGAGCTTTTCGTTCCTCTTTATGCCATGAGGAAGTCAGCTATCACCAACCCAGAAGAAGGCCCTCAGCAGAACCCAACCACTCTAGAACCGTGATCTCAAACTTCAGAACTCTAAAATAATAATAAATAAATTTCCATTGTTCATAAGCCACCTAGTCTGTGGCCATTTGCTGTGAACTAAGACAATGACATTAGTAAATACTACCACTTGTCTCAAGAGAAAAAGTGTTAGGAAGCTATCAAACTTACAATGGCAGATAAAAGTTTCTGAAAATTTTAGCTTTTTTTAAAAGCTCAAATATTATTTGCAATAATACTGTAGGTTTTTCTTGAAGTGACAGGCTTACATTGCTCATTTTTGAGAAAATGTGTGCCAGATATCCAAACATGAACAGCCATAGTCTGCCTGTCATTTGTTACTGTGATTTTTAAAAAATACATATCATTGAGAAATTTGTTAATGGTACATTTTTAAGTAAGATGTAAAGGTATTAACAAAATATTTGTAAGGTGAATGAATCATTCAAGGCCACATTTTTGAGAAAAATAAAAATATCTTTCAAGATATTTTCTTATGATCAATAGTAAGTCAGCTGGGTGCAGGGGGGCACACCTGTAATCCCAGCTGCTTGGGAGGCTGAGGCAAGAGGATCACGAATTCAAAGCCAGCCTCAACAATAGCGAGATGCTAAGTAACTCAGTGAGATCCTAACTCTGAATAAAATACAAAACAGGGCTGGTGATGTGGCTCAGTGGTTGTGTGACCCTGAGTTCAGTCCCTGGTACCAAAAGAAACAAACAAAAAAAAAATTGTAAGTCATCTCTCCTTGAAGTGTGGAATAGGGAAGCCAAATGGATTGTGCTGATGTTAGCAATCAAGACTTAAAGAAACAGATTCTAGAACATGGTAACATGAATGCAGGCTTCCATCTACTCTACTCCTAACTCCTATGTGACTTTCTTGAAAACAAAAGATTGCTGTGACTCATGAGAATTAAGTGTAAATGAGGCTTTAAGCTGTCTGGAGGTCTTTGCAGAGGTATCTGGTGTGCTTTCTTCTCCTCTGTGGCCTGGTCAAGCAACTGTAGAAAAGTACTGAACCTAAAGAAAAGGGGAAAAAAACTAGGGTTCTATGGAAAGCCCTCAGCATTCAAAAAACTGGAATCCTGAGATATAGACACCAGACTACTATTAATGGTCCAATCTCCGTAACCTCCTCCAAATAAAGAAAGAAATGGATGGACTGAATCCCTCTACACAGAGTACAGAGAAAAGGAGCAAACAATGGATTCCTCTGGCTATATCAAAAACACACTGACAACGTGCTTGTCTTTTACCACCACAGATCCATGGGGGTGGGAATTCTTTTGCTTTCAACTACTATTGGATTCCCACCAATTCATATTATCCATACTTCAGTCCTAAATTCAAAAGGCCAATCAAAGACATGGAGATCTAAAAGGCAGAGGAAATAATGATAACAATATAGAAATAATCAGAAGATCCAGTGAAATAAAATGCTAGAGAAGAGTAATGACAAACTGGAATGGAATAGACAACTGAAAGAAATCTGTAAGAACAAGAATTATTTTCAGTTTCTAAAAATTATGAGTTCCTTGATTAGTGATAAAGTAAATATTTGATATCCAAACACAAATTTACAGCCTTGAAAAGAGTGCAATAAATATCTCTAAGCACAGAAGAAAACATATGAGGATATATAGTGAACATGAAAGAAAAGTTAAAAAGACTTAGTACCCAGCATCAGGAGATCTAAATGCAATTTAGGTACCTAAAAGGAGAGGCAACATTTAAACAAAAAATGTAAAGACTTAGATACACAGACCAAAAGGACTCACTTATAACTGGGAGGAGAGGGGGCAGAATTCACATGTAGACATAGGTAGAATTCCTATTCTCTAGGTGCTATATCTGCCCCAAAATTCATATGTTGAAATGAAGGTGATAGTAGTTAAGAGACAGAGCCTTTGGGAGATAATTTAGGTCAAGAGGTGGAAACCTCATAAATACAATTAATGCCTTTAAAAAGGATCTTATTTGGGGCTGGGGTTGTGGCTCAGTGGTAGAGCATTTGCCTAGTGTGTGAGGTCCTGAGGTGAATCTTCAGCATCATATAAAAATAAATTTAAAAAATAAAGATTAAAAAAAAAAAACAAGGGCTGGGGATGTGGCTCAAGCGGTAGCGTGCTCGCCTGGCATGCGTGCGGCCCTTGGTTCGATCCTCAGCACCACATACAAACAAAGATGTATCTGCCGAGAACTAAAAAATAAATATTAAAAATTCTCTCTCTCTCTCTCTAAAAAAAAGAGTCTTTAAAAAAAAAAACAAGATTTGAATTCTTAAAAAAAAAACACTTGAGACAGATGGGCAGCAAGAGACAGGTGACAGAGACAAGAGACAGGGAGCTATGGAAAGACAAATAGGGAGAAACAAGGTATGGATTGGGGGAAAGAAATGAAAAAGAAAAGAGATGAAAAGAGAAGAAACAGTGATAAACAGTCAAGAAGGCAGAGACACAATGAAACAGATGGAGACACAGGAGAGAAGATTAGCAAAGGTGAGACAAACTTAGGAAGACAAGGAGAGATAAAAGGAGAAGGGAGTGGGTGAGAGAGGAGGAGAAACTGTTGGGGAAGAAAGAGAGGCAAGGACAAATAAGACATCAGAACAGAGGAAGGACACATAAAAGGGAGAAAGATTAAGAGATAGAGAGTCAGTGAGCATACGAGTGAGAAGGAAAAAGGAAAGGAGACAGGAAGAAAGGAACTCAAGGAGGGTGGGAGGGGAAAGAAACTTCCTTTCACCCCGCCTCCACCCAGGGAAACAGGGATTGCATTCATCAATTCATTACTTAAAAGCATGAACCCTATAGTCCACTAGTGCATGAAAAAAGAACTATGAATTATCAAAATCATTATTAATGACACTGAGTTCTGTACACTAGGGGGTTTTCTGACCAGAGGGTAGACTGCTGCGCGCTCGCTCGCTCGCTCTCTCTCGCGCTCTCTCTCTCTCTCTCTCCATATGATTAGCAAGTACAATCTGCTAATATTAATATTAATATTCTCAGAATTTTAGAGCTTTGTAGGCTTCCATGGTTCTCTGCTCCAAGCACACAATACCATGTGCCAATAATTTGTTTTTCCTAGAAATATTATAACCACATAAAATTACACAGGAACCAATTTTAAAAGAGGAACATAACAGATTTTAATGCATTTTGTCTTCAGGACATACCTGCTACACATTCCCTTTCATTGTCATAAGACTAGAACTAATTTAGATTTTTATGGATTTTTTTAGCTTTTTACTAAAATTTCAAAACTAATAAAGCAGAAAGTAGAATAACATAATAAGCACCAACATGCCCAGCACCCAGTTTCAACAATTAACCTTTTGCCCATATCATTAGCACATTCTATCCAAAAGAAATAAAACTCTAAATATAAACACAACTTTTTTCTTTATTGTTTCATAATTTTTGTTTATTACAGAAGGAGCTTTAAAGTTATAGGTGTCATATAAACATATTATTAAGAATCTGTAAAACTGACAAGTAAAAAATAATCACTGCACAAACATATTATCATAATAAAACTACTGGCGTATGTTAATTCATCTTGACTGTTCCCTTAGGATGTTTTCCCTGAAGAATTAATTGTTAAATCAATGTCTCTATAGTTTAGCATTTCATTTTACTCATACTTGAAGAGTAGATTTTATGGAAACACTTTGAGGAAGGGTTGGGGATTGAACCCAGAGCAGTGTGCATGCTAAGCATGAACTATTGAGTAATATCCCCAGCCCTGGAAATATTTTTTAAAATAAAAATTATCAATATACATTAAGATCTCAGTAACCACAGCTATTTTCTGGCTATCATTAGTGCTATGCTATTATATAAAGCAAGAATCCCTAAAGTCTGTTCCTAAAGTCCCTAATCCCATGAACTTTTACTTTAAAAAATAATAAAAGATAGAATAGACAGACAAAACATAGTCCTGGGAATACAGCCCAGGAACAAATGTACTTGGCAATTTAAAATCTAACACATATTACACATTTTCAACAAGGCTACTTCATGGAATACTTGCTTAAATAGATGGAATGAATAATGATCCAAGTTGTGTTTTTGTTTTTTTTTTTTTTTTAAAAAGGTCCTTTGGTATTAACACTTTTTATCTGCTAATTCTGTGACTAATTTATAATCCTCTCAATTTTTCCTCCAATATCTTAATTGTGAGTATCTCCAAGATTATACCCTTGACTTTCTCTTTTCTACTAACTTCTTCTTAGATCTTAGCACACTTGCCATCATTTATATGCATATAATCCCCAAATCTACATAGCTGGAGCTATCCTGACCAATGCTCTAGTCCCAGAGTTTCCAATTTTCCTGGTCACAATCTCAGATATCCTGACCAATGGCCATTACTCATGCTTATATTATTCTAGAAGCCTCCGAGCTATCCTCTCTGACTCAGTCTCCTTTTTAGTAGGCCTTGTCAAAGTTGTTATTTCATAACTTTAAATGTATTTTTATTTTAAAATGGTAAAAAAAATCAATTATCTTGCTACTAATCACTATGAAATTATCACAAAAACATTTACCCAGTGTTTCCAGAATTAGAACATCTATTCTGGGATTGAAATAAGTCTATGTCTAAGCATTTCCTAGGTACCTATATATCCCTGAAAGTTTTATATTTATTTTACAAATTAAAATTGCTCAAAATTTGTTCCAGGAAAACAAAAGTACTGTCATTGTATGGTCAGAAGTATAACATAAAATTAAGTTGGAAAACTCATAGGATTTATATGTATGTTATCTGTAATCGTGCTACCATTCTTACTCTTCTACAGATTTTTTTAAAATATTCTTTTAATTGTCGATGGACCTTTATTTTAGTTTTTTATATGCGGTGCTAAGAATGAACCCCAGTGCTTAACACATGCTAGGCAAGCACTCTACCACTGAGTTACAACCCCAGGCCCTTCCTATAGATTTTTTAAAGTTTCCATCTATTCAATTCTATTAAATTTAATAGTGTGCTTGTAGTTGTTTTCTGGGGTGGTAGGCTGATCTGCATGTTTATCAATTTCTGGATTGTAAATACTCCTGCTGTTAGAGCTAATTTCAAGCCACCAACACTGAACACAGAATTTGCAAAGAGATGTAGCAGGAAAGATGGTGGAATGAGATAGGCATCATTACCCTAGGTACATGTATGACTACATATATGGTGTGATGCTACATCATGCACAACCAGAGAAATGAAAAGTTGTGCTGCAATTGTATACAATAAATCAAAATGCATTATGCTGTCATATATACCTAGTTAGAATAAGTAAATTAATTAATTAAAATGTTTTCCATAAATACGAAGTCTGGAGAGAAAACTAAAGAAAAAGAAAACAGATGTAGACAACTATCTCAAGCTTATGTGAGATAGCTCAGGGACACCACTAAGTATAATTCAACATTCTTAGTCAGACCCTTCCATTACAGTCTCTAAAAATATGTTTGATAATAAAATTTCTCAACACACCCCCAAGATTCTGATACAGTAGATACAGACTAGGAGTCAGGCACTTGTATATTTTTAACATTCCCAGGTAGTTCTGAGGTATACACTGACTAATCACTTTCAGCTGCCACAACTCTGTTAACACTCTAAGGTTAAATTCCCCTAATTATTTTATCATTCATCTCGAATTTCTTTCCTTCTTCCGTAAGCACATCCTACTGGGTTTTTAAAAAGTGTCTTCTTGAAATTTTATGCCTATGGCATTTTCCTATTTAATTAGGAGAACTAAGAACTAATTTTCAAAAGAAAATTAGGTGAGCAAATCATATAATTTGCTTTTGTGAACTAATATGAACTGCTAGAATATAAGCAAATTACTGAATACTCAAAATTAACCCATTTAAGAGTCCACATTTCTGTGTAAGAAGTGGCTGGAGATCAACTGCCATTCATGTTAATACCAAGAAAAATGAATTTACCTAAAGCATCTGTTTCAAAGTAGCAAATGGCTGCTAAAAGAGTAGAATCTAGAGGTAAAGGACCCAATACGGGGAGGGGGGGGGGCAAAGAATCTTAAAGAGGTAAGTTGACCTTCTTCAGCTGCTTAGCCTTGCACACTAATTTATCTGGCATTCAGGCATTAGGCCTAGAATCTGGATTTTGCACATGCACAGGACTACTGCTGGAAGCCAAATACAGCAAAAAAAAAAACCTTTTTCTTGTGAGGGTGGGGTACCAGAGATCGAACTCAGGGACACTCAACCACTGAGCCACATCCTCAGCCCTACTTTACATTTTATTTAGAGACAGGGTCTCACTGATTTGCTTAGTGCCTTCCCGTTGCTAAGGCTGACTTGGAAATCGACATTCTCCTGCCTCAGCCTCTCAAGCTGCTGGGATTACTAGGCATGTACCCGCACGCCTGGCAAAGCAAGAAAACGTTTTAGCAAAGACAAAAGCTTACTTACACACTTACACACACACACACACCAAGAGAAAACAGAAAAGGGTAAATCAGACCTAAAGAACATAAAAAGGAAATAATAATAAATCAATTAGGAACACACAAGCATTAAAAAAATGATGATACAAAATGTGGGGCTGGGGTTGTGGCTCAGCAGCAGAGTGCTCACCTCCCACATGTGAGACCCTGGGTTCGATCCTCAGCACCACATAAAAAATAAATAAATAAAATAAAGGTATTGGGTCCAATTACAACTAAAAAATACATATTTTAAAAAATTGATAAACTTTTATTCACACTGATCAGGAAAAAAAGATAATACACAAAATTACCAATCTCAACATGAAACAGGAGATATCACTGCAGATGCTAGAGACAATAAACTCAATCAAGAATAAACATTACTCCTACTAAAGAAAGTGAAGCTCTGGAAGGGAGGATAAGGCAAGGAAAGGGAGGATGTCAAGGAAGCTATCATGGCCATGCAGAAGAACCTGAACAGAGCCCTTTTGGATCTTCTTGCCCTAGGTTCTGCCTACATGGACCCCCATCTCTGTGACTTCATGGAGAACTACTTCTGGATGAATAAGTGAAACTTATGGAGAAGGTGGACGACCACCTGACCAACTTTTCGTAAGCTGCCAGGCCACAGGCTATTTGAAACACAAACAGGAGCCTCCAGAGTTCAGCAGCTTTTGAGGGGCTCCTCTGCATCTCCTGCAATCAGGGCTTCTGCCTGAACCTCTACCTCCAACCACCAGAGGCAGCTTTTTAATTACCCTGGAACCCTCTTCCAAACACTGGATCAAATGAAAATAAAGCTTTGGGGGTGCGAGGATGCGTGCGAGTTAGAGGCAGGGGTGAAGTAGGGGTGTAATTCATCCTATCAGCAAAAGAAAAAGAAAAAAAAAGCCACACACATAATTGTCCAAATAAATGCAAGAAAAGCATTTGAGGGCTGGGGATGTGGCTCAAGCGGTAGCGTACTCGCCTGGCATGCGTGCGGCCCGGGTTCGATCCTCAGCACCACATACAAACAAAGATGTTGTGTCTGCCGAAAACTAAAAAATAAATATTAAAAAAAAATTCTCTCACTCTCTCTTTAAAAAAAAAAAAGAAAAGAAAAGCATTTGAAAATGTCTTACATTCCCTGCTGGTGAAATAGGAACAGAGGCAACTTCCTCAATGTGATAAAGAGCATCAAAAAACACCTGTAGTAACTCATGCCACCAGTATCTCCACACTCACTTCTGGGACTTAACGTAAGTATTACTTCAGAATGATAATCAGAAGGTACATAACAGATCTGAAAAACAGAGTAATAGCAATAGTAATAACTATAAAAATAAATTATAATTATACTGTTTCACTCTGCAAACTGCATCATTATCTTATTTGTAGAGCAAGCTCATTATGAGAGTTAGATGACAGTAAGCCTCCTTCTAAATTTACTTGCTGCTTATTGTCTAACATCTTTTTAAAAACGTTCTGGTATTCTGATCTAAAACAGTCTGATTTCATCCTCACTTCCTACAGTAAAAACTTTGAGAGGCCAAGACTAATTATTAGCCTTGGAGTGAAAGATCTTCTAAATCCATGAGGTGGTTTGTTGATTAATGGATTTAATCAGTTGACATTCATGAAGACATCAACACAAACCAAAGGAAACCTATTAAATTGCACTTCTGGCAGACTCAATAAGCTTGCAATATACTTGGGGAGATAATCAAGTAAACATTTAAATAAACATGAGATATAACTACTTTAAACAACAAATAAATAAGTACCAAAAGTTCAACCTAATCCATAGAAAAAAAAAATGCCCTGAAACATCCTAGACCTAAAAAATAATAACAGTAATAATATAAGCTATTTTTATTTATTTAAATGTCTCCCAAACTTTTTTGGCCACAAAACAATGCTTTGCTCATAAATTATTCAATATATCAGAGAACATTCTTTACAAAGTAATGGATCAATTAATCTCTAAAATCTATTGATTATTTACATACATGCATCTAAGTTTATATTTATCATATATACCACTAGACACATCACCAAATGGTAAAATGAGTAGAAAGTATTCATTTTAACACATACAAAATGCAATGAAATTGGGGGTCTAACTTGGGAAAAAGGACTGGAGTAGAACACAAACACTCTAGAAGAAAGTAATCTTCTAAACAAAATAAAGTATTTCTTTTTATAAATTAGAAATAACAAAACTTTCCAGAGATCTTGTTTGACATGGGGACTGGGGCTGGGGAGGGAATGGCCCTAATGTGAGCAGGAAAAGGTAATCCTTAACCATGCCTTAGAATTGAAGAATGTGCCTCTTACAAACCACCCCCTGGGAATTTCAAGCTGGTATCAGCACTATTTTATTACTGGGGGCAAAGGTTTCAGCAAGAATGCTCATATTGGTGACTGGCAATTACCAAAGAAACACAGATTCAGATAGAAACAACTGCACAATGAATGTAGTCAGAGGTTTATGTAGTATATGGATACATCTATGACATTCCACTCTAGGAACTGTCCCATCTCTCACTAACTACTTCTAAGAACTGGGAACCATGTTGACAGCTCAATTTTTTGTTATGATTAGAACAACTTCTCTAACTTTTGGTTGTTGATCACGGATTTTTTCTCATGATTTCAAGAGCTCTAGCAACACTCTTCTGAGCCATATTCTGATGACAAAATAGCTTAGTAGAAAGAATGCTAAAATGATCTCTAGAAACTTGAAATCAAATCTTCAACATTTATCACTGATCATTTGTTGTTAACATTAGATAAACAGTTTCTGGTTTTGTTTCCTAGCTGAAAAAATAAGGAAATCTCTAAGATGTATAGCTCCTCTAATATCCTACGATTTCCAGAATTCATTATCACATGGTTTGTCCATTTACAAATTTGTTTACCCTAGAAAACTGTTATAGTGTATCTGAATTCTTAAGTTTGGAGCTCCAAATTAGAATCCAGAAAGTCTACTGAATAAAGAAGAATGAAGTCATTACTTTCCTATTTCTATTTACAATAATAAAGACTTTGATCAAGTTTGATTTTCTGAAGTAACATTACCTTCAAATAACTATACCTGGTATCTAGACAAATTAAACTCAAGGAAAGCAAAAGAAAGGCAATAATAAAGATCAAAAAGGAAATCAAAAATCAATGAAATCAATAACTAGTTCTTTGATGAGAATAATAAACTTGATGACCTGGATTGATGATGATGGTGGAGAAAGAGAAAGGGGGAGAGAAATGTAACAAAACAAACTGCCAACAGGAGAAATGATAGAAATCGTTAGAAATGATTTCTATTTCTAAGGATATAGAAATGACAAAGTACAGATTCTATTGCCATTAAAAATATAAGGGGACAGGCATGGTGGCACGTACCTATAATCCTAGCAGCTCAGGAGGCTGAGGCAAGAGGATCACAAATTCAGTCAGTCTCAGTAACTTAGCAAGGCCCTAAGCAACTTAGTAAGACCCTATCTCAAAATAAAAAGAATTTTTTAAAGGGTCTGGGGATGTAGCTCAGCGTAAAGTACCCCTGGGTTCAACCCCCCATTTACTACCCACCCCAAAAAAGGGGAATATTATGAATAACTCTGTGCCAATAATTTTGACAACTGAGATTAAAATGAACAAATTCCTTTTAAGGATAACAACAGTTCACTCAAGAAAAATGGATAACCTACACTTACCTATTAAAATCTTCCCACAAAGAAAACTCCTGATTCTTTCATTGGTGAATTCTAACAAACAGTTAAGGAAGAAAATACCAACTCAAAACAAACTGTTCAAAAGAAAATTAAAGAGGAAAAAGAGGTTTTCCCAACACACACTCTCTCCCTTCCTCCCTCCATCCTCATTGGGACTAGGAAATCAAACCCAGAACATCATGTGTGCTGCAAGGACTCTGCCACTGAGATACAGGGTCTCACTAAATTGCCCAGCTAGCCTCAAATTTATAATCCTTCTGCCTCAGTCTCCTAAATATTTGGGATTACAAGTATATTGCTACTGTGCCTGGCCCAACTCATTTTATGAAGTCAACACTACCTGATGCCAAAACAAAATGAGACACTATAACAAAAGATACCTACAAATATCTCCTATAAATATAGCAAAAATGCTAATAAAATGTTAGTAAACCTAATTCAGCAATAATATAAAGGCTATATAATGACCATGTAGGGTTAATCCCAGGTATGCATACTCAATTAACATATGAATACCAAACAATGTTATTCACCATACTAACAAATTAAAAAGAAAAAAATTATGACCATCTCAAAAAATATAGGAAAAAACTCTTAAAAGGAGTAGAAGAGATGTCACCACTTCCACCATAGATTTTATTGGTGATTTGGCCCAGTGAAACTGGGCAAGTAAAAGAAATAAAAGGCATCTGGATTGAAAAGGTAGAGATAAAAGTGTCTTCAGTAACATATAACATGGGAAAAAAACTACTAGAACTAATAAGTGAATTTTGTAAGTTTTCAGGATTCAAGATCAATATATAAAAATCAATCTTACTTCTATTTTTATATCCTAGCAATGAACCATTAGAAACTGAAATGAAAAAACAGCATGATTTATACCATTAAAAATATAAACTACTTAGGGATAAATTAAAAGATGTAGAAAACTACAAAACAGTATTGAAAGAAATCAAAGAGAACCAAATGAAGATACATATCTTCTTCACAATCAAAAGATCAAATGTTAAGATGCCAATGCTCCCCAAATAGATCCTAGAATTTGATACAAACACAATCAAAATCTCTGGAAAATTTTTGTAGAAATGGACAGTATATTCTAAACTTCATATACAAAGAATCTAAAATAGCCAAAACAATCTTGGGAGGGGGGTAAAGCCAAGCCAGAGGACTAAAACTGCTTGATTTTAAGACCTATTATTTTTTTTTTTTAATTTTTTATTGTGGGTTGTTCAAAACATTACAAATTTCTTGACATATCATATTCCACACTTTGATTCTAGTGGGTTATGAACTCCCACCTTCACCCCATACACAGATTGCAGATTCACATCAGTTACACATCCATTGATTTACAAATTGCCATACTAGTGTCTGTTGTGCTCCGCTGCCTTTCCCATCATCCACCCTCCCCCCTCCCCACCTCTCCCCTCCCCTCCCCTCCTCTCTCTCTACCCCCTCCACTGTATAACCCTGAGGGTCTCCTTCCATTACCGTGCAATTTACCTTCTCTCTCCCTTTCCCTCCCACCTCTCATCCCTGTTAAATGTTAATCTTCTTCTCCTGTTCTTCGTCCCTACTCTGTTCTTAGTTACTTTCCTTATATCAAAGAAGACATTTGGCATTTGTTTTTTAGGGATTGGCTAGCTTCACTTAGCATAATCTGCTCTAATGCCATCCATTTCCCTGTAAATTCTATGATTTTGTCATTTTTTAATGCAGAGTAATACTCCATTGTGTATAAATGCCACATTTTTTTTATCCATTCGTCTATTGAAGGGCATCTAGGTTGGTTCCACAGTCTTGCTATTGTGAACTGTGCTGCTATGAACATCGATGTAGCAGTGTCCCTGTAGCATGCTCTTTTTAGGTCTTTAGGGAATAGACCAAGAAGGGGAATAGCTGGGTCAAATGGTGGCTCCATTCCCAGCTTTCCAAGAAATCTCCATACTGCTTTCCAAATTGGCCGCACCAATCTGCAGTCCCACCAGCAATGTACAAGTGTACCCTTTTCCCCACATCCTCGCCAGCACTTGTTGTTGTTTGACTTCCTAATGGCTGCCAATCTTACTGGAGTGAGATGGTATCTTAGGGTGGTTTTGATTTGCATTTCTCTGACAGCTAGAGATGTTGAGCATTTTTTCATGTACTTGTTGATTGACTGTATGTCCTCCTCTGTGAAGTGTCTGTTCAGGTCCTTGGCCCATTTGTTGATTGGGTTGTTTGTTCTCTTATTGTCTAATTTTTTGAGTTCTTTGTATACTCTGGATATTAGGGCTCTATCTGAAGTGTGAGGAGTAAAGATTTGTTCCCAGGATGTAGGCTCCCTATTTACCTCTCTTATTGTTTCTTTTGCTGAGAAAAAACTTCTTAGTTTGAGTAAGTCCCATTTGTTGATTCTAGTTATTAACTTTTGTGCTATGGGTGTCCTATTGAGGAATTTGGAGCCCGACCCCACCGACTGTAGATCGTAGCCAACTTTTTCTTCTATCAGACGGCGCGTCTCTGATTTGATATCAAGTTCCTTGATCCATTTTGAATTCACTTTTGTGCATGGCGAGAGAAAGGGATTCAGTTTCATTTTGTTGCATATGGATTTCCAGTTTTCCCAGCACCATTTGTTGAAGATGCTATCCTTCCTCCATTGCATGCTTTTAGCCCCTTTATCAAATATAAGATAGTTGTAGTTTTGTGGATTGGTTTCTGTGTCCTCTATTCTGTACCATTGGTCCACACGCCTGTTTTGGTACCAGTACCATGCTGTTTTTGTTACTATTGCTCTGTAGTATAGTTTGAAGTCTGGTATCGCTATACCGCCTGATTCACACTTCTTGCTTAGCATTGTTTTTGCTATTCTGGGTCTTTTATTTTTCCATATGAATTTCATGATTGCTTTCTCTATTTCTACAAGAAATGCCATTGGGATTTTGATTGGCATTGCATTAAACCTATAGAGAACTTTTGGTAATATCGCCATTTTGATGATGTTAGTTCTGCCTATCCATGAACAGGGTATATTTTTCCATCTTCTAAGATCTTCTTCTATTTCTCTCTTTAGGGTTCTGTAGTTTTCATTGTATAAGTCTTTCACCTCTTTTGTTAGGTTGATTCCCAAGTATTTTATTTTTTTTGAAGATATTTTGAATGGAGTGGTTGTCCTCATTTCCATTTCAGAGGATTTGTCGCTGATATACAGGAATGCCTTTGATTTATGCGTGTTGATTTTAAATCCTGCCACTTTGCTGAATTCATTTATTAGCTCTAATAGTTTCTTTGTAGAGCCTTTTGGGTCTGCTAGATATAGAATCATATCATCTGCAAATAGTGATAATTTAATTTCTTCTTTTCCTATTTTTATGCCTTTAATTTCTTTCGTCTGTCTAATTGCTCTGGCCAGTGTTTCGAGAACTATGTTGAAGAGAAGTGGAGAGAGAGGGCATCCCTGTCTTGTTCCAGATTTTAGAGGGAATGCCTTCAGTTTTTCTCCATTCAGAATAATGCTAGCCTGAGGCTTAGCATAGATTGCTTTTACAATATTGAGGTATGTTCCTGTTATCCCTAGTTTTTCTAGAGTTTTGAACATAAAGGGATGCTGTACTTTGTCAAATGCTTTTTCCGCGTCTATCGAGATGATCATATGGTTCTTATTTTTAAGTCTATTGATGTGGTGAATAACATTTATTGATTTCCGTATATTGAACCAGCCTTGCATCCCAGGGATGAATCCTACTTGATCATGGTGTACAATTTTTTTTATATGTTTTTGTATCCGATTCGCCAGAATTTTATTGAGGATTTTTGCATCTAGGTTCATTAGAGATATTGGTCTGTAGTTTTCTTTCTTTGAAGTGTCTTTGTCTGGTTTAGGTATCAGGGTGATGTTGGCCTCATAGAATGAATTTGGAAGTTCTCCCTCCTTTTCTATTTCCTGAAGTAGCTTGAAAAGTATTGGTATTAGTTCTTCTTTAAAGGTTTTGTAAAATTCTGCTGTATACCCATCGGGACCTGGGCTTTTCTTAGTTGGTAGTCTTTTGATGGTTTCTTCTATCTCCTCAATTGATATTGGTCTGTTTAGGTTTTCTATATCCTCCTGACTCAATCTGGGCAGATCATATGACTTAAGAAATTTATCTATGCCTTCACTATCTTCTAATTTATTGGAGTATAAGGATTCAAAATAGTTTTTGATTATCTTCTGTATTTCTGAAGTGTCTGTTGTGATATTGCCTTTTTCATCCCGTATGCTAGTAATTTGAGTTCTCTCTCTTCTTCTCTTCACTAGCATCGCTAAGGGTCTGTCGATTTTGTTTATTTTTTCAAAGAACCAACTTTTAGTTTTGTCAATTTTTTCAATTGTTTCTTTTGTTTCGATTTCATTAATTTCAGCTCTGATTTTAATTATTTCTTGCCTTCTACTTCTTTTGCTGTTGTTTTGCTCTTCTTTTTCAAGGATTTTGAGATGAAGTATGAGATCATTTATTTGTTGGTTTTTTCTTTTTTTAAGGAATGAACTCCAAGCAATGAATTTTCCTCTTAGAACTGCTTTCAATGTGTCCCATAGATTCCGATATGTTGTGTCTGTGTTTTCATTTATCTCTAAGAATTTTTTAATTTCCTCCTTGATGTCTTCTATAACCCATTGATCATTCAGTAACCTATTGTTCATTCTCCAATTGATGTATGCTTTTTCCTTCCTTCTTTTATCGTTGATTTTCAGTTTCATTCCATTATGATCAGATAAGATGCATGGTAATATCTCTACTCCTTTATATTGTCTAAGAGTTGCCCTGTGACATAATATATGATCTATTTTTGAGAAGGATCCATGTGCTGCTGAGAAAAAAGTGTAACTGCTTGATGTTGGGTGGTATACTCTATATATGTCAATTAGGTCTAGGTTATTAATAGTGTTATTGAGTTCTATAGTTTCCTTATTCAACTTTTGTTTGGAAGATCTGTCCAGTGGCGAGAGAGGTGTGTTGAAGTCTCCCATGATTATGGTGTGGTGGTCTATTAGACTCTTGAACTTGAGAAGAGTTTGTTTGACGAACATAGCTGCACCATTGTTTGGGGCATAAATATTTATGATTGTTATGTCTTGTTGGTGTATGGTTCCCTTAAGCAGTATGTAGTGTCCCTCTTTATCTCTTTTGATTAACTTTG